>NC_138129.1:64957543-66157543 GCF_964188305.1 Podarcis bocagei
TGTTTCTGTTCTGTCTGTCACGCTTTTTAATATGGGGTTTATTTTTATGTCCTCCACTCAACCTCCAAAAGGGAACACACATTTCACAAATGATACGAAGCATATGCAAATTGCATGCATGTGTCCTCTTTTGTGAGGGCCCAATCCACATAGTGTTGACACCTCTGCCAAGGGATTGCCAACGTGCCTTCTAGGCTCCCTAGAGAGAGGACCAGAAAAGGAATGGTGCAGAAATGACCAGTTATTCTTTCCCCATAATGGCATGCCTAGTCTTCACTACCATGCCTGCCTTTGTCCATTACGGTCTGAATGGAAGCGCCCTACCCAGTTCTAGCCTTTTATGCCTTTCAGAAACGTACTTGGCCAGCCTACTCAACCCAATAAGAAGAAAAAAAAAGAAGAGCATGCAGGTTGCCACATTAATAAACAAATCACAGTCCAGGAAGAGTTATACACTCAAAATGTATATGCATGTATTTAACCGTAGCATCAGAACAAGACCAGAAAAGCGCAAAACATGGCTTACACTTACTACAGTTCCGCTGAATGAGATAACCTGCTCCACTACCAGCGAACCACCTATGGCCGCCCTCTCACTGTAGGCTCACCAGGGCTGTCTTACCCATAGGTGCCAGGGGTGCAAGGCACCCAGGCGCCAGGCTCTCAGGGGTGCCAGGCCAAGAGTCCGGGGCCTGAAAGTTGAGCCTGGGAAAGATCCCACCCATCGGTTGGAACGCTGCGGCGGGCTCTTCTGCTGTGGGTGGCTCTGCGCCACAAGTTTGGGGGCGATCGAGCTGGCCGGCTCTGCTCTCCTGTGCACTTGGGACTGGGCAATGGGGGGGGGGGCGCCAGGTGGATCTTTGCACCGTATATGCTTGAGACAGCCCTGAGGCTCACAAGGGAGCTCACTCCCCTCCAGAGGGACCCCCACCCACCCACCTGACCAGGGGCAATCTAAGGCAGGGGGTGGGAAGCTTGGCACTCTCACAGCACTCCAAAGAGGTACAACCCAAAGGAATAATCCCATTTCTCTTTGGAGGCGGCCTACCACTGTGGGGTACCTTGGGGGTTAAATTCCTTCTACCCTGTCAATGGCTGTAGACAGGTTTCAATTTCTTCACTGAAACATGAGGCAGCGTCGGTCTCCACGCCTCCATTGCTGACTCTTTTTAGGCAGTGCAGCATTTGTTGGAAAGAAATCTGTACTAAAGCTGAGAATATTGTAAAATCAATATAAGTTAGAGTAGGCCATAAAGAAATAACCGAAGCGTTCTGGAGGGGAAAATATTTGTCTCTATATATAGGTCTATTGGTTACATTTAATAGTCAAGGGAGACTAGAATAATTGCTATGTATTACTGAACCAGAGAGAGAGAGAGAGAGAGAGAGAGAGAGAGAGAGAAATCAGGTTAGTTTAGATTATGAAAGAGGTGTTACTGCTTCATCTGCTGTACTGGTTTTATAATTCCTCACTGCAGAAAAGAAAGAAAACTTTTAAGGGAAGTAAATTAAAACCTTTTAATGTGATTTCCCAGTTTTTACTACTGGGATTTCCCCCCTTAAAGGATGTTACAGATCAGTAAGCAGATTTCATACTTAATGGCTCTGCAGTTATATATGAAACCTTATGTTTTATTTGGATTATTAATAATCATGCTGGGCAATAATATTTCTAAGATGCTCTGTGCTATTCTAATTGCTGCAATTGCAAGGTTCAGAATGCTGAAACACTGCTGCTTTGGTGTAGAGCCAGGAGCGCCTGATTGATAATATCTGTCTCGGGTGTCACCATGAGAGAAAAGAATAAAGTCTCAGTAGATTCAGTGCAGTGCAGCTGTCTAGCTTAGCTCTAATTTCTCTGGCCCATTGACGTCATTGGGAGGTTTCAAACCAGTCCAAGACGCCTAGTAAACTTGCACATAAATGGAACAAAAATGCACTGATTCTATAATCCACTGCTCAGGAAAAGTTAGGGATTGTCTCTTCTCATTCTAGCTTGTTTCATTTCCCACATTAATTCTTTTCACTTTTAAAAACAAAACATTTAGTTAGCTAGGATGTGGAGAGATGCCTTTTTAAAAGGCAAGTGCAGAATGCAGATGTAGAAAGATGTAAAATGACAGAGCTTTGCTTATCTGCATCTTTCAGCCTTGAAAGATGATGAATTTGTAAATATGTATAAGGATTTAAACAAGTAAGATGCTTCAATTGTAGGAGGGTTTTTAAAAAACGAAAATGCCACCGTTGCCTCCCAACAACCCATTGTGTTCAGTATTAATCTGCTTATGTCATATTTATAGGTTTTTTGGGGTGGGGAGAGGGGGGTAAAAACAAGAAAGAATGATCTAGTTTAACTGTAATTAATTCATTTAAAGCTGTGGAATTTTTTTTTTAAAGAATGAGTAAAATAAGCAGCTGAAATAGATGCTTTTGCTTGCTAAAATACATACTAGGGAATTTTCTCTACGTGAAAGGGATTTTGTTGTTGTTGTTGTTGTTGTTAGCATTATTTGCACTACACTAATATCTTTACAGATTAGATGTAGCTTTTTACTGATTTAAAGTACTGAAATTACCTGCGTTAATTAGTAATGATACAAAAGGCATTAGTGTGTTAGGAGTGTGCATTATTAAAAAGGAGCAACGTTCCCCAAATAAACCATTTAGAGCTTTGCAGGCAGCTGAATGTCTGCACTGAAGGGGGAAAAAGTAATGCAAACGTTAATTCATCTTATATTTCTTAAAGTTTGTAGTTTGTACAGCCAACCTTCCAAGTGTCCCTATTTTCCAGGGACAGTCCCAGATTACAGTTTCTGTTTAGATCCCAGAATGTACCACTTTTCCTGAGGACATCCCAATTTTCATTGAATAAATATTGGAGGGTATGGTAGGATGTCCCTATTTTCATCAGCCATATGTTGGAAGATATGGAGTTATCCGACCTCCAAGCCAACTGAAGGCAGCCCTGTATATGGAAGTTTTTTTAATGTTTAATGTTTTATGGTGTTTTTATATATGTTGGAATCCACCCAGAGTGGCTGGGGCAACCCAGTCAGAAGGGCGGGTATAAATAGTAAAATAATAATAATAATAATAATAATAATAATAATAATAATAATAATAATTATTATTATTATTATTATTATTATTATTATTATGAATAGGACATCCTTTTTCATCGGAGAAATGTTGGAGGGCATGTGTACAGTATGATGAAAAACAACAACATGTTATTGGTTATAGCATAATTTGATTCTGTGAGATAGACAACATCACAGTCTGCATGGGTATGGTATTATGCCTTAAGGTATCGGATTCTTCCCCTGTACATTTTCGCCTCATGCCCTTCTTCCCGTTTTGTGAAGGTTAAGAGAGGCGCTGTAACACCAAGTAAAACTCCTGTGTTGCGCTTCAGAAGGTGTGGACCATCCTCAACTCCTCACATTTGAGTCACGGGAGCACTTTCCCTGGTACCAACACATACTCATGTCATGCAAATGCCTGTGGCTCTTCTGCTCCCTCACACTGCAGTGCCCTTCAGAGGCTTTCTGTTTCCTTCCCATCATTCATGCTCCCAGAATACAGAAACACAGACAGGGCAAACAGCCACTATGGGTGCTGCGCTGTGTCTCCACAAAGGTGCCCATTCTGTTAGGATTGCCATATTTCAAAAAGTAAAAACCAGGATACCCCAAAATTTGTCGAGCTTTTTTTGGGGGGGAGGAAGAGACCAAAAAATGGAGCTTCTTATGAGGAGACCACCAAAACTGATCCAGGACAAAACTCTGCCTTTCAGAATTTTCCCCGGGACGTAAATTCTGCATTTAAAATCCCAGACATTATTGGGGAAATTAAATAGACTTGCATGCTGGAGGACCCTGTAAAGGGGCTTTCTCCTTCAAGTTCTTAACCTTAGTTTTAAAACATGAAATAGGCCAGTCTTACAGCATTTTGTATGAGGCTTGCCCAATCTTGAGGCTTCATTTGGCCTGCCAATTGCATGGGCAGATGTTGCACACCCTTATCTTGATTCATTGCAATTTTTCTACAAAAATAGGTGTCAGAACTCACCATGAACGCCTCCCTCTTTCTCTTAGAATGGCAGTGGCACCCACCTGAGAAGTGTCAGAACTCAACTGAGGGGTTCCAGAACCCATCTGGGAGGTGCTGGAACTGAGTCAGTTCCCCCTGGGGAAAAAAGCCCTTCCGGTTTTGCTCATGCAAATCCCGTAGTCTATGTTGGCAGCTCATTTGGCTAAGTTCCACTCTCTGACCCTGAGATTCCCATAATAGCCGCATACAACATTTTCTGTTGAAAAGTGGATATATCACATTTAAACTGATACCAATATGTACAGTGGTGCCTCGCAAGACGAAATTAATTCGTTCCGCAAGTCTCTTCGTCTTGCGGTTTTTTCGTCTTGCGATGCACGGTTTCCCATAGGAATGCATTGAAAATCAATTAATGCGTTCCTAGGGAAACCGCCTTCAGATCAGGTCCGGGGACAGTCTGTCCCCCGACCTCTTCTGAAGGCTGGGGGGGGGGACAAGGGCTTTTCTTCCCACCCCCAGCATTTTAAAAAACCCCGGGACAGCGAAGGACTTCTCCGCTGTTCGGGCGATCTTAAAATGCTGGCAGGCGGCATTTTAAAATCGCCCGGGACAGCGGAGGACTTCTCCGCTGTCCGGGGCGATGTAAAAGCCCCTGGGAAGGCAGGCAGGGGGGAACAAAGACTTTTGCCCCCCGCCGGCCTTCAGAAGGTGTTCCTGCCCCGCCGCCCGGCTTCGGAGGAGCCTTCCGAAGCCGGGCGGTGGCGGGAGGTGTTCCCGGACCTGTTTTGAAGCAAGGGGCGGAGGGGAGAAGATCGCTTCTCCGCGTTGCCGCCCCTTGCTTCAAAAGGGGTCCGGGGAGAAAGGGGAAGACGCGTGCCTTCCCCTCTGTCCCCGGACCTGTTTTAAAGCAAGGGGCAGCGGGGAGAAGATTGCTTCTCCCCGTTGCCTGCCCCGCAATCTCCGAGGGGCAGAGGGGAAGACGGGCGCCTTCCCCCCTGTCCCCTCTTTTGAAGCAAGGGACGGAGGGGAGAAGATCGCTTCTCCGCGTTGCCGCCCCTTGCTTCAAAAGGGGTCCAGGGAGAAAGGGGAAGACGCGCGCCTTCCCCTCTGTCCCCTCTTTTGAAGCAAGGGGCGGAGGGGAGAAGATCGCTTCTCCGCGTTGCCGCCCCTTGCTTCAAAAGGGGTCCAGGGAGAAAGGGGAAGACGCGCGCCTTCCCCTCTGTCCCCTCTTTTGAAGCAAGGGACGGAGGGGAGAAGATCGCTTCTCCCCGTTGCCGCCCCTTGCTTCAAAAGGGGTCCGGGGAGAAAGGGGAAGACGCGCGCCTTCCCCTCTGTCCCCTCTTTTGAAGCAAGGGGCGGAGGGGAGAAGATCGCTTCTCCGCGTTGCCGCCCCTTGCTTAAAAAAGGGGTACAGGGAGAAAGGGGAAGACGCGCGCCTTCCCCTCTGTCCCCTCTTTTGAAGCAAGGGGCGGAGGGGAGAAGATCGCTTCTCCGCGTTGCCGCCCCTTGCTTCAAAAGAGGTCCGGGAACAGCGGGGAAGATGCCAGCATTTTAAAAAACCTCGGGACAGTGGGGGACTTCTCTGCTGTCCGGGGCGATTTTAAAATGCTGGCAGGCAGCAGCGAAGCCTTCGCTGCCGCCCGCCAGCATTTTAAAATCGCCCCGGACAGCGGAGAAGTCCTCCGCTGTCCCGGGGTTTTTAAAAAACCTCTCCGCCCCCCCCCCCCGCCAGGCTTCGGAGGAGGTCCGAGGACAGTGGGGAAGACGCGCTGCGCTTCCCCGCTGTCCCGGAGATTTCCCTATGGGCTTTCGTCTTGCAAAGCAAGCCCATAGGGAAATTCGTTTTGCGAAGCGCCTCCAAAACGGAAAACCCTTTCGTCTAGCGGGTTTTCCGTCTTGCGAGGCGTTCGTCTTGCGGGGCACCACTGTAGTTCTCATCCCATTTGCTATCTAAATCCCTGTCTCTTACATAAAGCTGGGTCACAGTGTTGTATCCATACAGAATACCTGGTACACAGCCTTAATGTTCCTCTTGTGATTATATATCACAGGAAGTTGCCAGGACTGCTGCAGCACAGCGGGAAAATCACTGGAGTTTGGATTGTGGTTTGTGCAGGTGCAAAGGAAACAAGTGCTCTTATTCTGCTGATAGGACTCTGGTACATGTCTGTGTTGGTGCAGAAATCCTGTGGGATCAAGATGCTTATTGGCTTCCAGAGCCAATAAGTCTCACATGGATTACTACTCTAGACAAGAAACCTTTAATTTTTCACTGAGCAAATATACTTGCAAATACAGCTAAAAGCACTCTCTGAAGAAAGCTGACCCATTTTGCAACAAGCCTGATAGATAATCAAGCAGAGAATGTGAGATGGCCTTCCAAAAGAAATGAAGATGCCTGTGTACCCTAAACTGGAATTTCTGCAGAAATACTTTGTGCATGTTAATTTCACATCTCTCCTTTAAAAATATGATGTAGTTGACGTCAGCCACATAAAGTAGCTCTTTAGGAGTACTGGGCAAAGGAAATAAGCCTGGGGCCGAATGTCAGTTTGATTGTGCTGTCTGGTGGATCTCTGAGCAAAGGTCTATGGCAGCAGGGAAGCTCAGTTTTTTCCAGCAGTTCAAAGGCAATTATCTTCACCTTCAAGGCTACCAACAGTGCATTTTTAGATAACGTTTGGTAACTTAATTTTATGTAGATTATTTTATTTATTTTCACACATTTCTATCCTGTCTTTCTAATAACAGTAACAATAGTACTCAAGTTGGCCAAAAAATACATTTAGAACAACAAAAAACCCATTATAAAATGCAGTATTATTTATGATTTACTTCATCACATTGTAAAATTTAAAATGATAGTTTAAAAGATCAAGATTCGCAAGCAATACATTTAAAAGCCTGCTTAATAAGAAAAGGCTGGGCTGCTTGCCGTCAGTGGCTGGGCAAACATCCTTTGGCTGCATGTGCCAGTCTCTTGCCACCTGTAGAGGAAAGGACCCTGTCTCTCGTGGGTGAAACGTGGAGGAGAAGCAAAGCAATTGGGATTAGGCACACAGGTAAAGTCAGCTCTTGAAATATCCTGGGCTCTTTCCAACTATACTGTTCCACAAGCACTTTTGGCTGTAGAACAGAACTTCATTTCCCCTTTCTTGTGCACCCCCTAAATCTGCTATAGGTTTCCTCCCACCCTTTGGAGCAGGTTTATAGAGGCTCACGAGAGGAGAGGGAGGGCATTTTAGTTGTGTAGCCAAAAGTGCTTGCACAACTGTTCAATTGATTATTGCCAAGAAGTATTCTGATAGTTGTGTTATGGACCAATTAGTGTTTCCAAATCCTCTTCAAATGTAACTCTGCATACAGAAAATCACAATG
The DNA here is from genome assembly GCF_964188305.1 of Podarcis bocagei. NCBI lineage: Eukaryota > Metazoa > Chordata > Lepidosauria > Squamata > Lacertidae > Podarcis > Podarcis bocagei. The sequence goes on from NC_138129.1 coordinate 64,964,975, forward strand.
AATCCAGCTCAAAAGCTTGTATCAAATTTTAGTCCTACTCAAAGTAAACCCATTTAAAACAATGAACTCTGGTCCATTAATTTCAGTTGGTTTACTCTAAGTTGAATAAAATTTGCTTGTGTTAATCTTGTAAGTACGGGCTGTGGGTGGTGCTGTGGGTTAAACCACAGAGCCTAGGGCTTGCCGATCAGAAGGTCGGCGGTTCGAATCCCCGCGACAGGGTGAGCTCCCGTTGCTCGGTCCTGGCTCCTGCCAACCTAGCAGTTCGAAAGCATGTCAAAGTGCAAGTAGATAAATAGGTACCGCTCCGGTGGGAAGGTAAACGACGTTTCCGTGCACTGCTCTGATTCGCCAGAAGCGGCTTAGTCATGCTGGCCACATGACCCGGAAGCTGTACACCGGCTCCCTTGGCCAATAAAGCGAGATGAGCGCTGCAACCCCAGAGTCGGTCACAACTGGACCTAATGGTCAGGGGTCCCTTACCTATCTTGTAAGTCAGATGTGTGGGAACTCGGGGATATTCCTGAATGCCTTTCAGCAAAGGGCTGGAATCAGGCTTGTTCGAAGGTCACTAAAGCTCATCGTGAAGGATCTACTGTCATATCAGGCTTATTGTCAATCTTATACTCATGCCATGGTCTACAGAGATTGACCGTATCATACGTTCAGATTCACACACACCTCTTCACACTCTGGGCTTCCAATACCTCAAGCAATCTCCTAACTACTGGTTTTCTGCTGCCACGATGTAGACCTAATATTTCTGGCTGACTTTGTCACAGCCTTGATAGCTTGGCCAAAATATGAGATGTAGTTTGAATGAACGAGTCTTTATTATTGTAGCAACAGCTGAATATAGCATGTGCATATACGGTTTGTTTTCAAGAACAGTGCTTGGATACAGTGTTTGTGCATTGTAACTAACATGCGCTTAGAACTCTATTCCTAATGTAAGTCCTAACCCTGCCCTATTCCCCTACTCTTCAGCAGCAACACCAGCCACCCTTCCCCTTCTCGCTTCCCTCATGTGTACGCCCTTACCCTCAGCCAATCAGCACAGCACACCCCAACATTCTATCCCTCCCTCCCTTGCACTCGCTCCTTACCTCTGTAAGGCGCATAACATTTTACCAAATATCTCTTAATATACAAACTTGTACAAGTCAGCTACAGTGACAAGCACCACTGGAGCACCCTAAATTGGGAACCTGACTTTTAAAGGATGTGCAGGCCTATCCGAAACGGGCTGAATATTTCCTGGAATGGAACAACTCTCAATTAATAGTACCTCTGTCTCGTCTAGAGCAAGGCTTCCAGCAGTTTATATTCCAAAAGTGGCTCCAGGCACCACTTCAAAACTTCCACCACTTCTCTGAGTGAGATCGTTATTGTCTGAGCCTCAGACAATTCTTTGTTGGCAAATTTGCTATAATTGCTCTCCACTGACTGTAGCTTTTCAATCAAGAGGAAAATTTGTTTGGGTAAAATTTTGCTTCCAAGTTTTACTTAGCTTGCATGTAAAAATTGTGCAGGAAGAAACAAACGGAAATATATCGGATATTCTACTGAAATTCTGAAGATGTGTGGGTTGATTAAAGTAGTTTTCCTGTTTGCTTTAATTTAGCTTGTTTATTAATGATGTGAACGATGAGGAGAAACAGCCTGTTAATTAATACAAGAGATGATGCTAATTTGGGAAGTGTTGAAAAAGGCAATGAGGATGGAGAATTAACATGTGGGCAGCTCCTCTCCAAAGACTGCAAATAGATTATTAGGGGTGGGAGAAGAAAGAACAGGAATATATTCCTTTTCCAAAGCTGCCTCGTGACAGGCAGTAATGTTGAAAAACAATAGAGTAAAAAGTGATAGATTTAATTTCACTTATTTTAGAATGATAGGTCCATTTTTATCTGTAAATACAGACCTTCTAAGTATACTTTATGTTGTAATTAGTCTTTGGAAAACATCAATTTCCCATTGGTTGCAATTGCCCACTATAAAGATTCATAAATTTGCTCTTGAGTAGGAAGGAGGCAAGTAAAGCAGCCAGAGTTTATGGTTATTTGTGTATGAAGTGTAGAGGGACAATGCTGTATCTAAGAGCCAGGAACAGGCAAGGCAGAAACATGGGGGAATAAGACCTAGGCAGAGGGCCTTCTCAGTAGTGGTGCCCTCCCTGTGGAATGCCCTCCCATCAGATGTCAAGGAAACAAACAACTCTCAGACTTTTAGAAGACATCTGAAGGCAGCCTTGTTTAGGGAAGTTTTTAATGTTTGGCGTTTTATAGTGTTCTAATATTCTGTTGGGAGCCACCCAGAGTGGCTGGGAAAACCCAGCCAGATGGGCAGGGTATAAATCAGGAGTCAGCAACCTTTTTCAGCCGTGGGCCAGTCCACTGTCCCTCAGACCATGTGGTGGGCCGGACTGTATTTTGGGGGGGGGGGGAATGAACGAATTCCTATGCCCCACAAATAACCCAGAGATGCATTTTAAATAAAAGGGCACATTCTACTCATGTAAAAACATGCTGATTCCCGGACTGTCTGCAGGCCAGATTGAGAAGGTGATTGGGCCGTATCCGGCCCCCGGGCCTTAGATTGCCTACCCCGGTATAAATACTATCTATCTTTCTATCTATCTGATCATGTCCGTTCCTGTTCCCAGTTTAAGTTTTGAGAATTGCTTGCTTCCAGATGTTTGGTTTTCATATAACTTTATTAGTACTTTATTAGTACAAATATTGCTGTTGGTATCCATCTGCCTTGGTAGACAATGGAGTATCCCTCCAGAGGTGAAGTCAAACTGCTGGAGAATCACAGTGCCTGCTGTGGCTGCAGAGACTGGGAACTGCTGCCTACTGTGTTGTATTAGCAGTACTGAAATGACCTCTCCAAGGCACAAGTCTGGGCAGCGTGTATGGAGGTCCTGGGCTGCCCAGACGGCAGTATCCTCCATCAGCCTCACTGATGTGGTCCAAAGTAAAGCAGGGCAATATGTTTGGCACCAAGAGTTGCTGGAAGGAGGTGCACAAGGCACCATCCAATCATCTTCGGGGCTGCACTCTGGATTTGTGAAGCGTTTACGACTTAGGTTTAACTTCTCCCAAAAATGTCCTGTAAGGCAGTGGATACAGATTGTTCCTCGGGGTTTACTTCTAAAGCCTTTCTAATGAATGAGTCTAGCCACAAGGCAGTAGAGGGATAGGATCAGAGCTTTTTTCTCTCCTAGATGGGCACCTTCCCAGGTTGACAAGCCCCACCTGCCCCTCACTTCCCTTTACAGCATATGCAGAAACCACGTTCTTTAGGGTTGCCATATTTTGAAGAGCAAAAAAGAGAACACATTTGCTGACTTCTACTTTTAACTATGGATTGTTATGACTACTATCATTTTACATAAGCATGAAAAAGAGGACGTGTCCTGGGAAAAGAGGACATATGGCAACCCATTTATTGGCCTTGTCCAATAATAATAATAATAATAATAATAATAATAATAATAATAATAATAATAATAATAATAATGATGATGATGATTTATTTGTACCCCGCCCATCTGGCTGGGTTTCCCCAGCCACTCTGGGTGGCTTCCACAGAAACAAAAAATACACTAAAAACACACATTAAAAACTTCCCTGAACAGGGCTGCCTTAAGATGTCTTCTGAATGTCAGGTAATTGTTGATCGCTTTGACATCTGATGGGAGGGCGTTCCACAGGGTGGGCGCTACTACCGAGAAGGCCCTCTGCCTGGTTCCCTGTAGCTTTGCTTCTCGCAATGAGGGAACCGCCAGAAGGCCCTCGGCGCTGGACCTCAGCATCTGGGCAGAACGATGGGGGTGGAGATGCTCCTTCAGGTATACTGGGCCGAGGCCGTTTAGGGCTTTAAAGGTCAGCACCAATACTTTGAACTGTGCTCGGAAACGTACTAAAAGCCACTGGAGGCTGTCTTCATATGCAGGGGAAGTCCCTAACTCACGAAGGGTTTAAGATCCATCAGCTACCCTAACCTGGTTTAGCTGGCCAGTTGAAGCCATTTCCTGGGGTGTGGGTTCTGTCGCATGCAGACAGCTTCTAGGAGCCACAGGTGGGAGCTGAGTGCAGGGTTGGGACCAAAGGTGTACAAACTGTCCCAGAAGGAGCACAAGGTGTCCCCCACCAGAGGTACTACCCCTCCCCTCACACCCCATACACTCTAGTAGAAACATACATGCATAATTATGTATGCATTATGCTGAATAGTCTGTCCAGCACTCAGGTTGCATTGTCCACTTATTCTCCATCTTCTTCAGTGGTTTCGTATCAAACTAAAAAACATATTGCTTCTGTGGATGATGTGCCTTATATGAAAATCTGTTCCTGTGGAGCTGGCTGGCAATTTTTCTCCGCTAAGAAGTGGTGATAATATAGAAATGTAAGGAAAGCTACTGCTGTAGTTCAATGCTGTGGCAAAATGTTTTATGGAGCTGTGGAAAGAAAACTGTGTCCAAAGTGCACTCTTCATACAATACAGAATTGTGTAGCTCAGGAAATGTGATTTTCCCAACACCAATACTCAATATAAAACATGGCATTTTTCTAGTTCAGAAGTTGGGTGTTCTTTCTGAAGATTTACTGCTAATGTCTACAAAAGTTAGTGAAAATTTTAGTCTGACACAAATTTCTGGGCAGTATCTGTCACCTAGCTGTTTCTGGACTCGCTGTATTCCCTGTTCTGTGACAGAATCATTTCCACACACACACACACACACACACACACACACACACACACAAAGATTAATACATATCCAAGTAAGACATTTTTAGATAAAATATTTCTTTTGACAGTTGCATGACATGTCCCTGTGGAGCCTGCTTTCTCAGATAATAGACAAGAGAACACAAATATTGGAAATGCCCCTCAAATGTTGGCTAGGTCTATGTTGGCTTTAAAATTATTAATCTATACTCATGAAGAGAAAATACTAAAGCTGGAACTATACATTTTAGCTGGGTACAATTTAAGGGGGGAAATCAGTGAGTTAGAAGGAAGCTTCTGCAAGGGTAAACCGTGTCTCACCAATTGTTTATAGCGTTTTCTGAGAGCATCAGGAAGCATACTGGCTGACGACTCTTCCATAAGCTTAGCAATCATGGAATAAGAAGTGAGCTCCTCTTGTAGATCAGTAATGATTAAGAAACAGGAAGCAGAGTAGGAATAAATGGATAGTTCTGCCATTGGAGAGATATGGGAAGTGGAGCCACACAAGTATCAGAAAGGAGAGTTGTAGTACTTTTTATAAATGATCTATAATTAGGGGTGAGCAGTAAAGTAGCTAGGTTTGCTTTTGATTATTAAGATTATTAAGGGTGGATTGCAAAGAGGTCCCAAAAGGTCTCTCCAAACTGAGTGAATGGGCAGTAAAATGGGAAATGCAATTCAGCTTAAGGAAGTATAAAGTGATGCACACAAATGTGCTCCTGATGTCTGAACTGGCAGTGGCTGAGCAGGAGCACAGAGGTGTGCATGCATAGCCAAGATGTTGAAGATGTTGATCAGTGAAAAAGGTGAATGTCGTGCCAGAGATCACAGGGAAAGAGACTGACAGTTTTATTTTCAATGTCATAATGCCACTGTACAAATCTATATTGCCTTGCCTCAAAAGGGATATCGTAGATCTGGAAAAGGTTCAAAAAGGGCAGTCAAAAATGATCAAGGGGGTGAAGCAGCTCCCCTGTGAGGAAAGATTGCAACATATATGTATTCTATTGTTCTGTAAGGTGCTTTGAGACATGCAGTGAAAAGAAACTACTTAAATTAAAAAACACTATGCAGATACTAATGTTTTGAAACAGTTAACGAGTGACTTAATTCAATCCTTTAAACCATGTTACGTGCTTAATAGAAACATTTAAAAATAGCCCTTCTGTCTTTTAAAACAGGGTCCTTCCTGTCAATTCACAAAAAAAATGAGTTTGCTGAAAAGTCCAGCATAGTTAATTTCTTATTTGGTTCAAAAAGAAGCATGACTATTCTGGGATATAATGCCAGTAGCAGTGTTGAGTCATCGACTGCAGCAGAGGTAATGATAAGAGAATCTATTTATTACTCTTCTCTTCCAAGCACCGTGTGGTTAGCTCATCAAGAAATTGTTATTATTCCTTCTGGATGATTTTTATTTATTAGTTTGTAATTATGAAAATATTATCAGAGCATGGTTATATCTAGAAATTAAGTCTTCACAGTTAAATGGAGAACTGCAAGATTAAATCTTACTGCTTTTTTTTAAAAAAGTAATAATGTAGCTTCCTTGATATTGATACATAATTCCTCGTCTTCAGACTCTCCAGCATGTGATACTCTATTTAAATTCCCTTCATTGGAGTGTATAAGCCACTACCTGGGTTAAGACTCACGGGAGAAATAGCTCCCCCATGAAAAACAACAACACCCTGCAGTATATTGCAAGAAGTCAGTATTGTGAATCCCCTATCTGAAAACTAATAAAAGAAACATATCATTTTCAGTTCCAGGTCTCCCAATATCTTCCCCCCCCCCCACTAGATTTTGAAGCAAGTCAGAGGTATGACCCTTGCTGCTTTCTTTCTTCCACATGGTAGAATACAGGAGAATAACCTCCCTAACTGGAGCTACAGAACTGATTGCATTCCGCCCGCCCCCCGCAGCTGAGGACATAAGAGTCCTTCTGGATCAGACCAAAGGCCTATCCCATCCATCATCCTGCTCTCTCAGTGACCATCCAGGGCCTCGTTCAGCAGCTTTCAGGAGTTAGCTGCCTTGGAACCAAACTCAACATTCAGAAAAACCAAGTGGTACAGTCCCCTTGGGAAAACAGGGTTTCTTCTTTTGTGAGAATGGCCATGATGGTATGGAGACCCCACTTAGGGTGTCATACCTGGGTGCCCCTCAAACCTAGCAGTGCTCCTGACATTCAGTTTGGGCATAATGGTAAACCATGGCACCGAATTAGGTGAATGAGCTTTGGTGTCAGGGACTGGGCAGAGGAGGAATGGTGGAGACCGCCTCCCCATCCTCACCCTTCCAGGGAGGAGGAAGAAGAAGACAGTATAGATTTACAACAGGGGTTTGAGGGAGGTTGCAGCTCAGAGGCAGATGAGGGGAAAAGCTGGGAAATCATGGGAGATCCAGAGCAACACCTGACTGACACGTCATTTGAAAGCATTCCAGACCCTCCAGCTCCCAGAACCCAGTGAGCCTTAAAAGTAGGAGAACAAAGAGCTCAAAGACAGAGGGCACTTAGCATCACCCATAGAGGAGGTGATGAGGATGACAAATGAGGAAGTGGGAGAGACGGGGGTGGAGATTCACTCAGGCCAACGCCACTATCCAAGAGGCTGGGTTCTATAGCCCAGTGTTTCCCAACCACTGTTCCGCGGCACACTAGTGTGCCGCGAGATGTTGCCTGGTGTGCCGCGGGAAAAATTAAAAAATTCGATATTTTTTTTTAAAGTCAAATTTTCGATTGGGGCGCCGTCACTAGATGACCCCTGGGGTTCCCTCCCTCCCGCTCTGCGCCTCCCTCCTCCTCCTCCTCCGGGGAGGCCCTTCCTGGCTCTCGGCCAAGGCTTGGCGGCTGCCACTCACTCACTCGCTCGCCCACCCGTCCCTCCATCCCTGCACCCGGCCTCTCCCCCTCCGTCCCTGGCGCGGGGGCTGCCGGGATCCGTAGTCCCCTCGCCCTTGGGCTCCGCGCCCACGCGGGGTGCGCGAACTACGTTTCCCAGCGTGGCCTGGCGGGCCGGCCGTTTTGTTTGAAGCGCTCTTCTCCCGGCCATGGAATGAGCGCGGCGGCGGCGGCCGGGCGGGCAGGGGCTCTTCCGCGCAGACCCTGCGCAGCCTGCCTGCGCCCCCGCGGAGATCGGGCGGCAGGATGGAGCCCGGGGATCCCCGCGGAGGCGGAGCGGCGGAGGCTGCCCCCCAGGTAGGGCTGCGTCGGGGGTTTTATTTTTGCAATGCTGCATCCGCGCTGGAGGGGACGCATCGGACCGCGGGGAGACCCCTTGGCGGGCGTGCAAGGCAATGCATGCATGCAGGCGTTGCATGGAGTGCAGTGCAATGCAATGGCAACGCGGCGCCCTGCATGCATGCATGCAACTTCCACCGGCGCTCCGGACTTGGCAGGTGAGGGGGGTCCCCAGTGGGCGGAAGAGAGCCGGGAGGGCGAAGGGGAGCCGGGGGGGAGCAGCGCTGCTCCCCGAGCCGAGCCCGGGGGGAAACTTCGGCGTCGTTGCGCCGGGTGTTGGAAGCGGAGGCTGGCGGGGGCCCCTCACCTGCAAAACCTGGTCGCCTCTCATATATTTCGTGCATTGCACTCATCGCCCGCTTTCTCCTCCAAGGAGCTCCCGGGGGCGCGCGTGGTTCTCCCCGTGTTATCCTCGCAACAACAGCCCTGCGAGCTGGGTCAGGCGAGTGGCCCAAGGGAGCACCCAGGGATTGTCTTGGCCAGGTGGGGTGATTTGAACCCTGCTCTCTGCCCGGTCTTCGTCCTCATTTAGCCCCCACATGTGCATGACTGTGCATGACTGAGGTTTTCCTCCCTCGTCTTGGCTATGGTGTGAGTCTGTGCTGTTAATTAATGGGGTTCTGCCTTCGGAGAAGATGAGCCAGCCCTCAAGGAGGTGATTATGTAATTTGCTAGCAATTCATGTCCCTCCCGGCGTGACGCTGCGCGCTGACGTCACGGGGCTGTAATGGTGGTGTGCCTCGAGATTTTTTTCATGAAACAAGTGTGCCTTTGCCCAAAAAAGGTTGGGAAACACTGCTATAGCCCCTCTCTTTAAAGACTGAACTCAAAAAGGACTGTAAGAAACTTTTTCTTGTCTTTATACTTTCCTGGGCAACCAGTTGGGAGCCGCTGGTAGCACCCTGACACTTGGGCTCATGCTGTCGTCCCTTTCCTCCAGCAAGGCTGCAAGGAGGAGATCGGAAGCACCTGCTTCGTATTTTTTAGTGATCTAGAGTTTGTCACTAGATCTGAGAAGGACAAACTCCAGTCAGTTGAAACCTAATAGTTTCGTGAAGCTGAGGCTCCAATACTTTGGCCAGTGTGGTGTAGTGGTTAACAGCGGTAGTCTTGCAATCTGGGGAACCGGGTCCACGTCTCTGCTCCTCCACATGCAGCTGCTGGGTGACCTTGGGCCACACACACGTCTCTGAAGTCTATCAGCCCCACTCACCTCACAGAGTGTTTGTTGTGGGGGAGGAAGGGAAAGGAGAATGTTAGCCGCTTTGAGACTCCTTAGGGTAGTGATAAAGCAGGATATCAAATCCAAACTCCTCCTCCTCCTCCTCCTCCTCCTCTTCTTCTTCTTCTCATGAGAAGAGAAGACTCCCTGGAAAAGACCCTGATGTTGGGAAAGATTGAGGGCACAAGGAGAAGGAGACGACAGAGGATGAGATGATTGGACAGTGTTCTCGAAGCTACCAACATGAGTCTGACCAAGCTGCGGGAGGCAGTGGAAGACAGGAGTGCCTGGCGTGCTCTGGTCCATGGGGTCACGAAGAGTCGGAAACGACTAAACAACAATAGTTTATACTTCTGCTCTCCTCTCAGCCTGGCCAGACGGGGCTGGCACCAGGTTTGAGGGGGCCCTGGGCAAAGTGCCCTCTCTAGTGGGTTACCCAAATACATGTGGCTCAGTGGTAGCACATCGGCTTCCTGACCTCTCCAGGTAGCGTTGGGAATTTCCCCTGTCTGAAACCCCGAAGAACCACTGCTATTTTGTGTAGAAAATACCGAGCTGGGTACTAAACTGGTGTGACTTAATGTAAAGCAGCCGCCTACATTCCTTCCCTAACATTAACACATACCCGCATGTTGCATGCTTACAAGGGAGTGAAGGTGACAGACAGCAGTGGGCAGCAGAGTGGACAGCTCCAGCTGAAAGCTACACGGCTCCAGCTTGCTTGGCACTACTTCAGCCTGAATATGTGAAGAGAAGCACTGATCAAAGCAGCTGAAGCCACTGCTGCCGTCCTCATTACATCTGGTGTCTGTGGGCTCTCCCCCCAACATAGTACATGTTAGTACTTCTAGTCATAGTGCCAGGCCATAATTATGTTTGTGTTTTTCTTTTATTAAAAGGAGGCCAGCATCAGCTGCAGTGAGCTCTCTGGGCTCATGGGCTCCTCCAGAATTCGCCTCGCCATGCCAGGTGCTGACACCAGGCCTGGCACGAAACATCAGGGGATGAGAGGGAAGGGAGTGCTCACTCCTGCTTAACCACGGCTTGATGTTGCCTCTGAACTGAGCCATCATCATAATAATCTGTATAGTAAGAAGTAGGATCAATATCCAAATAAGGGAATAATATTTATATGTGGAGCGGCATACGGTTTATTTCCTGGTTTCACAGCTGCATTTTTTCAACACTGCACAGAGAAGCTGCTATGCTGCTTTAAATGTGGTTTAAAACTCTCTTCTGCCGTGGGAAGAGCTGTAGTAAAGACACAACGCTATAGATACATACACACATTTTGTTCCTTACGTTTGCACCCCATCTTTGGGTCCCTATCTAAGCCTTTCTGCCTTGGCTTGCCATATTTAGATTATAACTTGCTCCAAAGCCCAGATTTTGCTGAAGTAGAGAAACTTGAGGCCCAAATTTGTCTTCTGTAGTTAAGTGCAGTAGTAGCCCCTAAGCTCTCCATAGAAGTTAAAACGTGATTAAGCTCTGCAAGCGCACAGCCTGTCTAGTCCATGTTGCTTTCTTCCCCGAAAGGCTGAACTTCAGCGGGTAACTTTGAATTCCTGTTTTTAATATATATATATAATTCCCAAGGGGAGACGTTTTTGAAAGGCCAGTCTGGCACATGCCGTAGTTACACAAAGTAGCACTCAGCTGGTTGGGGCTAATGCTTCTCTATCACAATGCACCGCCAGCAGATAATGGCATGCAGTTATCCTTTCCTGGAGTTGTCATTTTGAAGTATTATTCGGAGCTACCTAGAGTGCTCTGCTCTAGCCTTTCGCACTTCATTATTTATAAAAATTCACCCTTTTGTTACATATAATGCAGAAAATGAATAAAAAAAAATTATTGGGAGAGCAACTTTTATGATTGTGTGAAATAGTTTTGTGCGCAAAAGGCTATGCCTTTATATGCTTGTCATAAATTTTTGAAAGATTAACTGGATTTTGGTGTATTTAGACAGTACATTTTTCCTGGGAAGGAAGTGGCTGTTTCTTTTATTGCTTGCTCCGTCACTGTTGTTATCTCAGTTGAGCAATCTTTTGCTGCAATCTTGCAGCCTACTTCAGTGAGACTGAAGTGCCTAACAGTGGGTGTGTGGGTGTGTGGTTCCGGCCTATGCAGTACTGTATTCTCATATAAACAGTAAAGTTGGATTGATCTAGAACAGAAGTCAATAGCCTCAATGTAAGTTTGCTTATTGGTTTATAATTAGATGATTAGATGTATAGGCTGCTTTTCTGCCCAAAAGGGCAACAGAAATAGCATAAAATATACTAGCAGGCAGATTCCCGTGAGGGAAGATGCTTGTCCTGTAAATACCTGATCCAAAGTTAGGTTTTTGCTGACTTACGAGCCATACATTTAAAGAACATTAGTTCCCCCTACCAAAGGATCCTGAGAACTGTAGTGTGTTAAGGGTGCTGGGAATAGTGGCTCTGTGGTGGGTAAGCTACAGTTCACAGGATTCTTAGTGGGGTTTAAATGTATGGTGTACGTACCTTAAATAACAATCTGTCCTTAAAATAAATGTTTTTAAAATAGTTGAAAGCATAGGAAATATTGCAGACACATTCAGAAAGAAGAATATGAATTAATATAGCTTGGAACATACAGCTATAAATATAATGTTCTCAAGTAAGTAACAGAAGACCTGTGTTATAAATAATGCTCAAATGTGACAGAAGTTTGGTTTTTCTAATTACATATTGTGCATTGCTCTGTGGATGATGTTCTATCAAGAAGAGGAGGTGTTTCACATGTCCACCAAAGTTAAGTTCTATTTTGAGCTGTGTTGCGAGCAAGTTAAAAGCCTAGTCAGAACAGCCTAGAGCTTTGATAAAGGGAGTAGCTATTGGTAAATCCAGTTTGTCAACAATGTTTTGGTCAGATTTAGACATTTCTCCTGGGCAAATAGCAATCCTGGGATGCTGTACTACTAACAATTGCAGCTTGGGTTCTCTATCTTCATGGAGAATAGATTGGCACAGATTCTTTTAGATAGTGTAGAAGAGGAGTTTCTCTCCCTCCCCCCTTACAATTCACTTTATCCTTCAAAGCTGGACAGTATGTCCAAGCTGAAGCTGGCACAATTTATTGTACAAGATCGGCTTTACCAAAGAACCCACTGGTCTGACAGGAAGAAAATAAGCAGCTATGAATATCTCTGAAGATGATCTAAGGAGCCTAGGGCATTGAAGTAGAATCATAGAATCATAGAATCATAGAGTTGGAAGAGACCACAAGGGCCATCGAGTCCAACCCCCTGCCAAGCAGGAAACACCATCAGAGCACTCCTGACATATGGTTGTCAAGCCTCTGCTTAAAGACCTCCAAAGAAGGAGACTCCACCACACTCCTTGGCAGCAAATTCCACTGTCGAACAGCTCTTACTGTCAGGAAGTTCTTCCTAATGTTTAGGTGGAATCTTCTTTCTTATAGTTTGGATCCATTGCTCCATGTCCACTTCTCTGGAGCAGCAGAGTATACAGTGGTACCTCGGGTTACATACACTTCAGGTTACATGCGCTTCAGGTTACAGACTCCACTAACTCAGAAATAGTACCTTGGGTTAAGAACTTTGCTTTAGGATAAGAACAGAAATCACGTGGCGGCGGCGCAGCAACAGCAGCGGGAGGCCCCATTAGCTAAAGTGGTGCTTCAGGTTAAGAACAGTTTCAGGTTAAGAATGGACCTCCAGAACAAATTAAGTACGTAACCAGAGGTACCACTGTAATTCCCCCCTCCCTCATCAACTCACCCATGTCCAATTCTACTCCACTTTTCAGTTATTAAGTTGTATTAAAATAGTGTTGCCTCACAACATGTGGAACTCCGTAGTAAGATTTCAGAGCAATGGCTTTCTGCAGGCTCACATAACGGGGTGAACCTAAGGACACAGGGTGAACTGTGTGAAATGATAATCTGCTTGCCAGCATAAATTTGTCAAAAAATGAATTAAACTTGCAAATATTTTACACAGTTTAATATCCTTCTGATTTCTCTCTCCAGGTACTTACAAGCACAAAGGTGTGTCAATGCTGTTCTGCCCTATCTTTTGAACATATATTTAATTAATGTTTGCAATATCTAACATTGATTGTACAATTTTAGAATAGTTTGGGTTAAGGGAAGAATTAAGGCTCTCCTAAATTCTCTCATGCTCCAAAAAGTGTGAAAATTATATCTTAAAGCTTCCCCACTTAATTTAGTAAGCCCTAAATATGTTGAATGGTCTTGCATATTGGGCGTACTTACGGGCTAGGATTGATACACACAAATTTTGCATTTCCGTCCCCATGGTCATCTTCTGCAGGTTGGGGGCAACACTGAAACTAGGCCCAGTTTCAAATCTTCATTCAGCCATGAAACTTCACTGGTTGTCTTTTGACTAATGACTACCTCTCAGTTTAACTTACCATGCAAAGCAACAGAAAAAAGTGCACAGAAACCTCCAAATGGAAGTTCATAAGAAAGAATTTGGAGCGCACTCTCTTTCCTTGCAGCTGCAACTTGAATGTCAGGGGCTGCCTCAGGTCTCAGCTCACAAAAGACCAATGCCAAGCTCTTCTTATATACAAGGATGTTTATTGCAGTTCATTATTGGTTCCACTACCGAGGCGTGCAGCCCCGCGTCTTTTAGCCTAGACGTTTGAAGTCCCCTCTGAGTCGGTCCCGCCTCTACACCAGCTTAAGAGGCTTGTGCTAGACCACCTCCTCCTGTCCTTTCTTTTCCGCAGGGTCTTCCTGCCCCCCTGGGTTCCTTCCCTCCTGCTTCCCCCTGACGCGGATCCCTCAGATGCCTGCTCCCCCCTCCTTCGTGCTTTGGGGCCAGGCTCCTCCTCCGGGCTCTCTGCATTTCCGTGCGCCTCCACATTTGAACTTGGCGCGCGTTCGCTACCCCTGACCTTCCTTTTGACAGCTACACTACTCCCTGTACTACTCTCCGCCCCTTCCGGCAGGACATCCTGCCCCGATCTCCTTCCCCTGTCTCCTTCCTGCTCTGCTCCGTGTGTCACACTGGGAACTCCACCCTTCTCACTCCGTTCCTCCTGGGAAGCCGACCCCGATCTCCCACTCCCACTCGGGGTTTCCCTGCTGCTTCCCTGCTCCTGGCAAGTCCCCCCTGTGACCCCCCTTGGCTTGACCAGGGACGCCCCCTTCTGGGAATCCTCCGATTCACTTGAGAGACTCATGGATGACCTCAAGTCATTGTCATCCTCTTCCTCACTGTCCTGGGTTTCTTCCCCATCGCTCTCCGTCTCCCCCCTCACCTGTGCCTCTGTCCCTGAACCCCTGACATTGAACCTTCCCATGCCTGACATATCCCAGTTCATTTGGGACCACTAACCCACACTTTCCCCAAAGTTCAAGTTACTACCGACTTGTACCACAGACCTTTGATCACACCACCTTGTTCAAGCATGCGTTCCCTCCCACACTACCCCTGTTTTGCATTCAGTCACAGGATTTGGTGCTTGCTTTCCTAATTTCGTGATGAAGAAAGTATGATCCTTCATGAAAACAAGTATCTTCATTGGCAGAAAGGGAACAGTCAAGGTGGGCAGAGGAAAGGATTTTTGGCTTTCTGGTTGAACTTCTAAAAGTCCTTACTGATTATTAGTACTGCATACAGGTGGACTCATTTCCTGTGGGTTTGGGGTGTTTAGAGGTAAAGATAAAGGGATCCCTGACCATTAGGTCCAGTTGTGACCGACTCTGGGGTTGCGGCGCTCATCTCGCTTTATTGACTGAGGGAGCCAGCGTAAAGCTTCCAGGTCATGTGGCCAGCATGACTAAGCTGCTTCTGGTGAACCAGAGCAGTGCACGGAAACGCTGTTTACCTTCCCATTGGAGCAGTACCTATTTATCTACTTGCACGTTGATGTGCTTTCGAACTGCTAGGTTGGCAGGAGCAGGGACAGAGCAACAGGAGCTCACCCCGTTGCGGGGATTCGAACCGCCAACATTCTGATCGGCAAGTCCTAGGCTCTGTGGTTTAACCCAAATGTTTGGTAGCTTTAAGAATGTTGGCGATTACTGATAGGGGACTTCTTTCCAGGTTGGGATATCCTATGGTGAGGGCATTATTTTGGGGCAGGTGTATGTCAGGAATGTTGATGAATTTCAAAACTGTATCCTGTGCTGGGTTACCCCATCCCATCCCAAAGACTCCTATGTTTTGCCAGGAATTCACTTTCTCCAAAAGTGGATGGGAAGTTACAAAACAGCGAAAAACAAATTTCTGAGCAGAGCAGTACAAGGAAAAGGTTAAAGAGCTTCTTGACTTGAGAAATGCTAGGCGTTCCTTTGAAAGGGGAAGGCAGGGGTACTGGTATGGCGCTGCTGCTACTGCTGCTGTGATCAGCCAAACAGTTTGATGGAGATCTCAACTCTTTCATACAGGCAGCCAGTGGAGAGGGGTCTGGTAATGCCAGGTTAGGGCACTGCAAAATTACTTAGGATATAGGCAGCCAGTGAAGAGTAGGCAGGGAGAAAGCAAGCCAAGCCTTCAGTAAACAGGCCATGGTTTGTTTGAATATCACACTTAAACAAACCATGGCTTTGCATGAAATGTGAACGAGGCTAGGCATTGCTGGAGGAATAGGAGGGAATGTGTAAACATCAAATGACATATAACACACACACATCAGTTCCTTGCACATGAATCTGTGTAATTCTGACACTCAATAAACGATATTCAGAGAACAGAAGTAAATAAAATGAAGCAAATAGGGAGAAAAAGCTCCAGAACCATCAGATTACTGTGAAATACCTGAGTTAGCTGTATTTAGATGACAGTATCTGAAAAATAAAACATTGTCTTGTGGAATACTATATTTTTTCAATAAATTTGCAGAATGCAGCCTTACTATAATCATGTGTGAAATTTAAACATATTTCATGTCCGACTTGAGCTGGCCATCCTTTCTGTTCGGTTCAGCTGTGTAAATCGTCAGCGACTCTCTAATATTGGCCATTTTTGTTTTGTTTACCTTGCTCAAATAGTCTTATTGGTTGATGTGGCTGATTAATAGAGTATGTCGCATGTGACCTTCATGGTGTTGCATAAAGGCAATGCCCACTAGATTTCTCTTGCTTTTTTGATCTTGCTCTTTACCAGACTTTCCCTGGGGCTGGTAGACAGATAATTCTCTTAGTCTCACGATTGATTGGTGTTTTGGACATCATCCAGCCTTAAGTGCTAAAGCACTTTTCAGAAAGGTCTTTCAGGACTGGAAATTGCTCTGTGGAGCACATGTGTGAATACCTTTATGCATACATGTAAAAATGTGTGGATGTGCAAATGCACAGTCCTCAGTTTTGGACCAATTTTACATTCGATGAGAAGCTGGTATTTAAATACATGTTAGAATGGTTGGTGATCCATGGGGGTTGTTTGTAAAGTATATTAGAATATGTGGCATAGTTCAACTGTGTGAGCAACTGTCTGCAACTGTCTAGTACCTGGCAGGGTGCACCTTGCTTCCTCTGTTAGTGGTGTGCTAATATCTGGATGATATAGGAACGCGGGTGGCGCTGTGGTCTAAACCACGGAGCCTCTTGGGCTTGCTGATCAGAAGGTCGGTGGTTTGATTCCCCATGACACGGTTAGCTCCCGTTGCTCTGTCCTAGCTCTTGCCAACCTAGCAGTTCAAAAGCATGCCAGTGCAAGTAGATAAATAGGTACCGCTTCAGCGGGAAGGTAAACAGCGTTTCCGCACATTCTGGTTTCCATCATGGTGTTCCGTTGCACCAGAAGAGGTTTAGCCATGCTGGCCAAATAACCCAGAAAGTTGTCTGTGGATAAACGCCGGTTCCCTCGGCCTGAAAGCAAGATCAGCGCTGCAACCCCACAGTTGCCTTTGACTGAACTTAACCCTCTAGGGGTCCTTTACCTTGACCTTTTTACCTAATATCTGAACAGACTGTGGAATATGAAAATCAAAGGATTGTGTATCTGGGCTTGTGGCTTTCACACTCTTCTGGGGAGCACTGGATTCCTTAGAAACTTTAGCAGGCATTATTCAGTTAAAAGACTGCCAATGCCGGACAACTTTCCCTGAAGGACAGTTTTCCCAGCACTTTTAGCCTTGCAGAATATAGCTACCAGAGAGCCTTGTATATAGTTTTGCGTGAACATTCCGTTCATGTGGGAAATAGTGAAGCCCAGGAGACCTCATTAGAGGACTACATGGGTCCTTTTTAGCCCTGTGATTATATGTTTCTCTCTCCCCCATAACAGGTGTTTGCAGGGAGGGAAGTTAAATATAGATGTATGTGTGTGTTTTAAATCCACTTCAGGTGAGTGTTGTGTAAAATGTATCATCAGCAACAAGAATTTCTTCCTTTCTTGAGTTTGTCACCTTGGACACTCTCTAACATCTCTGCATGTGCTTTGTCTTGTCCAATAAAGACAACATCCAAACAGGATGTCTGCCTCAGCGCATACTACTGAATCAGGTTCTTGAGCTTGATACAACTCGACCATCAGTTTATCTTGATCATTGTTGGCTTTATAGCATTGTTACATGGTTGTGGTTGGGTTGGATGACTTCTCAAGATCCCTCCCTGCCACATCATCACTGGACCTAGGCAGCTGCCTCATTCTGCCAAATGGCAGGGCCATTGCTGTTGTTGACATGTTGCCTGCTCTGGCTCCGTATTGGCTCAATAAACTAGGAAATTTGAAAGGCATGGAGTCATGTCATTACTAGTGCCACGACCAGCAACTGAAGGAGGAGCATGCCTGCAAAGGAGAGTGGCTGCACATGATACGTTTCTGAACATTTCTGAGATAATGTAGAACTAGGCCATGAGGCAGGACAGCAGCATATTGTTTTAACACCCATTTGATAATCCCTTGAGATCCAGAGAAAACCAGGCTGTTGACTAGAATATTATTCTGATAATTTCCCCCTTCATCTGAATTAGTGAAACCAATTTGCAGAGCCTGGGACCTATTTTAAACCATTTCTGCTTCCCTGAGGCCTTGTGCCGTGATTTACTTTAATTTTAAATGAAACCTGAGGTTTTAAATCTTTGGCTATCTCAGATTTGGGATTTAGAAAAGAGGCCAACTGCAATGATATTTATTGAACTGAAGAACTAATGCCGCTAAGGCTTAGGGGATGGGGATGGAAACATATTTGCATTCCTTTCTTTCTTTTTAAATAATTTTTTAATTTTTATTTATATATGTGTGTGTGTGTGCGCGCACACACACACAACAAACAACAAACAATAATTCAAAATCCAAATACTGAGATTACTCTGAATCTCCTGCTCCTCCCCCCCCCCCCCGATACCTTCCATGGGTCCTAATAAAAATAATTACAACTACATTTCAATATTTGCATTTCTGAACCGATATTTAGTCAAATGGCCCCAGTTCCTAGTTATCTGAACTCCTTGCTGGATCAAAATGTTTGTGACCAAAAAGTATGTGTGAAAAGCCTGGCAATCATAATTTATACCTGCTCAGCAGTCTTCCTTAGAGGAAACAGTCAGAGCTACTTACTTCCTACTGGTAAGTTGTAAGCAAGAGTCCAAGCTCTTGATTTTTGCTATAATTAGGAATTGCACAGCTCGTTCATGGTGGGGCGTATTGTAAATCTAGGTTTTATGAATATAGCCATATTTTATTTACCATACTTTTCCGTCTATAAGACGCCCCCTTGTATAAGACCCCCCCCATTTTGGGGGACTCAAATTTAAGAATATGGGGCGGGGGAGATGGCTCAGAGTTGTTTAGCCTTTGGTGGGGATTGACCTGAGTTTTACAGCTTTAGGGGGAGAAATTGCCAAAAATCGCTCACATGCAGCATCGACACTGACAATCACCCACTTGCCACAGTGATAGCCAATCGCAAACAGACCCTTCCCCAGCAAAAAATCTCTTGCCCGACTGAGAAAAGCTGTTTGCTGGCAATCATGTGCGTCCCAGAACAGCAGCTGCTGTAGCCTTATTGGAATCCACCGATTGGGTCAGCATTGCTCCAGGACAGGAGGAAGGAAGTCAAACGATACCTGAGGTTGATTCAAAGAAAGAGTTTATTCTGCTCTCTGGATAGCAGAAGGCACTTGTGTGATCAAGTCCACAGCAAGTCCAAAGAAATAACAAGTTTCATGCAGTATATATATCCTCCATGCACCCTCTCCCTCCTTCCAACCACGTCAGCTTGTATACGTAGGTTGACATCACATATGTTCCTGCTCCGGCACTCTTAACCATAAAAGGGATTTCCTTCCTGCACTCCTGACCATAAAAGGATATTCATGTTCCTACTCCTATCTTGGAGCAAGAGATCACTACTTCCGAGAACATGCTCTGGCGTTAGTCCCAGACTTGGGTCTCTGCGTCATTTGTGGTCAGGACATAAGATATGTCTGTGTCTGTTCTACTGGTAAAGTCAAGGCCAGTCTTGCCGTCAAACTGATAAGGGAGAGAGCTGTGTTCTTGTTTTGCATTTGCTCAACGGCTAAAGTTTATGCATTTTACCTAAGGAGAAATGGGGATTTTGGTGCAGTTTAAAAACTGCCTGCACAGTCAGTTTTGGGTTTTGGAAACCCATTCCTTCACTGCCAATCGCGGCAGCGACAGCCAATCCACAGCAGTGTTTGCTAGAGAAACCAATCGCCAAGCCAATTAGAGAAGCAGCAGCCAATCCAAAGCAGCCCTTCTAGCAGCCAACAATCATCACTGACCACAGCTGCAGCCAATCACCTGTCCACCCCATTCACTATCCATATATAAGACGAGGCACATTGAACATAATTTTAGAGGGGGGAAACCTCGTCTTATACATGGAAAAGTACGGTGCATACCATATTTTCCACAGGTTTGTGCTCAAAATATTTCTAAAGCTGCTGACAGTAATAGTCACAAGCAATACGTCCCCACACCAACTTTTTTACCCATACTCAAAAGACCAGAAAACCCCTTATGGTTTTCCTGTCAGCTCTCAGGGCAAGGAGGGTGGTTTATGGCACGCAGAAGCAGCCTTCACTAATTACAAACTTAGTCTGCCTCTCTCCACTCCCTTCCAATTAATATCAAATTGATCTTCTCTTAGAAAAATAATGCTTGAAGTTTTCTTTTAGCATCTCTATAGTTAAAGCTCTGCACTTTTAGCTGAGGCAAAAAATAATGTCTAGGTCTTATGTAACAGTCTAGAAAATGTGGTTTCAGGGTGGGTGGGTGGGTGTGTTTAACCCACAGTATTTTTCACAGAATCACACATCGGAGTTCTGTTGCACTTAATATTGGAGCAAATCAATGTGTATTTTCATCGTGTGCAATGTGTCGTGCTTTGGTATCTCCTAAAATGCATATTTCAGTGAATTAATACAGTAACACAGATCTGTAATATTTTGCTTTCCCGCCTCCCTCCTACTTAGACTACTTGGTGCTGACAAGTAATGTTACAGAGCCCCCTACTGCCCTGCCTTCGGTGAACATCTAGAAGGCAGTAGGAGGTGGGGAGGGAAACCTTTTTTATCATGCTTTTGCTGGTTTTGTAACTTCTGCTTTAGTAATAAGGAGTGCAATTTGTTCCTCTTGGATTTTTTTCAACTCCTTATTCTGCTAGCAGTGCCTCAGATACATATGCTAGCTTCCTGAATTACACGTTATGCAGCTGGCTCCCCTCTCATCAATTCCCAGAAGTTTAGCAAATTAAGGCGCAGGGCAAGGAGGGAAGGAAGGGAATTAACTATTTTCACTGTGCCATTTTGCTGATTAAGTCACTTTCCTCATTTACAAAAACGTCAAACCCACCTTTTTTGTTTTTGTTTTTACTCAACATGGCAAAGCATCAGGTACAATATGGGTCAAATGGCAACTATGGGGCAGGGTTTTATTTGGGGAAATGGCAAGGTCCCAATCAGACACCATCTCCATTCCCCAGCCACTCTAAAATTATAATAATAACATTTTTATATATGAAATAGTATGTATGTTTATCATTGTAAGCAGTCTTTGGACTGTTTGAATGGTGTCTTATAAATAATATTCCACAGTAGTAATTTGTTGTACCTGAGATCTGAGCTATCTTTCCATTCTGTCTGATGAAGATTAATATGGATCTCCAAAGACTATAGAAAGATTATTATCTTATTTTCTTTTAAGAATGTATTCTTGTATTTCAAGTTAAATCAGGTGGTTAAAGATAGGATTGCCACTAAATCTCCTAATCTGGCTAAAATGCAAGTTACTATGGCATAACAGTTACAATGCTGTACTGGTGTGATTTATAGAATAATCTACATTAATTCTAAATCTAAATTAATTAAAGGTAATGTGATAAAGAGCTCAAAGAACAAATGATGAGGTGTTGGAAATGACATTTCCTAGTGGGCATTGTTGCAGGACCCCCCCCCCATCATTCAGTTTGTACAAACACGACACACACACACTCACACAAATCAGACATACATCGGATCTGTACCGTTCCACTTTTATTTTACACCATGAAGGAAGGACTATCAAAGGGGGGAGACTTGACGCAAGGCAGCCAACATGTCCACAGCGAGCCCTACCCAGTTGGCATGCCAACCTTGATGGTCCTAGACAGAAGATCATTACACTCACAAAGGACCTGCATATGGAAGTGGATTCAGTACGGACTGAAACAAAGGACAGTGACCAGCCCTTCCCTCTGGGGGGCAGGAAACAGTGAACTCCTCTTTGTCCTCAGGAATGTAATCATGGGGAGGGGGAAAGGAGGAACCGGAAAGGTGAAAAGACACTCAGGTTACCACCACAACTCCTCCCTGAATCCCCTAGGGGTGTAGCATGGGGGATTAGTAGCTAATAAAAGTTGGGGTCTTCTTTTGTTCAGGGCTTCAATCTTGTTTCACCTGGTGGCAGGTGGAAGATCTGTCGCAACAGTCTTCAATAAAGACCAAGCCTACTGGCTGCTGTTTTGCTCTAGTATTCCTGGCTGGTGCCCTTGTTTTTTTGTCCAAGGGAGCCCTCAGATTTCTCCGTTAACAGCATCATGAACTGAAAATCTGGTACGTTGGTGGTTAGAGCTGGTGGCATATAGGCAGCTGATAGCCAACAATATTAACAAAGGCAAGAGTCACAATCTAGTCTGATCAGTACATCTCTTTCTCCATTATTTAAACATGTTTTCTCTAGATAGTTCTACAAAGTATTACCAACTGCACCCAGTTGCCCACCTCTGGCTTCAGATGGGTGGATTTTTTGAGTAATTATCATGGCAATGACTAGAACTACAGCTGGGATGCTGTATTCCAGTAGATGGCACTCACTGAATAGCAGCTGCTTGCTATGATTCCTAATATGGGGCTCATTAATAGTATTCACTATTGACACCTCTACAGTATTTAGAGTTTAAATCATGATGGCATGAGTTGATTTCAGGGACTGGCTGGATGTTGAAGAATGGTGGGAAGCTCTAGCCAGAAAATGCCCTAGGGAAGCCCTAGAGGAGGAGGCTCAGAGCCAGGGAAGTGGTGGTGGGACCTTGAGGACAGGTCTGAGGATGAAGGGGAACAGAATGGTTGATGCTAAAGAAGCAACAGGCTTGATTGAGAGAGAAGAGCCAGATGCTGGAAGCCATGCAGACTCAGGACATGAAGCAGAGAGGGAGAGGCCTGAGGTTGCAGAAGCATCCATCGAGCTTGTGATCATCTCATCTTTGAGTGGTTAACTTTGAGGTCAGTTGTTACCCAAAACTTCTCCATCTTGAGAGCCTACTGCTGTGTTACATTTTGCCTCCTTAAAATAACAAGCAACAATTGTCCGTGTTACCCATGGGTAGGCAAACTAAGGCCCGGGGGCCGGATCCGGCTCAATCGCCTCCTAAATCCTGCCTGCGGACGGTCCGGGAATCAGCGTGTTTTTACATGAGTAGAATGTGTGCTTTTATTTAAAATGCATCTCTGGGTTATTTGTGGGGCATAGGAATTCATTAATTTCTCTCCCCCCCCCAAATATAGTCCTGCCCCCCACAAGGTCTGAGGGACAGTGGACCAGCGCCCT
This sequence comes from Podarcis bocagei, assembly GCF_964188305.1. Taxonomy (NCBI): domain Eukaryota; kingdom Metazoa; phylum Chordata; class Lepidosauria; order Squamata; family Lacertidae; genus Podarcis; species Podarcis bocagei. The sequence goes on from NC_138129.1 coordinate 64,988,198, forward strand.
GCTGAAAAAGTTTGCTGACCCCTGGTGTTACCTTTGGGGTGTTCTTTAAAAAGGTAGTGATCTAAAGGACCCTACAGTTGTAGAAACCAACCATTGCTTTCCTTTATCAGTGAGAAAGACAAATACAGTAGTACTTTGGTTTTTGAACGAAATCCGTTCCGGAAGCCCGTTCGGCTTCCAAAACGTTCAAAAACTGAGGTGCAGCTTCCCATTGGTTGCAAGAGCTTCTTTGCACTCAGCGGAAGCTGCATCACACGTTCAGGTTCTGAAAAATGTTTGAAAACAGAAGCATTTACTTTCAGGTTTTTGGCATTCGAGAACCAAAACATACGACAACGGAGGCGTTCCGGAACCAAGGTTCCACTGTACAGCCATTTATATGTTTACAGAAATGTAAGCAAAAAGGCATTAAGGAGTGGCCACACTAGGCTATCGTTCAAGTTTCCCCCCAACACTTTAATACTCTCTATGAAAGGCATGAGAATGGTCAGGGGCAGGAGCCAAATGCAGCCCACCAACCATCTCCATCTGACCCTTAAAATTATCCACAGGTTCCCTCCTTCCTCAGCCACAGCCCCTCTTCCCAGGCCTTCTTGAGTGTGCTCCCCCAGCTGAAATATGTCCTTGAACTCCAATGATTTGCTTGCCTGGACAGAGGATAGAGAGAGATGCATGTAGAAACTAACCTACTGTACAAATACAACATGGGCATTCCTTGTTCCACCCACTTTTCCTCTAGCCCTTTCCAGCACAGGCATGTGGCCCCTGGAAGCCTGCCCAAGAGGGAGTTTGGCCCTCTCATGCAGAAAGGTTCCCCACTCCAGGTCTAGGAAATAGGAGGATAATATTTTCAAATACACAGTCATTATTATACTACAGTAATTGCTTGAATTCGATTTTTTTTTTTAAGAAGGTTTTATATTTGCCTCTTTCTATACAGTGGTACCTCGGGTTAAGTACTTAATTCGTTCCGGAGGTCTGTTCTTAACCTGAAACTGTTCTTAACCTGAAGCACCATTTTAGCTAATGGGGCCTCTCGCTGCCACCGCACAATTTCTGTTCTCATCCTGAAGCAAAGTTCTTAACCCGAGGTAATATTTCTGGGTTGGCGGAGTCTGTAACCTGAAGCGTATGTATCCAAGGTACCACTGTATTCAGAATTAACAAGAAAAAAAATAGTGTTGAATCCAGTTGCGTCCTATTCAGAGGTGACTTACTGAAATATAGCTTACTTGGATTCAACTCATTATTTACTTTGCATCAAGCTATGGATCATATTAAATATTGCTGGCACCATTCAATCCTCTCCCTGATTACACTGAGATTTAGTTTTAATTCAAGTACAAAAAGGTGTGAATAAGAATGTGGCTGTTAACTAGAAGTTTAGGGGGAAATCATTATGATGTCACATCCATTTACCTTTTTATCTGTACGAAGCAGATGAGTTTCTACATGTGAAACACATTTAAAAGTGTATGGAAAACAAGAGAAATGACAGTTGAGTAACACTGACCTTTCAGATGGCCTAAATAAAGCTGTGAATGCCCATGAACCATGCTATTGCCCTTATGTTGTGTGCCATACGTTGCTGAGGAGACAGGGGAATGTATTTGCATGCATGGATTGATCTGGTATCTGAATCAAATGACTATTTCAAATGAAACAGATAACGTTTTAATGGAATATCTAGAGACATTCTGTATGTGATTTTGTTTCTTAGTTTTGGGAATGGATGGTGAGCATAATTTATAACGTTATTCAGTCAGCGTCAACTGAGTACTCTGCTGAAAAGCTAACACTCTACCTGAAAAGCTAACATTCTGAGTGTGACTGTTTTGGCTCGCACAGACTGTGTAAGAAAAGGAGAATAAATTATGAATCAAGCAGCTGCTGATAAACAGGTCAGAGACAAATACACATGAAATAAGTTATAACTGAAGCTTCTAAGATACCTTGATTTTTCACACAAAGGAAAGAGATATCATTATGAAATTCTCCCAAATTGTCCTTGTACTCTCATAATATCATAAATTGCAATGGGGTAACTTTCTTGCCATGATACGATTACAAAATGAGATCTTTTGTAGATCATTAATGGTATTTGCAATGGTAAATAGGGACAATAAATGAGATATATAAGATGAAAATATTTTAAATATTGCTGACCTTCTAAAGACTGGGAATATGAATTCTAAGAGAACTTGGGAGACATTTAAATTGGAATTCCGAGTTCCATGGAAAGAATTTCTCAAATGACAGAGGTGTTGCCTACATGCCACGGGCTTCTAGATGCCACCTTATTAATCTGGTGCAAATTAGGTGAATGGTTCCTGATCATTATGGTGTGCACATGTATTCGCCAGAGACAGCCATAATCTTGCTGACATGATACATGATAATGACATGTATACAAGCTTTCTTTGCTTGGTGTATGTTGATTTTGAAAGTCTAAAAATTGCAATATTTGGAAGCTAGAATTTGTGCCACAGAGGGTGCCTGTCTTTGTTTTCTGTCTGCAGTTAATGGCAGCTTGGAAGGGGAAATGTATTGCAGCAGAGAATTGAAACGAGGAGAAAAGATTAGGTTCCCCACTGCTCTATTTTGCCCCCCATCCAAATCAGGCTTCCCACAGCTGCTTTTTGGAAAATAAAATTATGTGAGAAGATCCAGTTATGGATATACAAGTTCTTTGTTCTGAGTCACAAGAGTGCTAGTGCAGTCCTGCTAAACTGTTTATATATCTCTAGCTATCTAAAAAGACACACACACAGAGCTCCACAAAGTTTTGCTTGGCGTACTACCAGCGCTAATTGGCAGTCAACACTGATCCCCCTCCCTGAGGTTCTCTGCATGTGCCAGAGAACTTGTGGGAGGAAAGTTTCTCATGTATTGCTGAATGGGGGGGGGGGGGCCTGAAAATGTTCCTGCAGTGTAGGAAGCCACTTCCGTGAAAGGCAAAATAAATGGGCCTGAAAAAATATCAACTTCAGAGTAAATGTAAAGCAAATGGGATAGCTGTAGCTAGAAGTTCTGCAGAATTTATTAGGAAACTATAGTGGCTATACTAATTTTATTATTTTATTTTATTATATTATTTATTAGACTTATTTATTAGACCTGTATCATAAGATATCAGGGCGGTTCACAAAATTTAAAAAAGTACAGTGGTACCTCGGGTTAAGAACTTAATTCGTTCTGGAGGTCTGTTCTTAACCTGAAGCACCACTTTAGCTAATGGGGCCTCCTGCTGCGCTGTGCCGCCGCTGCACGATTTCTGTTCTCATCCTGAAGCAAAGTTCTTAACCCGAGGTAATATTTCTGGGATAGCGGAGTCTGTAACCTGAAGTGTATGTAACCTGAAGTGTATGTAACCCGAGGTACCACTGTATTACACAAACTTTCAGAAAGTGATGTTGGGAGTGCAGTGTCTTGCATTCAGCAAGTTTGCCAGGAGATTTTTAGACCAATTTTGAGTTTGTCCTCGCATGTTTAATATCCCAGTATAGTAAACTCGTCTCCCACCCTTTCCCTTAAGAGATAATAAAGAGAAAGTCTTAGTGGATGAGTTAGGAGTGCTTCTGGGTTCAAAGATTTTGCAGCTGTGAAAACATTCTCTGCTGGGCCACATCGGAGATTCAGATCTCATCCCACACGCTCTTTGAGCAAATTAGACCCAGATGCTTGTTATTGGTCTGTCAGGTTAGCAGTGGAATTCCTGGGGAATTGATATGAAACATAGCTGAAGTTCTAAAAACATTAGAATTGTAGTAATTAAACATGAGTGATTGTTTGGGATTAGTCAATCTTGTAAACATTTCGCACTATCAAAGCTGCAGTGTGATTTGATGTTATAAAGGGAAAGCAAAGGGCAGCAAACAGTTCAGTCTGGGGCAGGAAACGCACATAATGTGGACATACATCATACCTTAGAGCTTCTTAATATACATCTGAAAATAATATGACTTGTTATCAGGGAGTCGAATCATTAAAAACTGAGTGATCAGCATTTTGAACTTTCCAGTTTGGTTTTAATTCAGACATTACTTTAAAAAAATAAAAGGTTAGTAATAAGCTTTCAGGTGGCATGCTGATTAATATCAGATTTATTTATTTTTTACAATGGCAGTGTAATCCTATGGAATTATTCAGGAATAAATATTTTGTTTGAGATGGAGATATTTTTTAAAGCATAGTATTTACATGTGCTGCTAGCATTTCCTGCCAATCATATTCAACTACTGGGGAGACAGAATGAATTGCAGTCACCAGAAATTCTGTGTGCATTGATTTGCATAGTAGGAACAAATTTCAAGTGCATTTGTCATTTCCTCTCTCTCAACAGCAAGCATAATCTCAGATGAATACATGGTGCAACTGCATCTGGAACAGGGAGCACAGTTCTGGTTATCCAATCTCAAAGAGAATCTGGGTGAACACATACAGGCAGTTCTTCTTTGGCAATCACTCGTAGCCGAGTGAGATTGTCTTCCATAAACACGGTTTTAACAATGAGTCCATAAGTGACTGTGAAGGCCAATTCTGGATCCACACATCCTTCCACAGTGTGGACATTGGTTTCTGGGCAGGAGTTGATCACAGTGTGGATTTGCCACATGTTCCTTGTGTAACATGTGTGGGCCATGTGAGCAAGTCTACTTGCTTCTTAAATGCGTGCTGAAGGCAGCAATTGAGACAAAAGTGGCAGTTTTTGAAGTTTTCCATGGTTACCAGTGTTGGCTGGTATCCAATGGTGGAAGGCAGGGAGCAACTAACAGTAGATGGAGCCAGAATTAATTAAAGCCACTCTGCTAGACTTAAGTTGTAAGAAAGAAAGCAGGAAGTTGGGGGGTGGCTGAAGTTGGTGGAGCAGTGCCCCATTTGATCTTATTGACCAGCCTCCACTGATGGCTGCTGTTGCTCCATCCCTAGTTATTTACAAGTTTTATGGTGTTACGATGTTCATTCTACCTGTACTTTCATAGATTGCTGGCTCTGTGGGTTAAACCACAGAGCCTAGAACTTACCGATCAGAAGGTCAGCGGTTCGAATCTCCGCAACGGGGTGAGCTCCTGTTGCTCGGTCCCTGCTCCTGCCAACCTAGCAGTTCAAAAGCACATCAGAGCGCAAGTAGATAAATAGGTACCACTCCGGCGGGAAGGTAAATGGCATTTCCGTGCGCTGCTCTGGTTCGCCAGAAACAGCTTAGTCATGCTGGCCACATGACCCGGAAGCTATATGCTGGCTCCCTCGGCCAATAAAGCGAGATGAGCGTCGCAACCCCAGAGTCGGCTACGACTGAACCTAATGGTCAGGGGTCCCTTTACCTTTACCTTAAAGTGCTTTACTACTACTTTCTGAGTTCTTTCTAAACAAAAATTTGATGGTTCTGTTTTAGAAATCATAAAGTTCATACTAAATATGGTAATCTCTGCACTGGTTTCCCTCTCTATATACATGTATACAGTGGTACATCTGGCTACGTATTTAATTCGTTCCGGAGGTCCGTTCATAACCTGAAACTGTTCTTAACCTGAAGCACCACTTTAGCTAATGGGGCCTCCCGCTGCTGCCGCGCCACCGTCGCACGATTTCTGTTCTCATCCTGAAGCAAAGTTCATAACCCGAGGTACTATTTCTGGGTTAGCGGAGTATGTAACCTGAAGTGTATGTAACCCGAGTTACCACTGTATATATATATATTTTAAAGTGTTTTCTCTTTCACATGAAAAACCGCAAGGATATTGAAGTGTAGTTTCTCAATAGAGCATAAATCCGCACACACCAAAACATGCATAATTAAAAGGGGGGGGGGAGAAATCCTTCGCCACCACTTCATGGAAAGTGCAAAGGAATGTTTCATGGTGCATAAACATACCTGGAACTGTATAACCTAAAAACCGTGCAGAAAAAGAAGGTACTAGTCAGGAAACTGTATGGTACAGGAGAATACTTTCCCCATTCAATATCACCATCCACTGATATGGCACCTGTAAGTGCATCTGTTCCTACAGAGGTGTTCTTTAGTGCTTAGTTCTTTAGTGCTGACAATTGAAGTTAGGCATGAAAGAAGTCTTCTTTAGCTGAAAGAACACTTAAGATTAATCATGGTGCGAGGGCACTTTCAGAGAGTTACAGCTGAGGAGGGGAGAGTTCTGCAACACATGGTACCCACAGCAGTTTCTCTGATTTGCAAAGGTGCCCATGGCAAACAACCAACTACATGACTAAGCAAGGAAAATTAGATGTTTTCCAGCTTTCTCGTGTTCAGCTTGCTTGCTTTTAGCTATCACAAGACACAGTTCAAGTGTAGAACATGTAAACAGCTTAAGGCACTAATTGCATCTCATACTGCATGACTTTTATCTGTTCAACAGTAATTAGGGTAGGAGTATCTTGATATTGAGAAGAAAATAGGAGGATGCAGTCCTTATCAGTTCCAAAATAAGGACTTCAGAACAGCAATGTTAGACACAGTGTTTTGAAAACAAAAATGATTAACTCCCCCCCCCCACACACACTAATGAATCAACTGAGTTATATAGTCAACCAAGTTACTCTAGTTCAAGCCATTTATCTCCCCTATTGAGTAATAACCCAAAATAAGTTTCATGGCCTATGAAAAAGACATCGCAAGAGTTCGACAGTATAAATTCAAAGAATGAAATTAGGCATTACAAATGGCAGCATTGTGTGTGTGTGTGTATCTCCTCGTGGTGGATTAATGATGAGACTATTTTCTCCAGCATGAATGAACACTTTTAGCATTCCCTTGCAAATGATTCACTATATTCAATTTTTAATCAGCTCACATCTGGAAACATTCGAGACTAGTAGGCTGGCTCATATTCTAAACTGTAAACCATGAACACAAGGGCTGCTGCTCAGATCAGACTGAGTTTGTCCTCTTTTGGTTTCAATGGAAATGTATCACAGGTCAGTTCTGTTTTGTTTTGTGTGTAAAAAAACTTTTTAAAAGAACACATGAAAGGCCAGCATTTAAATTCTACACATTTTAGTACGCATTTCTCCTAAAATATCCCCCCCCCCTCAATATTTTCAGTACATCTGCAAGGAGAAAACATGAATAGTGTTGTGTCTGTGTAAGTCTTTGCAAGCACCTCCGCTGGCAATAAACCAGATCAGGCTGATCAGCGCAGCTCTCCTCCCATCATGCAGTGATAAAGCAGAAGGGCTTCGTGGGAGGCATGGGCTTAATGAAGAAGTAGGAGGAGGGAAAGCTGAGAGAAGGAGAGGGTTGTTGGGATGCATTCTATCCTGCTTGCAGTTTAGGGAAACAAAGTTAAGAGGTTGGTACCCTCCAAAGAGAGGTTAGAGGAGAAAGGGGATTTGGGTGAGGGAGCCCTTACACTGCTGTCATCGAGGGAACAATAAATAAAGACATTGATGTCAAGCCTATAAAAAGAGATTGGTGGAATTGATGGATAGGCTATCTGAGCTCTTGTAGCAATGGCTCCATCCATTATACTCTGGAGTAAGGGTTGGAGCTCTGAGGATTCTGTATATAGCAGCATTCTTCAGTAAAGGCATGTTTTGTCCAGGTGTACATCTTGCAGTGCAGTTAATTTCCAGGACCTTCAGAGAAGACAAAAGAGAATACTTTTTCACATAGACCACAAACAGCTTACTGCCACATGATGTGATTATGCCTACTGTTCTGGAAGAACCGCTGTATAAGGAAGCATTGTACAGTGGTACCTTGGTTGTCGAACAGCTTGGCTCCCGAACAAATTAGCTCCTGAATGCCACAAACCCGGAAGTGAGTCTTCTAGTTCGTGAACGTTTTTCGGAAGCCGAATGTGCGATGTGGCTTCCGTGGCTTCCAATTGAGTGCAGGAAGCTCCTGTAGCCAATCAGAAGCCTTGCATTGGTTTTTGAATGGTTCCGGCAGTTGAACAGACTCCCGGAATAGATTAACTTCAACAACCAAGGTACCACTCTACCACTGAATGTCTGGTGCAAAGAATAACCACTCTTACAGACAAATCTGAAATAACCTTTGTTTGGTTGATTTTGCCTTTGTTGTTGTTATCGATCTCATCTGGGAGATAAATTTACAGAATTGCTGTTTTACTGCAAATCTTGTGTGTTCTGCATTTTGACATCTCATTTGCTTTTCTCTGTGTCCACAGTGAGTGCTCTCAAAGGTTATTCAAAGGTGGCTTTAAGCTCACATAAAGGATGTATAGATTTCTCAGAGAGCTTTAGGGGAGACGATGCATGAAGAGAATGTTTGGGAAAGGCAGATGATGGTGTGCAAAACATGGTGGGACGATTTTAACAAGAGATGCTGTTAACAAAATGAAAACTAAATAGTAGTAAAAAGACAAAGAGAAGTACAACGGCAGCCGCCCATGGAAAATATTGTTCTGATGGCTTTGCATATCTGCATCTCCGTTTCCCTGTTGCAAAAAGGAGTGAATGATATTGTTTGTATTTGAACACATTAAATAAATCAATGCTCTAAGGTGAAGAATATGCTATCCTGTAACAGCCATGCTTGCTTTATTCACAGCTTTGATGTGGAAAATGGCCCCTCACCAGGTCGCAGCCCACTGGACCCTCAGGCTGGCTCTTCTTCGGGACTTGTGCTCCATACCACTTTTCCAGGGCACAGCCAGCGCAGAGAGTCATTTCTTTATAGATCAGACAGTGACTATGACCTGTCACCAAAGACCATGTCCAGGAATTCCTCTCTACCAAGTGAACAGTAAGTACACATATCACAATATACTCTGGTAGGACCATGTGCCGTACCAATGCATATTAACAATTTGATGGCCTAGGTTAAGCAGTAAATTCTGATTGCCCTTGGCTACTAGTTTCTATTGAACATGTCTTACATTAGCTATATGTGGTTGTACAGTCCTGCAGCAATGTTATTAAAACTACTTGGTGTTGTAGATTTAAGGGTTTATAGGTGAAGATAAGTTTGGCTTTAGTTGGCTTTCAACAAAAACTTACCTCCTTATTCTGGAATTATCCAATGGTTCTCCTCATCTACCTTTTCCATCCTCTTTCCTTTTGCATTTAAGGTTGCAATCCTATACATACTTACTTGGGAGTAAGTCTCAAAGAATTCAGTGTTGTTTACTTTTGAGTATAGAATTTCATTTTAAGTCTTTAAAAACATAAACCAGATGGTAGGGCATTATGTCTTTAGTGTGATTTATTTATAATGCTAAGTTATGATAGGGACTGTTGAAAAAAATGTTTTTTGTTTGAGATGCAAGTAAAACAACTAATGCACAAAAAGTAAAGACTATAATCTTTAATTGTATACAGTATATATAAACAGAATATCCAGAGCAATATAAACACATCAGCACAGTTGTAATATGCCATTTCTAAGTCAAAAGGATAGGGTTTTTTTAATTAATAAAATGTTTAGTGTGTATATGTTTGATTATAAATGAGAATATATATTTAATAAAAACCCCAAAGATTTTAATGCCCTTTCTACCATGCATTGTATCTACCATCCTGAAAATCCACTGCAAATCTCTGCAAATAGCATTAAAACCAATGAAACAAGTCAACAAAAGCCAGAGAATTTAAAGTTGACCTTTACTCAGATGGCTTTGCTCTTTTTCCAGCTGAGAGGGAGTGTACAGCCCTAACTTTGAATTTCCTGGCTCTTATTGCTGTGTATTGCAAGAACCGAGTGGTAGTTCCTGCTTGGATTATTTTCTTTTTATGAATATACACTATGATTGGAGAACATTAGAAGCAGCCTTGTATGGATACATAAAACAAGAGGTATAGTATAGGTGGTAAAGAGTTTCTTACTGAATATATGGTAGCATAAGCAGATAATCCTTTCATAGTATCTTTCCAGCTTATAAATAAGTTGAGGTTGGCATATATATATATATATATATATGCATGCAATGGTAGATACAGTAAGCCCACAATGTATGTGCATTTAACTTGCATGCATTCAGCTTTATGTGTTTGGCAATTATTTAAAAAATGGGATCAGACCCTAGGAAAAAAGAACCCAATGTCTTTGGACCCCAGTGTCCTTTGGCTATATGTGATTGGGCTTTAGGTGCGATCCCCGAAGCGTAATCCCTGCGTAAATTGCAGATTTACTGTATATATGTTAATAGGAATGTAAGTGGAGTGGTTAGGTTAATGTGCATAATAACTGGCCATTGTGCAAATTCATCAGGCCTCATGGAGAATGTACATTTATTCCTTCCATGAAGAGGGATTTGTGCACATTGTTAGTTCAGTATAAACAATCTTCAACAGGCCCTGGAGAATGTGCAAATCTTGGCTGAATTTTGTACAGTTTCCAGCTATAATGCATACAGTGTTATGCAATATTATGCAATATTATGTAACAAGAAAGGGGACTTTTACAGCTTCTCTCCCCTTCTCACATTTCTGATGGCGGTTCCCCTCCTTCGGTGCTGCTATTAAGCTAATGGGTTTTTTATAGTAGCTGGGGCCAATCCTAATAGGAATCACAGGGGAGAGAAGATGTAACCACCTGAAGAAGGGTTACCCAGCAGGTAAAAGAAAGCTGGGAGATACATCTGATCTTACATGCTGCCACCCTACACACTGGAAGGTGGATGGAAGGTGCTACTCAGCTGTCTGGGAAACAGCTGAGAGTGGTTAAAAGGGGTGCTAGATTGCAGGGAAAAGGGCTCCTTTAGAGGAAAGGTGAGATAAAAATGCAACCAATCAATTAATTAATAAGCTTTCAAGCCCCCCATTCCTGATTCTTGGGCAATCAGCGTGAGGGTATCTTGTGGACCACGTAACATTACACAGTAGGTCAGAAGCAGCCTGGGGAGTACAGATTGCAGACTTCTGAACAAGAAATAAAGAAGAGGATTTGTTTCTTGGAGACTGCACATACTAATTTGATAATGTGCATATGTCTGAAGAACATACAAAATACATTCAATAAATTGACATACCCCAAAGCCTGTTGGAGATTATGCAATGTACTATGTGCCCATTCCCCCCAATGCCCATTGGGTATTATGTATTTTGGCTGGGAAATGTGCACAATTCCCTCCTCATGGAAGGATTCCGTGCACATTCTCCATAAGGCCTGGTGAATATGCACAATGGCTAGCTATTATGCACATTAACCATTCAAGTTACATTCCACTTAACATATACATGCACATCTGGCACTGTTTGCATGTACCACTAAGGCAAACCATGCAAATCGAAGCTTAATGCAAAAGAACAAAATTCAGGTTCCCATACAGAATATTACTGTTTCTTTGCTCTTCCTCTGGTCCTCCCGTGAATAAAGCCATGGTTTGGTTTGGTTTGGTTTGGTTTGGTTTGGTTTGGTTTGGTTTGGTTTGGTTTGGTTTGGCTTAGCATTGCATCTGAAGTCAGATAAACCATGAGCAGTAAGTCATAGAACAGAACTTGGCTACAGTTTGTGCTTTCTTTGCAGCAAGATAAGCTATAAGATGGGGCTCAGATGTAAAGCTTAGTCCAGCCGTAGCTTATCCCTGGGTAGGAGTAGGATCAGAAGATCAGAAGTAACCACCATCTTCTCTCCAGGAACCCACAGATTGGCTGACTAGTTCTCAACAGGTTTGGCTTTGTGATGCATGCAGATGGTGTCAAAATATACTTTACAGCCTAAACATGGTCTGCAACCAACCCAAAAGGTATCTGCAACCCGCCCTCTCTTTCATAATCACTTACCTCATTTAGTGAGGTACACTAAGGAGGTAGGAAAGAGATGTGGAAAATGTCATACGTGACCAAGAGATGCAGAGATGGATGTGCGTCATAGAGACGGGGGTTAGAATGCAAGGGAGCGAGGGCCAAATCGGATGCAACACTAGGAAGGTGGTGTGTAGCAGTAAAGAAACAGAATTTCCATAGTGATTCAAAGTTGCTACATATGTGTTTCAGTGCACATCTCTACAATCTTAATCTGTATGTACAGCATGAGTATGCAACTGTAACACGGGATGTTGCCCAAAGATTTCAAACAATATGAGAATGCATCATGTTTCTTGACTATGTGGTTGTTTATTAAAATACTGCACGGGATTCTTTTTCTTTTCATTTCTTACTAGACATGGAGATGACCTGATAGTTACACCTTTTGCTCAGGTATGTTCCAAATATTGTGACACTGATTCTAGTGCTAATGGTGGCCTATCTAAGGCATTTGAGAGCCCAGAGTGAACTTATGAGTATTGTACCTTTGCTTCATAAGGATCCTGGCCCATGTGATTCCTCCTTCGCCACTTCATCTGGCCTTCTGATTTGTCAGGCTTCACAGGTCTTACTGTATAGTCAGCCATAATGTCTTGATCACAGTCTCCCATTCCAGCCCCACCCTGCCCCAGGCATCCTGCTCCAAATATCATGGCATTGCTAGATTGTGATAGTTGCATTATAGTTATCACTTCTTTTTCATCAGCTTCATGTGCTAATTGTTTCCTACAAATAACTGTCCTGATTAAGGATGTATGAGATCAGCTGTGTATATTGTATAATGAAGTTGAATATTTAGCGGCTTTTTTGCTTGTTAGGCACGATCCAATCAAGTTCAATACTGTGAAATCCCATTGTTTTAAGGGGAAAGTGTCAATCATGTATTAGTTCTCTCCCACTACTTTAATCAATGAAGCTTTAGAGTATTTAACTGTCTAAATGTTTATATATATGTTCTGAATGCTTGCACTTGTTTTAATATATAGTGTGGCATTTTTTTGTTTGTTTGTAGGTCTTGGCTAGTTTGAGAAGTGTAAGGAATAACTTCACATTATTGACAAATCTGCAAGGAGCATCAAACAAGTAAGTTGTTTCCTTTTTTAAAAAGTGCTACAAAATTCACAGCTCCCATCCTATGGATGCTTACTAAAGAGGAAGACCACTGAAATGAGTGGAATCTAGGTTTGACAAAATATGCACAGAAATGCACCATAAGGCATATCTTCAAACTCAGACTGATTTTTACCAATGCTGGCACCTGATTAGCACTTTGTTCAGTGAGGGAGCTATAGTGAAAAAACATGAGGCCCAATGTAATGCATGCAGCCTGTCTCATATTGAACTCATGACCAAATCCAACTGATTTTAATGAAACTGGATTTTAGTCACTAATAGTTTAAAATGTGTCCAGGAATTTTACCTAGCCTGTTGAACTATTTGTGAGTGCAAAGCAATATGCTATAAATTGGGCACTCCTAAGCATGGCCAATAGCAAAACTGCTTAAAACATTGTATTCTATTGAGGTTTGTATGACAACAGTAATAAGACAGATATGATGTTGCTGGACGCCAGCTCCCATCAGCCCCAATCAGTATGGCCCATTATTAGACAGTAGTGTCATTACACTAATGTTGGGACGAGGACATGGCTGAGAAAAATAGTGGCTTGTGTCAAGCCACCTAACGGGTTCATGCCGAGGTGAAAGTTAAACTAAGAATTTCCAACTTCTAGTCTACTTTCATAGCCCTCTAGATTGCAGGGGAAAGGCTGCAAACCTAACCACTGTCACCTGGGAGTAAGCCTGACTGAATTTGGTAAGACTGACTTCTGAGTAGACATTGTTAGGATTGTGCTGTAAGCTAAGAAGTGTTGAATTCAATAAAGATTGAAGTCAGACATTACATGCCCCTTCTGTGTTATACGATGTGAAACAGTGTCACATCAGATAGCTATTTCTCATATGGCTATGTCTGAAGAAAATGAAGTATTCCTTCTATAACTGCAAAACCTCCATCATATCTCTCTCTCTCTCTCTCTCTCTCTCTCTCTCTCTCTCTCTCTCTCTCTTTAGACTTGTAAAGGCATCCCAATGCAATAAGTATGCATGTGTTGATCTATCCATATCAAAAGCACTTATTCTTTCAGCTCATGATTTCATAGAGTGCAACCTCACTTTTCCTAAACTTGCACTCATGTGGAAGTGGCTTGCAAATGAATCTATGAGGCAGTTGCGCCACGTGGCAAGTGCCGCATCGATCAGGCAATATGCTGTATCCTCTATGCAAAACATTCCAGTTTGCTGCTTATGGATACATGAAGAGAAGAAAAAGCATTGCTAAAAGCTGATCCATATAAAAAGAATCTACATTCACACAATTCATGTAACCATCAATTGTTCATGTGAAATGGGAAAGAAGAAAAAAACCCTTCTGACTGTATTAACAGGTACCTACCAGCCCTGGCAATATGAATCTCACGATGCATTATTTATACCTATACAGGAGGTCACCGGCAGCAAATCAACCACCAGTCTCCAGGGTTAACATTCAGGGTACGTATTCTGTTGAACGAACAGTGTTTAAGTGGCAATATTTTTTTTATTTTAATAAACAGTTAACAGTACTATTGATTCCATTAAAACCCATTAGAGATATAATATTTCAATCATCAGGGCTAGGTACATTTACAGCATAGAGCAAATCTGTGTCATAATTGTACAGAATATAATCAGAACTGCAGTGCTTCCCCCTTGTTTCTTTGTATTTGTTCTGGTCATTCATGAGAGGTGGATAGAAAACTATTGGACAATTCTATCATTGTAACCCGAGTGGGTAATCCAGGAGAAGCACTTTAAAAAAAATATGCAATGGTTTGTGACTAAGAAGATTGTTATTGTGGAAAGGCTAGTGGCTGTCCATTGAGAAAACTGGATATAGAGAATCCAGCAGATGGCAAGATATGCATGCAACACATTAGCTGGAAGAAGGGGGAAACAGTAATAGAAAAGAAGAGATATAGGAAAAAAATTCAGTGATGTAATGTGGGATGGCTTTACACTTGATTTGTGACAAACCTGGTTATACAACTTTTACATAGAGACTTCTGCAGAAGAGTGATGCATCTCATTGTCTTAAATTCTTTGCGCAGATATAGCAGGGGTCACTAACTTTTGGGGGCACATTTGCAAACAGAAGAAACTCATGGGCAGCACACACATCCTGCAACTAAACACACAGAGCAACCCATTCCACTGGCTCCAATGCTTCTTTGAAGCCTAATTTCAGCAGGGAAAATGTGGACAACATGTGGACAACAGGGAAGGCTTCTGCAACCATAGGTGCACCACCAGGCAACAAGTTGGTGACCCCATGTTGGCTGTACCTAACTGTTGGCAGTGTGTTCTTAAGCTGAAATACTGTATTGCATTTCATTAATCATTCATAAGTCGTCTTGGACTATGAAAAAGCCTTTTCAAAGTTCATGCAGCAAGCCTACTCATAACTGTATATGCCTTCTTGGGCCATGCAAGCGCCCTAAGCATAAGCCTTCATTCAAGAAACCCTTAGTGGCTCTGGCGGATTGAGTGGACAAGACCATTAGTGGGTCCCAACAGTCAAGAAGGGAGTTTTCTGGATGTGCTGTAGTGGGAAGTGGAGGGCAGATGGGTCTCGTCAATCTGGGAAGGTAGCCCATCTAGGAGAAGGAAAACTCTGATCCTAAACCTCTGCCGCCTTGTGGGATATCTTTGGGAGTGGAGTCCCTAAGATGATTGGATGGACCTTGTATGCCTCCTTCCAGCAACTCTTGCAGCCAAGCTGGTGTCAAACATATTGCTCTGCTTTCCTTTGGGCCACATCAGTGAGGCGCGGGGGGGGGGGTCTTGTCATCTGGGCAGCCCAGGACCTCTATACACACTGCCCAGGCTTGTGCCCTGGAGAAGTCACTTCACTGCTGCTAACACAGCGGTTTGACTTCAGCCCCGGAGGCATTCTCCATTGTCTCTTGATACAGATGGCTGCCAACAAGAACAACAAAAACCCTTTACTGATGACAAGTGCTGGGATACTGATGACAAGTGCTATGCCTTGCTGTCTTCTTGCGCAAGAGGCATCAGCTGGAACCAAGGATACTACTACGAAGCTCAAAGATAGCGTCTCTTAACAATTCTAGAAATTACTCATGGTTTTTGCCACTCATCCTTTTGTTCCTTGCAACTTCCCTCATAGGACACACTGTCATTGGCATAGGTCACCATCATCTCAGCTCTTTATACATGCCAGTACTCACTTCATGCTTCCAGGACACAAGACTGCCAGTCCTGGCCCCAGTTCTGTTGGCTGTACAACTTTACCACTAGGCTTCTAAAGCCAACATTTTGTTCAGCAATTCCTCTGCATGATTAGGCTCCCATCAATACCATGCCTTGATATTTGGATAATGCATCTAATAACAACATATGTTCTTATGTTCCAATGGTACATAAGCAAATCCATACTTTTTTAGTTTACTCTAAAAGGTGGGGAGAGGAAATGATGCCCGAATTTAGGAAGTGTGATTAATTTGGAAACAGATGGCCATTTAGAATCCCAGACAGCAACCATTAAACTTAATAAGAGAGTTTCTGTTCATTTGGATAAATGTGACATATTTCTTGCCAGCTTTCAGAAAAAAGAAAGACTAGAGATCAAGAGGTTAAATACTTTTTTCAGTAGGGTCAGATATATATATATATATATATATATATATATATATATATATATATATATATATATATATATATATATATTTTTCTTCTGGCTTCTGTTTCATGCTATGGCAGAGTAAATTATTTTACCCAACAAAAGACTATCGTCTCTGTGGGCGTTCTTTTGACACTTTCAGGTTGTTTGAGAAACAAGGAGCACTGAATTTCCCATTTTGTGTTGTGATTCTCATGCAGGGAGGCGGTGTATTGAATCATCCTCAAACTGAAACAGCAATCTTTTATCATTGAAAAATGCAGTTCACTCCACATCATTCATGCCTTATCAATGGTTGTATGGCATTTGACTGTGCAGGTATAACAATACTGAATATTGCTTGTATAATCATGAGTGAAGAAGCTCCCAGTTCTTCCACACACCCCAAATGCCAACACAATGTTACTTTTTATCATTTCACAAGTATTCCTTTGAAAGACAATAATTTCACATATGGTCTTTTTTGTTTCTGCTTTCTTTTAAAATGGAAATATCAATCAAAGGATCCCCTTAAAGATCCCTGCTACATATATCTGGTCAAAATGTTGATATTTAGTCACAGGGAGAAGAAAAAAATACAAATAATAGAAACAGTTCTATGCCTAGTGAAAACAATACACACCAAGTTATAATTCCCTGGTGTGTCAACCCATGTGGCTTGTGACTATAAAAATTCAGGCTGTGATAATCATGAAAACATTCTTGGACTCTTCAAAATATTTTCCCAATTATAAGTCCTAAGATTTAATCCTAGTCAGTAGTTTAAAGAGATAATATTGATCTTTGCATACCTTTTTTTCCTGAATGCTGTCCACTGTGTTCATAGCAATTTCAGAATTTCACGTGTCCTTAACCACTAGTTCAATATATGCATTCATCTACTGTGGGGTTGTTTCCAACAAGGTCACCCCATTTGTGCAAGGACTTCCACTCTTCCCCCTGTGTGCCTCCATAATCTGTTCTGGGGGTTCTTCTGGTCCCCGGAGCACATCTGGAATGGGTATGGAGCATGAACAGAAGAGGGAGAGGAATTTGCATTGTGCAAGCAAAAAATCCTTGCGCAAAAAGGACATCTTGGTTGGATACAACCATGTCTCTTTATATTTCTTGCACTAATTTGGTTCTCTTGTTGTTTTTAAGTGCAAACTACACTATAGATTACTTTGCTTTTAAGTTTTATGGTTTAGTGGAGATACATGTTTCCCTTGCCCATTATCTGAAACAATATACTTATAGAGTAGGGGTGAAGAACTCCCATCAGCCCCAGAACATGGCCAGTCGTCAGGAATCATGTAGTCCAGCAACATCTGCAGGGTCACAGTTTCCCCATGCCTGTAACAAACTAGGTGCAAATTTATTTTTATTTTGTCCAAGTGTCTAAGAAAGATGCACAGATATTTAAAGTATACGAGTGATGCTTCCTAGTAAAAGGTAAATGGACCCCTGACCATTAGGTCCAGTCGTGACCGACTCTGGGGTTGCGGCGCTCATCTCGCTTTATTGGCCGAGGATGACTAAGCTGCTTCTGGTGAACCAGAGCAGCACACGGAAACGCCAGAGCGGTACCTATTTATCTACTCGCACTTTGATGTGCTTTTGAACTGCTAGGTAGGCAGGAGCAGGGACCGAGCAACAGGAGCTCCCGCTGACCTTCTGATTGGCCAGTCCTAGGCTCTGTGGTTTAACCCACAGCGCCAGTCCCATCCCAGATCAATGTTATTTTCCATCGCGGGTTGCTTCTCTTGTTAACAAAGCTAGGTACTCCCTTCACATCATCATAGAAGACACACAATCAACTAACATCAGTTGAATCAGAGGAGATTGTTCCCTTTTCTTTAGAAGTGTGACTTGTATCCTGTTATGAGAAGCACAAAATGCTTAAACCCCGCTGACAAGTGTAATGTTTCTTGGTGAAGGAGGCAGACCTCGTTCAGCATTTGCACTGGAAATGAACACAACACATTTCTTGGCACTAAATAGAATTTCCAGAACTTGGCAAGCAAACGGCAATTCTTCACTCATTATGTTTTCTTAAAAGATTATACAAGGAGTTTCTTTGCCCCACAGCGGAGCATAGAATCGTAGAATTATGGAATTGTAGAGTTTGAAGGGACCACAAAGATAAATCTAGCCCAATGCCCTGCAATGCAGGAATCTTTTGCCCAATGTGAGGCTTGAACCCACGACCCCGAGAGGAAGAGTCACACGCTCTGCTGACTGAGCCATCCCTCGGACAGGACATAGTAATGAATGAATGAATGAATTTATTAATACGGTCACAGACCAGCATCAACACACACAATATCACAGATCATAAAAAATAATAATATCAGAAATACAGAGGACAATTTGAATATAACAAGGATTTAAATATAAAAATTAAAATTAATTATTAGCGTGCCCCCCTGTAATTAACATTTAGGGGTTTGGTCATTATGGGATACCACTTGCTTCCTGCAATTAATTGCAGACGCACAGAATTTGTAGTCTTGGGATTCTTGTCCTCTATCAGTAGTTTTAAACTATGGTGTTCCGATTCTTTCCTGGACTTTTGCAAAACAGGTGTAATAAAAGTCAAACGTATATCCTCATAAAGACGACAATGTAGTAGTACATGTGAAGCAGTTTCAACTTCCAACGAGCCACAAGGGCAGACCCGTGCTGTGTATGGTTTACCCTCAAATCTGCCCTGCATAGTAATATTCACCACAGATATAATGTTCAGTGCATTTTTAATATTGAAAATGCCTCATGCACATCATGACAAAAAGCTTTATGGCAACCCTGTAAGCTAGGCCTTTGTTAATATCTCCATTTTGCCAGTGGGGAGCTGAAGCAGAAAAAATTCTGGCTTGCTTATGCCTACTCAGTGAGCTTGTGGCTCGGGCAGGATTTGAACTGGAGTTTTCCCAGCTCACATTCTGTTACTACACTATACTACTAATTTAATGTTCTTTTAAACAGCTGTCCAGTCTTGTCATGAAATGTTTTTCTTAGTCTTAAAGCCACAGAGAGGACGAATAACATGCAAAACACCCTGTGCTTTGTCCTAAAATCCAGCCAGATCCCCCCCCCCTTTAATTTTGTTGTAATTACAGACCACAGGAACACACAGAACTGTTTTCACAAATTAAAAAGACTCTTAAGGGGTCAAAAAGGCAAGTATTTGACAAATAAATAAATCTAGTTTGTGGGAACATCTGTTCTGCAACTGTGTGAAAAACTTTTAGTCCAAGGCAACAGTAATATAATAGATATTGTTACTGATCCAAGTTGCTGTACCACAGCCCTTGGCAGCAAAAATATATATGCAAAAATATATATGCAAAAATGTACCACTGCATTCATACAGTTACATGCTGCTTCCATGCTGTTAATGCTTCTGAGAAGTTGCAGTTCTACTATCAGCTGGAAGCAGTCTCATGCCATGTCAGCCTCAGATGCATATGGGAAAACAGTGGTACCTCGGGTTACATACACTTCAGGTTACAGAGGCTTCAGGTTACAGACTCCGCTAACCCAGAAATAGTACCTCAGGTTAAGAACTTTTCTTCAGGATGAGAACAGAAATCGCATGGCGGCAACAGGAGGCCCCATTAGTTAAAGTGGTACTTCAGGTTAAGAACAGTTTCAGGTTAAAAACGGACCTCCAGAACGAATTAAGTTCTTAACCCGAGTTACCACTGTAGATGCATGGGGCATATTCATTATAGCTGAGTGGTAGTAACATGATGTAGCATTTCTTCCATATGTTTTTTTCAGCCATTCTCCAGCAGCTAGTGAGAAAATAAATTGTATTCAAAAAACAATGAAAGGCAAAAGAATCTTTCAATGAAATTATCATGGATGAGTTGTGGGTTTTTGTCATGCTTGCCTTACTTTTGCGATGGCCAAGAAGGAATTGTGAGTGACCTTTCATTCTTCAAATCATCTCGCCAGTGGTCTGACTTTGCTGCCTCCTGGGTGCCTGCACTTAATCAAAGCCCAGGAGAAGACTTCATTTCCAGAGGGCTTTTTCAGCGCAGGAAGTACAGCAGCCAGAGGCACGCTGCAGAGTGCTGGAGAAATGTTTACTGGAAAGACAAACAGGTATACTATCCTTGGCCACCTTGCAGGAATAAGGTAAGCTCAAAACCCACAGAAATTCTAAGCTGCCTGGACAATGAGGTAGAAAAAATGGAAGCCTCTTTTGCATATGAAGAACGATTTCGAGAAATTGAACAGGACAGATTTCAGCACAGTACTGCTGAGCATTTTGGAATCTCTCCTTGCCTTGAAATGACCTGTTCTACACATCCTTGCCTGCCAAGAACGCTGGAACTTATAGTCAAGCTCCTTGCATTATTTGCTGCTATGGTGGCTTTAGCTCTCCTACCCTCCACCAGGCAAATACATATTTTTTTCCTCAAGTGTGGGGGCTGGCAAAGAAGCATGGGGAAGAACCATAGGTCAGTGGGTGAGCAAATGCTTTGCATGCAAAAGACTGCAGGTTTCATCCATGACACCACCTTGTATGACTAGGAAAGACCTGTATCTCAAATACTGGGAGATGCTGGACATCACTGTAGACAATAATGAACTAGGTAAACCAAGGTATAAGGCACTTTCCTATGTTATAGTTGAACAGTTTGTGATTTTAAGTCACACACACACACACACACCCCATCAAGGTATTCCAAATGTTTGAAACTTAAACCATGCCATGAGTCTGGAGATATGGTGAAGCTCTGGTGAAACGGACAAGGAGTGGGGAAAAGACTTAGCATCCGATCTTTTTTAAAAAGGAGTATGTTTACCTGTGAAAATACTATAGAAAATAAAGTCAATTTCGACCTTTCGTACAAATGGACAAACAAACTCTTTAATTATCAACATTGCTGTTGAAAGAAAAATGAAAGTTTAGGATAGTTCTAAATCCTCAATCCCGCATCACTGTCTTGTGAGTATTGGAGTGATCGTTCTGTGATATTTTGGCAGTAGACAAAGCTGTAATGTAACTTTTGAATAAATGTTTATTTAAAGAGGGGGATAGTTCTAAATAAACAAATTAGGTATAAATGTCTTACTTGAACTGAAAGCTAAATTATCTTCAAGACCACCCTGAGATGAATTATTTTACAGATTAAATCGGTATCTCCAGTATGATTTCCTGTCAGTGAGCCTCACTGAATACAGCGGAGTTCTTACTTCTGAGTAGACATATATATAATATTGGACTGTGCAGGTATTACTTGAGTCTGATGGGGCTGTAGCATAATTTTTAAAGGATGAAATCATTTTATTATGATAGTGAATTGTTGCAGAAACAGATTGAGGGAGGGAGAGAGAGAGACAAAAAGAGAAAGCTCCTCAAGTGTTTTCAAAAGAAAATAAATGCAGCATGATAATGAATTACATGCCCAACAGTACAAAATCTGGCTTTTATGCTTTGCAACATTAGCTTGTCGATGTGTGCAACAAATTGCATAGTTTCCCAAGGCTCTTGGGACTTAAGTATAGTAAATGCTCTGCTGTTACGAGCAGGTGTGAAATGATGTTTTCCCCTTATTACTGCATCAACTGGCCTTTTCTTAAACTCCTTACATGCCTTTACATGAACAATCAAATGTACTTTTTTATATGGGTGTCTTCTTGTGCATGAAAGTCCAAAGAAAAAGATAAATGGCTAGGTTGTAAATTATCTAAAATAGCATCGTAACCAAATTGTACAACTATTTTGAGAACTTTTTATTTTAGTCCATATAGATTATGGATGTGCATATAGTAAATGAGCTGTGGGAATTTGCCATCATAGCCCCAAATCTCATGACAATCTCTGAGGATTTTCTCACCCAGCTCAGGGTATGCATACTGATGCTTTGGGATATAGACGCTAATTCATGCACCTACTCAGTTATGCAGGATAAAATACTATAACTGTTTGTCATATATCACTTGCAGAGTACTTCATAGTCTTCATTGTGGTTTTCTTGCACAATAACCTTATGAGGTAGGCACAAAGGAATCATGGTAGAGCAGTGATTTCCCTAAGGCCACAGAATGAGTCTGTGTAGGATTTGAACCCAAATCTCTCAGACCCATATGCTACTCACTGTATCCTAGTAGGTCTAAACTGAAGCCATTTAAGTTGACCTTTAGTAATAGGACAGCTCTATACTAGGGATATAAAATTACTGCCTTTGTGACAAATATACTTTAAAGATCAGAAGTTACGTTACTTCTATGAAAACCAGTTCAGGTGCAAAAAATAAAAAATAAAAATGTTAATATAGAATTTATAGTAGGGTGGTTTCATGCTAAATATCTAAATTTAACACATACTTGAAAATGGCTAGTATCACCATCACATAAGTAAGGAGGGGTAGAAGCAAGCCAAGATTAATCATGCAAGTAACACAGACTTCAACAGGAAAGGGGTTTTTTTTTGGTTGTGTGTTTTTTTTACCAACAACCAAAACACAAACAGTGAAAACAAACAGTGAAAACCCCCAGGTGGCTGATACATTGGGTATACATAATCAATAATAACATATTCAAATCAACCATATGTACAATTCTATATACCTTAACACTCCTCCCTCCACAAGGTTTATTTAACTTTTAACATTTTAATTGCCCCCAATTGTTCAAACCTGCCCAAATAAGTCAATATTTTCTCAAACCAATCCTCCTCCTTCTCACTGACCTTAAACCCTTTCATTTTATGTATCTTCACAGTTAGATATTCTAAGATTATAATATTTTTCAATTTTTCCCTACATTGGTTCACCACTAGCTCTTCTGCATTTTTCCAATTACTTGCTATAACCTGTCTGGCTGCAATTACCATCAGTTTTACCCATTTACATTCCTCTTTTGTTTCTAACTCAGTGCTACTCAGGCTAATAAGAACCATTAATTTAGATATTTCCACCTTCCTACCCACAATTCCCGATTCAACAGGAAAGTTAAGCATGTGCCACTGAAATGTTTGGGCTTGCACAACAATCCTAAACATGACTACTCAGAGGTGAGTCTGTCTGATAAAGTTCAGAGGGGGTCACTTTCCAATAAATGGGTGGTAAAGATAGGAAACTGCCTTATACCAACTTAAACCATTAGTCCATCTTGCTCACTGTTGTATATATACTTACTGGCACCAGGGTTCCAGACAAGTTCAGGGTTCCAGACAAGTCTCTGCTATTTCTTTGTGAAAATGCCAGGTTTTGAACCCAGGATCTTTTGCATGAAAAGCATGGCCTCTTCCATTGAGCTATGGTCCTTCCTCTGGCTTTAAAAGAATTTAGACTGGCTAGGTTACACTGTGTGTTTTTGAAAACATAACACAGTAGATTCCTACTGGTAGAAATCTAAATTAGGAAACTCAACAGTGCCTCTCAATTGTTTTGTTTTTAATGTGAAAGCTTTTAAAAAAATTAAAAAGCAAATTTCTAATGAAGCTTGATGTTGTTGCAGATAGCTGGGAACAGCCAACAAGATAAGCTGTCATTTTGCAGTGTAAATGAAAATATTGCGATCTTTAAAATATACATAAAGTCTGCTGGAGAAAATGAAGAATAGTTCTTTTGTCAGATAATACTTAAACTCCCCCCACCCCACCCCAAATTAACTGACTAGTGTCCAATGATCCTGGCTACAATAGTGGCTTCATTTCCTGCACTGCAAGGCTAGTTCATTCCCACAGAGAATCCACTTCTCATTTTCCCATTGCTTAGAAATACACACCCCCTGAAAGTTGGAATCATGCATCTTACTAAGTATTTCAGTTATGCTATTGACGTCAATGCAGTCATTAAATAGATTGCTGGCCCTCCCAACAGTAAGCTGGTGCCAAAGACCTAGAGGCAGACACGTTTTAAAAGAAGAACATCAGGTTTTCTTTTTAGAAGTTCAGAAAAATAAGAGGCAGCGTTTCTCCCTTCACGTCTCTGTGCTTCACAGTCCCTCTTCCGTCTTTTAGAAAATTTAGTTGCTTTTCATTGTTGGTAGATTTGCTCAGGGGTTGCCATTCTGTTACTATGTACATAAACAACCTTAAATGAGAGACTTAAAGAGTAGTTTCTTGTGATCAGCTCCGACTGAAAAGCAACGCTAATTTTACGTTCTTGTAGATGGACTTGCTTACATATATCATGTAACATTAAGTCAGCCAAACCTTTTTAGCCTTTGACTCCAGACGTTCTTCAAGGATTGATTTCATGGAGTCTATTAAAAAATCCTGCCATTTCTCCTCAGCGAGCCTCCTGTGGGCTCTGAAGATGTGTAAGCCAATCACGGTTCCATAGCAACCGATGTAAACTGTTCCCTGTCACCCACACCTGTGGACTCTCATGTTAGGCATTCCACACGTGCTACACCCATCATGCCCTCAGCCATTCCACCCAGTCCAACTGCCATCTATGGCAGCTGAGCAAGCAACAGTGATGTCAGTGGGACTCCCCAAGCGTAGCCAAGGAACCCTTCTGAGGTTCCAGAGGGGAGGAGGGGAGGCAAGCGCTCTTCCAAGACGAGAGTGACTGACAGATTCATTCATTATGTTAACCGGGGCAATACATACATCCTAGAGCTGCCTGCCCCATCCTCTTTAGATAACACAGTGCAGGATATGCAGCTGTCCCAGACAGAATGGATCTGACAGGCAAGAGTTTTCTTTAAAAGGCCTTTTAGAGCTCCACAACGGAGGATTATATGGCAGCCTTAGACATGTGGTGGACGACCTTACCTTTTGATGGAACAATCAGGTATGTTTTACAACGAAAGCACTAGAATTGTTTTCTAGCGATTTGTAGGTAATCAAGCCTCTGCTTCATTGCCATTGGCCCTTCCTTATTGCTCCCTGCTTTTTTAGTCTGTTAGGAAGATTCCTCCATCCAGCAAAGCCAAGTTCCTTTCATAATGTGCTCCAATGTAAACAGGAGGGCTCCAGCATCACTTCATACTACATTTCTTAAAAAACCCACCGAGCTGAATTCTGAGTTTTTGTATACCATATGCAGACAGACTCAACCTTGAAGAAAAGAGTCTGTCTGAAAGTGAAGGCCTGGGTTAATTAAATGTGCTTTATTCAGAGTGGTGATAGCTTTTCTACAGTGATGTGTTTCCCCCCAAAACTGACATTTCTTGTCTCAAGGTCTCCATTTTACTTACTTACTAACTTGCATCTATACATTTCCATGTCCAAATGAGAACTTCATTGGACTCTTGTCACCTGGGGCTGATACAGAGCAGTGATCCTTTGAGCCATCCCAGCAACCTATCATCCTGGCCTCACAGATTGCCAGCTAGGAATGGGAAGGGTGAAATTTAGGAGCCTCAAAATCAAAGAAGGGGTGCATATCAACAGTGTGTCTGTAAGGAAGGATTTGCACATGCCAAATATTTAATTAAGCAAACTTTTAAGGTGTGTGAAATCAAATTCAAAATACTATGTGTATATAAACTTCTGAAGCTGAGTTTCAGAGAATGAGAACTACTGCTGATGACTCATTCAAGCACTGAGAAAGTAGGTGGCAATGATTAGTCAAAGTTATTTCTTTAACTCTTGCTTATGGGCCATATCCCATGCCTTCAGTTTTCCTAGCTCCTGATGTCAGCACCAGTCTGGAAAATCTGGGACACGGCTAGAATCCATTATTGTATGATATGATTATGAGGGCATGAAAAGTTTACTTCTGATGCTACCATTCGCTACAGAAGACGGCTAATAGTCGTGCCTACATGTACTACTTGAGTTGAATTTTTATTTTTATTTAATTTGTTTTCAATTTTATATTTAAATTTAAATTCCATAAGGACTCCTGAGCCACTTTATGCAGTAAGTTACATTAAAACCATATCTAACAATAAAAAGCAACAATAAAGACAGCATAAGCAAAATCAATTAAGTGGGTATACCATTAGGAACAACTATATAAATGCACCAGATATTTTGCTAACACCCAGAAACTATAGATTAGGATTTTTAAGTATCTCTTGGATGACAATTCACCTTATTTTTTCAAACTTTAATTTGAAAGGCAGACTTGCGGTTTTTGCTTTACCCTGTGGGAAATATGTTCATGCTATTATCTATGCGGTTATTAATCCCTGTGAACTAAACAAATAATACCGTGGTTTAGCTAGGTAATTTGAGATGAGGGGGCTTTAGTTGGTCATGTAAATTTTTTCTTTCTCCCACTGCTATTCCATATTTTAAAAACGTCTAGATTCTTGAATGTCTGTGTGGGTGGCTATTTGAGAGAGAGAAAGAGAGAGAAATTTCCAATCTTTAAAAAAATAATAACAACATGGAACATGTATAATTTAGCATTTTAAACTCACTTAAGTGTCATTGTATAATCATGACTGCTTTGTTGATTCCAAACACATTTACTTTGGAAGAAGGACAATTTAATAGATTCCAAAAGTAAAAATAATAAAATGAGCATCTTTAACCATATATATATATATATATATATATATATATATATATATATATATATTTGCTTTCGTATATATATATATATATATATATATATATATATGAAAAAAGAAGGGCGCCTCTAGATTGGTGTTTTATTGTGGGCATCTTCTGCAACATGTTCTTGACATAATAACAGTAGTGGATTTATTCTGCTTTAGACGTTGTTCTGTGATGCTCCTCCAATGTTATCACATTATTGATGTCTGGAGGAGCTATTGCACAAGGAAAGCAGGACAAAAATAAAGTAAAATGACTGTGGTATGAAAAAGTAGCAGGATGTGCAGTGGCTGAAAGTGAAGCAGTGTGACCACCTCAGAACTCATGTAGGTGCGAACCGTATCAAAAGCGGGATTGCACCTAACCTTCCCCAGGAGCATCATGAGCACAAGTCATCATGGATGCACAACACAAAGGATGTTTGTGAAACAATAAACATACAGTAAGACAACTCCAGCATGGCCATGCTGGCCCAGGTGTTGATGTGGGGTGCTTTGCTAGTGCCCTCATCACCTGCCATTCTCAGAATTGCCAAGGTGGAACTGTGAGGCCCTGGACCTCAGCCTCTTGTTTGAGCCCTAACTGCACCATTGACGTAATGTATGGAATACTGCACCAAGTTCATTGCTCACTAGTTAGAAAATCTTAGAAGGGTCTATGCTTAAGAATGAGTCACTCAGGCTCCCGTAGTTAACAGTGCCGCCCACCACAGTCTTGGGCAGATTTACTCAGGAGCAACTTCTGCTGTATCCTGTGGGGTTTATTCTAAAGCACGTTTAGAATTGCAGCCTTACAGAGCAATCCTAGCAGTTGGGTGTGTTGTGGTTTTTTAATTGATCTTTAAATTGCATTATATGGCTGATATGTTGTGACTCTTAAGTAACAAATTGTCACCAAGGGTCAAGATTCCAGGGCGGGCATAAAGTTCTCATGGGCTGTTTGCTATGCGAAGAAAGTAAAGAGGTCTTAGGTAACGGGAAATGTTAAAATAACTTTAAATAAGCAATGAGAAACAAGATCCAGTATTTTTTTTAAAAACCCACCATTATATTACAGCATATTATTAACATTTATATGAAACTACTAGATGAAGTTGCCTATTTCTCCACTATGTGACGGTTATTGTTGGATGGGTTGAGTGTATGTACCAGCCTTAACCTGTAGAGTTTTCTGGGTTGCCACTAAGCCCAATAAGAAAGAAAGAAAAGTTAAATAACCCAGTTAAACTAATTAAAAATTAAATAAATAAAGGAGGGTTCTTCTAGTTCCTGCTCATCCCTCTTTGTCTCTGTGATTTACTTAGCAATAGATTCTTTTAAAACTGATTTCACCACAAGAGAAATTTCATTAAAAATGCATCAAAACCACAGGCATTAAACCACAGTTTTGTTAGTCATGGATGGTTAAATTGCTAAAAAGTGATTTTAGAAACACTCTTAGGTCTATTAGCAGACTTTTATTTTTAAGGATTTTTTTCCCCTGAGCCGCTGATTATGGATTATTCCATTGTGTACAGAATTACAGTGTTTCAGCAAGCTTTCGTGCATGTAACAAACAATAATGATGAGAGAAAACTCTGAGAACATTGCCATTATTTTATCATGTGTGCGCCAGAAAATGTTTAACATGCAAGAAATAGATTTATCATATGCACTCAGAAGCTTATTTTGATGCATAAAATAAATGCTTGAGGTTTCATTCTTCAGTTAATCCGCGTACAACCTATGAGTGGACTTAAATAAAGATGTGGATTATCAAGGCATATTTTCATAAAAATAGAGGCCAGTGGATAAGTAGCAAGTTATTGACAACATCTCATGAACATTCATATTTGCTAATTGCCTCCAGCCTCGGACAGGGACTCAAAGTGGCTTACAGCTAAAAAAGAAACAGCTGAAAACATAGGGGGAAAGCGATCATTAAAGAAAATAAAAGTAAACATTAAAACATACACATTATTACAATAAAAAATCACAGTGCCAGCCCTTCCTTAAAAGCGGTCAGTTCCCAAAGCCTGTTGGAACAAGAAAGTCCACTCCTACTAGTGGAAGGGCAACAAGGAGGGAGCCGGTCTAATTTTGGCTGAGAGCCCAGGAAGACCTGTTCCCTGCCTTGCTGGCCTTCTCCTACCTGGCCTGGAGGAAAGGAGACTGCCTGCCTGCCTGCCTTCAGCTTCGAAAGCTGCTGAACAGGCTCTTTGGCTGTGCTATTGTTTAGAGCTTTTGGTTGGGGTTGCTGTTATTGATACTGATATTATTTTTTGTACCTTTTTTTTTTTAGATCCATCATATGATTTATGTGGATATTGTTTCCATTTGGTTGTGTACTTTTTGGTGTGTTTTATTTATTTTTGTTATGTTTGTAATGATGTTAATTTTGTTGCAAGCCACTTGAGCATGGTTATAGCTATGGAAAGGTGACATACAAATAAAATGATGATGATGATGATTGATGGCAATTTCTCTAGGAAAGGAGTTCCAAAATCTGGGAGCACCTACCAAGAAGGCCTTCTCCTGCATCACTATCAAGTGTGCCTGTAAGGGGGTCAGGACTAAGAGATTCATAAAAATGAAATCAGATTCATAAAAATCAGTAGACATTTGTGGACTTTTTAACATAATTAAAATATATTTTCCCCTATTTCCTTTGTTGTATATACTGCCTTAGTCAGGGAGTGTTATTTCATCTTTCCATAAGCATTTCTAAATGGATTGACAAAGGGACTTGAAACATTGTGATAAGGAAGCAAGGACGTTTTGAATTTTGCCCACAAAGTATTAATGCCTCAGCCTAGTTCTTTATCCTGGCAATGAGTTCTGCCAAGAGCCAAATGCAGGAAACAATGTACTGAGGCTGCCACAAATCAGAAAGAAAAGTGACAGCACTTGTATGGTGCCAAATGGAAGTAGCAAAATGCAGGAAACATTTTGTCAAATGTCACTTAGCAATGATATCATAAGGGGAATCAAGGAATGGGATTTGCCTGCATACTAGAAATACCACAGTCAATGGATATGTAGAAGCAGAAATAGCCAAGAGTACAGAGAGACTTATCTTCGGACATTATCATTTTACTGCCTAGGCTTAGTTCTTCAGCGCCCAGCTGAATTCTTGTGTATGTTCATGAATCATGGAGGAAATGATGAATTGCTTGTCTGTCAATTCTAACAAAAAGTTAGAACATTGAGGAATAACTCTGCAGGTTAACAAGTGCATCTTTTGGGATAACATTTCAAAATGGAGTAAATTGCTTTAAATTATATAAAGAGAACAGAATTAGTGGAGGAGAGAGTAAATGGTTATTAAAGTAAAACAATATATTCGAACCAGGCTAAGTATTAATTTATTGGAACTCAAAGCTAACAGCATGGATGTTACAACATCAGACAATTGAAATAGTTGATTCCCAAGACCTCAGAGCTCTGCTGGCTCCTATTGATTCTATAAGGGTTTCAACCTGCCTCCAGCTGTGGGTGTAGTTCTTACATCAAATTATGATGGCTGATAGTATAACTTCTTTTTGCTTGGTGGTGTCGGGTTGTTTTGCAAAGACATTGCTCTGCAGTTGGATTTTTTCATAGACTTCCACTGAAGTGCCGTGTACATCAACTGAGTTATGGTCTTCCTAGACTTTCAGAGTTGTGTCATCTACTTTTGAAAAAGCTCAGAAGCATTTGTAATCCCAAGTGGCAAGATTTTGAAGAATATTTGGTTTATCCAAGGTGCTTGTCAAAAAACCACTTGAAGCACTGAGGCACAGCCTTGCCTGTCTCAGATTTAATAGAAAAATTGAGCTGTGTGTTGTCGACATACTGATGACATTGCACCCCAGACTTCCTGATGATGGTTCCTAGTGATTTTGTATAGATGGTAAATGGGGACAAAATACTGCCCTGCATGATGAACACAAGCTGCTCCTCATTCTAACTTGTTTGTATGGAAAAGCATAAAAGATTTAATAGGCTGTGTAAAAACAGTTTTAGCTTACGCTGGTTGAGGAGTTTTGGAATCCCTCGTAAACCTCCTCATAAATAACTATTACATCAGCTTCTGCATCTATTTTGAAATTAAGGATTGTCCCACAAATTGCTAAGTTTACTCTCCAGAGTGGGATGGAGTCTTTACAAAAATATGGAGCCTAAGAAAAACTAGCTGCCCGCTACCGTTAGATACGCTATACATTTTGGCGACTAATTAGGCGTGAACTTTCATACGTATCAATTACACATACTCATTACTGCAGGTAAATTCCCCTACTATGTGGAAGATATTTGGCAGGAACAGCAGGGACTTCCTCTATTGGGAGTACCCTTAGCTTGAACCACTGTAGCTTCCTCTATTATTTCCTTGCAGTGTCACCATGCTTGTTGTTCAGAACAAAACCAAAACGAAATACACGATCCCAGGATTCATGCAGAGTTCCAGCTGAACCAAGCTCCTTGGGACCTTTGGGCAAACCCCTTGTAATGTTGAGCTGATGGTAGAATCTTGAGAAATGGTAGCTCCCCCCCTTCCCCCCCTTTTTTTTGCTGCAGAGTGCTTTTTTAAAAGTAGCTGGATTGCTTTGGGGGACTTTCACTTCGCCTGATTTTGCAGACACGAGTGAGTTTACCCTTTTCAGAATGGCTGCTGTAACTACCCCGTAGTGTTTGTGAAGCAGAGCTTACTTTTTCAAAGTCATTCCCTGTTTTTCTTTGCTCCTTATTCCGAGGTTTGCACAGCTGGTTACTTTGCCATCTTTATGGCTTTGTGAAAGGTTGAGCCCCCTATTAGCTCCGTCCTTTCAGGAAGCCCTTTGCTTCGAATTCCAAGCGCCAATCACTCTCTAAGGTGCCCTTCCTTTTTATTAGCAAGCTCAGCCTGTTCATACAAGGCACTGACAAATGATTGCACTGGTTCTCAAGGCTTCTGCACTCTTCGATAGAACTGGAGCCTTTTCAAAATCCAAACTCCTATTGGAAATGAAATGGGCATCCAGCCTGGGCTAGAACACTCTCCACAAAAGTAAATGATTTATATACATTGCTGGCTTCTTCCCCTATAGCATAATGAATTTCCTTTCTCCGTGGAACTTTATAGCAAGGCAAAGCAAGCATGCTGCAGGATTGTTGTAGTTGAAAGCTCCTGGTGCCCTGGAATATTTTACAGAGGAAGAGCGGTATTAAAAAAAATTGGGTGAATAAATAAAACAAGATGTTCCCATTGGAACCTGCAAATCACAAGTACTTTATCTCTAAATTTATTCTGTTGGTTAAATAAATGTAGTCATAAATAGAATTTACCATATTTTATTCTCACAAGCTGCTCTCACCTCAGTTCATGATGCCATCTGAATACGAGAGGATTCAGTAACATAAACCAGAGCAAGACAACTTTGGGGTTTCTTAGCTCATAGACTCTAGTACCAAGTGTCATCACTCTCCTTAGTCCTGTGAAAGTGTTAGGACCATTGTCTGTCCCAAAAGCAAGAGACTGAAATGTGCAGGCATATAGCTGTCAGAGCTATGGTGTGTTCTGCATGAAGTGTTCTAAGTATAAAAGTTTTTATGTGTTCCCTGCACTCTTTTGCCAGGAATGGTCTCTTCCCTAATTTTGGTGGTGAAGTTGATTTTCACACACAGTTCCTTTGTCCACATAATCAGCTCCATTCATTTAAATAAATGGCAGGATTTGTGTTTACTAAAATATCTGGATTGTGTTGCCTATTTACAACCTTTGCTGCATGCTAAAGCGTTATGCAGATTGCAATACCTCTTTTCTAGAATAAGAATTGCCCATGCAGTTGGCCCCATCCACATGATTTTGCTATTAATAAGCATACCACAGCAGTCTCATATCTTGTCACAAGGAAGCTTCTCCCTTCCACAACTTTATAGACTTGTCTGGGTGGAGCAGAGTGTTTGGAACATTGGACACACAAATCAGTGTTTATTCGGAATCAAGCCACAAAATAAAATATTCAGCAAAGTATTTGTTAAATCAGTTTGAAAAAATATCCAAGTGAAAGAAGCAATGGCATCCCAATTAGGCATTCCAGGCAAGGACTAAGCTAGGATCCTTAGCACTTGGATTCATTCCCAACAATGTGCATTTTAGAGCTGCGGTTTATGAAGCTTTATTCCCCCCCCCCCAAATAAGAATTATTAAATCAGTGCTATCTAATATAAATGTGCATGCGTAAAGACACAGCCTCACATACGTATAAACTGTGGAAGACCACAATTTTTTGCTTGGCTATCTACTTTCTGTTATGTTTGGACATGCCTGAATGAAATGCTACTCTTTTAACTTTGAAAGTTAAATAAAGGGTGTTCCTTGCGTTCATGTTTAATTTGGGATTAATTAACAATCAGCTGAACCCTGCCCAGATGTATGTGCAGTCAGTTGCTGTAGGTCACTATTTCTCTTTCTCAACCACATTTCTAATCTCCAACGTGACTTTCAAGCACATGGTTGTTGCTTAGTCAAATCATGCTTGGAAGTAAATAACACTTTTTTTTCTTCCGCTGTAAAACGTTTTCTTCTGTGATCTCCTGGTAGGATTTTTGTGAAACTGAATATTTTGCTACAAGTCCATGCCTCTGGATCCTGAACCACTACAGAAATATAAACTAGACTGTTTTAATAGCTGCCTGTTAGTTTTTATTAAAAAGTATTAACTTTAGCAACTAATTAGAAGTAGTGACATTAACAAAGTTTGCAAACAATGGGTTCATAATATGAATTTTCACTGTTTTTAATGCTAAGACATCCTATTTGTGTTGGATATTCTCATCCTTAAGCTTTTACTCCAGTCGTAGTTAATAACAAAACGTATTTCAAGTTAATGTCCCATTTCTGCCTGTTTGTGAACAGCATTTAGCAGACTAGGCTGGCAAATCCTATAGCAACTATTGGTTCATGTCCAGAACTCGATTACTTTAACTCTTTACTCATTCAATATTATGTGAAGCCATCCTTTCTATTTGATCACTGCATTATAGTCCAGTCTTTTTTTTAAAAAAAAAAAAATTATTGGGTTTTCCGCTTTTATAAAGACAATACAAACACAACAATAACACAAGACACAAACATGTATAGATTCAGCAGATCCTCTTCTCATAACCCTTGTTCCCTGACCTCCCCCCACCCCCCCCTCATGCATCCCAATTCCCAAGATTATATCAGCAAGTTGGTATTTCTCCTCTTAACCATCTTATTCATTTTATTACCTCTTTTCTAATAAAAAAATTGGTTTTCCTAAGTTGGACTTAAGTTCTCTTCCATCGATTTTTCATTTTGTCTTGAATAAAAGTCATATTAACCAAACATGAAAGTCTTAAGAGTTTTTAAGAATCTCCTCTTCCCTCCCTCCCATCCCCGGTTTTTGTCCCTTCCCAATAAAAATCCAAAGTCAAGATTCTCAGCCTGGGTTCCTCACGTCCGAGGCTTTCAAGTCCCTTTCAGTCCCTCTCCGCCGGTCTCGCTGGTTGTCCTTTATGTCAGTCGTCGAGTCTGGAAGGAGATCTTTCACCATCAAAACATATTCTCTTCCCACAAGGAGATTTGAAAGCAACTGCTGGAGTACTTCCACAAAGCCTGTATCCTCAAAGTCAAAGCCCAAAAGGAGGCCCCAATCGTATTTCTTTATTTTAAGTTCCTGTACATATTGTCCCAGAACCTCCTCCTTCTTCTTCTGCATCTTTCGCAGACTTGTGGTAGTTGTGTTCCCAGAGTCTCCTTGCTTGTGTTCCACAGATGTCAGCTTTTGATTGTTGCTTCCCAAGGTTACTTTCTCTTTTTCTTGTTTAGTCTCTTCCACCTCTGTAGCCATTGTTTCCCATTCAGCTGTGGATTCTTTCTCATTCAGGTCCTCAATACAAACAGCAGAGTTGCCTGTTCCCAAGGTCATAATGTTAAGTTGTTTATTCATGGCTAAGCTCTGCTCTTGTAAGGTTCCCACCAATTGAAACATCCTTTCGATTTCCACTAGTAACTTTCCATCCACAGCCATTGTATCCATTGTAGTTTCACAGAATTCCCCCTAGAGGGAATCTGGTTACTTATTAGTCTTTTCTCCAACAGTCCTTTAGCTTGTTATTGTTACTTTGTTTCCAACAATTTTAGCTCAATTATAACTCGTCTTAATCCAGAGGGATCTTAAATAGTGATTTTTCCGCTTTAAACTGCCCGTTTGACAGCTTTGACAGCTGTCAAACTCCGCAGCTCTTACACAGGCACAAAGGCAGGACGTTCCCGAGCCCGGGAGGGGGGGTTGTTCAAAACATAAAGAGGGTCTCCAAAACTCCACTCTCCAGCACAAAATTTCCTTTAACTAAATCTTGAAAGTTAGTGTCCTTTTTAACTCACCCCACCAAGGGTAGGCTCTCCAGCTTAGCTCTTATGTCGTTGCTTAGATCGTCTGCAGGGGGGGGGTGCGGACTTCCTTTTAGCACACCCCCCGGTCGTCTCCAATTCAGGGAAGAATTTTTAAAGTCCCAATCCGTCTTACTCACGGGTAATTCTTTCAGTCCAAATTTTCAAGGAAGCAAGTCAGCGCTCTTCAGCCATGGCACACGGCTTCGCTCCGCTGGGGTAGCGGTTTACTCTCAGCACCACGCCACTCTCCGTATCCTCTCCGTAGCCTTTAAAAAGGCTCTTCGTGAATTGGGGAGGGCGCTTAAGGTGCCCACCGAGTCACCAGGTCCTCAGGCATCCGCGCCTGAGGTTTTTGAGGGTCCCCGCGTCGCCGTCGCGGCAGGACC
This sequence comes from Podarcis bocagei, assembly GCF_964188305.1. NCBI lineage: Eukaryota > Metazoa > Chordata > Lepidosauria > Squamata > Lacertidae > Podarcis > Podarcis bocagei. Next base: position 65,023,871 of record NC_138129.1, read on the forward strand.
CGTCCCTAGCGGAGCCGATTCCCTCCGGAGCTCGGAGGGAATCCGCCATTAGCTGTTCGCGCCAACCCGGAAGTCCCGCATTATAGTCCAGTCTTAGTTGTTTGTATATGTTGGGGGTGATCTCCCACTACAAACCCTGCCTCCTTCCCCTATAATTACTTGCCAGCATTCGGTCTACTTCAACATGGGGAGGAGTTCTGGGGGGACAATGGGTGATATGCAACACACAACTGAAATGTGTGCCAGTTCCCTACTGCCAATGCTGCTGCTACTAAAACTGTGGATGTATCTTCCTCCTCCACATTCCTGCCTGCTGTCCTCCCACACTACAGTTTCCAAGTGACAAAACAAAAACTCACATGTGCCAAACCATTGTGAGCCCATTTAGCACTTTCCCCCATTGTTCATAGAAAAAGCTTATAGGGGCCCAGGTATTATTCGAGGTAAATGGTGTTTCTGCATCACTACTAGGGAAGACCCAAATCAAACTTACTAGAGTGCATGGATAGAAAGCTGTTTACAAAATAGGTGCAGGTATTGAGATCCCCTTTCACTGTTGCCTGGTACTGTATTTGTGCCTTAAATGTGTTGCCATTACTGGAACTGCTACCACAAAGAAGCGTGTGGAGGCTCCTCAGATAAGCAGCTATTTTGTAAGAACAGGTTCTCAGTCACAGACAAGCCGACTCCACTTCCTCTTGCTCAGTGAATTATAAGAAATTGTGACACTGATGTGAAAGATAATACTTCCAAGGAACTTCCTCTCTTTCAAGTAACATCTTAACATGAAATGCGGCCTTCCTTAAATTATTGACCCTCTTGTAAAGCTGTATATGTACATCATCTCCCCTTACACAGTTGTCCTTTTTCGGGAAGACTTGAGAAAACTGCTTATGCCAAACAGTCTATTTCCCCCTCTGCAGACATCTCCGGGGGGGGGGGGGAGGAATGCTCTATTTGGGGATAGTGGCTTGAATTCCCACTGCTTTCTCCAAAGGAAGAAAGCAAACCACCTTGACTGCAATGTCACATATGGTGCAGGAGGTCGTGTCTTACATGGCATGACCTTGCAGCACAGATTATTTAAATCCATTGATTTCAGTGGGTCTACTCTGAGTATGACTACTAGCCCTTCACAGCACTCGGAATAGAACTTTATGTGAAAGCACGTGGTTCCTTTTCATTGCCTTGAGTTGGAAGGGAGGGTGAGTATTCTCTACTGCTTAGAGATTTAAAGCTGCACAGATACCTATATAGCTATAGCTATACAGTGGTACCTCTGGATGCGAACAGGATCCGTTCTGGAGCCCCATTCGCATCCTGAAGTGAATGCAACCTGCACGTGCGCAAGTCGCGATTTGCCGCTTCCATGCATGCGCGTGACGTCATTTTGAGCGTCTGTGCATGCACGAGTGGCGAAACCTGGAAGTAACGTGTTCCGTTACTTCCAGGTCACCACGGAACGCAACCCGAAAACTCTCAACCTGAAGCTACTTCAACCCGAGGTATGACTGTATCTATGTCTATATCTGTGTATGTATCCTCCAACAATATGGTGCCCACCATATTGGACAACAGCTCCTTTGCTGGCTGTGACTGATAGGAGTTGTAGTCCAAACCATTTGGAAGGCATCATGTTGATGGCTGGTATATGAATAGAATAGAATAGAATAGAATAGAATAGAATAGAATAGAATAGAATAGAATAGAATAGAATAGAATAGAATAGAATTCCCAGTTGTGTTCCTTATTTATTTCTGGGTTGGCACTATTTTGGAAGACAAGAGAAATAGTTGTACCTAGAGTAGTAGTAGTGGTGGTGGTGGTAGTAGTAGTAGTAGTAATAATAATAATAATAATAATTTATTATTTATACCCCACCCATCCGGCTGGGTTTCCCCAGCCACTCTGGACAGCTTACAGCACATAAAAAATTGTAAAATGTGCATAGCTGTTATACGCAGGTAATCTCAGTGTTTATATATATATATAACTGAGATACTGCAGTGACACCCTAAATGAAGATAAATATAAATTTATTGAACAGGTGCTGAGCAGTCATGGCAGCTGCTCTTTTTCTTTTCTTTTTTTCCATCTTCAGACTAATGATGCATTGTTTTGCTTCGGACTTCCTGTACCATTTCCAGCAACAATATCATGGCATTTTTGGCAGCTGGCAGCCATCATTCTACACACACACACACACTCCTGGAATTATGCTATGTGTCAGCATTATACCAAGGGCATTCAAGGGAAGGGCAGAATGGTAGCCACAAGTGGCAGCCACTGAGAAAGATTCCACTGGGGCCACAGGCAGTGGCAGAAATATACAACACTTATATTGCTTAAAGTGAAAAAGAGAAAAGCACCACTTGCCATCATAAGCATGCCACGTGAACCAAAGGATTTGGCCCAAGTCCCAAAATCAATAAAATAGCCCCTCCCTAAATTTGCAACCTGCAAATGAGGTAGCGGATTTAGCAGGGGGCTGTATTTCAACCCTAAATATAATTAGAGCTTTCACAATCCTTGCACCAGCAAACAGGTTTATCCTGGTGCATAACTTTTGAGTCAACGACTATCATGGGTTTTTAGAAGTAATTTTTATGACCAAATCAGAGGTGCTTGCTACCTGTAGTCCAGACAGTTACTAAGTACTTAAAGGTCACAAGCCTGTGTTCAAATTTACATAAACTTGCATATACTAATGTGCTTGTATTGGTGTTTCTCGGCAAATTAAGATGGCAGGTCACTGGAGCCCCAACCTCTAATAAGGAAACTACTTTTTTCCTTAAGTTTGTTTGTTTTATTATTTTGTGAAAGGGAGAGGAGATCCATGCCCTCCCTGGGCCACACCTGCCTTTGATTCTTTGTGGGTCCCTTCAGCAGAATCCTTTATTTGTTTACTCAGAAGTAAATCTTAGTAAGTTCAACGGGACAAATTTATCCCCATAAGTTCATTTAAGATTGCAGCTTTAGAAAAGATTTTAAATAAATGCTTGTTCCCCAGATCAAATGTGCAAAGGCAGGAAAACAATGGTAGTGTACTACAGTCAAAGGGGGACACAGGTAGTGCTATGGTGTAAACCACATAGCCTAGGGCTTGCTGATCAGAAGGTCAGCGGTTCGAATCCCCGCGACAGGGTGAGCTCCCATTGCTTGGTCCCTGCTCCTGCCTACCTAGCAGTTCAAAAGCACGTCAAGTGCAAGTAGATAAATAGGTATCGCTCCGGTGGGAAGGTAAACGGCGTTTCCGTGCTCTGCTCTGGTTCGCCAGAAGCGGCTTAGTCATGCTGGCCACATGACCCAGAAAAACTGTCTGCGGACAAACATTGGCTCCCTCAGCCAGCAAAGTGAGAGTCGTTCGTGACTGTATTTAACTGTCAGGGGTCCTTTACCTTTACCTTTACCTTACCACAGTCAAATTTTAAATCCCTCTGGAAATCCAGTTCAGAATTTCCTTGTGACTTTGGCATGAACTAAAGGGGAGTTTAAAGTTGGTTAAAAGAAGCAGGATTTCCATTTTGCCAGTTTAAATAAAAATCCAGTATTTCTGTGGTTTCCTGTTAAGAGACATTTCATTGAACACCTAACTGAATAGATACGGATTTAACAACAAGAAAAACCCCTCCTCTTTTAATGCAAACGATCTTTCTGCGGAGAGGATTATCACAGCTGCAGAAGTTCAGGGAGTTTACTTCCAGTTATTTTTTCCTGCCCGTTTGTTTTTTATCTGAAGTTAGTTTTTTTTAAGGGAAAATGAAGAAATGCAGATTGATTGCCTAATCTCACTCGGTGACACTTTAAAAGTCTTATAAAAAATCTCAACGCATGATTAATGCTTGAGAGGAGACGGAAAAAAAACCCTTTGCTTACGAAGAACTTGCTTTTCCTCATCTGTTCTGTGAGTGCATAATGTACAATGCAGATGAGACTGTCAGAGGTCCCTCCCCTTACATCCCCTACGAGAGGAAGTTTGTTGATGTAGTACTGACATTGCTTCTTCAAAGCCAGCAAGAACAAAAAGAAAAGAGAAGAAAGCCCATGAAACCACAACAGCCACTCCAAGGCGAGACGTGCATTGATTTGTTCTGCTGGAGAGTGGAACAGGAGCTCGCAGAACTCATGATGAAAGAGCACAGCAGCAGCAGCAACAGCAGCACCTACAGCAGCGTCGGTCCGAGCCGTGTCAGCGATTCCACCATGGAAAGCCTGCAATCACTCAAGCCTAACTACATGCCTGTGTGTTTATTTGCAGAGGAATCTTATCAAAAATTAGCAATGGAAACTTTGGAGGAATTGGACTGGTGTTTAGACCAACTTGAAACCATTCAGACCTACCGATCTGTTAGCGAAATGGCATCGAATAAGGTAAGAGGAAAATATTTATTTCCCCCCAAAATGGTTTGGAATTTAGTTGCATATGGATTTAAACTCCCCCCCCCCCATATACAGCTGTATCTGCAATCAGACCTGCTACTGATTTTACCAAGAACAAAGTTAAAGAAAATGGGTGAACTCTTACACACTACCTCTGCTTCTTATTAAAGCTGTTAAATATTGGTAGTTCCTATCATTACACTATGGAGGTGGAGCAGTAGACATGTGTGGTGTCAAACTTTGCAAGCTCTCAAGCAGAACACAGTTGTATCCAGAAATCAAGTTTGGTCTTTGATTTTGTTAAATAGGTGTTGGGTACCTAGGTGATCTGTAAATCGGGGGTGGGGTGGGGTGGGGGTGGATTATTGTATATATTTACATACTCGGAACAATTCCTGATTTTGTATTAATTATCCCTTAGATACATAGGAATAGCAACAATTAGGCAGTGATATCAAGTTAAAGGAGTGTTTGTAGGAATGGAATTTAAAATCCTGATGGGATTATAATTGGGACAATCAATAACTTTGGAAATAATTGTTTTTAGTAAATTGTCTGTGGTGCTGATAATTACAGTACAGTTATCTTTGCAGTTGTCATGCAGTAAATATAGTATGTATTGCTTTGATTTCAGTTACCGCATTGTACGTTGTAAAAGAAAGGTGTTCTGGTTTTGTATATTAGTAGTTGCATGTGTAATGACAAGTCATATAAAGTGCTGCTATGTTAGGAGGCACATTTCTAAAAGGGATAAAAATGTGCTGTAGAAGGTTGGCTGATATGCTTGTGTGTCGTATGTATGCCTTCAACCAAACCACTTAGAGAGCCATGCTGATTGTATGGGTTTAACTTAGTAACTAATTGTAAAATTTCCCCATTATATCTCTTAACACCTTATCCTTTTACAGTACAGTGGTACCTCAGGTTAAGTATTAAATTCGTTCCAGAGGTCCGTACTTAACCTGAAACTGTTCTTAACCTGAAGCACTACTTTAGCTAATGGGGCCTCCCGCTGCTGCCGCGCCGCCAGAGCCCGATTTCTGTTCTCATCCTGAAGCAAAGTTCTTAACCTGAAGCACTATTTCTGGGTTAACGGAGTCTGTAATCTGAAGCGTATGTAACCTGAAGCGTATGTAACCTGAGGTACCACTGTATAGTTAAAACCTGCCGCTCGCTTGGACTGTATTTACACCAGAGTCGCTCTTTCATTGGCTACTAGCCTGAATATTGATGGATTAAATAAAAGGCACCCCTACATCCCTGAGGCTGTGGGCACCTTATCTGCTGTGATCCCAGGCACTGTTCAACAGAACAGTCTTTTGCACTGTTAATGCAGTCAGTTGAGCTACTGCATACATGATTCCAGAATCAGATATATAACTTTCTCCAGGTGCACTTATTAACAGTGGTACAGTGGTACCTTGGGTTACATGCGCTTCATGTTGCAGACGCTTCAGGTTACAGACTCCGCTAACCCAGAAATAGTACTTTGGATTAAGAACTTTGCTTCAAGATGAGAACAGAAATTGTGCGGCGGCAGCGGGAGGCCCCATTAGCTAAAGTGGTACCTCAGGTTAAAAACTGTTTCAGGTTAAGAACGGACCTCCAGAACAAATTAAGTTCTTAACCCGAGGTACCACTGTACGTGGAGTTTTATGATAAGCAACCTATGGGGCCTAATATCTTACTCTGTTTCCTTCTGCAAAGTTATCAGTTTTCACACGCTGTTTTCAACATTTTCTTTAACAAAACCCTCCTTTTAACATCCAGCCTTCATAGACCCAGCCACAAACTACCTACTTAACCTTGCTCAGGTCACCATCATGCACTTTGCTGCTTAATAATAATAATAATAATTTATTTGTACCCTGCCCAGCTGACTGGGTTGCCCTAATTTGTATTTAAATTAGGGACTAATAACCAACTTCACAACCCTGTTGTGAGCAATAATGAGATATGAATATTTTACACCAAAATGGGCTACGTGGCAATTAAATAGGAGGCAAGAAAGATAGAATAAGGTTTCAGGCAAAGGACTCCCAATGCTCCTCTCATCTTTAATTTGCATTTTTTTTACTAGATTGTGTAAAATAGGTTAGAGCATGGTGCTGATAATGCCAAGGTTGCAGGTTCGATCCCCATATGGGACAGCTGCATATCTCTGCATTGCAGAGGGTTGGACTAGATGATCCTCAGGGTCCCTTCCACCTCCACGATTCTTACTATTTCACGTAAATGTATCCTTATGTGCTTTTTAAGGATTTGGATATTGGACGTGTGTCGGGCAGCTGGAACTACAGCGTGATTGTAGCTTTTCAAAAGCTCTTAAGAAGCCTCTTAAAATATGTCAATTAATTAATTAATTGTCAAGTTTTCCACATCCGTGAAGTATCAGAATGATCGTCCTCTCTTCCGTCGTCTGCGCAGAGATATGGCAGTAGCAAAACAGTCTGATGCTTTGAAAACAGGATGCTTCTACCTCCCCCTTAGTAAAGAATAACGGAAAGAGCAACAGTAGAGAAAGGAAGAAAGCATATAGACCCAGCATGATCCCAAGTGCAAGAGCTGTATAAACAGTGACCTATCTTCCTGACCTCTGCTATTGCTAAGTTCCTGGCCCTATGCCACTGAAGCCAAACTACGTCATTTGAGAATGATAGTGGGCATGGCACAGCTGTTGTAAGTGTGACTCGAATTTCCTGTCTCCTTCCTGACAGACGTAGTTTTGAAGTACAGCGTTGCAAAAACAGTAGACAATGGGGGGTGTGTGTGACTGGTTTCTAGTGTAGTGCACTTATTCAAAAATGTTACCAAAATACGTTTCTTGATCATTTTGGCGATGGGAAAGAGAACCTTGGATGAATATGTCCTGCTTGTAAAATACTTGTAGTAAAAAAGAAGAAGCAAATGTTGCTGAAATGAATAATTACATTACTCAGGAATATGAGGAACTTAACCTCTGGTGTTCAACAGCGTGTGGCTCTGACATTCAGATGAAGAAGCGTAGCAAACAGTTCAGAAGGTCCCTGGAGGAGCAAACCGCAAAAAGTAGCAAAGCATTCACTGTGTCTGGGCATGTTCCCGTTTCATTAAAATGATACACAAATGTTGTGTTAATCCCATTCAGCTATAAAATACAAATTAGCATACTTCCTGCTGCTGTTGGCTCCTGGTTCATGATGTGTTTCTTGTGCAACTCTTTGTTTTGATGAAGTCTCCAATCCTATTTTTATTGGCATTACTTATTTGCATTTTGGAATCCTTTCCACACAAAAATCTTAGTGGCTGGTTATTATTAGGTGGAGCATATATGGAAGTGGTGGTTTTTAGAAATCCCATAAGGTAGCATGACATATATTGCAGGTATACAAGTGTACTTTATCGTTTTAACTAAAGTCACTCAGTGTGTAGAACTAGTGCTTCTTATGAATAAGGGTAATAATTTGAGATCTGAACGCTTCTGGATGGAACCTAAAACATTGCCTACTAAAAGGAGGAACCAAATAATGACCTGCCCAATACACTCAACCTGCTTTTCGTTATTAGAACAGACATCACTTTGTGTTTTTCCATGGCCTGTATAAAGCTGAGATAGAAATAAGTTGCACAGTATATTAAAAAAATCATAAATACTGCACTCAGTCAGGTCTTCAGGTATCCTGGGCATGCTTATAGCCAATTTGCATAGCTTGTTGAAGAAATTTAGCCTTTACCTAGATGATAATTTTGTATATCGTGTTTTGCTCATAGGCCTGGAGAACATGCATGTCTTCTTTCTACATTTATAGAATCATAATGTTTAAAGGTACTTCAGTAACTGTATAAATCAGGAGTGGGGACCTCCAGCCTGGGGTCCAGATGTGGCCCTTCAGGCTTCTCTATCTGGCTCCCAGAACCCGCCCCAGACCACACCTCTCACTGGTTCTGCTTTGCAACCAGAGTGCTTTTGTGTCATTGGAATGTGTCCTTCAATTCTGATAGCGCCTCTTGCTTCTCTGGATGGAGAACGGAGGTGTCTGTATGAGTGTGTGCAGAAACTACCCTCCTGTACAAAAGTAAAAAAAATGTTTTTGTTCCTCCACCATCTGTGGGGGTTGCCTAGAGGGTAGGTGGCCCTTGGGCTGGAAAAGGTTCCCCATGGCAGACCTGATCTAACCCAAACCCCTTCTGATACAGGAACTATCCCTGATAGGAAGCCATAGCTATCCCTGGAAAAAGAACTTCTAATGAAGGACAGTCTTCTCCCTTCTAAAACCACTGTCAAACTTGTCAGCTTCCCCAGAAAAACTGGGACCCTAACCCCCCCCCCCCTTTTGAGAGCATGGTGGTCATTATGGGTGCTTTGCTCTCTTGTGATTTTAGGTCAAGATCTCACCCTGAAAAAGCTTTTTTCCCCAAGTTCGTGATCTTACAGGCACCCCAAAACACGCATCTTTGGGCACCTTTCCTCTAAAATGCTGTTCCCTGATCCATGATTATCTAAACAGCTCATACCATCAAGAAGCTACTCCTGATTTTTAACGGAAATCCCCGTGCTTGTAATTTGAACCCACTGGTTCAGGTTCTAACTTCTGGAACAGCAGAGACGAGAGTCATCTATGTGACACTCTTTCAAATGGTTAGAGATGGTAACCATGTTACTCCTAACAGTAGCTTCTCAAGGCTAAACGTACCCAACTCCTTGGACCTTTCCTAATAGGACTTGGGTCTCCAGCCCCCCAGCCCCACCTTATGACTTCATTGCCTTTATTTATGGGCATGTGACTTGACTGAAGCGAGCCATGACCTTCACAAAGCACACCAGGATATGATCTTTCAGAATTACCTAAATGACCCCAAGGGGTATGTGTCCCTACATCACGTAGGCGCTTGCTGAAATGTTCCATTATGGCTCTATTCTGTCTTTTGTTAGCAATTTACATACTAGACTATTGTCTGTTATCTGTAAATGAAAATCTATTGGTGTAAACAAAACATTCACTGCACTATTTCAAAAGGGGTTTCAGTCACATAAAACACGCAGGGTCACGCCTCAGTTTTAGGAGGCTAAATAAACTAAACATGAGGACACTAATGTAAACTCTGGAGGTAACTGCTGGCTGCCTTCCAGCTGTCTATGTGCCTCATTGCACAATGTCCATATTGGGAAAGAAGGGGGTGTCTTATTATAAGTTTGCAAGCTCTAGATTTTGCTCACTTGGTACGTGATGGTTCCCTAAAGGTGTGTCAAACTGTTCCTGCTTTTCAGTTTACTGTAACTTCCTTTGTTTAATATACATTGCAAAATAGCCATGAGCCTCCCAAAGACTGTCTAGATTAGCTGTTGGGCAGTCAGCTATAAAACCTACTCCTTTCATTCCCTTTGCTTTTTTAAAGTGGAGTTTAATAGCTGTAAATCAGGGAATTTTGCCTAGATTTATGACCTTTGGTTTGGCATTCCTTTCTCCTGATAGGCTACAGCCATTTGTCCTTGCCTAAGCAAATGGGGAAAGTTGCTACAGAAAAGAATGTTTAGACTAATCGGTCATTAGAGGTGCTCCATTATTATCAATAGATTTCGTAAATGAATCATAACCTTATACTAAATCTCATATACCCTGGAGCAATTTAGTGATTATAAGCGTTAAATAGCTAATTCTTTCTCTAGTAGCTTAAGTTATTATTACTAAACTCTTTGTGAGAGTTTATGGAGGTACTGAGGAACATTCCACCTGATAATAACTGATTTGGCTTACTTTGTTTTCAGTCAGGTTCTTCTAGCACAGAGGAAAGCAAACAGATTATTTTCTATAGCAAGGAGTGAGTTGTGCAAGTATTTGTTTTTTGGGCCTATTTAGGATGCACTGCCAAATAAGGGAGTTGCTGTTGGCATTGCTAAACATTTGTATAGCACTAAAATAGACTAAATACTTAAAAAAAACTTATGTAAAATAAATAAATATAAATAACAGGACATAATAAGCTTTGTATCCAAAACTAGTCCTACTCAGCGTAGACCCATTGGAATTAATAAACAGAAGTTAGCCATGACCATTAGCTCTCATGGGCAAACTTCAAGAACTCACTGGGGTTTATTTACCTTTAATATCCTACCTAGAACTTGAGAGATTGCAGAATACCCAACTCTGATTTAGGGAGATGATGGTTGCGGTAACAGAAGACAGATGCAGCCTATGGCGTGCTAGCTGGTTTTTTGGGCTTAGTTAGCAGTGAGGAACAGAGTTTTGGCTATTTTCCCTTGCAAATTTGGAAACTGAGCAGTTCCATTTCATATCCTTAACACTGGGTGACTTTGATTAATTGAAATCAACAATTAATAAAGGATTTTAATGTGCCATAACATTGTCTCCGGAATGCCAATGATCTTGCAAAACTGGCTCAATAAGCAATTGACTTGAAACCAAAATTTGTATAAGAAAGCTTGTTGGAGAGGAGTTAATGTGTTTATTTTGGACTGTCCTTCCTCTTTGTCCCCCACCCTTTTTTTAAAAAAGAAAATGTAACACTGCTGTGAGATAAATGGAAATTGATAATGAGGTTGATCATGAGGGAAATGTACATTTATTTATTTTTTATATTTTTGTTCTTCAGCCAAGATTCAAAACTAAATCTCTCTGTGATGTGCAGACATGTATCCTCTCACCTTTTCTAAATTGATGTTGATATCCTGTTTGGAACTGTATACAACTCATGTCCTTTGTTTGAGTTTGAGCATGGTGCCAAATAAAGAATTTAGTGGGATTAGCAAAAGTCTCTTTCCCCAAACATGGCACCAGACAATGCCAACTTCTCCCATGTTATCACTGATTGTGTTTCTTCCTCACGTGGAACTTCTGCACCAGATTTGTTTTTTAAAAGCAAGGCATGCATTTAAAGGTAGTTGCTAAAATAACTGAGGTTGTGTGTAGTTTTGCTTACTGTGAAACAAGAAGAGGGGAAAAAACTTTGACAAGATTCTCGATAAACCCTCATAATGTGAACTAAGCTGAAACACTGCTTAAAGGTTCCATCTGAATGCATTGCTATATCAAAGAGGGAAGAATAAAGTTTCCAAGGAGGACTTTGTTGTTTAGTCGTTTAGTTGTGTCTGACTCTTCGTGACCCCATTGACCAGAGCACGCCAGGCACTCCTGTCTTCCACTGCCTCCCGCAGTTTGGTCAGACTCATGTTAGTAGCTTCGAGAACACTGTCCAACCATCTTGTCCTCTGTCGTCCCCTTCTCCTTGTGCCCTCAATCTTTCCCAACATCCGTGTCTTTTTCAGGGAGTCTTCTCTTCTCATGAGGTGGCCAAAGTATTGGAGCCTCAGCTTCACGATCTGTCCTTCCAGTGAGCACTCAGGGCTGATTTCCTTCAGAATGGATAGGTTTGATCTTCTTGCAGTCCATGGGACTCTCAAGAGTCTCCTCCAGCACCATAATTCAAAAGCATCAATTCTTGGGCGATCAGCCTTCTTTATGGTCTAGCTCTCACTTCCATACATCACTACTGGGAAAACCATAGCTTTAACTATACGGATGTTCGTCGGCAAGGTGATGTCTCTGCTTTTTAAGATGCTGTCTAGGTTTGTCGTTGCTTTTCTCCCAAGAAGCAGGCATCTTTTAATTTCATGACTGCTGTGCTGCTAGCCACTCCAGTATCCCTGCCAAGAAAACTCCATGGACAAAACCAAGGAGGACTACAGGAACATTAAACAAAGTCGTAAGTTTGTCAATCCATCTGTCGGACTCATCTCCTAACTCTTCCTGCTGCCATATCCCTTAATGCTTAACATATTCAGAGTAAGGAAATTTGTGCCTGCATCTTTGTTGAATACAGATTTCACTTTTGATTTCGTCTGAATACCTTACAACTTGAATTAATCTAAAAATCCTATGCAGTTCTTTCCCATTCAAGCACTTCCATGCTTTCCCATGGAAAGAAGTATGAAGAAAAGTAAAAAAGGTTGTAATTTATCATGAAATTGACCGAAAGGGGTTAATTGAACATTCCATCATTCCATGTGTCCAGCATTGGTCCAGCATGCTGAAAGTCCTCATTCTTGGCACTGGCACTTATTTTAGAAAATTACAGGACTCGAAAGCATCAGGGAAAATCATCAAGTCCATCTACTGCCTTGAGACAGGTGGATTATGCCCAGTGTACTCTATATCAGTGTTTCCCAACCACTGTTCCGCGGCACACTAGTGTGCCGCGAGATGTTGCCTGGTGTGCCGCGAGATGTTGCCTGGAGGGAGGCGGGCGAGTCGGGCGGCGAGAGGCGGGGCGGCGACGGCGAGGAGAGGCCGCCCAGCGCGGGGCTCTCGCCGTCTGCCTGCCTGGCTGCCTGCGAGCTCGGTGGGCAGCGCCTTCGTCCGCAGCGCCCGCCTCGCGGCTCTCATTCCCTGCCCCTGCCAAAGCTCACCCAGCCAAGCCGCGCTCTCCTTCCTGCCTCGCTTTGCTGCCTCCTCCCCCCCCCCACCCCCAAAGCTTGGAGGTTCCCCGGCAAGGGGAAGGGAAAAAAATTGAAACTTACACTTTCGTGCGTCCCTCCCGGCGTGACGCTGCGCGCTGACGTCACGGGGCTGTAATGGTGGTGTGCCTCGAGATTTTTTTCATCAAACAAGTGTGCCTTTGCCCAAAAAAGGTTGGGAAACACTGCTCTATATTAAATAGACCAAGAACTAGTTGCTGAGGTAATTATGTGGGATGTGAGCTCAGTAGCAAGAACTTTGTCAGTTCTAATAGTAAGTTCATGCAGTTGGTGTGAGAGACATTGATAAACAAATTTACCCAGGATTATTAATAATATTTATTTATTTATTTATTTATTTATTTATTTATTTATTTATACCCCGCCCATCTAGCTGGGTTTCCCCAGCCGCTCTGGGTGGCTTCCAACAGAATTAAAAGCACAACAGAACATCAAACATTAAAAACTTCCCTAAACAGGGTTGCCTTCAGATGTCTTCTAAAAGTCAGATAGTTGTTTATTTTCTTGACATCTGGTGGGAGGGCATTCCACAGGGCAGGCACCACCAGAAAAAGGTCCTCTGCCTGGTTCCCTGCAGCTTCACTTCTTGCAGGGAGGGAACTGCCAGAAGGCCCTCAGCGCTGGACCTCAGTCTTTCAAGGGATAGTCAGTGGATATAGTTGGCTCACTGGTCAAATTGCCATCTGTCTTTTGAGTAAAGAGAAGGAGATGACTAATTTATTACTGTAAATGTAAAACATCTACATTAATGCAAATCTGAAGTAGTACTTCCCAAAGCCTTTTAAAGAATTGTAAGTGCGGTGTTTTTAAAAACAACAAGAAAAGCAGGGACACCATCATACTTAGCAATTCTTACAATAGGCAAACCTATTAACTGAAGAATGACTCAATGTCTGGCACAGTTAATTAGCTCATAATTGTTTTTACAGTAGCCTGAAAACATGCATAACAGGAAAACTTCACAATCGGGATCTATTTTTCACAGCTTTACATTTGCATTGACCATTGTTAAAAGATAATGATAGAATGGGTTTTAAGCTTAATCATCTATTCAGATGTTCACAAAGTGTGATCTTGTAACTGATTATGTGTATGCAGTATCTTTATTTCACTGTCTTAATTAAAATAATACAATTTAATCTCACTCTACATGCGGGGGGGGGGGAAATTATGAATGCAAATTAAGTTGTGAAAGCTCACTGAAATATACAAACTGCTCCATTCATTCAACTTACCTAACCCAAATTAGTTATAATTTTCTCTTGTTTATATGCAGTAGTTATTTTACATGTCAATTTTTAGTAATTTAGATTTTTAAAAAAAAATATTTACAGAGGGCTACACTAGTATTCACGGATTTATTCAGGGAAATCAGTATTTTCTTACCCTGCAGGCACAATTGTGTTTCTATGCAGCATCTGACATCAGCCAGTGCTCCATATAAATGTTATAAAGGCTTGTTTGTATGGTGCATACTCAATGTGAATAAAACTCCATCTGAATTTGCTGACCAAGCAAGCAATTTATCTATATACCAGTTGCTTCAAAATGTCACTGGATTACATTTTGTTAAGCAGAGTCATAACTTATCGATGCCCTGTACGTTCCTCCCCGCCTTTCTCACGGAAATTCCACTGCGTGGCACAACATTTGGGCATGGCAAAAACCAGGAGAAAGTTTAGCAGCATATCTGAATGCAGCTGACATCAGTGGACCCCTGTTCTGAATTCAGCACTTGCTCAATTGATCCAAATTAGATTCGGGCATGCCTAACCTCCAGTAGCATCCAATTAAACTGGTGCTTCTTCAGATTGCCATTTAGGCTTGTGGGCTTTCTATGGGCATTTGGTTGGCCATTCTGAGGGGTTTTTCCACACTTTTCTTCCCAGGCAGATGTCTGTGCTTTAATGCTCCATGTCTGAGCAGTTGTTGGTGAGGTGGTTTTTTTTGTCCCCCTGAGCTTTAAAGAGCAAAAACCCGCTCTTTAAAGCTAAATCAGAGCAGACGTCAATTTGGGTTTGCCGCAAAGGGATGTTTGCTCCATTTAAATCGCAGGTTGTGCCTGAAAAAAACAGAGAAAGTTAAGTTAGCATAAACCCTGAAAACAGAATGCTGAGCTAGATTGGTCTATGTTCTTGTCATGTTCATGATGACGGTTCTTGTCATGTTATTTGCACACACACTTACCTCCCATTGAACCTAATAGAGCTTACCTTTGAATAGACATACAAAGGATTTCACTGTTAATTGTACACATCCATCTGAAAGGAAGTGTATTGTGAGTGAAGGAAGTTTGGACAATGAGTATGAGAGGAACTCTTTCTTAGACCCATGCAGTCTTCAGCCTGCTCTCATATGCCTCTTCAAATGTCAGCAGAAAGGCAATTCTCCCCTGTAGACTGCTGGTCAGATTATATATATTATTTCCCCAACTGTAAGCAAATTTAAGAAAACCACTTCCTGTTCAAACTTCTTTATTAATATTGCAGAGCCATACCTTTGTGTTCAATATAAAATTAAATGTCTTAGATTATATTGATTTGGTTCTCAGAATAAAATCTTCCTTAACTGAAAGCCTGACGTTCTTTCGCTTTTGACTAAGTTGTTGGCGCACCAGTCCATTGATCTGAGTCCTAAATGAGATTCATGAGCTTGAAAGTCATTCCCCTGCGCCTACATGGCTGGGATTCCTGACCTTCACAGGGAGCATCATTCACACCTTCTCTTGCCCATATCTTATGACATATTCCTGAGCAAACCCATCATGAGCCGGTCGGAGAGTGACGCACACCAGAAGCTGCCTCTGTCCATGTGACGCTTCTCCCAGAGCACCCACTTGGAAGCACACAATGCTGGCAGGCAATTTAAAAGACTTCTTTTCACAGTCTGTAAAGGAAACGGTTCAGATGCGTTGTAGCTTATATTTAATTTCAGAGTTTCATAACTCTTTTTTGTTTGTACATAAACACCAGGATTGTGAGTTTTCTCTTCTAGCATTTCAGATTTTGGCTCCAAAATCCAAAGTATTCAATAACATATTTGCCATTCAAACCCAAACTGTAGAAAGTGAGGGCAGCTGAGTACTGTAGGAGTAGTAATAAGCCGGAGTAGCTAAAAGCTCTGAACATTCTTTGACGGCCAATTCTCAGATTTGTTTTTTACTTGGACAAAACATGTATAGGTAGTATTGGCTGTGTGCTCTTCCTGCAATCTAAAAGACACAACATAGGCTGCTGTTAGCAAGGTTCATGTTGCCATTGAACTGGTTATACAACCTGTTCAGTTTTCCTGTTACTGCGTATATAGCCCACTTGGGAAAATAAACTAAGCAGTCGCATAGAGGACTGAAGAGTATGTGTCTAACAGATGTTGTTCTGCTGCTGCTAGTTTTCAGTCTTAAGTTGACTGTTTTGTTCTGGGGTCAAAATTATTCATGGCTTCTGAACGAATCCCTTAGTGCTTTCCATCACAACTTGGAGCTATTTCATTTTCACAGCAATCACTTCAGATCTGTGAACATCATAGAGTATTCTGGTATGTGGAGGGGTGGGGGAATTCTGTTATGGTTATGGTTTATCGATCAGCTGGTGTGTGGTGAGTTCAAACCTGTAGGACCAGCTGTGCAACTGATTTCCCATGGGGAAGCCGATAGCATAGCTGATCCTTGCAGAAATCCACTGTGCTGTCCCAATGCTTGGGAAGCACTGAAAACAAGGCTGAGAAGAAAGGACATTGTGTGGTGCTTCCAAAATGCCCCAAAGCCAGCTGGCTCTCAGGCATTTGGGAAGCACTGCACAATGTGTTTTGCAAGCCCTGTGCTTAGCACTTCCAAAGCATCAGCCATAGGGTTGACAAAGCCCCTTGTGCTGCAGTTCCCAAGCACTCAACAACCAGGTGGCTGTGTAAAGCATTTTGGGAATCAGTGCGTGAAGAAGTTAGCAAGCCCACAATGATGTCAAATGATTGATATGTGGGATGTCTCATCTACCAGTCAAAGGTGGCCCTCAGGGTGGGGGCAGATAAGAATAAGGTTCATAAATGGTTTATTGGAAACTAATCTTGTTTCTACCTGTTAGGATGGAGAAAATCCCGTGCAACTTCTGTTTAGCAGTGGTGATTGGTCAGTCAATTCCAATGAATTGGTCAAGCTTTTTTAGTCCTGCAGAGTAGAGTTAGCAGAGGTCTCTACTTCTTGACAGCACGTTTATGTAGCTTGAATTCCAACACTAATCTTACCTTGTTGCAAGCAAACAAGGAGTTCTAAGAAATTATTTACATAATATCTGGGCATGGTGTACAATTTAAATTACTGGGCAGGCTGGTTCTTCATATGTGGTAAAGACCAAACAAGCAATTTATCTAAAGAATAGCTAAACACACCTGTATACTATTTTAAACATTTGATTTTTTTAAATGAAAAATCAAAACATGATCTATTGCCTGAAAGGAGAGTAAATAATATGTTTCTCTACCCAATAAGCTCCTTTCCAAGCCATTATTAGGATAAAAGGTTGACCCTAGGATCAGCATGGGGAGATGCTATTAAAATATTTGGATTGCCAAAACTTCCTATTTCAAAAGGATATCTCTTATTCCAAGCCATAAGAGATGCGGGAAAATGAACGGAATATCTATAGAACAGTCAACTTGGAACCAAGTGGGTCTCTTAATTTTGAAACTGTAATATGGCACTTATTGCTAAAGCTACACTGCAATTTGCCAATATAGTCGTACCTTGGAAGTTGAATGGAATCCGTTCTGGACGTCCATTTGACTTCCAAAACATTCAAAAGCCAAATCGTGGCTTCTGATTGGCAGCAGGAAGCTCCTGCAGCCAATCGGAAGCTCCGTTGGATGTTCAGGTTCCAAAAGAACGTTCGCAAACTGGAACAATCACTTCCGGATTTGCGGCGTTTGGGAGCCAAAACATTCAAGTTCCAGGGTGTTCGGGATCCAAGGTATGACTGTACAGGGAATGGGATCGTAAATCTCTTGCATTGCCACAAGGAGTTAAAATAAGCAGGGAAAAGGAATAGACCTAGCTCTGCCCCACAGTTGCGAAATGCGTTTAGCTTGCTTCCAGGCCTTCATCCTGATTTGTTGGCAGGGAAGTTATACCACATTGCATCAATCACAGCACTTTATGGTGGAGGTGTGGGGAGGGGTTTGTTGTGCAAGGGCTCAAAACCCACTTTAATTTTGCAACCTGAATTTGCCAGTGTGCCATTGAATGCCACCCACAAAACTGCAACAATCTGGAAGCACCCACTGTTACTATATAACCACTCAACCTCTCTTACGCATTAACTCCACTAACATGGGAATAAATAAAAGGGGAAGAGCTTGAAGTGAGAAGCAGCACTGATTGTGGGAACAGGGGCTCATCTGTGGCTACACTTAAAAACCAGTTTAAAGAACTATTTATGTGAATTTATGGAGCAGTGCCAACCTAGCAGTTTGAAAGCATGTCAAAGTGCAAGTAGATAAATAGGTACCACTCTGGCGAGAAGGTAAACGGCGTTTCCGTGCGCTGCTCTGGTTCGCCAGAAGTGGCTTAGTCATGCTGGCCACATGACGCGGAAGCTGTACGCCGGCTCCCTCGGCCAATAAAGCTAGATGAGCGCCACAACCCCAGAGTCGGTCAAGACTGGACCTAATGGTCAGGGGTCCCTTTACCTTTAAAAGAAACAAATGTTACTGTTTTCTGTTGCTAAAGGTCGTATTGAGTAAATCACTTTGTGACTGAAGACAGAATAATACTTCTAATGCAACTTCCATATAACAGACTATTCTTTATAGTTCATATGTATTCTATCATGATATAGATCATGACGTCGTGATTCGGGTACCAAAAATGCTTAACAGCTTTTAAGAAGTAGATAAAAATATTTTTCTGGTCCAAGCTTTTGTAGCTTAGGTTTGAACCAATAAATAGCAGGATTTCTTTTGTCCAAAGGGACGGAGATTCTATATTACTAGACTTGCTTTACACACACACACACACACACACACACTTTAGATCTCAGGAATTAGCTTCCAATTTGCTTAAAGCACTCTTGGAATTCCTGTAGCAGGCCATGAGGGCTGCATGACAGTAATCTGAAGGGAAGCCTGTCTGTAAATGAGGGTGGCTGTCATGTGGTGCTGTTGCCATAGTACCATGGTATTCTTTTGACCAGCTGTATATGAACTCTTGAAGAAAGGAATGAGATATGTGGGGTGGGGGTGGGGAAGAAAGCAGCTTTACATTATAAACCTACACTGGCTGCTAATTAAAAACAGAAATAATATGAAGCTCACCTTTATTTTTAGAATATCCCTGTTTCCTAAAGTGGTCAAGACAAAAGCGGTGCAAATGTGCTTTAAATGACAACAATCATTCAGTCTGATTTATTTCACTTTACTGAGTGCTTTTAGTGTGGATTCATATACTGACATAAGAAGAGGCAGCGTCTGCATGCAGTGGTTCCTTTGCAGCCTGGGTTCGTAAAGGAAAACATGCAGCGCCCTGCATCACATTGGGCTTCTGAGTAACTTATTTTAGGGAACAGGCTATGGAAATATCTTACATTTTGCTCTGCAGATATAACATAGCTTTCTATGTTTGCTAAGAATTTCAGAAGTGAAAGCCGTCTGGTTTTCTTTGCATTGAAACATTAAAATACTTCTTAGCCAGATGCAAGCATATGTATCTTCTCTGTATATGTAAAGCAATACGAAATCATATTGGAATAGGTAGGGAAGAAAACAATTATAATTTTAAATCAGTGTCCTAAAGCTGTGTTTAAAAATCTCTGTGAGTGAAAGGGGATTTCCCATAATGGCAATGCAGTGATCTGGAGGAGGAGGAGGAGGAAGAAGAAGAGGAGGGGGTGCTGCTCGCCTTATTTTTCCTTGTTTAGATATGCACGGGGCTTCCTCCATTTTAATCTTTCTTTTGAAAAGATGGCTGTATAGCTAAATCCAGCAATGCCTACAAAAGCAGCCGTCCGTTCTTTTTCGCTCAGTACAGCAAAGGAACACTAATTTGGAAACCCCCCTTCAGACAACTAAGCAACCAGGACTATTCATAATTCATAAGTGCTTTAAGGCAGCTTGCTGGAAACAGTTGGATTAGCTCTCCCTCCTCTGCGCAGCCCATTTACATCATTTTTGTGTGTGTGTTTTGCCGACAAAGCCTCCAACAATACATTCTTTTCTGCAAAACTGGAATACAAACCTTGGTGTTGTCTTGGAGTAGCAAGTAGCCATTATTACAGGAATTGTTGACTTTTACCAACATTAGTCTCACTGACCAGGAAATCCTTCTTCCTGAGGAGTTCCTCCCTCTGATCTGCAAATTCTTCATAAGAGATTTCTCTCTTTTGGCGTGCAAAGTCTTCCAAAAATGCCTGAGGCAAACTATTTGTTATCTGTATCTTGGGGTTATATCAAGGTGGGTTTAAAATAAAGAAAAGCAAATAATAATGTCCAGTTGTGTTATTTATATGTAAAGTATATATCAGAATCATATTTATTGCTATATAGCCTTAAACATGTTAGATGCTTGTACAGTAAGGTGTAATATTGCCATACAAACAGAATGTCATGAAAAATAGGAGCATCATTTTATGATCATTTACACAAAGTATATTTAAGTTGTATGCAACTTGATAATCCAGCCAAATGCCATATTAACATTTCATTTTTCCCCTGGCAAAAATTTTTATAAATTGATGTTGCTTTTGTATTGTATGTGGGACATTGCTAAATTGCTCATGATCAAGATTTAGAACAGGCTTATAACTTGTGAGACCAAAAACTGCTCTAAAATCGACATAGCTTTGCAGAATTAGGTAAAATGTATCTGCCTTTTTAAAACGATATTTTTAAAAACTGACAGCACCATAACCTTAAATCGCACCATGTCGTCTAAAAATATTTCTTATATGTTTATAGTTTATCTATAAAGGCATTGCTGAATGATGCCATCTTTAAGTTAGTTAATAATGTCCCATTTTATTTACTGTGCATGTATCGCTTAAAAAAACTGATGGTTTGGGTTTTCTTTTCTTCTAATTACCAATAGTTCAAGAGAATGTTGAACCGAGAACTGACACACCTTTCGGAAATGAGCCGATCGGGGAACCAAGTATCTGAATATATTTCAAACACTTTCCTGGGTAAGTTATTTAGCACCACACCCATTCCATTCTGTGTGTAAGTTAGGTTTTAACAAGCATGGCCAGGCTCTGATGTGCAGGCGGGGCTGTTCTTACAGGTGCAGTGATGCTTCAGTGATGTCGCTGCACTTAGTTAAACTATGGAACTCACTCCCACAAGAGGCAGTGATGGTTACCAATCAAGTTGGCTTTGAAAGAGGATTAGACAAATTCACAGAGGAGAGGACTATGGAGGCAGGAACGCTACTGAACACCAGTTCCTGGAAACTATACAGGATGAGAAGAGTCCTCTTGTCCCCGAATCCTGCTTGAAACTTTCCCACAGGGATCTGGTTGGACAAGGAGAGAACAGGGTGTTGGACTAGGTGGGCCAGTGGCCTCATCCAGCGGGCTCTTTTTATGTTTACAACCCCAACCCCTTCCTTTCCAATCCCAAACCCACTGGGCCGCCCAACAACCCATTTTAAGAACCTAGTGGACTTCTGCTTTGAGTATAGTCATTTGTTTCTCTCATTGAAAGGTTTTTTTTAGTGGACTCTAGGAATCAGTCTCCAATGCAGTGAAAGGAGCTGTGGCCAGGCAGGGCGACCGTAGAAGCCCCAGTGCTGTGTAGGGATGAGCTTGAGCAAAGAAACTGGACAAAGTGCTGTGGGGTGCACATTTCATGACATGTCTTGGGCAGCAGATGAAACCGCGGCGTATGAAGGGAACGTGATTTATTCCGTTACGCCACCTTTAAACAGAAGAAAAACCTAATTAGTAAAATCTAGAAGTATAAGAGCATACAGGTGCTATCGAGGGCAGAAGTTAATGTTGGAGGCCGTTGCTTAGCAACCATCCATACTCCCCAGGCTTGAAGTAGTGGGGCTGAGAATGGCGCTTGCTTGTGTTACCCTTCTGGGGTGTTTGCTTGCCTGGGGCTATTCATCATGGTGCATTATAAAGCTGAAAAGTTAGAGCAGCCATGTCAGCTAACTCTGTGGTTGGGCCTGAAGTGGTTGGCCCATTACACCAGGACAGCCCTACTTACCTGCTTTTATATGCTCTTCATCTGATTTCTGCTTTGACTATAGCCATTCTTTTTTCTTAATGAAAGATTTTTAGTGATTTTTCCCCTTCATTATATGGAGCAGTGACAAAGTATTTAAATACTAGTACCCTTCCACAACCAATACTTCCCCCCCAAAAAAAAAACTTCCAGGCTTCTCTCCCTTTGCCCAAATGCATCCAGTTTAAACTGGCCCATAATATGTAAGATCTGTTGCAGTTTTGTTTTGTTTGGTAGTGTTTAATAGTGACAATTTTTGTGTGTGGGTATTTGTTTCCCCAATTTTAAGCAGCCAGCAAACTTTCAGCGATAGTGTTAACCTATGGTTTTTCCAAAATAATGTTGGTAAATAGGCATTTTGACGCACGCACACACACAAAATTAATCTGAAAGTCCACATTTCACTTAGGATTGTGAACACACACACACAAATTATGACATTTTTAATGTTTTTACTCTTGTTTTACCACCAAGTAAAAATAACTCGTTTGTCTTCAGTGGATATTCTTAGGTGAACACTTTGACCCGCACAGTGAACACTTTGATCCACAATCTTTATCCAAGCACTGATAAAATGCACAAAATATCTATTGAACAAATAATGATGATATCACTGTGTTAAAATTGCCAGTGATATTGGTCCCTTTTTAAGGGCCTCTGCCGTTAATGGCTCCTGTTGACTTCATCCATCACATAGCTCCACCTTTGGTTATTAATCATTAAAAATAATCTTGGCAACAGTAGTAGTTTTTGTCTTTATTTGTAACAGTATCCAAACATTAGATTTATAAATCCATTAAATTGTTTAAACTATTTTGAATAAGCAAGCAGTATAATATAAACATTGTACACAAGTGATATTAAAACAGATTGCTTCATAAACTTTGTAATTCATTTCTCTATATGTTCTTCACAGACAAACAGAATGATGTAGAGATTCCCTCTCCCACACAGAAGGATAGAGAGAAAAAGAAAAAGCAGCTCATGACACAGATCAGTGGTGTGAAAAAGCTAATGCATAGTTCAAGCTTGAATAATACTAGCATTTCAAGATTTGGTGTGAAAACAGAAAAGGAAGACCATCTAGCCAAGGTGAGTGCAGTTAACTTATCGTTATTTTAGTCTTTTGGTGTAAGATACCACTTGCTACCAATGGAGAGAGAGATTTTGATCAGCTGCTTAATATAGTATATAACACCAGTATTCAAACGTGTATTCTGATTATATCAGAAAGGTATTCTCTTATGTAGTTTAAGAATTCACCATTACAGGGTCTAGTTTTGACTCACTACTCCCTAGCACATAATTGGTGCTGGCATGGTAGCAAAAAATAGTTAAATACAGTCATACCTTGGAAGTCAAACAGAATCTGTTCCGGAAGTCCGTTCAACTGCCAAAACGTTCGGAAACCAAAGCACGGCTTCTGATTGGAAGCCACAGAAGCCCCGTTAGATCTTCGGCTTCCAAAAACAGTTCGCAAACTGGAACGATCACTTCTGGGTTTGCGGCGTTTGGGAGCTAAAACGTTCGAGAACTAAGCTGTTCGAAAATCAAGGTTCGACTTTATGTTCAAATATGTAGCTGCAATTTAGGAAGAGATGTTCTTCCTTGTTCCTTTTATATGATATATAATGTTCTTTCGATAACTATCTTATTAGTGTTTGAGAGAGAGAGAGAGAGTTTTGAGTTTATAAATATAGCTATAGACTACTTACAGGCTTGCCTTCATTACATTCGTGTTGTATATCCATTATTTTTTGTTTAATATTGATTGTTTTCTCCCCCTCTAGGAGCTGGAGGATCTGAATAAATGGGGTCTGAACATATTTAACGTTGCAAGATATTCACACAGTAGACCTCTCACCTGCATTATGTACGCTATTTTTCAGGTTCGTAATTTCACTGGTTATATATTGCTTCAGATGGTTGCATTTAAAGGTAGCAACAACAAACAGTCCCATCCCATCCACCCCCATGATGAAGCCTTCAGGTCTGCATCACCTTATAACCTTCTGCAATTTAAATTACCTTGAAACAGGAGAGAGATCTGCTAAAGACATTCAAGATCTCATCAGATACCTTCATAGCTTACATGATGACTTTGGAAGACCACTACCATTCCGATGTGGCCTACCACAACAGTCTCCATGCGGCTGATGTAGCCCAGTCAACACATGTCCTCCTGTCCACCCCAGCCTTGGATGTGAGTAGCTCCCCACCTGCAGTGAGAAATGCTCATGTTGCAATAGTGAATTTGTTTCGCAGGTTAATTATTTATTTACAACAGTTCTTTGTTTTATTTTAATTCCTGTTTCTTTGTAGTTGCTTTCACCCTTCTGGGATTCTACAGCTGTTCCCATATGCTCTGGCATTCTTGGTAGTTGCACAATTAAGCTGATTTCCATACCACTAATGGAGAACCTGTGGCACTCCAGATGTTGGGCTTCACCTTCCATCACCCCAGTCAGCATGACCACTGGCCAGTGATGGTTGGGAATTGTAGTCCAGCAACATCTGGAGGGCTTGGGTATATAGTTAGTAAGATTAATTTAGACCAAGCTTCCTCAACCTCAGCCCTCCAGGTGTTTTGGCCTACAACTCCCATGATCCCTAGCTAGCAGGACCAGTGGTCAGGGATGATGGGAATTGTAGTCTCAAAACATCTGGAGGACTGAGGTTGAAGAAGCCTGATTTAGACCTAGATTTCTAAGATGGAACTTCTCAGCAATACTCTGCTATCAAATTTTTATTTTTTACATGGAGAAACTTAATACTGAATACAGTAGATTTATATCTGTGCAGTTACATTACCTGTAGTAGGTATACAGGGTCTATTGTGCCCAGAAGAATGTGTCAGAATGAAGGGAAAGTAGCAAGTGGTCCTAAAAGTTTTAAACTGTTTGTGTCATTTTAATAATGTGTGACTAAAACAGTCTAGTCCTACTTTAAGAAATGCCTATGATTTGGTTTCTGTTGATGTCTGTGTGCGTGGTTAATGAGTTCAAAATTATGATCTATCTATTGCTCATTTTTGCCTTAGGCTGTCTTCACTGATCTGGAAATTCTTGCAGCCATTTTTGCAGCAGCAATTCATGATGTGGATCACCCTGGTGTCTCCAACCAGTTTCTTATTAATACAAGTGAGTCCTATGTTTATTACACACACACACACACACACACACACACACACACACACACACACAAAATTATCACCAATTTGGGCAGTTATACTTCACGAAACTTATTTACTAATTAGATCTTTTTTTAAAAAACAACCAATCATGTAATAAATATAATACATTCATTTTAAATCAGGAAGCCTTGAATATACTGAAAATGAATTTCCTTAGGAAATAATGAGTTACGTTATCTGTTTTTTTGTGGGTTTTTTGGTCAGATTCTGAGCTTGCTCTGATGTACAATGATGAGTCAGTCTTGGAAAATCACCACCTTGCTGTGGGTTTTAAGCTGCTACAAGAAGAACATTGTGACATCTTCCAGAACTTGACCAAGAAGCAACGTCAAACTCTCAGGAAAATGGTGATAGACATGGTAAGGATTTGGTATCCCACCCCCTGAAAACTTACTACTGCTCATTTTTCTAATGTATGCAACCAAAATTCAGGTTTCTACTTCCTTGCATTTACAACAATTATTTTTCTTTTCATATAGGTCTTGGCCACAGATATGTCCAAACACATGTCCCTACTGGCAGACCTAAAGACCATGGTGGAAACTAAAAAAGTGACAAGTTCCGGAGTTTTGCTTCTAGATAACTACACAGACAGAATACAGGTGTGTACAGGAGCTTCTGTTTTCTCTTTTAAAAAGGCATACCGCTTACTGTGACTTCCTTTAGGGATCAAAACAGAAAACATAACAAGTTATATTCTTGACTTACTGTGAAGAAGGTGTGTCCAGAACCTGATAGTTCGCTCTGCTGTGCATCAAAGGACTTCTAGCACAAGGCATTGCACTGTTGTTCTGGTGGAAAAAGCCAGCCTATTTTCAGGTAGTTGGGTGGGGGGCGAGTCGGGGGGTGGATAACTTTCTAAGGCGAGGCTATAAGGCCACCTGCAGCTTTAGCATGGCATAGTAATGGCTATGGAAGTGACTTGCACCAAAGGGGGTAGTAAGAGGAAACCTGATGGGACAAACGTTGACTATATGCTACTGTAGATGTTGCTACGCAAAATTTCCCCTGTGCTTGCAACTGCAGTTGGAAACATGACTGAGCTGATAAGCACACTGACATTTGCGCACGTAAACTATATAATCATATAAACCTCTCCACAAGATAGGAATTTGGTGGTTTGTGGTTTCCTACATTCTTCAAACCCACTTGGAGAAGACAGGATCTCACAGTCATAAGGAGTATAATCAGTTCAGTGATCATTTGGTCATTTGCCAAGTGTTGTGCAATCTGAAAGTTCCTTCTTCACATGCTTATGGCTTCCAAGGATTAAGACTTGTCATGGGTGGCTAAGAATACTGAAAGAAGAAGTTGATTCCAAAAAAGACAAGGACTCTATCCTAATAGTTTACCTGCTTTTTCCACTTTGATGATGATACACCTAGAAACATCCATTTTAGAATATTCCTAGAAATTTCTGTGACTTGAAAAAAATATGAGGGTACTTATTTAGATGAGGGTACTTATTTAACCCTTATCTTGGTGAAATATTTGTCCTACAGTTCCTCAGTGCTTCAGACAGATTATCTGTCACAACAGATACGCCAGAAGGGTAACTAGCTTTGTGGCAATGCACAGTGCCCCATGACAAACCCGTTGTTCTTCAGTTCTAAGTTTCTCCTAGTTGGCACAGAATTCCCATTTCTAAATAAGCATTACATAAATATGAAAGAAAAATATCCCTTCACAGAATCTCCTACATTAAACCTGTGGCCCTCCTGATGTCACTAGATTCCCAATCACCATCATCCACCGCTATTGGTCATGCTAACCTGGACTGGTGGGACCTGGACTCTGACAGCATTGTGGGAGGGGGACAGGTTCCCCATTCCTTCTGTAAAAATTCCCTTTCATGCAGACTAGAGCTCAGCCTCCATAGCTCAGAGAATTACCTTTAAGAATTTTGCACCAGCATGGGTGATCAACCTGTGCTAAGACTTTCAAGTTGTCCTCCATTGCTGCTAAGTTCTTTTCACACTAGCAACTGAGAGCTACAACAGTTATATAACATATTCCAGCTTCTAGGAAGTAAGTAGGGTGAAAAGAAACATGACTAGACAGACATTCGGATATCTATTATGCTTGGAAAAACAAAGGGCCAGCTAGATGCCAGTCTTGGCAGGCACTGTCTGTGAACCTGCATAAATCAGGGTCACAAATTCTGAACCAGACTCACGAGTTTGACAGCTCAGGTGCTACAAAACCATTTTCATTTGATTTATTTCCTCCAAGGAGCTCAAGCTGGTAAATGTAGTTTTGTCTTCCATTTTATCCTCACAGCAACTATGTGAAGTAGATTATATGGCATGCTATATTACGTCTTCTATAAAGATCAGGAAAAAACCTGAAGTGACACTTTTTAGACTAACTGAGGAAGGTTAGGCTGAGAGGTAGTTCATCCCATGGCTGAGACAGAATTTGAAATTGAGTACCTCAGTCTCACTACTATACTAACTCTCTGTAGGATTTGCTGACACCCAGATGAACCAGGGACCTTTAGATCTTCACTCTAACTCAGTGTTTCCCAACCACTGTTCCGTGGCACACTAGTGTGCCGCGAGATGTTGCCTGGTGTGCCGCGAGATGTTGCCTGGAGGGAGGCGGGCGAGTCGGGCGGCGAGAGGCGGGGCGGCGGCGGCGAGGAGAGGCCACCCAGCGCGGGGCTCTCGCCGTCTGCCTGCCTGCGAGCTCAGCGGGCAGCGCCTCCATCCGCAGCGCCCGCCCCTGCCAAAGCTCACCCAGCCAAGCCGCGCTCTCCTTCCTGCCTCGCTTTGCTGCCTCCCCCCCCCACCCCCAAAGCTTGGAGGTTCCCCGGCAAGGGGGAGGGGAAAAAATTGAAACTTACACTTTCGTGCGTCCCTCCCGGCGTGACGCTGCGCGCTGACGTCACGGGGCTGTAATGGTGGTGTGCCTCGAGATTTTTTTCATCAAACAAGTGTGCCTTTGCCCAAAAAAGGTTGGGAAACACTGCTCTAACTCTCTCCCAACTCATCTTGAATCAGATTCAAGATACGAGAGTCTGGACACATTTCTTTCTTCCACACTTGTATCTTTAAGGCACAAGCAGCGTAAAGTAATTTGGAATGCAACTCTAAGCTAAAGGGTAGGTAATAATAATAGATAATAGTAACTTTTATTTGTATCCCACCCTCCCCTGCCGGAGCTGGGCTCAGAGCAGCTAACATCATATAAAACACAATATACATAAAAACAAACAAACAATGGATTAAAATGCATCCCAAAATTAATTCAAATAAATTAAAATTAGACTGGAAAAATGGCCATCCTCAAGTTAAAATTGAAAACGGTTAATACTCGCCAGGACCAACTATTTCCACTGATATTATAAGGACCTGTGAGTGGGCTGGGAAACCTCCTTCGTACTTGTTCATACAAAGAGAAAATGAGTCAGACTGAACCCTGGCCAAAGGCCTGGCGGAACAGTTCTGTCTTGCAGGCCCTGCGAAAAGATGTCAAATCTCGCAGGGCTCTGGTCTCTTCTGAGAGAGTGTTCCACCAGGGCCGGGGCCATGACTGAAAAGGCCCTGGCTCTGGTCGAGGTCCATCTAATCTCCCTGGGGCTCGGGATCTTCAGGGTGTTGTTATTTGTATACTGTAAGGTCCTCCGTGGGGCTTACCAGGAGAGGCAGTCCCGTAGGTACGAGGGTCCTAGGTCGTATAGGGCTTTAAAGGTTAAAACCAGCACCTTAAACCTGATCCTGTACTCCACCGGGAGCCAGTGCAGCTGGTATAAGCAGATGTTTGTCCTGCTCTGTGGTGTGGTGAGCCAAGGCCCAACCAGGATCTAAGAAAAGGAGAGGTTCAGGCAAGACACAAGGCAGAGCTCTGAAGTCACTCCAGCAAGGAATAAACTGAGCCCTTATATAGCAGCAGCAACTAAAGCCTTATTGGTAGCCCTGCCTGCACTGCAAGGGGCTGCTTTACTTAAAAGAACCAAGCCTTCCCCAATACTGCAGTGGAGCAGAGAAGCCTCAGGTCATCTGCTGTAAAGTCCTCCACGTCCAAGAATGGCAGTGCTGCATCCTTGGGTTGGAGAGGCACTAGTCCCACAGCAGTTTGGGGGCTAGTCCTGCATCCCCCATCCCTTCAGGTTTTGAATCCTTGCCTCCATGACCCATGAAACAGGACTCCTAGTCCCTGATTTAGTCCCACTTCTGGGGTTTAGGTTTAGTTTTAGTTTAGCTTTGCACTTGCGTATTCAGGAGAGTGTTAGTGCAGCTTGCACAGACCGAAATTATTGCTCATCATGCATATCCACAGTTAATTAGGGTGATATAACATGACCTCTCACCAAATAATCCACATCTTGACTTAGTAAAAATTTATTTTAATGTTCTCTTTTTATAAAATACTCCAAAATAAGGGCATTTTTGTGATCAAAATGTTCTTCTTTTAATATGAAATTGTACAGGATGTGCCAGCAAGTAGAGAATGAAATGTTTTTCTATTCTGCCTGATTATGTGAGCCTTCATATTAATGCAGGTTATGCAATTGCAGGTTCTCCGAAATATGGTCCATTGTGCTGATTTAAGTAATCCCACAAAATCCCTTGAACTCTATCGACAGTGGACAGACAGAATCATGGAGGAATTTTTCCAGCAGGGGGACAAAGAACGGGAGAGAGGAATGGAAATCAGCCCAATGTGTGACAAGCACACAGCTTCTGTAGAGAAGTCACAGGTATTTGACTTTACTTTACCTCCCCACCACACACATTTTCAGTTGGGGTTTTGCCATGAGTGTGAGCGTTTTTTAAGGTGGGGTGGATGTCCCCCCCCCCCCAATTCTGTGTTATTTGCATTTACTGGTAATTCCAGAAGGTTTCTTTTTGTATCTGGTGCTGAACACAGATTGATTCCAAATATCTAGATGTCTCTGAAACCTTTGCGGACTTAGCAAAAAAATATTCTACTGTCAGCTATGAATGTCTCCATTGTGTGAGGGATATAATCATTCTTTTTTATATTCCCAATTCTAGTTGCAAATGCTTGAGAACCATTTTGGGGTAATGACTATATCGGGGTAGCCAATACAGTGTTCTCCGTATGTTGTTAGGCTGAAATTCCCACCAGTCCCAGCCAGCATGACCAATGGTCAGAAAAGATGGGAGCAGTAATTAAACAACAATCGAAGGGCACTACATTGCCTATGCCTGGGCTTGAGCAGTGGAACTTAAACTGTAGGAACTGAGTGCTCACTAGGTTATCTTTGGCTGGTCTATCTCACTGTCACTGGCTAACCTACCTCACAGGATAAAAATAGCAGAAATTGTGAGGATAAAATGGATGGGAAGTTGTATGCTGCCCTTAATTCCTTGGGAGAAAATCAAGTTGAAAAAAAACTAATAATAATAATAATAATAATGGAAAAGATAGCACAAAAAGATTAAACAATGTCCTTTACAATCCCAAAACAGGTAAAACAAAGTTTATGCATTTTCCTGGTTCAAGTTGTCTGCTAAGAGAATAAACTTTCAACTTAGTGTTAAAAAAAGTTGAAACATTTCTAGTGGCGTTTCTTTATGGCTATGAAGAACCCCACCTTCTAATAACCAGGCAAAGCTATTTAACTTAAAGGTCTCTCCTGAGCATACTCTGCAGGAAGTTTTCGTCACCTTTTGGCTTAAGCTGTCTCAATGGTTACAATGGAATTATAACGGCTCATTTAACATCCTGTTGTGTCTGAAGAAGTCAAATGTGATTTCCAAACCAAACATCCTAGGACTGCGATGGGCTCCTTGGAGAGCTGTTTTCCTGCTCTGTAAAGTTGCCTTCCAGCAGCTTTTGGAATTAAGTGACAAACTTTGGCCAGGCGGAAGACGATAGCTTTTATGGCCATTCAGTTTTCTCTCCTCTGCACTTCCTGTTGTCAAGCAACTTAGAACTAGCTCAGTTCAGAGCTTACTCATCAGACAAAACGTGAAGGCATCATTCTTTCCCCACAATGACACACCATTTCCACAGAACATTACTGTATCCCCACACTGAGTGCAAGGGGCTGGGTGTAAGAGCAGTTGCCTCCTTTCTCTTTCCTGGTGGAGGAGAATATAAATATTAAAGGGAAACATCATCCACCCCTCTGCTTCTGTCCAAAGATACAGTGCATTGTGAAAAGTATGTTAACAGTTATAAACTGTTACAAAACTTCACGTCAGAGGTAGGGATGGAAGGACATGTCAATTTCAGCTCTCAGTTTCTCTCTTCTTTTTTCCCAAGCTTAAATGCAGTTCACCACATTTTGCACCCATTACAGTGGCAGCTTTTCATGTTGTGTATTTTCTTACAGTTTTTTCTTTGGT
Source organism: Podarcis bocagei (assembly GCF_964188305.1). Classification (NCBI taxonomy): domain Eukaryota; kingdom Metazoa; phylum Chordata; class Lepidosauria; order Squamata; family Lacertidae; genus Podarcis; species Podarcis bocagei. The sequence continues at coordinate 65,055,447 of NC_138129.1, forward strand.
TCTTAACAAATTTGGACCCGTGGTAACTTCTTTCTATTGCTTTGCAGGTTGGCTTCATTGATTACATTGTCCACCCACTTTGGGAGACATGGGCAGACCTAGTACAGCCGGATGCCCAAGATATCCTGGATACTCTAGAAGATAACAGGAATTGGTACCAGAGCATGATCCCTCAGAGCCCTTCTCCTCCCCTTGATGAACGCAACAGAGACTGTCAGGGCCTGATGGAGAAGTTCCAGTTTGAGCTTACGCTTGAAGAAGAGGACTCTGATGGGCCTGAGAAAGAAAGTGATGGTATCAGCTACTTCAGCAGTACAAAGACACTCTGTGTGATTGACCCAGGAAGAAGGGGTTCCCAAAGTGAAGCTAATATAGAAATTGTGACAGAAGATACATCACCTATCGATACCTAATATATTGTTATCTGTAAGGGTGAATTTAAATACTTCATGCACATGCAGGTTGTCTTGCTAACTAGCCTGAAATCGAGGTCTTAGGCACCTACCATTGGCTAAAAGACCTTTCCAGCTACTTGAGATTGGAGTCAGGGTTAAAGAGCGTGTAGTGATTGCTCAGGAAATTAACAGGTGATTTATATTGCAGCTTAAGCTTTGTCAGCCAAAAAAAACAAAATCTGGAACCAGTGTGAGTTGCAACTGAACAAGCCTGATCGTGAACAACACTCGGCTGAAATATTTTCTGTTCTTAAGAGATTTTGAAATCTAGACAGGTCTGGCATGTAGAACTACTGATTTGTAACTCTGCATTTAAAACTTGTCCACCTGTCTGCAGACCCGTGTGCCTTTTTTATAAAAAAAAAAACTTCCACGTCTTTTCAAGAAACCTACTAAGTACACAACAAAACATGTTTGATATTGATGTATATTTTTTAAAAAAATATTCCTGTTTTAACGAAATAGGTCTTCCTTTGTAGGGGCAATACTTGTTTCTTTTTTGCAGTTTAATCACGTTGACTTGCTAAATAAAGCAGGGTGCCCTCCTCTTTGCATTACTGCACCATTGGTCACTTTATCAACCCTGCAAAACCTGTGTTGTTATCTACTGAAAAATGTCCCCCCACCCGCCCCCGGTTAATTGTTTTTGACCTTTCTTTTGCACAGGATAAAGTGTAGCTTTCTGTTCCTTAGCACAATACAGCACATGTAAAAGTCAACATACTGAGGTAATGTGATGTACATTCTCCTCCCCTTATTTTTTTAAAAAAAACACTCGGTGGAAGTTGCACGCTTGGTCCTTTGTGTTTTCTCTTCCCCACTGTTCATGTCCCCTTTTCTCTCTTGCACTTGCCTTGAGCTCTAACATGTCCAGTACTGTTTATAACAGTGTATTTATTACTTAATGTATATAATGTAATGTTTTGTAAGTATTAATTTATATAAATTAACATTGCCTGTCAGTGGTGATGTTACTTGTGTAGAATACTCTGCATAAGAGTTGCCTTTCTTGTAACCTTTTGTATTGCATAAAGTAGAAAAACCTGAACATAGCTTAAAAGAGACATATTGAACCCAGAGAGGGCATTCAGGTAGCATTGGCTCACAGGGGTTTCATTTTCACTGGCATTTGGGGAATCATCACAGTTGGTGGGTGATGGAGAAATATTTAGAATCATCTGTTCAGATGATGTGAAGCTGCTGAAACTTTGAAAGAGAAACCTACAGTAAAATGCCACAAAATGTTAAGTGTCAGTTTCCAATTAATGAACAACCCAATGTGAATTTCTATGACAAAATGTGAACTGGTGTTATAATTGTGCTGTGAAACTTCTTCCAACAAAGCTTGTTAGGCATGTATACAGTGCCAATCTCAGTTTGTAAAACTATGTTCCAAGCTTTCAGTCCAACTTGTGACTAACTAGTTGATGAAATAGCACAGTTGTGCATGATCAATGGGTTTGTATGTCTGTTGAACACTGCATTGTTCCAGGTGGTTATTTTGTTTCAAAGTTTCACACAATGTATGTTGTTATAGTATTATATATTGTGTTCAGATGCATTCTTAAGAGATTTTTATATGAAGTGAATAAATTAAAGCATGACTTAGGTTGGGCTTTCCTAGATGTTCTTTTTAGTTATCTACTGTGCTTCAGTTGCATGTTTAATGCAGAATTTTTAAACGTCACCATTGGTGGTAGTGAGCAAGGTATGAATCGCTCAACACAAACACATACTAGTCACTGGTGGAGACATGATACTGAATTAAGCAAATCTCTTACTGATTAATAAATACATAAGAACACAAAGGGTGAAACAGATTTTCTACCTTAAGAGTCTCATACCCTGGAGCAAGTTATGGCAGTGTTGTACCCCATTAATTTCTATAAAACTCAGCAGGTTTTTAAAAACTTCTAAGCTGCCCCATGGAAAATATTTCTGAAACGCGGGGTATAAACGTTATAAATAGGGAACTAAACACATAAATTTATTTCATGGGCTTAATAATTTTCCTTAGCCTCCATCTCAACACCAATTGGTATTAAATGACAAACCAACATACACCAATATCTTAAACCAGTTCCCCACAAATGAAATGCCCATTTTATCAGCATTGCAGAGAGCAGTAAAATGTAAGCAAAACTGTCTGGGTACCTGAAAATTAACATAGAAGAGCCATGTGCCTCCTGGTGGTGGCTGGAAAGCAGAAGCTACTGAAGTTTGTAAAATGTCTATGCAGTAGTGGTCTTAATTCTATATTTTAACTAATAAATACATAGTTTTTTATGCGTTGGAGAACTTCCCAAGAGTGGCTGCACAAATCACTAAAAACAAAATGTGATGTGACTGAAGCCATTCACTATAGGTAAGTCATTCTCAGTTCCTAATCCCAACTCTTATTTGTGCCGGTGATACAGGAACAAACATCATAGGTAAATATGGTCTCAGTTTATCTCCGATAACCTCTTAAATAACCTTTTTGTCTGCTAATCTATGAATAGGTCAGGTGGAGCACATTCAAATGCCACTTCCACTGGTTTGTCACCTAGATTGCTATGGGTATGATGTGAAAGTACCTGCAGTTCTAAATTTAGGATTGCCAAGGAAATATGATTAAATTATATCATTCTTTACTGCAGAATATTTGCATGAAGTGGTTAAACATAGAAGAAGCTGGAGAAGTAATGAAGACAGATCTTTTGCTGTCAACCCCCCCCCCCCCACACACACACACTATGACACTCTTTAGGGGAGCGGGTGGCGCTGTGACCATGCCTCTTGGGCTTGCTGATCAGAAGGTCAGTGGTTCAAATCCCCACAACAGGGTGAGCTCCTGTTGTTCTGGCTCAGCTCCTGCCAACCTCAGCCAAATACTGAACAATCTCTAAGAACTGTTGCAAACCCTTTTTATAATCCAGTGGAGGCATTTCATTAATGGCATCCACTTTGCTGTCACCTGGCTTCAGTCCACGACTTGAGAATAATAATAATAATAATTTATTACTTTTACCCCACACATCTGGCTGGGTATCCTACCCATTGCCAGTAGTCATATTTTTCACTGAGGATGGCGAAGGGTTTCTTCCTTGCCAAGTTTCTCTGGACATCAATATCTGTGTGAATGTAAAATTGTCTCCTGACAGCCTTCTTGAAGTTCTAGGGTCAGGACACAGCCTAAGCAACCCATTCTTCTTTTGTATAATACTTCAGCTACTCACCCATGCTATAGGCTATCATGAACTGGCAGGATGATGGGGAGGAGGAAGAGGGTCCCAGCGAGGGGTGTAGCCAGGACTGGGACACACTGGGGCAAGCAGGGGATGGGGAAGGAAGTACTCAGAGGGTGACAGGGGATGGATGCACAGGAACCAGAGCAGCAGGACTCATCACCAGAGCCAGAGGGGCTCTTGTGCCCATGAACACAGTGGGCTCTGAGATGTAGGGAGCAGAGGGAGGGGTGTTCTAGGAGGCTGGGACAGACAATAGCCCACAGCCCAGCTCCCTAGCTGGCCAGGTGGGGCTCGTTAGCTCTGGGAGAAGGCGTGTGATTCCTCAGCTAGAGTAGGCTCAGAACAGGTGAAGGTCACAAGCCTCATCAAGCCCAGATGCTGCAATCAGCAAGCAAAGAGGGAAGCAGAGCTGAGGTGCTGTCTGCTCAACTGCCCCTGTTGATGGACTTTGGCTTGAATGCTCCTGGAGTCTGCTTTGGGTTTGACTCTGGACTGCATTTCCTGAGCTTTGGACTTTGGTCGTGTGGCTTGACCCTGGACTTTGGATTTGCTGCCAGGTAAGCCAGGGGTTCAGGACATAGACTTAGTCACTTTAGAGATGACCCAATGAACTTGAGGTACTGTGGGGCTGGTTGCAGTTGGTCCTCTATGGTGTTGGAGATATTCCTGCATCCATAAACAACTAGGGACACAACTTAGTCTACATAAATGTAATGCACACCTGGAAAGTGTCTCAGACCAGCAAAAATATATAGGAGTGTGCTGTAAGGAGCTATGTCTTTAGCAGTGGTCAAGTGGCATGATCTTCATTCACACACCTGATGAGCTGCATAGTCTCACACGCTGCATGGCCCACCTCAAAACACCTTTCTTGCAAAAGGCTACGAATGTTCCTCTTGGTGTAATTCTTGTCCCTTCAAATGCAGTCAGGGTGACAGTTGCTGGGATTGATTTCACCTTCTTGTGCAATAATTGGGCCACATTCTCTGCACCAGTGTCCAGTTAGAAATAAAGAGGCTTGCCAGCAACAATAACTGCAACACCAGGGAGCAGGGGATACCTTTTGCACAGCATCCACAAAGGATTATGGTCCTTGTCCAGGAGTTGATTAACAAATGTCTACAGCACAAGTTAGGATTTAAATAAAGGTTTCTTAGCAACCTAGCCCTCAGCCTGCCTGAGCATGCTCGACAAACAGCATGGTTATTTAATGAGGAAGACAAGCAATTCTCCAAACTCACAAGTTTGTGCAAGCATCTTTAAATCAGTGACATAGCAATTAGTGCTTTCCCCTTCCATCTGAATTCATGTGAAGAACTTGTTTCTGTCAAGTCATTCTTTTTAGGAGTGCAGCAGGCCTCAGATTTGCTGGTAACAAATGACGTATTTTGCTTATCTGACTATTTGGTGAACTGAAAGATATTGAAAACCTTCCTAGCCTCTTCCCCAGGCACATGCAGAGACAGGACAGTTTTTGATTCACCATCCTTTATAACTGCATCACAAACAATGCTGTAAACTTCAGATTCCTGCTTCCACTTTCTCCAGTTGCTGGCCGCATTGCCCTGAAGTTACCAGCTTCCCTGGAAACTCATATTTGTGCCATAACCACTGTGCTGAGATGTCTGTGGGGAACAGGTCTGACACCATGCAATATGGTTCAGTGGATTCTTTGTGTATCTACTCACATGGTTGCACACCTTCCTGTTAACCCTACACCACAGCAGACACCAAAAAAAGCAAAATAAAAAAATTCCTTCCAGTAGCACCTTAAAGACCAACTAAGTTAGTTCTTGGTATGAGCTTTCGTGTGCATGCACACTTCTTCAGATACACTGAAACAGAAGTTGCCAGATCCTTCTATATAGAGAGAAGATGGGGAGGGGTGTTACTCAGAAGGGTGGTGGGAATGGGAGATAGGCAGATAGCTGAGAGAGCCTCTTGACGACTCTTAACGACTGTAATAGGTCTTACAGGAAAAGGCAAGGGGTGGGAAGGTGAGAAATGGTTTAGTTATGTATAGTGAGATAAGAATCCAATGTCTTTGTTCAGCCCAGGTCTTTTCATGGTTTTAAGTTTGGTAATGAGTTTGGTAACTTAAAACCATGAAAAGACCTGGGCTGAACAAAGACATTGGATTCTTATCTCACTATACATAACTAAACCATTTCTCACCTTCCCACCCCTTGCCTTTTCCTGTAAGACCTATTACAGTCGTCAAGAGTCGTCAAGAGGCTCTCTCAGCTATCTGCCTATCTCCCATTCCCACCACCCTTCTGAGTAACACCCCTCCCCATCTTCTCTCTATATAGAAGGATCTGGCAACTTCTGTTTCAGTGTATCTGAAGAAGTATGCATGCACACGAAAGCTCATACCAAGAACTAACTTAGTTGGTCTTTAAGGTGCTACTGGAAGGAATTTTTTTATTTTGACTATGGCAGACCAACACGGCTACCTATCTACTACTGGAACCAAAAAAAGCAGTTGCTGAACTACAGAGGAAAAACAAATAGCTCTGAGGCTGGCTTGCACCAGACTGAATTGGTATAGGGCTGACACCCACTGAGGAGCAATTGTGTAACAGTCAATCTCATTTTAACCCTTTGCATGCCATATTATCACAGGGCACATCTTTTCCACAGATTTTTGCATTTAGCGTTAATATGCTGTTACCTCATTTTTTATTTTGAGTTATATCTTCCTATATAGATAACAATGTAAGGCTGTCGTTGTGCAGTCCCACTAGAGGATATGTAAGTGCCTCGTCACAATCCTGGATTTGTGTAAACTCAGGGCTTGGCAGGAGAGCAAAAGAAAAGGCAGGTTTTTTTAATGGCAGTTTTAAATAACAGAAGAGGTTTGAATAGAGCAGGGAACAGAGGAGTTGTGAGGGTATGATGGGGTTTTATTTATTAAATTTATATACCACCCTTCATCAAACGATCTCAGGGCAGTTTGCAAAATAAGGGGTTTAAAGAGCTATGAGGATATGGGAGTGGTTTGAAAAAGCTAGAAAACATGCACCTCCTTCCCAAAGCCAGCTTTGTGAAGGGTATGTGAGGGCTGGGGGGGGGGTGTCGTTGTCCAATTTTGGGCTTGCTTCTCCCGTCCTGCATTGCGAGGCTATGTGTGGCCCATGGGTTCTGCATCAAAGCACTCTTGCAGCCCACTTGATATAGGTTGGGTTGCCCTGAGCTAAGAGGTTATTGTGAGGGTGGCAGGGGAGATGGCAATAGGAATGATCAGGGGCACAGCCTCATGTGTTTTCAAGTGTTCAATACATTATTCTGTTATAATCCTCACAGCATCCTTGTAAAGCACACAGAATTACCCACATGGGGCAGGGAACAAAAAGAGGGGTGGGGCTTAACTGAAGTCATCTAGTTGAGTTCCTGATAGTGCTGATTCATAGCTAAGCTTCTTAGTCATTATGCTAAACTACACCAGATCTCAAGTTATTTGGCCACTGATAATTCTTGTGTTATATTCTGAATTTCGTATCAGTGATGTTGCTCAAGCATGGTGATTTTCTACCACTTTGTTCATCCTTCCCTAACATGAACTGGAAAAGACCATCTTCTGATATTTGTGCATTCAATCATAAATCAACAGCACCATCTGGTGGAGAAAGGGATAATAATCAAATCGCCATGCACCAAATCATTCTACCTACCTGTCTGGTCTTCTTCCTCCTTCCCTGACCCCTGGTCCTCCTCCTTCTGTTCCTGTTCCTTCCTGACTCCACCAACCACTCCAACTCACAATTAGCCCTCTTCTCACCAGCACCTGGAGATATATATATATATGTGCACACTTCTTCTGAAACGTCAAGTCCTGCCCCACCCAATCACACAGTCCAACTGAAAATTCAAAACTCGAACGCACCAATCAAAACAAGCATATTCTTATGCATAACGAGAATTCTAACACCAAGCAATATTTCACTGGGCCAGATAAAAAAACTCCCCACAGCGAATCCATTGCAATGTAACATTACCCTACAAATGTCAGAGCACATTACGCAATGCCTGTTAACACTTCATTTGTATAAACAAGATTCCTTCACAGAAGCACAGCCAGGTTCGCCGGGCGCCTTCATTATACACCAGGGGTCAGCAACCTTTTTTCAGCCGTGGGCCAGTCCACCCTCTCTCAGACCATGTGGGGGGGCGGACTATATTTTTTGGGGGGAACTGAATGAATTCCTATGCCCCACAAATAACCCAGAGATGCATTTTAAATAAAAGGACACATTCTACTCATGTAAAAACACCAGGCAGGCCCCACAAATAACCCAGAGATGCATTTTAAATACCGGTAAAAGGACAAATTCTACTCATGTAAAAACATGCTGATTCCAGAACCGTCCGCGGGCCAAATTGAGAAGGCAATTGGGCCGCATCCGGCCCACAGACCTTAGGTTGCCTACCCCTGTTATACACCTTTAGGTGCTAGGCAAAAACATTTCTCTTCAGCCAGGCTTTTGGCTAACACCCTATATCCTTTTAAACGTGTCTATGGGGGGTGGGGGTGGAGGAAGCCGGTTTATTGTTTTGCTTTGTTCCTGTTATGTATTTTGTGTTCTTATTTTGTATTTTCATGCTCTGAGGTGTACGGATGAAGGGTAGTATACAAATTTAATAACAAATAAATAAAAAGCTGCCTTATGCTCAGTGCTATTTTTTCTAGAAAAAGAGGTGCTGGAACTGAGTTCTGGATGAAAAAAAGTCCTGCTTTTACAGAGTCAGACCATTGGTCCACCTATTTTACTAGCTGGCAGTGGCAGCTCTTTGGGGTTTCAGTTAGGGATTTTTCCCCTGGGGCCTTTGGCATGCAAAACAGGTGCTCTACCACATGCTCCACCCCATTCTCCATTGTAAGGTGGAGGGTGGGTCGGGAGAGGGTTAAATACCCTCCCCCCCATACACCCCATCATAATTTCCCTGCCCCTCTGCAATTTGTGTCTGTGAGAGGGGAGGGGGAATGATATACTTTAGCAATGGAAGGTTTAAAGTAATAGAGTTGGTTCCTAGAGAGGAGAGACAGACTGCACTGAAGAAAATGGCTGAACAACATATACAGGCCTTAACCCGACCATAAGAGCAACACAATGCATTATCTACATCTAGGGAAACGGAGCAACTATTACAGTATGTTAAAAAAAATTAGGCTTTTCTGAGCTACAGAAACAAAAATAATCTTGACAGGGAAGCCTTGGGAGGGAGAGATGTTCATGACACTCTGCAGAAACACAGTAAAAAGTAAACAAGAAGTGGCTATTCTACAGTAATTACCCTCACACACACACCCCACAACCTGTGATATAGGGAGGGGTGTTTTTCCCCCAGGAAGAACTCACAGGAACTCAGTTCCAGCACCTCTCTGGTGGGCACCATTGAACAACAACAACAGAACAAGGGAGGTGTTCATGGTGAGTTTCAGCACCTAGAAAAATAGCACTGGATATGGGGATAACTTGGCATGGCAATGGCCTGATAGCAGGTGAGAAGGTACAAGCACTATAATAATCAGAGATATTGAGATCTCAGGAAGTTATATGAGGATAAGCACCAATAAACCTAATGGGGCTTATTTCTAATATGATTTAGGCCTCTGGTTTTTAGTAGACTGCATATAACAACGGGCACTGGATCCCAAAACATGAAAAAGAATCTAAGTATTTGTCCCTTGTGAATAATTACTGTACATACCTGCTATATATCTTTGTCTGGCTATAAACATGCGTCTGATGGACAGAAACAGAATCTTAAAGAACTGAACTGGAACAATTGTTTTAGATTTAAGCCATGTTGCAATATCTGTATATGGTTCAGAGAAGTGTATATGGAAATACTGTGGATGGGAAAACCACACAGTTATACATATTGTGGGTTTTTGTTTTGTTTTAATGGTGCGTTCAAGATGTAGTTTCTAAGACAAAATTTATACAACTACTATTAAAAAATGTGGGGTGGAGGAAGAGGAGTAAGGTTACAATCTGATACCCACCTAGCTGGAAATAAGCTTCACTTAAATCGGGGTCGTACTTCTGAATTTAGATGTATAGGTTTGTGCTGTAAATTGTTTTGCAAGCTCTTCACACAAACTAGATAAATGCAGATTTATAGCAGCATAAGGACAAGTAGGTGGAATAGACAGAAATAACTGCTGCATAATGCTCTATATACTTAAGTCTGGTGTGTTTCATAATGGACCATATCCTTTTAGTGTTTGTTTTTGATTTGCTAGAGGCAGCTTTCGCTTGGTGTCTATAAACTGTATTCCTCAGAAACCACAGCAATATCAGCTGTAGGGGGAAATTTCACTTTCCTTTTTAAAAAGAAGCTGTCATGTGACAACTGTTTCCTTCAGCAAAATAAAGCTTTGAAAATAAAGCATTTTCACTGGAAACTGAAATGCTTTTTCTCCCTGAAACAATTTTAGATGCTATAAAATTGAACATGATGAACTAGGACAGAGAATAAGAATAATTGAAGTGCTCAGACAATTGATGCCCACAAAGCTGTCCTTAACATTTAAAGTATGGCAGGGGAGGAATCAGCATCCCAAATCATATACAGAGACTTGAGTACAACATAACTCTTAATCCAGACTTGTAAAGAAACCTTGCACATTTTGTGTTGGTCTGCTATGGAAATGCTGGCTTTTAGCTTCTTAGCAATGTACTAAATAACTGCATTGTACCAAGAGGACAGATGGAAGCAGAATGGAGTGATTTGTTCATCCTCTGCCAGATCTCTGTGTTTCCATGCTGGTTGTGCAGGAATAAACTGTGCTTCCTTTGTAGCTGGTGCAGAAATCTAGTAGGCTGGATGGAGCGATCCACCACCCCTCTGCCAACTGGAATTGATGGCTGGTCCACTTAAGAATTCAACCTAACAGTGCTGGGCAATTTTTCATTCACCAGGACACAGGCCAGTGGCACTCAAGGGCCTTTAAGGGTTACTTCTGCTCATCATAGCAGCTACCACTGGTAATTTTTGAATATGTTGTAGGATGGAAGTGTGTATGGATCCTCAGGCACAGCATTGTGCACTGGGAAGGAAAACATGTGAGGTTGACACAGTGGTCAAGTCAACTACATCCATGGGTGCATGTTTCCTGGATCTCCAGGTAGGGATAAAGTGGTTTAAGTTGTGTTCCCTGGTGGAGAAGAAGCAAATCCAGCACCAAGGCCCTCCCAATCTGTTGGTTATTTGCCTGGGTGAGAATTATCTGTGCTCACGCAGGGGCATAGACTTTGTATGTCCATTGCCTAGGCCTCACGGCTGCAGTGCTAAGCTCCTAGCCTGGCCTAAACCCCTCCCTGGATGCCCAGTGGGATCCTGGTTTCTTGGCTTGTGCCACAGCAGGATCCAGCATGTGGGAGATTGAAGTCAAATACAACTAACAGTCATAGGGCTAGTTAGTGCATGAAGTACCACAGAGTTGTATTGCTAGATAGACTCAGCTAGGACACGCCCCTTCCTTCCTTCCTTCCTTCCTTCCTTCCTTCCTCTCTCTCTCTCTCTCTCTCTCTCTCTCTCCCTCTCCCTGCAACATGTAATGAGATGGAGGTGTGTAAACTTGCTTCAGAGCTTACAGCATGTGTTTGGAACTATATTCTGTACTTTCTACCCAATAGAATTTTGCCTGTATTATCTTTGCTGCTGCATGGAACAATGCATGACTGAGACCTTGAATCTGTAAGTAAAGTATTTTAAACTTATTTAACAGTGTGTGGTCTGCTTTAAGGGCAGAAAGAGGTCAACTGTTATGCACCACTGAATGGGATAAAAATGGTTTAACAATCTATATCTCCAAGACTACATTGCTGCTTATTTTTGTGAGTTTAATATTCTGCTTCTGGAGCTTGCTGTGTGCTAGCCCCATGTTTTGAATCTAGGCACCCATCCATTTTCTTTTTGATGTTCACCTACACATGTGGGTCCATATATTAATTCCTTATACAGCAGTAGTCAATTCACAAGGTTGCAATGGGTGCATCACAGCCATAGTGCTGAATACTATTCCAGTAGCAAGGACTGCTTGGAATGATGACCTGATCCTTTCTTTACTTCTCTGCCAACCCCACTCAGCTGCTGTATAATCAAAGCTGTGGCCTGATGGGAATTGTAGTCCAGCAGCACCTGGAAGCAAGAGGTTCCACACTTCCAACTTAAAGAACTAAGGGTTTAAATTAGAGTATTGAGAGCTTAAATTAGTATGCAGATGATGGGTGACCTCTCCTCTTTCAAAGGTGTATAGCACCTTGAAGATGTGCACAGATGGCAGCTGATGCAAGACTTGATGCCTGGTGCTTTATTTATTTAAATATTTTTTATAAAAAATCTGCCCTTCAGCAAAATGATCAGCCATCTGTAGATGAAAAATCACAGTTAAAATAGATTAAGTCTGCAGTTTTAAGCACACTAACTAGGAAGTAAGCCCCATTGAATCCAGGGGGATTTACCTTTGAGTAAAGATGCATAAGATTGCACTTGAAATTAGAGCTGCAGTGCATATGTTCAAACGTTGCATCTTCTACCATGATTCTAATCAAATCAGCCAGTTTTAGGAGATGTTCAACTGTGTTTTGAAATATGGTGCATGGAAAAAGCCACAAAGAAGGACATTGGTTTGCCCCTAAATTAAAACAAATCCTTTAAAATAAACAGTATTTGCATCTTTCATATAACTATTGTAGCAAAAAAAAAGCTATAATTATGATATGTACTGTCAAAAGCAAAAAATAAATAAATTAGCAAAACAAAATCTAGATTTGTATTTTGCGTCAGTTGAAATATTAGCTCAGGCTGACATATGCATTTGCATGCAGCAGCAAGCCTAACCATTAGATGTCAGTAGTGTGCACAGTACAAGACTGATATTTAGCTGCCAAATCACCAGCTCAGATAGTCACCATGATAAACACTTCATTTCCAGTTCCAAGAGGCAGTCATTAACCCTTTAATGATGTAAAATGTTCAAGGGCGTGGGGTTTTTGAGCTCTTAAACTTTCAGCAGTAGGTTACTGTAATGTTAAGGGAATCTGGTCTTTCTTTTATATGTTCCAGTTCACCAGAGTCTGGAGTAGTTCCAGTCCAGGTAATGTTACCCCTTTCCACATGACAAACTACTTCTGAAAGTCTTCTCCATTTCAAAAGGGCTGTGTTGCATTTTGAATGGGAAGCTGGTTCAAGAGACAAGGCCTAAAAAGCCCTCCAGCTATATGGAGCACGTTGTACAATTATTTGGATTCTAGCCAATGTCTGCGTCCATACAAGGAGAGAGATAAAGGAATTTAAAGGTAAAGGTAAAGGTACCCCTGCCCGTTACGGGCCAGTCTTGACAGACTCTGGGGTTTGTGCGCCCATCTCACTCTATAGGCCGTGGGCCAGCGCTGTCCGGAGACACTTCCGGGTCACGTGGCCAGCGTGACAAGCTGCATCTGGTGAGCCAGCGCAGCACACGGAACGCCGTTTACCTTCCCGCTGGTAAGCGGTACCTATTTATCTACTTGCACCCGGGGGTGCTTTCGAACTGCTAGGTTGGCAGGCGCTGGGACCGAGCAGCGGGAGCGCACCCCGCCGCGGGGATTCGAACCGCCGACCTTTCGATCGGCAAGCCCTAGGCGCTGAGGCTTATACCCACAGCGCCACCCGCGTCCCCTATAAAGGAATTTACTACACTGTAAATTCACTCTTCTGTCTAGAGTGTAGCCTTTATATCTGAAATAGCACCACCTCTTGGTCCTCTAAATCAGGAGAGGTTATGAAAGCTCTGGATCGGTGTTTGAATGCAGTGGTGGCCAATAAACTGAATCCTGGGAAGACTGGAGGCGCTTTGCGTCATTCCCATGTTTGGGAAATTAGCAAGTTGCCAACTACAGTCATACCTCGGGTTACAGCTGCTTCAGGTTGTGCTTTTTTGGGATGCGGACCACCAAAACCCGGAAGTACCAGAACTGGTTACTTCTGGGTTTTGGTGGTCGTGCATGTGCAGAAGCACTGAATCACAACCCATGCGTGCAGAGACGCGGGTTGCAAACACTGCAGGTTGTGAACGTGCGTCCTGCACGGATCACGTTCGCAACCCGAGCGTCCACTGTATGGCTATTCCTGGATAGGGGTAGCCTGATCACTGTAGTCCATGTGTTGGTAACCTCGAGGCTGGATTACTGTAATGTGCTCTACGTGGGGCTGCCCTTGGTCTGGTTTGGAAACTCCTGCTGGTGGGGGCATCTGGTCAAGAACATGTGATGTCACGGTTAAAACAGCTGCCTTGGCTGACCATCCACAGATGTGCCATGTTCAAGGTTCTTGCATTAATTTATAAACTCCTGAACAACTTAGGTCCAGGGTACCTTAGGGATCACCTGAACCCTTATATTCCAACTAGATCACTGAGGTCATCTACTGGAGTATCTTCTTTTTTTGCAAAAAAATATTAGTTTTTACAATATCAACGACAAAGAAAAACACAAAACAAACAAAACATAACAAACATAAATCATACTGTCAGGGGCTGCCTCAGGTCTCAGCTCACAAAAGACCAACGCCAAGCTCTTCTTATATACAAGGATGTTTATTGCAGTTCATTATTGGTTCCACAACCGAGGCGCGCAGCCCCGCGTCTCTTAGCCTAGACGTTTGAAGTCCCCTCTGAGTCGGTGCCGCCTCTACACCAGTTTAAGAGACTTGTGCTAGACCACCTCTTCCTGTCCTTTCTTTTCCGCAGGGTCTTCCTGCCCCCCTGGGTTCCTTCCCTCCTGCTTTCCCCTGACGCGGATCCCTCAGATGCCTGCTCCCCCCTCCTTCGTGCTTTGGGGCCAGGCTCCTCCTCCGGGCTCTCTGCATTTCCGCGCGCCTCCACATTTGAACTTGGCGCGCGTTCGCTACCCCTGACCTTCCTTTTGACAGCTACACTACTCCCTGTACTACTCTCCGCCCCTTCCAGCAGGACGTCCTGCTCCGATCTCCTTCCCCTGTCTCCTTCCTGCTCTGCTCCGTGTGTCACACTGGGAACTCCACCCTTCTCACTCCGTTCCTCCTGGGAAGCCGACCCCGATCTCCCACTCCCACTCGGGGTTTCCCTGCTGCTTCCCTGCTCCTGGCCAGTCCCCCCTGTGACCCCCCTTGGCTTGACCAGGGGCGCCCCCTTCTGGGAATCCTCCGATTCACTTGAGAGACTCATGGAAGACCTCAAGTCATTGTCATCCTCTTCCTCACTGTCCTGGGTTTCTTCCCCATCGCTCTCCGTCTCCCCCCTCACCTGTGCCTCTGTCCCTGAACCCCTGACACATACCCTTATTGAAAATAACAGTTATTTACTTTGTAAAACGACTTCCTCGTTTCCCCTTAGTTGATTTTCATTGCATATCCTTATAACGGTTTTCCAAATCCCAATTTTGATACCCTTTAAATTAAACATTAACATCTTTAAATCTTCTCCTTCTTGTATTAAACATATTATTTTATCAGTTGACATAAATACAATCCTAAGCCCATTAAGTATCTGGACGCTATTTCCAGTTATTTTAGCTTAACAAATTTAGCTAAATAATCATTAAATTTCTTCCATTCTTTGTGGTATTCCTCCTCCTTCTGGTTGCGGACTCTTCCGGTTAGATCGGCTAGCTCCATAAAATCCATCATCTTCATCTGCCATTCTTCTACTGTTGGTAATTCTTGAGTTTTCCACTTTTTAGCTAACAAAATACGAGCCGCAGTTGTGGCATACAAAAATAGATTAACATCTTTCTTGGGCAATTCCGAACCTGTTATTCCAAGAAGAAAGGCCTCTGGTTTCTTTATAAATGTATATTTCAACATTTTTTTCAATTCATTATAAATCTTTTCCCAGAAGTCTTTCACCTTGGGGCAGGTCCACCACATATGAAAGAATGTTCCTTCCTTTTCTTTACATTTCCAACATGTATTATCACAATTATGATACATCTTTGCTAGTTTTACAGGAGTCAAATACCATCTATACATCATCTTCATAATATTTTCCTTTAACAAAGTACATACGGTGAACTTAACCCCTTTCTTCCACAATCTTTCCCAGTCCTCAAACATTATATTATGTCCTAAATCTCTTGCCCAATCTATCATCACATCTACTGGAGTATCACTGACCATTCTATGAGTTGGTGCGGGTCATTTGACAACCACTTTTGTATCATTGGTCCATTCCTTATGGAATACTCTGTGAATAGAGATTCGGCAGGTAGCTTCAGTGCCAACTTTCAAATGCCTGCTGAAACCTTTTCTATTCCACCAGGCCTGAGCAGGCAATTAAGAATACATCTTTCCTCAATGGTTAATTGATGTCTGTTTTTAACCTTTTTATATGTTTTTAATTGCATGCTTTATGTATCATTGCTGTAATCTGTTTTGATATTTTTTATGATATAGTGGCATATAAATACTTTTATAAATGAATAAATAAAAGGCAAAGTCAATCTGCTAACTTTATAAAGGGTAAGGGCTCTCTACTTTCCCAGACTAGAACTGAAAGTGGTGGAAAACTCTTGCCCTGCTTGCTCAGCCTAAATTAACATGAGTATATAACTGAAGGGCAACTGGCAGCTAGTTCAGATTTCATTGTGGAAACTACTGTGCCTTTAACATTTGATAGAGCTTGTGTGCATTTAATGGTTGCATTGCCAACATAAATTAAGCAGGGAAATCTTTCCATAACCAGAAGATCCATTGATGGGAAAAGCTATTATCTGCTGTATTTTTGCTTGTCATAATCAGGTTTTTAAAATAATAATAATGCAGGATCACTGCCAGGAAAACTCTATAATGCATGAGCAAGAAAACACCAGTTTTAATATTTGCATTAAAATAGTATATCTGAATGCTGTGGATCTTAGTCTCACTTGTGCTTGAACTGGGTAGCTGTCTTTTCCAAACTAAATGGAAATGATAAACTAATCTATTGAGCATAGCTATGCAAGGGTTGTGGACTGTGTGTAATAAGCTACTTCAATTTCTTGTGTAGTCCTGACACTAACATACCTTCCTCTCACCAGCCAAGTAGCTCTGAATAGATTTTGGAGTGTGCCCTTTTGGTTAAATCAATATTACTAGATTAAGGATTTTAAAGAGAGCAACCACATTTTATGTTTACTACATATTCAGAGTTCTGTTGTGTGGTTTTTTTAGCTAACCATCTGTGTTTCTGTCAGTCAGTGGCTGAGAAAAATTGGATGGGGTCCCAGTCCTTCCGGGTCATAGTCTTTTGCACTGGCATAGTTTCCTAGACCACATGGGGAACCTGATGCCCTTCAGATGTTGCTGGATTGCAGCTCCCATCAGCCATTTCCAAAATGGCTGATGGCCAAGGCTGATGGGCATTGTAGTCCAACATCAGAAGGACATCAGGTTGGGGAACGCTGCATTAAAATGTGCCTTATAATGTATAGAACAGTAGTTTAAAATGTCATTGCGAATGAATGAAGACATGTTTTCAATGCCTCTTTTGAGGGTATTTTGCATTTTTGTAATCAAATTTAGATGGGACAGGGCAACTCATAAAGGTTTCAGATACATTATTTGAAGGAAGTGTTGTTTTAAGCATGCCAAGCAATGCCTAAATATGAATGGAAAATCTAAATACAGTTTCCAATGTGTCAGTCAGTATTTGCTGACTGTTTTAATAAAGCAAAATATGAGTGTGCCTAAGAAGACCTGCTGCAGGCAAGAACAGAGCTCATATGCCTTTAATTTGTGCAACCAGGGAATCCCACCAGGTGCAGCTGGTTATTAAATAGAGTGGTAAGGCAGAGAAAAGCTGCACCTTCAGCCACACAACTGTTCAAAGATTCAGGGAGCCGTGTCCTTGTGTCTAGTGGTATGCCTGAATTTTAAAGGAGTTCCTTCAAACAGTGTAAAGAAACCATCATTACAGATAATGCCTGCCCTTCGTAAAAACAGCTATGTCCCATCTCAGTTGGTGTGCTTTAGTTGAATGATCTTTAATAATGTGAAATACATTTCACAAGGTTTTGCGATGGCACTATCTATATTAGTCATCCTGCTACTTTTTTGTGTGTACATATCAGTTAATTAAATCTGCATGCCTGAGAATCACAGATAGTGATACTGTGTTTAGTGAAAAGAAACTAGTTCTCATGACTTCAGTTGCATTAGCTGATTCCTGTCCTTGTTTATTCAGGAGTAAATGGATTACCGTGGAATGGACTTGCTCCCAAAGAAGTACCAAGGATTGCAGCCTGATTTTCAGGTAAGCTTTATTAGTAGGGTTTGCTTATAAGTAAATTTGGTGACAGTAGCATTGGACAGTAGCATCTTTGGTGAAATATGTAGGGAATGATTTGTGTGGAAGTTCTGTCAATATATAGAGATGTGAAATCCCCTTACATTGAAGCTAGGCTTACAAATATCCCTGGTTTGAGCTTCAAACCAGCCCAAGCAGCTGGCCTCTAACTTACTATTTTCCTTGTAATTAGATGTAATTTTATTATTATTATTATTATTATTATTATTATTATTAATTTACTGATAAAGTGCAAAAGTTGGGAAGCGCAGAAAATATTGGTGAGCTTTGGTTTCTTACATTGAAAAATCGAGGCGCTATGTACTAAGGAGGTGATACTGCCTCTCTTATCAGACTGTAGCAGACTGTTCTGTCAAAAAAGATCTGCCCCTTGACAGCTGCCCATTTTAAAAAGGTCTGGATAAGGGGAAATATTAGCTGTCAGGTGAGTCCTAAGGATTCTGGAGAGTGCTGCTAGACAGTAATTCCTGCATGTGACTGGGAGAGACGATGCTTCCCCACCTGTGTGTTTAACTATATTAAGATGGCTTTGCAGACTGGATAAGCTATGCAAGGCAGGATAGTGGAAAATGATGTAACAGAGGGACAGAGATGTTATCCTCTGCATTTATTTA
The DNA here is from genome assembly GCF_964188305.1 of Podarcis bocagei. Taxonomy (NCBI): domain Eukaryota; kingdom Metazoa; phylum Chordata; class Lepidosauria; order Squamata; family Lacertidae; genus Podarcis; species Podarcis bocagei. Next base: position 65,074,060 of record NC_138129.1, read on the forward strand.
TTTTTTAAGTGTAGCTCTGTAGCTTTGAGTGGGGTTTTATTTCCTGTTTTGCCTTTGTTCTATCTCCATAGTATTATAGAAGTGTCTTTTCCCTGAGATAAATAAAATAATGTTTGTAGAAGTGCTTCCATGGAGGAGGAAAAGGCTGAATGGACACTGCATGTCACTTTAGTATGTCCAAAGATGGGAAGCCTTTCTGTAGAGCTGAAATGGCCATGGAAAGGAGTAATTTTGGTAAATCTACCTGTGGCTGACTTATGAAAAGCAAAGCAAAAGGGCTTGAATTTGGGGTTTTGTTTTGCCAGCCATATAGTTAGACCACTAGGGGTACCCTAAATGATGTAATGAAACACTTACCTCCTAAATTTATTTAAAGTAACTCAATCGTTTTAAGTATAAACTTGTTTTACTTTGCTACTCTCCCTGACATGCTAGTTTTCTGTGTGAAGGAATTTTGTACTATATGGCTTTTGTATAGAGAGGAACTTTCAGTTCCATGAAGCCCCCACCTGCAATTTATAGTGGCACAGTTCAGGCATGTGTTTTCTATCTCTCCCAGAACTAGGCCCATATAAGAGACCATCTTAACAAATGCCATGGCTTTTGTTTATGGGTTTTTATTGGTTTATGGGGTTATATTTCTGTAAAAGTGGAAATACTGTATTGAGCTGTCTGTTTAAAAAGGAGACCCGGGAAGTAAAATGCTGCCTTTGAATCCCTGTGTATGACCTGAACTGCTCTGTGTACCCAAAGGCATAGGTTAATTGTCTCTACTTACACGGCAGGGCGGGGGGTATTAAGTGAGGCAGGTTGTGCTGTAGCTGATTAAATTTCTCCTTGAGTGTACACTGTACACCACTCTTACAAAACCTATAAATTTTGTATTGACAGACTGACTGTGAATTTATCTGTAGATCTCTAGTTTCTGGGCAACAAATGAAGAGGCAGCCAAAAGTTTCCTAGTTATTTATAGAAGCACCAAACTCAAAGCGAGTCACCAGCTAGGTACAAATTGGACTGAGATCCTGTACTTCTGGTTATGTAGAGTTTTTTGGCAGGATTCTTATGAATAGGAATGAAAATATCCACCTTCTGAAATTTCCTCTTCTACAGCACTATTAAAGGTACCAGAATCATGTCCTTCGATTATTTGCTATTACCTTTTGCTCAACTGAGTTTTCTGTAGGAGTCTCATGTAAAAGACTGTGGGTTTAAAGTTTCATAGTGTAGCCAATGACTTCAGAATGTGTTATTAAATAAATGCTCTCTTTTCCTTACCAGATTATAAAGAGTGGCGTGTACAGTGCCTAAAAGAATAAAGCTCTCTATTGCACAGGAGTAAACTTTGCATAAGGGATGCGGGTGGCGCTGTGGTCTAAACCACACAGCCTAGGGCTTGCCGATCAGAACGTCGGCTGTTCGAATCCCCACAATGGGGTGAGCTCCCATTGCTTGGTCCCTGCTCCTCCCAACCTAGCAGTTCGAAAGCACGTCAAAGTGCAAGTAGATAAATAGGTACTGCTCCGGCCAGGAAAGTAAACGGCGTTTCCGTGCGCTGCTCTGGTTTGTCAGAAGCGGCTTAGTCATGCTGGCCACATGACCCGGAAGCTGTCTGCAGACAAACGCCTGCTCCCTTGGCTAATAAAGCGAGATGAGCGCCGCAACCCCAGAGTCACTGGACTTAACAATCAGGCATCCCTTTATCTTTACCTTTAAACTTTGCATGTTTAGATCAGACTGGCTAGACTCAGCAATGAGATTATCACTGAAGGAGGAAGAAGGGAGGATGACAGCACAAGTGGTAATAAGATTATGTAATTACACAGGCCTCTAATAACTGCCAAAAGAGTAGCCTGGGTTTTTTAAGGTTTTTTCCCCCCAGTTTGCAGCATCTATTCTTTGTAACCTTTCACAATATTTTCAGTAGAAAAAGAATCTCTTTCATTCAGGCTGCAGTCTTATACTCTTACATGTGAGTAAGATTCATTGAAGTCAATGGGACTTACTTCTGAGCATCTAATGAACAGGAAGCATTAAAACGGGGGTTGCCAATCTTTTTCGGATCAATGGACACCTTGAATTTTCAGAGTGCTGTAGGTGCCAGCAACAACATGGTTGTTAAGTGGGCAGGACATAGCACAAAATCAGACAATACAGTTATGGTGAAGATAAGTTCCATTGAATTCAAGAGAACCAACTCCTAGGTTAGTACATCTAGGACTGCAGCCTAAGGCAGTGTTTCCCAACCGGTGTTCCGCGGCACACTAGTGTGCCGCGAGACGTTGCCTGGTGTGCCATGGGAGGGAGGCGGGCGAGTCGGGTGGCGAGAGGCGGGGCGGCGGCGGCGAGGAGAGGCCGCCCAGCGCGGGGCTCTCGCCGTCTGCCTGCCTGGCTGCCTGCATGGCGCTGACGTCACGGGGCTGTAACGTGCCCCACATAGGCACACGCGGGGCGGCGAGCGAGCGAGCTCCCACATCCCATCGCCGGCTCTGCACCAGGCGGTAGAGCTCGGCGAAGTCGCCGCGCTGGAAGGCCAGCAGCGCGCGCGCCTTGGCCAGGCTCTCGCCCGCCTGCGCCTCCAGGCACGGCGCCTCGGCGTCGGGCAGCAGCGAGCCCAGGAAGCGGCCCAGCCGGCCGGGGTCGCCCGCCTGCAGCAGCGCCTCGCACACGCACGAGACCTGCTCCGCCGAGAAGCGCGGCGAGCGCGGAGGATCGGGCGCGGCGGAGGCCAGCCCCGCGCTTGGAGAGGACGCAGCAGCCGTTGCCAAACCCGATCCTCCTCCTCCTGCTCCACCGCTGTCCTCTGGCTCTTGGCCGGGAGGAGCCTGCGGCGACGGGGCGGGCGCCGAAGTTGGCAGAAGTTGGCGCGCCTCCTCGGCAGCGCCTTCGTCCTCCTCCTCCTGCCTCTGCTCTCCTCCGGCTGCGGGGGCACGCCGCCCTCCCCGGCCGAGGGGCTCGGCGGGGCCCGCGGGGAAGGAGGCCATGTTCGCGGCGCGCGGGATCGCGGCCCCCCTCGCCCGCCTCCGGCCCGCTCCCCTCCCCCTGCGCGCTGCCCTAGCCGTGCGGGTCTCCTCCCCCTGCGCCGCCGTCCCCTTTCCACATCCTAGGAGCCGCGGTCCGCCCACCGCCCCCGGGCCGCGGCACGGCTCCCAGCCCGGGCTGGCCTCCGCCTCCTGGGACGTGCGCCCACCCCCGCGGCCCCCCAAACTTCGGAGCAACTCTCCAGACGCTTCTCCCCCGCCTCGGTCTCCCTCCTTTCCACTTCTCTTCCCCCTTCCTTCCCTCTTTCTTTCTCTTTCTCTCCCACCCGCCTTTCCTTCTATTAACTTTCCTTTCCCCTCCCTTCGTCCTTCCTACTTTTACTCCTGGGCTCCTCCCCCCTTTGCGCAGCCACAAATCAATCTCTCTCTCTTTTTTCCCCTCTCTCTCTTCTTTGCTCAGACGCAAAAAAGCGCCGCTTTTTGGAAATCCGGACTGCTGTCCCCGCTGAAACGATACTTTAAAAAAGGAAGAACCCACTGGCTCTTATTTCTGTTTAAAGCAGTAGATCCTGAACTCTTTTGGCCCACTGCCCCCTTGGTTCCACATCCCCCAGTGTCCCCTATGCTTACTCTATAGAAAGCATTACAGGGGTTAACGCGGCTCGCTAAGGAAGATATTAATAGAATTCTGCATTTGGGGGGAGACCCTAACAGTCATCTACCATTACCTTCTATGCTGTTACTATTTTTTTATTTTTTTTTACATAAGTAAAAAGTGACCTTTCCCCATCTGGCATGGTGGTGTGCCTCGAGATTTTTTTCATGAAACAAGTGTGCCTTTGCCCAAAAAAGGTTGGGAAACACTGGCCTAAGGATCACATAGAGGCCAAGGCAGATGGCTCAAACCTAGAGCACACAATTCACTCAGAAGTGTCCCTGCACAAGGCCCACTGAAATGAATAAGAGCTGTGCTAAGCCATATTTCCTACTCATTCTGCTTAGGCTTCTAAAAACAATTTCCTGGTGGATTGTGCCACTGGATTTTCCATGTAGGGAGCCAAAAATATCTTGCACAACCCTAACTTGGTAGCAGATTTTGGCTGCAATTTAGATCCAAAGTGTCTTACTGTGATTGAGTCAAAATATTGTAGAAAACCTCAGATGAGTTGCAGGGGAGTTTGTTTTTTTAAAAAAACCAAAATATAGAGAGCCTTGTGATCGTATATGCCTACCCCACACATGCACTTCACTTTATAAAATCAGGTTTTAGCCTTCAATCAGTTCTGCAGGTGTTAATACTCAGAGTGTGAGTTGGTACATTTTTTTCACTTCACAATTGATTTTAAAGCAGGTTGCCTCTTCAGAAGAAAAATATGGCATGTAGCTTAAATTAGAATCTAATATCCATGTGGTCTGTGTGGAACTCAATTAGTCTGCACTAATTGCTATACAAGGATGAACTAAAGGCATTGTCAACTGGTATCTGTCAGATTTGATTTTTGTAGGCTCTTAAAAGAAAGCCCAGCATCCAACTTCTATGTTCATATATGAGAGCAATTAAAATGTACACACAGTGAAATACGAACTCTGTTTCAGACCCAGAATGCTTGAAAAGGTCAAACCCATCAAATACAAACACAAGTTAAATGGGCTTGCTCAGATAACTAGATTGAAGTTTTATTACCTTTCTTGTGTTCTATTGAAACACGTTTTAAATGGGCTGTACATATTTTATTGCAAAGAAAAATGATGTGTTTCATTCTTTGACTAATCAACTGCTGTTGAGCTGTCAAGTCTGAATATTCATATATGCTGATAATTTTATAAAGTACAATAGTAAAGTTATTAGTAATATTTCTATCACCTTTAGAGACTTGCTATTGCCCCTTCTCAGCAGCTGCTACTGAGACTAGTCTGGCAGTTCGTGGCCATTCATTTAGCTGAGACAAGCTAGGGACTGAAAGTCTCCCCCATCTTCGCCACCACCCTTGTCTGGGATCAGCTGAAAGTATGGAGTTCAAGGATGAGAGGAAACTGATTAGTACATAACTCCTCTCTTATCTCAGCACAACATGTGGAGCAGTGTTGTCCACTTGGTAAATGCTCCAGCACTGATCCCTTTATTGTGGCAAATTCCATTTGTAAACTACTTTGCAAACAAGGATGCAGCCTCAAAGTCAACCAAGACAAGATATTCAGCTCTCCGTGTTTATTTTTAAAAAGTGAAATACAGTCATGGGGGAGTAGTAGATTTGGTTGGAGCAGCTGTGTGTAAGAGGGCCTAATCCTTTCCTCCTGGACCATTTTTCTGATCACACTCCCACTCCCCAGCCACTTTCCTGTCCATGGTGTGGGAGTTATGGGGAAGCAAGGGCTAAGGCTAAGGAAGTGATTTGCCCAAGGCCAGCCAATGAGATCTGCACTGTGCTCGCTGGAGTTCTCAGTGGCACTCTGCATGTACTAATACAGCTTTCTATTATTTGCTCTTTTGAGATGGCAGGAGACAGTTGTGGAAGAAAGGTTGACATTTGCTATGGATCAGTTAAGTGGCCATGCAGGCCAATATGTGAAACAAAAATGTGTGGCTACCGTGTATTATTTCGATTTATTCTTTGTTATTTACTGTCACGGTATTCCATCTAGGGATGAAGCTGGCGGATTTAAGCTTTATTTAGCAAATCCCTTGCCATCAGAACCTAAAGCTCCTTGCGCTCGGCAAGCACTGTCCAGAAGGCACCTTGTCTAGCAAGGCATATGGGGCATGCTACTTGGAGCTAATAGCTAGGAACCAAGGAATACAGCTGCTCCAGCAGGACCTTGTCTTGTGTAATAAAGCATGACTTCACTTTTGGCTATGACTAATTCATCTTATTTTAATGTTTCTGCATGGAAACTGAGGCTGTTCTTAATTTCTGAATGTAGGTTGCAAAAACAAAACCTTCCTTAAAGGTTCAGATTAAAATCCAAGGGATTTCACTAAGCTGCCTCTTCACATGTCAGGACTGTTTAAATTGCTGTGAAAATCCTGATTTGTTCATGACAGTTGATAGCCGTAAGAATTGCCATTGCTCAGTGGTTGAGCACATCCAAGATTTTTGTCCTGCTTTTTTCTAGATAGAGTAATAATCAGTGTGATTCACCAAAGTCCAAAAGGGGAACAACAGATAAAAATGGGAGTTGAAATATTCTAAAGTAAATGAAGCAGTATGTAAAAGCAGCAGTTCTCAGTAAAAGCCATTTATGGAGCACAATACCCTGGCAATGCATGCAAGAATAGTTTTCACTGCCCTTTTGAAAGTGAGCAGTGTTGGTAGGGTCATCAGTTACATATTGCCCCCAAAAAGAGGAGATGCATCACTGAAAGGAAACACAGATTTGCATAAAAAATCCATGTGCTAATATATATTTACATATATAATATATGCTATAGATAGATAGATGCACATTTAGAAATGATTACTATAATTTAAATAGAAATACAATAAACAGAAATCCAATTCCTTTTTTGTTTGTTTATGTAGTGAATAGATTCATAACATGCCCATCATTGCAGTGTATCTCAACATGGGGTACAACACATGACTGTTACCAGGTGAACTGTTTGCCTGCTATCTATGTGCTGTTTCAACTCACAGAATAAGTGCCAAATACTTTTCAGCCATTCCACCACGGCACCAGAAATGCACACACACTTACCATTTTTTATGAAACAGTTTAATCAATGGAACAGTGCCCATATGTTTTTCAGACACTATTGGAAGATGAAGAGAGCATGCTACGGGGTGGGGAAACTTTTCTTTAAAAGTTGCTGTCTGAACACAGTAATGGTCCAAAACTGAAATGGGCCACTGTGAGACCTTGGATCTTCTCTGACTACCTTAGATTGTCTCTGACTAATGGTCAAACTAGACTAGACACTATTTACACAGGTAACAATTGTGTGAATGGTGTCTAGAGATAGGTATGAGGTAGAATGCAGATAAGGATTCTGGAATGAGATGGGTCTAAGGCAGTGGTCAGCTTTGCTCCTGGTGTATTCCTCATCCAGATCTACACCTCCCACACCAACGCTTTACCTTTTAAGAGCTATTCATGAAATGTCTGAGCCACATTTGTCCTTAGAGAATCTTGGAGAAACTCTCTAGCTACCTGGAGCTTCTCTTAGGGATTTTTTAAAAAATAGGTTTCTGATATATTTCCTTGACCTGTTACCAGCAAGGCATTGGATGGCCTTAAGCAAATCCCAGTCAATTCCAAGTCTTTATGTCCAGTCCGGTAGTAACAATATTGTATGTGTAGGACTGTCTATCTCCCTTTGTTTCTCCAAAGCAAGAATAAATTAGCTGGTGCCAAGACCCTAGCCTACTGTGAGTTTAGACAAGGGTGTTCTTTCGGCTTTAAATCTCTCGGAAGTGTAATCTAACCCTGGTCTCCAATTTTCAAAATTAAAGCATAAGAGAGTTTCTAGCCCACCCTTTATAATATGATTCCAGGGTGGGTTCAAGTAGAATAAAACAATTCAGCCCAATGTTATAGAAGCAGGCACAAATACAGCATATTTTTGAGAAATGGTCAGGGAGTCATGATCTCAGCTCCTCATTTGCAGTGGGAATGGTGGAATTTCCAACCCCCTCCCCTGAAAAAGCCTGGACAAACAGACAGGTTTCAACTGATGCCAAAAGAAGAACAGTACTGGCACTAGCTGTGCCCCTAGGACAGCCTACACCAAGCTGGTACCGTACCCTCCAGAAGTTGTGGGTAACAACTACCACCAGCCCCAGCCAACTTGGTGAAAGCTCCCTTAGAGGGAGGGCATTCTGCAGGCTGTTCATTTCACACATGAGCAAGTCATCCAGATAAAGCAGGAGTCAAAGGCTGCAAAAGTTGGCATGAGTGGCCTCCTTCATTTGTAAGAAGGGATACTCCGCAGCTCTGCTGGAGAGAGGTGGCTATCCATTCTGCTTAGAAGTCAATCCATTATGAAGCTTTCTTTTCCCTTCGTCAGAGATAGAAAGTCCAAAAGTGGGATACCGCTGATGAGAACTTTGTTTTAAAATTCTAATACTGTTCTGTGAGGTGGCTTATTTTGCTTAAAATGGGAGATAATTATCTCAGGAATTGCTGAGGCTGTTAAGGTAAGCTGAGGACCCACTGGGATTCTTGACTGTTTCTTTCATTTTGAGAATCTGCTGTTGACGGCCCCTTCCAAACTCTGGGTAGTGTGTCTTAAATAAACTACTGCACTCTCTTTTTAAAGCTAAAGTTGATATAATAAAACACCACAGTTTTCATGGGCATTGCTATAACTTTCAGAAATGATAGCTTCTAACTAATGTGTTCAGCTCCCTTCTTTGTTCTTGCTATGCTAAAGAGAATTTATTGCACTATTACCCAGCAAGGGAGACAAGTTGGTGGGTTTTATATATTGCAAAGAATATAAATTTTTCTAGATGACACAGTGGAATTTTATTTATTTACAGATTATTAGGTTATACTTCATCCATTGAAAACAATATAGTAATGTAATCCTGTTGATTTCAGTATGTCTACTCTGAGTATGACTTAATTGGTTATCACCTACTGTGTGTATTTCAGAAGTGCATTATATTGTTTAAAAATATTAATGTTGATGTGTAACCTACCCACCCCAATACTTGTTGCTTTTTCCTTATCTCCCTCTGTATGTGTCTGCGTAGAATATTCCTCCATTGCTTACTAATTTTCAGGAACCTTCCAATATCTTTCCTATTATTTAATAGAAAAGGCCTCAGCCCTCCATGCAGAATTTTGTGAGGCTTATCTGTAGTTGCCATTATATGACAAATTTAACCATAGTTGGCTTTTATAAGTGGAAATGGATTTTGGACATATATGAAAGCATCCAGGATTTTGAAGAATTCTTGTTCAGCCCATTTTTGTCTCTCAGAATATAGTTAGGTGTGTAAGGAAAGAAGAAATACAATTAATCAGCACATTGCACTAGAATTTTCTTTGTATTGTTTAATACCAACTCCCTTCTCTTGCAGGGGCCCAATTAGTGCCAGTACCTTCCCTTAAGGGTTTAGGTGTAATCCTTGATGCCTCCCTTTCCATGGAGGCGCAGGTTACAGCAACAGCCAAGGCGACATTTTCCCACCTTCGCTGCATTAAGCAGTTGGTCCTTACCTTTCCCACCCCGATCTAGCCACAGTGATCCATGCAACGGTCACCTCCAGGTTTGACTACTGTGATTCACTCTACGCGGGGCTGCCCTTGAAGCTGTCCCAGAAACTCCAGCAGGTGCAGAATGCTGCAGTGAGGCTCCTCACGGGGTCCCTGCCATGGGAGCATATTCACCCAGTGCTTTACCAGTTACACTGGCTCCCAGTGGAGTATCGGGTCAGGTTTAAGGTCCTGGTTTTGACTTTAAAGCCCTTTGTGGCTTAGGGCCCTCGTATTTACGGGACCGCCTCTCCTGGTATGCTCTGCAGAGGACCTTAAGGTCCCTGAATAATCACAGTTTAGAGGTCCTGGGCCCTAATGAAGTCAGATTATCCTCCACCAGGGCCAGGGCCTCCTCAGTGATGGCTCCAACCTGGTGGAATGCTCTGTCCCATGAGACCAGGGCCCTGCAGGATTTAACTTCCTTCCGCAAGGCCTGTAAGACAGAGCTATTCCGCCTGGCTTTCAATTTGAACTTAGCCTGATCTTTTATTCCTCTTCCTTCCTTCCCCCTCCCCTTTCTATGAATATTACCCATCTGCGATCCCACAGCTAACTCTCCCCTGGTCTCCTCGCTGGCCCAAATAGGATTAAATTAGCCAGCTAGCCCTGGTGATCATCTAATGTTTATTGGATAGATTTCCCCCTAAATTGATTTTTGGATTCTGAATTTATTGTTATTCACGTTTTTTACTGTATTTTATGCTTTTTTTTGTTGCATCAATTAAGTGTTTTAAATTTGTTGTTAGCCGCCCAGAGCCCGATTTTCTGAACCAGGAAGGGTGGGGTATAAATAAAAAATTATTATTATTATTATTATTATTGGGCAATGGAATGTAGTTTGCAGGAAATTGCAGTGTGGTAGTATTTTGCCTGGGTTGCTCATTCCTTCATATTTAATTGTTTTATAAATATTGTTCCTCAAATATCCCTACATAATTTAGTAGATATATTATGTCCTAAGAAAGTTAGAACAAAGTTTCATTGCACCTGCTGAAGAAATAATGTAAATTTGTAAAGCAACTATTACCAAGTCATCTTAAATTAAAACATAAGGAGACAAATGGTTGTGGCTCCTCTAAAATTTTCCCCATCCACCCACAACTGCTATTACTTTTTTTAAAAATAAAAAATCTCCTGACATTGGACTGTATCCAATTTTCTCAGAGTAGACCCATTAAATTTAGTTGTCCTGAATAATGTTGCAATCAACAAATAGTGACTAGCAACATATTCATGGTAACATCTAGCTTGACCATAAATTACAATTACTCAAGTGTGCCGCCCATAGGGTGCTGTATAAGCAAAGCACATTGTTCACATGGAAACTTTCCAGTGTTTTCCTTTTATAAGTCAAGGAGCAGCAGTAAAGGTTGGCAGTGCATAGGACAGTACCATTCACAGTTTCTCAGAGCTACTTTGCTTTTGCTGTCTGTCTAGACTTCATCATGTGTGTCTCTTACCCCACACTAAAGTGCTTTCTTGTTCAATAATTCATTTGAATGAAGAGCCTTAAGTTAACCTCCCCACCCCATTTCTATAACAGGCTATCTTGGGAGCCTTTAGTAAATCAAAGGGCTGAAGTAAAATGGGTGTGTAATTACAGTGGTACCTCAAGTTACAAACTCCTCAGGTTACAAACGCTTCAGGTTACAAACTCCGCTAACCTGGAAGAGTTACCTCGAGTTGAGAACTTTGCCCCAGGATGAGAACGGAAATTTTTCCAGCGGCGCAGTGGCAGCAAGAGGCCCCATTAGCGGAAGCACGCCTCTAGTTAAGAACAGTTTCAGGTTAAGAACGGACCTCCGGAACAAATTAAGTTCGTAACTAGAGGTACCACTGTATAATTATGCACTAAAAATGTTAATGTATATGATGCCGTGCTACAGCTGGTACACATGTGGTATTTATTTTGTGACCCATTCTGTAGCAATGTCCATCAAGATGACCAGTTGTGTGTGTATGCAATAGTTCTCTGCACTTGTATACACCCCTTGCGTAGGAGCCAACTCCTAGGGGCTGTGGGGGCTTCAGCCACACAATAAAATATTTGAGGTGGTCAGGCCCCCACAAAGTTCATGGACATTCCCATTCAAATGGTGTGTGCACTGCATCATGTGACCCCCACAACATTTTATTCAGATTGACACCTTGTATTCCTTCCAGGCCTGTACAGAGGAGAATGGGAACCGGGTACACTTTCTCCAAATTTAGAGAGCTAAGGCGATCAGGACCCCTGACAAGGATCGGCTGCTTTTTTGTTTGAGTTTATTTATTTATTCTAACAAGACTTCTGCCCTGGGCTTCTGACATGCTCTGCACCGGCATGATTCCTTCTCAACTCAACTGAGAAGCATTGAAGAGATGGCCATAGGTAGTTATTGAGGCCCAGTACTGCCCAGTGTAAACAAATTGCATTGGAATGGCCCAATCTTCCAGCTGTTTTGTGGGGTATGAGAAACTGGCTGTGCAGGGGTGGGCTGTCACCACAACATTATCTGCTTTTTAGTCCCGGTCAGGTCTCAACTTGGAAAGAAATAGTATCTCTTTATGCACTTTGAAGTTAGAGTTTTTGTCTTGTTTTCAAGAGAAAGCATTAATTAGTCTTTATGTCTTTTTTAAGTGTCTTTGGTATTCTGTAACAAACCACAATATTAAGAAACATCCATGTTCGTGCCAATGGTTGGTTCACACAACCTCTAAACTGGAATTTGTATATATAGGGTGATATTAAATACTAGTTCTACTCAGAATAGACCCATTGATGAGTTTCGGAGGGTGGCAACATGAGAACAGGCCTCTTCTGCAGTGACTCCCTGCTCTTCCTCAGGGAGATTTGCCTGGCACCTTTGTTGCATATCTTTAGGCACCAGGCAAAAGCATTTCTCTTCTCCCAGGCCTTGATTTAATTATTTAAACCCAGTCTATGGCCTTTAAAACTATTGGAAGGGGTATTGTTTTTGTTATTATGGTATTTTTCTGTTTTTATATTATAAACCACCCTGTGATCTTCGGATGAAGGGCAGTATATAAATTAATTAAATAAATCAATAAATGATAAACTTACTTAGTTTCATTGATTTCAATGGGTCTCTGCACTGGGTTATAGTTGAGTACAACTACAGTAGGTACTCTTTACATGTACGATGTAAAATTGGATCCATGGTGCACATGAGCATCAGACACCACCACTCTTTCCAATGGGAAAGCTCTAACTGCAGGCGAAAGCATATATGTACAATGTGCTTACGTAACACATTGCATTGTATGTTCATAGACATGCGTTCAGGCTCATGGTGCCATTGCACATATGACATTTCCAAATTACAGATTATTTGAGCTGGTCCCAAATTAATTTCTAATTATGATTAAAACAGCAACTATGAAGGAGATTGTCGTCTGGGCAGCCCAGGACCTCCATACACACTTCCCAGGCTTGTGTCCCGGGCAGGCCACTTCACTGCTGCTAACGTAGTGGCTTGACTTCACCCCCAGAGGTGCACTCCATTGTCTCTTGAGACAGACGGATGCCAACAAGTCTCAAAGCAGCGGAATGTATGTACTGATTGGAAGAGAGCAAAGAAACAATAAGAGCAGTTGGCAGTCCTGCGGGATCCATTATTATGACTCAACCTTCATACCAAGATCATGTGAATTTCCAGTTGGTCAATCAAGACTGTGCAAACTCCTTCCTCTCTAATCCCCCAAAGCCATTGTTTCACTGACCAGGACTGTGCGCTAGTGCTGCTGCATCTAAATTGTATTTCTGCAAATAAGTAAAATTTTGAGCTGAGCTGTCTAAAAGACTGGGAGTGGTGGGTCCATTGGGCAATATTCCATTATAGCCTCCATGTCATTTGGCTTCAAGGGCATATTCCTATATCAAGGTCCAAACCAAGGCTAGTGTTCTAGAAAGTTTGCCAAGAACATTGAATTATTAGATTTAGAGGACTTTGTCCTTACTTGTCATGCCCCTTGTAAGTCAGCTGTTAACCATGTGTACCTGTTTGAACTCTTATAGCTACCTCTTATACCATAAATGAGGAGACCTTTGGCCCTCCAGATGTTGATGGACTGCAATTCCTATCAGCCCCAGCCAACATCACCAATTGTCAGAGATGATGGGAGTTGTAGTTCAGCAGCATCTATAGAGCCAAAGGTTCCTCACAGATGGATAAATCTGTTACTTAAAAATTCTCCAGCATGTATAGCACAGGTCACTGGAAAATCCTGCAGCAGGGATTTGAGAGAGCAGATCCTTTGAGAAAACACAGCATGTTTAAATGGAAAAAATGTTAACTTCACCAAGTTCCCTTAATCCTGGTACTATGTGAAAAAGTAAATAATTATTTTTCCAGAACTTTAAAGAATACCTTAAGACTGTTGCAGAGATAGATAACTCTTATCTAAGTCTCCTTTAGCAGTCACTGAGACAAATTTTATTTGCTTCCACTGTGAGTATTGGCTCTCTTCCTTTACCCACTTCACATATTTACTTCAGTAGTAAATATGTTTAGCAATACCAATGGCTACAGAAGAATTACTAGGATATGATTAAATACGCCTGCTATGGAAGACAGACGAATTACAGGGGGTAATCAGCAACACTCTAGGTTTTCTCACCCCATCATTTAGCCTTGTATATACAGTTTGTTACTGCACTGCAAGGTAACAAGTGAGAGATGCCAGTGCTAACTCTGCTGGTTTGTGTCTGTTTTACCGTTGTGTTTCCTGAAAAGCTGCAGCCTGGTCCCACAGCTTTTTATTTCTTCTCTCCTGACGTTCTTGCACATTTCCGAGCCTGCTGGTTTTGAAAGTCCCTCGTGTCTGTATCCCTTTTGTTTCCTCTGGTTTTCTAATGGCAGTTCCCTGCCCCTTGATGCGGATGCTCTCCAAGCGAAATTAATTCCAGTGCACTCTTGGAAGGTGGTCTGGGTGAAATTCCTTCTGCATCCTCCTCCTGAGGATAATTGTTTATGATGTGACGTCAGGCCAATTGATTTTTCTCTTGAATGGTTGGTGGGGGGCAGGGAAGGAGGGACTGGCAGGGAGGAGAGGGGAATGGGGGGGGGGGAGGAATCAGCCGACACAAATGTGAAGCCAGGCTTACAGTTTCTCTGTGTTATGAGATCTATAGAAGCTGACAACCTGGATACATGGGCATTATCAGAAGGCAGCTGCGCAGTTCCATTTCTACAGTACCATGCCAGCAGAATTTATTTTTAATTTGTTTTTTTTTAAAATAAAAAAAGAATATAATTAAATCAATTTTGCCCCAACCCTGTTTACATGCAGATTTCACAGCAAACCTCTCTGCTAATCTGACAGTGCTTGATAATTAATCTTGTTCACCCAGATGCTGCCACAAGATTATAGAGGGGGGAAGTACATCACAAGGCACAGAAGCTGAGGGCGTGTGTGTGTGTGTGTGTGTGTGTGTGTGTTGTGAAACCGAGGGGGAGAAAGGGGGGAAAATAGGTTCCTGTGTTCTCCAGGGGTATTGTGTCAGGAGATGCAAGCAAGCTACCATGTGACGAGATAGAAAGCTAGAGGGATTGGCTGAGATACTAGCAGGCGTGTGAGCTAAGCCAGCTCCCTCCACCCCTCCCTTTCTCTCTCTCTCTCTCTCTCTCTCTCTCTCTCTCTCTCTCAGCATCCTTCTGTGAGCCTGTAGGTGATACAGCTACAGCAGCATCCATGGCCTATCTTTTGCCTTAGCACACTCTCATTCTGTTTTTTCCTCCGCATTTTATTTTCTTCTGGCTGCTGCACCAATCATGTATCTAAGACACTGGTTTTAAGGGCTTACATTAAGCATCTGATAACTGGAATCGTAATTTCCTGTATTTTTTCAGGCTCTGTGGAAACTGAGGAATGCAATTCTGCCACCATGATGGAAGGTAGGTTCTGCTCTGATTATGCCTTAACATTTTTAGCGCTGTGTGTTACAGCAGTGCTTGGAGGGCAAAACTGTTGATGCCTTAGATGGGTATCATCTATAGAACATTCTGGGTGCAGGATAAAAAATATTAAAAGCCGAACTTCCGTGGTACAAATAACTGACTTGCCAGATACCATCTCTAGTGATCAAATTCTCGGTTCTGTTGATGCAGTTGTGGTTGTGGACATTTTTTTTATTCATGCAGATCTTCTCAGGGTAGAAGAAAATCCAGCAGTTAGTGACACATTGAAATATTCTGTGCAAATAAAGAGAATGGGAGAAACATTTGCATAGCAAATATGGAAGATGGGAGTATTTTATTGTATCGCATTAAGAATGGTGCGTTGAATACTCTGTAGAAAAATCACTGACACTTTTTTGTGCATGTTTGGGGGGGTGGGGGGAGAAAAGGGTTGCATAAAACATTTCCAGGTTAGATTCACTTGATCTTTTATTGGAGAAGGAATCTATTTTGTTCTGTAGTTATTACTTTTTTAGACATACATCTGAAATAATTAGAAGGATGCAGATATATTCAAGCATAAGAAAAGAAGGATACTTTTGGGTTTTCCCATTAGTGTAGTATTTGTGTTTGGAGGCCATAACATAGCAATCCTCCAGCCCTTTAATTTGCAGCAGTTGTGGCCATAGAATGTTAGGCTCTCTTAGCTTAGAGCTTTGCTACAGGGAAATGTATGTGACTTTATGTAAAACAACATGGCCCACTAAGTACCACAGGGCTCATGCTGGTATAGTGAATCATGTACATATAAGCATGTATGGTTGAAATATGGAACATAATTCAGTTTGACAGGTCTCTTGCAAGAGGGCTTTATCTTTCTGAGGTGGAAATATTGCAAACCTCTAGAATACTATTTTTTGTTTCACCAATTCTGAGCTCTTGAGGGAAAGGAATCCACCCTGGGATGTTGAACTAAGATAAAATTCTTAATTGTTCTACGGTTTCTGAGATGATGACAAAATTAGTAATGAGGTTAAAGGCATTCTGGTATACTGAGACTGCATTTTTGTGGCTTTCATACAACAACATGCTGCAGAGATACTAGCTTTTGTAAAAATGTTCCATACAGTTTTGCATCCAATACAAATATAATAGTCTGAAGCAGTAGGCAGCTCAAAGGGGGAAACTGCATTTATCCTGCATATTCAGTAAAGATTGATGATTTCACAGCTAAACGTTTATTTGCCTGCCATTTCCCCTACCATCACTGTAAGGTGTCTAACTATGGATGTCATCCCATATCACAGCCTTTTCTTGACTATGACAAATTGCATAAAGCCTTTTCTGTAGCAAGAAATGCAGTCTATACAGCTGAAGAACCAGTATAAATTTAAATGATTTGCAGTTTGTGGCCTATGTCTTTCTTTAAAAATAATAATAAATTACCTAAATTGCAATATGAATTAATACAGTCAAATAGAAACCAAACTCAGTTTTTAGTCTGTTGAGATTTTTAACAATTTAAGCATGCTGTTTGAAGATCATATCACAGTAAGACACAGCTTTGATTCCCTGCCTCCCCCTTTCCTGCTATATATTGCACTGTCACGTGTTGAGTTCAGTGCATATTATTAAGCTTTATGAAAGTTCTGTTTAATTTAAATATGAATTAAACAAACACATGTACAGTGAGTTTATTGCCTGTAATATCATAAATTTGTAGGTACCCATGAGACACATTGCAGGCATTTCTTGGAGATGACAAAATAATACCATTTTAGGTTTTTTGCAATGAGAGGAAGCTACACAGAGAGAGATAGCATACTTGTTGGAGTGGCCTAAGTCAACTAGTTACTAGCCTTTTTAATTAGCATAATGCTTTCAGGAACTGTAAACAAATGAGAACTGAAAGGTAAAATCATTCTTTTATTAACATAATTATGAAATTCCTGAATTTTCAAATGCTGTTAAACTGATATTTGGACTGGAGAATAGTGAACTCCTGTTGAAGCAAATCAAAACAATTTAAATCTTTCCCAAAGTTTCTTTTTCAGATAAGCATCCAAATTGTGTGAACAGACATGAGCATCCTTTTTTAATGTTTGTTATATTTGAATTTTTTTAAAAATACCACTTGTTATTTAATCTGTTCCACAAATTATGTTTAAAATGTGCAAGACAATGTGTGCTGTTTCAAAGTAACACACACACACACACACACACACACACACACACACACACACACATATAGAGGAACATACACGTGGAACCAATGGTATTGAGACCGAGAAATTAACCTGCTCATTCTTTAACCTCTTTCACAGAGGAATATATTGGATCATAATGGGGGGCCAGGGTCAAAGAAGAGAAAGATGCTGATGGAGCCAACTTAATTATGACATACAGCCCAATCCTGTGCATGTTGACTTAAAAAGTTGGTTCCCTTTAGTTCAATGTGCACAGTGGCGTAGCGTGGGTTGTCAGCACCCGGGGCAAGGCAAGTAATTTGCGCTCCCAACCCGTGGATTTGCGCCCCCTAACCCGTGGATTTGCGCCCCCTAACCCTAACCCCCAGATGTTGCGGCCGGTGCAGCCGGCCCCCCCTGCACCCCCATGCTACGTCACTGAATGTGCATAGGATTGCTGTGGAACTCCCTTCCCTGGGAGTGTATATGCATCAGTGTTTGGTCTCCAGCCTCCTAGAAAGCTTCAAGCCTTCTCTGCTTAGGTATATTTCTCTGAAGACGTGTTTACTGTAGGAGTTTGATGATATTAAAAAAAAATCTAATGTTTTGTGGTGGTTATGTTCTGGGACTTGTATCCTAACTAGGTTGCTCTGAATGGAAGGGCTCCTTCCATGTTGGATTAGGATCTGGGAGACCAGGTAAAATTGGAAGGAAGAAAGGTAAAATGGAAGGGAAGGCCGGGTCTGTGGAGCATGGCCAACAGTTGTTGAGCTGAGATGTAATATATTGGTTGAAATAACTAACTAATTGAAATAAATAACAAATTGGCTGCAAGGCATGAGCCCACCTCTTTCCACCCACGTGCCAAAATTTAAAGACAAAATAATTGTCTTACTGTGTTTTCTATGCATATTGTATTTCAAACAACTTTGACCAGATCTGAAAATTATCACATTAAAAACAGACTGTTGATCAATCTTGTGCCTAAACATGAGCTGGATTTCTGTTCTGCTGTTCTAACGTCAGCAGATCTGTTTTATAATCACACCAGCAAACAGTAATTCTTATTCCCAAGAGCAGTAGTATATGGTGCCTCTTTTGAGCTGGCTAGGGTAAACCTGTACTGTTGGAAAATCATTTGGGCTAATGCACACTCCCAATACTGGATTTGTTTGGGCTTTGGGGAAAATGCAGTATGAATGAAGAAAGAGGAAATGTATGACTAGGCTAAAGGCCTAAGAAAGCTCAGCAAAAGTTGGAAATTCTATTATCATAGATACTGATATTTGCAGACATTTTAAAACAAAGCTGATTCAAGTTGAAGCTGCATGCAGATACCATATAGACAGATGCTCTTTGCTTTATTGTATATAGATTGTGCAGTCTGGGCCTACATGCATTGATCACTAAGCAGATGCATTCCCATGTAAACAGTGTCCAGTCTGTGGACTGCAGGTGCATGTGTAGGGTGTTGGAATAGCCAGCCCAATCCTAAATGTCTGCCATGTATTTAATATTCTTTATTTAAATATTTCCACTCCCCTTCAGCAGAGCTTCTAGGGCAAACTGATACAATTCAAATAAAGCATAAACAACAAACTTTTTTTTAAAAAAACCATTAATATTGTTAAATGAAAACATTGTTGCCTGGCACCTGGTGATAAGAGAGGCATAGTCTAAAGTATTTGTGAATGAACAGTTTCCGTGGTCAAATAACTGGAAACTTTAATTTTATGGAAGCTGAATATAAATGGACACCCACACTCATTAAGGATCCCCTCCCAAATAATTAGAGGTTTAAACAGAATTTTTGTCTCAGTCTGTACTTGTTTGGTAGAATAAATCTACTTTCGAGTTAACTCCTTTTTACTTATTTTGACAGTTTAAATTTTTAAAGATGGCAAAAATCTTATGTTTCCATCAAGCCTAAAATGACGACTGTATCTTAGGCAACTGTAATGCATCAGTAACAATTGTTTGTCCTTCAGGCAAGATAGCATTGTGCAAATGTAAAGCTTGGAGCATTGCAGCTTGACAGCATACATTCCAAATAGGCAGCATGCTTTCTTGTGCCATATTCTGTGCTACAGACAAATGGCAGAACTATTCTACCACCTTTTCTAATTCCTCCGCTTTTGAGTGCTAAATCTTGTTAAAAATTGAAATATTGGCAGATACCCCCCTTTTTAGTGGTTTTCTTGGATTCTTGATGATGAAAGTTGATAGATGTTGTTTGCACTTCGCATTTACAGCACTTTTAAACATGTTCATTACATTACAGTCATTCTCCAATTTCTCTTCACAACAATCCTGTGGGCTAGGCCACATGTATTCCCTGCGGCTGATCAGGAACTAAAACTGTAAAACTGCA
The DNA here is from genome assembly GCF_964188305.1 of Podarcis bocagei. NCBI lineage: Eukaryota > Metazoa > Chordata > Lepidosauria > Squamata > Lacertidae > Podarcis > Podarcis bocagei. Next base: position 65,093,702 of record NC_138129.1, read on the forward strand.
GTTTGCCTAAAGCCAGGCACTAAGTCCATGGCTGAGTGGGATTCAAGGTCTCCCATGGCACCCAAGAAGAGCACACAAGAACACAAGAAGAGCCCTGCTAAATGAGACCAAGGCCCATCTACTTCTGCCTCCTCTTCTCCCTGGACAACCACATGCCTTTGGGAAGATGGCCAGGAGAGCTTGAATGCAACAACAAAATTCCCACTTGTGCTTTCTGGTGAATACTGGTATTCAGTAGCATACAGCCTCCAAAACATGAGATATCATACAGTCATCATGGCTAGCAGCCTTTGATAGTCTTCCCCACCATGAATTAGTCTTAAACCTTTTTAAAGTCATTCAGATTGGTGGCTATTCCTACATCTTGTGGCAGTGAATTCCATACTTTAACTAAGCACTGTGGGAAGGAGTGCTTCCTTTTTTTCTGTCCTAAATCTCCAACATTCATCTTCCTTGAATAACCCTCAGGCTGAGTATTTTGAGAGAGGGAGGGGGAAAAGTATTTATCCATTTTCTCCACACCGTGCATAATCCTGTACACCTCAATCATGTCCCCTGCTTATTTGTCTTTTTCCACCCCACCCCCCAAAGGCCTCAAATGCTGTTCTTCCAGCCACACAAACATTTTGGTTGCCCTTTTCTGTACTTTTTTTCCAGGTCTATAATATCATTTTTGAGATGAGGCGATCAGAACTGTAGGCAGTATTCAAAGTGCAATTACACCATAGATTTGTATAACATGGTTATGTGATCGAGAGTTTTCTTTTCAGTCCCTTCTTTAGAGATCCATATAATGGAATTTGCCTTTTTCACAGCTACCATGCACCAGTTCAATAGTTTTATTGATCACATCTCCTTCCTGGTCAGCTGCCACCTGTTCAGACCCCTTAAGCGCATATTTGAAGTTAGGCTGTCTTACCCCAATGTGCATCACTGTACCATACTGTTCTTCATCATTTTGCTGCAGTGGCCTAAAATTGGCTCAGACGTTTTTATATTCTGTTCATGGGCTATTAAAATGAATCCATGAGTATTATAACTTGAAGATTGTTGTTGTTTAGTCATTTAGTCGTGTCGTGACCCCATGGACCAGAGCACACCAGGCACTCCTGTCTTCCACTGCCTCCCGCAGTTTGGTCAAACTCATGCTGTTAGCTTCGAGAACACTGTCCAACCATCTTGTCCTCTGTCATCCCCTTCTCCTTGTGCCCTCAATCTTTCCCAACGTCAGGGTCTTTTCCAGGGAGTCTTCTCTTCTCATGAGGTGGCCAAAGTATTGGAGCCTCAGCTTCACGATCTGTCCTTCCAGTGAGCACTCAGGGCTGATTTCCTTAAGAATGGATAGGTTTGATCTTCTTGCAGTCCACAGGACTCTCAAGAGTCTCCTTCAGCACCATAATTCAAAAGCATCAATTATTTGGTGATCAGCCTTCTTTATGGTCCAGCTCTCACTTCCATACATCACTACTGGGAAAACCATAGCTTTAACTATATTAATAGCAGTAATTTTTCATATAATTTGTCTTACCAGAAAACAGGCAAAGGGGTATTCGTTGCAAAGCATCTTTATACAACATGTTATAGAGCCAGTCAACACTATTTCCCCTTCCTCACCTTTCAGCGCAGGATGTTGAGATATGCAAGAACTAGAAATACTGTTCTAGGGCCACTTGCAGCATCATTGACTCTTGTGCACTCAACAATCGGTCCCTTGCATAGTGTTCCTCTTTTGTTTTGACCTATCCAGGTGAGTCAATCTCTCATAGATGCTTCCAAAATCTACACAAGCAAACACAGCATAATGAGTGACCAATCAGCACCTAGCTGCCCTAACTTTGTGTTTTGAATATGCAGGACTTAAAAAAACAATCCCACAGGAAGTGAAAAGGTGAGGAACAACCTTCCATTTCATTTCAATAGTCAAAGACTTTTGGACTTAGTTTGAATTATATTGCTTTTCAATAGTATTTAGCAAGACTATCCACCTCTGTGATGGCTTATTCTAAGCTGTATTTATTGTTTGCTCAGAGCTAGTCTTTTAGTCTGTGTGGAAAACCTATGTGTCTTGTCCAGCTGTATATGGCACATAGCCAAACTTATGTTCAGTCAAATACATGTAGGGGGGGGGGGGAATAGACTTCCAGACATTAATCAGTTTGAGCTAATGTGCTTCTTGTATCATTTTTAGAAGTGTTTTAATTTTTATGAATCCCTGTTTACTATTGTGCACTTGGAACTAAAATTTTGATATTATCACCCATCCACCCTCCAAGCATGTGTGTGCTAAATTATTTTCTATTTAATATACCTTACCTCATAACCTCTTGTTTCTTATTTGGGTGTTCAGTACTAATATGCTGTATTCTGGTGCTCACCTGTTTAGAACTTCCCCACAAAGTGTGAAACCCTGGAATGGCAGGGCAATGGGAGTGGGTTTCCACTCTCCCCATACTGTATTAGTTGTGTATGGGGCTAATACCTGCATACAGCTATAGTGTTTGTTGTATTCCTTCTGGAAATAATGAGAGCAGTCCAACTAAAGTTGAGCACCTATACATCCCATTTATTTTGGTGAGAGAATCAAGCCTATGGATAAGCATCTTCAGTTAATACAGTGGTGCCTCGCAAGACGAAATCAATTCGCTCCATGAATTTTTTCGTCTAGCGAATTTTTCGTCTTGCGAAGCACGGTTTCCCATAGGAATGCATTGAAAATCAATTAATGCGTTCCTATGGTCAAAAAAAGTCCAAACAAAGCCAAATTTGGTACAACAAGAGTTTATTAAGTGCTCTTTAAAGTCACACATACTGTAAAGAGCATTTCAAAATTCAAACCCAGAATTTTTTTAAAAAAACAGCAGAGTGGCCCAATGGTCACAGAAAATCATAAAAATGCAGAAAAAAACCACAAGCTTCCAGATTCTTGCAAACCCCTCCCCAACTGTTCCCCCAGCCACCCAGCACACAGAAATTCAAATCCAGCATTTTTTTAAAAAACCAGCAGAGTGGCCCAATGGTCACAGAAAATCATAAAAATGCAGAAAAAAACACACAAGCTTCCAGATTCTTGCAAACCCCTTCCCAACACCAAGTCCTTGAATTCCAAACACCCCAACCCAAAATCCAACCCCCCCGCCAAGTTTTAAAAGCTTAACTTACCAAATGGCTGCAAAAGAAGTTTTGGAAAAGCTTCAAAAATCACCAAAGTCTTTAAAAACCTCAAGAAAGGCTACTATGTACACTGCGTTCTATGAGTTGCTCCTCGAAGTCAAGTCGCAACTGTATTAATGGTGTTAAGAAAAAGGAAACAAAGTCGCGAGACGTTTTCGTCTTGCGAAACAAGCCCATAGGGAAATTCGTCTTGCGAAGCAGCTCAAAAACGGAAAACCCTTTCGTCTAGCGAGTTTTCCGTCTTGCGAGGCATTCGTCTTGCGGGGCACCACTGTACTAGTTTGATTTAACTGCTCTCTTCACTTTGGCTAAGCTGGGTCAATAGTTCTAGTATTTCACTACAATTATCTTAGTACTTGAGAGTGCACATTATATAGGAGATTAATGGTTTGCTGGTGAGCAGTACACCAGAGGTGGGGAACCTGTGACCTAGGTACTGTTAGACCACAGCTCAAATCAGCCCCAACCAGCTTGGCCGACTGTCATAGATGATGGGAACTGTAGTCCAGAAACATCTGGAAGGCCAAAGGTTCTCCACACCTGCAAAAAACCAAATATCCACAGTCAAATACAGAAGTGATGCTTCTTGCATTTACTCAGTACACACTTGTAGTGGTGCGTGAAAGAGTTGAGTGTCCCTTTACCAGCTTATCCTGTATTTATTCCAACATTCTTCACCCAAGATATTATTTAGTATTATTTATTAAATTTATATACCACCCATTTCACTGGCTAACTCTTCTGTGTTATAAAACCAGGCACAGTGAATTGAACTTTTAAAATAACCTTCTGGTTATTTAACATAGTTAATAAGGGTTTTTTTTCTTTCATACCGAGTTGTACATATTCACCTGAGCATCTCTAAGCAAAGCTCAAGTATTTAAGGGGGGGCAGGGAACAACCTACCTATGTCTTGATGTCCAGGAAGACTGGGATGCAAACCCATTGCTGTGAGAGGGAAAATGAGGTTAAATTATAGGTCATGCGTGAAGATGTTTATGCAAATCTGTTTTCTTGTATTTATATAAGGAGTCCAGGAGACAGTTAAAACTGCAACTAGGCCAAAGTGTTTCTGCTACTGTGAAGGAGTGGGTGGAATTCAATCCATTGCAGCCAGCATACTTACCTACATGTCATGACACAGCAGCATTCCAGTGGGCATTGTAGGAAACAAAAAAAGATGGCTGACCCCACTCACATGTTTAATTATGCTTCACAGTGTACAGAAAAAGAGCCAGATTACAAAGTGAAGTTTTAAGAACCATTATCATGCCGAGCCTCATCTAGATTGGGACCATGGTACGTGGGTAGAGGGGTGAGGGGTCGTCCTGCTGTCAGAGTCCCAACAAAAACCATACTCCTGCTTTGCAATTTGTCTTGGGAGAAAAATATTCTGTTTGCACTAAGTGTGGCAGAAATAGTTGCTTCATACTGTGCAGGGATATAAGGAGCCTTTGGTCATCCATATGTTGTTGGATTTAGATTTGGTGGACAGAATGCCTGAAGAACTATGGATAGAGGCTCGTAACATATGGTTACCAGATTTTTTTTAATGAATCCGGGAACACTTTTTATTTTATTTTATTTTTTTGAAGCTGAGTAGCAACAGGGAGTCAGTAGTGGGGATAGTGAGGCAAAAGACCCTGGGCCCAAGCACACATGCATATTGTATAAAGGTGCAAAGGCCTTCTTTTGCACCCTGTGAAACATAAATGCGCAGAGTATTTTTTAAGAACTGGGCAACAGCACGCCGCCTGCCCATGACTCCCAAGCCTTCCCCGATCTCCTTCCCCCTTCCCCCTTTGTTTTGACAGATCAGGGGAGGCTCGGGGGTCACAGGTGTTGCCCAGGAGAGGCCAGCTTGGTAGTGCAGTTGGCTCTGGCTGGCTTCAGGAGCTGCTTGTTGCTCACTGCCGTGGTGCAGGAAAAATGGTGGGCGCCACAGCAGTGAGCAGCTCCTGGAGCCAGCCAGAGCCAACTGCTAAGACTGCCGCTGCCACGTTTACCGGGGACAGATTTGTAAATCTGGGGACATTATAGGGATGGAATTTATCTGGGGACAGATTTGCAAATCCGGGGACTGTCCCCGGAAACCGGGGATGTCTGGTAACCCTATTGTAACATTATACAGGAGGCAGCAACGAAAACCATCCCGATGAAAAGGAAATGCAATAAAGCAAAGTGGCTGTCCAATGAGGCCTTACAAATAGCGGGGGAGAGAAGGCGAGCAAAATGTGAGGGAGATAGTAAAAGATACAGGAAATTTAATGCAGATTTCCAAAAAATAGCAAGGAGAGACAAGAGGGCCTTCTTAAACGAGCAAGGCAAAGAAATAGAGGAAAACAACAGAATGGGAAAAACCAGAGATCTGTTCAATAAAATTAGAGATATAAAAGGAACATTTTGTACAAAGATTACCATCATAAAGGACAAAAGTGGAAGGGACCCAACAGAAGCAGAAGACATCAAGAAGAGGTGGCAAGAATACACAGAGGAATTACCGTAATTTTCGTTCCATAACACAGTTTTTTCCTCCTAGAAAGTAAGGGGAAATGTCTGTGCATGTTATGGAGTGAAAGCCTATGGATGGCGGGCGAATCTGCTGCAGTTGTGAGCAGTCCGTGGCTCGCTTTGAAACTGCAAAGCGGGTGTAAGCGGCTCCTGTCATGAACCGAGCCGGGAGGAGGGAAAGAAGCAGAGCGGGGTTGGCTGCTTTAAAACAACCCCGTGCTCTATGTCCCTCTCTCCTTCCCACTGAGCTGCTAAGTAGCAGCAAAGCTCTTCAGCCTGCCTAGCCGGGAGGAGGGAGAGAAGCAGAGTGGGGTTGGCTGCTTTAAAACAACCCCGTGCTCTCTGTCCCTGCCTGCAGTTTTTTGCTGTCCAATTTTGGATTAGCCACTGTAGGGGCTGTGTGTGCACGCGCTTGAGCTATCGTTCTCCTCCTCCTGCTTCCCGTTCACTCTCCCAGCGCCCCTGCGCTCTCCTGCAACTTTAGGATTGATACTGTGTGTGTGTGTGTGTGTCTCTGTGTGTGAGCTATCGTTCTCCTCCTCCTGCTTCCCGTTCACTCTCCCAGCGCCCCTGCAACTTCCAGCGCCCTGCAACTTTAGGATTTATACTCTGTGTGTCTGTATGTGTGAGGCATTGTTCTCCTCCTCCTGCTTCCCGTTCACTCTCCCACCGCCCCTGCGCTCTCCTGCGACTTTAGGATTGATACTCTGTGTGTGTGTGTGTGTGTGTCTGTGTCTGTGTCTGTGTGTGTGTGAGGCATCATTCTCCTCTTGCTTCCCGTTCACTCCCCCAGCGCTCCTGCGACTTTAGGGCGACTTTAGCATGGATCCACATGGATCCTCAGGATTTTTGCATTGGGCTATCCCAAACTCACCGTCAGATCACATGTCTGTGGCCACAGCATGAACCACAAAAATCATACAACCACTGTTTCGTTTAGAATATTTTTTTCTTGTTTTCCTCCTCTAAAAACTATGTGCGTGTTATGGTCTGGTGCGTGTTATAGAGCGAAAAATACGGTATGCCGGAAAGATATGGAGGTCTTGTACACCCCAGGTAGTGTGGTTGCTGGCCTTGAGCCAGACATTCTGGAGAGTGAAGTCAAATGGGCCTTAGAAAGCATTGCTAATAACAAGGCCAGTGGAAGTGATGATATTCCAGCTGAACTATTTAAAATTTTAAAAGATGATGTTGTTAAGGTGCTACACTCAATATGCCAGCAAGTTTGGAGAACTCAGCAGTGGCCTGAGGATTGGAGAAGATCAGTCTACATCCCAATCCCAAAGAAGGGCAGTGCCAAAGAATGCTCCAACTACCGCACAACTGCACTCATTTCACACGCTAGCAAGGTTATGTCGGTGTCTTTTAATTTCGTTGCTCCTGCCAACCTAGCAGTTCGAAAGCACATCAAAGTGCAAGTAGATAAATAGGTATCGCTCCAGCAGGAAGGTAAACGGCGTTTCTGTGCGCTGCTTTGGTTCGCCAGAAGCTGCTTAGTCATGCTGGTCACATGACCCGGAAGAGGTACGCCGGCTCCCTCAGTCAATAAAGCGAGATGAGCGCCGCAGCCCCAGAGTCAGCCACGACTGGACCTAATGATCAGGGGTCCCTTTACCTTTACCTAATCCTCCCTCGGTTACTTTGATTCCTGGTCGCTTCCCCCAAACTAGTTTCAGAGTGCCTGCTCTCTCTCTTCCCCCACCCACTACTTCCTTCCTTTCAGATCCCTTCCCTGGAGCTTTTGGCTGAACCCTCTTAGTCCTCCAATACTGTCTCTAAGCTTCAGTTTAAGGAACTTCATTTGTACTTACTCCTCTTCTTATTTCCCCTTCTCTGTCTTCAGCTGTCTCCCCAATTGGGGATACTGTAAAGCACCATGTACATTGATATAGAAATTAAAGTGGGTCTGTAGAGATTTTTGTTCTTTTACCTGATATGCTGTTGAGTAAGCTGGTTTGTGCTTTCTCTCCCTGTGTTCTGGTGTTGTGCTGCATCAAGCAGGAAATATGTGCCCTCATTCGTTCATTTATTTTGGTCGTTTTACTGCAGATTCTTGGGGCAATTCACATTTTATCGCTTGAATAATCATTTTGTCATGTTTTATCATTAAGAAGTCTCCTTCTGCCTGTATTGGCCTCTGGGGTCATGAGGAGTGCACAAGGTAAGGCGAATGCTGGAAGTGTTTTCCAGCCATGGTTGCTTGTATTGGCAGCCAGTAGAATGGAGTCTGCTCTGCTTCTCCAGTGGACCATGGCGAGACTTGATTCTGCGCATTCTATTACTAAGCAAGTATCTAACTGGGCCTCAGAAGACAGGCAAATCTAGAGCAGAGGTCAATATTTTCCTACTTGCTAAGGCCAAACTAGAATTGCTCAGAGGATGTTTGGAATCAAGCTTCTCTTTGTCTGTAATCCCTGTTGGCTCCAGGTTTAGGAGAGCCCTTGGGCAAGAACTCCCATAGTCCTTTCAACACCATGAGTCTCTTTCTCACTGCAGCAGCTCCAGGGAGCTCTTATCATCAGGTCCCTTGTGGGGGGTGACCCCCTTGACACATGCCTATGCCATACCCGCCAACATTTCTTTGATGAAAACAGGGGTGTCTCATTCCATAATGATAATTTTACCATTTATACCCCACACATCTTACTGGGTTGCCCCAGCCACTCTCGGCAGCTTCCGGCATACATAAAAACATAATAAATCATTAAACATTTTTTTAAAACCTCCCTATACAGGATTGTCTTCAGACCTCTTGGGGGTTTGATAACTCCATGCCCCCAACATTTCTCCAATGAAAATAGGGACATCCTAAGGAAACATCCTAAGGGACATCCTGGAAATTAGGAAATTAGGGACACTGCTGTGGTGACCCTTGATGGTTGACCCTGCCTGGTTCCCTGGAAGACCAGAGCAGGCTCTTACTGGCTTCCAAAGCAAGCCAAATGAGGAAGCTTTACTTGTGTGTTTGTTGATTGGTGTCAAACCCAACTGGTCATAATGGACTTCTCAAGCATCACTTCCTACAACATGGTTGCTATGGTGTTGCTTAGAGAGGTGTTTAGTGTCGTGGATAAAGAAGGGAGGACCTTCTTATCATGCTTCCAGGAAAGTGTAGTGGAAGATGGGTAAGGACTTAAAATCGTTCCCTTACTCTCTGAAACTCTAGCTTAAATCAATGACCCATGCTATATGTTCCCTGTATACAAAGGCTGTGGTGCAGGAATTGGATGATGATACACCACACACAGTCAAGATAGCTGCGTTTCAGGGTAATGAGGAAAGGAAAGAAGATATTGGTTCACCCTCTAATAGGAATGAGCGTAAGTTGTGTATTTGAGGGGGTTGATGGCCAGAGTGTTGCTGCCTAAGGCAAAGGACAAAATGGCAGTTCCCTTCCCCATTCCACTTAAGAGAAGCAATGGAATCTCAGTTCATCACTAATGATGGGATGGTGTACTCCACAACAACTGAGGTAGCATGCTAGTTTAGGGGGTGCAAGGACATGCTGTACAGCATATACAGCTCTGTCCTCCAACAAAAGAGAATGGCTCAGAAGGAACAGCCAAGGGGCTGCTTCCACCACCATCTACCACCTGAGGTAGTCACCTCACTTTGCCTAATGGTAGGGCCAGCCCTGGTTGTGTTTGATATTTTATTTATTTTTCTGCTCTGTGAACTTGGTGTCCATATCCCAAAGATTAACCTAGTGTCCGTGGCTATGGAAACACTCTGATATTCCTGTAGCAGAAGCAGGAAAAACCCATCTTACTGACAGCAGTGTGAAGAAAGATAAAATAAGCAACAAACGAACTGTTGCCAATGGTTTTCAGACTCACCCGACTGTCCCCTTTACGGTTTACATACGGCACAAGTAGCCTGAGAACTCAGCTGTGCTTACTCCCAGGCAAGAATTTATAGGACTGAAGTTTTAGAGACACTTCTGGCTTTTCTGGTGGTCTTTTAAAACTACAAACTGAGCATTATAGATTAAGCTCTCATCTAGCTTCTTTCCAAGATTTCTCAGTCCTTTTTCTTTTACAGTTCACACTGCTACAAGCTATGGTCAGTAACTGCCAGTTCCTATTATCTTCAGGAAGATGGCTCCTTACTCTTGAGATAAAGCCTTTAGTCTGTGGTGATTTATCTGGAAAAGACTATGTAAGAATAATAAAAAAGAGCAACGATAATTATGATTAGGCCCATGGTGACTGTAAAAAATCATTATTTGTAAACTAACACTACTTAATGACAGATAATATTATTTTTATAAACAAAGAAAATATCCATTTAGAAACAACAAGAAGCATAAAAGCTACTTCAGATTACTTTTTCTGCTACTCATTATCAGTTGCTGGTGTTTTCCATATTATTTTTTTAAAAAACCCTATAAAGGCAAAATATAAAGATTCAGATTCACAATATTATGTGAATGATATAAGGATATTGACTTTTAAGCAAACTCCAGTCCTAACCCTGGATCTGCTAGCTGGCCTGGGGAGCAGCTTGGGATGAATTGGAGGCACCTCTCTCCACGCATGGAAGAGCTTCACTGGTGAATGGGCACATCTGCTGCATAATAATAATAATAATAATAATAATAATAATAATAATAATATGACTGTGAGCATAGATCTGTTGCTGGTGGGTTTTTGACCAGCCATCAGTAGGGCCTAACACTGGGCCCGATTCTGGGGGTGGGGCATGATAGTGGTGGCTTTGGATACACTGGATCTAAGCCCCTTCGTTCCTCAGAGAAGCCCCAGAGTAGCCTCCCTCTTCATATGCTTGTGTAACTAATTCTACCCCCTATCTAAGGGGAGGAATACATTTAGTCCTCTCCTGCCCTGGCCAGCAGAAGTTGGCAGAGCTTTGGAAGAGGCAGTTCATCCACCAGTTCCACCCCATCCCACATAAAATTATGTTGTAAATCCGTTCCGCCACCCCAGTTGTTTGTCAGATATAGTTATGGCAAATGCCACACTAATTTCTGAGCATCACATGCCACATAGCCCTGGTCCAGTGCCACTGCATGATGCCCAGAACCACAGAGTTGGTCTACTCTAAGTAAAACATATCTGATTACCACGTATAAAGACGACCCCCTTTCACATTTTAAAATGGTTTTAAACTCACAATTCTGGGTGCGGTATTCACTGAGGGGAAGAGTTGCATTAATTATTTTTATCTTGCCATCTGTGAGTGTCTGATGCAAGAGGGCACCAGGGTCACGATGACTGTGCAGAAATTCGTTGTCAACCAACATGGATGCCTTCTAGTGCTGGGAAGGATGCCCCTAGGCCCTGATGGGCGCTAAGCAATATCTGCATTCCTGTATCCAGGCCTTTTTGTGTAAAAATAGTTTGACATTTTTCTAATGGCCCCCACTGTGATGAAGATTGTGGATTGCAACACCTATGCATGCCTGGGTGCAGCTTGCTGGTTCAAGGCTGGCCCATGGCATCCAGAAACAGCCTAAAGTTTCCCTAGTTCAGGTTGGGGTTCTAACGGGGTGGTGACAGCACTACATGGCAGGGTTTGTTTTTAGCCTGGTTATTCAACTTCCTATTGCAACTGAGGAGGTTGTCACCCTGGATTTGGGTATGTCAGTCCTTGGTGGATTTATTGGGGTGTTGAGTATTCACCCTCCCTATGTTATCACTCCTTTCTTTTCATTGCCTATTGCCTAGAAGGAGTATTTCTAACTCTGTGGTAATAATATCGGGAGGAAGATCCTTTCTATCTTAATAAAAGCAACCCCAAGCACTCTAGCATGCAGTAGATTTTCCATTTTTTGCTAAACCTGGAAGAAAAGAGCACTTTAAGGACTGTATCTTTCTTGTTCAGAAAGGTGCTTAATAACGCTTGCATAGAACAAGTTCATATTAACCTCCTTGCTGGCAAGACCTTTCCTTGATGAATGAAATGAAGCATTGTGTGATGGCAGCTGCCAGTCTTGTTATCTCTCCCCTACCATCGCCCCCCCCCCCATAGTTTTCCCGGCCTTTAAAACCAGGACAGGGGGAAGAGTAGATTGCAATTCAACATAGCACAGCACTGTCTGTTCCCAGCTAGTCAGTGCAGTGTTAGCCTTGTTTTCTGTGATCAGGGAAGACGTAGCCATGGTGCTGCCTCTGGAAAAACAAATGACTAGGCTGATTTGATATTTGTGATGTAGTAAAGCTTTTAAAAAGAAAGCAAGAAAGGGAGCCAAAACGTCGATTAATCAGAGTCTGCAGTGCTGAATGTAAGTGAACTGCCATAGGTACTTCTTAAACCCAGGCAGTGACGTGGGAGATCCTCTTGGCTGTGACTATTGGATGGCTTCAAAGTGCTGGTTACAGCCCTTTCCCAAACATCTTGGGCCCTGCAGACATTACAGAATGTCTTCGCTATATCACCGCTTCCCTCTGATTGTGGGATTGAAGTCTGTTTCATATGCCATCTTTCCCTAAAGTGAGAACAGTTTGGGCACAGAGAAGAGCTTCATCAGTAGAATCCTTTGCTTGGAGAGACTTACCAGCTCATTTCACTCTTTTCCTTCCTCCTATGAAAATACAGCATTTACATTCTCAAAGGATTTTCCTAGTGTCTGAATTGTTGGACATTTAATCTTTTTGGTTGCTGCTTCTTTTCCTTTTTGTTAGGATTGTTTACACACACACACACACACACACACACACACACACACACACTTATTTTACCTGTTTTAATTGTGGTAGGAAGCACCATTTTGTAACTTGCTTCATGTACTACTTATTGGAACAGGAAAACACCTAACAAATAAATGCATGCAAATTATGGAGTGGCCACTTAGGATTTCATGGGATGGCAGCTGCATCCTTGTGAGGAACCAGCCCTCTCTGGTGAGCAGCCATGCATCAAAGCTGACTTTATTGCTCCTTTTTCTATCCATGCATTTCCATGTACTGTAGTTGCCATGCATGGTCAGACTAGTTTTCATCACAAGGCTACTCATGCTGAACTAGGCTACCCAATCAACTGGAAGGGAGGGGGCACATGCCCACCTGGCCTCTGGTCCAATTGCCATAATTTGATGCCAGAAATGGTTGTTTAAATGCAAGAGAGAATGGAGAAATCAGATTTAAATAATGTCCTGAAGTGAGGCATTATTATTTTCATTCAGTGTTCATGATGAACATGAGAAGAGTCCTTAGATCAGACCAAAGGCCTACATAGTCCAGCATCTTAGAGCTGAGCAAATGCCTCTTCCCATAGATAGAGGTACCATGCACCAAGATGGCAACCTCTCAGCACTAGGACAGAATTGCTAGATCTTGGAGAGAATGTCAAATCAATAAGAAAGGGGTCAGTTCCAGAGCTCTATTGTTAAAACGTCAGTGATCAGAGAATACAAATAGGCTGTTTATGTGAATTTTAAAAAGATACCGTATTTTTTGCACCATAACATTCACTTTTTTCCTCCTAGAAAGTAAGGGGAAATGTCTGTGCGTGTTATGGAGGGAATGCCTACAGGTGGCGGGGGGGATCTGCTGCAGTTGTGAGCAGAGGATCCATGGTTCCCCTTCCTTCCCTCCTCCGAGGCTCGCTTTGAAACAGCAAAGTGGGAGAAGAGCCGCTGAGTGGGGAGGAGAGAGGGACAGAGAGCCTGCTTCTTTAAAGGAGCAAAGCGGGAGAGGAGAGGAGCCGCTTACACGAGTCCTGTCCGGTTGGTTCCTCCCCTTATACCCCTCTTCTTCATTATTAGCAGCATCCTTCACCCACCCACCCCACGTGTGCTCCTTTCTCCCTTGAGTGCTTTTCCTTCCCTCCCCACTTAAAATGTGGTTACAAAGCACGGATCCACATGGATCCTCAGGATTTTTGCACTGGGTTACCCCAAATTCACCATCAGATTACATAGCATGTGCATGGCTACATCTTGCACCAAAAAAATCATGAACCCACTGTTGCCTGGGGCCGCAGTGGTGCAAAAACGTGGTTACAAACATGGATCCACATGGATCCTCAGGATTTTTGCATTGGGCTACTCCAAACTCACTGTCAGATCACATGTCTGTGGCCACGAAAATCATACATCCACTGTTTCATTTAGAATATTTTTTTTCTTGTTTTCCTCCTCTAAAAACTATGTGTGTGTTATGGTTGGGTGCGTGTTATAGAGCGAAAAATACGTGTAATCATGAGAAGCAGCCTCTGCAGTGACAAGCAAAATAAGAACCCATCACCAATCTTTGGCTATCTGCCAAGAATTATTATAATTATTATATATTAAATTTGTATACCGCCCTTCATTTGAAGATCACAGGGCGGCTCACAACATAAAGAAGTGCCAAAGTTGCTTGTAAAGGCAGTTTCTCAAAAGAAGCACGACCTACAAAATCATAGCTCAGTTGCTGCTTGTGTCTACTCCCATTCACACTGTGTGAAACCCAGTTTTTCGAATGTGCAGTTGAATTGTGAATTCAAGAAGGCAGATTTGCCTTCTCTAATTTTTCAAAGGGGACTTTTTTTTTAATTGCCCTTGCTTTTGCTGCTATTGACTGATGTTCTGAGGAAGAAAGGGGGGGAAGCAATGCCAGCCGTTGTCCTTCTCTGCCTTTCATTCACCCCCATCCCATCTTTTCTGGGCTGGCCTGAGAGTTTGGGGAAGCGGCTTCTTTGCCATGACCATCCTCTCCATGCTGCTGCAGCCTCTCAGGAATGCCATTTGGCTACCAGTAGATCAGGTCAACTTTGTAGCATGCCAACTGTTTGCCTTGCTTGCTGCTACTACTTGGTTTTGAACTTACCTTCATTCAAGCAAACCTAGTCCATTTATAAGGCTGCTTGTTGCAACCCTTTGGGCTCCTTAATTTTGTAATTTGTTACACAAAGTGGAATTTCCTACTATATTATGATCAGTATAGGAGTGGAAAATATGCACAAAACACAATGTATAGGCAGTATCTAATACCGAGAAGACAAACTATGATAGCCAATGGTAGATGCTGGAGGTGCAGATTACAGAATGCAGACTTCTGCCACTGACAGTTATCTGCATAAAAGCTAGCTAAGTTGACAGGATGTGGTGTTCTTAAGGAGGTTCTGCTAGAAATAAAGCATGTGTCCCTATGCTCTAGTTTGGGCAACTTTTTTTGTTCACCTTGGCACTTGGTGGCTCATGATGACAGCCATTGTTAACTCAGATCTCAGGAGAAGCTCTGTTCCATATTCTATTGCTCACACAAGTAAAATCGGAAACTGCAAGGAGTCTAGCTTTTTCCATCACTACCCCAATACTGTGGAATGTCCTTTTTGAGGAGATCCACCTGACTACTTCCTTAATGTCATTCCACTAACAAATAATAACTTCCTTGTTACTCCTAGTGACTGAGCAGAATTCATGCTGCCACTCAAATTACTGTTTGGGAGTATTATAATTTATAGCGGTTATCATTAATTTCAGTTGATTTTAAAATTACTCCACTAAGAGCTGTTTTTAAAACTTATCCTGTGAAAGGCTCCAGGCAGAGAGTGTGATTTATAGATAGACTTATTTTATAGTGCCAGATGCCCACCCAAAAATATGCTGTGCTTGCATTCATAAAAAGGGTGCAGGCCGATATGCTGCAAAGTTTTATTTTCTTCTAGCAACAAAGCTACATTGGAGAGGGTAGCAGGAGTGTTTGCTTGGCTCTGTTCTATAGCCGTGCCCAAGATAACTCTGTTCCTTCCCAGGGGTTATAGATGGCTGCTGCCTCTGCCTGTTTTGTTGCCCCTGTGATACAACTGCCCACCAGAAATCTAGCTAGACAAGATTCTGTATTCAGGATCAGGAAGATCAGGAACACATGTGAATAGGTGCTGAATGAAGGAGGAACAGTTAGTTAATCAATTCATTAATTTCATAAAATGTATATATATACCAGTTGAGGAAAATATTCATTGTCTTTAATAAATTATTGAAAACTGCTTTTTTATCTCTTGCACTTCCCTTTTGATGTTAATATTTACACACGCACGCACACACACACACAAAATTTGGTACTTTCATCCTTAGGTAGATTACTTCATTGATTTTTTAACTTTTTGCCCTCCTTTCTCCCTTTCCCAGTTGCAGGCAGAGTCCTAATGTTTTTATTTCTGTAGCGTGCCAAGCATATACAGTGGTACCTCGGGATACATATGCTTCAGGTTACAGACTCCACAAACCCAGAAATAGTGCTTCAGGTTAAGAACTTTGCTTCAGGATGAGAACAGAAATCGTGCTCCGGCAGCGCGGCAGCAGCAGGAGGCCCCATTAGCTAAAGTGGTGCTTCAGGTTAAGTACAGTTTCAGGTTAAGTACGGACCTCCGGAACAAATTAAGTACTTAAACCAAGGTACCACTGTACTAGGCATTTTATAAATGAAAATAATTGTGATAAGCAATTTTGATATCTGAAAGCACCATCTGAATGCTAAATACTAAAGTTGTTTTCTGGGTACCTCCTGTCTCCTTTTTCTACATTTCTGTGTTTCAGCTCAAAAGCAGGAATGATCAAGAGAAAGAACTCAAAATACGAACTCCCCTGTTTTAGAACAAGGCAGTCCCCATTTAAGTTAGGCAAATCCCCTTTCAGTCTTGTCTAACTCAAGGTCAAACTCTTTCTGTGGAGCTGTGCCCATGAAATGACATATCCATGGCCAAAGAGAGGTTGCCCATAAATCCAAGTGGATGGGGACTTTCCTGAGCTATAAGTTCAGGTCTGCCTAAATGTAGAGAATGTGAATTCTTTGTGCTCTGCTACCAGTTTTGACTTCATTCTACTCTTTCTATGCATCCTGATCCTAAGCAAATTTCTTAAATAGCATATATTCTTTGACTGGTATAGTTTGCAAATTCAGGAGTTTTCCTTCCCATAGGCCTAGTCATATGCCCATGCCTGGAAGCTGATGGGATAAGCGGAAATTGCTTTTCAACAACAACGATAGTGGGAGCATATTACCTTGCCCATAGATCTCCTCAAATTTCTTTCATAAGGATTTGGCAGCAGTAAATACCAATAAAAGGTAGCAGGGGAATTAGGATTGGGTCAAAGTTTATTCTTCACACCTCCATAAGATTTCCCCTTATTCCTTGCAGAGTTTTCTTATTCCTCTTAAATGAAAGTTTTGATTTGCAGTTTTTACAGAACTATTACAGGGAAGAGCTGCAGAAGGAGGCTCTAGAAAATAAAATTAGACAGAAAAAAGAAGGGATGTGATATATTATTGTGGGATGGGGAGGAATGGAATATAATCTTCTCAAGTAGAAGCAAGACTGTATTTCATGTTCTATATTTCTAATTCAAACATGAGTGAGCAGGCAGTTTTAGGGTAGAAATTTGCCATGCTGTTTCCTCCATGAATAATAACTTTGTTCATGCTTCCTGATTAGATGTTCCAGATAAATAATAATGGCAGCTATTATACCTATGAATATCTGACAGTATTATATTTCTCAAAATGTCAAATAAGGAGGCAAGAACAAAGTTATACTTCAGTGGAAAATTCACAGTATGAACCTGTTCAGACCTAGGAGGACTGAGTGATTCTTTTTAAACAACAAAAGAAGTGGAATTCTTAAAATGCATCTTTTTCTGCATTCCAACAGAGAATGAAATATGAGGGCAATATTCTGCTTATGTCATGTTATGTGGGGCATTTTCATTCAACCACATGGAATAGAAAAAATATTCAATGAATGTACATAAATTGAAAATGTTATTTTGAGCTCAGATTTTTATTAGAAGCAAGCATCCACGATTCAGCTGAATGATAGAAAATAATAAAAGATAAGAGAGCTTTTAAAGAACAAGAACATACTTATGAGTAATATAAATAGCAGTTCTATGAATGAAATCCAAATGGTGCCTTTGTGCTTATGAAAGGGCTTTTGACCTGGCAGGTGTTGTTGCTAACAGAAGAATGGAGGAATTTTATGCAAGTTTTGCCTTCAACCCCCCAGCATCCTGGGCTTCAGTGCCTAGCAGACAGGAGTGAAGCCCACAGGCTCAGTCCAGTCTACCCGCAGAGTAACCTGCCCACGATTGACCAATTTGTGGGCAGGCTGGGAGGAAAAGGAGGGATCCCAGGTGAGAGCTGGGAGGGACTACTATCCTACGTAGGTGGTGGGGGCTAAGTATTATTATTATTATTATTATTATTATTATTATTATTATTATCATCATCATCATCATTATCATCATCATCTGGGTGGGAAGCTAGGACTACAGATCAATGTCAACTTACTTGAAGTAATTTTTAGTGAATTATGAGACTAAATTCCAAATGAATATGCATAGGATTTGGCTGTGTGGCTTAGATCTTACGTCCACTATAGCCTTACTAGGTAGTGTACAAACAAGTGGCTTTTTCCTAAGCTTCCATTACCTGACCAGTAACCAAAGGGGTTTGGTATACATAGGCAGGTGTATTACATTTCTCTGTTGCACACAAAATCCAAATGGAGTGAATGTGACTCACCCCCAAATGGAAGCCACTGGTGTTAAACTAGCAGAGCAATGAGAATCATATGACACCAAAAGTGGGACAGTTGCATTTTGTAGTGAGAGAGCCACCTCCAGTGCTTGCGGAGTTCTAGAGTTTCAAATATCCTAATGAATTCCAACTCATCAGTTTCTTGGTGAAGACTAAGCTAGTAGCACCTATCTATAGCAAACGGCAGAGATTCAAATCTGACTTATATGCTGATTTTTCTTCATTGCAAACATTAACAAAATGTGATTTTAGTCTTAATTTTTCTTTGGGAAGGTATGGAAAAGTGATTGGGCATCAGATACAACATTTCTACAAGGTGATTTGTTTGGTAGATGAACGAATGAAAATTGCTTGTTCCTGGTTGATATGTAGAGCAGTGTTTCCCAACCTTTTTTGGGCAAAGGCACACTTGTTTCATGAAAAAAATCTCGAGGCACACCACCATTACAGCCCCGTGATGTCAGCGCGCATCGTCACATCGGGAGGGACATGAATTGCTAGCAAATTACATAATCACCTCCTTGAGGGCTGGCTCATCTTCTCCGAAGGCAGAACCCCATTAATTAACAGCACAGACTCACACCATAGCCAAGACGAGGGGGGAAAACCTCAGTCATGCACAGTCATGCACATGTGGGGGCTAAATGAGGACGAAGACCGGGCAGAGAGCAGGGTTCAAATCACCCCACCTGGCCAGGACAATCCCTGGGTGCTCCCTTGGGCCACTCGCCTGACCCACCTCGCAGGGCTGTTGTTGCGATGATAACACGGGGAGAACCACGCGCGCCCCCGGGAGCTCCTTGGAGGAGAAAGCGGGCGATGAATGCAATGCACGAAATATATGAGAGGCAACCAGGTTTTGCAGGTGAGGGGCCCCCGCCAGCCTCCGCTTCCAACACCCGGCGCAACGACGCCGAAGTTTCCCCCCGGGCTCGGCTCGGGGAGAAGCGCTGCTCCCCCCCGGCTCCCCTTCGCCCTCCCGGCTCTCTCTGCCGCCCGCTGGGGACCCCCCTCACCTGCCAAGTCCGGAGCGCCGGTGGAAGTTGCATGCATGCATGCAGGGCGCCGCGTTGCCATTGCATTGCACTGCACTCCATGCAACACCTGCACGCATGCATTGCCTTGCAAGCCCGCCAAGGGGTCTCCCCGCGGTCCGATGCGTCCCCTCCGGCGCGGATGCAGCATTGCAAAAATAAACACACACCCCCGACGCAGCCCTACCTGGGGGGCAGCCTCCGCCTCCGCCGCTCCGCCTCCGCGGGGATCCCCGGGCTCCATCCTGCCGCCCGATCTCCGCGGGGGCGCAGGCAGGCTGCGCGGGGTCTGCGCGGAAGAGCCCCTGCCCGCACGGCCGCCGCCGCTGCGCTCATTCCATGGCCGGGAGAAAAGCGCTTCAAACAAAACGCCCGGCCCGCCAGGCCACGCTGGGAAACGTAGTTCGCGCACCCCACGCGGGCGCGGAGCCCAAGGGCGAGGGGACTACGGATCCCGGCAGCCCCCGCGCCGGGGACGGAGGGGGAGAGGCCGGGTGCAGGGATGGAGGGACGGGTGGGCGAGCGAGTGAGTGAGTGGCAGCCGCCAAGCCTTGGCCGAGAGCCAGGAAGGGCCTCCCCGGAGGAGGAGGAGGGAGGCGCAGAGCGGGAGGGAGGGAGGGAACCCCAGGGGTCATCTAGTGACGGCGCCCCAATCGAAAATTTGACTTTTTAAAAAAAAATAAATCGATTTTTTAAATTTTTCCCGCGGCACACCAGGCAACATCTCGCGGCACACTAGTGTGCCGCGGAACAGTGGTTGGGAAACACTGATGTAGAGTAACTTTTAAAATGCAGAGGGACAAAAAGTTTTTTTTGGGGGGGGACCCTGGAAGTAGTAAGATGTTTCAACGGTGGGAGCTTTCCCATTGTCCATTATTGCAGAATAGCAAAAATGGGGAATGTGTTGCACTCCAGATTTTGTTGGAAACCAACCCTCTCCAGCCCCAACCAGCATGGCCAGTGTTCAGGTATGGTAGGAGCTGTTGTAGTCCAGCAACACCTGGATGGAGTTCACAGCTTCTGTGTCTCTGCAGTATAGTTTTGTCTGAACATTTACCAACTTTACAGTCTAGGATCAACTGCACCTGTCTAGGATCAATATGCTAGTTTTTAGCCTCTCTTATACTTATGGGTGTTAATGACTTTTGGTTTGCTTATTTAGTTACTTACCATATGTTGTATCTTACCCTTCTTCCAAAATGGAGCACAGAGTGCAGCAACAATCATAAAAGGCCATAAAATAAAATACCAAAAACTGACAAGGCAAGATACTGCTGAGGGTGGGGTGGGCAGGCTGGTAATGTTGAAAAGCGAGTCTACATACCATCCTATGGGATTGCATGTAGTCACAGGCCACTGTAGGCTAGCATATGGGGTAGGCAAGAGAATAAATATTGTCACCTTCACTAGCTGAAGGGAGATGCAATTCCATTTGAAGCAGGAAAAACACAACTTGCAAACTGGCAGTGCATATAAACCGGAATGGAGAAAGTCCTAATAAAGCACTTTAAAATGTCAGCTTTCACCAACCTGGTGCCCTCCAGATGTTTTGGGCTACCATGCTGGGGCTGATGGGAGTTGTGATACAAAACATCTGGGGGGTATCAGCCTGGCAAAGGCTGGGAAATGCGATCTTGGTCTAAGGTACATTTTGCTAAGGAGGTATCACAATACACGATAAACAGTTCCAGAGTTTGGATAAATGACAGCATTAATTACCTTGATAGATGCTGAGCCGGAGGGATTTGAGAGGGGAGAATATCGCAGCAGGAAATCCTAGGCTGCCTTACTTAACAGCATCCACATTACAAGCAAACAGTAGACTCGGTTCAAGCAAAGACTTTTAAGTCTCATTTCAGTGAGATACATTTAAATGCAGCCAACTTTCCCATTTAAATGAGACTTGCAGCATAATCTTATACATGTGCACTCTGATGCGATTCCTATGGAATTCGGTGTCTCTTTGCTCATTACTACAGTTTCCCCCTAAAAGCTTCACCTATGCTGTATCTTGCATGCTGTAAGGCTTACAATAGCTGAATAATAGACTGCTGCTAGTTATTATTATACTTGTATTTCAGATGGAGGAGGTGGGTAGAGCCTGGAATATGCCCATGTTCCTTCAGTGAGTTCATAGCTAACCAGAGGTTTGAACTGGAGTCTTTGCAATTCACACCAAATGTCCTTTAATGCTTCTGCAGCTGTTACTCAGCTGCCTCGTCAAATCTATGCCTAAGTAAACCCATGTGACATTTCCTGGTATTGTGGAAGCCCTTATAGTATATAACATGCAGACATGAGCTGAAGTGGCATTTATTTTACATGATTTTCTGTGTCTATTTTGCAAGTGGAAAACCTCTTATTACTTGATCAGATAAAGGTACAGCTTCATTCATAGCAGAAACAGCGGCATCAAACTGTAGTGTTGCATCAATTACAGTATTTATAACAAATGTGTATACTTACTGGGATAGGTATTGTGAGAATATACAGTACATTATAGTGAAATCTATGAAATAATAAAGCAAGTTGAATTTAGAATATTTTTATTTTTATTAAATTGGTATACCGCCCTTCATCCGAAGATCACAGGGCACCTCATAACAGAAAAATATAAAACAAGAACAAAACAACAAAAACAACAAACCAATAACCCCCCTCCCACAAACACCTTTAAAAGGCCATAGAGTGTTTAATCAGCCAAAGGCCTGATTATAAAGAAACATTTTGCTTGGTGCCTAAAGATATGTAAGGAAGCTGCCAGGCAAGCCTCCCTGGGGTGAACATTCTGCAAACGGGGAGCCACTGCGGAAAAGGCCTGTTCTTGTGTTGCCACCCTCTAGGCTTCTCATGGATGGGACATACAAAGAAGGGTCTCAGATGATGATCACAGGATCCAGGTTGGTTTAGAAACAGAATGGTGGGCCTTGAGATATTGTCTTTGAGATCCTCAAAGAGCTAAAGCAAACTTCATTGACATGGAAGATAATACATGGTTTTATAGCATACACACACCACAAAGCACACACACTGCAGGTGAAGATACAATGCAAATTGTGATATGTATTTTCCAATAAAATCTGGATGATGGCATTTTATAACTGAACAGGCATTGTGGATTCTTAGAACTGGATTACTTTCAAAGGGTCTCCCTAATAATACAATACTATTAGCAGTACAACAATAGTACAGATACTTTAGCATGAGGTTGGCATACTTGCAGATAATAGCTAAATTGTATAGAAACCAATAGTAGTCATGGATTTATGGCTAGAAAATGGGTGACAAGATCCATAGATTTTTAACAAGGCCTCATCAACCTTGTTAAGTTCTCCCACCCCCACAAAACACAACCAACTACCAACAGAATGGAGGGACCATTTACATGACATGGTTTTATTTAATAACTTTGCAGTAAATACCTGCTTTTGTATTATATGTTCTTGTATATCTCAAAAGCCAGTGGAAAGACAAATAGCTTTGGCCCTTAAGAAGGGATGTCTCAAATTTAATAATATAATTTATGTAGTATTTAAACAACAAGGATAGCACGTCCCTTAAATGTCTTGTCATATTTCTTTTGATATTTTTTTTTGGGGGGGGAGTGCTATAAAACTTACAATACTCTTTGATTATATACAGTAATAGAGTGGGTGGGTGAACCAGAGACTATAACATTCAGGCTATCCTATCACTGAGTGTAGTAAAAATATCAATATTGTGCTGTGTCAATAGCCTCACAGTGCACCAACAAGGCTCTTTCCATCCTTATGTAGGACACAAATTACTTTGCTCTTTGCCTAACAGCTTAGTAGCTTCCCCTCGTCGTATCTTATTAAATTATTGTGTCTCTGTTTGGTTTCAAAATTGCTTTGTTGTTTTAGTAGATGGTGCCAGATATTTTCAAAAGAATGATCTAGTGATTTTTGTCTGAAATGCTTCTCAGTCCAGTGATATTCCATAAACAAACTATAGACTATTCAGTATGAACTTTCAAATCAGAGTTGATATTTATAAAATTGATGCCTTATGGGTGGTATATATTTGGAGTGTGGTAACCTCACAGGAACTGTCTGATGTGTCTTTGTGATGTTCTGTATGATCAGTTACATTGCATCTGTATTGCATGTAGCTATAATTCTGAGATCTCTATATCTGTGAGTCTTGATATCCAACCTGGTTAGCCTTCCATTGACCTCTGTTTCCAGATAACTCTGTTCTGATCTATATTTCTGAGCCATGGGTCTGTTAAAGCAGTGCGATAGCAAGGCCATTGTCTCACTCCAGCACTTCTAAGCATTTTTCCTTTCGTCCCCACTGTGTGACATCTGCAATTCTACTTGTAAATGAGTTCTATAAAATATTAATGAACATATCAGATTGTCATGCCAGCCATTCAACTTCTATTTGCAGTATTCTGCAAAGCAGCTTTGTAAAAAATGAAGTAAAAAATGAAATGGGGCACAAATTCTCTTTCTCTCCCTCTCTCTATATATACATGATAGAACTACAGTTGTCTATGGTGCACATTCATTTTTTTTTGTCCTGCTGTCATTTCTTATGAATTTTATTTCGGAAGTATTATAGTATTCTTGGACTACATATAGTAATGGGTTGGGTTTGTGAACCAAAGACCCGGATTATAGAACTTCCTCCCAAATGACATTTGGTTATCTTCTGCGTTGTCCTCATTTAGATGCAAGGTGAAAATCCCTGTTCCTGGGTTAGAGGGAGCGGCCTCTGGGTGCACATTGCAGTTCCCTTCTCCTCCTCCAACAATTAAATATATTTAAGAGGTCAGTAAAGTATGGTCTTACTTAACTGTATACTTAATCTAAATCGAGGCACTTCCATGCCATTTGAGAAAGGAGAAAATTAAAATTCAGCAGATGTCAGAAGATGCCAGTGTTACTATTTCTGATTCATACATTACATCTTATTGAAGCGTCTAAACAAGGTTAACACTTCTCTGGTTAAAAATTAGCCTTCTTGACATGTTACACATTTTTTATGTTGCCTTAAGGACAGAAAGAAATGTGCAGGGGCAAACTTGGGTCTTCTATATTTCAGCAACACCCTGTGTGAGACGAAAATCCCCCCTCCCCGCCTCTTGCCTTCCATTCTGCTTAATTCACAGTTGCGGTACCCTGCAGCGCCCCCTAGGTTTGACGCCCAGTGCAATGGAACTGATCACACTGTCCTAAATCCGTCTCTGAAATACGTGTCTCTATGATAGCAGCTCCTAGTAGCAAGCTTCTTTTTAAGTATTTTTCTGGTTGTGTAAGGAACAAATAGGTTGAATGGAAAATAGTCTAAAAGAAAATCTAGCCAATAATTAATAATTAATAGAAGTATGGTAATTCTTTTCATTACGGCTAACAATATATTCTTTCCTCATATTCAAAATGTTAATCCTGTATTCTCTGCAGATTATTTATGCAAAATAGTGTTTAATTATTGCAAAAGCCAGATCCCTTTGCTTTTGACAATGCAAAGTGATGTTTTTCTTTCTGTCAAGGTTTGTTGCTAAAAATAATTAAATTACTACTTACCCCCCTTTCCTACCCTTTGGTTTTAAAAAAATCAAAATTTTAAAAATGCACAACATTTTGACTTATTTCTTTGGGTTAATGTAACAGAAGTTTCAATCACTTATTTTAAGAAATTTTGGTAACTTGATCAAATGCTAGAGGAAGTTTCTAGTATCAAGTCAAATCCTCTCCTGCTAAAAACACCAATGCAACAAATTTCCCAGTTAATTAATTAATATTGCAGGAATTGCATGTCTCTCAACTAAAAGTGAATTAAAGCTAGTCAGTTTGAAAGAGAGCTGTAAGAGAATAGAGGTAGAAACACATTACTTTTGCTCTAGTCAAAAAGGTTTTGCAGGTTTTTGAAACTAAACACCTGAAAGTTAGATGAGCAGAGCTCCCTCTTTTAAAATGCTCAAGCTCCTGAGAAAAACAAATTATTATTGGTCTTGGAGCCTAACTACTCTGATCTTATATTATGTGGTTAATTTCTGTTTCCTGTTTATAGTTCACTGTGGGTATTCCATCGTAATAACTATAATCAGTGTGTTTACAGAATCGTATGACTCTTTTGGTGTTTAGTTTCCAAAGGAATAGCCGGATTAGAAATGAAATGTATGAAATATAAATTGTTACAATCCAATTAGAGCCAGAATGTATGCAAAATAAGTAGTGTGATCCTTTACCATGGCAGTGATAGGTGATAAAATAATGGACTTGGAAATGCTGAGTTAATTAACATCTGCAGTTGGAAAGGAAACCACTGGCTGTATTCAGGCCCAAAGGAATAGAGTTGAACTTCTTGATGAATGGAAACTGAGCTGACAGGCTGCTGGTAGCAGACAAAAGCTTTTATTTAATATTAATGAAAGTTAATGGCATATAATCACTATTATCTTAGTGGGTTTTTTATCATCCTTAGTATGTGAGTATGGGACTTAGTTTGTATAGAACTAACGTACCGTAATTATTTTTGCACATAATTATTTTTGCAATTATTTTAAAATCCAAGGAAGCAACTGCTTTCCATGCAGTTGCTAGTATGTACTTCACTGGCTTACCTTGGTGTCTGAATTCCCAAAGGTGATTATTCTCTTGAGTTAAATGTCAATTCATATTCTTGAACAACCTCTTAAGTGTCTTTTGTATTTGGATGCAGTTGCAAGAATAGAGTCCAGAGTCTCTGTAGCATATTAGTGGTGCTGCAAATGTTTTCAGGCACAATTTGCCTCTCTTAGAAAATTGTACTGTCATTAGCAGTTGGGTAAAAGTGCAGGTCAACCTCTTCAAGACTGAACCTTTAATGTGAATTGCAGCATTGTCTGTTTCTAGGCTAAGAGATTTGTGTTCTTTCTGCCGTATCTCCAGAGCACACTAGTGCAATAGGCTAGTGTGGAGACACCAGCTTGGCCAAGATCATTCAGGGACATCCAAAGCAAGTCTTTATCGACTGTAGTATCATGGTCTCTCTTTCATTTCTGAAAACTACTTGGGCAATTGATTAAATTGCATAGGAAAATTATGAAATTGTCCTAGACTGAAAAACTGTTCTCTCAGTCAGTGTCCAGCCATCATTTCTTGGAAGCTGGTCCAAACCTATACAATCTTGTATGTTATGAAAGGAAACATCAAGTTTTATTTGAGGAATAACATAAAGAGACCATAGTACTTGCATTTGGCAGTTTATCTAGCTGTTCATTTAGTTCTTCAAACAGTGCTGTAACTGAGGCAGATTGTGGAAAGACCATGTCTCTTCTAGAAAAAGTATCTCTTAGCTTCTTTCAGTTCCATTTATTGAAGCTCCTTGTGTTTCTTGATGCCTAATTGGTATTTGTAGCCGGGCATTGCTGTATCACATATAGTTGTGTTATTTATTTAAAATATTTTAATTTTATGTTTCTGTTAAAATATCCAAAGCAGTACATAAAGGCAATGTATCAGAAAAAAGTGTAATACAATTTGAAACAGCAGCACCAGCAAAGGAAACAGTTGAAAATCAGAGTGCTCTGACAAATGCCCTTTAAACATTGTTCCCTGTCCCTGATATCCAGTTTCAGTTCTTCAGATAAAATGCAGTGGTGAGAGGGTGGTAGCTCTACCCTACCACATGGGATGTTACTGTTCCTTCCCTAATGATCAGAGTTGCAGTCCAACAACATATGGAGTGCTACAAGGGACCCTTCTTTGGCATGCCAAATATCTGCAAAGACTAAGGAATTCTGGGACTTGCAGTTCTTTAAAGAGTATGTCATGTAGACATGTATCTTCAGACCTTTAGAAGTGGGGCAAGTGAATATGGTGTGGGGTCTTTTGATAATATGATAATATGAAATGTGAAAACATAAGACAAAAATACATTTTCATGGCATTTGCATATGAAATGATGTCTGAGTTTGGGGATATGCCACCTGGACATAAAAAAACTTCACTGTGCATTACCTTATAACTTAGCTGCACATTATCTTACTTCAAATAAACAGGTGGGCTCATTTCTTCTGAGTCAAATGTTGATGGATGTGTTCTGATAACATGGCGGGTTTTGGTAGTTTCATGTGGTTCCCCAACTATGAAATACCTACCCTGATGAGGTTTACCAACATGGTTTGTTTTTAGTTACCAGACTAAAACATTCCTGTTTGTTTTTATCTTTTTTTCCTTCAACATGTTTGCTGATGTTTTCTTTGGATGTTGCATTTTAATTTTTGTCCTGGTATCCTTATACAGAACTGGATTGATGTGTTTGTATTTTTTATATAAAAATACTTACATAAGGGTTAGGCTAAAGCTTTATCTGTGGTTTCCTTTTTGTAAATGGTTTGGTTGGTCATTCTATGCCAGCCTTCCCCAAACTGGTTCCTTACATTAAATATAATATTTTATTTCATATTGTTGCATGCCATCCCTATCTCTGAGCAGTGCAAGATTCCAGGCACTTACCCAGGGTCCAGTTTCATCCGAATGAGGGACAGCAGAGACTGTAGTGTCTTTAGGATAAATGGTTTAGTCACATATATATATATATATACAACCAGAGCCTACGATGGGGGAGCTCATAGCATTAGCACCCCAGAAGGTCTTGCTTCTCCCATAGTCACAGCCTTGGATTCAAGCAGAAATCAAGCATGTCTCCCATTCTCAGGCTTCTGCCTGCTTCTAACCCAGCTCTCTCTCTCATCTGCCCTGGATTTTGTTCTTCTCACTACCAGCCAGCAGAGGAAGCCCCCCCCATTGCCCCCCCACTTCCTTTCTTATACTAATGACGCATACTTATACTAAAGGTCAGTTACCAAGAAGCTGGCTTGGCTAATTCAACAATGGAGTCCTCCATTAGATTGTAACCCTTGCTGGATTGAGGAATTAGAAGGGACTCAGACATACAGCCCTAACCATAGAATCATAGAATTATAGAGTTGGAAGAGACCACAAGGGCCATCGAGTCCAACCCCCTGCCAAACCCTTCCCCTCCAACTCACAATACTAGGTATTATATTTTTAGATATACATATGGAATGTTTTATTCCCCCATCTGAAAGCCAGAATAGGCTATTGCTGCCTATGGCAAACCTGGATTTGTAATATATGAAATAGCTCATCGTCGGATGAGGATGACTGCTCAGTGTATTTTCCCCCCAATAGTCATGACTAAGCACCCTTTTTATAGGCAGTGCTTATGACATCAGATTACTTTGCTCTCCCTCACCTCTCAATCCTCCAGAATCACTTGTGCTGATGACACGCTTTTCCCCAGCAACATGACAGAGTTGCACAGGCTCTATCTACTCTCTCTAAAGATGCTAGCAGGAAATGTGGGAGTGTTTTTGCGGCAAGGTGATTATTAGCTTGGCCTCTGGAGCTTAAATGAGCAGGTATCACTGTAGCAACAAGTTTGGAGGTATAACAGTAGCCATTCCATTCTGACTTACATAATTCTCACATAGAAATGCTTAAGAGTTTCCTTGGTGGACATTTCTCTCTCATATCTAAGGATAGACTAGTGGTCTAGATATTTGCAGCACAGGAATATTTTATGGAATAGGAGGCAAGCCTAAACGCTAGTGAAGAGGAAGTATTGAATGAAGCAGGGACCGGATAAGAGCAGCTACAAACCACTTTAGTTTCAGAGTGCTATTCCCCGCCCCCCAGTATCGCAGACCTGTAGGATATTATTGCTTTATTAAAGTATAGAGAACAGTTGCAGACCCTCCAAGTGTTCCTCTTTTCCAGGGACGTCCCTGAGTTCTGATTTGATCCCACAATGTCCCACTTATCCTTAGGATGTCTCTATTTTCATTGGAGAAATATTGGAGGGTATGGAGTTATCTGACTCCTGAGTCATCTGAAGGCAATCCTGTATAGGGAAGGGTTTTTTTTAATGTTTAATGTCTAATTATGTTATTATATATATTGGAAGCTGCCCAGAGTGGCTGGGGCAACCCAGTAAGATTTGTGGGGTATAAGTAGTAAGATTATCATTGTGGAATGGAATGTCTCTATTTTCATTGGAGAAATGTTGGAGGGTACGCAGTTGTAATCCAACAACTGGAGGACCACAGGTGAAATGCGCTGAAAAAATGCAATTATTTCTGCTAGAGAAATTATGTTATTAGAACATAATTGTAATTGTGGAAGAAAATAATGTAGCTTCTCCAGAGACTGAGCTGTGTATTGCTGCGACTGGGGCATAGAGCCCATTTAATAGACTTTCATATCAGCAGACAAAAACGATTGGATGTTGCTGTATAGGCAGCCAATGGTTACAAAGAATGTCAATGGTCCAAAAACGATTTTGGTTTTATGCTTTTGGGGGGGGGTATGTTTCTAAATCAGGGGTAGGAACTTCAGGCCCACCAGCTGATCCATCGTTTCCCTGAAACCACACACAGGTGTTAGGTGATGTCACTCCAATGAGTGGGTGATGTCAGCTGTGATGGGTGGGGCAAACAGATCCCTGCTCATCAGCTCATCAGCTAATAGGTGGTGCTTTTAATCCCACCAGGTTTGGCTGTGTGTGCTAGTTCCCTGCACTCACACAATCAACACCTGCAGACAGCAGGAGTGACCTCCATGTACAACAGCTGATGCATGGAGAAGTCAACCCTGCCCACTTTGACCACAGGAGGTTCCAAGTGCCCAACAGCCAGCTAGCTGTGGATCATTTGGGAACCACTATGCAATGTGTTTTCACAGGTAGGCAATACATAGTGTATGTCATAAAGATATGTAGTTCTCAAGTGATTTCTCTGCTCACCTGTCAAAGTTAGCCCATGCAGTGTGGAGCCAAAAAGATTCCCCACCCCTGTTCTACATAAACACAACAGGAACATGCCACGTGTTCCCTAAACAGCTTACGAAACATGGCAAAAATATGCATTTCTCATGCCTTGAAATATCTGGCATTTATTTTCTTCTATCAATTACTGTGTCACTTGTAATATTGCCTTAACTTAGGTTACTTGAAAGTATGTTGCACTGATTTAGGATTGGAAAGAAATATGCTTTTATGTGTTTTTTTCTAACTGCAACTTTGTAATTTACAGAGCCGTAAATAGCATTTTATTCATTATGCCATAATATTTTAAAAAATTATTTTTAAAGTTTCTGTTAAATCTTCCAGCCTAACTAACTCAGGCAGGCTTATAACAAATTTAAAGCTACCTAATTTGTTCAATTTATATTTTCCTTTTGTCTCCACAGGATTGAAAAAACGTACAAGGAAGGCCTTTGGAATACGGAAGAAAGAAAAGGACACTGATTCCACGTAAGTATTATTCATGTTTAAAGAAGTAGTGGTATTTCTGTATTGCCATATGAAATATATCAAGGTGAAATAGACTATGGAGTATAGCACATCATGTAAAATTAAAAATAAAATATGAATTCTGTGTAAGTATTAATATATGGAAGAATTTCTATACCACCATATCATAAAATATATCAATGCAGTGTACACTAGAAAACATCATTTAAAGTTAAATAATAAAATAAGGATAATTAGTTCAGGTGACTGACTCATCAAAAATTAAACAACTGCAAAGGCCTGTCAGCACAAAAAATATTCAAGAGATGCATGGAAGTCAAAAACCAAGGAAACCTGCTGAATCTCAGCTGGGGGAGTGTTTCACAGCATGGCTGTGGTGATTCTAAATGCCTGACCTAGTTGAAGCCAGTCGGGACTGTGCAGCATGAGGGACAACTAACAGTGATCCTCTTGAAGATCTCAGTGATTGGACTGGAATAAAAAGGCTCAGGTGGTCCTTAGGTTTATAGAGTGGAAGAGCAAGGGGGCTAATGCTGAATGGTTAACAAGATTACACCATTAACTCATGAAATCTGCATTTTGACATGCACAATGGAAAACCAGCAAAGCAGTATCCAGTAATGCATACTTTAAAATACATAGCAACCTTACACCTGCATGAGTGAGACAGCTGTCTGATATTGTGAGAATGACAGACAATTTTGTGTGTTTCAAGTCATGGATATTTTATAGGTGGTCTGTATTTTGCCCCTTTAAAAAAGTCTTAGTGGCTATGCTTCATTCCTCAGAAACATAGTTCTCTGAAAGCCTAGGAGTAGGCTGAAACTTTCTTGTTCTAATTGCATAGTATATCTAAACATGAGCCTTGACAGTAGGCAAAGGACATCTCTTAGAAAGAGAAAACATTCTGACACTTTTTGTCTATGCAGAATTGTCCTGGCTTTTCAGCTATACTTCAGTGTCATGGTGATTGTTCACCAGCTGAGGTTTAGAACATAATGGGATTGGTGAATAGCTTTTGATGTTAAGCTGTTTTGTAACATGCGATGCTTAACCTTTCTGGATGATTGGGGTTGGGTTTGAACTATTTCAAGTGTTTTCCTGCCCTCTATTTCTATAGCACTTTTAGGGGGCAGGAGGTACAAATTGAACTATTCCCCCCCCCCCGAAAACAGAGTGGAAAGGGGGTGTTCTGGCTCCCAGTTGCTCAAGAACTGGAAAGAGGATTCTTTCCAAAAGCTTTAATGTTTAGATTGCTGTATACATATGCAAATCTTCAGCTTAAGCCATAATAGGCAATACATACTATTATTCCTAGGTACAGTTACACAAAAGGTTTGGACAGTTGATCTGACACTAACACACCCCCTTGCTATCTTTTATATAGGATTGGGACATGCTCAACTTAGTGCAGCAAAAAATTCTGCTCTTCAGCAATCAATCTCTCACTACACCCAGTAGGCAGAATAATCGGTTCCTACTCCTTTAGCTCCTCCTGGAGGACAGGGGAGGTGTCTTTGCCTCCCCCCACCCTGAGAGCTGGGTGGGGCTGGCAGAGGCAAGGGTACTCCTCATGTCTGAAAGCACCAGTTTAGGTGGAGCAATAGGCACCGTGAAAGTTTCAGGGAAAGGCTCTGATGGCTATGGAAAGGGAAGCATGGCTTGTGGATCTTGTTGTGGAAATGGGTGAGGCAAGAGAGCAGGTTGAATTCCCTATCCCACTTGAGCCTTTCCTGGTTCCTTGGCAAACCATCCATCTGTATTGTTCTGACTCAGCCAGCCCATGATGAGGGTGGCGAGAGAGAGAGTGGTCATACTGTTTTTGTCCCTGTGATTATTGCAGGTCAATTTGTGATTATTGTAGGTCAATTATTGCTGTGATTATTGCAGGTCTATTTGTCAGTTTCTTGGCTGGTTTGGGGAATTGTCAAATTCTTTTGGTGACCTGGGTGAAAGTGAACAACAACGTTAGTTCCCAATAACATATTTACAATCTGCCCCAAGTGTAGGGAGAAACAGTTATTTCCGCATCTTTAAAGGTGTGTGCCTCTACTGCAGCCCTAGCCTGTGAATGGGTTGCTTAGCAACAGGTAAAGGAGGTTGCTGCAACTATAGATTCATTTAAGCTGACAGAGAATCCACCTTCAGTGCCTGAAGTTGATCAGTGCTACAGCTCCATTTCTGGAACATGTGATAAAATAAGGATAATGGTTCTCCTCAACAAGGGACAGATTCCTCACCACTAACTAAAACTAGCCTTTGTCCCATCTGAGATTAGAATCTTTGACTTTCTCAGCAGGTTTGAGTTCTGGCACTTCTCTGATTAAACCTATGCCTTATTTACCTAAAAAATGTAATGCGTGTGCACAACAAACTCTTTGCAAGCATGGATGATACCCAGTGTTCGTCATTCTCAAACTAGACCCACTGAAAACCAACAGGCCTAAGAGACTTGTGCATTGATTTTCAGTGGGCCTAAGCCTGAGAATTATGAACATTGGATATCACTTTATAAGTTCAACTCCACCATTGTATGCCTAGGCAGTAACAATTATTGTTTGCTGCCATGTAATAGCGATCATTGCGAAAAATACAAGGCAAATTGATTATTTTTTTATTACATTTTGAAAATTAAATGTTTGGATTTGTGTTCTTCTAAGCAGGGTTAACTTGAGCGACTCTCCCTAAATCGTAAGAGAGAATTATTTATATTTCCACTGTAAGTGGAATGTTTGTTGTTCATATGAATCATTAGGTGAAAGGGGAGCAGGACCAACTGAACAAAGAACATCAAGAAGGGAGCAGGCAGAATTGTGTTTTGAATTATTATTCACTAATGTGTCTGTCTAACAACAAAGCTCATACCAGCTCATTTTTAAGAACCGCCACCCCCCCCTGCAAACTTCAGTGTTGATAGCTTGCAACAATGGCATAGAGACAACGAAAACTGTTTTAAATATTTTTCTATTTTTCTCTAGAGGAAATTGTTGAGATAACAACTAACCTTCTACATTGCATCAAGCTGAATGCCCGACATAATCTTTAATAATTTAAGTTTCCCTTTTTATGGGCACTCTGGGAGCACTAATGGTATAGCTTTATAGTATCATAAAGTGGAAGTGTGTAATTATAATGGGCTGGTTGAAAATACAATTTTGAAACACGTAAGTTAGCAGAGACATTAACTGCTGAAGACCCTTATGCTGTTTTCCTGTTCAGGCATTCTGGGTTTTTCTTTATGTTGCAATATGGATCTCCAACTATGCAGACTTACAGAAGTGAAATGAGCCTTTTCTAAACCTCTGTTGTTAAGAAACTGTAGGGGTCTTGTGTTGTCAGCTCTATTCCAGTACTACTACTCTTCATATATGTCACACAATCTTCATTGTGTTCAGCCTGACAAATAGCCTTCTGCCGGTAAGCTGTTATTTATTTCATAGATACAAATTTGAGGAAAAGGGAGAAGCATTCTTTGGGTTGCATCTTAAGAGTATGTGGAGAGGGTTTGGTGTTGCTTATACCAGCCCCTACGCCTTATATACCTGACCCTGGCTCCTCCATTTCTGACTTTTGTAAGTTTACTGCGAAGATCAGAAGGGAGGTTATAAACACATTCAGC
Organism: Podarcis bocagei; assembly: GCF_964188305.1. Classification (NCBI taxonomy): domain Eukaryota; kingdom Metazoa; phylum Chordata; class Lepidosauria; order Squamata; family Lacertidae; genus Podarcis; species Podarcis bocagei. The sequence continues at coordinate 65,127,808 of NC_138129.1, forward strand.
AGAACATGCTCATAATCCACCCCAGAACAGGAACTCTGGAGGTCAGAAGTGGAGCTGACAAGGGCAGGGTTCCATGTTCAGTGAGAGAAGATTCATTATTTATTAAAGTACCGTATTTTTTGCCCTATAGGACGCACTTTTTCCCCTCCAAAAATGAAGGGGAAATCTGGGTGCGTCCTATGGGGCGAATGCAGGCTTTTGCTGAAGCTTGGAGAGCGAGAGGGGTCGGTGCGCACCACCCCCTCTCGCTCTCCAGGCTTCAGGAACACATCCACAGCCTAGGCAGCCCTACGGGAGGTCCGGCAGGGATGTCTAGGCTGCGGATAGCAGCCTGCCACCCGGCGGGCGGGGCGCCCTGAAGCAGAGCGCCCCCCTCGCCAGGCAGACATCCGCAGCGTGGGGAGCCTTGCCAGAGTTCCCGGCAAGGCTCCCCACGCTGCGGATAGCAGCCTGCCGCCCGGCGGGCAGGGCACCCTGAAGCAGAGCGCCCCCCTCGCCAGGCAGACATCCGCAGCGTGGGGAGCCTTGCAGGAGTTCCCAGCAAGGCTCCCCACGCTGCGGATAGCAGCCTGCCGGCCCCGCAGGGGGGGCGCCCTGATGCAGAGCGCCCCTCGCGCGGGGCAGACATCGGCCAGCCCCACAAGCTCGGGGGACAGCAGGGAGGCGCAGCGCCGCCATCCCGCTGTTCCTCGACCTGGTTCTGTTTCCCCGACCTGCTTTTGGGGGGGAAATAAAGGGAATTTTTTTCCCCTTTATTTCCCCCCCCAAAAAAACTAGGTGCGTCCTATGGGATGGAGCATCCTATGGGGCGAAAAATACGGTATTTTTACTCTACTCTTCAGTCAACCAGGCTTCCAAAGATAAATTAAAACCAGTGATAAAACATTTTAAAAGTAAAAATTATGCATGTGGTCTTTAAGTGAGCTGTTCAAGAAAAGTGACTATATAATAGCAGTTTGCTTCATTAACTGATACTTCTTTACCTCTTTCCTCACAGGAAACCCAGCCAGATGGGCGGGGTATAAATAGTAAATTATTATTATTATTATTATTCATCATCACAGGGCAGTTTCTTGAGGTGATCTCTGTGAGGGGAAGAAAGGGCCTAGAACAGCTGGTGAGGCAGCAGGTAGACATAGCTGTGGTGATAATTTGCCTCATTGGCTGCCTCTTCTTCTGTTCAAAGTCAACTAATCGATGTCGATTTGATTAAAAAACAGTCCCGCATTGTTTCTCGACTCAAGTCCCCTTCATGTGTGAATTGCATAACCGAGCATGATAGGATGAATGGAGCAGTGGCGCTGCCTCACTGTCCCAACCCTCAAGTGATGCAGCTCCTTCGCCCTTTCTGTATGTTAGGTGTGGACATATTCAGGAGAGACCTTATGTGCAAAAACTTTCCATATGTTATGGGACCCCAGTCACGTAGGGTTTCGGAACACATGGGAGGTTTGTGCATGAAGATGTCTAGAGGGACCGAGGCCCAGAAGGCTTGAAGAGCAGCATAGTGTCAAGGTGGAGGATAGTGACATGGCCCTGCAGGCCCTTTCTATGCCCCTTTTATATGATTCATGTGTGAAAGAGTCAATATTGGCTGATTGTTTTGCAGTGCAGAACTCCAACCTTTAAAAATAATGAGGAGAAAGTATTTCCAAAAATTTAATGCAGGAGGTTTGATGTTTTGTAGTCATGGTACATATTTTTGCTTTCTTACAGAGGATCACCAGACAGGGATGGAACTGTAAGTATTTAAAGGAATTTATATATTGAATTAGTCTTAACTTTAAATTAGATGTGTCTAATGGAAAATGCTTCCCCCATCCTGTGAATCGTCATAAGCAATTTTGAACCCTTTGACCTATTTCTATTTTAATATAGTTAATAATATTAAAACGATCAAGGTTGATACACTGCCTGATGTGCATTGGCTTATATCCAGTGTCTAAGGCCCTTCTCTCAAAACTTTTTTGGTCAAAGGATTATCAAGTGAGATAAATTTTCTAATAATAGTCATAAATACAATGAATAAAGACAAACAATTACATGAAAGATGAAGAAACATTTAATACCTGCAAATATTTTAAATTGGTTAAAAATAACAATTCAGGAAGCCTTCCTGTAGAGAATAGAAATAGGAGAAGGGTTGCTCTTGAGTTACTGTTGCTTTTATTTATGGTTTTAGGTTTTCTGTCTCTGCTAGAACCGGACTTTAGAAGGAAATGTACCACATCAGCTATTAGGCTTTAAGTTTGCAATGAAGAATGTTGGGCTCAGATATGGATTTTACTTCACTTTTTATTGATTCCTGACTTTAAAACTCCCATTTAAATTTATCTTGTGAAGACTCTAAGGAAAATTGGAGCATTTGTTAGTCTTCACCAGATTTTCAGCAGTGGAATGGAAACACTACCAGCCATAAACAATGTCATTTCTCTCCTAAAATTAAAGGAATTGGAGTAGTAAGGGCCTTTCCAGATGATCATTATTTTGCGTAATAAATGAGCTGCTGTTTCATTGGTTTGATTCAGATGTCTTCCTTAAAGAAAATGCATCTGTGTCTGGAATATCGCATTGTCCAAGCATGTACTATGTCAGTGGGGAAATTGGGTTCTTCCCTACTTAGCATGTCCCTTGCTATTTCGCGAGTGCTTTGCAAGGATGCATTGCATGAGTGCCACGACCACAGATAGAGCCATTAGTGATGAGTGCTGACTTCCCTGCCTGTGATCAAGTTTCTTCATATTTCTGGTGTTGGAGCATTTATCTTCACAAACAGTGGCAAAACAAACCAAGGCTGCTTTTTCTTTTCTTCCTCCTGCAGCAATGCTCTATTGCAAATCCCCTTTTCCATTTATTTAGTTCTTAGAAGGCTATGCCATTCCTTCTCCAATACAGGAGTGCACATCTCCTGTAGGTTTTTATTTTTATTTTTTAAGGGCTGAGCATCTGTCCCCTGTACAGCAGAAATGTATAGGGATGAAAGAATGGGGGCGAAAGAACTATACAACTTTAAATGGGATGAAATATCATACTAGTGGTGCTGGATAGAGGCTAGCCCAATCATATCTTGATAAATAACTTCAAGGGGTTGGTGGGGCTTTGTCTTCTGGAAAGGCCCTAATAACTTTTTCTTTCTTTCAACTTCTGTCTATTTAAACTTCTGACCCAAGATCCTTAATCCTAAACATATTTACTTGCAAGTAAATATTAATGATTTCAGAAGAACTGAACGTCCAAGTAGATGTGCTTAGGGTCACAGCTGTAGATTGAAAAAAGCCTGCATCCACACATCCTTCTGCATCCCCATTGTGTTTTGTCAAGTGCTTTTAGCTTAAAGATTCAAAAAGCAGACCACATTTGGAACTCTATACTGTTTTTAATGGTTCAGCCAAGGCTCTGTTCAGCAGAAGAAAAACAACGCTGTTCACTTTCCCAACTTGCACGTTGATTCAACCTGCAGTCCCCATCTGTGTTACACGCTTAAAGAAGTAACTGGTGCACTGCCCCTTCAGGCACTTTGTGTACCCGAGATCATGTAGAGAGTCCCCACATGCTCCTCCGTTGTCTTGTCTCATGCTGGTCCTCCCCAACACCGTCAACATGTTTGAGGGAATTCTGAAGGGGAGAAGTCTTCCTAATGCCCCCATGAGCTGGAATTCCTGAGCATGCGGGGTTCCAGCTCATAGAAACAGCCTGCACACATTCAGCAGTCTTTCTCCTTCATTCCTGTCCCCAACAGATCACCAATGTGGGACTGGAAGATGGATGATATGATATGGAGGGAAATACTTGGTCTAAAAAGGGAGGAAAGAAACACAGAAACCTGGTGTGAGAAACAATCTCCTCACTTGTTCACCACCACCCAGTTAAATTTAACACCAAAGTGATGAACAGAATGCAGAGGAGGACTGGCTTTTTTTTGCAGATATGGGCCACATTTACACTATACATTTAAAGCAGTATCATGCCACTTTAAATGGTCAAGAATCCTGTGAACTGTGGTTTGGAAAGGGTGCAGAGTTGTTAGTAGAATCCTATTCCCCTCACAGAACTACAGTTCCCAGGGAGGAATCCAGTGTAGTGCTATGGCTATCATTCCAGCTTGCCAGATGGCACAACCCCCCTGTCCCTAGCTCTGTATGCTATTCTAGGGGTTCTCCTGACACACACACCTGAGTCTGTTTGGAAACACACAGGAGGAGAAGAGGGGGAAATCCCCATTGCACTAGTGGAAGTCCTTGTGTGGGCTTCCATTAGCAGGACTAGTTAGTTGAATCCTGCCTGTAAAGTGGCTTAACAATCCCTCTTCCCATAGAACTCTGGGACTGTAGCTCTCTGAGGGATGTTGGGGTCTCCTAGTAACTCTCATCCTCTGTGGGGCAAGCTGAGAAGCAATGAGCTGCTGAGCAACTTTTTTTTTCTTGGTGTTGACCACAAATGACATGCTGGTTCATGCACCGTCACCATCTCGGTGTGTTCATTGTGACACACTAGTGCTTTCCCAAGATTTTTCATTTAAGGCCTTCACTTCTACGTTTGTTGATGATGTTCCTCATGTGGCATTTTGCTTTTCGGAGGCTATGAGAACGATGCTAACTTCATTTCTCATTTAGTAAAAAAAAATTACATTCTCTTTAAAATTGTACACAATCCCTTCTCACGTTAAAATTAAGAGAAGGTGCTTACTTTTTGAAACATGAACCTGAATAATTCTGCTATATTTAGTATAATGTAGCCTTATTTTTATGCTGACTTTGGAATTATGTGCTTGCAATTTTTAATCAGATTAAAAAAGAAGAAGTAGCTAAATGACCAGAATTTTAAAGTATGCTTGAAAACTGTTCATGTTATTGGCCTGTTTTTTATTTACTTTATAGACTAGAGGTCATAAAAGACTGTAGGTGATGATCAATAGCAAAACAGCTGGCACTTAGAGAAGGATCATATTCCCTAGAACTCTTCAAGACTTACTTAATAGCAAAATGTTGCTAACCTTTTTCTTGCACAAAACCAGGATGAAAACATTCACTGAGTCACTTCTTGTAGGTATGTGTTCAGTTACAAAAGAAATGCTGAGTTATATTACAAGACTCTAAAGGCCCACTGCAATGGCTGCTACATTAAATAAAGCATGTTCTGCAGAATTGTATGAGGACATAGTTCTGAAATGCATGAAAACGTTATGTCTTGTAAACATCTTACTCAAAGGAAATAAGGGGGAAACATTTAGCATTAGAGATAATTGTCCATGCCACTCAGTTATAAGAGAACCAATTTCTGCTGAATAGAGCCCTATCATACGTTCCAAAATAGTCTGCTGACAGCAGCATTTGCATTTGGCAAGTAATGCCTTTGAAAAGTGCATTCTGAGCTTGCTTACTCCATGTAGATTCATGTGTTTAAAAAAAACCGAACCACCCAATACTTTAACCCTTTTTCTATAAAAAAACAAAATCCATTCCAGCCACCCAGCCCTCATCCTCATGATCCACCCTCCAATAGCAAAGCAGAGTGTGCACAGGAAGGAGGAAAATCAGTTTCGGTAAGGACATGAATATTGGTTTAAAGCTTCCCGGGGGTTGGTTGGAACAATGTGTAAGCCTGGCCCAAAAAAAGTTTGCATGTACAAATGTATGTTTGGCATTGTTTATGCATCACTTACTTCAATGTATTTTTTTACTCCAGGTGCTCTGCATAGGATGCCCAACCACATATGTTTTTGTCCCTGTGATTCTGATGTGTTTCTGTGTGTCCATAGATGTCTAATTATGTTTAGGTACTCAGTATGGTTTCCTAATATTCAGTAGAATTTGGATCATTTGTGATGGATACAGGTGACTAGAAATAGAAATGGATTACCTCGTGTGCCAGGCTCACCTTGAAAACTACATTCATAAGATAAATAATACAGGACTGCGTTCATAATATGCATTAGGAAGTAGATAATTTCATAGATAATTTCACACGTTTCATGCAAAAATGGAATATTTTATAGGACATTCCTTGAATGTTGAAGGTAACAGCTGGTTGAAATGAAATATTTGATTGATATCTGAACAACTATATGATTATTTTGTGGCTTTCCTCCTCCTCATTAGTCTGCTATGTATTGTATGCTTCTCCAGGTTTTGTAAATGGCTCAAGACTATGGGAAGAATTCAGCATTGCTCTAAGGAGATCATTCCATCACTACAAGCATTTCAGCTTGCCAGACAGAACAATCACCCTCTTCTCTCCCCACACCCCTGTACATTGTTTTGAGGGGTTCCCTGATGCCCCCCCCCCCACCAATTTGGGATTGCACGGAGAGGGAGGAGTGGGATCATGGAAGACCTTCTGCTCATTTCCACTAGCAGGACTCATTAGTTGAATCTGGCCCACTATTTGATCACCTGACTGCTTTGGTTTCGAAGGCTTCAGAAATTAAGTACAGCATATTAAATTAATACTTATTTAAAGTTAGGAGAGCTTAATTAACTCATCACTTCCGTTCAAATGTAACATAGGGGGCTACCATATACCAGATCATATTATTAATTTCCATTTAATCCAGCATTGTATAATCTGACTAGTAGCTGCTGTCCAGGTTCTCTTTGTCTTGCTACTTGACCAATGCCAGAGGTTGAACCTGAGACCTTCTGCATGCAAATCACATGCTCTACCACCAAGTTGTAGCTCTATCCTCATTTGTCTTGCCCATAAGCCGTAATATCTTGCAGCATGGTCTTTCCTTGCAATTCCTGCTCCTGGCTTATCAGGTTTGCAAAATTCAAGAGTTCAAACACTGGAAATTACTTTCTCAAAGAAGATTGAGAGGCTGGCGTTCTCTTTCTAGAGATTGATTAGTAGGGAGCCAGAGCCCACTTTAGTTAAGTGACCATCCCAAATTGAAAAGTCATGACTTTGTCATCTCGTCTAAGAAACTAGTGCATGTTGCTGTTCTCCCCTTTTTAATATAAAACTTATCATTTTTAACTGTGTATTGCAGAAGAGAACCAATGGTGCTCCAAATGGGTTTTATTCAGAGATTGACTGGGAAAGATATGTAAGTAAGAGTAATCACCTGGCATTCATACCTTCCCAAGAACATTCCTTACTACAAGAATTTTCTAAGAACTTTCCTCTCTGTTTTGTGTGTGTGTGTTCACTGTGTTTCTTGATTACTTCTTTCACACTTTAGTACATCTCATAATCACAGCACAAAGCGGATAACAATATTTGAATATTCAGGATTTCGCTGACATGTCCAGCTGCCCAGCTATCCAATTGGGATCTTAAATTTGGCCCACGTAGAAATATATTGTTCTCACAGTTTATTTATGACCTTCAAACTGCTTAGCAAGTGAGAGTTCACCTTCCTTCTAAGCCCTCCAGCACATGCATAGAATTTAGAAGAGAGGTAGAGTCTTTCCTCACTTGTGCATAGCTTTAGATTGCCAGGAAACATTCTCACTATCTTATTTAAACTAGGCAGGCATGAAACATCAGTTTTACTACACACACACCCGTCACCTGCGCCTGTCAGAAGGCTAAAGGAAGATGTGGTGCCTTTTCTTACACAGCAGTTTGGAGAAGGTTAGAAATACCAGTCGTTCTCTTGCTGTTTCTTACCTTCTTCAAACTTGTATGCAAGTGAGCTAAGACTCTGCCTCTGACAAACAGATGGAACATGAAAAAATACGTAGTTTCCCCTCCGTAGTGATGTAGTTTGCACAAAAGAGAAAACTACAGCTTCTTTCTTTTTCTAGATTACCATGCAGATTGCCATCAAATTTGGAGCCCATAGCAAAATTGAAAGTTGTATCACACCTGTTTCAGGTTTAAGTCTCTGCTGGTTTTGGGAATTGCAACTAGATCTAGAAAAGGATATGATCTTGGAGTAATTTGAATGAATTAAACCAGTAACAATTTAAATTATTTAAGGAAAATAGTGCATTCATATAGATGTGGATGTGAGTTTACACTTTACTCTGGAACAGAGATACATAAACAACCCTGTGTTCAGCTCAAAGGTTTTTGCTTCCTTTTAGTACTCATAAAAGCTTGAGGGCTTTTGCACATACTAAACATAAAAATGTTTGCCAGCCATTGTCTGAACTGCAGTGTCTTTCAATATACCTACTTGAAATCAGCAGAAATACGGTCTCCATGATTTTAACCAGGTGGATGTAAAGATGTTTCATCTCTGAAAACACCATGCGTGGGGCAGAAAGCAAACCTGCTTCTGAAAGGCCCTTGGGGCATGAGGATTATCAGCAATAGCTTTGGTTTTTGTCCTGCAACAACCATTCTTGAAGTTCTAGGTCAGGCTTCCTCAACCTCGGCCCTCCAGATGTTTTGAGACTACAATTCCCATCATCCCTGACCACTGGTCCTGCTAGCTAGGGATCATGGGAGTTATAGGCAGTCAGCCCCACACAGCCTTGTGGAAAGGGGGACTAGCCTGGGCGGGGGGAGTGGAGGGTGAGCAGAACAGACCGCTTTGGTTCTCCTCGCAGTTATTTGAGAAGGAGTGTTTGCATATTTGAGCACCCTTGCTTCAAAGGGATGCCCTAGCCCTACTTTGGAATATCTTCTAATCTTTTCGTGTTAATTAGATTGTGCAAAATTGCCTTGGAAGAATGGGAAAGAGCCAATAAAATGTTGAAGACCAATTATGCTAATAAGGTGGGCGCCATTTCAGACAGATTTCATGCTGTTAGTATGGAAGGTGTCCAAGTTAATTAGAAGAAATTAAAATTTCTTTTGGAATAGTTTTTGCTTGCTTTAGCTGAAAAGAATTTAAAAGTTCAAGTGTGCTCCTGTTTACAATGATCACCTTTAAAATCACACAACTTGATCTGGTAATATAACAAAATTACTGTAGTCCCTAACTGTGTCTCTCTCTCTCTCTCTCTGTGTGTGTGTGTGTGTGTGTGTGTGTGTGTGAAGTTCTTTCTCTTCACTTTGTATACCAAGTATATATATATAATATATGCATTATAAGTAAAATAATCAAAATATTACTATTATTTTTAGTACAGTTACTATGCCCAGTTTGAGGAGACTGGGTGTTTGGGTTGAAGCATTATTTGGCATGATTAATATCTATAAATAGAGTGGTATGCTACAATATTTTTTTTAACACATGTGTCATGCATTCTTTCCAGACATTGTTTTTTGGAAAATGCTTCAATAAATGAGATTTGATATAGAGACAGTATAGTTCAAATAAACTGCTCTTTCTGGTACTACCTTTTTGGCTTTATCAACCAGCTGTGTCTCACTGTAACTGCATTCCCTTGTCATGGTCAGATCCCCTCCTGTCGAGATTTAGATTGTCAATTACTTTTCTCTTCTGCAGAGACGGGGGCCTATTAGAATGGTCTGCCGTCGAAGACTGATGGAACCAATTGGCTTCCAGGAGACTCTGGGGTATTTTTTCTGCTGAGAGGTTGAGGTCCTGGTCTATCTTTGCAATTTAGGATTTGCCCTATGTTCACCCCTAAGGGCTTTGCCTGAGCCCAAGTAGTACCATGGTATACCCTGGAGTTGAGAGCAATAAAGCAGGTTGGAATATGATTATAATGCAAGTAGAGGAAGAATTGGAATGAATGCAGTTGAAAGCAAGTGTGTGCTCATTGTAAAGCCTATTTTGTGCTGGTGAAGGCAGTAAAAAATTACTTCTCTTTTTTAATTTTTTTTATTAGGTTTTCTGCTTTTATAGAAACAAAACACACACATAGAAAAAACACAAGACAAAAACATGTATAAACTCAGCAAATCCCCGTTTCATAACCTTGTTCCCTGACTTCCCCCCACCCCCCCTCGTGCATCCCAGTTCCCAAGATTATATCAGCAAGTTGGTATTTCTCCTCTTAACCATCTTATTCGTCTTATTGCCTCTTTTATAATAAAAAATGGATTTTCCTAAGTTGGACTTAAGATCTCTTCCATCGATTTTTCATTTTGTCCTAATTAATAGTCATATTAACCAAACCTAAAAGTCTTAAGAGTTTTTAAGAATCTCCTCTTCCCTCCCTCCCATCCCCGGTTTTTGTCCCTTCCCAATAAAAATCCAAAGTCAAAATTCTCAGCCTGGGTTCCTCACGTCCGAGGCTTTCAAGTCTCTTTCAGTCCCTCTCCGCCGGTCTTGTTGGTAGTCCTTTATGTCAGTCGTCGAGTCTGGAAAAAGATCTTTCACCATCAAAGCATATTCTCTTCCCACAAGGAGATTTGGAAGTAACTGCTGAAAAATTTCCACAGAGCCTGTGTCTTCAGAATCAAAGTCCAAACGGAGGCCCCAATCGTATTTCTTTATTTTAAGTTCCTGTGTTCCATATTGTCCCGGGACCTCCTCCTTCTTCTTCTGTGTCTTTCGCAGACTTGTGGTAGATATGTTCCCAGAGTCTCCTTGCTTGTGTTCCACAGATGTCAACTTTTGGTTGTTGCTTCCCAAGGTTACTTCTTCTTTTTCTTGTTGTTTAGTCTCTTCCACCTCTGTAGATATTGTTTCCCATTCAGCTGTGGATTCTTTCTCATTCAGGTCCTCAATACAGAGAGCAGAGTTGCCTGTTCCCAAGGTCATAGTCACAAGTTGTTTATTCATGGCCAAGCTCTGCTCTTGTAAGATTCCCACCAATTGAAACATCCTTTCGATTTCCACTAGTAACTTTCCTTCCACAGCCATTGTATCCATTGTAGTTTCACAAAATTCCCCCTAGGGGGAATCTGGTTACTTATTAGTCTTTTCTCCAACAGTCCTTTGACTGATTATTATTACTTTGTTTCCAACAATTTTAGCTCAATTATAACTCGTCTTAGTCCAGAGGGATCTTAGATAGCGATTTTTCCACTTTAAACCGCCCGTTTGACAGCTTTGACAGCTGTCAAACTCCGCAGTTCTTACACAGGCACAAAGGCAGGACGTTCCCGAGCCCGGGAGGGGGGGTTGTTTAAAACAAAAAGAAGGTTTCCAAAACTCCACTCTCCAGCCCAAAATTTCCTTTTGCTAAATCTTGAAAGTTAGTGTCCTTTTTAACTCACCCCACCAAGGGTAGGCTCTCCAGCTTAGCTCTTATGTCGTTGCTTAGATCTTCTGCAAGGGGGGGGGGGTGCGGACTTCCTTTTAGCACACACCCCCGGTCGTCTCCAATTCAGGGTAAATTTTTTTTTAAAATCCCAATCCGTCTTACTCACGGGTGATTCTTTCAGTCCAAATTTTCAAGGAAGGAAGTCAGCGCTCTCTGGTCATGGCTCGCGGCTTCGCTCCACCGAGGTAGCGATCGACTCTCAGTGCCACGCCACCCCCGTATCCTCTCCGCAGCCTTTAAAAAGGCTCTTCGTGGATCAGGGGGGGCGCTTAAGGCACCCGCCGAGTCTTCAGTCCGCAGGCTTCCGCGCCTGTGGTTTTTAAGGGTCCCCGCGTCGCCGGCGCGGCAAAGACCCGTCCTCGGTAGAGCCGATTCCCTCCGCAGCTCGGAGGGAATCCGCCATTTCCAGATCGCGTCAACCCGGAAGTCCTAAAAAATTACTTCTCTGCCTCCATCATCCTTGGTGTCTCATCCACCAGAGCTTTATAGGATGCTTTTACACATTGGCCTGAAGGATATGGTGGAACTCTCAATGCCCTGCTGTGAATTATTTGTAAGGCATGTTGAAGATATGATTGCTTGTATCCATGGAGACCTAGATTTCACTCTTATAGCAGGCCAGTTTCTAAGAGTATCCAGAACACTATTTTGTCAGATGTTCATGGATGAGTCTCAATAGGGCTTGAGAATGTGGATGATGTGCTTGGAAGGGTGTAGGTGTTCTTGCCCCCGTACATGCTATGACTGATAACATCCAGTAGGGAGGGGATGGCCAACTAGCCCAAGAAGATAATTAATGCCTCTCTGAGAGAGGGAGTAGTCCCACGAAAGAGCCAGCAGCAAGACTACTCATTCATAATTTTCATTAGACCCAAAAGTTATTTATAACTATAGACTGGTTGCAAATGTTCCTTTGCTGAGCCCGGTTCTTGAGTCGGTGGGCACCAACCAGCTCTAGTCTCCAGGTACTCTTGGATGAAGCTGATTTTCTAGATCTACTTCATTCTGTGTTTAGGCCTGGTTTAGGCAATGAGGCCATCCTGTATTATACCTTGTGTCAGCAGAGAGATGGGGGAATGTGTCCCCATTGATTGTCCTTGATCGCTTGACAACTTTCCATACCATGGTCCATGATGTTCTTCTTGGGAGCACCAGTGATAGGATGCTTGTATTCTGATTATGTTTTTATATGATTATGCGTTTTATTACTGTATTTTAATTTTAGTTGTAAATCACTTTGGAGCTTTTTGAAGAAGGAAGCAACATGGGAATTTTGTAAACCATCAGAAAAGAAGCAGCTGGTTCTGTTGTAAATGTTATCATGGCCATGTAAACCAAGGTGGAAGCTAGATTTTATTTAATAAATGAGAGCCAACTTGATCTCTGATACAGGGACATCACTTTTAAAGAGTAGCAACCAGAAGGCAAAGGTGCAAAAAGAAAATTCTATCAGGCACTGGAAATGAGCCCTTCTTTAGCAAGAGGTCTCATGCAAATGTTTGCATAGATAATGCTTTGATGTCTTCCATATTTCCAAGCCACCATTTTCTTATATTAGACATATTCCTTATCTATTTAATATTTTCACCCCACGTTCCCCCTACTGCACAGAGATCAGAGCAGTTAGCACAACTGTTTGACTGTCTGGCTGAGAAAACAGGTTCCTGGGTAGACTCTTCATTCTTAGTTAAGCGTAGAGAGCATTGCATATACCAATAGTTTATTGGACAAGTGCTTCTTATTAATATGCAATTGGTGTGAGAGAGGGGAAAGAAAGAGTGATTACTTAATGTTTTGCAAGTACTCTAATTGCTTCACTATGTTTGCTGCTCCAGAATTCACCTGAGCTTGATGAAGAAGGATACAGCATCAGACCAGACGAACCAGGCTATATCCTTCATGGTCAGTTTTACAACTGAGTTTGCAAACTCTGAAACAAGTGTGGGTTCAAGTGTGGCCACCTGCTGCCATCCTCCCTACTGCTGGATGCCCCTGAAACATCAGTATCTCAAGTTTATTTTATTTTATATATTTATCAAATGTATATCCCGCCCCTCCTCCCAAAGGAGCCTAAAATGTTCAAGAGGCTTTATGAATGAAAAGATAGTGGCCATAAGTAAAATTTAATTTTAAGAAATCATTATAAAAAGAAAAAAGGAGCCAACACTCATGCCTAGTGTTGGAGGCAGTGATGGTCTGGTTGGGGACCAAGAAACTGAAATTGATCCTGATGGAGGTATTGTGGATGGACCGGTCTTGTGTCCAGGAATTAGGTGGATGACCTGTTCTGAAAGGGTTCCGCTTACTCTGAAGGTACAGGATCATAATCTGGGAGTACTTGCTGATCCAGAATCTATTATAGGCTACTCTCAACTTACGCAGGGGTTATGTTCTGGTGATCAAGTGTAAAGCCAAAATTGCATATAGTCAAAACACACTGGGTTCTGTGGCGGATGGGATTGCCAAAATCATTTTTCCTGGAACCCCGCTTCCTTTCCCCCCCTTTTATTTTATTTTATTTTATTTTATTTTATTTTAGCCAAACGTGTAAAGCTGAATGCGCACAAGTTAAATGTGTGCAGGTTGGAAGTTGCCTGTGTTAATCTCCAGTGGCCCCTATGGCCTCTAGAAGTGCTAATGGCCAGCTTAGGCTGGTCCACAAGCTGTGGTTATTCCTGGACAAGAACAGCTTGGGCTAAGCATGCTGTACTGATCTCCCATTTGGACTACTGCAACCTGCTGTGTGCAGGGCTGCACTTGGAGACAGTTGGAAGTTGCAGCAACTGGTAGGGTTCTGGTTCTGAAAATGCTGCACTGCTTGGCAGTGAGCTGCTAGGCCCGATTCAAGATGTTAATACTAGTGTACAAAATCCTAAATGGCTTGGGCCCAGTAGCAATATAGTTTGCCTTCCGCAATATTAACCATCTCATATCTTATGGTGCTGTTGCTGGTTGCTGTTACTCTCTGGAATTTGTAAATCTGTTTTTATCATTGTTGGCCCTTGCCAATCAGTTCCAAAAGTTATATTTCTCTTTAACTGTGATCTACCTACCAAAGGAAAGCACTTTTATTCCTCAAGTGAATCTGAAGAAGAAGAGGAGGCACACAAGAAATTCAACATTAAGATTAAGCCCTTGCAGTCTAAAGATGTTCTTAAGAGTGCGGCAACCGTTGATGAACTGAAAGCCTCTATAGGCAACATTGCACTTTCGCCATCTCTAGTGGTAAGCAAAACTCTTTTTTTAATATGGTGATTGATTAGATTTTCAAAAATTTATTTTGCTTAGCTTTCTTGTTATATTAGTTCCTTGTATTAGCATTTTTATTATAACAAATCTTGGTTTTATCACACAATGGCAAGGCTTTTCAGAAACTATTTTTGGTTCGGGATGTGTTGAAAAATGTGTTCTGCATGTTGACAGGTTGCTTTTTTAAGTATATTGCTGAACTGCACTAGCAACTTTCTGCGCATGCCAAGTACATTTCAGTAAGCCTAATGTTTCTCATATCAGTGAATGGCGCGGCTATTTTGATCCATGCCAAAAGAAAAAACATTTGCAGCACTTTAACAAAAAATAAGACATTACTAATTATAGATGACTTTACTTGTTAAAAATAGGGTCACATTTTTGTAGGTACACGCCCACAAGCCAGATAGCCATATATTGATTCTGTGAGTTCAGGAGAGGTCCTTGATCTTTTTTGGGGGGAAGTAGACACCCTCCTATGCTTTATGCTGAGCCACCCTCTGAGACTTGAAAGCCAGCCATTATGTATGCTTAAAGGTGTAAAGCTGTAATTTGGCAACGTAAGATTCCGTGTAAAGTCAGGATCTAATTTATTGGAAATAGTCTGGATTGTTATGTCATAAGGGGCAGCAGAGAATGAATGAAGATGGTATTGTTTTGCCCCTTGGAGAAGGAGAAGACATGGCAAGTAGTTCTGTGATACGATCTGGAGGATTCCCCCACCCCCAGCAGAATACAAGACTGCAATTTGAAAGGAAAGACTGGCACAGAGGGAGAGGTACTTTTTAAGCACTTTCCCCACATGCTATTTCCATCTGAAAATTTTGCACACAAGCAGGACTTGCACTCCTGTAACACTTTCCGGGGAGAAAGCCCCACGGAACACAGGGAGACCTCATTAAGCATGCATAGGATTACACTGTAAAATGTTTTAAATGTATAAGTGGAGATATGAAGTGTGAACACAACGAAAGTGTTTGTGATAAAGAGAACAGAGCTGTGGTAAGCTACTAGTCCTTGTGTATCCAATGACAGCAAGTAAGAAAAAATGTGTTTTAAATAATTTATTGAAGTGAAATAAAAAAGAGGTTGCCAGCCATGAGAGAGAGCCTGGAGATAAAGGCTTTGGAGGACCTTCTCCCTTGTGGAAATTACTTGTACAGTATCCATTTCCCACTGGAGATTCCAGAACTCATAGGAAAGCAAAGGAGCAGGGATGGCGACTGAAGCAGCAGTTTATATATTCAGTGTGGGCTTTATCTCTTCAAAGTCTTATCTGACTTGTCTTTGCCTTGAAGCTTTGCAAAAAAATCTTACTCACCCCCCTAAACTGTTCAGATTTGGGGTGGGTGGGAGTTGTAGGCTCCCTTGTTAAGGAGGTTAGGCAACAATGCCTTTTAAAAATTGTGTTATGTGTGGGGCCATAGTCCAGTAGTATTGCTTGTGAGTTTTGAGGACTATGGAATAAAAAAATGTGAAAGTAAAGTCTCAGAAGTCACTGTTTTGTGTGCTTGTACATGAAACCATACGCTTTCTCTAAAATTTTACTCAAAATCCAAAGTAGCCAATGTGTTATTGGGCTACGATTCCCATCTGCCCCATAGCCAATGGTCAGGAATGATGGGAGCTCTATTCTAACAACATCTAGAGGATGTCAGATTAGCTACCTCTGCTTCTATCATCTGGAAATTTTAATCTAAAGTGAGGACAAGCATATATGACAGCTGAATCAAATCTATATAATTTTGTTCAATTTAGAGAGCATGTTTGGGGGGGGGAGGGGAAGAGGATGGATTATCTTTTCCTGCTAAAACAGATTTTCTTATTTTGATAAATTATTTTGCATTTAGGGCCAGGGGCCTGACATTGTTGAGTAAAACAGACTTATCACATACACAAACTGATAAATACATTGCAATACTTTCTCTCAAAGCTTTTGTATAACCTTGTCACTGGAGGCGCTGCTGAACACACAGCACCTGCGGAAGGCTGAATTTTGTAGCTTGCTAGGGAAAACCCACTTAGGTTGAGAGTGCTGCAAAGATCAACTTATTTTTGGAAAATGGGATGCTGCTTTAGTGACAAGAAATGCTAGAGATAATACCCTTGGATCACTTCTAAATCCTTAGTTTTGTTTTCTATCCAGTCTACCACTATTCTAAAAATCAAGGGTAGACTGCTGACAGAGGGGCACACAAACAAAATGTAAATGTAAGACTTACTTACATGCTACTAATTCATACCTACATTGCAAATATCTCATTTTCCCCCTTGCAAGGAACCCAGGGTTTTATAGTTATGTGAGGTGAACAGTGCTTCAGGACTTTTCAGTGCCCTCACAGAAGTACTAATCCTGACATTCTTGGGAGAAAGCCATGACAGAATATATCCTGGCAACAGAAAAACTGTAGAACGCCCCTAACTGATCCCTAGTCACAGCTAATACTAACTTATATCTATAATTAATTGCTGTTCTAAGTAATAGTGTTCTGTGGGTACATAATTGCTTAAAAGCTTTTCAGTTTACAATAGAACAAAATGAATTATCATTAGCTGTTTTTAATTTGCAATCAAATAAAGTTTTCCAATGTTGCTTGACTTTTAGCAATTGCATTTTCATCTGATACTTAAGTTTTAATAATATGGAACTAGCTACATAATAGGAAGTAGGTGTCAATGTCAACTTTTGTTTATTTATTTGTTGGTCTCTACCCTGTAAACCAAAGCAAAAAAACCCTGAAGTTGTACTAAATTAAACTACATAACGTGTTTTAACAATACTGCTGGGATCACATTTATGTTGTTTTTAAATTTGCTATTGCATTCTGTTTTTTGCTTATATGCTGTGGCGGTTGGTCTTTATTCTAGCAAGTGAGCTTTGCAGTCATTATGCAGTCACCAGGCTGTTGCAGCTGGGCTTGGAGGCAAGACAATAGTGCATTATATTGTTGTATATGGAAGCCAGGTTCAAGAGTTGATTTGTGACACTCATTTCCTGGGCTGTGGAAGATGTGGGAACAGTAAATCAGAATGATGGCTTTGTTGCACTGCAGAAAATGCAGCTTCCTGATCTACTGATGTTGTACGTCTTAAGGAAGCTTGGCATGTAAAGCAGTAATGCTCTTTAGGGAGAGCAGGATGCTAATAAGAATAACTGAACTAAATTGCTCTATAACTACACTCTTTTAATAAGGACAGAATATATACCAAGCAAATTGCATTGCTTTACATTCTTTTCTAAGACAGCAGCACTTCATGCTGTTATATTTGAAAGCAGTAAATTAAATAAGATATTTGGGGTGTTTAATTCAAAAGACTGTACTCTGTTTCATCAATAGAAGTGATGCCTTGTTTTCTAACACAACACTTTTTTCACTATAGTTGGATTCCATCTAGTGTGTGAAAGCATTGTATATTTGTTTTCCACATCCTATTATTGGCTAAACGGTAAATGCCAGCATCCTCATAAAGTCTTTATATTTCATTCATAAGGCACCTAGGGTGGTATATAGAGGACATGGCTGACTACTCTGCTCCTTTAAGCTTTTATAAGAGGCGGAGGACTGTGTGCTTGAGGATTTCCATTAGCTAAGAAGAGATGAAGTAGGAGCAAAGACGATGATGTGGGGCAGTTACTTTAGTTACTCAATTATTGTACCTGATAAGGATGAAGGTGGCTTCATTTATAACTTTTATTGTCAAGGGGTTTTTCTTTAAATTTCAAAACACTAACAAAAGTCAAGCAGGGTGGAAACTCCAGATATGATTAGCAATTCTTTCAAAAATTACATTTATTTATTATCGTGTCTATAGGGCTCCAAGGAGCTCTGGCATACATTTTCCAGGCCTGCAGGACCTGCTGTTGCCCTTTTGTGTAGGGTTTCACTGTCCCTCTTGCACCCTCCTTTGGTTTCCTTTCTTCCAATCTGTCCTGTCATCCTGTTCTCTAGGCCTAGAATACCTTCTGTTTGACATTTTTATTCAGCGAAGCCAAGTTAGCCTGACCTTACATTCATTCCACCTGATTCTCCTTAGCCTAGATCCTCAGAGGTATTCTAACAAGGCAGAACAAGCATGGTGGGGGCATCATCATGGCAGACTCTACCCCAACTTTCACATGTTCATTTAGAGGTACTAAAGTGAGCCTGGTGCACATGGCATTTGTGCATGTGTACGGTCCTCTTTATATGACCGGGAATCCTTCAAAGGCCGGGTTTCGGATTGTGTAGAGACATCAGTAAGCACATAAACTTACTTCAGATGTTGAAACATGTTAGAGGTGGAGACTCCCAGCACCGTGTTGGCATCTCCCACTCCCAGATAAATTGCACTATTCAATTATATGTGACGGTAGCACCTATGTTCTTTTCATGGCACATGAAAAGAACATAGGTGCTAGGTAATGGGAAGTAAAGCTAGGGATGGGATGGTCTTTCCCTGTAACTTACATCTCCGCAGTTAATTTCTCTTGGCACTTTGTCTGCTCCTGAGTCACTTCTAGCATTGGAGCCAGGAAAGAAGAAAAGTGGATGGAGTAGTGAGGCACAAGACAAGCAGCAGGGAGGGTTCACCTTCACCGATAGGGCTTTTCTTTTTCTCTTCTTTTTTTAGTGTGTTTCTTTTTTCTTTTCTTTTTTTGATATATAGTTACTTCTTCCTCCATGTCAATTAAGCTAATAGACTTAGCAGTGCTTTGCTCTGCCCTGTAACCTGCTTTAGCCAATGGCCATCTGCTCAAACACCGAAGCATAAAACAGGATTGAGGCACTTGGGAGTGAGTAGCATTTGCTGGATATTGCAGTGTCTCAAAATAAATAGAATAAGGAGGACAACCAGGAGTCCAGATAAGAGACAAATGAGAAGTTGTTATCAGAAATAAACCAAACCTCTTTTGGAATACGAATTGCATATTCTTTAGAGGATCCCATAAGGTGTTAAGTACCTTCAGGGAGGCACCTGCTGTAGAGCTGGAAAGCAGAATTTATTTCCTTATATAGGAGGGACTTCCGTGCACTTAACAGACTGGCTTTACCTGCCAAGCCTCCAGGTGGTGCTTGGTTGGAGCTCCTAAGAGCCGAAATGGTTCCTGCTTCCTTTGGGGTGGGAGGTGGTAGAAATTCCTTTATTCCTTTGGTTGCTGCCTCCAGGTATCCCCTCCCCCTTCCTACTAACACATCCTAGGCTTGGCAGTTGGGTTGTGGCTCCAAGGGTGAGGGCAGCAATCTGAGTTGGGTAGGTGTGTACCAGAATCTCTTGATGCTGATGGATGATGGGCAGAAGGAGGCTGGGTGCTCCACATGATCTACCATGGGGCACTGCTTCTGCATCCCTGACCCATAAGGTATGTGGCTGCGTGTGGAACCCATCACAGAACTCTTTCTCATAGAACTTTCTTGCATGCCCACAGCAAGCATGCATGCTTAATGGAGCAGCACATTGGAGGATTGAGGTAGCAAAGAGAATACTTCCTGAGGTCTATAGCAGGGGATGGAAGGGCAGGTCCCAGGGCCAGTCTTAGGACAAGAGGAAATAGGAGCTTCAGGGACCAGTCTGGTTCCTCCTCTAGAAGCTCTTCCAGGGCTTCTTGTACTTCCCACAAGCCTGCAGCCCATGGGTTCCAAAGAGGCACCTCCTCTCTTTGGTGGGGGAGGGATGACAACCCCCAAAAGAAGCAAGCCAACACATTCCCCTCATTGGCTACGATACTGCCACTGCGCAAAGCTAAGCCAGCATGTTCCCATTGACCCTGGGTTTCATTCCTAGCCAGGCCACGCAGCTATACGAGGCCGGGTCTGAATCCCCAAATACAGGAATTGGCAGAGGGGGGAAGACTTTTGGAGTAAGACAGAAAGCAGCCTACCCTGCTGTTTCCTTTGGAAGTTTTCCTGGTGCTTTTGGTGAATGCCGCAGAAGCCACCCAGAAGGGAGCAAGAATCGCCTTCCCACAGGGTCCTCCATGGGCGTAGTCAGGATTTATGTTAGCAGGGGCAGGCTTCATGCTGGGGGGGGGGTGCAGAGCCTCAGGTAAGTATTTTTCTTGATTTACTTGATCTAGAGGGGCAGCTGTCCCCCTTAGCCACGCCCATGGGGTCCTCCTTAGGCATTGCACCTGCCTGAGGCTTTGAAGACAGAGTGGGTAAACCCAACTAAGGGCAAGCTTCGGCTGGCAAACAAGCTGCATTTCCTCCCCAAGAAAGCAGTGGAGCTGTTGTATGTGCCTGTTCATTTATTATGTCAGCTCCTAAACTGGGGAACGCCCAGACGCGGAGGCTTTTCTTATGTGACCTTTTCCCAGGTCAGGATGGTCCAGGTAAAGGAGGTTTTTGAGGAATATTTCTTTGTTTATTCAGCTCCCCAATCACTTCCAGTCTTGTTCTGGGGAGTATGGAAAGGCCATAATTTTGCTCTGTTTGCTAGCTGCAGAGGAGGTGCCCAGCCTCCCAAATAACCTTCAGCATCCTCTGAGAACAGCAGTCCACAGTAAGAACTTGTTTTTTCACAACAAGAACCTGTCTTGTGAATCTTGCTTTATTCCATTCCTTAAGTAGATGGCAAACAAATAGTTTTTGATTGAAACTGAGGCTTAGTGAGAGGTTTCTTCTGTAGTGTTTGATGGAGGAACTACTCAGAGCCTTCTGTTGAGTTGTAATAGGTCTCTTATTGGATTACAAAAGGAAGCTCATTATTCTAAATGTATAACCCACAAGTTTTCTACTCATTTAAATAGGGTGGGGGTGATAGTACTAGCCTGCTTAGGCAGAAGAGAATGCATGTATCTTCAGTTACTTAGTGGATCACATCTATCAGCCCTATTTTCTGGAAATGGTTTATTTTATTATCCTTATTAGCAAAGTAAATCTGATAATGGAAGCCAGGATAATGATTGGCATTTTCCTGACTACTTCTGTTCTCAAGATAACTGCCAGAATGATGTCTCAAATAACTGCCAGAAGAATGTAGCAGTATTTGGCTGTATACAAAGCACCTGTAACATCACCATCATAACAGTAATATAACATTGAAAGTTTGTTTTCAAGTCAAATAGCTTTTCACGAAAGTAAGAAGCCAAAATTGTTGCAAATGCCTATTGTGGAGAAAATAAAAACAAGTCCACACTTTTTGGAAGGGTACAGCTTTTAAAGTCCATCAGAATACTCAGTTTACTGCTGTATACATATTTTAATGGAAAATTGATTGTGGGGTATGAAAATATAGTTTCTCTTTATTTGGTGTACCAGCAATGTGTAACTGGGTATTTACAATGTAAGACTGCAATTGTATGCACTCTTATTTGGGGGGTAAATGTCATTTATCTCAGTGGAACATATTTCTGAGTGAGTATGCATAAGCTGGGATCAGACTGCACTTACATTACTGATTTACACTTCTATATGAGTATTTACTCTATTTTGTATATGATAACCTTTTAGGCATTTCAGAATTTGTTAGTTTGCTTATAATGCAATCCTAAGCATACTTCCCATTTTACTACTGAGCAGACCTGCTTGGACAGGAGACTGGGATATGCCATTTCATAGAGAGTGATATTCTATGCATAAATGCTTATGTTTTTAGAAAATGCTTATTCTCCCTCCCTTTTCTCCATTTGTTAATGCATTCTATAGAGGAAAAGTCCGGTAAGAAATTATCTATCCCGTTTTCTTTCTTTGTATCTATCATTTTAATGGATTATTTGCATTAGCAAGTATTCACTTTATTTATCTTTTTTAAAAAAACAGTCTATAAAACCAAGAATATAAAATGCAAAATCTTATTATTTACAGGTACTGGTAATTTTCCATTTGGCTTTCTTTATGAGTGGTGGCTAATCCCATTCAATTCATACTGCACATAAATATATGTAATGGTATGAAGCTTTAAATCTTAACAATACTAGAATAAATGGGGACTTTGCAAATTTCCACAAGTAAAGTATGAACCTCTGTAACTCTACTTCTGGTTTCTTGACTGTTCATAAAATCATTCAGCCATAGTATTTTGTGACCTATTATCATCACCATTATTATTTATTAAATTTGTATACTACTCTTCAGCTGAAGATCCAGTGCTGGATTTCACTGCATTAATTTCTCCAAGTTTTTTAGACAACATGAAGACTGCTGTACAGTCTGGTTCAACCAGACATCCAGGACTTTGCTATATTGATATGCTAATTTGACTCCTTCCCTAAATTATGGAGACATAAAACGGGGGTAAGCACCTCCACCACTAAATTCATGTGTAAGCTTTTATATCCACAGTAGTTTTCTTTCACTTTCATTGGGCTTATGACATCTGTACCCATCCTGCCAAGGAATACATGTTGCATATTTATGAGAATTAGACCTATTTGGTTTACTCTGCTTTGTGGTGGAAGTCAGAGCAAAAGCACAATTGCAGCAACAACCTGCACTGGCATGAAGAGAATAGCATGATAGGCACTTTCATCTTATCTGTAGACTCATCATGACGGAACTATTTCCTGCAATAATGTGCACACTTTCCGCAGTTCAACTAGCTACTACACGCATGTGTAAACAGGTTTTCACTTAGCTACCCCTTCCCGATACAACAGTTGCAGCTGAGGGCATGTAGCCCTCTTAAAAAAGCTGAAATCTGCTGATAGGCTGTTTGGCAGTAAGAACAGAATTCAGTCCCCTTGGCCAGCAGCTGATCAGTGAATCTTAGCTTTGTTTAAAAGGCTATATGTGCACGGTCTCAGCTGCTTCATATGATG
Source organism: Podarcis bocagei (assembly GCF_964188305.1). Classification (NCBI taxonomy): domain Eukaryota; kingdom Metazoa; phylum Chordata; class Lepidosauria; order Squamata; family Lacertidae; genus Podarcis; species Podarcis bocagei. The sequence goes on from NC_138129.1 coordinate 65,150,866, forward strand.
TTCTGTAGGATCAGATCAGGGCTGGCCCACCCATGAGGAGACTCCCTCATGGGCGCCCCACTAGCAGAGAACCAGCAGTGGCAGTTTCTGGCTAGATCTCATGTGCTTTACAAGATCCTGCCAGAGCTCGCCACTGCTTCTCAGGTGCTGCCGCACAACCCAGGTAAGGGAGGATTTTGTGGGGTGGCAGGAGGGTGGCATGGCATGACACATTCCTCTTTTGTCTCAGGCAGTGAAGTGGGGCCTCTCTGCCCCTGGATCAGATCCATGGTCTGCTTTTGTACAAATATAAAGTCAGGAAAATTGTGTCTGTTTGGTGGGCTGAGACCAAACTTTGAAAAAGAAATGTTGATGAAATGTGAGGCTAAATTAGTGGCATACTAGATATTTGCAGATTCCTTTCCCCAGCCTTAAATGTCACAGATAAGTAGAAGTGGCAAGCAGTTGCTTACTGGAAAGAATGAAAGGAAAATATGTATTGACAAATTCTTGGCTAGTGTGTATTGGCATTGTTCCACTGAAGTTACTGAAACTGTGTGAGATCATGAGGACAGTAGTATCCAAGCTATAGCCAAAAATAGCCCAACTCTCTCCAGAGAGCACTGCTGCTTCAGTTATATTTATTTATTTTAGAGGTTTACATACCATCAGTAAACAAAGTATCTAAGCGCTGAAGACAACACACCCATAAAAGAGCATAAATGCTATCAATTACTCGGCATTTCCTGGTTAGTTTGATTTGCATTGCAGTATGATTCCAAACTGATCCTTGTGCATCTTCAGCTCTGTTGTTTTTATAATCTCATCTAAATCTATAACCAAGAACATTTTTGAACATTTATGCACTCATGTTCAACAAGTGTCTCACCTATATTCCTTTATTTGGACAGTCATAAATACATTATTACCCATTTTGGTACGGGGGAACTACGAAGGATGGCTTGCCTAATCTCTCTTTGCGTCTTGTGTACTTTTGTATGCCACAGCATTTCCTGTTTCTATGAGAATTAATGTGATCATTCTTCGGAAAACTCGTGACGTGTGTGCCTGTTTGTCTGTATTTCTCTACTAATTTCTTGCTGCAAATAAGCCAATACAGTAGAACTCTAATTTGCCAATTTATTTTTTAACAAGGATTTACTAGAGAGATATGAGAAGGGGACCTTGAGGGCAGATTAAAATTTGCTAGGTTTCTTAACAATCGATGTTTCACCCTTCCATACCTATGGCATGTCTTCCTTTAGTTAGGTTTATGGGGTATCAATGGGTCGAACTACAAACGACAAGGTAGATCTGTGATTGGATAATCTTTTTCGTTTTAAAAACTTAAGAGCAGTGACAAAGAGCCCCTCAGCAGCTCTGAGTTGAGGGAGTATTTAACCCTTTCCCCCTGGTCAGTTCCAGAATTTGGAGTGCTATGTGCAGGCTGCCATTCTAGGTTCCATCCTATCAGAGTATCTAAGCTGGGCAGCCCCTTTGGTATTGCTGCAATAGGCCTCAAGGAGCCTCAAAGTTAACCATTTGATCCAAAATTTCTGCAGACATCTATATAGCTTACTCATTAAAAGGACATCAGATAGGGTCGGGGTCTTCATGAGACAGGGGGAATCTGGGGAAATTGATTACTTAATGTGTGAAGCTAGAGGAAGATCTCATCATCCAAAGTCCTTTTTTTATTATTGATCTGTCACTCTCTGACTAGGTACCTTTCTCTCTTCTTTTTTGCTGATAACAGAGGCGCAGCCCGGTAAGACGACTTTTCGCGTTAAATCAGTAGCACGAACGACTGGGAGTGTTTGTCATCTGGGTTTAATTTAAATTAGTTTTGTGAACTGCAAGTACAGCAAATTGATCTAACTTAAAAGTAATTGGGTGAAAATTAACTGTTCTTTCAGGGGTGTGTGGCTATCTGTAGCAGCCTTTTTCTGTTATAGAAATACTGAATGGAACCATACTGGCACTGCTACAGAGTCCACATAATACCTGTTCAACATTTGTAAAAAAAATCCATTGTTTTGTGTGGCAGCACCTCCTCTTTGGAACTCCCTGCCTATTGCGATCAAGCAAGTGCCTTCACCGTACTCTTTTCAGTGCCTGCTAAAAACATTCCTGTTTAGACAAACCTACTCCTAGCTACTTAGAAAGCTGAGGTAATTTTAATCTGTTTTAGTATTTAAACTTGTGAATTTTCTTGATTTTATTGTTTATCGTTTTTTAAAAAAAAAAGTCAAGCAATTTCTAAATTTTATTAAATAAATCAAATATTGCTTAGGAATTCTTTAATGTCTTTAAAGAGTAGTGCCACTCTTGAAACTGTCCTACACAGAAACTGTCATTCTTGGAGAAATGGATAATTTTTGGATTACTTCATTTTGAATAAACAGTCTGCCAACTCTCATGATTGTTCAGAAAATTTTCAAATCAATGTCTGCATAGAACAAGGAAGCAACCATGCTAACTGAATTGAGCTATTGCCAAGATGAACATCCCTGGTTGTTTTTCTTTTTCTTTTGTTTTTGAGGTTCTGACCAGAATTTTTTCACATTTGCTATTCCAGAATAAGAATACATCCATATACTTCCTGCAATGTATTCTCTTGATGTGAGAAGGCGCCTATTTAACAAAAATGTGCAAAAAAATAGCTTGGTCTTACAGCTTACTATTGGCTTCAAAAGAAAGAATTTGATGGAACATTATTTGTTTAATTGGCACATGTTAACATCAGATATCTCATAGGCCGATAATATGCCTAGCATATCCATTAGAATATGTTTCTGAGGACTGACTACAGAATTGAAATCTTGGCAAGAATCAGCTAGTGACATGTTTGGCTAGGAACCAATTCTCTTTCACCAGACTTCTGCCTACAGTGCTACCAATAATTTTGTTGTCCTTAATAACTCCCTTCCTTGAAATTTGGTGTTACTGTCTCTTCCTGTAGCATAGAAGTATTCTTAGTGGAGATATTATTACAAACTGTGATTTGAAAGGAGAGGTTTTTGCAAGAATTTGCCTAGAAAAACTGTTTTCTTTGACAATACATGCATTTTGCAGGAACATTGTGTGAGTGAAGGATGGATGGATGATGGTGGCAGAGACATGAGGATTAGTGACTAACAGTAAATTTTCCGTATCTTCCCTGTTGCTATGGCAAATACTGTTGACAGCTGTTCTGATACCTTTTGCATATTCAGACATTGTTTCCCACCTGCCTCCTACTTTCCAAAGTTTTATCTCCTTCCCCCTGTCCCCACCAATTGTTTCTTTATATCTTCTGGAATATTAAAGCCTGCTGGAAACATGTTTGATTTCAGTCCAAAGCCAGTGATCAAGTGTGTGAGACTAAGTATGAGTGCATTAAGAAGTTCTAGAACAGTAAATAAATTACTTGTCAAGCTCTCTGGATTTGTTTGGCACATCGTTGCAATTCCAAAATGTATGATCACTTTTTGTTTGTTTGTCTTGATTCAAAAACCTGAAATTCTCAGGCAGTGCATTTGTAACAGCTAATCAAATATTCTATTTGCCTATATCTGGTATATGTGTGTGAATGAATCTGCACTGGGGTACAAACGTCCAAAATGAAGAATGTGAATCCAAGTTAATGTATATTTTATTTTAGCAGTGTTAATGCCTAATTCTGTTTTCTTTCTTTTCAACTAAGGCAAGCTGCCATTTATTGTACATGTCTAAAAGTATAATCCTATAGTCCTAAACTGTAGTTTTTGCTTTTAATTGTAGGGTTCAATTAAAAGGAATTTATCTAGTAAGTATATCTATTTATTGAATTTTGTTGGGACACAATATATCTCAGGAAGTTGGATATATTTAGAATCATCAAAATTACATAATTTTACATCTTAATTTTCAAACTCTAGAATCATTGCAACAACTAATTTTTAAGAGACTAAAGTCTATATATTGTTGATGGGATAGTCCTCAAAATGCTATGAGGACATTATTCCATGCACTAGTATTAAATTATGCATGAATCCATAATGTAAAATTAACAGACTCTGACAGTCTCAAAATGAGATGACGCATTTTAAATGAAAAGGCATATGGAGTATTTGCAATTGGCTGAATGCACAAACCAGTTCAACAGGGCCTAAAATTACAAGATGTTCGTAATCTGGAACGATGAAGGGTATGGCTGAAATGGGATTTTCTAAAACTTTTCCATAAAATTGGGCCACATGAAAATAAGTTAATGGCAAGTCATGGAGTCAGTTTATTATCTCACAACAAATGCATTATATGTTTTTAAGGTAGCAAATGAATAATATTTTTAGCAAGCTATATTCTGTTAAGAGACACCCGCCATGGGTAATGTGAGGGGAGCAATTTGAAGCTGGAAGGGCATGCAGGGTCACGTTGACATGAATTATGAAAACTGGTTCAAATTATTCTGGAGAGGGACAACATAGTTAAGCTAGTACTATATAAGTACTAAAACTAGTGAGAAATGGACTAGCAGAAGGAACGCTGTGGTGGTGCTGACATTATCAAATAGTTATGTGAACAAGTTTTCAAGAAGACACTATGAGAAAATTTCCTTAAAATGGTGTCTTATGTGCCAGGTGAAGAGATAGCAAGGCCCAGGCGTTCAACACCTACTCCAGAGCTTCTAAGGTTAGTATAAATGTTAAACTACATTTAAAAAAAACCTCATTCAAAGCCATGGATGGTGTGGAATCCTTGTACCCAAATGATGTACGTGCTCTTGTTCTGGCTTACCAAGTCCTATCTGTCAAGTCTGTGCACACCTCATTATAAGAAAAGGCAGTCCCTTTTCCCTCTGCATGGAATGTAGCCTACTGAACAAAGATAAGTCACATCAATTGCTCCACCCACTTTTTGCCTCTGGCCCTGCCCACCGCTGCAATGCGGCCCTCAACTGCTTTCCTTTGAGGAAACGCTGCCTTGAACTGAAAATGGTTCCCCACCCCTACTGTAAAAAAAAAATCAAAATCAACTCTGCCTGTCACCTCTGCTGAATAAAAGATCCTTGCACGTAATTATCATTCAGCATCTGTGTTGTGCTGCAGCAAAAAAGCCCCGGAAGATCCTGCAATACTAGCGCCACTATTTGGTCCACCTCTGGAGTCTGCATTTGAAGAAGAGAAGTTAGAAGGTAGGTGTTGCCAGTTAACTTTATCAATGTACCTTTATATGTCTGACATGACGTTTTGTTTAATTTGTTTTACATCTTTATTTCATATGCCCGAGTTCTCTGAAGAGGGGTGGGCTACAAACTCAGTGAATCACATAAATAAATATAAACTGTTTGTGAACGCAAATGAGTCTGTGAGTATGTATGTGTGCACTTGGTGAAATCTGCCATAAGTTAAAAAGGAGAAAGAAGTGTTTAGCAATTTCTAGGCAACCACATGATGTTAATTCCGAGACAAGAAGCAACTAATATTTGTCCAGTGTTTGCTTTTCTGCCCTGTGGGGTAGTTGGTGCTAAGGGGATCTTGTCCCAAGTCTAAGTTCAGCTAACACCCCTTACAGTCCACTTGTTACTTTCCACCAGTGCTTCCTAGCCTTTCCCAATCCTGGCCTTAGTCAAGAGCAAGCTGGGTTGCTGATTCCTATTATATGTGACCCAGAAAAAACATAGGATCAGGCCATCCGAGGTGAGAATGTGGCCGAATACTTCCTTTCCTCACTCATTAATCTGAATGGACAGACCTGCATGAAAATCTCTTGTGTTGATTCTAACTCAGCACTGAATTAGGGGAATGCTTGTGGTAATTTAGGTGTCACTGTAAAGCTTTTGTGTTTTGCATATGACAGCTCCAACCATGTTGCTTTTATTGGCAGAAATCCTGATACCAGAAAAGCAGTTAACTTCCTCATTGGCTAGAGGCACCAGGAGGCCATTGATCTCTCTCTCTCTCTCTCTCTCTCTCTCTCTCTCTCTCTCTCTCTCTCTCTCTCTGTGTGTGTGTGCGCATCCAGGGCAGAAAGACGCTCAGAATGTTATTCACTGATTTGGTGGTATATGCATTTCTCAGCACTGAAATTCATTTGTGGGTTTTGAAAAATGGTTATTAACAATTTATTTCCAAAAAAATCATATTCTCGTTACATTCTCTTCTCATTTTCCTCCTGCCATAATCTATCAAGTAACTCCTACAGTTCAGTGTTCGATTCGACTGATTCTGCTAAAGAGAAGCTCTGTTTGGAATTAAGTTCTCATGTTACTTCTAGATTTGTATGCATCATGTTATATGTCTGTGACTTCAGCTCCCATAGATCACTCTGAGGTCTGGGGTTCTGTGCAGCCAGCAAGTCCAAGTGTAGAATCACCGAATTCATCACGACCTTTTCCATCTGGAAGTAAGTTGAGGCATCTCCTATTTGAAAAATTGTTCGGGTTTTTCATTTTGTTTTTCACTACAAAACACAGAAACGTGAGATGGAAGTGGCAATGTTGAGGGTTATTGCTCATTATACTGTCATGGAAGCAAAGAGATATTAGTTGAATTATGCATTGGAAACGCAGCTTTCAGAAAAGGCAAAGAGACGATTCGGAGTCCCTGGGGACAAAAGCCTCTGTGATCTCAATTTGCAAAGCTAAACCTGACTCCTGCCTATCCGAAAGACAAGTCACCTAGCAACCGATGCCGCATGCCACAAATACACAAGCTCCTAATAAGAACCAAAAACTGGATTTGTGGATGTGGAAAAGCAGAATAAAAGTTAACAACATTTATTTTAAAACATATAGTTCACTCTGGAGACTGGAAACAAAAAAAATTGTCATCTCATAAAATATCAACCACAACAAAAGGCAGGTGATTTCTGGTGCCTAGACTTGGTGCTGCCATATCATAATGGTGATGGGGGGAGAAGAGGGGTTTATTTATTTATTTTTACCTATCTTCTTCTGCAGGGATGAGAAACCCTTTTTGCTCTCAAGAGCCACCTGCAGCAATAGGTAGAACCTGGGGCTGGGGAAGTACACATGCACCCTTACACACAGTCGTGTGAAGTTTACTTGACTTTACCTCCCCAACACAACTGTGCTTCCCAACCCTGTGACTGTAGCGGATACAGAGAAATGCACACAGAATTCCACTCACACAAGGGGTCTTTGTCCTTCCATTGCAGTCAGACCAGAGGTCAGGGACCCTCCTGGACGGCATGGAATGAAATGTGGTGGCTGCAGCTAGAGGAGGGAATTGGCAAAAATTAGGGGACTTGCCCAAGCAGAAGTGGCTTCCACTTGCGGAACAGACTTTGGATCTCAGCCATCCTTTGGTTGAATCTCTAGATACGACTGTGAGTTTATATTTATTTATTTGACGAATGTTGTCTATTCTTAACTTAAAATTCTTCCGTTTGGCTCACAGCACCTCCACCTCTTCCACCTAAGAATATTCCAGCTACACCTCCCCGCACTGGTTCGCCATTAACAGTTGGAGTAGGTAAGTATGTTTAGCATAAATGACTTTTAGATGTGCAAGATCTCTGCTTTACTGCAAAGTAACTGTGTTTCTATTCAGTGCAAATTATAATTTGTAATGTGAACAGAATATGAAAACTTGTAATCATTTCCTAATAACAACCATCTAATTAGATGCATTTTATGCATATATGTTATCCAGGCATTTAATATTTTCATCTGCCTTCAGATACCATAGCAGATTTTCTTTATTCAGCAAAAAAAGAAGTACAAGCCTAAGTAGTGCATAATCTTTTTTCTAAACCCCTTGAGATTTTAAAATGATTTCTGATGTCTGTATTGTATTCAGATATTGAACACGTTTCCCACTAAAGTACAGCTATGGTAGTAACATTTTGTATGAACAATTTGTCAATAAGTCTGTCAGCAAACTAATAATTTGTGTTATACCTGGTTTGGGTAAGAAGAAAAATCGGAGGAACTTTAGTGAGCCTGTCATGAATCTCAGCACACTTAGGCCTAGATGTAATTCAGAATAATAAAGGTTATATCTTGGCAGTATGGTCTTCATACAGAACTATGAGTTAATGTAGTTAAAATGATATAGGAATGTTTCTTGAAGCCATGTTTCTTCATGACTTGGGTCCTAAGTTGTTTCTCTGTTCGTGCAAGGTGAGATATATCCACTCCTACCTTTGCACGAACAGATAAACTTAGGTTCCAAGTCGTGCAAGGGCAGGAATGGTTTATCTCCCCTCCCCCTCCATCAGCAGCCCACGAGGTTCTCATACCTCCTCCATTCTCCAGGATTATATTTTTGGGACACAGGAGACTGCAGAGGGAAGTGAGAGGTGGAAAACCCTGTTCTCTGAATGTGAACTCTTGAAAGGATCCTCAGGATCCAAGTGATTGTGGTACTCAGAGACAAGAAATAAGGAGCTTATCAGCATATAATTCATGTTGCAAGTGAACATCATTAGCTGTATGAACCGACTTGTAAATTTGAGCATGAATTGCTTTGCTTAAATGAGAAAACACAAAGATGGCCTCTAAAAAGATTAGCATACTATGCAACATAAATGTTACCTTGTACAACAATACTTGCAGACTTGATGTTTTAAGGGTATTTCTCTTCAACTGTCTATAACTTTTGAATTACAAATTGTGTCCTCTGCAATTCCCAACTTCCAACCCTGTATCTATGCTGGGTGAATATAATGCAAATGAAATGCACATCCATGTGTGATCATTTATTCCCCAGGTTAATTTACTGTGCATTTTATGTGAATCACGAACAGAGCCAAAAAGAAAATAGGATTTTTCCCCCTTCCCACAAACCTTACATTAATTGGTAAAATAAAGTTTTCTACATGACAATATGACATGAAATGTAATTTTCCCATACTCCTTTTAGATTGAATTTACAGATAAAGGATCAACATACAGTTTTGCAGAATCAAAGCAGCATGCAGCATTTGTGGACCAAAGAGATGACTGGACAGTCATATGCATAGACATGACAACCTGCTCATTCAGTGGTTCTAGGACAGTGGAAAGAATGGATATTCTATGGGGAAAATGCATCTCTATGTTCACACAAGCATTCTCATTATGTGTGCATAGTATGGGGTTAGAATGGCAAAACTGTGAAAAAAATCATTCTGAAATGCCTGCTGACTTCAGTGGGCCTTTAGTTCACTTAACTTTTTTTTAATAGGATCCAGTGAGACCTAATCACAGGACAGAATGCGTACTTTAAGCATAGAAGAGAAGTGGAAGTTTCGAGATCATACCTAGTGCTTTTAGAACAAGAGTGGTAATTTTCAGATGCTCCAAAATACAACAGAGCTTATAATACACTCTTTATATATCCTTCGTATAGCTTTTTTTTTTTGTCTATAAATTGCCTTCCAGCCATGGAGGAGAGGAAAAAATGCCAAATCGGTTTCCTTTCCATTAAGAAGACACTCCATTTGCCCAGAAATTACAGATAATAATGATTGTTCAACTCAAGAATAGAGCCCTTTGATCATCTATATTCTCATTGGTCATGCTAAAATAATCCCACAGTGTATACTGCACAGCACAAATATACTTATCTACATGCACGTCATCATGCTTGAATTTCAAATTATGTACTTTACCATTTTGTTACTAACAAAGGCACTCTGTTGGCTTTTCCCTAGCAAGCAGTTTTCCTAGATAGCAATAGCTCCATTTGGGTATATTGGTATGAACGAGATACGTAGTAGACAGCATATTTACATGCAGGTCAACATGGAACGCACTTTAATATTTGTGTGTGTGTGTTTGTGTATTTATATATCACACCCTATTATGTAGATATTTGTGCACATGAATTATGTTCCTAGTAGCACCTTAAAATGCGTTATGAAAATGTCTGTGCTAGAATGTAGCTGATTTTAAAAGCCCCATACTTACGTAGAACGTTAGTACAACTTAGCATCTGTACAAGTTGATGTTAAAGTTTAAAATCAACTACTTTGACCACAGGAAATGACCAGACAGCAACAGAGGTCAAAAGTGACAAACTACCATCAATCAATGACTTGGATACCATTTTTGGCCCAGTATTATCCCCCAAGTCTGTTGCTGCTGACGAGGAGGATAAGTGGATCAGTTTTTCTGATCAGTCCCCGGAAAACGTAACTCCAGAGGTGACTTCACGGGAGAAGGTGGTGTCCCCACCTGTGGCATCAGAAACCCCAGATGAGCCTCCAGAGGCTGAAACCTCTCGCAGTGTTCCATCTCCACTCAATTTAGAAGAGGTTCAGAAGAAAGTTTCTGAGCAGACCCACGTTAAAGATGATAACTTAGCACCAGCAGCATCTCCTAAAGATTTTGGGGTGGGACAGAGAGCAACGCCACCTCCCCCTCCACCGCCTACCTACAGAACAGTGGTGTCATCACCCGGACCCAGCTCTGGCGGTGGCACAGGAAGCACCAGTGGTATGTCTAAACAGCTTTGAGTGTGCTTCAATGTGGCCATGAATGCTGCCGTGTGAACACAAAACCTTTTTAGCTACTCTTAGTTGGTTGGCTTTTAAGCATCAGTCATTGTTTGATTGTACTGTGCCCCGTGGCTTCTTTATTTTCTTTTTATTCTGTGCTCTCATGGTCCAATTTAACCTTGAACCCTTGATACTGTGTGTTCTTTCCTTGCCATTGCTGAATGTCTGGTGTTTACAGGAGAGCGTTATGTCTTTAATACCAGACATAGTTGGAAAAGCTATTGCCTTAAGAGCTTAAGGTGAATTTATAAAACTTCCTAAGCTACAATGCAACTAGTTAAAACTCTGTCTTCTCCCATTGTACAACCATGCTTAGCTTCTGCCCCTCAAGGAAAGGGCAGCTCCTCGTTTTTCTCCAAGAGGAAGTGATGATCAAAGATACTCCTTTTGCTAAGGAACTTCAGAATCTTCTTGACCTTCCTCAGAAAACCAGTGAAGCTTTTAATAGGCTTTCTTCTTACCCTTCCAATTTAGAGCTGGGTGCAATCTATGAACAATATGATGGAAATACTGTACCACAACTAGGAAAGATCTCGTGCTTGCCTAGCAAACATTTATTCTGCCAATTCATGGAGCTATGCACAGCTACTGGCCCTGATATCTATATTCAGCCTCCACTGTTGGAGGCAGGATGCATCTGAAAACTAGTTGTTTAGGAACACAAGTCAGAAGAGTGCTGATGCGCTCAGGTCCCGGGTTTAGGACTGGACTAGATGGGCCATTGGCCTGACCCACCAGGCTCTTCTCCCACCAGGCTCTTCTCCTGTTCTTCGCTACAGATTAAAAACCATAAAGTTAATCTGGAATTTTCCATCAAAGAAATGTTAAAGCAGCTCAACAGCAGATTCAATGTTTTGTAAAGGTCGTAACCACACAATACAATTAATGCAGATTCAAGGCACATGGATTCCTCCAAAGAATCCTGGGAACTATAGTTTGTTATGGGTGTTATGTCTTTCCCCATTGCAGGTAGGAAAAAAGATTTCATAGTGACAGGAAGAAGTAGAGATTAAGGGTTCTATTGTCCCCCTTCCTACCACAAAGGTTTAGAGGATATGACATCATGGAATCCCCTGTCTGTGACTATCTAGCAAACATGCTGCACATCCTCCCACACACCTTAGGGCTGCAGCCCTATACAAACTTACCTGAAAGTAAATGCCATTGTACTTGAGATGATTTACTTCTGGGGAGATATGAATAGACTTGCATAATAAGTAACTCAGCTTTAAATGTGAGTGTGGGTGATGAATTAGCAGGAAAAAATGCAGCAGTAATTGTTTCATGACATCTTGGGTTGCAAGATAAGCAAGTGTGAAAGAGAGTCTTTGCATTGTCTACTGTGCATGCAGCTCTCTGAGAGGCACTGGGGGCAAGAGAGGTAATTTGGTAGCCCTTAGGCAGAGAACTTTTCATAAATCCACTTAAGGAGAAAAGGATACCTAGAATGATCTAGGCATGCATACATACATGCACCATTTCTTTCCCAGGGCTCATTCCCTACCTAACTTAAAAACCTACATGATATAGTTCTGGTTTGCATGCTTCTTAAGATAGGTACTCAGACAAGTTGCTGAAAGTGGGAGAGCTTTCTCTGTGTGTGCTCTCACTAGAGCTGGTCTGTATAAAGAAGATGATTTCCAAGTGTGGACAGCTGTCCTTAATATTCTGCATATTTTAGGCAGATGCAAGGCCCACTAAGAATAATGAGGCCCAATACTGGGCAAGTATGAAGATTTATGCAACTCGTTTTCTTAACTCTTTAGTAGAGCTCCAACAGAAAGCTGATCAGATTCACTTAATAACTCAAAAGAAAGGTTTTAATTATCACCAAAACTACAACTTGATTAGACTTTATTTTTCAAAACATAGTATTTTCCATGGCTAAGAGATTAACGATTAGCAAACTAAATGAATTTTAATTGAATTTATTCTTGCTATGAAATGCCATGGATGTAGAAAACGTTGAAACCTACCTAGGTCTGATGCTGAAATGGAAGAAGATTACTTTTAGTGTAGCTGCAATTGCAGCAATATAATGAAACCGTATTTGTTTTAACTATAGTGATTTCTATTTGAGAATATATATATATATGAGAATGATGAAGAGATCTGCTGATTTTGTTACAAGGTGTTGTAAAGGTTTCGTTTTTTAACATCTAGATGTAAAACTCTGATGTTGTTCCTGTAGTAAGAGGTCCTCTTTTAGCTGATCACTGAGGTGACAGATGGGTTCTTACAAAACTTCCATCTGTTTCACTGAAGTTTCATAGGACACAAATCTTGTAGCTCTATGACACTGGATCACACATGCTGCCATAATTTGTTTTTCAGTAATCTGGAATTAATATTTGTGTAGTGCATGTTTTGCATAATTGGGGTTTTATGTTGTTTTAATGAGGAGGGGAAATAGTGGTTTGAGTGGACAGAACTTGGTACTTGGCACTGGAGTTTTACATGCACCAATAAATACAAAATATTTTAAACAGCCAAGGCTTTTCCAAGAATTTACCTTAAGCAAGGAAGCGTTTAGGGCATGCTTAGCAAATGCAGCATCATTACATAATCATCTAGCCTTATATTTTTAAAGCTCCATCAATCATCTTCTGATAGCTGTGTGTTTTGTGTGCGTGTTCCATTGACTGCATGAAGCATGTAATGCAGTCAGTGCTTACGATCAACACTGTAATGCTGATATGATAAAACCAACCCATACACAACTTGGATGTAAAATATCTTGTTTCACTTTTAAAGGACTGACTGACTTAGGAACTGGTGGTCTGTTGAATGTGGAATATATTCCCCTTCCTTTTTCTATTTGGAATACAGCTTTGCCTTTAACAGTTCACAAATACCTGCCATTTTAACCTTGGGAGGAAGGAGGGACATGTACAAAATGTCACACACCAGAATGGCCCAATAAAGAAGGGGTGTTAACGGGGAGGGGGTTTGCTACCTTTAGCAGCATGAGAGCCACTGCGGCATAGCTCCTTCCTGTGTCACTCAATAACATCTGTCATATGTTCACAGTATGTACAAGGAGTCCGTGCTGTGAGTCCTTCCCATGCTACTATTATTCCAACTTCCAGGAAGAATAATGCTAGAATGGGAAGAAGACACAGCAGGAATTCCTCCTGTGACAGCAGACTTTTGATGTTTCCAAGTAGGTGCAAAGGAGCAGCACTGTTGTAGCTTAGATGCCACTGAAGGTAACCTGGGCTCTTATTCAGTCATTTTCTATTGTTATCTCCTACTCTTAAGTTTAGAAAACATTTATCCTATTTTGGCATAGTAAATTATATAAGTTGCTATGGAATTGCTGGACTCTGTTTTGATACGTATCAATAACTATTAAACTGCCATTTAAATAATCTTCCCTTTTGTAGTTTAACCTCCTTTTTTGTTCAATAGTCATCAATGATATGAAAAAACCATTATACACTTTGGAAGAGAGATTATTTTTCAATTTCTTAAATATCTGCATTTTATTCCAAGTCGTAACATCAGTCTTTTCACCATTCTAGTGTTCTTAGCTATTCTCTTATTTGCTAGCATCTTACAGTTACAATCACATGAAAATAATTGTGCAAGGCTTGTCTCTTTGTACACCATAGAATAAATGGGTACTCCATTGTTACATCATTGCGTTCTGTTGCAGCACCACTTACGTTTGCATAACAAGAACATATTATGCTTTTATTGCAAGAGCATAATAAGGAATGGGTAAGTTTCAGGAATACCCCCAAAAAACTTCAATATTTTGGTATTTTTAGACATCACTTTTTCATCTAAAGTGGGTTCACTTCTCCAAGTGCTGCTTCTTCATTTAAGTTAAAGAAGTTTATGTAGGAGCAGTGTGTTAACTGTAGACACAATATCATCATTGCCCAAGAGCATGTGAAACTTTCATTGGCATAATAGCAGGAAAATAAGCTTTTCTGTTTTTATTGCGACTTAGCAACTTTCTGATCTTATCCAATTCCCATCTACACATATGAATTGTCTTGTTATGCAACAGCTGCCAGCCTAAGTCAAAAACTGTTTGGGCAACTGTTTGCTTGATGGTCTGCTCTGTGTTGGGGTTTTTGATAAAGGTGGGTAAGAACTGCAGTAAGGACAGCTCAACACCATATTTATAGTGTGCATTTATTTCAGGTTCATCATCTCCTGCTCGACCTGCAACCCCGTTGGCATCCTGCAGCAGCCCTACTCCCCCGCCTCCTCCACCTAGACCCCCATCTCGTCCAAAATTGCCTCCAGGGAAGCCTGGAGTTGATGTGGTAGGTTTAGCTTCTTCAAAATTACTAATTAAATTGAGACAACATAACTTCAGCTCACTGCGGTACAGACAAATAGAGATGAACAAAGAATTCTTAATAAACAAATGACTTCTGCCGTGTCCCTAACCTAGTGTCTGATTTCCTCCGTTATTTGAAACCATACAGAGAATAATCTCTGTTGATGACGGTAAATAGGCAGATTGTTATGGAAAGTCCGCATTTGAAATTGCAGGCTAGTTTTGTCAGTTTTGTTGGTCATGCCAGAAACAAGTCAGAATTATTACACCTGTGTAAGAATATGCATTTGCTTTAGCAAGAACATCTCTAAAATGTCAAGAAAGGTCAAGAAAGCCGCTATGCCCCAGTTAAATTGAAATTGTCTGACGCTAGTGATGACATGTATCTTTTCACATTTTCTGAAACACTTGGACTTGTACATACACAAGCACAGCAAAGGGATGCTTCAGTTTTTACTATTCTGACATGAAAAGCACTTCTTTGTCAGAAAAAGTGTACATATTTGTTCCTGTCATGTGACAGATGTGCATATACTTTCCACTATGTATAAACACAATCTTGGGAAGTCACAGCCAACCATGGATTCTAAGTACACATTCACAAAGTGAAAGAAACTCATTTACCATTACCATCATTGACTATCCACATGCTCTTTTCATATCTGCTCCTATGTAGCCATCCTTGCTATATAAGAAAAATGTTTGAAAAAAACTCTTCATGAAAAGTAATCCATCATTGTGGATTCCAATAGTGAAACAACCCAGTGATTTTATTTTGGACCATTGCTTAATTTTGCACCTGTGAACTGTTTTTTTGTGCGCCATAGTTTGCAGTTTCAGATGCATCCCCCAAACGTTACATTCTGCAGCATGTTTCTCATCTGCACTACAAATATAGATCACGTGCATTAGAGAACTCAGTAAAACTTTTGGCTACACAATTGGGCTAGTAATCAATAATCAGGAGCTGAGAAATCAATAGATCTGTAAATCCACTCAGTGTGAATGGATTAATTCTGGGTGTTCCAGGGGCCTTAGAAGATAGTGTGTGCAGTTATGAATATTCTTGCTTGAGTTCCTGTTCAGAAATGCACTATGTGTATCTTTATTCTTGTTTGTGTTTGTCTACAGTCCAGACCATTTAGCCCTCCGGTTCACTCATCCAGCCCTCCTCCAATAGCACCTTTAGCACGTGCTGAAAGCACCTCTTCCATATCGTCCACCAATTCCTTGAGTGCAGCTACTACTCCAACAATTGGTAACGAAAAGCTTTTCTTTGTTTGAAGAATAGTTTCCATGAGTGGAATGGCTTGAATATTTTACTTTCTGAAACCCTTTATTTGGTTTATATTTTCCTTTGTTTTCGTTGTCATGGTCATGTTATGTTAAAGCACTTTTTAATGTAAATGAGAATTGCACTCTTGATTAACTGTAGACTGCTGCAACTGCAATGTATATTTGTGTATAAAATAGCAGGGACCTGAAGGGATGCATAGGCTCCCTTTATTCCCTAAACTGTGCCTTCCCCCAATAATTTCCTAAATTCCGCTAAGATCAAGATGCAGTTTTCATTGGGTATAGGAGACTTTCCAAGGGGAGATCAGGAAAGTGGAAAGAATGGAGCTCTTCTGGCAGGTTTTCTATGCTGAAAGTTATTCTGCCTACAAACCAAACTGCTTTTTGAATTGGAGGAGGGAAACTCTAATAGTAGTTTAGGATTCAATGCAGCATTTCCTGGAAGTCTCTTAGAAGCCAGTGGAGATGTGGAACAGTCATGCTTCCCTTTGAATTCTGACCACTATAGATACAAAATGTTTTACAGTACTGTGTCA
The DNA here is from genome assembly GCF_964188305.1 of Podarcis bocagei. NCBI lineage: Eukaryota > Metazoa > Chordata > Lepidosauria > Squamata > Lacertidae > Podarcis > Podarcis bocagei. The sequence goes on from NC_138129.1 coordinate 65,167,441, forward strand.
CTCCTGTGGCTGCAAAGCAGGACGAATAGTCTCGCAATTTGGCAATCATATAAATCATTGTTAGATTAGTTAGCTGTAGCAAAACTAAATAAATGCAATAAAAATGAATAAAGTTTAAGACAAAGTTAATCTTAGTAAGGAGAAATAGGAAAGGATAGCAGGAGCAGAAAGTATACTCTAGTACCAGATATTATTAAAAAGTAATGTTACAAACCAATTGTATTTGCTTCTTGGATTGCAGAAACACATGAAAAATTTCAAAAAGTTCTAAACTTTTTCAAATCCAGTTTCTTAGAAATTTGAAAATATGGAAAGTTGTACTGAAAAAATGTTTTTTTTCTTCTTAAGCTGAGGTTAGATTACAGTTGTCAAAATGTTCTGTGGCTGGCAACGCCTGGATGTTGATGCTTTTCATTTTTTGCTTCATTCTCTGGTCTCCCTTTCTGCTCCCTGCTCCACTTCCTTCTCAGACAAACATATATTTGAATTCTCTTTGTCATTCTTTATTTCATTTACAATACTCTTCATCTTCTTTACACCTTAAAACCACCTTCTTCTCTCTGATATAGTTCTTTTGTGCTGCAGACTCCTGGTTTTCCTTTTTGACCTGCGTCTCTTTTCATCAACGCTTCTGCTCTTCTACAGACCATCTCTGTCACCTTCAGTTCTCATTGTATGCCAGGTTGTTTTCTTTTATTGATTTTCCCTTCTTTTACATCCCTTTGGACCCGTTCTGCTATTAGTCTAAACTTTCTTTCTGTAGTGTTCCTGCTGTGGGCCTCTTAACCTCAATTTTTTTATCAAGCATTTTCTAATCTGTGTAGACGAGAACGGGCACTTGAGCTGCTGTTCAAATTGTCTTTCTGACTATTCTGAATGAACTCAGAATGGCAACAAATTGGATATTCCAAGAAAGGAGGGGGGAATCAAAAATCTGAATGAGCTGAAATGGATATGTTTTGTTTTCATTTGAGTAATAGCCATTGAGCATACTACTGACTTCCCATACTAGTGGTGTTTAGTCTTCACTCAGTCATAGTAATTCACAGATACTTGTTTTGCTTATTAGAAAATGAAGATGCTGTCAACTGGGGCATATATTCAAGCCTCCAGTGATAATTTGTTAAATGCTGAACCTGGTTTGAAGTGCTTTCAGCTTTAGTTTGTCTTTTTGAAAAACCATTCACTCTTGTTTCTTTCTGCCTATTGTGTGTGAAATGGAAGTGTGTGGGGGAGAGTGCTTAATGCAATTTTCTGACTTCATGTTTCCTTTTTCGTACCTATGTCCTTTGTTTCTGCTTGCTGTTGGTCAGTGCAATGACCAGGGTGATATAAATGCATATCAGTCAAAGTACTGAATAGCATTTCAAATACTTAACTAACAATATCGTATTATCAACTAAGAGGCTGTGTCATCAGTGGCTCAACTCCTTGTATGTGAATTATTATGTTCCACGGGGTGGTGTAAATTGTCTGAAACTGATGTCGCTCAGTAGTTTTTATGACACACTGTTGTGTGTTCTTACCAGTAACTGTGTTTCAGAACATAAGGTTCCAATGGAATCAAGCCCATCTGATTTGTGAAAAGGGCTAGTTTTAAGTTGAAACGTTAGCCTAGGTTTTGTGCAGGTAAAACAGGTGATGGGGAGGAAAACACAATTTTCTGTTGAAATAATAATTTTCCCCATATATAAGCATGAACATGATGACTCTGTCACTATAGACATTTTCATTAATAGAAGTAAAGTTCCTCTAGATAAATTTTGTTGCTTTTAAAAGAAATAACCAATGATCCATAGAGACCATTGCTGGTTTCTGTTTGATTTTAGGATAACAATTGTGAAAGTCAAGGTGAATTAGAGTCAGGATTATTCTGTTATTCAACATGATTTCACAAATCTAGATAGCCTTCAAATTGATATTCATAGATGAGGTAACTACAAAAAATGTCAGAACGTTTATTTATTTTAAAACATAATATTTATATTATGCCTAAAGTTACATGTCTTTTCTAAAGCTACCAGTACATCCAACTTGTAAATACAATATTGGAAAAATCTGATGACAGTTCAAATATAAACAACCATTAAAATATCCATCCAATCAGTATCAAACAAGGGTTGCCTGAAAAGAAAGGCTTTATATAATCTTTCTAAAAGCCTGTGCTTATGAGCTCCAGCAGATACTCTTTTAAGGTTTCTTTTCAGTGGATGGAAGAAACCAGTTACTCAATAGCCAAGGACACTCTTTCAAACACAACCGTTTAAAAGTGCTATAGATTGCCCCCAAAGCCTTATATTTAACCTAAACTTTAGAAGCAATGTGAATGTGCAGTTGTGATAGGGTAGTACGTAGTCCAAGTTTTAGGTGGCAGCACACTTAAAACATTACAAGCTTTGAAGGCCACATGCTTTTGACTAACCATTCAAGAACACGAGTAGGCCTTTGATTCATAGTCTTGACATGAACATGATTCATTCGCCATATATGATTTTTATAGAAATTGCTGTTACGTTGAAGTTGATTGAGTAATCAGGCATTTTATTAAAATTATCTAAGTGGCCTTTTTTACAGATGGCCTTGGAGATTTCAGCACCCTTGTTGGGGTGAAGAGAAGCTTTAATACAAAATGATTGAGAAAACAGCTGAAATGGCTAATAAGGAGTTCCTGGTTTGTATTTGTACATCCCAGCTATTTTTAGTTATTGTGTATTTGTTCATAGTGACTAGCTTGAGCATTCTTTATGCTGGCAATATGAAGGTCTTGACATGAGCACTATAGTTAGACTTCCCACTGACTGGCCTGATTTGCTTGTCACGCTAAGCTAAACCAAGGCTTAGTGTTCCCAGAGAGGAGCTTGCAGCTGCTTTGCTGTTCCTGAGTTCTTTTTGCTGCCACGTAACCCTGATTAGCACATTGTTCAAACCTGGGCATCATGGTTATGGTCCCTAGACTAACCACAACTAACCCTTGGTTACAGCTCATAGCTAGTCTGGAGACAGCCTGGTCTTAAGTCCAGGTGCAGAAGACATGCTAAGCTTAAACTTGGTTTAGCTCAGCATGGCACGTTAGCAAAAAAGACCAGGGAGCAGCAAAGCAACTGCAAGCTCCTTTCTGGGAGCTCATACATTCATGCTAAGCCATGGTTAGGTTTAATGCTATGTGCAAGCCTGTTCACTTTCGCAGCTTATAAAAAGGGGCTGCTTGGTTTATGCATCCCTTTTTTTTAGAAATCTGAAATTAGGATTCGCTTCTAGAGATAGCCAAGGTAATAGTCACACTCTTAGACAAGACAAACTATTTCTGGAGTGTTTTCTTGAATGTGTTAAACACAGGCACAATTTTACATTAATATTAGATCAACTTGTTTTGTCCTTTGATATTGTCGGGTGTCTGTGTCTCTGTGGGGAGAATTGTATTCACTGTAGTAAAATAAAAGGAAATCTTTGTTAAATGCTCAAATTCTGTGTTCTCCTCAATGCTCTCCCTGAGCAGGGACGGAGGGAAGGACCATATTCCCCACAGGTACCTTAATTTTAAAAATCTCCCTTGAGTTTTCCATATTGTGAGAATATATAGGTAGCTTCCAGCATTTATTGGCTTCTGGAACAAAATAATGAGAATTTTTTCATCTACTCCTTGAAAATAGGATTGCATGTTTATTGGCAACAGAGAAACCTCCACCTGTCCCAAATAGGCAAGTGGTATTGTCAGATCATGTGTTGGATGAGACTGGATTGTGCCAATCTGCTCTTGTGGCCCATGACAAATAATGCAGTAAATTATGCTTAATATGCTGAATGGCTTGGCATGTAAAAAGCTTCCAGCTCAAGGCAAAAGCATGGCAGGCATTTACCGTGGAGAGGGAATAGCAATTCCTGTGGGAGCAGAGCCCAGGTTCCAATGCAATTTCAGACCTCTTGAGTCAGGGCTAGTTTGAGTCCTTGGTTTGTATCCTAAACCATAGGATTCAAAAAAATGTGCTAAAGATCTGGCCTTTGTATTTTTCCCTGTTTCAGAGAACAACAATTATAGCTTACAGTCATACTATTAGGCTTGAATGGGTTAGCAGAGTAAAAAAAAAAAGGGAGGCCATTAGCAAGAAGCAATGGGTCCCAGTTATAGCAAACTCAGTTTGAGTTCAGCATTGGGAAATACCTCTTGATTGTAGGAATGGTTGGACAGTGAAACACGGTTGGTTTTTTAAGAGGATTTTAGCAAGAGTGAATGACCCTTTGCCAGGTATGCTTTGAGTGTGGGGAACTTTTCCTTGTTGCAGTAGCACCTTTTAAATTCTATGGATCTAAGACAAGAGTAGTCAACATGGTGCCCTCCAGATGTTGCTGAACTCCAGCTCCCATCAGCCCTAGCCAGCATGGTCAACAGTCAGAAATGGTGGAAGTTGTAGTCCAGCAACATCCAGAGAACACAGGTCCTCCATCCCTGGGCTACAGTCACACTTCAGCAGGTAGAGTTTCTTCAGCACCCCTAAACTGACTACCCTTCCATTTAAGACATGGAAGGGTTTGGACACTCATTATAAAATTCTACATGAAGAGTAAGGTACACAAGATGCACATCTACTTAGAAGTAAGCCTTATTGAGTTCAATATGACTTACTCCCAGTAAGTGTCCCTACGATTGTGGCCTAAGTAGCTCGTAAGAAGCACAATTTCTCAGCCTTTGTGGCTTCCCTGTGTGTGACTCTTCCAGTCTCTAAAGGTTATCCCATATATGGAGAGTTTGTCTGAGGAAATATGACACAAAATTATTTCATTTACTGTTTGTCTTTTTTTGTATTTGTTTTTGGGTTCTTGTGGTGGTTGTTGCATATGATTTTGATAATAAAAAGAGATGTGTCCACCATTTCTATGTCTATGATCTTTTTTTCATTGTAATGTTTGTGGTTTGGTTGATAAACAGCTACTTGATTTTCATTTGGAATTTGTGTTTTCATTGTTTTTCTTTTACATTTCTTTTGCTCATGGGTTTCAGAAGATGATGCTTATGTTGACAAACTGCTCACGTTTGAAAGGCATTGTGAAACTCCTGCAGGTACTGTACTAGCAGAGTGGTTTCAAGAAATCTGGATTTAAAATCCTAGCCATTGTCATCTGAATGCTTCCTTCACTGCCACCCTCACCACCATGAGTGTCAAGTGCATACAAATATATACTTATATGTAAAAGAGAGGAACTCATGCCAAACTCAGAAATGCAGCATATAGCATACCAGTTTCCCAATGGCAAGAGTTTTGGAGAGGTGATAGATTTTTGACTTGTGGTTCTTTTTTATGTAAGGTATAATGCTATTACTCAAGAGCAGGTTTTTCCCATATGTATGTTCTGTCTGCCCAGCTCTTCCTTCATTTTACAGGACTAGGCTTCCAAGGAAGCTTCCAAGGCCAGATGTGCTTAGCTTCAGCAGTAGTATTTCCTTAGGTGTTTTTAGTTTGTTTTACATGTACCCTGGACTCTTTAAAATATTGTGAGTCAAAGTAACTGGTAATTTTTTACTAGGAGAGAAAGAAGGGTAGCTTTAAATGTAAATTTATTGGTTCAGTTTGGAAATTTATCAAATAATACGGTTCAATAAAATCATGCACTTAACCAACATTCCAGAAATCCTGCCCAGTAGTTAATTAATCCAAATTTATCACCTTTAGGGGAAACTGTCAAACCAGAGATTAATGCCTCCTTTGGAAGCCCACCCATACGAAAGATCCATGCAACATACGTTCAGAATTATAATGCATGCTTATCTCAAGAGCATGTGAGTGCCAGAATCATTGCCATGTTTTCCCCTTACCAGCCTTTTTCTTCAAGACAGGTTCATGTAATAAAGTTTAGTGCTACATTTTCAGATGTTGTTTTCATACCCAGAGGCATCTTCCAACATTACAGCAGCATCTTTAAAATGGAGACAAGGCCTTGTGTGACAAATTCCGCCCAAAGCTAGTACAGCAAAAAAAAACAACCCAACATACTACTATTCTGTTGCAGCAACAGAACACTTCTCACACCGTCCATTCACAAACACGTAGGCAGCAATCCAGTGGGCAAAAATTATCTCCATTTAGGATTCCATAGCTTGCCATTTTTTTACTTTTTTTTTTGCTTTCTGTTTCCCAAAATAAAACAAGAAAATTGTTTTAAACTCCCTTCTACTCCCCCTTGCACGTTAACAGCTCACAGCGCCTCTTCCTCCCCTGTAGTGAGATTAATAACCTGCTTCTGTGACTTACACTTATGTCCTTCTCTCTCCCTTCTCCTTAACCTTTCCCATCCCGCTTCAACTCCTGGCCATACAGAGAATGAACAGCCTTCCCTCGTCTGGTTTGACAGAGGAAAGTTTTATTTGACTTTTGAAGGTAAGTAGTGCATAGCATACTGGGTTGGAACTTTAAGCCCCCACTTTGCTCTTATTATTTAATAGAAGCCCTTTGGTTTCCTACAAACAAACAAACAAACAAACAAACAAACAAACAAACCCATTCTACCTTTCTGTATGGTAATGCTATGGCTACTTAGATGACATGACGAGTTCAATCAGAATCATTTTAAAATTTGATTTGTACAACTGTGTCCCTTCAATTGTTATAATTTAAAGGGGAATGGGGAAATAATTGTTGTTGATTTTTTTTTAAAAAAAATCTTCTTCTGGAGTTACTGATTATCAAAGAACTTGACTCTGTCAACCAGGGCTTCTTTGTATACACTTTGCAAGCAGTTTTTACACCTTATAGCAGCTACACATTATAAATATAGGTAAAATGTTCTATTATCCTGTTATCCGTTTCTAGAGCTTTCCTTGCCATCATATTCTTAACCATGACAATCTCCCATTCCCTTAATAAATAGAGTACTTCAGAGAAATATGAAAAATACATTTGTATTTAGTGCTTGGATCATGTATCAAGACCGTTTGACGGGGGTGGTGGTGGATAAAAATAGTATTACAATCTGAATGTTGGTCAATTAATAAAAGTCCATTATCCATTTGATACTTCAGTGTTGTCATTTTAACATTTATGTAACCTTTTTCCAGCTTGGCTATACAGGAGAGTTAAAGCTTTCCTATATTAAATGTTTGATTTCATGAACCTATTTTATTCTGTGGCAAATATCCTCTGGAGTAAGAATTGGTTGGCACAACTCAAGTTGTTTTTAGTACCCCAAAAAAGTGTTCCAGAGCATTGTTGAACCTCCTGAACCATGGGAAGGTACTGCAGAGAAGTGGAGCAGAATCATCAAAATCACCTCCCTCTACCTTTCCTTTGCAGAAACTCTACACTAGATTATCAATCCCTTCCCTCACAGAAGGGGCTCTTGCCTGAATGGAAGGATAGTTTCTTAACCTTTTTCTGTGGAACTGCTCCACATATCTTGTTACCTCTAATTCACCTCTGGGGATAAATTTATAAGAAAAAGAAAGTGTACTGGAATGACTGAGTTTCATATGAGCATGAAATGTTGTGGTCTGAAATGGAATATGTAAGTCAGTTAGCCAACAAGGTGCCCTCCAGATGTTCTGGACTACAACTCCCATTATCCCCAGTCATTGGCCATGCTGACTGGGGCCGATAAAATTACAGTATAGGTCAAAATGTTTGAAGGGCACCTGATGAAGATTGAGAAAGCTAAGTTTGATGCCTCTGGAAATATTTTTCTGTTATAAACTAGGTAAAGCGAATGCATCTTTCCTTCCTGTTAAGTCAGCCTCTGCCTAATCTTAACCAGTTACTGATAGGTCTTTGTGATTTGAAAATACTGATACGATCCTTTTAGTTTTCTAAGTTAAAGGAATACCCCCTAATGGTTTATGTACCTTAAATATACTTCACAGAACTAACATCATAGTACAACTATTCTGCTATCTGTAAAAGTTGTTGCCCATCTGCAAACAGTTGTTTTTTTAATCAGTCTTGGGAAATTGTCCATATTTGGTGACGGTAAACTTTAATTTTGTAGGAAAACAGCAATGGGGGGCAGCTTTAATTGACTACATGTTTCTCTCAGCAGTTAATTGTTTGGGCCTATACTCAAGCTGGGCTTGAGAGTCCTGTCAAAAGTAGCACTGGAGCTCTAGAAGTTTTTGCACCTGGTTCCCTCCGTGCTTGTTTTTGGTGCCATGATGCCAAGGCACTGCTCTTTTAAGCAAGTGGCTGACCCAATCTTCTTTTGTGGTTATTGTTTTTGACCTGTGCCTCTGCTAATTTAGTTTTGTGTGTTTTGTTACCTTTTATTTTTTGTGAACCACCTCGAATTCCTTCAGTAGACAGAATGGCAAGATAAAAATATTTTGAATAAATAAAACAATATTGCCTAAACATGTGTAGAACCAACCCAGGGAATCCCTGTGGATTTGGCTCTGTGGATAAAGAACCTATCAGCACATTGGGGAAAGGCAACATTCACACATGCACACTCCCAAGCAGACATTGATCCAGCACACCTTTAGTACATTTGAATAGGGCTTTCATTTCTGCCATTCCAGCCTGCCTTTAAAAAGCAAATATGGACAGTGGTTTGACTTCTTGCATTCACAAAACCTATGATTTCCTGCTAGTGATTTCATGATTTATAATGGTGTTCTTGAAGCACTTGCGTTGTTAAGTAAACAATGTCTGTCTGTAGGTAAGAATTATCTACATTTTTTTTGTTTAAATTTGATCAGTTTCCATATATTTTTAAATCTTGCATAATCAGCTCATAAAAATACAGACAAATCTCTCAAAATAGGAAATGCCTTATACCTCAGGCTTGAGAATTTAAAAAAGGACCAAAATGCTAAGTTTTGTCACTAGGGCAAAATCAACCACAGGTTAGTCCTAACCCTTCTTACATTGCCTCACTTATGGCTGAATCTGAAAGTCCTAGACTATAAAATATAGTTTTTAAAAGGTTTTCATCAGGTGCCAAAGAGGCATCACATAAACAAACAAACAAAAAACAACAACAACCACGTCAATAAAGCCTGTTCAATAAAGCAATTTCAATAACCTGTAAACAAACCCAGTAGAAAAACAACAAAAACTTCAGCAGCAAGTACAATAAGAGCAGATGGTGCAAATTACCAAAAAGCTGGATTGATTTCTTAGTTTCTAATTGGATTTCTTTGACAAAGACTCCATTCAGCATTGACAGAATAAGTTTATTCAAGGCAAGGGGAATAAGCCACAAAGTGTTGGGTATTTTCCTGCAATTGCCCGTTTGTGGGAGGAGGAGTGGAAGAAAGGGAGTGATGAGAAGTAGGTGGTAAAGAGGAAGCCTGAGGAACTAAGTGAGGAGGACAGGATCCTGCAGATTCTGAAAAAGTTTACCCCAACCCCCCCCCCCAAAAAAGATGGTGCTGAAATCCCATCCCAGCAACTGCATCTGTGTCACTATCAGAAGCTGATGAATATCTATGGCAAAGCAGGATGTTTCTTTGGATTTCATACATTTGAAGCCAATTTGCATCCTAAATAGAAGTTGTTCTTAAGGTAGAAGCCTGGTAGTTGGTGCTGCTAGACTTTCTTGTAGGGTAGGGTCACCAGATGTTCCTGGGGACAGACCCTGGATTCAGCAATCTGTCCCCGGACAAAATGTGTCCCCAGGGACAGCAGAAAATTTTAAGTGTGGGAGAACCTAAGGCAAAGGAAATCATTGTACTGGTGCCGTGTGTCCCAGTGCATGTGACCCATTGTCTAGGCCCAGCAGAGGGAGGAGTCAGCCTGCATTCAGGTGGGATCTGCAAGATGGGATGGGATGCCCTTTTGTATTAACTCTGCAATTGCTTATAAAGGCACAGTTGTTGCTCAGGTGCCAAATGCAAACTGAGCATCATTGGGCAGCCTGCGCTATGACCATAAGTTTGGTGCTACATGAAGCTCTCAAAACAGGAGCATAGGAAACTGCTTTATACCAAATTAGTTTGTTGGTCTAACTAGCTGTGATTTGGAATGGTTCTCCAGCATATCAAACAGGGCCCTTCCTATTTGGTAATTGTAGTTCATAGTGTTTAATGTTTACATTAAGCCACTGCCATTGTGCTGATGGCACCGTTGCTGTCTGTTGAAAATAAGCCAATATCATGTGGTGGACCCTCTTGGTTGCAGTTTTAGAAACTTGACAGATTCACTCTGTTTGGATAAAGCAGTGTAATACAGAAAGTGAGACAGGTGATGTTTAATTTACAAAAAAAGATAGTCCCAAGCAATCAGCAGTAGAGTTTGATCTCCCATCGTCTTCTTTAAACTACTGCCTAAAAAAATCTGCTGCCTTTGCAAACCTGCATCCTAAGTAATTATCAATTTCCAACTTTATTGTACTGTAATGTAGTTCCTAATCAAGCCTTAAAGTGTAGCCCCCCTGAGTCTGTCATCTTCTGCTGAGTTTTGTATTACACATAACAAACTGATGCTTAATAAATACTAATACTTTTTACCCCAAGGAGCATATTTGACAGAAAAGTAATCTCTCATCTACAGATACATTTTGTGATACTTTATTTTCCCAGCTTTTATGTCTCCACTAAAGTAATCCATGCCTCTGAAGCACTTTGGTTTGTCATGATTGTAAATCACACTACTTGCAAATATCACATATGAAAGGTACATTAAAATTGCTGCTTCTGCAAATTTATCTCTTCACTTGTTGGGTAACATTTTAGAAAAGCTGTTTTCCATTTAGTGTGAATGTATTTCATAATCTCCAATACAAACAATAGTTGGGTTTTTGTTGGGTCCAAAATATTGGGTCCCTACTTTTTCTTCCTTCCGTGAACTAAATTTAATTTTGTCTGCTTAGAAAACATATTCTCAAATCAACAGCTTTGTGAATAAGAAGGCTGGTGTATCAGTTTATGCTTATTGGGTCTTCAAATCTTATTTAAAATGAAGAAGGGTACTTAAGTCTATGGGACAGCAACTATATCCATCTGAAGTGTGCTGCCTAGCCTCTGCTTGACAATTTCAAAGCTAAAAGAGGTATGAGAAAACTGGCATCTATGGCAACTCATGGGGCTGGCAGGTCAACTCTGAGTAAGACCTCCCTCATCCACAATTTGATTGTGGATGAGGAGGTTGATCTGGTTTGTATCACTGAGACTTGGGTGGATGAGCAGGTTGGAGTTGGTCTCATCTGGGTACTCAGGTTAGCATCAGGGCAGACTTGAGGGAGGGGAGGAGGAGGGGAAGTTGCTGTGTTCTACAGAAATTCCCTCCTTCTCCCTCTCCTTGCTACAGTTGGGGGATCTAAAGTGTGTGTTCCTGGCATTGGGCAATCAGGACAAATTAGGGATTCTGCTGTCTTGCTTCCTGCCTCGCTGCTCAGCTTTCTCCTTGCCTAAGCTTACACAGCTGGGCTCAGAGGTGGTGTTGAGGACTCCCAGACTGCTGGTTTTGGGGGACTAACATCCATGCTGAAGCGAGTGGCTCTGGGGTGGCTCAGGACTTCATGGCTGTCATGACACCCATGGGGCTGTCTCAACATGCCACCGGTCCAACACATGTGGCAGACCACACTCTGGACCTTGTTTTCTCAACTGCACAGGAAGAGGGTGATCTGAAAGTAGGGAGCATTGAAATCAGTCCCTGGTCATGCTCAGATCACTTCCTGTTGAGATTTAGGCTTCCAGCATCTTTCCCCCTCTGCATGACGATGGTTTGTCCTTGGAGGCTGATGGATTGAGTGGGCTTCCAGGCGGCTCTGGGGGATTTTCTGGCTAATATGACTTGTGCTCCTGTCGAAGTCCTGCCTGACCTCTGGAACATCTGAATGGCTCAAACCATTGATGCAGTTGCCCCTGAGCTGCTCCTCCTGCTTCATGGAGCCCATTTGGCTCCCTGGTATACTCCAGAGCTTAGGGCGAGGAAACAAGCTGGACGCAACTGCAAGTGGAGGAAAGATCTGGCTGAATCCAGCCAAACAGTGGTGAGCGCTCATCATTGAGCCTACCTATTGGCAGTGAAGGCTCAGGAACGAAGGCATACTTGGTTACCTCCACTGCATCCTCACTATGCCGCCTGGCATAGCTTTTCTGGGTAATGCAGGCCTTTTAAAGTCTGGCCTTAGGCAATTGACAGAACGACAGTAGCTTGCTGTGACTTGTTTGCAAAGCATTTTTAGGACAGAATAGCTTGCATCTGTTACAGCACATGAATCCTGAGTTGTGTCCAGAGAACTGTCTAGTCTGATTATGTTGGATAAGTTTCAGTTAACAAGGCCTCAAGAATGTGGGAAGGGTGCTTGGATAGGGTTGCCATATTCCAAACAGTGAAAATCCAAACACCAAATTTGACACTGCCAACATGGATTTTATGCTGATGGATGCAATATTCCAGATATGCCCAGGAAATTCAACATGTATGGCAGCCCAATGCTTGGATCAGTCAGGGCGACCACTTGCGCTCTCTACCCTTGCCCCTTTGGGCTGATAAAAACTAGCAGAGAGGGGACAGCTGTCTGTTTGATAAGCAATTGCAACATAGAGAAGATAGGATTACCTGGCGGGCACTATAGCAGATCTCCACGGTGTGCCCATGGGCCTCAGACTTGAAGGAAAATTTCATCCTCTCTCTTTTTAACCTGCTCTGCACATGTTGAAATAACCATTGTTTTTCCTGTACATAGCTCACGGTTCTGACCAAAAATGAAATTTCAGGTTTAAATTCCCTCTTCTTGTTTGTATATAAATATCACAGCTTATACAATTCACAACACTGATATTAAATATAACACCATGTAACCACTCACATTCATTCAACAACTAAACAGGCAATTTTATGTTAATTGATAGTGTTATTTCCATGATGATTGCTTCATAATTGGTACACACTTGAACCAATTAATTTTACTTAGCCATGTAATTTTATCTTGACTATTTTGAATTGATTTATTCACAGCGTACTCTGAAATTTTGCTGGTTCTGTCTATCTCTATTTGTCCCTAAGCAATAAAAGCATAACAGTATAAAATAATAAAATTTCAAGGTTACAGAACCCCAGTGCCTTAACTGTACTTCTCATTTTAACAAACTTTGATGTGCTGAATGTTGTTGTGATAAATGAACCTGTCTTATAAGCATCAAAATACATTTCAACATCCAAGTTCATTTTCATATTTTGTGTAGTATTTTGAGTTGTATAATTGTGATATTGTGACAATGGGCTTTTCATTCTTAGCTCTTCTTTATTAATACTCTTCATATTCACAGCACAATTTGTAGAAGGACATTTTGTACTATTAAAACTATAATAGATGTACTTTGTACCTGTCTAAAAGGGATGGCATGAATAGGCTACAAGACAGAATTTACGCAAGAAGCTTTTATTACTTGCCTAAGGGCCAAACTACACATGATGGGCAATTCTCTAATTTTTCTTCCTTGTTGAGCAGCTAGGAAGCCAAAGCTTTGAGCAGAGAACCAGAACAGGGAGGCGCTGAAGAATGATTTCCTTTTCTACTGCTTGTTTGCTCAGAATCTCCCCCTGGCAGGGAAAGCCCAGGTTAAAAGAGCAATTTTCAGCAAATGGCAAGAATGGTTAGGATTAAGCAGCCTCTCCTTTTCATTTTCCATTTCAGCTTCCCTTGGCTGCTTCTTATTCAGGAAGAAGGTGGGAGGGAGAAGCATGGAACTTGCTATATATCCATAACAATGATTTGCTTACATACATGTTAGTTCTCCCTACATGAGAATTTACAGCCTTGTGGTTTTGATCCATTTGTTCATGCTACACACAGCAGTGGCAAAGGTTGCTTAAAAACACAAGGTGGACATGCCCCTGTGAATGATGTTTTGAACTATTTGCACCTGCTATGAACTGCAATTCTGTAATCCTTTTTGTTTGTTGTTGTGCTATGAATCTGGATGTGAAAGAGAGGGGAGGCATGAATGCCTATGGTCTGTTTAAGACCACTTGTGCATTAATTACCTAAGAGTGTCTAAATATGACCCGACTTTAACTGTTCTTTAATTGTTCCTCCAGGTCAAGTGTCAATTCCAAGCCAGGGTGATAACCTGGATAAATATTGCTTTTGGGTGTTAGATTGCTCAGCAGTGAAAATGGTCCTGTAGTCTAGGTTTCAACTCTACATCTGTAAGATGTGAATCAGAGTTATCTCTCTTACTGAATAGCTGTGGGGATGATTAAGGATTGCAAATCACTTTATGCAAGGAGAATATTCTGCATGATGACTAAAAAAGCAAATGCAGGCTACATAAACAGAAGCATAGCTTCCAGGTCACAAGAAGTAATAGTTCTACCCTATTTTTCTGCTGGTCAGCCAGCATTTGAATAACAGTCTTCAAATATCTTCAGGGCCCTCATGCAGAAGATGGGATGAACTTGTTCTCCTTTGTTCCAGAGAGTAGAACTAGAACAAAGGGGTGGAAATTGCAAGGGAGCAGATTTTGGCTAAACATTGGGAGAGGCCACCTGATGGCAAGAACTGTTCTAGACTGTTAGAACAGTAAGGACTGGAACAAAGACTGCCTTGGGAGGATGTGGTTATCCATTGGGGACACAATAAATTCTTCGTGCATTACGCAGCCTGCATTGTGTAGGGGGTTGGACTAGATAAACACTGTGGTCCCTTACAACTCTGTAATTCTGTAGTGTAAATAAAGCATAAAATGAAAGTTTAGCAAAAAATTACACTTGCCCAAATCTATCAAGAAAAATAGCTATGGAGAAACAACTTCTATCCTTTATAATTTGTTTGATAGATCTAAAACTACCTGGACAAATTGCATAGGAATGCACATTCAGAACCACATGGGCAGATTGCTGAGGGATTCACATTCAAATATACTTTAGCATTATACGTATGGATGTAAGGCAATGTACAGCAATGCAGGTGGGCAACTTCACTTTCCAAAGTATTTGTCTAATCCTATAGGAGTTTCTTGCATGAGATTATAAGTCGATCAGGGCCACTTGATTACTGTTCTGTACATCTACTGGATTTTAAATATGTACTATAAATAAGAATTTAGACCAAGATGTGGGACTAGGACTTGCTGATCAGAAGGTCGGCGGTTTGAATCCCTGCGATGGAGTGAGCTCCCATTGCTCGGTCCCTGCTCCTGCCAACCTAGCAGTTCGAAAGCACGTCAAAGTGCAAACAGATAAATAGGTACCGCTCTGGTGGGAAGGTAAACGGCGTTTCTGTGCGCTGCTCTGGCTCGTCAGAAGCGGCTTAGTCATGCTGGCCACATGTGGTGAGCCAGTGTGGTGTAGTGGTTAAGAGCGGTAGTCACGTAATCTGGGAAACCGGGTTCGTGTCTCCGCTCCTCCACATGCAGCTGCTGGGTGACCTTGGGCCAGTCACACTTCTGTGAAGTCTCTCAGCCCCACTCACCTCACAGAGTGTTTGTTGTGGGGGAGGAAGGGAAAGGAGAATGTTAGCCGCTTTGAGACTCCTGAAGGGGAGTGAAAGGCGGGATATCAAATCCAAACTCTTCTTCTTCTTCTATGACCCGGAAGCTGTACGCCGGTTCCCTCGGCCAATAAAGTGAGATGAGCGCCGCAACCCCAGAGTCGCTTTACCTTTACGGATTAAATATAAGGTTGGATAATTTGACACGTTGCTATCATACCTGGAAATGACCTATTTATTGAGGGCAGCTAGCTTAATTTGATTTACAAAGGTCATGCCACATCTGTCCTGCTGAAACATTTACCTTTTGCACTTGGAGAAGTGACACTTAAAAATGTATTACAGTGGTAACAGCTGAATTTATAACATGGGCAATAAGCAGTGACAACCCAAGCACCACTGAGATGATGAAACTAAATTACACCTTGATGGTTAATATGACGACAAAAATTCTTGGGACGTTGGGAGAAGGAAAAAGAGACAGAACCAAATAGTTTTTAACAACTGCTTACCACACATCATACAATTAAAGTATGTGACTTACCCCAGTGAAACAAAAAGGGATTGGGAAGCGCTCCAAAACGATCTCTCCAATATGTACGAATGGGCAAATGCAGTTCACTGGAAATAAGGATAAAGTGATGAACGTCAGGGCGGGGAAAAAAATCTTAATTTCACATATATGCTCATGGTGTCAGTTTCTCACCAGAAATGAGACATTAGGGTTATTGTGCATAGTTGGATGAAGACATTGGGCCTGTGTATAGCAACTGTAAAGAAGGCAAATTCTATGCCAGGAAATAGGAATTTAATTGGAAAAAACCCTGAGAAGAAGCCTGGTATAATAGATAGATAGATAGATAGATAGATAGATAGATAGATAGATTCTTTATTGTCATTACACTAGTGCAACATTGCACAAGTGCAACGAAATTGGATGCCATCCCTTAAAAACAGTAAAAACAAAACAACAACAACAACCAAACAAACCACCTTCCAACCACACCCACACCCACCCCCAAAAACTCCCAGATCTCACTATCGAGTTACAGCATTCAAAAAGGCCACAGCTCTTGGATAGAAACTGTTTTTCAGTCTATTTGTCCTTGACTTGATGTTTCTATACCTCCTGCCAGAAGGCAGTAGTGCAAACAGACTGTATCCCGGGTGAGATGGATCCTGCAGGATGTTGTTTGCTTTCCTAAGGCAACGGGAACCGTACAGTTCTTCCAAAGGTGGGAGAGGGTGACCAATAATCCTTTGGGCTGTGGTTATGACCTTCTGGAGCACCTTCCTCTCTCTAGCTGTACAACTGGAGAACCAAGCACAAATACAGTATGTGAGTATGCTCTCTATGGAGCCTCGGTAGAAGGACACCAGTAGTCTCTCACTCAGATTGTTCTTTTTTAAAAGTCTGAGGAAATAAATTCTCTGCTGGGCCTTCTTCACCAGAGCAGTGGTATTTGCGCTCCAAGTCATGCCCTGATCCATAGTCACTCCCAAAAACCTGAATTCCGCCACCCTCTCCACCCGTTCCCCGTTGATATACAAGGGCTGAATGTCCGCCTTTTTTTTCCTGTAATCCACCACCAATTCCTTGGTCTTAGCCGTATTAAGAGCCAGATTGTTCTCACCACACCAAACACAGAGCCGCTCCACCTCGTCCCGATAGGCGGACTCATCCCCTCCTGAAATGAGCCCCACCACCGTAGTATCATCAGCAAACTTGATGATTTTGTTGCTGGAGTAGATGGCTGTACAGTCATACGTATAGAGAGCATAGAGCAGGGGACTCAACACACAACCCTGTGGTGAGCCGGTGTTAAGGCTAAGGGCTGTGGACACATGTGACCCTACTCTAACCCTCTGAGAACGTTCTGACAAAAAATCCAAAACCCAGAGACAGGTGGAGTTGGAGAGTCCAATCGTCTCTAGCTTGGACACCAGTCTATGGGGGAGGATAGTGTTAAAAGCAGAGCTAAAATCCACAAACAGCAGCCTCACATAATTCCCCGGCTGCTCCAGATGGGACAGAGCAGCATGGAGAGTGGTGGTGATAGCGTCTTCTGTGGATCTATTTGCCCTGTATGCAAACTGGTAGTTGTCAATAATACAGGTAGCAGCTTATAATAGAGAACAATTTAGTCTAAGGAAACTCCACAGAAGTACTGCAGCTATCAAAATTGGGTTATCCCATTAGCTTCTTTAAAGTGAATGGTTAGTCTTAATTATAAAAATAATTCTTCCGTCCCACAACAATCCAGATTCTGGAGTTCATGAAATATTTGTCACAAAACTTCATAAAATTCCTGACAATGCCTCATGTTGGTTCAGTTCAAACTGTGTGTGTACAACCATCACACATATGCAAAGGTATGCATAGTGCTAAATTATCATATTTTGCTGTTATCGGGATGTAGATTTATATACCTATCCTGTGTTTTTTCCCATTTCATTTGCATCAATGGGCAAGGCCAAATGTGATGCTTCTATTCTTCTACACATCCATTCCATCTAGTGCATACCAGTTATCCTGTTTCTGTGTGGTTAAAGGTAAAGGTACCCCTGCCCGTACGGGCCAGTTGTGTCCGACTCTAGGGTTGCGTGCTCATCTCGCTCAAGAGGCTGGGAGCCAGCGCTGTCCGAAGACACTTCCGGGTCACGTGGCCAGCGTGACGAAGCTGCAGCTGGCAAGCCAGCACCAGCGCCGCACACGGAAACGCCGTTTACCTTCCCGCTATAAAGCGGTACCTATTTATCTACTTGCACTTAAGGGTGCTTTCGAACTGCTAGGTGGGCAGGAGCTGGGACCGAACGACGGGAGCTCACCCCGCCGCGGGGATTCGAACCGCCGACCATACGATCGGCAAGCCCTAGGCACTGAGATTTTACCCACAGTGCCACCCACGTCCCTTCCTGTGTGGTTACTTTTATTGAATTTTACATTTCAAGGTGCAAGCACAAAATGGTTTCTAGTGAGTCTGCAGTGTTGCATAATTGCAGAATACTTGTGGAAGCAGGTGCTGTGTCTCTTGAATACCACTGCAAAATGTAAACTGTGGCACCCCTACCAAATGACTTGCCACAGCTAGTAAGTAGGAACCATCTCATAATTGTAAATATGCTACCTAGAGTTCATCTATATTGCTTCTTCATAAGCATCTAAAAGTGTGCTGGTTACTGCATCTTTGAAAAGTAAGGGTCCATTCACACAACTGTACATCCAGCTAGGGATGTAGATCAAATGTTTCAGGACTGGCTGGGGCTCATAGTGAAATTGCCATCTCATTGATTCAGTTTACATCCTGCACACACTTCATCTATATTTTCTGGGATGCTATCAATTCACAATTGAAGGCCTAGGGACTGAAATATAAACAAAGTCCATAATTAAGCCAGCTGCTTCATCAGTTGTCCATCTCAACCTATTCTGTCTACATTCCTAACAAACTAAAGGAGGAATGGAGGACCTGTGGCCCTCAGATCTTGCTGGACCAAAACTTTGATCATCCCTGACCTTTGGCCATGCTGGCTTATTAGAAGTGGAGTCCAGCAATATCTGGAGTGCCATTGGTTCCCCGTGCCTGACTATATGAAATCACCCTTAGACTGCATGTGAAAGCTACATAGAATCATGCAGGACAATCTTCTGGGTACCATACCACTTCAGGGTGCTAGTGGAGAATCACATAATTGGATACAGTGGTGCCTCGCAAGACGGAATTAATTCGTTCTGCGAGTTTTTTCATCTTGCGAATTTTTCATCTTGCGAAGCACGGTCAAGTCGCAACTGCACCTCTTCAAGCGGTTTTAAGAAAAAGGAAACAAACTTGCAAGATGTTTTCATCTTGCGAAGCAAGCCCATAGGAAAATTCGTCTTGCGAAGCAACTCAAAAAATGAAAAACTCTTTCGTCTTGCGAGTTTTTCGTCTTCCGAGGCATTCGTCTTGCGAGGTACCACTGTACTTCCCCACATTTATTTTTTTAAAACACAACTGATCGCTGCACATGGAAATCTGTTATAGCAAGAAGGAAGCCATTTCCCCATTAGGCCTGCTTTCCACAGGCAAGGAGGTTTTGATCTGGGAGCAGACTCTGAATTGGTGCTGTTTAAGGATGATAGCTTAACTACTTGGAATTATATATCTATATATATTTGAATCTATATATCTATATCCATCCATCCATTATTACTTGTATTTTGAACCTTCATAGCGAGCTATTATCTGCTAGAGCACCTAAGAATTCATGAGGATATTGGTCCATGTCAGTAGTGTCATTAGGTACAGTATTGCATGGATACATGTGGGACTATTATAACTGTAGACTATTGTTCAGCCTCATTTTGAGAGGTTGGGCTGAATTTCCAACAGACCCATCAAAATTTACCTCCTTGTGATGTATTCTTTGATCTTTTCCTCTTTGAAAACCAGGAAACTGTTCCCTTTGGACTTTGGGCATGAAAATAAATAGTTGCAAAATAATAGCTCCAAGCCTCTTGGGACCAATATTCCCTAAAATTAAATCGTTCTTTGTTCTTTCACTGCTGAAAATATGAACCTTGTGACTCAGAGATTTCTCAGAGGATGAATGGAGGTGCAAGAAGGGTTGCAAGCAATCTAATAGTGCATAAAAATGTAATAATAAAAAGAGGGAAAGTAATTAATAGAATTGGCTTTGTGGTGGGAATGAGCCAAAATATAGTGCTCTTTCCCCATGGAAAGCCTTCTCCTGCATCCATGTTGATGTTCTTTTAGGGGAAAATGTCTCTCTGTGTGTGTACTTAACCTCAGTGGATTACAGTCCACTCTATCTCTTTCCAAGGCTGGGACAAGATCAAGATTCAGTTATGTTGTGGTTCAGATCACTTTGTGACAGTTGCAGCTTCAGTTTAAGCAAAAATGATCAGCAAAGATATGAACAGTTCAGCAAGATCCCTCCCTTCCTTCATTGACAGGAAGTTGAGGGATAGCAGCTTTCCAACAAAGGACCTGGTTTTTTTCCTAGAGGAGCGTCGCTTTCCTTCTGCATGGCCATTGTACATGGTCTCTCCTCTGTGCTGTGCCTCTTTTCACATCCCCATTAATGTTACTGGAACTTCCAGGCACAGGCAGCAACCAATTTGGGGGGGGGGTATGTTCTGGACCCCTGCACATGTTGGCAGAACCCGCGCAAGCATGTCCTGCTCCACTCTTTTTTGGGTCATTTTTGGGTCCGTTCTGGGTTCAGCATGCTGTCTGTGTGTGGTCATGCATGTATCGGATGCGCCTAAAAGGATTGCTGCCAGTAAGTCAATCTAAAGATTGCATTCTATATGCCTACTGCAGTATATAGCTGATATGCTGCTGTAGCCCCTCTCTGAAAATTTCCTTCCTTGATCAGCTATTTAAACAGCTGCAGTAGAAAGAAATGTGATATTGTGAAGTGTTCTCCATTAGCCGGGCTAGGACACCTATGCATTTGGCTTCGCCCCTCCTTGTATTGCTTCCTGTAATGGTCCCTCCGCCTCATCATTATGTAACTTCATTATGTAATAATATGGAAGTCTGTAGCTGGATATGTTTAATTTCCTCTTCCCATTCCTTTCTATCCTCTCTCTTAGTTTGTAAGTCATTGTTACAGCCTGTAAACCACCTTGAGTGCTTTGGCCAGAACAGCAGTAACTAGACATAAGCTAAATTGCAACCTCTTCCTTTGAAGACTACTCTAAACGGGTGTGTTTTAAATAGACTTTTATGGCGTGAAAGTGCCCTTAGGATGTTCTGCTGTTATACATGGCCCTATTATACACCATGACAGGGACAGTTTCCACATATCACACAGTGCTGCTGTTGGAGGTGGAATCACAAAGGCCAGTCATCATCTGTCCTCTAGCAGAAGAGTGCTAGAGAAGAGACCTGCAAGCCTCACACAGAAGCAACATTGGAGCCTTCCGTGTGAAGCGTAATATCTGCATGTTAAATTTCATGGTGGTTGAATCTTCATTGAACCAAGTTCTGTGTATCCGGGGGGGGGGGGTATATTCCCCATATCTTGTCTTTGTTTCAAATCAGAAGCACTTTTGATAGTTTAAATATTTGACCAGAATAAGGACAATTTTCAACAATACAATGATAGAAAATATAATGTAAAACACACTAGAAAATGAACTTTCTTTTTGTAATTGTCATATTTATCCCTAGTATATCATAAGGGTGTGTGGTTGAGAATGACTGAAGAGAACATGACTATGCAGAGGTGTTCATCTAAAGATGGATGTTCTTTTTCAAGCGTGTTGGGAAAACATTTTCCCAGGTTTTGTTAGCCACATTAAGAGATTTTAAATTAAGCAGGCTCTCCTCAGACTAATATGCAATACTGTTCATGACACCGTGTGAACTGCTTGGGGGGGAAAGGTGTCTGACTGCAACATCATGATGGTAATTGTTTTTCTTGCTGGCCTCCTAACTCCTGCCAGAGTTATTTTCCAGATATTTTGCATAAGTGGTAAACAGATAACCCACAACCTGCTGCATACTGAATTATTACAACAGTAGCACTGTATCGCAGGGTAAAAGAAAATAGTAAAGCTTGCGTATATATTACAAAGCATTTAGTGCTACTTTTTCTAGCTAAATAGACAACCAGAATTTTTAAAAAATCTCTTTTGAAATGCACTCTGTATGGCAATTCTATATGTATTCCTATCCTCTGGAAAGCTAATCTTTCCCCATGAGGTATGTTTCTGTGGGTTTTGGTGAGAAACGCAACAGAGACCAGGAAGCGTAATCTGATTTACATGGTAGATTTATTCATATTATAATTTATACTCAGAAGGACCTTCAGGGGGTTCCCCCTCCTCATCTTTTGAAGAAGAAGGAGAAAAAATGTCCTGATCATTTATGGAAGTAGCTTATTTAGAAAGTTGTTTTGGTGCTACTGCAGACAAACAGGCTGAATGCCATTTTAAGCTCCTGGTTGTGAATTGGCATGATTTGTGGGAATTGGTCTTGCAGGCCAAATTGGGACTTAATTTGCCGCACTAGCTAGAAGCCCCTCGCTGCTGCCCTAGAAGGGGAAGCAGGGAGTTTCATTGTGATCTTTCCCCCTCAGACGATTCTTGTTATTATGTCCAGCTCAACAACAACTATATTTTACTTAAGTATTATTTCAGCATGTGGCATTGTACTGGTTGTATGATTCACTTAAATTTACCACATTCTTTGGCACAATCCTTTGAAACTTGTTGGTGTGGGGAAAACTTTTATTTACCACATTCTTTGGCACAATACATTTTACAATACTTTGAAACTTGTTGGTGTGGGGGAAACTTTTAAAAATAGTTTTATTTTGCTGTTTGTTTAGACCCCGTAATCTGACATTCCTTTGGTCTTGATGGATGTCTTGAAGAAACCTCTCTCTCTTTTCATCATTAAGCTCCAGAATAGACTTGGAACCTAGTTGGAATTAATAGACTAGTCCTTTCTTCCATATTTATATAGTCATTGTGGGAATAGATATAAAAAAGGCGCTTCAGAGGAAGAAGCAGTGGAGGCATGTCCATTACAGTGAATGGAGCACTGCCCCACGAACCTCAGCCAGCCCCTCTTACAGACTCTGTCATTGACTCCAGCTCCATCTATTGTATATCTCCCTGCTTTCTGCCCTACCAGTCCTGAAGGCCAGAAGCTACCACCAGAGGGAAATCTAAAATATGCTTCTTGGAGTTCATTTACTTGCTCCTCTTTATATTTCAACCTTTCCGTCTTAATGAGAGATAACTTAACCCTACCAGCCTATGTGGAGATTAGTTGTGTTCCAGTGAGAAATGAAAACCGTATTTATAGGTTTTTGCACAATTTTTCTATTCTTCATTCTGGAATACCTGTTGAAATAAAGGGAGAATTGCATTGGATTTTTACTTTCTTGAGCAACTAAATATATTGTTAATCCTCTGGAGACTTACTGTATTTTTCCATCTATAAGACATCCCCATATATAAGACGCCCCTTATTTTTGGGGACTCAGATTTAAGAAAATGGGGGGAGATGGCCCGTGTATAAGATGCCCCCTCATTTTTGACATCATTTTTTAGGGGGAAAACCTAGTCTTATATACAGAAAAATACAGTACTTACCAGAATGGCAAAACCATGGGGGGTGATATCCGAAAACACATATCTACTCTGCACATGACTTAGTCAGATAACACCAATGGTATTGATCACGTCTGCTCACAGTGGGAGAATACATGCAATTATTTTTTGTTCTTTTGTCATTGCAATCGCTGTTTCTTTTGAGCCAGACCCAGATAAAGCATCACATCTTCAGCAGCTAGCTTTTGGTTTAGCATGACTTTCTGTTGAGCATCTGCTGAGCATATTTCAGTGGAAATAGGGGTTCAATACACATAAATAAAAATAAATTTTCCCTTGTGCCTAGGCTGCTGCTTTTTTCCTCTTACGTCAGTGTGAGATTTGAGAGTTAAAATGTGTGCAGGCTTCCAGAATGACCACACTAATGCTTATTTTATCAAAATGTTTGGGATATTTTTGGAAGAGACTCTTAATTCATACAATTGTTCACTATTGTAATACCCGTTGAGCAACTTGCTATATCTTTGCCAAACATTAATTGAAGGCATAAGGCAATTGTTGCCAAATATGTTCCTCTGTGATTCCATTCTGAGTAAACAAGGCATTTCATCTACTCTTCAATTGAATACAGTGGTGCCCCGCAAGACGAATGCCTCGCAAGACGGAAAACTCGCTAGACGAAAGAGTTTTCTGTTTTGGAGGTGCTTCGCAAAACGAATCTCCTATGGGCTTGCTTCGCAAGACGAAAATGTCTTGCGAGTTCCTGCAGGGTTTTTTTCCTCCCCCCCTTTTTCTAAGCCGCTAAGCCGCTTATCAGGTGATCCGATAAGCCGCTAAAAGCCGCTAATAGCGCTAATCCGCTAATCCGTCAATGGGCTTGCTTCGCAAGACGAAAAAACCTCTAGACAAAGAGAATCACAGAATAGATTCTTTTCGTCTTGCGAGGCACCACTGTACGTGAAATTCTTGGTTTTTCCCTGCAGTCATTTACTCCTCAAAAGGCCAAACTAGGTGTGATGAGGCTGCCATATGTATGTTATCCATATGTCTGCCCTGTTCACCTATAAATCATGGTTAGGAGACAATATGTGAAAAGGAGTGCATGAGGGAGAAGAGCAAAAGTTGGCTCTCCTCCACTTTATATCTCTGTACTCCAGAGCTTTCATTTTCTTCCAGGTTGGCTTAGTTCCAGTAGTAGAACTAGACAGAGAAAACAACTTAAAGCAATGGAGTCCAGCATCATCAAGTGGAAGAGAATGTAGGTTTTCCTTTCCTTTCCTGTGTCCCTTTTCTTCAGCACCCCCTTTGAGGGTTGCCATATGTCAGGAACCTCCCAAACATAACCGGAATACTGCAGTCAGAAGCAGTGTCCAGGCAGAAATTGTTAAAATGTCCGGGAAAATCCGGACGCATGTTGATCCATGTCAGCAGTGTTGTTTTTGCCAATGTTCCTGAAAAATAACTCAAAATTTTTTTGTGGGGGAATTTTGCCAAAGAAAGCTCAACAACTCTTTGATGTCTGGATTTTTA
This sequence comes from Podarcis bocagei, assembly GCF_964188305.1. Classification (NCBI taxonomy): domain Eukaryota; kingdom Metazoa; phylum Chordata; class Lepidosauria; order Squamata; family Lacertidae; genus Podarcis; species Podarcis bocagei. Next base: position 65,192,408 of record NC_138129.1, read on the forward strand.
CTTTTTGAAATAGGGCAACCCAACCCCTGCCCCTCTTTATATGTGAATGGGACAGACATTTGGGCAGCTTGCCCAACATACCTAGTTTGGCCTTACTGCTGAAAGAGCAGTTTTATACAGGGCCTCTTTGGGACTTAATGGGATTCTTATTTAACTGCCCAAAGAGGAATAGGTAAGTGAGACCCTGCATTCACCCACAACTGTCCCTACTTTGTTGTTTTTTCCTTCCTTGAACCTCAGTAGTTGTGTCCATGGGAAAGATCTATCTCTGGATAGGCAATTGAAATCAGATGGATGTCAGCTTTCGAAGAAAAGTCTAGGCACTGAAATATCGCAAGTCACCAAACCGAATGAAATAACGAATTAGAAGGTTACTAGTGCATTAAATAAACCCAGACAATTATCCACATTCTCAAGTAGCCATTTTAAGTTTTCGAAAAACAAGAACCAACCATGACAATCACCAGGATAGATACTCCACCCAAATGGCTCCCATTTTCAACTAACAAGTAATTAACGTGCCTGATGAACTCTGCCTTTTCAGTGCAGGACTGCACATGTACCCTGTTTTAAATGAGGACGTGGTCTTCCTGCAAGTTAGCTATTACCCCATTCAGTCAAAGGTACATCTTTTACTCCCCTCCCATGGTGGGGGCGAAGTTAGTGTGAGACAAGGGACACCTCCAGACATCCTTTTTATTAAGCTTCCCCCCCCCCCGATTTTTGTGTGTGAAGGTTATACAACACCCACTGTTTATTGAACATCCATCCTGGTTTTTTGTGCAGTTTATACAACTTCCTGTCAATTATTATCATACACTTTCTAATGCATTTTCCCCTTTGCTTTTCTTACCCGAAAAGACTGCTTGTTTTTATTTTTTAAAAGTGGGTTTGTTGCACAAGTGCACTTTAATCCACCTGAACTGCACAAATCTAAATTTTCCAGTATGTAATTGAACCCCTCCGGCAAAATAGTGACAGTCTGGGAGAAAACTAACACTACACTAGCACCAGTGCTAAAAACATTTTTAAGCCATCTTGCTAACTGCACTGCATCACCTGCGCTTCTTGTCTCTTGCGTTCTGCCTTGATGGATTCACTGGTTTCAGCTAATTTTTCTTCCCAGGAGTTTCCTTTCAACAAAATTACATTGATTATTCTCTTATACACTGTGGGTGGATTGCTCTGGTGCTGAAGTTCGAAACTGTGCCTGGCTTGCATTAAACACACACACACACATATACACACTGCTACTAACAGTGATTAAAAGCTTTGGTTTTGATTTTTGCTTAGAGAAAAACGTAAGTATTTTTTTAGACCAGAAACAAAGTTGACGTAATTTGCCAGTAGAGTGCTTGATTTATAAAATGACTGGTTTTTTTTTTTGGGTGTTTTTTTTTTTGCCTTCTCTGCATTTCTTTGCATTTCTCTGCATTTCCCTTGATGGAGTTGACTTGATGCAATTGAAAAGGTTTCTGTGTGCATAAAAAGTGACTATTTTGCATTGGTTGCAGGCTCTTCTAGAGGACCCAGCCCCTTAACCATGGGTGCGCAAGACACTCTGCCCGTAGCTGCAGCTTTCACTGAAACAGTTAATGCGTACTTCAAAGGAGCAGATCCTAACAAGTAGGTATCAAATTGTTTGCCCCCCATCTCTTCTCCATACAATAATAGACAGTTCAGGGTTGGTCTTACACAGTTAGAGTATGTTCACCTTTACTGCTTACTCCGCAGCCTGTGTACTCCCACTGCTAGTTTTTCCCCCCTGAAGCCAAATTCAGAACCCGAGCTTAGCCTCAACCCATATTGGTGCTGTAGCTTCTTGACAAATACTGTTGTTTGATGCATTTCCCTCTCTCAATTGAACTTCAGTCCAGCTGCATTCACTTAGTACTTTAAGAATGGCGTGTACGTTTGAGAAGGCAGGGAAACAAAAAAAGGCTGCACTCCTTGGCTGAATGCATTACCCTTCTCTAGTATGAACAGCACTGTGCAAATGTGGTTTCAAATGCAGCAGTGGGAAACAACCTCACTGAATTTTAAGCTGCTGATGTGAACATCCCTTTATTTGCCTGTAGGTGGGCTGCACATTAGGGACTGGTGATGTAAAACCAGCAACAAAGTTGGAGAAAATATTCTTTGGCAGCTGACAAATATTTCAGTAAACAAGTACAGTTGTACCTCGGGTTACATACACTTCAGGTTACAGACTCTGCTAACCCAGAAATAGTGCTTCAGGTTAAGAACTTTGCTTCAGGATGAGAACAGAAATTGTGCGGCGGCAGCGCAGCAGCAGCGGGAGGCCCCATTAGCTAAAGTGGTGCTTCAGGTTAAGAACGGACCTCCAGAACGAATTAATTACGTAACCAGAGGTACCACTGTACTGAGTGAGGAGAGGACACAGGGTTCAGTTATTTTGCAAAAAGGGGACCCTAGCATGATGCAATCAGAGTTCTGTTGAATGCTTTCATAAATTAGGGAATGCTGATATTACTGTGTCAAGAGAAAAAACCAAATGCTCCAGCTTCTCAATCTTCAGCGTGGTTGGGGTATTTAAATATCTGATCTTCAGTGGAGTATGACTGTAATCTGGTATATTGGTTTGCTGTTTTATTTTTCTCTGTTACTTACCTGTTTTTTCAGTGCCTACACATTTTTGTATGCAACAAAAAATCAAATAAAAAGTTTTATTTCCTACAAGTATAGGGAAATGTACCTGAATGAATTGTTCTCTTTCCCTACGTTTCTTTTGATATTAAAGATGCATAGTGAAGATTACTGGAGAGATGGTGCTGTCGTTTCCTGCAGGAATTACTAGACATTTTGCCAATAATCCCGCCCCTGCTGTTCTAACATTCCGTGTAACAAATTACAACAGGTTAGAACACGTCTTGCCAAACCCCCAACTGCTTTGCTGGTAAATATCTTTCTATGTTAACTCTTATAGATTTATAGGAGGAAGTTGCTTTTGTAACTTTCGCACAAGAAACTTTGCATAGATCATAAATGAGATCAATAGCATTCTTAATTTATAAATATCTAAAACCTTTCAGTATATTTTTGTATGTCAAAAACAAACAAAAGTACCTGTGGAGTTTATACTCTGTTGTTGAAACGGTAACTCTCACAATGTTTTCTTTTATTGTTGTATAGTGATTTCACAGATGAGCAGCATGCTCATTTGTCAAGCTATTGTCAGAAAGCAAACACAAAATGTTCATGTTGATCACCATCAGCTTGAGCATGGGTCATTCTGAAGCAGCTATAATAAATGACTATTTCGCTTTCCAGTTTTTGGCAATGCCAAATTCGGCACTTCTAGAAGAAAATGGGACTGTTAACAGTATAGCTAGAAACCTGCTTGCCATTCTTCAGCTTTTCACTGTGAATCATCTGATCTTTCAGCTATGTTTGCTAGCAGCCAATGCTGCTGAAGACTCTGAATCAGTCTCTGTCTCTCATTCTTTGCGTTCAAATTTTGCCCCAGTAAGACCATTACAATTTGACATCATTTCTTAACACAATGCTACAAATATAACACACGCACATCAGAAGGACGTGTGATATTTCATCCCTGATCACTGGACTTTATGGTTGGGTTGGGGCTTGGGAGTTGTAATCCAACACATAGCTGAGCCACAGGCTCCCCAACCCTGCTCTTCGTGTTATTACTTGTTGACAAAAGTTTTCCATTTACAAAATTAACATTTTCTCTCTTTTTTTCCTAAATGGATGCAGTGACAGTACACAAGCTGATGCCAACGCAAAGGAATTCTGGGTAAACATGCCAAATTTGATGACGCATTTAAAGAAAGTATCTGAACAGAAACCACAAGCAACGTATTATAATGTGGATATGCTTAAATATCAGGTAATACCTTTTACAGCATATAATCTGGTGAAATGTTCAATGTGCATAAGGGCTGGATAAATATAGTTCCTTTTTGTTGGTCATTGCTGATTTCAGTATCTTCCCCCCCCAAAAAAAAAACAAAAACTTTTTATGAATGGACATGCTGAATTGTACTAAAGGAAAAGTAAAAACAATGCAAAGTATATTCCAGGCCAAAAGAACCCCTTTTAATCTGAAAGTTTATAACTACACTTTGCCTATGAAATCTTCCATTTCTCTTTCTTATAAGGTATCAGCCCAGGGTATTCAGTCTACTCCATTGAACCTTGCAGTGAACTGGCGGTGTGAGCCTACAAGCACCGATCTACGCATTGACTACAAATATAATCTAGAGGCAATGACTACACCAGTAGCTTTAAACAATGTGCAGTTCCTTGTTCCCATAGACGGAGGAGTGACAAAACTTCAAGCTGTGCTTCCACCTGCTATTTGGTATGAATCTGAATTGGTCTTTGATCCTTCCCAGTGCTCACTCCAGAGATGCACTGTTCTTAATGGCTGGAGGTGGTTCCATTTGGACAACCTGAAACTGTTTTTAATCAGCCCTTGTCATTATGTGATTAAAACTTTTGCACAGTTCTGTCTAAATAACTTTAGCATTTAGAACGTTTGTATGCAAATGAGAAAGAGAGAAACTTAATGTGACAGCTTATCCACGCTTACCCTTCCTCTGCTCTTTCCAGGCATGGTCTGAGATTTAAAGCTCTGTGTCCAAGCACCCTTTTTTTTGTTCCAGAGCTTTTCCTGAGAAAACCCGATCTGTAAAGCTCAATTGGAGCAAACATCAATCTGCAGAAAACCCAAATGGAAGTTTGCTCCGATTCAGCTTTAAAGAACAGGTTTTCTCAGGGAAACCTCTGACCAAAAATCAAACAAACACAGGTGCCCTTCAGATGGTGTTGGGCTGCATCATCCCTGACCTTTGCTTGGCCATGGTGGCTGGGGCTGATGGGAAACTGTAGTACAACAGTGTATAATGGGCACCAAGTTGGCTGCCCCAAGATAGTGGGGATACTAGCTTTACACAAGGCAAATAGTTATGGGAACTTCCTGTTCAGCACTGTAACAATAAACTGGAATGGTTCCTGAACTACACTGTTCTGTACAGACGTTCTATGCTGGATGATGCTAATTTCAGATTGCCTGCTTCCTGTAGTGCTTAATTTGCTTGCTACGTGTCCTGTCATTCCAAAACTCATATGAACAAGCTTTCTTTCATTTTTAGGAATGCTGAACAGCAAAAGATATTGTGGAGGATTCCTGATATTTCACAGAAATCAGAGAATGGAGGTAATAAGGCAAGCTTACATGCTCCTCTGAAAAATCAGCCTCTTCGGCCTTACGTTTTCTCCCTCTACTCATACTAACATGTGTCTTCTCACTCCTGTCTCACTGTGTGGAGTGAGGAGACTCATTGAACAGTGCAGCCATGGATAGTTTTTACATGAAACTGAATACAATACAATAAAGCCAGGAGTTCCTGGGCTGCGCACTTATTTTAACACGTTATTGGGGTAAGTTAATTACTGAAATGTCATTGCTATTTACGTATTACGTTTATGAATTTATTTTGAATTTTTTAAATATATGTACTGTTTCATTATTGCTGTGAACTGGTTTGGTTACAAAATTATTACGAACAATAAGCATACGAATAAACTGATGAGGCTGGTATGTGCAGTGTGATTGCGCATGTTATCTCAGAAGTAAGTTCCACGGGGGGGGGGGCAACTTGAATAAAATATGAGGTGGGCAGGTAAGCCCCACCCTGCATAATCAGTCACAAGATGCTGTGCACACACAGCATTTGAATGCCAGTGTTCCGTCAACTGGGGGGGGGTGTCAGCCCCCTCAGATATTTTATTGGGGGGGGGGGTAAAGGGACCTTGGCCCTAGGAGTCCCACTATGTTCAATGGTGTTTACTTACTCCCAGGTAAGTGTGCATAGGATTGCTGCTTAAAAACACCAGTTGCTCAGGAGGAAGAAAGGGAAGTGGTGGCTAATTTAACAATTAGCAAGATGAAAGCTTATCCCCCTGCCAGTGAGTCTCCTACATGTGCATATGTTTTCTCACTATGTTACATTTTTGTAACATACTTGCTGTATTTTCTACCTTAAAGGTGTGGGCTCTTTGCTGGCACGATTCCAGTTATCCGAGGGACCAAGCAAACCTTCCCCCCTGGTTGTGCAATTCACCAGTGAAGGGACCACTCTGTCCAGTTGCGATATTGAACTTGTTGGAGCCGGGTATCGTTTTTCACTTATTAAAAAGAGGTTTGCAGCAGGTAAATTTTTTGTTTGTTTGTTTCTATAGAGGCGCCTTAAATTTTCTTCTTTTAATTTGGGGTAGGCGTGTATCAGCAAAATGAGGAGCTGGGTGGCTAGGTCTGGAAAGGTCAGTGTCCAAGGTTATTTAGTCAGGGTACCTACATCCCATCATGCCATCTGTTAAAAAATGCATGCTTCCCATTGTAATTAAGGATTTGGGGGTGGGATGCTGGTCGCATCTTTTAAGTTTCATCCTATAAAACCAAGCTGTTGCCTAATGTATTGCTCAAACTCTATTGAGCTGTGAGCACATATGGGTGCATGCATACATATGGGACCACCTTTTCCTTTTTACCATCATGGAGAATTCCTTTGGATCTCCTGCTTCAAGAGCCACAGGTCTTGATAAGAAGTTATGGCGCAGATAGTGTGATGGGGTGGAGTCATGAAGGTGCCCTCCCAACAGCAGCATCACTGCAGTTTACTTAGAGAGGGGTGTGGTGGGGCAGAGCAGAGCAGTGGTGAGGTTGGGATGGCACAGATGCACCACTGTGGGTGCCGGATTGGCTTTGCCAGGGCATCTGTGTAGACCTGCCCAGGTCAGCTGCAGTGACTCTGGTGTTGGGAGGGCAGCTCCTCCCCACCACCCTGGCCACTAGTGTCCTATGGGGATGCAACACGCATGTTTGGATTTCCTGTGCCTTGTCTAAGGAATAGCTCCAATATGAATAAGATATGAAAAGTTGTTTGATCTCTTCCCCTTCTTGTGCCCCACTGCGAGATCTCAACCGGTCTGAGGCACCTGGACCTAAAGAAGTAATTCACAATCTTTCTGAAAAGGAAAAGAACATGCAAGCTTTATTTAGTTATCATTCAGTATATTTCTCAGGTTGTTATTAGAAGAACCTTCCTGTAAACAGTAACTTGAAGACTATGTATTTTCTTTTTCTTTTGTATTTTCTTTTGTTGTAAATATGTATGTTTTCTAATTTGTACTTAATAGAAATATATATTAAAAAAATTTAAAAAGAAAAGTAACTTGAAGACTATTGCCAGGTGAAAGATTTGAACAATTTGTATTATTAGGTGAAGTCAAGAATCTACCGTATTTTTCGCCCCATAGGACGCACTTTTCCCCCTCCCAAAATGAAGGGGAAATGTGTGTGCGTCCTATGGGGCGAATGCAGGCTTTCGCTGAAGCCTGGAGAGCGAGAGGCATCGGTGCGCACCGACCCCTCTCGCTCTCCAGGCTTCAGGAAGCTATCCGCAAGCCTTGCAAGCCCGGCGGCAGTTCCCACAGGCTCACAAGGCTTGCGGGCAGCAGCCTGCAGCCCCGGCAAGTGTCCGCAGGCCTTGAGCGCCCGGCAGGAGGTCCCGCCGAGCGCGCGAGGCTTGGGGCGGCAGCCTGTCGCCTGAAGCACGGGGAGCCTTCCGGAGGGCTCCCCGTGCTTCGGGTGAGTGTCCACAAGCCTTGCGCACCCGGCAGGAGGTCCCGCCGAGCGCGCGAGGCTTCGGGCGAGTGTCCGCAAGCCTTGCGCGCCCTTCAGGAGGTCCCGCCGAGCACGCGAGGCTTCGGGCAGCAGCCTGTCGCCCGAAGCACGGGGAGCCCTTCGGAGGGTGCCCCGTGCATCGGGCAGGTGTGCGCAAGGCTTGGGGCGGCAGCCGCGGTGGGGGGGAATAATTTTTTTTTATTCATTCCCCCCCCAAAAAAAACAAGGTGCGTCCTACGGGCTGGTGCGCCCTATAGGACGAAAAATACGGCAGTTTTGTTTCAACTGCAGTAGAGGGACAGACCTGAAAGTCCACATTTCATGACAATGTCATCAACCACCTAGGCCGCACCTTCACTTAAGTAATTTAATTGATAGGCCAATTTGCATGGTTAATGGCTTATTGGGACTGAACAATAAGTGGTGAAGACTTGGCTTATCAATAGGTCTGAACTTGGAGTTGTGGCTTGTTTTGCCCTAATAAGTCATTATCAACAAGTCATGCCTTCATTTGTTAGAGAGAAACAATCCACTGGGCTTTGCTTCAACAAGCCAAGTCTTCATGACTTGTTGGTCCCAGTCACTCCAAGGGAGAAGCAGGTGGGAGTGATTGGTTAGCGTGGAAAAGCATGCTGCTCAGTCCTGGTAAACCATGAACAGTGGCTTATTGTAAATTGCCATGTTTATAAAAATAAATACAAGCTTTATTAATTTTATGAAACTTTTATTTTAACATACCTTTTACCACTTTCCTTGCAGGAAAATACCTGGCAGATAACTAACAGAAGTTTATGCAAGTATGTGGAAAATCCATATAGCTGAGGACTGCTGTGGGTGAACGGATTTTATACGCTGTTTGAGGAACAACTAAATCCTGTACTTGGGACATTTCTGTTGGAAGTGTCAGCAACTTTCAACATTTTCCCTCAGAAAATGCCATGTTGACCAGTCCTACAGTATTTACTTCTAGATGTAATATTGTTAATGTTTTAAATTGTAATTATTGTATTTGTAAATTGTACTCATTCCAGTAAGGCTGTATTTTGGCAGTTAGACACTTGAGTTTTAGCATTTTACCATTCATGAAATGGGTGTAATTTAAACTGTGGTATATAAATTTAATAGTAGTACTGTTGAATGGCGCAATGCTTTCAGAGGTAGATAACATTTTGTCAATATATACAATCTGAATACCATGCTAATTGCTGTGAGAAAGGGGGTGCCTCAAAAAAGAAAGTTTAACTAAAAACCTGCAAATTCACTCCGTTTTTCCTTTAGCCCTTAGTATGTCATATAAATAGTTATATGAATGAACAGGTCTATCTTCTAAGTATTTGATTGATTTCGCTCCAGAACATTTTCAGTAAATGTGGTGGTGGTTATAGCATCCTTCCCCCAGCGACAGAAATGTATCTCCCCCACCCCCACTTTTTCATCGTAAAAACAAGTTGATATTTTTTTAAGCTCTGGATATAAGTTATTGGATACACTTCCATTATGATGAAGCATGTGTTGGAAAAGCTTTCAGTTCCTTCCCCTTTGTCTGACATGATCAGATGTGGCGGTAGGGGGCCGTCCACTAGAAACCTCCTCACTATGCAAGCCCTATTGAAATGAATGAAAGCACAGCCAGGCAGCGAAGCAGTTCCAGTTATTTTCACTAAGTCTTGCACAGGAGAAGCTTCTGGTGGGTTGGGCTCAAAATAAGCAGTTTAAAACACAAATGTGATAACTTTTGACAAATACATCTTTATGTGGGTATAAAAGAAAGAGACTGTGTTTTATTTCAGCAACAGTTTTTCTTCCAGTTTGGTAGGCATGCTTGTTTATTTTTACAATACCATATGCATGCAGATTCCTTGCAAAGAAAACTTCCTTTTCCTAGTCAGATTCTAAGGTACAAGTGAAGGGAGAAAGAGCTCAAAAGTAATGTATTCATGTGTGTTTTAATCTGTAAAGGTTTGTGTTGTGGCCTCATAGTGAGAAACCATAGCTGCACTAAGTTTGTGTGGCAGAATTGGTAGCACAATCATTAATCGTACTGGATTCTCAGTTGCCCTGCAGATATTTAACTGCCAGCATATTCTGCTTTCTTCAAACAGACGTTTGGTTTCAAGCTTCTAATCAGTTTTGAGGTATTTCTTAACATCCATCGCAAAGGAGAGTGTAGCACTTTTTAAAGAACAAAACTGTCCGGTTCTCTCACGTTACTGAAATGCTTGCTAGATATTTATAGTGTTTTAGTTCTGCTGCATTTGTTCATTTGGCAGCTAAGCTTGCAGCTTGTACAACAGGAGCTAATGAGAGGGCTCACTGGAGTTGTGCAGAGGGTCATGAGCCTAGTGGATAGTATCCATGCTGCTTTTTTTGTACACACAACTAGTATTTTTTTACATTGAGGTCTAAGTAGGTTGGCATCCAACTGTCTCATTTGCATGCGAAAATGGCTGTGCTTGAGGAACAGCTGTGTCTGCATTAAAGCAAGCAAACAAAATCAGAGGCTGTCCTGGCAGGAAATCCAGTCATAAATTATATATCCCTTTGGAAACAAGCATGGGAAGTATATATCCTAAAGTGGTAGAAGCTGAAATTTCATATATCATCAGAAGGGAGAAAACAACAGAGAATTTCTTTTAATATGAATCTTGGATGAGAAACCTGAGGAGCTAATTTTGAGGAAAATACAACACACGGTATAAAAAATATAACTACTTTTCTTTGGCCCCACTGGTTTCTCTGTAGCACTGATGTTGATTTTGTGAATTGCTAGAACTCTGTGTGGCTTGAGGTGGAAAACAGTCTTATATTGTACTTTGTGTTCCTAAAAGCTGCCATATTAGACATGTGTCTGATCTTTCAATGTGAAAGTAAATGTGGCCTTCTGGTGACATCATCATGATGCTTATTACAAAAGCTGGAGTGAGAGAAAGCAAGTTTTTGCCTTGCTCTAATGGATGGAGAACTTTGCTACACTAATTTTCTTTTCTTCCAATATGTACAAGTTACCAGGCAGTCACATAATTGTGAGCTTAAAAAAAAACCACTATAGCTAATGTCATTACTGTCCACAAAAAGTTCACAAATTCTGATTTGAATTAAAAAGCTTTTTTTCATGCAAATAGCACATGATGTGCATTTGGAAAATATTATGTGCAAATACATTTTCAGTGCTGGAAAGAAATCCACCTTAAAAAAAAAATCTAAAACCAAACTAGGGATTTTAAAACTGAGCAGACAGGTAAATGGAGAGAAATATGTTCAACACAATTGAATTTGATATGTATCCAACATAAATATAGCTTATCCCAATCTTAGAAAAAATTCTGCAAATGCTCAAAAACAAATAATTTATAAATAGAAGAAAATATCTTTTTTAAAAAAAGTTTCTCCAATTTGCCTTATTTAGCACTTAATGTAGCAGTATTCACATCTTCCCCCCAAAAGGTCCAACTAATGGCCAACATGCCCTAACTCTTAATAGGGTTATTTCTTCCTGCACCTTCTGCCACAGGGTGTGCAGTATCAACTGCTGGCAACCATGGAGTGCCAGCCATATTCCTCCCTGTAACAACTCAAAAGTCCTGATCCACCAATGATGTTGAAAAAGGGAATGAAAACATGTCCTGTCATTTTTTTAAAAAAAAGTTATTCGCCAAGTTTTTGTAGTAAAAGAAGTTCTTGTGCAAGCTTTATTTGCATTTCTGTGCAGCACCCACAGGCTTTATCAAAAGCTTTTTACTGAATACTGATTCTAGAAGTACATTTTCAATTATTAAAAATGCAGCCTATGCATGACGGCTGTGTTGCACACATTGTTTGTCTTATCAGCCCCAAGCACACACTTGTGCAAAGAAAGTTCTAGTGTACCTCTGAAACAGCTTCACCTACATTGTCATCTTCAAGTAGTAAGCATAGCTAAGATACACAAGGAATTGAGTGTCATTATGGAGGTTACCCAGTTCAGAAAAGAACTAAAATCTAACTCCTTCATCTTAGCTTTTCCTGGGTGAAGAAAGAATTGGGGACTATCTGAGCCAGTTGTGATAAGTGCAAGTCATCAGCAGGGAGAGTGAAGAGGATTCATGTATCTGTAGTAACTGCTGATGGATTACACTTTCTCATGCAAGGCATATTCAGAAAGGCCTACTGTTTCATAAAATAAAACAAGCAGAATCAAAACGCAGCATGCCTTCCAAGCAAGCTATTCAAATGGAAACAGCTTTCTATATTGCATGCAAAATCTCTGGAAGGGAAACAATAGGTTTTAAAGGTATAAGTAGGGCTGAAATCTTATGCACACTTACTCAGGAGCAAGTCCCATTGAAATATGTGGAACTGACCTTGCTGTAAATATGCATAGGTTCAGGCTGTAGAGGTTTTCTAAAACTATATTAGAAAGTAAAGCATTATTTCTATACAAAGTTGAGATTACATTTCTACCAAGTCCAAGTTTATAAAGCATTAACCTAGTATCTAGTACTTCAACAGGATTAATGAAGCACATGAGGTGTGTGGTGGTTTTTGTTTTAATTTGGTACAATATGCAATATTCAGTAAGCCAACTAAACTTCAATGGGCCACCTCTTTCTAGATTTGTTTTGAATCAATTTATTTGAATGTAATTTTTTTTAAAAAAAACAGAATTCAAACAAGGTTTTACTTTTATGGCCTAATGCATGAATAGGCACTCTTAATAGTGCAATCCAATACACATCTACTTAGGCCCTCGGTGAGGCTTACTTGCAGGTAGGGGAGTATAAAATTACAGCCTAATTCATTCTTCTTCGTGGCTTCTATACTATATTTGAAAATGTCCCTTTCTTTTTAAGCAAAGTGGAAAACATTCCTGTTAATTTATATATGCCACACAGTTAACATCTATAGTTAACTCGTAGTTTATGCTATTACCAAATTGCAGAGCATTCTTGCCATTCCACATTTCGGTTGTTTAAGTTGATCTTAGTGGCTGTAAACTTTCTCCAGTGCTCATACTACATATTAAAGCATGTGTCACACCTTTTAAAAATGGTTCCTTGACCCCCAGTTTGCCTTTGGCATGAAAACATCTGATGGAAAGGGATGAGTGTTTTAAGTTTCTGCAGTCTAGGTTTAAAGAAAAAGTCAGTGCTGTTTTTTACTTAGTTACTTGATCCTGATTGACATGAAGACTTGAGAGTGAGGATTGATCCTATCTCTGCTTCCCGCCCCCATACGTAGAATACTACATGCTGCATGGAGTGTACATTTGTAGAGCCATACATATGTATGACATACCAATAGTATGGGGCACATGGAACCCTGAGCCTTGCTCTTGTCAGGGACTTAAGTGAACTGGTTCTTAGAATTGTACTTAGGACAATCATAATATTTTAGGTGTGTTTTTAAGACCCTAGGCACAGCAGATCTGTTGTTTGGTTCTGAATTATTTAACTGAGCTGAATACTGTTTTACAGGTAAGCCAAATCAAGCATCATTAGCTAAGGTATAGACATTTTAAAGGCGAATGATGCTACCAAGTGCTTGGAAGTTGAAATCTTACCTGCTCAGATATTTTATTTATTCATATCATTCATAAGCCACTTTCCCAATAATTGGTCCAAAGTTGCATACATAGTTAAAACTATGTAACAGGCAAAGTTCTAATTGACTTCATTGGCAGAATACACTTAGTTCCATCGAAGTGGTCAGCTACTAGTTATAGAAATGATATCTCAGATGAAATATATAAAATCGTAACAAAAATACAACCTAGTTGTCTTTTCTCTCTTTTTATACTTAAAATTACCATCCTTAGAATGCAGTACTGGACATGTCTGCTCAGAAGTAAGTCATATTATGTTCAGTGCGGCATGCTGCTAGGTAAGTAGGCATCGGATTGCAGCCTAAAAAAATATTTAGCAGGCCACTGTAGAATAAACATTTTGAGTAACACTCAGGTGCACCAACATATCCAACAGTTGGGCATCCAAGTTGCATCTCTGATTGTTGTTGTTTAGTCGTGTCCGATTCTTCGTGACCCCATGGACCAGAGCACGCCAGGCACTCCTGTCTTCCACTGCCTCCCGCTGTTTGGTCAAACTCATGCTAGTAGCTTCGAGAACACTGTCCAACCATCTCGTCCTCTGTCGTCCCCTTCTCCTTGTGCCCTCCATCTTTCCCAACATCAGGGTCTTTTCCAGGGAGTCTTCTCGTGAGGTGGCCAAAGTACTGGAGCCTCAGCTTCACAATCTGTCCTTCCAGTGAGCACTCAGGGCTGACTTCCTTAAGAATGGAGAGGTTTGATCTTCTTGCAGTCCATGGGAGTCTCGAGTCTCCTCCAGCACCGTAATTCAAAAGCATCAATTCTTCGGCAATCAGCCTTCTTTATGGTCCAGCTCTCACTTCCATACATCACTACTGGGAAAACCATAGCTTTAACTATACGGACCTTTGTTGGCAAGGAGGTGTCTCTGCTTTTTAGGATGCTGTCTAGGTTTGTCATTGCTTTTCTCCCAAGAAGCAGGCGTCTTTAAATTCGTGATTGCTGTCATCATCTGCAGTGATCATGGAGCCCAAGAAAGTAAAATCTCTCACTGCCTCCATTTCTTCCCCTTCTATTTGCCAGGAGGTGATGGGCCCAGTGGCCATGATCAGCTTGAATATCATCACTTCCACTGGCCTTGTTATTAGCAGTGCTTTCTAAGGCCCATTTGACTTCACTCTCCAGGATGTCTGGCTCAAGATCAGCAACCACACTACCTGGAGTGTACGAGACATCCATATCTTTCTGGTATAATTCCTCTGTGTATTCTTGCCACCTCTTCTTGATGTCTTCTGCTTCTGTTAGGTCCTTACTACTTTTGTCTTTTATTATGGTAATCTTTGTACGAAATGTTCCTTTCATATCTCCAATTTTCTTGAACAGATCTCTGGTTCTTCCCATTCTATTGTTTTCCTCTATTTCTTTGCATTGCTCGTTTAAGAAGGCCTTCTTGTCTCTCCTTGCTATTTTTTTGGAAATCTGCATTCCATTTCCTGTATCTTTCACTATTTCCCTCGCATTTTGCTAGCCTTTCCCCCCGCTATTTGTAAGGCCACTTTGCTTTCTTGCATTTCCTTTTCATTGGGATGGTTTTCATTGCTGCCTCCTGTATAATGTTACGAGCCTCCATCCATAGTTCTTCAGGCACTCTGTCCACCAAATCTAAATCCTTAAACCTCACTTCCACTGTGTATTCATAAGGGATTTGATTTAGATTGTATCTTGCCAGCCCAGTGGTTTTTCCTACTTTCTTCAGTTTAAGCTTGAATTTTGCTATAAGAAACTGATGATCTGAGCCACAGTCAGCTCCAGGTCTTGTTTTTGCTGACTGTATAGAGCATCTCTGATACTCCTCCTCTATTTACCTTCTACTGTATGTGATAAAGAAAAATCGGACCTGAAACTGTTAAAATGGGAAAGAACCATTGTGCTTAGATGTTTGTTTGAACATATGAAAGCCATTGCAACAATGGGTTGTATTCAGTGCTGCCATTCCACGTGTGTAAGACTTCTACGTGCACAACAGAACTTACCACCACCACAGCCCCCCCCCCAGCCTCTACGCCCTCAAAATCTGCTCGAATGTTGGGGACTCCAAAGCAGATTTGGGAGGCATGCGGGGAGAGAAGAGGGAAGTTCTGTTGTGTGAGCAGAACTCCACTCACACAATGACCGCAGTCTAAATCATGACATGGACTTCTAAACTTACCTTTGGAAAGCTGCTCTTACGTGGCCCTAAGTAAGCTACTCTTGAAGCCTAGGAAGACCCTTCCTAAGTGGGACTCCCAAGCATTCTGCTGGTAACAGCAAAAATCCTAAAGAAAAGCTGATGTAAACACACTAACTCTTGCATGTACCTAACAGGGTTCTTTTGATATGGATCAATCAACCCTATTGTTAATCGTCAACAAGCTGCAAACAAAGAAAGCCACTCTTGACTGACCCTAGTGCAAGTATACTGATGGTGCTTTCTGAGCTTCTTCTGGTTGCAAGAGTTAACATGAACAATCACTACTTTATCTTTTATAGGAGTAATTTTGAAATGGCTGAATCATGTTGAAAGGGATCAATATTTTTAAAGAGCCTGACAAGAAAATTGAAATAATTCTTTTACTTAAAGATTTAGAGTAATTGTAGTGACAGCTCCTCTGTCCTCTAATTCTTGTTCTTCAATTTTTTACCTTTACCATAGCTTAAGAGGAAAGACTCCTCTCTGTGTACAACTTCATTAGGTTACAGGGTACCTCTGCATATATAGAGCACTCTGGAAAAAGTTGTACATTGTTGTTTTTTAACTAAACAAGTAATGTTATCTCATTCATGTTTGACATCTACTTAGGTACCGAGTCAGTTCAGTATCACTGCAGTGTAGATGTATTTGTTTGGTTTTTTTTAAAAAAAATAGGCATTTTTAACAAGCTTTTCTTGTTAAATTTTTAATTTGGAAGATTACCATGATAACCAAATCACTTCAAATGCAATATGATAATGAATACCTTTTCCCATGGGAAAATCCCAATCTTGGGTCTACACCAGAGCTGGAATTTCTTTCTTGAAAGTTTATGTAAGAGGTGTTTCTAGTGATAATGGACATCTTATGCTCGTCAACGTTTTGCTCCATTAGACGTGGTTAGAAATTTACAACATCACAAAGCAATTGACCTCTTTTGACCTTCAAGAAAGGATTACTGTTGCTGCTACTGAACTCTTACCTTTGATTTCAAGGATTAGTGTGATGATGATGATGTTCAAAGGGTTTACCCATGAGCAGGAATTTCACTATAGGCCAAGCAGTACGTGAAAGTCTAGAATCTGTCTTTTAGTGACCTTAACAATGTTTAACATTAATAAATTGTATTTCAAATTAGTATGAATATGGAATACAGCTGTTTTAGCTGTTACCTCCAGTAAATTGGGATTATAAAACTACCACATCATTTCTCAACTAGACACTTAAGAATGCCACTTATGCTAGTGTCTTAGAAGGGGAGATGGATTTTCAAAATGAAGGAATTGTTGGCACACACTTTTTTAAAAAATTTAACTGGCTCAATCAAATTCAAATGCTAAACTCCAATCCTGCCAAACTGTTGTACACATGTTTTCAAAGGCACTATTGACTTGCATGCAATTAAGCATGTGTATAAGCATTTGCAGGCCTTGGGTTTTAATTCTTAGCTGTGATTTCAACCCTAAAGGAATTTTGAAACCTGAATTAGATTCCCTGGTGTTTTATCAGATATCGAACTATATCATTTTATAATTAAAAAAACCTTGTGTATAAACTGTTTATAGATATTTGTGGACTTAAAATACACATGTATATTTTTAAACATTTTTGTTTAAAAGTCTGGACTTCTCAGCCTACGTGTGCAATGAAATATACTATCCTTTTAGTCTAGTTGGCCTTGTTTACTGCTTAGTCTGTTATGAAAGCTTTGCTGCTAACCTGATGGTCTCAGAGAAAAATTGTAAACTATATAGGTTTATTGCATCAGAAACACTGCAGCAAAGCTTTATATCTGACCACTGGTAATATGAATGTGTCGTATTGACTTGTTGAAGATAATCATAAAACCACATATTTTCACTGTTTCTTTCCTTATAGATTAGAATACAAATGTCTATTTTTTTTGTAAATAATGATTTTTATAAATGTCTTTCCATCATGATTTCCCCCTAATCATCCATTTCACAAAATCCTGAATATGCAATTATTTATCATACATGATATTATACAAGAAATAGGGTCCCCGTTTCAGAACAAAGTTTATTAAAATCTATACATAAGAACAAATTTAAATAAGTTGTACTTGAAATGTGATTTCCCCCCTTGAAAATAAATGACAAATCTAAAAATGTTTGATGTTTGTGCGGAATTATTTTCTCCTAGAAGTCATTTACAATATTTACAGTGCCATTCTATACATGTCTACTAAGAAACAATTATTGTATTCCATGGAAATTACTCCCAAGTATGCGTGTATAGGATTTGGTTGCCATACACTGAACAACTAACTACCCAGACTCTCTTCCCACAGTCTGTTATTTAAAGCAGATCTGAAATGAGGAGATGGATATTGGAGGAAACTGAAAAATGGGAATTTAGGGATACGGTATTATAGCCCAGAAGTCTGCACCAACCTTTCCCAACCTTGTGCTTTCCATATTTTGGGGGGTGTACCGTTCACTCTCATAATCTGGAGGCCCACAGGTTTGCACTAGATTATTCTTTTGTTAGCTCATCATTTTATACACAAGAACACTTAAAGGTGCGGGGAGAGCATTTTTATTGCGTAGAAAATCTGGCATATTCATCATCGGCTTTCTACACCTTATACTGTACAGGGGCTGCCACGTGGCATAAGCGCTTATATTGTAAAACTAATACGAGGCTACGACTTTTAATTAGAGCGCTCTCTATTCCTGCACCAAAGTGGATAATCGGGAGTTGGCCTGAAAGGGACCGGCCAGTAGTAGCATGTAAAACCAGCCACGCAGAAAGCAAGGCAGGGATTTTGCCAGATCTCCGGACTACCAAGGCGCACAGACAGCAGCTCCTGGCGACCACAGCGCTTTCCCCACACGGTTCCTTTGGCGAGGTGACTTTCCAATGCTCCTTTTTAATGACGAGGGCAGCTGCCGACGTTCCTACCCGTGTCAGGACCTGTCTCACAAGACCCCCGAGCCCGAGCCCAACGACTGACCGGAGCTGCTCCACAGGCGCGCAGTTAAAAAGCAAGGCTCCGAGGGGAGACGGAGAAACAGCCAAGAAAAGGAGGGAGCGCGCTGCTGCTGCTGCAAGAGCTGCGCTCCGGGCGCCTCTTCCCGTCGGGCAAAGCCACCTTGGGACGCGCGCGCGCTAGGCGGGAAGCGGAGACCGGCTCTCCTCCGCCTCTTCCCGCCCATGAGGGCGGAGGCAGCAGCGCCGCGACCGCCTTCCGCGGCTGCAACAGCCTCCGCGGGGTGATTGGTCACCCTGGAAACCAGCAACAGCTGCGGCTCTGTCCTGCAGCAGCAAAAGAAGGAAGAGGAAAGGTAAGAACGCGCCGGCGGGAGGCTTGTTGGGACCCCTGGGGGTGTCGCCTGGGCCAGTAGAAAGGCGGGAAGCGGAGTGGCCTCCCACCAGCGCGCGCCCCCATTCCGGCAGGGCTCTTGCGCCTCTTGCAGCCGCGTCATAGGCAGGGGGTTCTACCCATTGCGCAGTTGCATTCAGAGTCGGCCCACTTAAATCAATGGACGTGACAAACTTAAGTCCATTGGTGCACGTACTCCGAAGAGAACTTGGGTGGCCACAATCCAGAAATTAGACTGTTGAAACTCCCCACCACCCCAGGGATTTTGCAGCAGTGGGGGAACTTCGTGTATATTGGCTTTCTGCCTGTCCTACTCGTAGTTGAAGGCACAGGGTCCCTTAGCTCTGGTATTTAAAAGAAAGAGAGATGTTAATCTTCATGCTGTAGCTGTGTACAGGTGAAGGCTAATTTTATTCTGGAGCCTCCCCGTTCTAATCATTTGCATTTGAATACATCTCCCGCCTTTTCTCATTGCCCCACAAGAAGTCATTTCTTGGAAGTCTGAGGAACAATACTGAAGAGATACTGCGTCTTTCTAAGGAGAGACTAAATGTGCAGGTGGAAGGAAGTTTGTGGACTTGTAATAAATACACACAAAGTGTGCCCCAGAGGTGGCTCATGAGTTGCACAAGCGCAGCTGAGGTGGCTGCACTTCTTTCTCCTCTGCCCACTCCGTTGCAAAGCGGGATGGGCAATTTGTAATGGTTATTTGTTGTTCAAGGTGCCAGTCCGCTTCAGGAGGCCTCAGGCAATCCTTAGCTTAGCTTACAACAGCAGTAAGGAAAGGACTTGTATTGTTTCCTATGTGTGTGCATGCATAATGCCTATTTATGAGAAGAATTGGAGGAGGAGGCGGCAGCAAGCCAAATGAATGGTCCAGTTCTTCCAAGTGGCATGCCACTATTCATGAGTAAACTTCGTTCTTCTTTCAGAAGGGTGTATACATTAGTCTGATACAGCAAAAGCAGCAAAAAGTATGGCATTACTTACCATTTTTATAGAATAAGGTTGTGAGAGTAGAGTGCATGCATCTTCTGAGGTGGAGTCTAGTTTATGAATAATGCCATAATAAGTTTGTTGAGACTTTTGGTTGCTTTTTATTTCTGAGTAAGGCCTTGCCTTGCCACATTTTTTTTTTTTTTTGACATTGCATTTATTTACAGTAAGTCATTTCTTGGAGTATGGAGGACAATGCTGAAAAGATACTAAGCCCTATAAGGAGAGACTAAATACACATAGAGATGGAAGTTTGTGTGGTTATGTTCTACCTCCCTTGCCATCAGCAGAATGCCTCTGAATACCAGTTGCTGGGAGTCTCAAGTAGGGAGTTGTGCTCATATGTTGCTTTGGGGCTTCCCATAGGCATCTGGTTGGCCACTGTGAGACCGGGATGCTGGACTAGAGAGGCCTTTTGCCTGATCTGTCAGGACTTATGTATGTTCCACAAACAATCCTTCTGAATCGGGCAGCTGTAGCCTCTTTTGTGGCATTAAAAAAATGCTCCACGGCACTCCTCACCCATTTCCAAATACTTGGAGTGGCTTCTGCTGCTGTGGAAGTGCTCTGTAGGCCTTGACTACTTGCCAAGAAGCAACAGTCCCTGAAGGCTTTGCTTGGGTACCACCTTCTTGAGGAACCTGCAACACCTTGAAGCAGTGGTTCCTCAAAACTTCCTTTGCCTTTCCTGATGGGAAGCAAACCTGGAGCAAGCTGAAGATGCAGTTCCCAAAGAAGTAGCCCTCTCTTTGTTGCTTTTCAGCCATTTCCTAAAGCCTCAGAAGATTAATCAACATATCCCAGAATAGGGCACCGAGTGGAGTAAAATTGCCACACTTTTTGCTAATTATATTTAGTTTGTTGACCCCCCCTCCCAATAATGGAATGATTATTGAAACCATTGAGCCAATACTTTGGGGAGCTCTCCTAATACCTAGGTATAACCACTCATGCTTCCACTTCACAGACTCTGTGCATTTCCAAAGACTCTCATTACAATACCTTGTGTAAGAGGCATTGCTCTGATACCAGATGCCTATATACTTTTAGGTCACAATTATGTTTAAAAAATACATTTCCTGTATCTAGAAAACATGTCGGACACAATGAAGGAAAAAGCGGCTCGCTTGTTAAAGAAAAGAGGCAGCATATCCTCTTTAGGAAGCCATGAAGTCAGGGCGAAAGAATTTTTTGGAAGAAACAAAGAGTGAGTAGCCTATTTATCATTTTCTGACTTTTCTTCCCACCAGTTTCTTTGGAAGACCATTCCATCTGGACAGTATAAAAAATATTATTCAGGCTTTTGCAAATGTCATGCTCTGTTATTCTTTTTCTACATGGGGGTGGCTGGTAATGGGTGAGAAACCTACCTGGCTTTCAGCTGCTTTGAACCTAGTGCCTGCTTTAGGTAAACAAAGAGCAGTGTTACGCAAGGGCAATGAGGGGCACCCATGCTCCAGATGTAAGAGTTGCAATCAAGTGGCTTGATGAAAGGGCTAAAAATCAGAACTCACATCTTCTTCACAGCATGTAGTTCTGTCCTAACTGGCCATGCACAAATACTGTGCTGTGTCATCATATGCTTTGGCACAAGGAGAAATGAAAGGGAAAATGGAAATCTCACTACAGACAACGAACCACACCCTAGGCCACCTCCCAACCTCTCTTACCATCCAGGAAATATAACAAGCGAATAGAAAGAGAACCCACACAAGTGATGCTGACACAAAACCCCATGCATACACTAAGCAGAAGAATAGAAGCATTACTCACCCCACCCCACCCCATGGACCTTCCCTACTCTCCCCCTCTTTTCTTCCTAACCTAATACTGCATGCAACACTAATGTCTCACAACAAATGAAAGCGATCTGTAGAAAACACAATTATTAAAAAGGAGAATGCATGTATTTTTGTAAACGAAATCTTTAATAGAAATTATTTTTTTAAAAGAGGGAAAATGGAAGGAATGGTGGAGCTTAGAACAGATGTCGGGAGTCTTTGGCCTTCCAGAGGTTGCTGAACTACAACTCCATCATCCCTGCCCATTGGCCTTGTTTGCTGGGGCTGATGGGAGTTGCAGTTCAACAACATCTGGAAGGCCAATGGTTCCTCACTGGTGACTTGGAATCTAAGTTAGTTAGTTGAAGGGGCAGATAGGAGGAGCATCATTCCTCTGATGGTTTCTAAGCACTTAGGAGGCACTCTGAAAAGGATTCCCGGCCAGACCTGAAGCAGGAAGTACAGAGTCTCAAGAAGTAGACACTGTGTGCTGCTGCCAATACTAGAATAGTGGGTCAAGAACAGTGGGTCAAGGACAGGGTTGCAGCAGCAGCAGCACTGGTAAATGGGAGCTGAGGAGCCACTGCATAACTCCTGTCTGGGTTTCCCTACACCTGATCTCTCTAAGGGCCAAGGGTTCCCTCCACTGGGCTTAGAACAGGCATGGCCTAACTTGGCTCTCCAGATGTTTTGGGACTATAACTCCCATCATCCCTAGCTAACAGGACCAGTGGTCAGGGATGGTGGGAACTGTAGTCCCAAAACAGCTGGAGGGCCAGGTTTGGCCATGCCTGGCTTAGAGTCTTAGAGACCGAGAGACTTCTGTAGTCTTGTAGCCCAGCTTCCATCCTCTATGGGTTTACTTAGGAACAAGTCACACTAGGTTCAATTGGACCTCCTTGCCTACCCCCTCCAGTAACTGTGCATGGTATTGCAGACTTAATAACACTCTGAAAATGTCCAGTGTCGTTGTGGAAGGTGGTTTAAATCATGCATACCCTTTCAGATGTTTATTTATCTGATTTTTATCCCACCTTTCCTCCCAAGGACCTTAAGGTGGCATTTATTGTTTTTCCCATCCCCATTTTATTCTCACAAGAACCCTGTGAGGTAGGTTGGGCTAAGAGACAGTGACTGGCCCTAGGTCACCTGAGTGGAGATTTAAAACCAGGTTTCCTAGTCTAACACTCTAAGCACTACACCACACCAGCTCCAACTTCCATCAGCCCCATTCACCAAGGCCAGTGGTCAGGGATGGTGGCAGCTGTAGTCCAGCAATATCTGGTGAGCTATAGATTAGCCAATCCTGCTTTAAACCCTCTTCCAGTGTCATTGGTGTTGCCTGATTTTGTTAAAATTCTCAGACTGTAATTGATGTTGTCTCTCCCTAATTCTTTCCAACGCCTAAAATGTTGTATATGACAAGTTCAAAGGGATTTAACATATTACAAATCACTGTTTGGGAAGGGCCTCATACTTTATTTTAGAGCAGTGCTTCGCATACTGAAAATGTTTTTTTGTTTAAGAAGGTTTTCCGTGAGATGTGACCCAGTCATATATACAGAATCATAAATCAATGTCTTCAGGAGCATGACATTGTTATAAATATGTAAAAGATAAATAAATAAAAATAGGTGGGTTTTTTTTAAATCAATGTAGCTTTCAAGAAATCACATTTAATTCAATTATTACTGGGTTCGGTTTCAGCTCCATAAGTACTGTGTCTTACATGGATGAAGCTGGCCACCATGATGATATTCTTCGCCCTGGGGTTCAGATGGAAAACACGTACCAGTTGGGTAAGTATCTTATCTTACTCACTTTCTTGCTAATAATCTAGTCCCACTCTCTGTAGCACTATGCAAATAATAAAAGTAATAGTAATTATTATTATCATCTTTATCGTATTTATTTGTTATATTTTATGCTGCTGTTTACATTATTGCAGTCATCCTACAATGAATACATTGCAACTGAGGAACAAACAAGAATAGCAGTATGTAACAAATAAACCATTCAAATCTTAGGTAAAAGGTAAAGGTACCCCTGCCCGTACGGGCCAGTCTTGTCAGACTCTAGGGTTGTGCGCTCATCTCACTCTAGAGGCCGGGAGCCGGCGCCGTCCGACGACACTTCCGGGTCACGTGGCCAGCGTGACATCACTGCTCTGGCGAGCCTGCACCAGCGCAGCACACGGAACGCCGTTTACCTTCCCGCTATAAAGCGGTACCTATTTATCTACTTGCACTTTAAGGGTGCTTTCGAACTGCTAGGTGGGCAGGAGCTGGGACCGAAAGACGGGAGCTCACCCCGCCGCGGGGATTCGAACCACCGACCATACAATCGGCAAGTCCTAGGCACTGTGGTTTTACCCACAGCACCACCCACGTCCCTCATTCAAATCTTAAGTCTTTTGTATACAACAGTAATAGCCTTAGGGCAGACAAAGCATATCCTACTGTTGGTAATTTCTGCAGCGTACAGGCAGTTTATCACCAAACATTCAAGTATGACTATTGTGGTATAATGATCAAATAAATTGGAAAGACTGGAGCTTTTCTTTTTGCTTCAAGGGGGGGGGGAGAGAGCCATAGATGCAGCGTAAATATATAAACTAATTTAGAAAGCTGCCTGAGGCAAGCTTCTGCTCATAAGCCTCTTGAGGAGTCACCTGGGCATTCTGCGTGACACAGCGCATGATCTATTTTTGGCATAAAACGGCAAAAGAAATTCTTTCCAATGAGAGATATTCCATGTTAGGATATGATTCCATATTTGGTGGAGAATAAAATGGAAGACTAGAATGCCCAGGCTTTGAAATTAAAAAGGTGGATTTATTTGACCAAGTTTTTCCAAAAAACATTGTGCTTGAGTACCTTAGGAAATACATTATACTTTTGTAGCAATACTTATTTAAATTAAAGGGGGGAGGAGTGTTCTTTGTTTTTTAAAAAGGTTATAATCTTGTTATTTCATAGTTTGGTAAATTGTAAGTGTTCTTCACAGACAGAAACTCACAGGCCCCCAGGGGTCCACAGACTGTAGTGTGGGGGCCCTTGGACTAAGTCAGTGGTGGCCCTCCAGCTGTTTTGGGACTACAGTTCCCATCATCCCTGACCACTGGTCCTCTTAGCTAGGGTTGATGGGAGTTGTAGTCCAAAAACAGCTGGAGGGCCAAGTTTGGCCACCACTGGACTAAGTCATTGTTTCACTGAGTAAATGTGTGCACAGTTGGTTCCCCACCCCCACCTCCTAATATCACAGCCTTCCAAAATAATGGTGTGAGTTCTCTCTGTGCTCCAGGTCCTGCAAAGTGCTTTCCAGTGGGCACTGTGAATAATATCTTGAAGGATGTGGTAACAAGTTATCTTCAAGAGGAAAAATATGAAGCCGAGTTGTGCAGACAAATGACAAAGACCATCTCTGAGGTACACAATTTATTAGTAAAGCAAAGTTGGAAAGTATATCGGAGGTATGTCCTATAGAAATCTCTGCAGTGCAGGGGAAAAACCCCTCTGCTCAGAACACCTTTTGGATACAAGAGTTCAACTTTAGGATCTATGAAGGGATATATTAAGATGTTTGTGTAAGGAGATGATAATCTAGTTAACCTTGTAGGTCAGCTGCTTCTCGGATAGTTACCACATTGCCCAGCTTATGATTCTGTATCTTGGATATAGTGGTACAACTAGTTTCCATGTGTGCTGATGCTAACTGAGAAATCTGTTGCTGCATCTTGTGTCAGGAATATAAGTCTTCTCTGTACTGCATGACCAGCCATTGGTTCTCTCTCTCGTTTTCTGGGTCAAAGAGCGTATTTGAACAAACGCTGTCTCCCCCTTTCCTTTTTAATCACATCAGCTAGTCCACCATTTTATGGCTATCAACTGGCACTAGAGTCAGAAGTTGTGGTTCAAGACAGGCTTGAGCCACACCAGGGCCAACTATGAGACTGAGGGGCTGCTCCTCTGTCACTGAGCCCTGGTAGGCTTCTCTAGCTGTAGTAGTAGTGGTGTTATAAGCATCACTGGGCAGCCATGTCTGGTCACCCTTTAAATTTCCCAAAATGCCTGGGAAACAAAACCTATAAAATTAAAGCCTTTGCAGACAATTTACTTGTTATGACTGAAAACCCTAAAGAAAGTCTGAAAAGAGTGCTGGAATTGATTAAATAATTTGGAGAAGTGTCAGGCTTTAAGCTGAATATAACAAAAACAAAAATGCTTGTTAAAAATGTAACCACGAAGGAAAAGGACGACATAGAAAAAATATTGGGCCTGAAAATCTCTCAAAAAGCGAAATACCTGGGTATTTGGATCACCCCCAAGAATATAAACTTATTTCAGGATAATTACACCCAAACTTGGTTAGAGATTAGAAATTTTTTTGAAACCTGGAGTAAATTAAAATTAACATTTCTGGGTAGGATTTCCATCATAAAGATGAACGTGCTTCCAAAATTAATCTTTTTATTTCAAATTATTCCAATACTGGAATACTGGAGGCTTTTCTCTACCCGACCTAAAACTTTACTATGAGGCAGCCTGTTTCACCTGGTTTAAAGATTGGTGCACGTTGCAGGATCCGGACCTCCTGGACTTGAAAGGTTTTGACAACCGTTGGGGATGGCACGCCTACCTGATACATGCAAAAGCGAAAATTCACAAAAAATTTACCAACCATATAATAAGAAAGTCACTCTTCACTGTATGGGAAAAATATAAAGACCTGATGGAGCCTAAAGTCCTGTGGTGGACTTCTCCAATAGAAGCCATATCGATAAAACGGAAAAATACCCAGGAAAGCTGGCCAACATACAAAAACCTTCTAAAAGACGAAGATAACCAACAAAAATTAAAAACCTTCAAGGAAATAAGAGAACACATCTTAGACTGCTTCCAATACCATCAGTTATTTGAAAAAAATTAAATCTGACAAACAAAAGGGGTTCTCAACAGAACAGCCTATATAGGGTGCAGAGAAGAAGCAGAAGTCCCATTGCACAAACAGAACTCAAGATTTTGGTTATATCATGGAGACTGCCAGAAACTACTTTGTAGTAGTGTTCTGTAGTGGGGAGGGAGGCTTAATACATGAAAACAGGTCACCCACCAATCTGCCCCTGATGATAAGGAGAATCCCCATGCCCCCACTCACAGCTACCATAAATGCTAGGGCTGCAATCGTATTTACACTTACTTGGGATTAAGTTCCATGTAGGACTTGCTTCTGGTAAAGCATCTACAGGAACAGGCTATGTTGACTACCAGCTAATTTTACAGGACAAAATCCATCCAGTTTAAGTCCCATGCAGATGTGAAATTGTCTTAAGTTATTTGAAGTGCAATGCATCACTGGTGTATTTAGATTCCTGCCCCTAGAGTAAATTAGTTAAACATTTGAAGGAGCTGTATTGTATCCTAGGTAGTTTATATTAGTTTGCTTATGAGACCATGAATTTAATTTGCCCCCCCCCCTCTCTCTTAGGTAATTAAGGCTCGAATAAAAGACCTGATGATACCAAGGTATAAAATTATTGTGATTATACATATTGGACAACTAGACAAGCAGAGCATGCAGATTGGAAGCAGGTGCCTCTGGGATACTACAAGTGATACTTTTTGCTCATACGCCTTCAAAAATAGATCTCTGTTTGCTCTCGCAAATGTCTTTGCAGTTTACTCTGAGTAGCAATTAAAAGTTCAATATGAAGTCTATGTGACCAAATAGACAAGATACTATTTTTAGGCTGCAATCCTATGTATGCTTACAGGGAACAAGCTCAATTGAATACAGTGGGTCATTGGTCTGGGTAAACCTGCGTAAGATCGCTCTGCATATGTAGACTGGCTAAACCAGTAGATTAGTTCTTCTCTTGTGGGCATGAATACTCTGAAGATAACAGGTGTTAATACCACTTGTGCAATTCTCATTTCTGGTGTAGAAGTGCAGTGTTTGATCATGTAAACATTCCCGGGGTTGGACTCTGTATCATATTAGGTGGGCATGAGGCCTAATTCATTGTGTTTATGTTCTTGAAAAAGTATCGAAATACAGAACCAGTTTACACTTGTCTGTTCTTATCAAGGAGATTTCCTTGAAGTGTGGCCCTTTTGCTTTACGTGTGAACTCTCATTTTTGCATTTGCAGGACGTTGTGTATTATGTCTCCGTTAAAAGGCAATTTCAATCCCACCCTTAAACCATACGCAATGGGTGATGGTGGTGGTAACTTTCTTAATGTTCCCTTTCAGCCTTTTTAAAAGGCTTGATATGGGCTCCACTGTGCAAAGGAGCACCCAGCTTCTTAAAAGTGAGCTTTGTCCAGTAGCTGAAACTAAATAGTCTGAAGGCAAAGTGTGGAGAATTTTTTAACTAAAGTTTTAAGGAAGAGCCTGGAGAGTCAGTGCTTGGCTCCCCTCTGGTGTTTGGGTTACAATATGAGAAGGGGCTATGAGGACTGTGCTGTCTGGCTAGCATGATGTCACATATCTGATTGTTGTCGGTAAAGCTGACTCTAGCACATTTACTTCAAATCACAGTGGACCAATGGAGTCTGCCATCCTGTCTTCCAAACAACACATGTGAAATGAATGCTACATCATGACATGCTGTTATTTCAACTGTGGCATTGTGAGGGAACATGACAGCTCAGTTGACCACTGATTGCAGCTGTTGTACCGCTTGAAACAGCTCAAAAGTTTTGTTGAAGCAAAAAGTAGTTGATATATTATTTTTTAAGACACTGCTGTCCCTGCCTTTACTGGTAAGCCCTGCCTCCAAAAACTTCGCGCCCTTCTGCTCCCCCCCAATCCATTGGATTGCCGTATTTTTCGCCCCATAAGACGCACTTTCCCCCTCTTAAAATCTAAGGGGAAATGTCTGTGCGTCTTATGGAGCAAATGTGTGGTCCCTGGGGCTGGGGGGGGGACCCGGGCTTCCCCCGCCAGCCCCGACAAGCACTGGGAGCAGCGGGAAGGCTGTGTGCAGCCTTCTCGCTGCTCCCCGATCTGCTTTTTGGGGCTGGGGGTGGGGAAAAGCTGGGCTTCCCCCACCGCCAGCCCCACAAGCTCCCCGACCTGCTTTTTGCTTTTTGGGGTTGGGGGGGAACCCGGGCTTCCCCCGCCAGCCCCGCCAAACTCCTGAGCAGCTCTGGGGTAGCCCGCGAAGCCTCCGCAGGGCAGCGGGGAGCCTTCATCCTGCTGCCCTGGGGAGGCTTTGCACGACTATCCCTGACTTTTGCGGGAGGTGGGGGAAGGGACAGAGCGAGGCTCTCTCACTTCCCCCACCTCCCGCAAAAGCCCCCAAGAGACACACTCCCTTTAAAGAGCTGCGCGGAGTGTGTGTGTGGCTCCTGGGGGCTTTTCCCCGAGGAGGGAGAAGGGCAGCCCGTAAGTGACAGGCTGCCCTTCTCCCTCCTCGGGGAAAAGCCTGCAAGCGCCGCACACACGCTCCACATGGCTCATGAAAGGGAGCGCTGAGCAAAGCTGAGATACATTCAGGCTGTGCTCAGCGCTCCCTTTAAATAATATTTTTTTCTTGAATTGCCCCCCCCCCAAAAAAAAGTAGGTGCGCCTTATGGAACGAAAAATATGGTATCTCCTCCAGTGTTTTCCCTATCCCAATTTCCCACCCTCATTTTATTTAGCAAAATTTATATGGCGCTTAATTTTTTTCTAAAACTTCTAAGCAGTTTACACAAAAGGTATTAAAAATTCATCAAATATTTTGCAATGAAACTATAGCAATGAAAATAAGACTTTTAAAATGGTAGACATAATCCCAGGAAAAGCTTTTCTGCATTCATTCATCCTGAAGTTAATCTAGACAGGTTTGGTCAGAAGTAAGTTGCATGTTTCTAGGAACTGCATGTTCCTAGAATCTGTCTCATACATGGTTAGACCATTGGTTCATCAAGCTCCATATTGTCTACTCTGATTGGCATCTGCCTTCCAGGATTTCAGGTAGGAGTATTTCTACCTGGAGATGGGAGGAATTGAACCTGGGATGCTTTGCATGTGATCTGCCACTTAAGGTACAGGTCCCTTATCTAGAAACTGGTATTTGCTCTTAAGACTCCCTGAATAAACAGAACGTATTCAGTGTCAGAGGGTTTTTGGTGTCTTTTTTTTTTTAATTCCAAGCCTAGCACTGCACTGGCAAGAAGAAACAGCAGAAGCCATGTTGTGAACTGCAAATTTATTGTGAAAGCAGGAACTACAAAAAAGAGAGCTGTTTGAAATACAGATGTTAAAAGACCGTTTCTCAATTTGTACAGCATCCCAAATGGAATGGCACTTAGGAAGTACTTCAGAGCTCGGAACTACAAAGTCGGATATCAAAAATACCTATTTCTAGATGTTTCTGATGTATTGTTAGCTATGAAATAGCATACATGCCGCTGTCTGATACATTTTCAGAACAGTGAATATGCATATAAAGCGCTGACTGGACGGCAGAATTTATATGCATAGTAAACTTATAGTGCTGTCGCTGCAGCCGACCTGACAGCAAAGGTCTATGAGTCGCATAATATCTTCATTCCTTTTGTGTATAGACTTTTGTTCCATGCCCCACAGATCTCCTTCAGCTTCAGAACTGGACTGGATGAATTCTTTGCTTAGATATTCTGGCTTTTGGATCACCTTTTCATTGGCACCTGTTGAGTCATTAGTGTCAAGTGGTGAATGCAGGTGGCTTTCTTGACCTGTTGTGTGCAAATGATAAAAAATAAGAAATCTGGAGATAAACTGAAATAAACTTTGGATGTTGAACTTCAGACAGTCCAACGATCAAGACAACTTTGATGTTGCCCAATCTATTTCTTTTAATTTGGGTCTGAAATATTTACAGCCTAGACTGGGAAATGCAATCCTAAGAAAACTTGACATACAGTTAAATTTCACAATTGATGCCTATCACTAGGATTGTCCTAGTTCTGTTGAAAAACAAGATATGTGAAGAAAGAGGAAGTGAGGGATCAGCTTCTCCTCAACTTTATTTTCCTATATCCAGATAGCATTTTCATTTCCAAGGCCACAGATACAAAAACCAATCAGCTTGACTTCTGTAGGATTCGACAGTTACCATCTCAGTACCAGGATATACTTGTTAAAAAACTGTTTCAAAACTGTTTAAAAAATTTTTTGAACCTAAATAACAGCAAAGCTATTACTTCACATATATCTTAGACACAGGAATAAACCTCAGTTTTCCAGAATTAAGAAATACTTGTGTACAAACCCCAAATGAGATTACTTATTACTATATTATAAATATTTGTGCTGTTTCTAAGCACTATACAGGATCCTGTTGCTTATCTTTATTTAAAGCCCTGTATGGCTTGGGACATGGGCACCTGTGGGGATTTTTGCCTCCAAACACCCCTGCTTATTCACTAAGATAATCTTCCAGGTGTCCCCCACCATCTGAAGTGGGGCACAGGCCTTCTCTCTGTTGTCACCAGTCACCACCACTCACCCTACGAGGATTGACTGACACCTTACTTTATATTTTCAGCACCAATGACTTTTAGCACCTAATTATTAAAGTGTAATTCTGTTCATGGCAGTTTTTACCTACTGTTGTAAACTTAACTTTTTCCCTCCTAAAAAGTAACGGGAAATGCGTGTGCGTCTTATGGGGCAAATGCAGGCTGCGCAGCTATCCCAGAAGCCAGAACAGCTGCTTTCACTGTGCAGCGATCCCTCTTGCTGTTCTGGCTTCTGAGAGTCAGAATTTCCCCCCCCTTGTTTTCCTCCTCCAAAAACTAGGTGCGTCTTGTGGTCTGGTGCGTCTTATAGAGCGAAAAATACGGTAATTGTTTTGTCATTATAGATCAGGGTTTTTGTTTTGTTTCTTAAATTATGTAAGCTGCCCTAATATTTGTGTTGGAGTACAGCATAGACCATTTTAAAAAATAAACAAAGAAAATCCACTAGCCCTGGCTTTTGCATGCAAAAACATTCCGTGTGCATTTGGACCACGTATAAGCCAAATTGTTACCTGTGAGACTTTTTGGAAAGTGAGTCAGCTGCCTCCTCCAGCGAGACCCTCCACAAGAAAAGACGACAGCTCTTACAAGCTCCCTTCCGCAGAGTTTTCTTTCAGCTGCTACTTCAGAAATGGCCATAAAGAGAGAGAGTAAAAGCATCCCTAGCACCGCAGCCTTCATCTTGTCGAAACGGTATCTGACTAATCAGAGCAGGGAAGAAAAGAAAAGGACGGGACTTCTGAAGACAGGAGCCAAAACCACAGGCCAATTTATACAGCTTGCTCCTATTTTCTTGTTTGCCAAATGATGGGGTGGATGATGTTTACAGTGTTTGCCAAATATTTCTTGCAACAGTTTTAGGTGCTTTTAGGATTCACGCCTGGGTTGCTGTCAAATGGTGATTCAGGTTATAATATATTGCTATATTGTCTAAGAATAGCAACACACACAGCAGGGCAGCGTGTTTATGGAGGCCCCCGCACCTTAGATCAACATTGCAAATATGCACTTTCTAACAGTTTTATTGTACACTTCACTTATAATAAATGCCATTAGCTCACTATAACATTTTTAATAGTGGGTAAGCTTAGCCATTTGATATATTTTTGCTGCTTTGCCATATTTTAATACGCTTTGAAGGAACTCCTGGCTTCATTTCCACCCTCATCCCGAATTTAGATCCAGAGTACAACTTGCTATGATCATATCTGTCTTTGTTCAGCTAACACTATTTTTTATATATATTACAAGTGTACTTATTAACATTTGGGAAAGAATTTGAAAAATGTCTATGATTAATTCTTGGAATACCTGATAACAGATTTCCACTTGATTGTCTTTTCCATATGCTTGACTGTTGTATGTTATACCACCTAATTCAGGGGTGTCAAACTCAAATTCATCGGGGGCCACATCAACAGTTTGGTCACCCTCAAAGGGCCGGTTGTATCTGTAGGACTATGTGTCCACTCTTTATTATCATAAATTATTGTCACTGCATTTGATTGTAGTTTATGGTCCCTATACCACTGTAAAGTGACACGGAAGTGGTCAGTATATCCAAAGTTTACCTCTCAGACTTTTAAGCAGAATAATAAGCAGACCCCCCCCTAATAAGCAGGACCCCCCCCCACATACATCATATGTACTTACAGTACAGGAGAGAAGGGTTCAGGCAGCCGTTGGATCTGTCATATCACAGGATGGCATGCGCTCAATATAAAAACAAGTGGAGGTTTCCTGTGTAGAACGGCTGGCGCCGCTAGAGGGCAGACGTTCTCTGGCTTGTAGGCTGCCGCGCATGCGCTGAAGAGGCGGCTTTCTTGTGTCAAAAAAAAAAAGCGAGAATAAAAGGTGAAGGCTGGCGGCCGGCGGCAGCTACACGGGCCACATGACGAGGTCTGGCGGGCCGGATTCAGCCCGCGGGCCTTGTGTTTGACACCCGTGACCTAATTTGAGATAACCATGTCAGTTTCTGAGACCACTGAATTTTTCATTATCATGGATAAAGTCACTGTTGCAGACAGTTCAAGGTGATGAAGCAGAGGTATCTTGCTACAGTCCTGTTTTACTTCTGGAAAATGTGTGTGGCTCTGAGATTCTCTCCATTTGTAAGCAGGCCCAAAGTAAGTCTGATTTTATGTATTCACAATCTCTGGATCTGTTTTAAGTTATCTCTGACGATGAAAGCAAACCCTCAGGTCAGCACTTCTCCCTTCTTATATATATTGCTTTCACTGCTTATGCTCACTAAAACAACACCTGATCTCTGCAAGCTGCAAAGATCTTGCTTAATTTTTGTCTTTCCCAAGGATCCCGTTCCTCTCGTCCCTACAACCAAGGGAGACTAACACTGGGTTGCTCTTAATTTCCTTTGATTCTTCATCCTTTGGGGCATGTCCTGGGATGGCTATATGTGATCCACTTCCTATGTAACTGTGGTAGAGTGAACCCTTTACCATTATCACCATGTTGAGTTGAGCATCATGGAACCATGATGATACTGAGTCAAGTGGATGATTTCATTGAAGGGTTTTTGCTTTGTGTTTTTTAAATCCAAAGCAGATTGCAGGAAGTTGCCATCTGGATCAGAATTTCAGAGATGGACAGGGGAGAGGTACTTATCGCTTTCCTTGTGGCCCATTTCTTTTCTTAGCAAAATCATCACGCTCCAAACTTTTTTCAGTTTTACTCATTTTTAGACTTTGCTAAATGGTACTTTTTTGTCTCCTGTGATGCTGGTATTGTAGGTTAGTCTGATACTTTTTGACTAAAATATAATCCTTGTACTAAACAGTAGAGATTAGAAGTTCACTGATTAACACCTTGCATATAGTAGATATGCCAGAAAGACCCCATTGACTCCTATTATCACTCATGTTCTCCAGCATTAAAAAACTAAATGTTTGTTCACTAATATTTACCTTGATGCTTACAAATGCATTGAAAAGATCATTCTGTTCCTTAGTAGAACCAGTAAGTAAACAACTGTTTCCACTCAATAAAAGAGAGGAACTAACATCTTATCACATTTTGGGATAATGATTAACACACTGTTAACACTAATAGATAGTATATTTAGAAACAGAGGAAATAGAGTCGTCACAGTCTCTTCATAAAAATGTGCAAAATGCACATGGAAATGGGTTATAATGTGCTTCTTAATCGTCTATATTTTTTATCTGTTTAAACATTCAGTGCTTTTTCCAAACTGTTGAATCCAGTTTAATGTTACTGTAGTTAAATATAATGCCCATGTGTGGCAGCTCTCCTGGACTGTACAGTGGAACCTCGGTTGTCGAAAGTAATCCGTTCCAGAAGACCATTCAACTTCCAAAACGTTTGACAACTGAGGCACAATGGGCGGTTGGCAATTTCAATGGAGAAAATTGAGAAACGTGCCACGAAAGCTGTTTGACTTCTGAGGTGTATTCAAAAATGGAAGCAATTACTTCCAGGTAAACATTCAGCTTCCAAAACACTCGAAAACCAAGGTTCCACTGTATTTGCAAAGGAAGCAATAGTATTTAAATGCAAGACTTTTGAGTCAGGAAACGGGATTTGCAAAGTTTAGATGCTGGGACATAATCTGGAGGCCTTTTCTCCTGCCCAAATAATCAGTTTTTTTCAATACAGTGGTACCTCGCAAGATGAATGCCTTGCAAGACAAAAAACTCGCAAGACGGAAGGGTTTTTTGTTTTTTGAGCTGCTTCGCAAGACGATTTTCCCTATGGGCTTGCTTCGCAAGACGGAAACGCCTTGCAAGTTTGTTTCCTTTTTCTTAACACCGTTAATACAGTTGCGACTTGACTTCGAGGAGCAACTCATAGAACGCGGTGTGGTAGCCTTTTTTGAGGTTTTTAAAGACTTTGGTGATTTTTGAAGCTTTTCCAAAGCTTTCCCGACACCGTGCTTCGCAAGACGAAAAAAATCGCAAGACAACAAAACTCGCGGAACGAATTAATTTCGTCTTGCGAGGCACCACTGTAACTTCTGAAATGCTATGTAGGTGTCTATAGTATTTACAAAAGCATTTTCTTGCCAGTGCATATAACGCAGCTTTAGCTTCTGCCTCCTGGAGAGTCTTCAGCACATTGTTTTACTATACTACATTGGTAACAAGAATTGATTATCTCACTTTAGCAGTGTGTGTAAAGACTAGGACTTTCCAAGCAATCATCTGTGGCATTTCTAAATGATTCCCAACAAATTTATTCCCATATATAAACTCACACACACTTAATGGTTGGTTGTTGCATAATTAACTGCTAGGCATTAAATATTGCGTCCTTTTTTCATGGAATATTGCTGGAAAATATCTACACTGGACTGGTTAGAACAGAGCCAATCATATCATGCAAAGCATCCACCTGAAAAAGACAAAAAAGAGGTAGATATATACGTTAACAAACCTGATAATTCGAAAGCAAAGTGGTAAAAAAGTAGGAAGAGTTTGCATTAGGTCTTTTCTGAGTGTAGTCAATCTAACGAGTTCTGGATGGAAAAAGCCTTATTATAACTAAAACCTTATATTATTAGAATTAGAATGTATATACTCCCTAAACCCGCGTGGTCTCCTAATTTGCAAACAATTTTCACCATTACCAAAGTTGCATCTACATCATAAAGCTGGGCTTGTGTGGTTTATAAAAATGTTACTGGTCCGCTGAGGAATAAAATAAGCCACTTACGCCGCCTTCTGCACATGAATGCCGCTGAACATAAGTTTAACCAGCAGTGCCTTTCATGAATGGCTACTCCTTCTGCAGGCTGCTTTGCTAGCGTGCCTTTGACTTATTAGGCAAAAACGCCGCCATTTGCCAAGCTATGTTCCAACCTCATTCGTGGATGGTCCCACCCTATTGCCATACCATTCCCAGCGCTCATAACTTGAATATGTATAGTGAGGCATTTGTAGTAGAACGCTGTGGCATAGTCGCAGCACCTAAACTAGGGTCGCTGTATTTCAAAAAGTAAAATTCCTGACGCCCACAAGGTTGTTCCCACCAAAATTGGGAGTGACCTCGAATTCCCCCCCAACTCCATTTTTACACCCAAAAACCAGGACATGTCAGGAATTTTCCTGACATATGGCAAGCCTACCTAAACAGAGCATAGTCCAGCTGATTAGCATAGGGACACTGATTAACGCACTACACACATGTGAATCAGCAGTGGGGCTCAGGTGTTAGAAGGGCCCCTGGTTGGGGTAGGCTACTTCAGCTTTTAATGCTGCAGAACGTACCTTCTTTCTGTCTGAAGGGATCATATTTCTTAGTGCGTACACGGTGACTGATCCTTCACTGTCGCCAATTAGAAGGCAATCTGCGTTTTTGGCAAAAAGCACAGCCGTGAATTTCACAGTTCCAGTGGCAGGATGCACAATCAGGGGATCCAGGCTACATGCAAAACAATGGCATACAGTATAAAACTGATGGCTGCAGAGCTCTGTGGGACATCCCATTGTGAGATATGTTACTACCACAACTACTACTATTGTTTGCTGTTTGCTTGCTTGCTTGCCTGTTTGCCTCACAAGTTATTTTCCTCCACTACACTACCTTAATTATTCCTGCTAGTAATGCTGATGTATATAACACCATTACAGTTAGGAAGCTACATAATGTATAACCTTAGATCGCTGTTTGAACCTGCAGCATTGGTTCTGCCCTGTACCAT
Source organism: Podarcis bocagei (assembly GCF_964188305.1). NCBI lineage: Eukaryota > Metazoa > Chordata > Lepidosauria > Squamata > Lacertidae > Podarcis > Podarcis bocagei. The sequence goes on from NC_138129.1 coordinate 65,229,126, forward strand.
TGCTCCATTCCAGTTAGCTGTGGTCTCTGATTAGGCCCCTGGAAAGAAACGTTGAGCTCTGGGGGGGAAACAATATCCATGGAGCTCCTTCCAGTTGGGTTTTAAGTAATCGGGTGCAAGTGTTTCTCCCAATGATACATAGCTGCTTAGTAAATAGGAAATATATACAATGGCAGAAGAGGTCATATTTTGTAATGCATTCCATGTATGATACTCTGTGTTTACTTTTTTCAAGAGTAACTGGATACAGTACCTTTTTAGATGGATAGATGTATAAATTGCTTTTAAGAAAATGGCTGATTCTTACGTGCTGACGCTAAGATCCCAGATTTCCACCCTGGTTTCGTTCGCTGCTGCAAACACATATGCTGAATTGGGAGACCACACTATGTCATAAATAACATTGGTAGTGGAACTGAAAGTCAAAACAGGACGGACTGAATCCTCGCGCCACAATATAATACTCCAGTCTGCAGAACAACTTAGAAACACTTCTGTACTGAATGGATTCCATGCTATCTTGTACACCGGGCCCTTGAAATAAAGAGAGAAAGAATAATTGCTAAATTTTACACACACACACACACACACACACACACACACATATCCAAAGATTAGCGCAGAAGCATGCTGCACCACAGCACTGAAGCCCAACAAGATTTTGGGAGACACTGAACTTCTCTAAGCAGTATGTGGTGGATGGCACAGCTTTAGCTAGGTTAAGCATATTGGCCTGAATCCAAAGGAGATGCTGAATTCATACACTCAGGGGAGACCCATGCATAGCTGAAGCCTCTTTTACAGTTTGTACCACAGTAGCTGTGCTAGCTGAAAAGACAAGCAGAATGGCAGTTAGGCCCTGCTAGAGGGTTCTTGAAAACTGAAGGGAGCCCTGGCTCTGCTCGGTGCCTCACGTGTATGTAAGCTTCCTCCTTTGGTTTCTACATGTTTAAATTTATACAATAGCATTTTGAGTTCATATCTGTCAAGGAAGTTCACAGAGGTGTCCCGAGACACTAGTTCAAAGGGCAACCCATCCTGCTATTAATGAGGGACACAATGCCATCGGATTGCTGCCCTAACAATGGGAGTTGTACTACCCGCCTTGCCGACGTGGGGATCTAGGGCACAGTCCTTCAATGGCTGCGCTCGTTTCTCTCTGGTCGGGGACAGAGGGTGGCGCTTGGGGGGGAATTGTCATCACGCCACTCCTTGGTGTGTGGAGTGCCTCAGGGTGCAATTCTCTCCCCGATGCTTTTTAACATCTTTATGCGCCCCCTCACCCAGCTTGTCCGGAGTTTTGGGCTGGGTTGCCAGCAGTATGCTGATGACACCCAACTCTATCTGTTGATGGATGGCCATCCTGACTCGGCCCCAGACACACTGACCAGATGTCTGGAAGCTGTGGCTGGATGGTTACGTGGGAGCCGGTTGAAGTTAAATCCCTCGAAGACAGAGGTCCTCTGGCTGGGGCGGGACGATATGGGATCGAGGGGGCAACTCCCATCTCTTGTGGGGGTGCAATTAGTGCCAGCACAGTCCGTTAAGAGTTTGGGTGTAATCTTCGATACCTCCCTCTCTATGGAGGCGCAGATTACAGCTATAACAAAGGCGGCATTTTTTCATCTCCGCCAAGCTAAGCAGTTGGCCCCTTATCTCTCTCGTCCTGACCTAGCCACTGTGATCCATGCGACGGTCACCTCCAGACTGGATTATTGTAACTCGCTCTACGTGGGGCTGCCCTTGAGACTGACCCAGAAACTCCAGCGGGTGCAGAATGCTGCGGGGAGACTCCTTATGGGGTCTTCGCTGCGAGAGCACATTCATCCGGTACTATACCAGCTGCACTGGCTCCCGATGGAGTACAGGATCAGGTTTAAGGTGCTGGTTTTAACCTTTAAAGCCCTATACGGCCTAGGACCCTCGTACCTACGGGACCGCCTCTCCTGGTATGCCCCACAGAGAAACCTACGGTCTGCAAATAATAACATCCTCAAGGTCCCAGGTCTCAGAGAGGTTAGGCTGGCCTCAGCTAGAGCCAGGGCCTTCTCGGCTGCAGCTCCAAACTGGTGGAATACTCTGTCACAAGAGACTAGGGCCCTGCGGGACCTGACATCTTTCCGCAGGGCCTGCAAGACAGAGTTGTTCCGCCAGGCCTTTGGTCAGGGCGCAGCCTGACTCCCTCCTCTGGCAACCTGAAAAGAATTTTGCTTAATTGGTTGCCATCAATTTGATTTAATTAATTTTTATAATGAAATATTTTTAGATTGTGTGATTATTTGACTGATTATTTGATTGTTGTTAGCCGCCCTGAGCCCGGCTGGGGAGGGCGGGATATAAATAAAATTTATTATTATTATTATTATTATTATTATTATTATTATTATTATTATTATTATTACTGTGCTCTTCCTCTTGTCTTTAGGAACCCAAATATGGTCAGGAATGCAACAGACTGGGCTGCTTGAGAGAAAAAAGGGTTTCAGGGGAGACAATCTGGTATGGTGGTCAGAATTCTAGAAATCTAGAGCAGCTGTCAACTTCACCTACACAGAGTGTGAGGCAGGATGTGTGGAAGCAGGTCTGGGGGAGGATAAGGAGGGTCAGATATAGCAGGCTTGCAGCACCTTGGACAGATCACTTGAATAGCAGCTTTCTCCAAGGGACTTTCAGTTCCATCCAAGGCCCTTTATCTCCTTTTCAGCCCTGACCTTCTCCCAGATTCCAACCCTTTCTTGAGAGGAGAAAAGCCTTAAAGGGGTAGCCTATAAGCCTGGAGCCAAGCAGTTGCCTCTGTTTGACTTCCTGACCACTGATGGCAATAAGGGGCATCTGGTATTGTGGGGCTCAATATTTCAGAGGCACTAGGCTCAGGAGGTGCTGCCTTTGGGGCACTGATGGTTCCAGGCTACCAATGTCAGATGTGATGTTAGGGACCAGGCCTCAGTCCCCTACCAGTGGTATGGGTAGCATGGCTTTGAAAGACACTTCTGTATCTGTGAGTCTTGGCTGCCACTTGAAGCCAAGGTTCCTCCTGTTCATTTCAGCGGGGCAGAGAACTTCTAAGTGCATTATCACTTGTCACCCACAAGCAGCTGCTTGAGGTGGCTGCCTTATCTTGCATCAGGGCAGGACCTGCTCAGTTTATAGTCAACAACCTGGCATTCCAGTTTGTATAATGACCTAGAGGATAACTGATTTTAAATGGTTGGTCCAGAGTCATCTGGCCTAGTCTGGTTGAGAAACCTTGATTTCTAAACTATGCAGTATTCAAGAAAGTATTATTAAAGTATGTGGTTCATGAGTCATTGATTTCCCCAACACAGAGAATTTGATTGGTACCTGAAGAATCCTGTCAGAAGAATATGTGAAGTAGGGCTAGGAGCCTGTGTGGCCCTCCAGGTATGAATAGCTGGAGTACAACTCCCATCAGCCCCAGCCAGTATGGCCATTGGTCAGGAATTATGGGGGTTGTAGTCCAGCCACATGTGGAGGGCCACAGGTTCCCCATCACTGGTGTAAAGGGTACTAAAGACGGTGTGTGAGTATCTGTGCATCTACTTATTCAACCCAATTTTATTTATGTTTACTCACTTTGTGTCCCCTGTAGGTCTCCAAGTACTGCTCATTGTAAGAACAAGAGCATTTGTGAATAAAACCTTCCTCAGTTCCAACCAAGTATATATTAGTGTCCTGAAATAAAACCAAATTACTGTAAATGGCTTTGACTTTATCCAGATTGGGCATATTCTTTAGAATCTTCACTGCAGCAAATTGTCAGGCTTGCTTCTCTTCTTTCCTGGTAAAGTAGAGTCCAGTGTAATGGGATTCTCAAAGGCTTGAGCCAGAAGTCCCAACTAACCACGTGTCCAGGAACAGAGCAGACATCCAACAAACAATATCCAACAATACATAATAAGGCATGAAAGAGTTGCATGTGTCACATGTTCGGAAGACAGTGTATGCAGAGGGGAAATATGACATTGTGATGCCACCTCCAGTTTAGCCATTTCTTGACCATTAAGCAGAATTGGGTTTTGATAGAGAGTGGCGCTGCACCCAGCCTTGTCAAAAGTGTGGCTGATTCTACCAGCTCAGAGCTACAATCCTCATTTAGTTTGATGGGAGCCCTCCAGCTAGTTCCCTGGAAATACTAGGAGAGGCTACTACTACATTTTTTAGCGTTGGATGGGTTATAAAATCTCTGCAGTCTTTGGAAAGATGTCCAAAATAGAGATTCTCTGCTCTTTATGTCAATCTAACATGCTAAACTATAAAACTTGTTCAGAAACAACCAATGAGTAGGAGGAACAAGCGGACCTCCATTCCTTGCTATCCATTGTCTTCAGCTAAATTATTACTTTGACCTCTGTGGACAAAACATTCAGAAAACATCATAAAAGATTAGGATACCTTTGGATGGAAATCAAAGGATAATCCTGGAGCTTGTCTAGATATAAGTGCTTCACTTTTCTTTTCTGCCCCTCCCTTTTTCTTGTCACTTGCTGTTCGCTTGAGTTTCATCAGATCTAAGTTGAGAAACAAATGCATATAGATGTTGAGACCTCCTGTTTCACTATGAGGGCTATAGGGACTGTTTCTATTCTACACAACACATGGCCATTACAAACTCTCCTTGTCGACTATTGGAGCTAGTATAAGAAACAGCTTTATTTATTTCATCTCTGATTACCTATAGTAAACCCCTATAGTAAACCAGTGAACCCCTCGCATCCACAGCACGGCCTGTGTGAACATGGAAACAGATTTCTGTACATGTATCACTAATCAGAAGGTGAACCCGCAAACAGATGCTTCCTGCTTACCTTTCCAAATCCAGCAACTGGAACTGTACATATAGGCCTTTTCAAAAGAGGCCCAAATCTTGCCAATCAGTTGTTTGGAAGGGGAGGCAGTAAACTGGAATTATTCACCTCTTTCCCTACCAAGCAGCTGGCCAATGGGATTTCAACTTTTTTTAAAGAGGGCTGTGTGCAAATAGCCCTAGTTCTTTGTGCACTCAATGGCATCACAGCCCTTATGTGTAATTCTCTGTGCTGTATAACCTGGAGTGTCTTTATTATTCCCTAACTTAATTACTTACTGAATTGTTATTATTTTATCCCACCTTTCAACATGTAGCAGCCAAAGTATCTGGCAATAATATTAAAAAGACAAGAACATAAGAAAGGTTAGGGGAACCCACACACACACACCCCATTTAAGTAATTCCAGAATGTTTGGAGTAAGGTGACAACGCTTACCATTGCAGCTTAATCCTTTCCGAACAAACCACTTAGTCACTCTGCCGTCTGCTGATATGGAGACTAGTATCTCCCCTTTGTCTTCTCCTGTTATTCCCCTGTCCTGCTCAACCCACCTCAGCTGCCACACAGGGCCCAAGTGTTTATCGTAAGATTCGCTGAAACAAGAGATTAATACCAAACTCAGCTTTGGGATGCATACAATTAAACTCAACACAGTAATAAAAGGGAAAAGTGGTATTGCAGGCAGGGTCAATCAGAGGGGTGGGACAAGGGTGTCACTCTTATTTGTGTGCCTTATTATGTTTGTTTTATTTGTGCGCCTTTTAATATTCTGGCTAGGCGCCTCAAAAGTTGGAAGTGAACTAGGCCTCTCTGGACTTCCAAGTATGTCTGATTGCAGGAGTTGGAGGTGGGAATGCAAGTACATATAGGAAGCAACACATGCAGGTAATGAAAATATGCCTGAAACTCGCCATAGAGGTGGGGAGAGTGTAATACAGTACAACCAATTAATCCTCCAGTTTTTCAGAATAGTCAAAGCCAAACAGAGGTGGGATTTGGAGATGTGTGTGTGTTTAGATCCAAACGATATGCTTTGTAATGTAATGAACAATGTGTGGAGGTGCCTCCACAAGACTTACCTGGTATCTAAAACTGAAGTTGTATGATGGGTCTGGACATTGTAGACTGCAATTGTCCCATTGTACAATCCAACTGCTAAGAGGTTTGGATTGGCTAGAGAGAAATCCAATGCAGTTACTCCATGATGAGATTGATAGACACGCTCTGGCCACTGGAAAAATCAAATCTGTATTAACTAAGAGTGCATTCACACTTTATAAACAATCAGGGACCCCAGAAATTATTTAAAATTCAGGAGGGAGGGTCTGATTGGCTGTGATTAAATTTTGCTTCCTTTTAAGGTGCATTTCTGAAACACCTTCAATGTTGCTGAGTGTATCTTCTTCGCATGTAGATTAGAATTTTGTTTAAAAAAGAAAAAATATTGGACTGGATTCAACTAACCCAGTGCACTAGCAGAAGCCAGCACAATGGGGCTTTCTGCCCTCTCCTGACCCCATGAGCCCTGCTGTCTCCCCCTAATCCACTCTGGAGAGTTGGGAGTACCCTCAGAACAGTTTGCAGAGGAAGGTTGTCAGTTCATCTGGCAAGTGGAAATGCTTCTGCTGACAGAACAATAAGAAGAGTGGGACACTGAATTCATCCCATAATTGCTAGCAACTGATAAGAAATAAGATACTTTAAAATTCTGTAATTCAGGACTTCCGGGTTGGCGCCATCGCCGAATGGCGGACTCCCTCCGAGCTCCGGAGGGAGTCTGCTCGGCAGGGGCTGGGTCCTACCGCGCCGGCGACGCGGGGACCCTTAAAAACCACGGGCACGGAGCCCGTGGACATGGGTGACTCGGCTGGCACCGTTAGCGCCCTCCCGACTCGTGAAGGAGCCTTTTTAAAGGCTTCGGATCGGGTGCCGGGGAGTGGCGTGGTGCTGTGAGTCTTCTGCTTTCCCTGCCGAGCGAAGCCGCATGCCATTCAACGGAGAGCGCTGACTTCTTCCATTGAAAATTCGGACTACTAACAACAACCCGTGAGTAATTGGGAAACCGGGCTCAAAAGGAGAAAAAAAAGGATTTTTTTTTCGGATTCGGCACGAGCGGGGGTGATCCAAAAAGGAAGTCCGTCCCCCCCCCTACTGTAAACATTCTAAAACAAGGACTGGGTAACCACGGTCGAAAGAGAAGCATATTTTTGATAAAAATCATTAATTCCACGATGGGAAATTATAAGAACTGTGCTGGAGGAGAAGAGTGGAAGGTGAGAAGGAAAATGCAACCCCCCCTGGGAACCGGGGCGATTCGCAGAGCCTGGTGAAGAGAGACGGAGACTTTGACAGCTGTCAAAGTAGCTGTCAAAGTTGGAGAATATAAAGAGGACTTTGTTATGAGGACTTTGCTGGTAAATTTTGTTACAATTTGCCACAATTTGGATATAAACTGTCGAAAATAAGGAACAACAATTTGACTTTTGGATTAGAGGAAACAAAGTTATTACAATCCCCCTAGAGGGGTTTCGGGACATTACAAGAACGGTTGTAAGTGGAAAAATACCCTTGGATTCGTACAGGACTTGTTATCTTCTGGGAAAGCTGCAAAACTGAAATAGTATTTTGTCTACAGAGGTGTTTATATTAAAGGAGACAATAGAATTTTCTATTGAAGAAAGGAAGGGACTGGACGTAAGTTTTTGTTCCTGAACAACAAACCTCTGTAGAGATACCAGATTTCTGAATTAGAACGTTTTCGCAGCTGAACAGGACAAGAATCCTGAGAAAGTGAGGAATAAAAAGAACAAAGGACTGACTACGACATGGAAAGAAAAATGGGAGGAGCGGTAAAGATCAAGGAAATTAAAGGCCTTTTTTAGATTGGACGTTTGAAGTTAAATAGCATTAAAATAAATAAATTAAAAGAAAACCGGCAAGGTGGAGCTGGGGAGAAATCTGGCCATGGATTTGAGACCTCCAGGCTGACAACATACAGACTGATGGACATGGGGAATCCAAACCGGGAAGGGGGGGGGGAGATTTGGGATCCAAAGGCTGTGCAACTATCTTTTGAATCTTTTTATATCTTTTATCTTTTATATCTTTATATAACTCTTGTATATCATTTTATTTTGATTGGACGTGTTTAAAAAAAAAGGGAATTCGTGGAAGGAAACTGGGGTGGATCTTGGGGAAAAATCTTTTTTTTCTATTTCTGTAAAGACAAATTAAGTTTTAAATTGGGAGCGAGAGCTTGTAGAACCAAATTAATGAAAGGGGAATACAGCTGGGAGGGGGAGGGGGGAGTCCCAGAAAGTTGGTGTTGAAAGTAAGGTTTTAAGTGTATCCTATCTTTTCTTTTTCTTTGTATTTTTATATCTTTTGGAAACTTTAATAAATATGATTTTTAAAAAAAAATCTGAAATTCAGTTATTGAACACTAAAGCTACCTTACATTATTTGTTACAGAAAAGGAAGGGAAGAATGCCACAAAAATGCATTTTAAGTAAACTGCTTATAGGTTTTGATGATTAAATGATATATAATTCCTGTTAAATAACATAAATTAAAATAAAACAAAATGGAACTTTATCCATCTGTTGTAATCAGCAGGTAGAAATGGAGATTTTACATTTCTGATTACTTTTTTGTAATATATGGTTCAAGGTTGGCATGTTTTCTTTACTATAGCATTTATAATATGGCTTAGTGATGCTTATGCATACTGTATGTGGGAGGAAGTCAACTCAGGGGATCTTACATACAAGTAAGCTTAGGACTGGGTGGTTAGATTATAAGATTGCTTTATATCTTAAGATAAGGATAGGGTATAAATGAGCTATTTGTGGTCTTAACGGGGAAGCAAATCTGAAGGCCTCATGGGCCTAAGGAAGGGTAAAAAAGAACTTGGTTGCTACATCACCGTTGTATCTTATCAGTAAATAATATCAAATTGACCAAAATCAAGAGGAACAGCCCAAGTATTGTGTTACCGTTGGGTTCTTCAGTGACCAGCAGCAAGCCAAGCCTTTCTTCTTCTGCTCTTTAAAACGAAACTGTCCATAACCAACAGCCAGTAGATCCTAAAAACCAACAACACATGATTACACTACCAAGCCACAGCAACCATTGAGATGGCTATGTGTATGGCCTTTGAGGCTCTATTTAATTTGGAGTGAAAAGCTGCTCATTATGGATCCAGAGCAGCGTCAGTAGCAAGACTGTTCACAGCTCATAGGATCCGGTCAGTGTTTCTGCCCCCTGCTGCGACCTTTAACAGCTGGCTCCTTCTTCCATTCACCTATCTATTGCCGCTATCATTATTGCTGTCCAAGTGTACGTATATTGTTAAGTGCTAAAGGATTTGATGCTGCTGAAAACTGGCAGTGATTAGTTAAGCTGCTGTGATGTCATGAAGCTACCACAGAACAGTTTAAACTGCTGTGATCAGGAAGGTCTGGCCAACAGCATGTTTGCAAATAGGCTACCTTTTGTGAGAAAAATGAAAAGCCCATCTTTCAAACAAACAAAAGACTGGTCACTCGCCAAATGTGGGCAAGCATTCCCAATAAATGCATGACAGAGAAACACAGGAGATGATCTTGAGGGACAGGCTAAACACAAGCCAGCCTTTTCTTCTGTGGTATATTAATTTCAGTAATATTAATATAATAATAATAATAATAATAATAATAATAATAATAATAATAATAATAATAATAATAATAATAGAGTCTCTTTGCAAATGTAGCTTTGACAAGCTTAGAAATTCTACTCCTAAAGTGATACTTAATTTTGACAGTGCAAAGAACAATTTTTCGCATTTTCCCCAAGTGTTTAGAGGTCACTTACAGGATTCACTTTGTTCCAAGCTAGGCAGCTCACATTGTTTCCTCTCATCAAGTCACATGCATAGGTCCACAAGCCTTCTATATAAGGTGGTAGGATTTCCTCTCGTACTGAACTAAAGTCTAACAGAAGTGATGACCTAACTGAGAGCGCTTCCTCCTCTTCCTCCTCCTCCTCCTCCTTTATGGATTCCTCGTCAAATATAGAAAGGCTATGTTCAGATTTGACAGTCGGCTCTAGGAACACATGTAAACACAGAAAACGTTGCTGTCCTTCCATCCCCAAATAGAAATAGCTATACTAGAACAGGCCAATAATCAGGTTAAACCAGCAGCTCTGTATCTGCCACAATGCCTGCTCCACATAATGGGACGTTCTCTGTTCCTCCTGATATGAACGCCACTACCTGTTTTGTTGCCCTCTATGTTTGCTAAGAAATGTATGTAGGAGGAAGAGTTCTGTCTGTGCCAGCAGGGATGTATGAAAATCCTGGTGCCCCTCTTATGATTTCACTGGTGATGAGCCCACAGGTGTGTGGGAGGAGGAGAAGCCTCCAAGCTTGCCCCCACCAGTGGTGTGGAGGGAATGAAGGCTTATTTCTTTCCTCCCTTAGCATGATCAAAGCCAAATTTGCCTCCCCTCATAAAGCTAGAATGCTTAGGACAGAACTTTCCTTAGTATGCTGGCTCTTTGAGTGCCATTTAGCATCACACTCTGACTGACTGATCTGTGACTGTAACCAGAGGAGACTGAATTTCCACAAGACATGGTTGTGATCAGATGGTAGGTGCTTCTGAGTAATTTCCTGCACCCTATAGTCTGCAAAATTACCATTTTGTTGCTACTTAAATACGTGTGGTCCAAAATTTTGCCCCAATGGAATTTAGCACTTTGTGATTGGTTTTAGGATTCCAGCCCAAAATGATCCATGACTTACTAGTCTATTGGATTTTAAAAATAAATTAAAAAATAGTGTAGTTGAAATGTATGTGCTTTGGCTGGAATCGACAAATATATGTGTAAATCGATATGCAGATTTCTGTTCTTTGAAAAGGGTTGACTTTCAGAACTGCACAATTAAGGTTCTCACCGGCTGTCTTTAAGGACAAAGGACGCGGGTGGTGCTGTGGTCTAAACCACAGAGCCAAGGGCTTGCCGATCAGAAGGTCGGTGGTTCAAATCCCCGCAATGGGGTAAGCTCCCGTGGCTCGGTCCCAGCTCCTGCCCACCTAGCAGTTTGAAAGCACGTCAAAGTGCAAGTAGATAAATAAGTACTGCTCCAGCAGGAAGGTAAACAGTGTTTCCATGCGCTGCTCTGGTTCGCCACAAATGGCTTAGTTATGCTGGCCACATGGCCCGGAAGCTGTCTGCGGACAAACGCAGGCTCCCTCGGCCTATAGAGCAAGATGAGCGCCGCAACCCCAGAGTCGTCTACGACTGGACCTAACGGTTAGGGGTCCCTTTACCTTTACCTATCTTTAAGGACAAACACAGAATTGGAATCAAAGATTTTGAGTATTGCTGTGACTGTCCTGATCTTCTGGTTTCCCGCCCCAACCAACAATGGAGCGTGTCCATGGGAGGGCGGAGTGCATAACTGCAGTAACCTGGTTGCTAAGGGATACTGTGTAATTCGGCCTGGTGCCTGGAATGGAGGAAATAACACTGGCTTGGATCATGGTTGGTAAACTTGAGGAAATAAAGTTTCTCATCCCCACCTACATTTCGCTAGAGGGCCTGGGGCCACATTGTTCAGAAGGGTCCCCTGATTCTCTATAGAGGGTCTTTTGGGGAAGCGAGGTGGCTTCCAGGAGGCTTCACTTGTGCTCCCTTGTTTTAAGATCCAGGTCAGTGCTGTTTCCCTCCCTCACTGCAGAGTCAAGGAAGGAAGAACTTTAAAGGACTAAGTGGCAGGGTTCATTTGTGCCCGGAGGGGGCACTGTGTGCCTTCCAAGCTCCTCCAAGTCACCACCTCCTGTGGTTTCAAAGAAAGGAGAAGCAAGTCTTGCTAAACCAGATAAGCTCAAGTTTCCCAGCTGCAGTCTCAGGCGGAGAAGGGACAACCTGATAGAATGGTAGCTCCTTAGAAAGAAAATTATGAGGAGGAAGCACAGAGGCCAGCAAGATTTCTTTATCCCTGCTCACCGCTTGTGGATTGGGGGCGCTGCATTTCCCCCCCAACCCCTGCCACCACAATCTGTTGGAAAGAACTATATTAACTTAGCCTAGCCTACCTCACAGGGCTGTTGCAAAGATTAAAGCAGGGAGGGGAGAATGAGGTGCACAACTTTGAGCTCCTGGGGCAGAAAAGCAAGATACAAATGTATAATGCCATTCACAGAACCTGTAAAGGAACATAAACATGCCAAAATCCAGAAAAGCAGCCTCCCCCTCGCTTTAACTGCAACATTTCAGTTCTAAATTTTGCAGCTAAATACTAGCCCCCCCCCCAAAGCTGCCAGCCCTGATAAAAAAACAAGCAAAATAATAATAATACTCTAAATATGGGCAGTTTCACAACTTTGGTGTCCGAACTACCTGCCTAGCATAGCCTCCCTCACAGGGCGGCAATGATGCAGAGTGAGTGGGGCATGTGGGATGCCCACAGTGACGCTGCCTCAGGCGTTTCTGCTGCTCAAGGCAGCTGCTTCACCTCGCCTCATGGGTGGGCCGGGCCTGCTAAATAGTGTTTTAAAAGCTTGTTTTTATACAAATCACACAGTTTGTTTCCAGGAGCAATGGAAAATCCATTTCCATTTCAATAAAGTCTGTTGGTAATAAGGGTGGTTCCAAGATAAAAACCATTCATTACCTGAGTTAGAGAAAGTCGCAACAGTCTCATTTAAACTAAAAAATACTTGCAGTTACTTTTGCAAGGAAGTTTCTCAGGCCAAGATTAAAATGTCTGAAGAAAAATATACCTAGGAGGACAGGAAGCTGCCGATAAGCTGCAAGTTTGGGCTGGAAAATATTCTCCATTAGGACCCTCTCCATATAAAACAAATCTTGATTAAATTTTTCAGATTTCAGTATAGCTTCTGAGTGGTCTTCTATCTCTTCGTGAATCCGGGAGAGAATTACACTTTCCAAGTCAATGATGGAACTTGTAGTGCTTTCTGAGGAAAGAAAGAGACAGATGTCATTTAATAGCATAATCTAATTTCCCCCCAGAAGGAATTGTGGGAAAAGAAACTTCATAATTTGCTTTCAGTATTACCCAGAGTGCTTTTAGGTCTCCTGTTATCTAGAGTTAAAAACGGACAGCAAACATGTATTAAAAGCGGTATTCAGCTGCTTTTTTACTACTGTTTTATATTGACTACTATGCAATTGTATTTTGCTTTGAATTTTGTGAACTAATCTGGAATATTTGATGAAGGGTGGTATGCTCAACCCCAATCCTTGTGTGTGTGTGTGTGTTCCACCAAAAGGTCATTGGGGTTACTTAGATTCAAATTAGAGTTAACAGGAAATGGGATACTGTACATTCAAGATTTTGGGGATATAAATGATCTCACAATGTTAAACTTAAAAATACTTCCCCATAATGTCATTACTGAAGAATATTTAACAAATCATGATTGCCTATGGGATCCCACCCACATCTACTCAAGAGACAGATTGCAGCCTAAATTGTCCTAGTTCTTCCAACTGAGAAGTACTCCAAATATATGGATCTCTTATAGGTATTTCTCTCAATAGAATTAACCCAGCTTGTTTATGCTATCTTGTTTTAATTTCCTTTTCCATATTACATCACATCCATTCCCATTTGACTAGGTTTACTTTATGGTCGGATAAATGACCAAATATTAAAGCAATTCAATTAGACTCATAAAAGATCTCATTTATAAATAGAACTTTATTTTAAATAGAAGTCATCATCTGCATATAAATTAAACTTAAACATTACTTATCCTACTTTAACTCAATTTGTATTTTCAACAGCTCTTGTTGCACTTTGCCAAGAGTTTAATCAGCATAACAAACAGCAACAGCACTAACAGACCTATTTGTTGTATGCCCCCAAATAATTCACTTTAAACAGCAGGAATTTTATCCAGTTCATAAACCAATTACTAACACTGAACTCCTCTAAAACTTGATACAGATAATTGCATTCCCAAATGTCAAATGCTTTTCCTGGGTCTAAAAATGCCATTCCTATTTCCTTTTTTGTTTCAGGTACAATGTGTTTTGTTTCTCAGTAAACACTCAAAAAGGCTGAAATATTAACTGCAAGTTACTTGATTCCATATCAAGTTACTGAGGTTAAAAGCAGAATTGTCCTTTTCCTGCTATACTTTGCCATCCCCAAATCAGCATCAATAATCTCTAGGGTCCAAACCTAGCTGCAAGGGAGAAAGGCACCTCCTGTGTAATTGCATGTATACGATCATTTGTTTCTTTTTTTATTATCATGGCACATACGTAATACAGTATTTGAAACCTTTCATGGCTAGCAAAGATGCAGAAATAATGAATTTACCTCTCCCTACAGAAGCTACGGACATGGCTCTGTCGCGTTCCCTGTATAGAGTTGACTTACTGCTGGTCACACTTACTGGTCTGGTACTTTTTTCTGCGATAGCTGCTTCCAGTGCATTAAAGGAATCATACAAATCCCAGGTAGTGGCCATTATCTCTAAAGACAAAGGACATTGTTAGATAGCTCCTTGTTCTGCATGTGCATGGCTTTATGTTACAAACGACTGCAACTAAATGGGAGTAGCAAATGGCAAGAGTCATTGAATGAGCTCGTTGTAATCAGCTGGGGTGAGTGTCGTTGGAAGGTGCACAATCCTTTCTGGGTGTGCATAATGTCTCGCATTTGCAGCTGCATATTTTTCTGGGAGATTTGAAACAATGGGACCAGAGGCGTTTGCCAACTTTCTAAAGGGTCTTCTCAAATTTTAACACAATATAGTCCCCTAGAGGGATCTACACCTGCATATACCCTTCCACACTTAAAGTGCTTCTAGAGTATGAGTTACTAGCGCTGCCGGATCATCATTCTCCCAGTGAAAGCTATATCAGTTTTGAGGCCTGGACAGGTACATCTCCCTATCATCTGCCATTTTTATGTTCGCTCACTTTTTATGGGGCAATGAGGGGGAAATCCACATGAAAACACCAAGCCTATTTCATCTGGTAAAGGACCCCTGTTTCTTTAAATGCTATGGGGACAGCAGTACTATATATAGGTTGCCCAACCACCATTTTAGACTGATAGGAAAAGTACCGCCTGTTGACGGTCCTCTTTAGATATCTTAAAGAAGCAGAAGCTCTATCCCTGGTGGAATGTGGCAATCTTATGCCCATAGTGATATCCAGATATTTTATGAGAAGATGTTGCAAGTAGATAGATGGAGTGACTTTTAGAAATACAGTGTTTTCTTAATTTTTCCTTTGGGTTCTGCAGCAAAATCTTGGTGTTCCATGTGAATGTTTCCTGCTGAATGGATGCTTACGTGAAAAAAAGTTTGGGCCGAGAGCCACATACATTCTTATTTACCTACATGACAGTATGGAAAAGATGATGCTTGGACTTTGCTCCCACATAAAAGAAGCTTTGGTTTTGTCTACAGGTCTTTCTCCATGCCTCTTTCAGTGAGCTCCAAAAACATTTCCAAACTGTAATTTACCTTTGTCATCCATGATAATTTTGTCACATTGCATTTCCTTAGTCTTTGGTGCACCACCTATAGTTTGCATCATTCTGTTGACATATCGGTCATTGCCAGCTCTGTTTTTACAGAGTTCCATATAAGCTACGTTCTTTTTTCTTTGAAAAACAAAAGACATACATATGTATATTAACAACAACAGCAACAACATTTGTGTGTACTCCAACTCCTCCTTGTTTTGTTTTCCCTTCAGGGACATAAATTTTCTTAGAAATAAGCATGCACTTGTGTGGTTTTTACCAGTAGTTGTAGAACAGTGTGCTTAAATGGCATTACAATAGATTGCAAGATTCTTCAGAGGAAGATAAGATTATTGACCAGATTGTTGAAATGCTGCAATGCTGTTATGTAGCCTTTAGAAAGGTTATGTGAATTGCCTCCTCCTGACACAGAAAATTAAAGTTGTGTTAACAGTGTAATCCAAGCTCTAACCTTGACCTTCTGCTGTTTCCCTGCAGGTTAATATGACCAAGGATTTTAATAGTTATAGCTTACTTCCAAGTAAATGTGATGAACAGATTTGTGAATACGAATTTGTTCATAGTTGGGCGGACCGTGTTTAGGATTGCTGCCAAAGGAAAGGGGTAGAACCTCTCTAGTCTCAGAAGTTCTAGTGCTTGGATTTTTTGTTAAACTAGGAAGAGTCCGGGGAGCCAGGTAGGAAAGCTTAAAGGGCCACATTAGGCCCTGGGAGTGAGCTTCCCCAAACCGGCACTGTGAGTTAAACCACAGAGCCTAGGACTTGCCGATCAGAAGGTTGGCGGTTCGAATCCCTGCAACGGGGTGAGCTCCCGTTGCTCGGTCCCTGCTCCTGCCAACCTAGCAGTTCGAAAGCACGTCAAAGTGCAAGTAGATAAATAGGTACCGCTCCAGCGGGAAGGTAAACGGCATTTCTGTGTGCTGCTCTGTTCACCAGAAGCGGCTTAGTCATGCTGGCTGTACACCGGCTCCCTCGGCCAATAAAGCGAGATGAGCGCTGCAAGCCCAGAGTCAGCCACGACTGGACCTAATGGTGAGGGGTCCCTTTACCTTTACCTTTAGGTATGGTTAGGATTGCACTGTAACTTTCATTGGAAAGCTAATGCTGCATGGCCCAATAGATGGGCCCCATTACATAGAAATTGTGCCTACCTCACAGAGTCGGCTTCCTCAGACTCTGTCGACAGCATGACAGTTGGCATGTCAAATAACCAAATTGTTTCTGTCTCCGTAAGGAAAATATCCACACGCTTTTCCAGGTCTCGCTTTGTCAGTGGCTCTGGCACTGCCTCTCGCCTGACCTGAACATCTGCCAAATTAGAAAACCATGTGAATTAATTAAATAATGTCAAACCTTCCGATACAAAGCATCCCCAAACCAGGATGCCATCTTTTCATGACCGCACTCTCCTGGGAGTCGTGTGACCTGTGTGAGATCACCCCCCACAAAAAGCGGGTTTTTTCAGGGCAGCAATCATGTGCTGTGCCCCAAAATGTCTGTATTGGGGTGCCATGCCCCCCAAAAGTGCAGCCCGTAATCACTGGCCATTGGGGCCGCTGTCCTCTCACAAGAAAAACAGGATGTCCCGTTTTCTTTCTGGGGCAGTTGATGGGTTTGTAATGTCTTGTGCTAAATAATTAAGAAATCATATTACAAGGGTTGTCTTTACTATAAGATACACTACTATAAGATACAGCGTGTTGGCCCAGTAGAGCCTACCTACATGGTGCAAAGGTTGCACAGGTGTTGCCCATGCCCATTTTCCCATGCTTTCAGTAAATTTTGTTCAGTGAAATGTGACACCACCACATCTATTCTCCTGCCCTCTGCAAGCAGTAGCCAATGAAATGAAGCAGGGACAGAGAACAGTAAAAGCAATGGCAATATATCAAGTGTTTCTTTTACCAGATGTTACTAGGGACAAAAGCAGAAGAGGTGTGGGTCAGTAGCAGCCATGCATCCCCGTAACATGTGGTTGGCCCTGAATATTTACTGACTTTGAGCATCTTGGAATGCCACGTGACATCCTAAATGTGATACCACATGAGAAAATTCCAGTGTATTGCATTTGTATAAGTTTACTCTACCTATAAAACTAGCAAGCGCTTCATGTCTGGTTCCAGGTTCTATAATTTCTTCTGCCAGTGATTCAGTAGAAGTAGTAGACTTTGTAATACTGCTACTACCGTAAGTTCTGTAGTTTGTAGGGGGAAAGAGGAAGTTAGTAGTGGAAGTAAAATAACAAAGAATGCCAAAGCACTTATAACAGGAATATGAGGTGCCAACCAATAAAATCCCACAGCAGTTTAGTTGGCACAGAGTATTTATTTCAGCTGAAGAACCACTAGGCTGCAGAAGTGTTTGAGCTCCATCAGACATAGAAAAAGCATATGGTACTACCTCTGAATTTAAGTACATGCACTGCTTAAAAAATAAATATCCACTGCAGGGGCCCTGTGAAAAGGGCTGGGAACATGATGAACAGAGGGGAAGCTTAATCGTTCCACCTGTACATGAGCCCCGATGATACCCTATACCAGCCTCAGCTATTTGTCCCAGGAAGGAAGCATCTGTTAGGGACAATAGGAACTTCCCTCTCTGGGCTAATGACAGACTTGAAACTGGTGTGTGTGTGTGAAAGAATGAATGGAACTAGTGTCTCCAGCACAAGAGGGAAATAACTCAGGATGGTCTTTGTGTATGTGACTCAGGATGCTCTATGAATACAGGCATAACTCGGAGATATTGTGGATTCGATTCCAGACCACCGCAATAAAGCGAGCCACACTTCTTTTGTTTTGTTTTGCAGTGCATATAAAAGTTGCGTTTACACTATCCAGTAGCCTATTAAGCCAGCTCCCTCAGCTGCAGGGGGAAAACCCGGCTCCAGCCCTAGCCAGCTCCATTCCCAGTGCCAGAAAAAGGGCAGGGGCAGCAGTGGAGTTTCCTTCCCCATGAAGGGTCTGGGCTGCCTGCAGCTGCACCCATGTCCTTGTAAGAAGCAATAAAACAAGACATGCCTGTACCGAAGGAAAATGTGACAGCCGTGGAACTGATTGGACACTGATTAGGAATGAGCACTGTCTCATCCTTATGACTCCACGAATAACTGCCAGTTTACTTGACATGCCTATGATTCCTGGTTAAGAAGAAGTTAATTCTGGAACTGCTGAATGAACAGGCCTGCCATAAGAGAAGCTTGATATGTTAGGAGAAGGAGGGTGATACACTCAATCAATCATCCTTGAACTGCATGATAATGAAACAGAAAAATGGATGGATCCTGCTTGAACTGTAGTTTTCATAATCATATCTAAATCTGACTAGTCATCCTTTTAAAGGAGACGCCCTTTTGTGCAAAAGTTCATGGCGCAAAGCCCCTGTGGCAAGAACAATCCATCCCACATTATTGCAAAGCTGCTGGTGTTGGCTTCAGAATTTGCAGCCTGTTAACATCCACAACTTCTGCTCATACAACTGGAATCGGAGAAACAGCCCACAGGTGCATTAGACAGGCCTATAAAGACCTTTGCCCTTTTCCCAGCCAATACAACTAAATTTGCAACAAAAAAGGCAGTAAGAGAACACCAAATCCCTTTTCTACCCACTTCTGAATATTATGTATTGCTGTTGGAGCCCAAACAGGTTGGGATGCCGTGTCATACCTGGAGAATGGGCCTGCTAAGCTAATACTTGTCCCAGACGCTTGTTGCAGAGAGAGGGATGACAAGAATTCTGTTGGCACTGCCCCAGCAAAATCTTGGGTTGATAAGATTTTGCTTGGTCTGTGCATGGGCCCAGGGGTGGGTCCGGCAACACTTGGCTCAGGTTGGTAGAGTGGACGGGGAGTCACATCTTTTCCTAGGTCATCAAAAACCTGTGGATACAAGAAAGTTACAAGACAAAAAAAATATGAGCCGGTTTTTGTTCTCATCACAGCTAAAACCAATAGATTTGAAGCTAATTTATTGAAACTAACAGAACAAATCATTTTGCATGTCTATTCAAAAGAAACTCGCATTGAGCTCAGCTGGATTTTCTCCCAGGTAAGTGTGCACAAAACTCCAGCCTAACATCTCATCTTATACTTTTCTGTTCAGAATTAAGTGTCACAGAGTTAATTAGTCCAGGTAAATGGCTATGGTATTGCAACCTAAAGCTCCCTCCTATGCGCATTTGTATGAGACTAAGTCTGGTGGAATGTAATATGACATCCAGGTATTCAGGAGCCTCTGACACTCTTTTCCTGGAACCAACTTCTCCTGGATGTCTGCAGCAGACTCTCCTCGATGATTTTCATAAAGCGGATTAAGGCAATTTCATTCCACCAGATCTTTGCATATAGTCAGAAGGGGATGGTGTTGTTTTTTAATATGGAAATTTAAAACGTGATGTGTTGATAGAGTATATTGTTGCTTTCTTGTAATTTGAATTGTAGTGGTATTTTTGCAAGTAGTCTTTCCAGCCTATTGGCATTTTTTTAATGGGGGGTGGGCAAAAAAGAAACTTGAATAGGATTGACTGCATATTATTTGATAATGGACTGAGTATGTGGGACTGTGAAGAGTCTTCATGCCATCACACTTTCATGCAAACACATCTATGTACTCAACTGATATGTGTAATGAGCTCTTTAGCTCAGAGTCATGATGCGTCATGGAGAAAAAGCATGCTTCAGTGGCATATGGGAGACTAAGTACTCGGATAGCAGACCAGTACACAGACAACATGTCAGTGGCCTGGAAACATAGGGTTGTCTCGAAATAAGTCATACTCAAGAGTAGAGCCGTTGAACTAAATGGAGATAAGTCATGTCCATTGGTTTCAGTAAGCCTACTCTCTTGGGTAGCTGGTTACAACCCATGGTCCATATGATCAACTGCAAAGCACAATATGTAGACATAATTACTCTTATATTATATAGCGAAACACTTTGCTTGATGGTTTATTACTGGAAACAGTATCAACAGTATCCTTCACATTTTTTCACAAGTCTCTACTCAGAAAATAGCTAGCTTTCATTATAAGATTGATCTTAACACACAAAGGTTGTGCAGCAAACGCCTGGCATCGCCAGCATCGCCCATTTATTTATCAAATGTAGCTGTGTTACTTTTGTTATGTTATGCCATTACCTGGATAGGAGGTTTGCAACTTGCTATGGAGCCCCTTTCAAAAGACTTTCCCTCTGAAGAAATCAGTATGCTCCTGCGAGCCAGTGATCCAACTCTGCTAGCAAGCATGGTGCTGGTGAAGCTCATTTTCCTACCAGAAGCTGAGGACGATGCTAACTTCTTCACTGTGCTCTGCTCTTTTGAGGTCCTGGTTTAATAAAAAAAAAGAAGTGAGATTATGTGCCAGAGCAGTAGCTTCAAAATGGAACCATTCTGTCAATTTTTGTTAGCAGATTTTATTTTATTTCACAATTCACAAAACATTTTGCAGTAAATGCTCTCATCCTTTTCAGTAATTGCCACAGAATATTAAAAGATTCAATCTCAGGGATTGTGTAGTCTTACACACTCAGTTTAAGTGTGAGTTTATCACCTTCCATGGATATCCTTGCAGAAGGACTGCCTAACCGATCAAGCCTTTAACTATCACAATACTATCATAACTTGTGAATCCAGTAAATGGTAAATGGAAGGTAAATGGCATTTCCGTGCGTTGCTCTGGTTCGCCAGAAGCGGCTTCGTCATGCTGGCCACATGACCCCGAAGCTCCCTCGGCCAATAAAGCGAGATGAGCGCCACAACCCCAGAGTCGGCCACGACTGGACCTAATGGCCAAGGGTCCCTTTACCTTTACCTTTATATATGCTACATTTCTTCTTTTTTGTGCTGCATAAATACCCTAGGTACAGGGTTCGAAATTAGCAGGGCGCCAGTCGTATTTTGCACCTAAAAAGTCTCCATTTGCGAGCACCTCAAAAAGTCTGGGTGCCATTTTTTGCACCTGGCTGACACTCAAGGAGTTTAATCATAAAGATTGTTTTGAAAACCGAAGTATGGTACCAATATTTTTATTGTAAACACCAAATTAAACGTATTCAGAATTTCTGCTAAAAATACGATATTAACCATGTGTCACTAATGTGAATTGCATGTGAGTTCATGCACTTATCAAAATAAGTAAAAAATGTTGCCCCCCCCCCATTGGCAACCAGACATTCTGTTTTTGGCACCCACAACCCAGGTCCCAGAAGCTATTTGGCTCCTAGCTTTTCTATCCCAGTTTCTAACACTGCCTAGTTATGTGGGAAGGATCAGAAAGGCTTAGCTGTTATGTCATCACAAAATGACTAACATTTATTGGTACTTTTCCTGTGAACCCAAACCCATTTTCTCCCTAGACATTGCTACTTGATGTGGTAACCCTTTGGTACTTACTTATTGATGATGAAGCTCTGTTTCTTGCCCTTGTTGATCAGGTTGCCTGCGGTAGTGTTGGACATGGTTGAGCGTTGTATCTGCCTTCTGGTGGGACAAAACACTAGAATAAGCAGCAACGACAGTTACCACTATGGAAGAGGATAATGTGGGGAAGGGCTTGGGGTAGGGAGCTCTGAAAAAATAGGACCAGCTCAGTGCCTGGGCCACTGGGATATCAGTTTAAAATCTGAGCCCCAAAAAGAAACATTCACTGCAGCGCCTGTTTCTCCCAACAGCTGCTGCTTCAACAAGAAACTGTTTACATGGTTACCATGGCAGCTACCTTTGGAGCATGCAGCCGTGTGATTGGCTGCTAGTGAGACAGAGAAGCTAGATCAAAAGACAGATTGGCTCTCTTACATTTGCCTGCAGCCGAGACTTGTTGCTCCTTGTGGATAAATACTAACTGCACCTCCTTGCCCCCTTGTTGCTGCTGCAAGTGCCAGGCATGATTCTGGAACCGAATCTGCTCAGTTCAATAAACTTCATTCCCATGGTCAGTGAGTGCTGCACTTTATATAAGGAAAAATTGCACAATCCACTCTGCATGTGAATTTGACCTGCTCTTGTCCATTCTTCTTTCCTGCAGTCCTGAGCTGCCATGCAATGCAATGTCATCTACTAGTATTTCTCCCTCAATAATGTTAGATTCCCATTGCATCAAAAACTTGACATACCTTAACGTTGAAGCACACGTTTTTGCATGAAGAAAGTACCAGGATATCTCCAGTTATATCTCTCAGGATATCTCTGGTATCTCCAGTTAAAACGATGATAATCCTGAAAAGGCAGAAGTTTCATGTGTCCTGAGTTCTCACGTCTGGGAGGTGGGGAACTGACCTGCCCTGGATACAGTTACACTCCCCTGGAACAAGCAGGATTGCAGTTTAGGGGTGCTCCTGAATCCAACACTGCTGCTGGAGGCTCAGGCATCCTCGATGACTAGGAATGCCTTCTTTCAGCTGCAGCTGATTGACCAACTACAACCTCTTTTGGATTTGGCCACTGTACTCCATGCTCTGGTAGCTTCCAGGCTTGGATTACCCTTGAAAATGATGAAGAAGCTTCAGTTGGTTTAAAATGCAACAGCCAGATCTTTGGCTGGAGTTCTGTTAGATCTCTGTTAGAACCCCTGTTTTAAAACAGCTGCATGGTTTGTTGGTTCATTTCCATGCCCAGTTCAAGGTGGTCACATTAGTGTTTGAATCCCACAAATATCTGACAGATTTAGTTGAGATTCTTGCATTGCAGGGAGTTGGGCGAGATGACCCTCGCGGTCCTTTCCAACTTCTGTGATTCCCTTCAGAACCTCTTAAGTGCTAAGATTGGCTGATGGGACTCTCTTAGTAGCTCCTCTGCCCTCAGAGGTTTCCAGGTGGTGGTCCAGAAGAGGGCATTCTCTGTGGAAGTGCCTAAGTTGTGGAACTGTCTCCACACAGGTGTGTCTGGCACCTTGAATGCTGAAGACACACCTCTTTGCCCTGGCTTTTGACACATTATGTGGAAGTAGGTGTTCTTAGTTGCAGGTTAAAGTGTTTTATATGCAAATCCAGAAAGATCAGTACATAAAGATACTATGATTGCATGACTAAATGTCACCAAAGTGCATGATAGGAGAAATATGATTGCACTTAAAAGTACATTGTTTTATGGAGCTACATCATACATTTCCAGATGCTTGGCTCGTATTGTCAGCAAGGAAACCCATATATAATGTGGATATCTATACAAGTTTCAGGAAAGAGAGAGAAAAGGCTTGTAAATCAATGTTTGTTTTTAATGCAATGAGGGAATCTTGCATGAGATTTGTTTTTAGTACCATCATAGAAATGTATGATTAAAATTTATTGGTTCGCTACCTTTCCAGTCTGCCTTGAATGGTTTTGACCTAAGTTTCATATCATTTATTATGTTTTGAATCTGATGAAATACCTTGGTAAGACTGTTTCATGCCATTCTTTCCATGAGACAGAAAATTCAGTCACTTTTGTAGGAATATATATTTACTAAAAGTAACTTTAGACAGGGCTGCAGTCTGAGTTGCCTTTTAGAGCACAAACCGATGGAGGCTGGTAGGATACCTATGTAATAATTTTGTTCAATTACATTATAGGCTGAGCATATAATATAAGGATGCAGAAGGAAACACACAGGATGGTTCAAGTTCTGATAAACTTAAATCAGCTACAAATATGCAAGGAATTCATCTGCACTTGTAAAGATGGCGGCATTGATGTGTGTGGTAAACATAGTTAATAGTCATGTGGGTGTTTTGGGTTGGTGGTTTGTTGTTGTTTTTTGCATTCACTGCAAAAATTTAGAACACCAGTGCCTGTTCAACAGTGTATGCATGAATTGGGTCCATTCAAATTATTGTTGTCTTACATGACAGGGGTATATCATGCATAAAAATTGTTCGTCAAAATAATGAAATTGGCTACAAACACTAAAAAGATATTATTATGAGTTGAACAATTGGGGGGAAGGCCCTGTTTGGTCGCGATCCAACCCTGCTAATAGACTACAAAAATAATTTCATAGTGCTCAACAAACACCACTGGACATCTATGAACAAATGAAATGCACTCTCCCCCTCTAAAGCACCTCAACAAATAATTTGATAATGCACTTACCTGTTTGAAGTCAGAAAGAGATTGGATAAGGGTGAACTGAGGACTTGTCCACCTTGGAGCAAAACATGGATTTGCACCTTCCTGTCTCTCTATTAATGTAGGGGCACCCATGTGACATCCTCCCCATCCCAGTGGGATCCTGGACTTTCCCTCCCCTTTAAACGCAAGTTGTTGTTTTTTATCCTTGCCATTTTGAACTTTCAGAGGATTGAAAACCCTGCACTGAAAGAGGCAAAGATAAGGTAACACAAAAGTTACAAGCAAGTGCTTTGTTTTGCTTCACTGTGGGCAAGCCCTAGAACACAATACAGATAAGATGGAGTTGCTTCTGGTGGGAGGCTGAGCAACCTGCTAGATTCTGGATCTGCCTGCCTTAAATGAGGTCACCCTGAAAAACAAAGTTGATGGTTTGGGAGTGCTCCTAGAAGATGGTCAGATAGTGGGCATGGTCAGAAGTGAAATGTTAGCTGGTGTGCCAGTTGCACCTTGTTCTGGATAACAAGGACCCTCCAGTGTGTTTCATACCCTGCCATCAGTTCTGAAATGTTCTGAAAATTGTTGAGATGTTATATGAAATAAAGGCAGATTTGATGCTAAGGGGAATGTAAAAAATAAGTCTACAGTGCTGTGGGATTTGAAAGAGACAGCTGCTCTTAAAGAATGGTTAACACTCCAGTAGCTTGCAATGCATTTGTACTCCACACAAGAATCAAATATAAACAGAAAAGAACTTGTTTGAGACATTTTAACCACAATTTTATTCTACAGGAAATGACAACTTTTGAAAATGTATCTTTTGTAACTGAAAACCAGATTAAAGTGATGCATCAAAGGTTTTGGGTCGCATTAGAAACTCATATGTAACATTTCTGTACATGTAACATCTGCAGGGAGGACCTTTTTTTAGAAATTGTAATTATTTTTGTTTTTTTAAAAAATATTTCCATCATATTTGGCTTTGTGCAGATTGTTAGTTACCAGCACTAGACAGGATTTGGGAAAAGAACCAACTTGCAATTATATAGTGTTAAAAGAAAAGGCAGCCGAGGAAATATTTCCCATAAACTAAATACACTGTTTATATTATCTTTATTACTTGAAATACCATGTGCACCATGTGAAATACCATTGCAGTGTTATAGACACAATGCATGTTCATGTATAACTATATGATCACAATGCATGTTATATTGTATATGTACTAACATGCACTTTGATAGTATGGTAACTGTGTTAGATTAAGACACAATTTGCAAGCTAAACCTAGCAAGATAGCTTAACTGGAAGGGGTAATGGTCTATAAATGATGCAAATATTCCCTCTCCTTTGGGCTCTCCCAAGTTTTTCCTTTATGACTCTTTTTAGAAAAGCCACTATTGTTTACAATATTTGCAATTTCCGCACCTATGTTTAAAGTACACAACTCCCCCCCCCCCCGCAAAGTCCTGTGAACTGTAGTTATTCCTAACAGAGTTACAATTCTCAGCACCTTAACAAACTACAGTTCCCAGGATTATTTGGGGGAAGCCATGTTCTGTAAATGTGTAGTGTGGATGTGACCAACAAGAGCACACACAGAATGTTAATAAGCACGTCTCTGAGAAGGCAAAATGTAATTGGTTTTCAGTTTCAAAATCTAAACAGGGATTTCCTGGAAACTCACAATTCTGTCCCATGAGGTCTAGGATGCAGAAGTGACACAATCCAGAGCTCACTTAAGCACATTTGAATCCACTGAATTCAAGGGCTTTGTTGTTGTTGTTGTTGTTGTTGTTGTTTAGTCGTTTAGTCATGTCCGACTCTTCGTGACCCCATAGACCAGAGCATGCCAGGCACTCCTGTCTTCCACTGCCTCCCACAGTTTGGTCAAACTCATGCTGGTAGCTTCGAGAACACTGTCCAACCATCTCGTCCTCTGTCGTCCCCTTCTTCTTGTGCCCTCCATCTTTCCCAACATCAGGGTCTTTTCCAGGGAATCTTCTCTTCTCATGAGGTGGCCAAAGTATTGGAGCCTCAGCTTCAGGATCTGTCCTTCCAACTCAGGGCTGATTTCCTTCAGAATTGATAGGTTTGATCTTCTTGCAGTCCATGGGACTCTCAAGAGTCTCCTCCAGCACCATTATTCAAAAGCATCAATTCTTCGGCAATCAGCCTTCTTTATGGTCCAGCTCTCACTTCCATACATCACTACAGGGAAAACCATGGCTTTAAATATACGGAACTTTGTTGGCATAGATGCATATAATTAAATGCATGTACTTGTGAACAGTATATAACCAAGGCAAATAATTAAGATGCATGAGAATCTGTAACACACAATCAAATTGTGAAACAAATAGCTGGGAACAATAAATAAATTAGAGCTTGTTTAATAAAAGTTAAAAGCCCATGAAGCAATTTTAAGAGAGATTTTATTTCACTTTATCCCTTGATTTCTCTGTGGATTCTAAAATGTTGCGATTGCCTTTAACACTTGTTACTGCCCTGTATCTAGACATATAAATTATAATCCATAAAACTCTAATTCTCTTTATGTATGTGATAATTCAGGCTCATTAGATTATTTTGAAGGGGACAAAAGCTACAATTTAAATAAAACAATGGCCTCCTGATGCAAACTATTTGCTGTGGCTTATCTGCCTGCAATACTGGCAAAATTTGTCTTTGACATAGTTTCATGGGTGGCATCTGTCCATCTCAGGAGACCATGGCTGTAGAGACCAATACGGGAGAGACATGTTTTGTTGCAACTGAGGCAGTTTGAAATTAATGAATTCCCCAGTAAAGAAGACATGTCTAGGCAAGTTAAAATGACACCTCTGATTTCATCTTTATAAAGCTGAGGCACACTTGCATAGGTTTATTGAAATCTCTTTGGTGTTACATACATACTTAGCGAAGATGAGGGATTCCAAACAATGACATTGTAAGGCTGCAATACTACGTACTCTTAATTGGGAGGAACCCCAGTACAGTGGTGCCCCGCAAGACGAATGCCTCGCAAGACGGAAAACTCGCTAGACGAAAGAGTTTTCCGTTTTGGAGGTGCTTCGCAAAACGAATTTCCTATGGGCTTGCTTCGCAAGACGACAATGTCTTGCGAGTTCCTGCTGGCTTCCCCCCCCCCTTTTTCTAAGCCGCTAAGCCGCTTATCAGCTGATCCGATCAGCAGATAAGCCGCTAAAAGCCGCTAATAGCGCTAATCCGTCAATGGGCTTGCTTCGCAAGATGAAAAACCTGCTAGACGAAGAGAATCACAGAACGGATTATTTTCGTCTTGCGATGCACCACTGTAATTTCAGTGGGACTTACTCTTAGTCAGTGTACACATTCCTGTTTACATCCAGTATGCTTGCGCCAGTGGTTTGGAAAAGCAGTGTACACACAATGTTAGCCACAATCCATACCTGTTGTATTGATTCTTATGAAATACTGTACTGACTTTTTATGTGCCCCCCTAAGCTTAGATATGAATTGAGGAAAAGAATGACCTAGCTGTGTTTTAATCCAGTAATGTGTATGGAACCTAAGCAAGCATGCTATGATTGGGCCACTAGCATGTGACTCCAATCCTATGCCCCATTAGTACCATGCAAGTCCTGCAGAAATTGGCAGAACTCGCTTCCAAGTGTGCATGCATAGAATTAGATCGTACAGTCGCCAGGTAATTTCTGGTTACACTCTGCACCCCGCAGCTACTACTACTAACCAGTCTGTTTTGTTATTGTTTACTACTTTGACCACCACCACCACCAATAGCACATCAAGTCATCTCAACAGCATCCTGCTTTTACCCATAATGCACCAGATTTTACCAGACTCATCGCTATAGGCTTAAACCGGGTTAAACCTTAGTTCCACATAGGGAGCAGTATTTTTAAAAAAAACAATGTCGACAAGCAGCAAATCTGATTAGGAGAGGGTTTTAATTTCAAAAGAGGGGAGAGGTCTTCTGAAACAAGGCGGCAATAGCTTCTTAGATTTGTTAGCTCAAGATCGCCTAACTTCCTGTTTCTGCATCTCCCTCGCACGCACATAGTTTATGAGTACTACTGTTCACCTCAGGCAAAGGGCCAAACTACACCATACGTGAGAGGCTTCACGTATTGGGTTTTTTAAAAAAATAAAAAGCAGAGGTGGGGAGGTCGCGTCAGGATCGGTCTGTGGCGCGCTAGGAGGGGAGAATTTAACCTTTCCCGCCATGTCTTCGACGAAAAGCTTGTCTCCCCACCCCCAAAACTGCTATCCCTAGTTGGGTGAGCAAATGCTCGGGACGAAACTAGACGTGATGTCAAATGATCCCTGATCGGACCGTTGCGCTTTTTTTTTCCCCTTAAAGACCAATGGCCGTGAAGGTAGGAGAGTATTGATCGGGTTCTGGCGGGGGAGGCGTTCACTCTCTTCTCACGTATCTTCCACATTTAATACCCTCCTTTCCCCTCATGGGGTGGGGGGGGGAGGAGGGGCAGACTTTAACATGTCATTGGATGCATATGCATTTCTATTTTCATGACACGAAATCCGTCCCGCCGACATTTTTTTTTAAAAATGTACGCTTTGAAATACGTAAACGTTACCGAAAGGAAAATAAAAGGAGGAGGAAAATAAAATCAGTGTGGGGAGCACAAGCTTTCGGCTTTCACTGGCTAAGCTCCGTTGCCGGCTTGAACCGCAAGGAGCTTCTCGGGGTTGTTTTTTCATTTTGGCGGGTCCACTTTTGAGTTTCTGTCAGCCCGGGGAAGTTGCGTCATGCCCCTTGCTTTGGCTAGCAGCGAGTGAATATGTGTGAATAACAAACTACCGGGGGGGGGGAGAGAGAGAAGGCATTAGGAACACTCCCCCCCCCTTCTCAGAGGGACCAGAGGAAACCGTTTATACGGTTGGGAGGCGAGGCAACGTCTCCCCCGCCCCAAGGCCCCGCTCTGAGGTAAGAGGCTGGGAGAGCGGGCGCTCGAGTCTCGTGACTCCGCCGAGCCGCTCGCGCTCGCCGAGAGAAAGAAGGAGGGGCGGCGGCGCGGGCGCGCCCACCTCGTTTGCGCGGTGACGTTGGCTCCTCTTCCTCCCCCTGGTGGCTCCCCGCTTCCTCCTTCCCACCACTACTGCCTCGCAGAGACCGTGACCCGTCGCCTCCTCCTCCTCTGCTGCTGCCCTTCCGTGCCGTTTCCTCCTCTCTTCGCCGCGGCGGCGATGTGACTCCCCTCTCCTGGCTCGGCCCGCCCCAGCTGCGCGGCGAACATGGCGGAGGTGAGCGAGAGCCGCGGGCGGCGGCGGCGAGGGGGATGGAAAGGGAGGGAAGGAGGGCGGCGGGTAGAAACGGGGAGGAAGAGGAGGAGGCCGGAGGGGAGAGTCTAGTCGGGGCCCGGCCGGGAACTTGTTGCGCGGCCGCTGCCTGCCTGCCTGCCCGCCCGCCTCTGTGCTTTCGCTTCCCACAAGTTAAGTTCCAGGGGCGGGAAAGGAGGGAGGTCCCGAGACGGGCCTGGCGTGCTGGGTGGGGAACTTGCCACCTCCCCACCCGGCCCACCGAGGTCCGTGAGGGCGCACCGGCCCTTCTGGAACTTGGGAGGATGGCTGGGTGCGGGGAGAGTTGGGAGTGAGGACTGGTAGGAGAGGAAATGTTGTTGTCTCTCTTTAGGGTGGGGGAAGAAGAGGGTCGTTTACTATGATAGGGGTGGGGAGAGAGAAGCAGCTTTTCCTGCTCGGGGCCGTCAGGATTCGCCCCCCCCCCCCAATTACGACCTCCCTTGCTTTCTACAGAAGCGGGGTGGGGGAGAAGGGATGTTCTTGGGGAATTAAGAAAGCTTTGTTTATCTTTAGGAAGACGCATTATGTTTAATTCCCCCCCCCACGAAAAAACCCACCTCCAAATCTTTTATTGGTAGATTTCAGTCGTGTCTCTTCGGAAAGAGAGTTGCTCTTTTCCCCCTTTAAAGGGAGAGGCAGTATGCACTTTGACTAGCATTGTTCCGGCACATTACGTTGTAAAAAAATCTAAATTGGGCTGCAATATGATGTATTATCATCCACAGCACTCTTGCATTCGCATTCCTCCTCAGTCTGAGCAGCTCGAAGTGGTTTTTAGCTCAAGCTCCCTCACTACAACACTGTGTGGCTATGAGATGAGATTTTGCCCAGAACCTCTGAATGCAGTATCCTATGGGCTCCCACAACTAATAATAATAATAAAAATGTTTGGGAGTGTGTTTGCTTCAAGCAGTAGTATATGGTGCTGAAATCTGACGACCTTTTGGTTAATAAAAGTTTGGCAAACTCTTTAAAGCAGGCTTGTAAATAACAGTTCACCTAGGCCTAGCTTAGGGGTTTATCCAGGAAGTGATGCAATTTATATTGTGCCCCCACCAAGCACCTAAAAAAGTGAAGCTCCCTGTTGAAGCAGTGGCATAATTCATATTATCTCTTCTCCACCCTACCCCCTTTTAGCTTTCTAATAGGGAAGAATCTTGTAAATTGGAGAGTTATCACTGTTGGCCTTTGTGTGGTTTCTCTGAGACACGTGTATCTGTAGATATGCAATGGAGTTAAAAGGGACACATCTGCTACTCCACCCCATATATTGCATTGCTTCTTAGGCCTTGGTCTCCTTAAGTAAATATCACTTCTTGGTGACAGGCTTTATAACATTTTCCCATTGAATTTATTTGTGGTATTGGGTACTTTGCTGTTAGAGTGGTTTATGAATGGTTTTTAAAAACATAACAAAGCAATAAAAGCAATTATAACAATGAATAAGAATGGAGCAATATCTTAGTAGTTGTGTACAACATGGGCGGGGGGGGGGGTTTCTACCTAGCGCCAAAAAGGCCATAAGATTTGATGCTAAATAAAGCAAGTTTCTTTCGGAAAAGCATGTCAGACCTGGGGCACCACTTCTGAAAAGGCTACAAACAGGTAGATGTGAGTACATGGACTAATCAAAACTACTGTAAGCTACTAACTTTGATGGATTTATTTGTAAGGCTGCTTTTAATGAAGCAACTTTTATTTTATTTAAATATCAAAATCAGGAAGGTCAACTTTTCTAGATCACTTGGTCATTTTTTGTTGTAGAGATGGTGCTTCTTTCCTAGTTTTGATTGTGAGAATATGTATTCTGCCCTATCAAAATTAACACTTTGTATGGAAACCTCCTTTTGCCGTAACTATATCTACACTTATAGATGCGTTTTCATAGGCTTAATTTCCATTTCATTTTTTGTAGTAAGAGGCGTGAGGAGTTACAGTTCTTTCACTTTCTGTTGCCAGTATGTCACAATCCAAGCTTGTATGTTCAGTGTAGGCTGTATATTTATGAAGATGAAATGTAGATAAGTTTCATTAGTCACTTGAAAATATGAGTGTAAGTGCTAAATTCAAGTGGAAAACTTCCAGCACACTTGAGTGTGAGAGCTAAAATTCCAAAATTGGCCGGGACATATTTGCATCATTTTGGTATTGGCAGTACACTGTTGCCATATGCATTGGCATTATATTGCTGCTTTAGTAACATGAGGAATTGCCATTTCAGAGTAATATATAAAGTTATCAAAGTTCATGGTGGCATGTGCTTTTGTCTATACTTTGTGGACAGTTGTGTTCATATCACTATTGAAAATGGAATTTTGAGGATACATTGTAATCTGAGGAGTTCATGTAAACTCTGCACATTTTAAGACAAAATCCTTTTGCTGGCATATTTGCCTCCAGTGGCCATTGCTTTAAGACATTTTTGGGTATTTTTGTTACACCTCATCCTCTGTGGTAGGAAACAAGCTAATGTAGGAATACAAAATAATGTACAAAGGTTAGTGACTTTGGATAAAAGCACAGTAATGCACTTTGGAAATCAGCATTTTGTTACATTGCTCTAGTCATGAATAGTGAGTTCTGCAACAAGATGTTGTAGTGTATCATTGCAGCTTAGCAGAAATGATAGAGACCATCCTTCAGAAGTTCAGAATATTCCATTTCTCCAGTACTTCCCATTTCTGTTTCTTTTCTAATCAAGAGTCAGTGTCACAATGCTCAGTTCTCACAGGAGTACTTCGTTGAGGCATTTGCCCCCTTTTAAGCATTTATTCTTAAATTTGTACTTCTGCAGACCTTGGGATTCCCCTGAATGTACCCTTTTGTCTCTCAGTGACCCCATTTTGTCTTTAATCCTGCTCATTCACCTCCTGAGTTTGTTATTAGAGTGAGTGATTGCACTTGCTGGTGGAAAGCTGTTTCTGAAACAATTTATATCAGTAGTAAGTCCTGGGTCATACTAGCATACTTACAGGTGTAGTGGATCAACTTGATGTGGCCTGGGCTTTGCCACAGGTGAGAGAAATCTATCACCATGGTTAAACTATACCTTTTCTCTCCTCAAACTGCATGAATTTTAGTTACATTTTTACTGTATTCTTCCTCATGTTTTTTGACATTTGTTAATATATTTTGAGAGGTAATATAAAGATAAAATGTTTGAAGTGCATTTATTTGGTTTTGGTATAGTTAGCATTTGAAAACTTGCACATGGCTTCTGTTCAGTAGAAGGGAAGTTAAAAGACTGAATTTAGTGGAAAGAATATTAGTATGGGAGCAGCTTTGTTTGTGGGACATAACTGATGGCAGTGCTCAGAAATCCCAAGTAGTCACCATGTAATTATATCCTTAGAAACAACATAATTTAGGATATGTGTGCTTGATCTTAACCCCTCCCCCTCCCCCTCCTCAGTCATATGGACTATAAATAATTTGCAAATGAAAGGAGTACTTTTTGCCATTGTAAAAGTACTGGCTAGAGAGTTTGGATTTGAGAATTGGCAGTTCCGGACTCAAATACCCATTCAGCTGTGAAGCTTCCTGGGTGGTTTTGGTCAAGATGCATTTCCCAAGGCTAATATACTAGCTGAAACACTGCTCAGAGTTCTTTTAAGGAAGGACAGGATACAAATGTAGCAAGGAAATAAACAAAAATTCCCATGTCAAGAAAGTCTGCACGTAGTCGTAGATCATTATTTCCTCATTCAAGGGATAATGCAAAATTTAACCCAAGTATGCATAGTTTTTTGCAAATTGATGTTTTTGGGGGGTGGGAATTAAAAATAATCACAACTTGAGTTAAATTGTAACCAGCAACAATATAAATATGCATCTAGGCCAGATGTCACATAATTTACTTTGGGCAGAAATAAATACCTAAAGCATTTAGCTTCTGCAACAAAGCAAATAAAATTTTGTTAATTTTATACTTTTAAGAGTTCTCTTAGGCAAAATGTCTTTCATGATAAATACTGACTAGGAAATAACTGACCTTACAACTCTGCCTTTGGATTAGCTCCAGACTAAAGTAGTTGAAATTAGGTCCTGTTAAAATCAACAGGATTTGTTAAGGAGCAATGCTAACTCCCCACTTGAACCAGTGAGGCTTTACAGAATGGCGAGGCTACCATTGCATCCACAAACCTGCTGCGCTCGGAGAATCTCACCAATGGCACTTCTGCACCCTTACGCATGTTGAGATCTGTGCCAATGGCGTGGTATATTTCCACAAACGGTGGTTAACTAGAGGCCAGTGGAGGCTGGCAAGGTTAGGTGCACAGACCCCTCTGTCCAGTGCAATGTAAACCCAAGATCCACTGAGGTGATTACATTTCTAGCTGAGCTGGATGAGGCTAGGTTCTGCCAGGGCTATGCTGGATGACATTCCTCTGCCAGGCTCAGGCTGATTGAGCTGGCAGTAGTCCACCTCTTGAACAGAGTTTGGAAAAGGGGTAACTTAGACCATGTTAACAAGTAAGTTTTGCTGGCTTCCTATAGTTAGGATTGTTCTGTAAGTCTTTTCAGCTGACTTCACTAAATTAGAAAGAATTTTAACATTGAATGGACAGTGATTTCCATTTTTAAAAATCAGCATCCCTTACTTACTCTAAAATAATAAATGCACCTGCACAAGAACTTAGGCTTTACTATTGGAAAGGCATTTTTAAGGTTTCAATATGACATTTGGAACACTACTTGGTTCTGTCTTCTTGAGTGTACAGAGACAGTCAGCTTAATATCACGTATAAGTAAAGGTAAAGGATAAATCTTTTCCTAAGGTGGTGGTTCATTACCTTGGACAATTATAATATGGAGAACTTGAAAGTGCTGGGGTGACTGTACTGTTGTGAAGGAATTAGATAACTGTGTTGCCCTGCAAAAACTTGTAGTTTGTGGAGTTTTTTGCCTGAGGATGAGGTAAATTACTATTAATCTGAGTGCACCCTGACAGGCAATGCAAAGGAGAGGGAAATGGTCATTGCTTGAATTGAGTCTACTTTGCAGCAAAGCAGCTTTCTATAGATTGTACCTTCAGTAGATGTGCAGCCTATTAACTGTATCTGAGCACTGATATTGATATAACTTCATAATGGAAACTGAGGTGGCAGAACAGTGTCTGCATTTTTCACCCTTTGGTGTGCTTTAGTCAGAGTGATATGTAAAATAGACCAACAAGCAAAATTGCCAGTATTGCACATGGTTTCACAGCTACAGGCAAAAACTGATTGAAGGGTCATTCCATGCCAAATCACCTGATTTTAATACTTGACCATGCTCTCATGACTCAAATTTTCTTCAAAAAAAAAATTATGTGTAGATACCTATGAGATAGAGGGACGCGGGTGGCGCTGTGGTCTAAACCACTGAGCCAAGGGCTTGCCGATCGGAAAGTTGGCGGTTCGAATCCCCACGCAAACCATAACTAAGACATGTATCATACTTGTTTTGTAGAATGGGCTAACCATGTACTTGTTATGTTTTAAAAATAAGGAGGGTGTTTTTTGTGGTTATAAAATAAATTGATTTTGAAGTAATTTTTTTACCCCCAAAATTACTTTTTTTGAACAAGTTTAAAGTCTCTTTGAGCCTGAAATAACTCACACATTCATGAGAATAGTTAAAATTGTACGCTCTTATGTTAGTGTCATCTGATATATTTTAAAAATTAAGTTTTATTGATTATTTAATTAAAAATACAATTTTAACTATTGTTAATTTATCTAGTAAATTGAAATAATCCATTCCCTGCTAAAATACGGATAAAGTACTTAACTAAAATAATCCAGACTGCTTCTTCCTTATCTGTGTAATGTAACTTCAGAGCTGGAAATGCCTCAGTGTGACCTGCACTTGTAGATGAGGCATAGCAAGGATGAGGAACTTGGTGCCTCTGCATGTTGTTGGACTACAGCTCCATGATCCCAAACCATTAGGCCTTTCTGTCTGGGGTTCATATAAGTTGGAAGTCCAACAATATCAGGAGGGCCAGATGTTCTCCACTGCTGATATGTAGAGATTTCTGGTTAGTACAGATGTATATAAAACAGGTCTTGGGTAGCTGGATGGGTGTCTCCAATGCAGGAAAGCCATAACTGGGATCTTCTTTTTTAAAAAATCTAAATTAGAATCACATACAGCCGCCTTCCAATTGCTGAGGGAAGGGCTCATTGTTTCCCTGTGCCTTCTTCTAAAATAGCAGCGTTGGGTGCATTTAAAGAATAAAAACAGCCCCTATGCCACAGCCCCTATTAAGTTGCCTTCCCCATAACTGTTTATTTTAACATTATAGGAGATAGTGATTAAAGATCTCCAGCCTCTTGTCTAACTTTTCAGTTTTGAATAAGGCATTCAGTGCCTAACAGTGATCAAAATTAGCCAGGCACATGTTGCACCTGGCTGTCAGCCACTTGTGACCAAGTGAAGATGCCTGGGTGCCAGGATGGTGCCTGACATCACCATCTGAAGGTGCATGCATGGGAATCATTGGATCTTAACAGTTTTCACACACTAATACCAGTTATATCTATCAGTTATATTTTATCTGCACAATCAGAATGAATTTCAGTAACCAAAATGCTTTTTCTGTGCAGCCTGAGCAGGAGCGGTGAACAACATTATAGTTAATTGTTGTAGCTTGTTTACCCCACATCGCTACCCTGCTCAAAGTTATGAAGAATATTCTTACGTTATGAATGGTCTGTCTCATCATTAAGAAAAAGAGGTAGACATAGGCCAATGGACTTTTATCAAGTCAACTGGATAAAAGTGACTTTTCTTAAGTTCTCAAAGTTCTTAACTTAGCTCAAGGTTGTCATCTAAACTAACTAGATGTTTAACTGATAATCACAGTCAGTCCATTGTTTGAAAAATAAGACTTTAGAGCCATCTTGCCCCCAAATGGCAACTAGACATTCCATTTTGGCGACTGTAATCTTGGTTTAAGGAACCATTTGACGCCAAGCAGGCTTGCCCCCCATGCAAGGCTGAGAGCATTTATGCTCTCTGCCTTAATTATTGGGCTCTGGGACTCTAGGAGGCTCTCTCAAGATCTTGTGGGGCTCTCTGAGATGTCACAAGAGTCTCTCAGAACCCGGTAAGCAAGGCGAAAAGCTCTTTCCACACTGGGAAACAGCTTTAAAGCTCTATGCCTTGCATACATTTCATTTGTGTGATTTCAGGTAGCTGGCCACCGATCACATAAAGCTGAGGTTGTGCAAGTTAATGGTGTGAAAGTTGCAAGTCGACACTATGTTTGTTGTTATTTCTTACGTATATTTTTGGTGGAATTCGGTGCTGTCGGCTTCCGTTTGTTTCATCTGTGCAAGCATTGCAGCTTTCTAGATAAAACAATCCCATGTCTCCTCCCCATCTGTGCTGTTTTGATCCCCTCCAGAGCCAATTGGGGTGTGTTGAACAGGGAACCCTATTGTGCAAACAGAAGGTCTTGTGCAGGTGAATCCTAATATTTTTATTTTTATGTTATATTGTACACCTTGGGCTCATTTGGGAACAAGAGTGATCCAGAAAGACAACTAGCAATAAAATAAAATGATTGTTGTGCTGGTAGAGACACAAATGACACTGTTAAGTGTTTGAATTGTTGACTGTAACGTTTGAAAAGCTAATTTTTTAAAAGGAGGGGGAGGTCAGTGTTAGAAATTCAGCAAATGGCACCTTAAACCTAGGTTACAGTCACCACAATGGAATGTCTTCTCCCCCCCCCCCCCGATATTGGTGGTGTTGTTTATTTTCATTTCTATGCCACTTTATATTTTAAAGAAAAAATCTCAAAAATGTTTACAACACATTAAAACATCAAATCCATAATAAAACAAATTCAGGCTTCAAGGAAAATATTTCATATCCTTCTCTGACTGACATTTTGCTTTCCCCAGTCACCAACCTGGCATCCACAGATCCCCACGTGGTTGCAATTCGACCTGCACCAGTCGCAAAACATTCCTGACGTCTGGCTAATTTCTTTCACTGGGTTGGAGATCCATTTAAACACATAGTGTACTGACATTATTTGTCATGTGTCTTGCATGTTGAGCGGCTTACTTTTAAGCAATTTCCAATAATAGCTAGGGATGGAAAAAGCTGTGTTGCATTGAGCTGAACATTGCTAGTCTGTATGTTGCAGGAATGCTAAAACACAACATTGTTTTACTGGACTATCATGATGTAACAACATGTAGTGAGGCATTCATTACTCACATTATGAAATGTGAACGCCCTCACATGGTTGTGGCTTTTTGCACGTATATGTGTTCTGCTTTATCGAACTTTAAAAACTAGAAAGTAGAAATGGCATTTGTTAAAAGTTTTCACGTGAAATGATGACAGATTTTTGCGTTTCATTGCTTATACCAAGTAAAAATGCAGTTTAGAGATAACTTCCTGTGATGCACATATTTTCAGTTCTTACTGTTTTTATGTTTTAAGAAAGGGTAAATGTTATGGTCTTTTGTTACATAGTGTCAGTCTTGTGGTATAGTGTGTTTTCTGTCAGATATTTATTTATTCAAAACATAAATACTTCTAGGCTGTTATATGATTGATCAAAATGTTGCAGTGAAAGTCAGAAATATTCTGGTTTATGCTGCATATTTCACAATGTATTGCAAAATATTTGGCAATTGTTCACTGATAACATTTTTCTTTTTTTCTTTCCTTTTTTTGATAGCCTTCTGTTGAGTCTGCAAGCCCAGGTAAAGTTTTATTCTGATATTTACAAAGCTTCGATAGAAAAGTGAGCCCTTTATAACCGGCGAGACTTGAATATATTTTATTGTATACACAGTAACTGCTGGAATTAACTATGTTCTATTCTGCAAGACAATCTGGTCTTGAGGGGATATTCCTACATCTTAATTTTCATCCTCTGCTAAGCAAAACATGGGTGAGCCATGTTGCTCTTACACAGTTGCCATTAACATGCCTTTGAATTTGCACTAGGGCAAAAAACGACCCACCTGTGGTAAAGGTGGTTCAGTGCTTATCTGACATACAGTGGTGCCTCGCAAGACAAAATTAATCCGTTCCGCGAGTCTCTTCGTCTTGCGGTTTTTTCGTCTTGTGAAGCACGGCTATTAGCGGCTTAGCGGCTACAGGTATAAACTTGTTCCTGTAACTGCAAGCCTCGACCCCTAGGGAGCATCTTGCCATTGCATAAGCCTCATCCGGCCTCTTAAGCAGTCCCAGGTGCCTAGTAATCAGGCGCTTAATTATTATAATAAAATTACTGAGCATTTGGGGAGTGCTGTGCAAGTGCTTTCCAGGCTCTGTGCTTTCCCGGGCAAAGAACTTGCAAAAGATTTTGCACAGCACTTCCAAAGTGCCAGACAGCCAGCTGGTTAGTATTGATTATAGGAAAAGCTTTTTGTTCAGTGGCATAACAATTGTACCATTTTGCAATGCAATAAATTCTTAAAGCCAAATATTTGCACTTCCCTTCACAAAAACATGAACATTTGATCTTTCCACCTTCTACTCTCAAGCTAAAAATCCAGCAGGAAGCCAACATTATGAGGTCATAGTTTTCTATACATGCACTGCTTTATAGCTTGATTCTGGGAATGAATTAAAAACCTAGCTATATCTTGCTTTGTAACACTGGGTAAAGTTATAAGCTACAGTCTTTTACCAAGGGGTAAGTTCTATTTAACTCCCTAGGAATTACTTCTGAATTGTGTATAGGCTTGCACTTATTAGTACCAATGTTCATGCTTTATGATTTTTGAATCTGTAGCCTTCAAATAACACTATTTATTTATTTATTGGTTGACTAATTATTTAGAGATTTGGCTTTTGCAGAAAAGTTTCACTGCTGTATTAATCTTGGTTTTAAAATAATTTGCATGTGGTAATAATGATTTTAACACTTAAGTCTACAATGTGATCAACTGTGAGGTTAATCAAATTGTAGGAGGGTCTGCAACATCAGATGACCATGAATTTGACCCAACGGCTGACATGCTGGTTCATGACTTTGATGATGAACGGACTTTAGAAGAGGAAGAAATGATGGAAGGTGAAACAAACTTCAGTTCTGAAATAGAAGATCTTACAAGGGTAAATGCTAGAAAATATTTTTGAACAAAACACTATTTTGTTTGGGAAGTAGTTTTGTCTTGGAAATGGTTTGACATTCTATTACCTGGGAAAAGATGCATTTCTTAGTTAACAGCAGAATGGGGTTGTGTTAAATGGGCTTTGGGTGAAAGGCATAGGGATAGGTGTGGGGAACCTGTGGCTCTTCAGTTGTTGGACTTCAACCTCAGCCAGTATAACCAATGGGAGTTGTAGTCCAGCAATGTCTGGATGGCCTCATGTTCCCTATCCTTGGCACTAGGTGTTTTCAGGGTAGTTCCACCATATTCAGTCTACACCAGTGGTTCCCCATTAGCAATGTATTGCAGATCTCTGTTTTTCAAAAGCCAATCCATGGACCCTACTATTGAAAATTTTGACATCTCTGTGGTAGTTTTTGTTATGTGAATGGTGCCATGGACCGTCTGGGTGGGTTACATGGACCCCCTGGGATCCATGGACCACCAATTGGGTACCCCTGATCTACATTATATGACCACTTCTCCGCATCATGGGTACTCTGTCCTGATTTAGCAGTATACTTTATCCTCTGTTTATTTTGTTATAGGGATGTCATGTGAGGAACTCATGCTGACTAAATGAAGACTCCCCAAGTGCCTGAGAAACTGTGTAATGGTACTTAAAAGTGCCAGTACCAAGAGGGGAAATTAGCAACTAAGCAAACATTGCTTAGCACCTTTATATCTTCTGTTGCCCCAGTTCAGTTGCCCTAGAATCAGTTCAGTATGATCCATAGTCATGATCTTTGACAGGAGCTCAAATAAGACATGTACAAAGTAGAGGTTTCTATAGTATATATCAAGTACAAAGTTCATAAGGCTGTTCATTTGTTTTAAAGTATGTCTAATTTAAGCCAGTTGATTGATTCACCTTTCTTAAATTTATTTTTATTGTATTTGTAAAGTTTTCATCATTATGTAGCTTACTTATTTAATTCTGAAATTAATAATAGTTTTGGACCAAGGGATGGGGACATAAATTTTTGGACTTGTTGGAAGCTATTTTGTGTGGGCAGCCAGTTTGACTGCCTAATATTTGACATAAAGTTGTGCTTTGGGGAAAAATATAGTATTTCAGTAAGAGGATTCTGAAGGGGGGGAAATACCTTTAATCAGTTAACTTGTTAATGAGTTCCTAGGATGAGTTGTAAAGCCCTAAGGAACGGTAAGGAAACCTGGTTTGGGGAATGAGAGTGAGCAAATTAGCAATGTAATGAGAACATTAAAGGTTCTGCTGTCATTCAGTAAGCATACTGGTCATATCTGTACATCCTGCTCAATGCAGTGCGCATGAGTTTGCCATGTCATCTAGGGTTACCATATTCTGAAGAGCAAAAACCCGAACACATTCGGGACACCCCCACCACCATCCCGCATCTCTGTCACTCGCCCCCTCCCTGCCGCTGACCCCTTTTTTGCCCACCTGCTCCCTCCCTCGCTTCTCTTACCTTTGCTCTCTTTGGCCCCTGCTCAGGAGATGCTGCGTCTCCAGATGATGGGAGGCTAAGTGATCCCGAGAAGGCTGTGCCAAGCCTGGCAGCTGCCGGAAACATCACAAGGCCAAGTGCAACCCTAACACAGATAATACTACTACTAATAATAATAATGGTCATAATAAAACCCCCAAAACCTAAGCACTTCATGTAAAATGCAAAAATCCACCCGGATGTGCGTGCTGCCCCCCTCCCAAAAGAGGACATGTCCAGGAAAACCTGGACGTATGGCAACACTAATTGATTAGTTTAACAGCTTTATAGCCCATTATTTGAAATTAATCCTTGTTACACTGCATTTGTACCTGATGGGAAGCCATAAACTGTGGCTTACCATGCATGAGTGAGTCTGCTTTGTGCACTCACACAGAGGGAAAACAAATTAAGATCCTGGCTTGGTGTTAAATCTAAACAGGATGGTAGTTTGTTTGACTCCAACAAACCATAGTTAGTAAACCAAGGTTGATTCTTGACTCCTGGTTGTAGTTTGGAGTGGAACAGACCATTATTCCCTGTTGAGAGATAATCCTCAGGCTGTGAACGTGGTTTGTTTTCTCCCAGTGCAAGCAAGGAGGAGTGAAGCAAGTACAATTCACTCGTGTGTGGTAAGTCATGATTTATGACTTACCGTGAAGTACAAATGCAGCCTTAGTGCGAAACATAGTCAGTAGCCACAGACAACCTGACAAACCACAGTTAACAAAAATGGAAGGCAAAAGCTTCCAAACAACCCCCAACTGCAGGGGGGGGGAAGAGACTGGAGGGTAGAGCATCCAAACCTGAGGCTCACTGTGGCATCTTCTATCAACCATAAACATGGCCAAGAACTCAGATTTCTTACTGTAATATGTTTTATAAGCGGTAGTAGCAAAATGTGTATCTCTTCAAAGTGCTGCAGTTTTTGGCATGGAGTATTATACCACTAATCAGATGTCAGTTTTCATAGAAAAGAACAGTGAAGGTCAGAAGCATTGAATTTTAGTGGAAGACTAGGTTATGTGTGCCAAAAATACTGCATACACTCAGCTATGTTAAGAAGCTTATTTCATATTAAGAATAGCCTTGGAAAAATATTTTGGTCAACCAACTACAGTTAAGTTGCATATGATTGGATAACAATATGATTTTCATATTATTTTATTGGACATAGATGAAAAATCTATGGTGCAGTTGTTAAGCTTCTTAGGTGATACTCTGAAAGCCTAATCCACAAGGTGTGAAAAACCTTAAACTGCTATGTTTATAAATCCTCATAATAAGAACCTAAGAAATCATGAGAGTTGAAGAAAACACAATGAAGTTGCTTTCCGGCCACGTCACAAGTCAATGGTGGTAGCTCCTTGCTGCCCTCCACAGGCAGTGAGGAGTTTTAGGCAGGGAAAAGCCAGGATTTATGAGGCAAAAATCCTGGCATTGTTCCCTAGTGGGGTCTGGGGAGCTCACTGCATCCTGTTGTGCCGCTCAAGCTTGTGTCTACTAACTTGAAACGCAGAGCGGGTGCGACCTGGGTGTGTGTCCCTGCCATGGACGAGCCTCCGTCTCTGGCATGATTTGTGGTTGGTTCCTCCAAAATTTGGACATTTGGCATTAATCAAGAGGCGCTCCTGGACTGACATACGCCAATAGACTGCAATCAGTTAGCTGCCCGAAGGACTGGACTTGAATCTTTGAAGGTTTCTTTGACGTTTTATTTGAAGCTTGAGAATCCTTACAACAGCCAGGAAAAAAAGGGAGTGGACAAGGTACTTTGTGCTTTTTATGGTTTTCAAGTGGTCTCCTTTTTCCCTGTCCTCCCATGCATAATGAAAAGGACATGTGTAGCCGCTGCCATGTTATTCTGTTTGTTATTTCGGAAAAGAGGGGGGAGGCTTTTATCTATGCTCAACAAGGAATTTTACAAGGTTTTACTATGCCCTCCCCCCTCGACCGATGCTGAATAGACTTTATTTAAAATTATTCATGGACTGTTGTTGGAGAAATGAAGTGGGAGAAAAAATAATGAACAGATGCGGTAAAGAGGCTGAATTTGAGAAAAGATCTTGTTTTTAACTGTGTGCTGAGGAAGAACTCCAGAGCGGAATTTTAATGGCGGAGTTTGGATATGCACTTTGTGAGTTATTTATGACTGCAGCTCGTACGCTAGTCTAAACAGCGGAAGAAATGGAATGTAACTTTGTACCATCCAGATAAACACTGCAAAGAGCTGAACAATGGAAGATAGTGATTAACTCACCCAGCACACCAGGTCTGGAACAACAATATATAGGAAGGACCACACAGGTGAAATCAATCATTTATTTATAAAATGTAATGGAGGTGCTATTTGTAAGGTGAAAGAAGTGGCAAGCTGGAAGAATGGTTTAACGGCAAATGAAGGTTCTCAGCTGGACTTAAATAAGAAATGATGCGGCTATGCGATGAAATGATGATGATCGTGAGTTTGGAACAGGAGCAGGAAACCTGATTTTAAGAAATTGTATGAAATTAATTTGGTTTGATTTGTAATAATTTGGAAAATTAATAAAAATAATTGGGGGGGGGGAGGAAAAACAATGAAGTTTTCTTCGTGTTTCTTTTACTTGTTTTTCCCCCTCATGTTTTCTGTAACATTTGCAGTTTAACTCTGCAGTCATAAGTTATAAATTTCAGCATGCTGGCAAGGGTGATGAGATATAAGTCCTAATGGGTTGAGAACTTTGATCCAAATGTATCACTCCAAACCACTCTTATCTGGTAGCTCAGTTCCTCCCCAGGCCACCTCCTCTTCTTCCCCTCCCCACCACACCTCTATTGACCCAACTGCACACTCTCCTTGAGTGTTTTTGCCTGG
Organism: Podarcis bocagei; assembly: GCF_964188305.1. NCBI lineage: Eukaryota > Metazoa > Chordata > Lepidosauria > Squamata > Lacertidae > Podarcis > Podarcis bocagei. The sequence goes on from NC_138129.1 coordinate 65,273,273, forward strand.
CTAGAATGTGTCCCTGAATTCTGATAATCTTGCTTTCTTGGATGGAGGATAGAGAGGGGTGTGTGAGGACGTGTGTAGAAACTAACTTAATGTACAAAGGTAATATGTACATTCATTGTTACCATTCTTTCCTCTGGATCCACCAAGCACTAGAAGGGAATGTAGCCCTTGGACTGAAAATATTTCTCTATTCTTTTGTGTAAATCCATTGTTGACCTGCAAAAATATTTCTCTGGGGGAAAATTTTCCAACCAGAGCAATGGGATCATCATGTCAAAGGCAATAAATCTTATTCTCCCGCCCCAATGTCCTTGCCACACACACACACCTTAGTTGTTGAAGATTAGATATTATTGTCATTTCATTCTGTAGAAACCCTCCCCACTCTGTGTTGTAATCTGTGCCTACTGTAAAAGAACTTTGCTGCTAATTACTAAGATGGAGATCACCCAACCCCTGCTCCAATTGTCATGCCCCTTGTCCTCATCATTACCATTGTCAAGTCCAACAGAAGGGATAGTGATCAGTCTCTGTGCTATTTTCTCTCTACATATTCAGAGCAGGAAACATTATAGAGGGAATGATTTTGCTTTTCTTGTGCCTGGGGGTGTAGATTGTCATGGTATCATTGTATCAAACTGCACCAGTGCCTCATCCTGTCTTTGCTCTGCCTTGAAAAGAGCAGGATAGAGTTGAGTCAGAGGACAATACATGCAGGCTGACATCTGCTCTCCAGAGGACAGTTGTAGCCACTGTTGACCAGACAGCCTACAGATTACAACATTGGTATAAAACTCATAGAATTATTATAATTTCCTGTTTTAATTCTTTTTAGGAAGGTGATATGCCAATTCATGAGCTTCTTAGCCGTTACGGCTATGATGGTACTGTGCCACTACCAGAAGAGGAAGAAGAGGAGGAGGAGGAGGAGGAGGGTGAGGGTGAAGATAATGATAACAACAGTGGGTGCAGTGGAGAAAATAAAGTGAGTTAGACTTACTAATTTGAAAACTTGGTCTGTGCTATTGTGTGCTTCCTATCGTGTGCTTTTGGCAAGCTAGCATATCTGTTCCTTAAAGCTGGTATTATTTAGTGAAGCTGCTGTAAAGATGAGTATTTAAACTTGGACTGTGCTTTTGGTTCCTAGTTTCATGTGTGTGTGTGTGTGTAACAGGTTGATAAAGGCCAAAAGGGAAAGCTGGAACTGACTGCTGCTATAGGACTGTATCAAGGAGGCATAGCTGTGATTGTTGTGTGTGCATGAGTGCATACTCTCTCTTTTGCCCTTTGAATTTATTTATTTCATAACATTTATATACTCCTTGATTATAGAAAAAATCTAAAGGGCTTCTGCCTTTAACTAAGGACACAAAATGTACTTGCTTTCAAAGATTTACTTGGGGTGGAATGGACACTGGAGTCATTGAAAAATAGAATTGTTGAGTTGGATGGGACCCCGAGGATCATCTAGTCCAACCCCCTGCAATGCAGGAATCTCAACTAAATCCCTAAACTCCATTTACCTGGGAATAACATATGAACAATGAAGAACCTATGTTTGCTTGCATTTAAATGACTACGTTACCTTGATGCTTCTTTCTCCAAATCTCCTTAGTTCAGTCAGTAGTCTGAACTTCAGACTAATCTTGGTTTCTGGGGAAAGTAAGGATGTAAGCTCAATATCTACTCCTAGTTTCATTTTAGAGTATGATCTGAGGGTCAAGAAATGGGTGAACAGTCCCAGAAAGATCTGAGTGTAGTGTAATGCTGGGGCAACTAACCTAGGGCCTCATTAGGCTGGCCTGGTCTGAGAAGTTGGCCTACCAGGCCATTTTCTTTCTTTCTCAAGCCTGACATCATATATGACATTTGGGGCAGAAATGTTGGCTTTCCTTCATTAAATTTCTTTCTTGCCTAAGGAGCCCAAGGCGGCAAACAATAAAGTGACCATACAATAGAACAAAAACAACCCCCCACAAAACCATATTTAAAACACTTTAAAGCATTAAGAAAAACTAAAATAAGTTCAAGCTATGGCTAAAAGAAAGAAGAACTCAAACGTGTAAAAAAAAAAGTCAGCACTTTTTGAATTTGGCCGTCTTTTCTGCCTTCTTGCACAGTGATAGAAAAAGGTGCAAAATTCCAAAAGTGTTGACTTATTTTTGATGCAGAGAAAGAATCAGGAACACACAATTTCAGACTAGGGATTCAAAGGAACATTTTTCTTTTGGATCTTGGTTTGACCTCAAGCTGGAATTCGAAGGAAAAATCTTTCAGTCATGATGGAATTTGTAGTCCAGCAATATATTGTCTACCCTGCTTTAAACTATTGAGATAAACATTATGGATAGCACTAAAGCAAGCTTATATCATGAAAACAAAAAGGGGCAGTTTATTTATTTATTTATTTATTTATTTATTTATTCAGAAATTTATTTGCCACCCATTATAACAATGTCCTCTGGGTAGTTGATCACAAACACATCTCTCATTCCCATTGCCAATAGCATTTACTGTTCAATTCAAACATGCAGTTAGGTGGCAAATTCCATGATTTATTTCCATATTAACCTTTTAAAAAAAATCTGTACAACATACTACAGGTTAGGATAGTGCAGAGAATCATGCAGAAAGTTTACCCAAGAAAGAACACTTGGTTACTGAAAACATTGCGTAATATTTTGCCATCAGAGTTTTGTCTACTAAAGCGTTTTGACTACTAAAGCATATTGTCTTGCCCCTTTTGCTCCATTACCTGTGATGGACAGTGCTTTATTGCTTTGGTGATGCTGTAGAATAAAGAACCTTAAGTTTTCTTTAGAACATTTTGCCCCCACATTTTTCACAGTAAATAATGCAAGTAGGACATTGCTGGTGTAAAGAGATACTCTCAGAAAATTTCTTTCTGGGACTTTGCTGCAATCTTTTCTTTTCTTTGAGTGCCTCCTGAGGTTCATATTCCAGTCTTGGCAATTTCATCTGAATGTTTTGTGTTTTGTCAGGAATTGCAAAAGCTTTGAAAAATTGTATAACTATAACTAGATACTCCAGGATAATTGTCTCAGGGGGAGTGGAGTACTAAGTAGATCTTGTGCTTCTGACTAGGTGGTTAATGACAATTTGTCTCGGACTTTTAAGAAACCTGAATCTAAACAAATCATCAGCTTTCTCAATTTTTCAATACAAACTTGCAAAATACAGTGGTACCTTGGGTTACAAACACTTCGGGTTACAAACTACTCTAACCCGGAAGTAGCACCTCGGGTTAAGAACTGTACCTCAGGTTGAGAACAGAAATTGTGCGCTGGTGGCAGCGGGAAGCCCCATTAGCTAAAGTGGTACCTCAGGTTAAGAGCGGTTTCAGGTTAAGAACAGACCTCCGGAAGGAATTAAGTTCGTAACCAGAGGTACCACTGTAAGTACAATATCTCACCTCATTGTTCATCTGTATGTGTTTCAGGACAGCTTGAGTGATTGGTGAAAAGTTATAGGGAAAGACTATGTGACAAGTTATAAGTATTAACTGAACTACCATTGTTCTGTTGTTGTCATGTGTTGTGTTCCTCTGTGGCAGTGAAACATCTGGTCTATAACTGAATAATTTAAGCTGAAAGAAATTGACTTAATTAGCAATTGAGGGCAATGAAATGATTAGTGCTATGGTTGGAGCACAGGTGGCAGAAGTTTTAGAAAGTATCCAACCTAACACAGAGCCTATGTTGCAGTGTAAGTGATGGCAGAGGAAAAAACAACCTACTTTTCTGCCACCATTGCATCTGCAAAATTGCCAGGCAGAAGAACTGCCCCAGGTGGAGAGAGATGAGAATTACTACGAGCACTTCTTGTTTAGATTTGTTACATGCCCTGCACTGTCAGGTTACAGTAGCATGGGTCCTAGTAATGGATACTTTTCAGTTAATTTTTCCTGCTGATATGGCAGGCGGCTTGCCTAGTTGAGGTTTACCACTTACATGCTCACTGCTTTCCCATTTGAGGGGATGGGGACAAGGGCTGCGGAAGGAAAGGGGAGTAAGAGAAAATTGCCTCCCAGTATCCCTTCATGGAAGCCTCCACTGGATCAAAGAGCTTCTATGAATGGTTGCAATTGGGGAAAAACCAATGGCTAAAATTTTTTGATTTGAAAGACAGTTAAATTGACCTTTTAATCTACTTCTTCATGATGCCTGATGGGTACTTATTTTTATGTTTTATTGCAATTACTGTATATGTGTGTTTTCAGTTCTATTTTCTCTCTCTGATTACTTGTGGGGGGTTATTGAGTTCTTGTTTTTATTTTGATTATGTATTTTGTGCTTTTATATTGTGATTTTATCCTGTGAACTGCCCTGAGACCTGTGGGTATAGGGCGGTATAGAAATTTAATAAATTATTATTATTATTATTATTATTATTATTTTATTTTATTGTTATTATTATTATTTTATTTTGGTACTCTGGGTATGCCATTCTGTATTTTAGAGGTGACCAAAGCCTTTAAGAGATGGCATAGTTCCTGTACCTATGGAGAAGTCTCTCATATAAGTCAACTTGATCTGTGTCAAAACTGGATTATTTGGGCAAGCTTTCAAGTACGTTCTAACTTTTCATCTAGACATGCCATGATTTAGTATCTGGATCTGTTCCATGCTGGTTTCTGGTCTGATTTTGGAATTGAAATTCCGTTGGCCATTCTGGTGAATGAACTGCACCGGAGATGGGCAGAAGGAGTGAAACCCTATTACTTCTCTCGGATCTCTCAACAACCTTTGATACCATCAACCATGGTATCCTTCTGAACCTCCTGAAATTGATCATAGGCTGAACTAGTGTGATGCATCTGCAATACATGAATACAGTTTTAGACTGAACCAAGTCAGAGATTTCCAAAAATTTGCAAGGCACAGGAAGTAATAGTTACAATTTTATTGTGCAATTGTCAGAGCTCATTTAGACTTCTGTTTCTAGCTCTGGGCACCACAGTAAGAAAAACTGATACATTAGAATGTGCTTAGAGGATGGCAGCATGTAGGAAACGTTGAAGGAACTGGGTATGTTTATCCTCCTGAAGAGAAGCCCAAGGAGGGATATGATAGCCCTCTTCAAATTTTTGAAAGTCTGTCATGTGCAAGTGGGCAAAATGAAATGTTTTCTGCTTCTCCAGAGGATAAGATTAGAGCTAATGGGTTTAAGTTACAGGAGAGTAGATTCATGTCAACATTATGAGAAACTTCTTGACAAGTCAACAAAGAATCAGTTACACAAATCAGAGGTGGTAAACCTGAGACCCTCCCATCACCTCTGACCATTGGCTATGCTGGGTTGAGCTGATGAGAGTTATAGCAGACCTCCCCAAATTCGGCCCTCCAGATGTTTTGGGACTACAATTCCCATCATCCCTGACCACTGGTCCTGTTAGCTAGGGATGATGGGAGTTCTAGTCCCAAAACATCTGGAGGACTGAGTTTGGGGATGCCTCAGTTACAGTTTAGCATCTGGAGAGTCATACAATAGTCATCCCTGGTGTAGGGAGTGGTATTTGTTTCCTTATAGGAGGTCTTCATGCCGAGACTGGCTAGCCATTTGTTGTTGTTGTTTAGTTGTTCAGTCGTGTCCGACTCTTCGTGACCCCATGGACCAGAGCACGCCAGGCACTCCTGTCTTCCACTGCCTCCCGCAGCTTGGTCAAACTCATGTTCGTAGCTTCGAGAAAACTGTCCAACCGTTTGTTAGGGATGCTGTAAATCTGGATGCCCTAGGTCAAACAAGGGATTGGACTAGATCGGTTTTTGCCAACATGCTGGCTGTGGAGGGCACTAGGTTGATGAAGTCTGCGCTAAATGGAACCCCTCAAACTCTAATTCTGTAACGGTGATGGTGTTATATTACATTATTTCAGTAGTTTTGCTTTTTCCTAAATAGTCTCAAAGTGGTGATTTGCCAGCTAATGAACAATACAGACCCACCCTCAGTTATCCATCCCTAGTTACTTCCAGGTTATACTACTGCATTGCTGTCTCTGTTGGTTTTCCTTTAAAGAAAGCCTTGAAAACCTCAATTAGTAAAAAATGCAGTGGCCAGATTGCTAGCTGGGGATGAAAGATTGGAGCATATTCCTTACTTACTTCCTTTCCCTAAATCTGCACTTACAATTGCCAAAAGCAGATTTCAGCTTGCAAGTTCCCCCTTTAAAATAACAACATATTAGCAAACACAGTTAGCTGCTCTTCTCTTCTCTTCTCTTCTCTTCTCTTCTCTTCTCTTCTCTTCTCTTCTCTTCTCTTCTCTTCTCTTCTGGCTTCCTCAGATTTAAGCATTGGTTCTAGCCTTTAATGACTTGGGACCAGGTTGCCTCAGGAACTGTGTTGCTGCAGAAGTTTGCCAGATAATTAAGATTAGCATCAGAAGCCCTTTTTTTGGTCCTGGGTGGGGATGTGACAGGGCCTTTTTGGTCAGTGGTACTGTGGAATGCCTTCTTTGTGCAGCTCTGCTGTGCCTCTTTTAGTTTTAAAAAACATGTTAAACTTCTTTTTTCAGTGTGCAGCTTATGTATGATTTTAGTCTGTTAATCTGCTTCATTTTTCTTTTCCACTTGGTTTTTAAGGCATCACTTCTTACTGTTATGGGTTATGATGCACTGTCAATTATACCAATTTTATTTTGTATGTTAACTTGTGTAAGTAGGGCAGAAATGATAATAGCTGCTGTCTTGTTTCGTTGTTTGTAAGGAGGAGGTCATAAAGGATTCATCTGGTCAAGAGGATGAGACACAGTCCTCCAACGATGATCCGGTGCCCTCTGCTGTACAGGAGATAATTCGCCCACGGCGGTGTAAATACTTTGATGCAAGTATGTCTTTTAAAGTATTAAGCATTGTCATCTAAACCTGTTTTCAGACATTTTAACAGCTCTTGTAATTTGATCCCATATAAGTGTTTGAGAATTCTCATACCAAAAACTGAATGAGATAAGCCTTTTCCTTACTTCCCATAGCTTAAGTACTCTCACAAGTGCCAAAAGCAAGTTTCTGCTTGCAAGTAATAAGGTGTAATTTTGTTTGTGTTCTTCCTTTTTAAAAACAATTATATAGGCACATTTTAATTATTAATTAATTAATTGTTAATTAATTATTTTAATTACTAATTATTTTAATTATTTTGTATGTATGCTCTTTGGCAAATATTGGAATTATTAGGAGAAAATGGGAGGATGAGGGGCAGGACTGTAGTGATGGTTAGTAAGCTGTGGAAAACTCATCCTATTTAGATCATTCCTAGGCCTTGTAAGATGCATTCTGTGGATGTTAATCTTTTGCTGGCACTTAGTGCGGATAGGAACGCTATGAAATGATGAAACGATTGGAGATTTTGGGCCAAGTCATAAATCTGTAATATACATGTTGGCTCCATACATATAAGGAAATAGCTAGAAATTTAAACATTTATTTGGCAAATCTGGTGAGAGGCAAAGGCAGTGCAGTGAGCCTTTTCTAGTTCCTTTCAGATGTCTGGAAAGACTTCAGCATGTGTGTTGGGACTTGTAGAAATATTTTCCCCCACATTACAATCAGTTTCTCCCTGCCCCCCAGCCCCAGTAGTGTTAGAAGCTGGCTTCCTCAGTTTTAACCACCAAGATCAGTGGTTCTTGTTCATCAGACTTGGATACGTAGAGGATTCAGAACATGCAGTTGTTTGATTTACAGAAAATAAGGTGCTTTCCTGAAGGTTGAGGTGTCCCTAGCTTCCATTGGAGAACAGGGTAAGGAAAGGGAAGCTTTTGTAATGCTCCTCTGACCCAAGCCCTGTTGTACAAGTGGCAGTCCTTGCACAATTTCTGGTGAATCTGCCCAATATTTCTTTAGTGGCCTCACTAGAATTAAAACATACTGTTGACAGCAATCAGAACTGTGTTCTTTTATAGTAATTGTCACTAGCTGTTTGGCTGCTAGCAAAAATGGTTTCAGCAACATGGGATGTATTTTTTTAAAAAACCTTTTAAAATCTATTTCAAACTTTAATATTCATGCTTTCTCTGACTTTGCATATGCAGCTGTTCTTTGGTAAATACATTGACATGGTGTTCACAGATATTTAAATGACTTTTTACAAATTTGTAATCTGCTTGCTTCTTACAGTTCTTTGTATTACTCAGTAAGGAGATCTCTGCCACAAGTCGTCACATAGAGTTGGTTGTGACATCATGTCTCAATGCCCAATTAACTTTGAGAAAACTGTCTCTAGGATATACTGTATTTGAAGGAATGCGACTCAGAGTAGCTATTAACATTTAAGCAAAAGTTGTTGGTTTTTGTATATAGACAGTGAAATAGAAGAGGAATCTGAAGAAGACGAAGATTATATTCCTTCAGAAGACTGGAAAAAGGTAATACTATATTAGCATATGTGGCTACTATATAAATAAAGAAGGTATTCTAGAACATTGTGAGTGCCCTTTGGGTGCAGGCATCAGAGGGTTTGGAGCGATTTTCAGCTCCAGCTGGTGTGCCCACTAAGGCCATTTCTGGAATGAGACAGCCTCACCACAGTTCTGCATGTTCTGGCCACCTCCTGTTCAGACTACTGTAATGCCCTCTGTTGGGTTGCCCTAGAAGACTGCCTGGAAACTGCAGATAGTGCAGGATGTAGCTGTAGGAGTCCTTACAGGCACTTATGTGCAATGTTATGTAAAACCTATTCTATGGGATCTGAACTTCTTCATATTTGTTACCAGGGCCAATTCTTTGTGCTTAAACTAATATATAAAGCCCTTCACGTCTTGTGGGTACACATTTGTTGAACCACCTCTCCCCATGTCAGCCCACGCTCTTGAATTTGGCAGAAAACCCTGCTGGTGGTCCAACTAGCAGCTGCAGTTCACTGAGTGGAGACCTGGCGCAGGGCCTTATCTTTAATGGTGCCACAGTTATTGAACTCCTCCTCTTAGCCATAGCTCTAATGGGTGCCCACTGCATGTGAAGGGCACTTGTTCACCTGAGCATGTGAAGGGCATGCCTGATTCTTAGCCTCAATTTGCACTGTTGAATTGATTGTTGTTGGTTATTTGCTGTTATTTCTATTGATGGCATTTGATTTGCTAGATGGAAACTGCCTTGGGGTTATTTATTACTTTTAAGTAGTATATAAGAAGACAAAATCAACTGTATTGTGAAACATGTTTTTGTTGGCAACTTCTGCACTTTCGTGTCACTTTAAAAAATGGAAACAATACAACTCCACATCTTTTTATCATCTTTATCCAATCTGAAAGCCGCACACTGAACAATTTTGACAGATAATTGACTGTTCAGAAGGGAACATTGCTGTCACTTCATAGCTTGTCCACAGGTTCAATGGATGGTGCTACCTCAATACAGAGTACTTACCGTATTTTTCACTCTATAACACGCACCTGACCATAACACGCACGTAGTTTTTAGATGAGGAAAACAAGAACAAAATATTCTAAACGAAACAGTGGATGTATGATTTTTGTGGTTCATGCTGTGGCCACAGACATGTGATCTGACGGTGAGTTTGGGGTAGCCCAATGCAAAAATCCTGAGGATCCATGTGGATCCATGCTTTGTAACCACTTTTTTGCGCCATTGCGGCCCCTTGAAATAGTGGGTGCGTGTGTGTTTTTTGGTGCAGGCTGTAGCCATGGACATGCTATGTGATCTGATGGTGAATTTGGGGTGACCCAGTGCAAAAATCCTGAGGATCCATGTGGATCTGTGCTTTGTAACCATGTTTTAAGTGGGGAGGGAAGGAAAAGCACTCAGGGGACAAGGAGCACGCGTGGGGTGGGTGGAGAAGGATGCTGCTAATAATGCAGAAGAGGGGTATAAGGGGAGAAGGAACACGCTTGGGGTGGGTGGAGAAGGATGCTGCTAATAATGAAGAAGAGGGGTATAAGGGGAGAAGGCTCCTCTCCTCTCCCACTTTGCTCCTTTAAAGCAAGCAGGCTCTGCTTCTCTCCCTCCTCCCCGGCTCGGCAGCTGCCGAAACGCTCACACTCACACTTAAAGATAATTAAAAGCAACGCGCTAAGACAAACAAAGGAAACCACGATAGTAACCACTATGAGACAAATCAAGAAAAATTGCGACCAACACTCCCCCCCAACAAGCGCATTGAGGTCAAAACACACACACACACATGCAGAGAACCGTCCCTAAAGTCGCAGGGCGCTGGAAGTCGCAGGGGCGCTGGGGGAGTGAACGGGAAGCAAGAGAAGGAGAACGATCCCTCACACACACACACACACACAGACACACAGAGTATCAATCCTAAAGTCGCAGGGGCGCTGGGAGAGTGAAGGGGAAGCAGGAGGAGGAGAACGATAGCTCAAGCACACACACACACACAACCCCTACAGTGGCTAATCCAAAATCGGACAGCAAAAAACTGCAGGCAGGGACAGAGAGCAGGGGTTGTTTTAAAGCAGCCAACCGGACAGGAGCCGCTTACACTTGTGTAAGCGGCTCCTCTCCTCTCCCACTCTGCTTCTCTCCCTCATCCCTGGCTCCGCTCCCTGAAAAGCTTTGCTGCTACTTAGCGAGCTCAGTGGGGAGGAGAGAGGGACAGAGAGCACGGGGTTGTTTTGAAGTAGCCAACCAGACAGGAGCCGCTTACACTTGTGTAAGCGGCTCCTCTCCTCTCCCGCTCTGCTTCTCTCCCTCCTCCCCGGCTCTGCTCGCTGACAGGAGCCGCTTACACCCGCTTTGCTGTTTCAAAGCGAGCAACGGACTGCCCACGACTGCAGCAGATTCCCCCGCCATCCGTAGGCATTCGCTCCATAACACGCACAGACATTTCCCCTTACTTTCTAGGAGGAAAAAACTGCGTGTTATGGAGCGAAAATTACGGTACCTCATTAAAGTGAGGTAATTTTCTCAAACTGCATTTTCTAGTGATTGGATGCATTCATACTGTGTTAAACCTACATATTTTTTAATAATATACATAGATAGCAACAGATGGGTTCTCAATTACACTTCTGGTTATTGTGAATGTGTTTTTTTATATAGGAAATCATGGTGGGCTCCATGTTTCAAGCTGAAATTCCAGTTGGGATATCTAAATACAAAGAAAACGAAAAAGGTAAACTTTAATTGCTGTTAATGCTGTGGTGGTAATTTGATCCAAATTAAGAGATCTGACAAATTTGAGGTAATGTTTAGGGGAAAAGGTGGCCAATGAGGTTCATGACTGAGGTAAACTTTAGCAGTTCTCATAATGTTGCAATGTGATTATCACATTAATTCCATTGGTAAAAGTTACTATCCATTAATTTTATCATGTTAAAAATGGTCATGAGAAACAAGCTCATGACCTAGTGAATCTCTATAAGAATCTTTATTTTGGTTACTGGAAAACTGCTGTGTAAGGAATATTTATTTATTTAGGCAATAGTATAATTGTATTCAGCTGAATTTCCTGGCCTGGAACTGACAGATGAGGTAACAGCTATTAAGACTCTCATAGTCCAGGGCTTCATCACTGGGCAACACCTGCTGATCTTGTAGCGTTTGGCTCTGGTGGCAGGTACAAGAGGTGCTGGGGAAGTAAAGATGTTAGAAGTCTCAGTCCCCACTGCTTTTTGTCATGAATGATGAGTGAATACTTATTTGTTGCACACAGCTTCCCATCAGAGCAAAGTGATAGAACTGAGTTGCCCACTTACAAGAGTTAGACTGCATAATGTCACCAATGAATATATATCCTCCAAGTTGCCGCCAATTATTAGTGAACCAGTAGAACTCAACTCTTCAGGTTTGCCAGCTTTACAGTGCAGCCCTGTGTTATCTACTCAGAAATAAGTCTGGTTTTCTTTGAGAAAACCATACATTCTGTGTAGAATTATTGACAGAAATGCTGCCAAGGAAATCTGTTTAGCATTTTGGCTTGTTTTGGAGGTAAATGGAAAGAATTTTTGTAGATAGGTTTAAAGAGAGATTATGTTAAGACAGTATATAATGTCTTGATTTCTCTAATTTAGTGTATGAAAATGATGACCAGTTGCTGTGGAATCCAGATTACTTGTCTGAAGAGAAAGTGATCGAATTCCTTAATGAAGCCTCTAGACGAACAGGTGATGAGAGAGGAATAGATGCAATTCCTGAAGGATCTCATATTAAAGACAATGAGCAGGTATTTAAGACACTTGGAACTCTTAGTGGCTTTAAAATTCCTTGTGGTTATTTTGTTGTGTGTCACATTATACTCCCTCATCTTGGCTGCCTAATGTTTTTGAGTGGTGCAGGATTCAGAATTTTATATGTATTGGGAAATATGAAATCTATGTTCCTTAACCTGGATAGCTCAGTGGGTCAGAGCATGGTGCTGGTAGCACCAAGGTTGCAGGTTTGATCCCCATATGGGGCAGCTGCATATTCCTGCATTGCAGGGCATTGGACTAGATGATCCTCAGGGTCCCTTCCAATGCTACGATTCTATGATTCTACAGCAGGATCTAGCTTTGTCTTAACACTGGATTTTAAAAACAGAAACAGCTGATTTTGTCCCAGTGTTTTTAAACAATAGTTGAGAAGATCATAATTTCTTCCTTCTTTCCCAGGCTTTGTATGAATTAGTGAAATGCAGTTTTGATATAGAAGAGGCACTAAGAAGATTAAGATTTAATGTAAAAGCAGCCCGAGGTATGTATATTTTATCATTAAAAATACCTTTAATGAAAACAGCCAATTTAAAAAGCTTCCTAACATTACAATCCCATTAAGAGCCCTTTAATATATCAAATATATATGTTCCATCCATCCTTTATTTTAGAGATCTTAAAATAATTCAGTTTAATATTTATGGTTTTAATTTTTTTATTGCAAATATTTCAGTGAAACAAAATAAATGAAAAAATGCAAAAGGAAATGAAAGGTACATTTAAAAAATTACAGTAATTTAGTTTACTCCTGAGAGTTTCCCCACCCTTCAAGTGTACTTATTAGTTCTATTATGTTGATTTGTAGTTGTTTGACTGATGGAACCCTAAGAGTGCACATCAATGGTTCCTCGTTATTGTTGGGAAAAAATGACAAGTGGGGTGCCATAGGGTCTGTCCTGGGCCTGGTGTTGTGACTTGAATGAAGGAATAGGTGGGATGCTCATCAAATTGCAGGTGCCACCAGAGTGTTGTACGTGTGCCCCCTAGGGTACATGAAAGGGTTTCAAAGGGTGGGCAGCATAATTTTTTTTGTTTTACTTTATCATAGGTTTTTTTAGCTGCATAAAACAATTCAAATATAAAATAATATTATTAAAACTACCCCCAAATTACATTCGCCTGAGAAGGTGGTGCAGTGGTAAGACAAAACTCAAAAGGCATATACGATTATTGTACCTTTCGGAAACGCTGCCTCAGAATATAGAATCAGCATTCAAAATGCCTTTAACAAGTTGGAGAACTGGGCCAAAACTATCAAAATGCATTTCAGTAGGGACAAATGTTTAAGGAGGATATCAAAAAGCTGGAATCTGTGCAGAGGAGGGCAACCAAGATTTATCAAGGGTCTGGAACCCAAGCCTTAAGATAAACAGTTGAGGGAGTTGGGTATGTTTAGCCTTGAGAAGAGAAGACTGAGAGGAGCTAGGATAGCCATCTTCAGATATCTGAAGGGCTGTCACAATATGGAACAAGCTTGTTTTCTGCTGCTCTGGAAGGTAGAATCTGAACCAAAAGATAAAAATAACAAGAAAGGAGATTCTTAGGATGACTTTTCTGACAGTAAGATCTGTTTGAGATTGGAATGGACTGCTTCAGAAGGTGGTGGACTCTCCTTCCTTGGTGAGGAATAATCCGAGTTTGGGTGGCTATCTGGCAGAGATGCTTTAGCTGCCTTGCGCTAGATGACCCTTGTAGATCTCTCCCAACTCTAGAATTCTGTGATTCTAAAAGTTCTAGTTTCTTTAAATATAACTGAGTCCTAGTAAAATTGTCCAACTATAACATATATTCAGGTAGGTAGCCGTGTTCGTCTGACGCAGTCGAAATAAATAAATTTTAAAAATTGTCCAGTAGCGCCTTAGAGACCAACTAAGTTTGTTCTGGGTATAAGCTTTCATGTGCACGCACACGAAAGCTTATACCCAGAACAAACTAAGTTGGTCTCTTAAGGTGCTACTGGACAATTTTTAATATTTTTTTTCCCCTATAACATATATGCCTAAGTAGATTTGATACGGCAGCTATGCACACATCTATCTCATTCATATATAAAGTGGAGGTGGGGTTAATATATACTATGTTGTAATACTGTTGTGGGAAAACAACTTAAAGTTTAAAGCAGCAGAATACAACATTAGATGTGATCTGGAAATTAGATAAGATTGCACAGGGTACAACAAGGCAAGCATTTCGCTCCCCATTTGCGCTTTTTGTGTAGATAGTAAACAATCCCCTCCTGTTCAATCTCTCTCTACCCATCCCCCCAAAGTTATGGTTAAGAGATGTCTGCATATGACTATGTATATTGGCTAATTTTTTGACTTAGAGCTGAGGCACTGACCAGATGGATGGGAGGTTGCCTGGGCTTGATGAGGTTACACTCCCTCTGAAGGAGTAGGTCTGTAGCTTGGGGCTACTCCTGGGTCATTTGCTGTTGGTTGAGGCTCAGGTGGCCTCAGTGGTGTGGACTACCTTCCATCAGCTTTGCCTGGTGGCCCAGCTGCACCCCTATCTGGACACGGATAGCCCAACTTTAGTTGTCTGTGCTCTGGGAACCTCTAGGCTAGATTATTCAAACTGATGCATTGTACATGGGGCAGCTTCTGAAGGCACTTTGGGAACTTCAGCTGGTGCAGAATTCAGTGGCTAGGGTGATCATCAGGACAAGATAGCTTGAGCATATAATGTATATCCTGACCCATCTACACTGGCTGCCAGTTAGTTTCTGGGCCAAATTCAAAGTGCTGGTTTTGACCTATAAAGCCTTGAATGGATCAGGAATGCAATAATCTCAAGGACCACCTCTCCCGATACCATATTGGCCTGAATATAAGCCTCACTTTTTTCCCAAATTCCAACCGTTAAAAGTTAAGGTGTGGCTTAAATTTGCAGCCTTACAAAAATGGGCTTTGACGATATCAATGCTGAAACAGACATACGGTAAAACGGAACCAAAAAAAATGTTTTTTTGCTGATTTGTGAGCTCAAGACTGCTCATTTGCCATTTGCAGGTGTGAGTGCCTACGGAATTGTAGCAATTGAATAGCAATTAGCCATTTGAGCAATTGTATGAGCTTGCAAGATCAAAGGCTTAAATGGGCTCGGAGTTAGAATTCTACCAATCGCAGTGATTTTAAGCCTGTAACCCAATTTTAAGGGGGTAGCTTATATTTGGCTATTGTCTTTCTTTTTCTCTCTCTCTCCCCCCCCCCTCCGAATTTTAAAGGTGTGGCT
This sequence comes from Podarcis bocagei, assembly GCF_964188305.1. Lineage (NCBI taxonomy): Eukaryota > Metazoa > Chordata > Lepidosauria > Squamata > Lacertidae > Podarcis > Podarcis bocagei. The sequence goes on from NC_138129.1 coordinate 65,288,684, forward strand.
TATTTGAGGGTGCGGCTTATATTCAGGCCAATACTGTATATACCAACCTGGACTCTGCGAACATCATCTAAAGCCCTTCTTTGTGTGCCCCTTCCATGAGTATTCTATGGCCTTTTCAATGTTTTCTTGTTCTTGGTTTATTATGTGTTCTCCTTTTGTATTTTTATGTTGTGAACCACCCTGTGATCTGTGGATGAAGGGTGGTATACAGATAAACTAAATAATAATTTCATTTATATGCATTTGTATTATATTTCTTAAATTCAGAGGAACTATCTGTCTGGACAGAAGAAGAATGTAGAAATTTTGAACAAGGATTGAAGGCTTATGGAAAGGATTTTCACTTGATTCAGGCAAATAAGGTTAGTGAATTGGGTAATGATTTCAAGACCAAGTGCAATAAACCTGGGTGTAGAACAAGCGACTGAGTAATTCAGAGCAAAAATTGCCTTAACATTCCATATCTGCTTCTGAGCAAGACTGTGCTATTTACCCTATCTAGCTTAATATGTAATGTGGTGTTTTGGGAGGGAGAAGCAAGGGCAGTTTGCTTGGCTGGTCATTCAGGGGCACTCCCCTAAGGCGTTAATCTGCCTAAATGTCCCCATTTATAACAATCCCTCAACTCCAAGTCTTGTCATCTCAGAGTGTGTTTCATAAGTCTATATAGAAAGCAGAGTAAGTATTTGGTTTACTTATTTTTCAAAGGTACGGACAAGATCTGTTGGAGAATGCATAGCATTTTACTACATGTGGAAAAAATCGGAACGATACGACTTCTTTGCTCAACAGACACGATTTGGTAAAAAGAAGTACAACTTGCATCCTGGTGTAACGTAAGCTGTAATCAATTTTGGTTGGTTTTGTGTTTGTGTAGAAATGGGAAATGAATGTGTGCTCTTCCTAGTCAGAGTTCCACTTACAAGAAGCCAGGTCTCTCCTAAGTCTAGTGTTTGAATCCAGGTCCCTCTAAGTCTAGCATTCAGTTAGATTCTGATCTAAGTCCAGCAGGCTGGCTCTCCTAGCACAGCAGCACTTGTCTGTCTTTTATAGTGCTTTTTGGCCAGGGAGCCCTCAAAGTGGTGCATAAATACCTGGCAGTTATTATAATTGGCTGGCTTACAGCATATCTAAAAATGGTAAAAACATCAAGCATTAAAAACCTCCCAATACTACAGTACCCAGCAATGTAATTTTAAACCAAGGGAGTAGAGTTCCATGAAAAATAGTAGCTGGCATAATTGTCTCCAAGCAGCTTGATTTATTAGACTTGTTAGTCGCTTGTTACACAGAAGTTTGCTGTGACTTACAGCAAAATAAGCATAAATAAAACACATTTTGGAGTGAGTGAGCTTGATGGAGACTTCAGTTTAAGAATGTGTATGCCACCCTCCAATGGAAAATGAACAGGGTTGCTTACAAAGAAGTATAAGACACATAAAGAACAGATATAAGTGGCATAAAATACCATAAAAGCATGGGGAAACTTTAAAGGTGTTTTGCCAGGCACTGCCAAGCCTTCCTGAGTTTCACAGATGGTGTAGCACCAATGGCAAGAAATAGTTGATGTTGTCTTATGAAGTCTTGTTTCTTTATCAAGTATGAACAATATTTTTTCCAGTTGTGCAGTACTGCTTCTTTCTACAATTGATGTCCTTGCAAAATTTAAAATTAATTTGTACATAGACTGCTGTGTGCTTTCCACTAATGTTTGTCTTACTGGAATGATGTTCTAGAGCAGTGTTTCACAACCAGAGGCCATATGGCCCCCCAAGATATTACAGTGGGGCACAGGTGAAAATCGCACAAATGGGGCGCCACAGCACGAGGGGCCACAGCGGGAAGTGAGAACTGAAGGGGGGAGCATTTTTAAAAAAATACTTATTGGCTGACTATCCGCTTGGTCAATCACAAGTGAGTAAGGGGGCGGCCTACCAGGGCCTAGTGCTCCTTTTTGCCCTGTGCATTTCTTGGAGCAGTCCTGGTTTCATTTCCAGTGAAGAGGGCGATCACTCTACTCCTGTTTTGACTAGTAGAGCCCGCGATCCAGAGCTCCCATGTTGGGTAAATGTGGTAGTGGGGTGGTAATGGGTAGGGCTGGGCAAGCTGCTTGGGCCCGGTGGCAGCCTGGGCCTGCCTCTGCAAGCCACGGTGCAATCCACCCCAGCCCCACGTGGATCAGAGCTGTCTGCCCAATTCTGCAAGGCATGGGGTAAAATCCACCCCAGTGGGTCGTCTGGTGCTACTGACTTGCATCAAGTAAATAACTGTCTACTCAGAAGAACGCCACACTGAGTTCAGTGGGCCTTACTCCCAGGTAAGCGTGAGGCTATAGTGTTTTATCTAGGCAGCCAGGGCTCCTCTGGATGACAAGATCTTTTTGCAGCAGGTCAGTGAGGACCGCTTGCTTTTTAAAATTCTCCCATATATACAGAAGTCTGTGTGCCTTTTGGATTGTATCTGTAGGTCCCCCCCCCCTGTGTCAAATAACGGGGGTCAAATAAGTGTTTTTAATTTTTATAATACATGGAATATGGATCTCCCTTGGGATGTTCTGGGCTCAACTTCCTTGGTGGTTTCTAAGCAGAGGTTGGATGGCCATCTGTCATGGGTGCTTTAGATGTGTTTCCTACATTGCAGGGGTTGCACTGTAAATATGACCCTCGGGGTCCCTTCCAACTCCATGATTGTATGTTTTTCTTCTTCAACAATATTTCATTATGTTCCCATCATTTTATGTAATTGTATTATGGTAGCAAACAATTGTATTAAACTTCTCTTCTCTATCCATGCTGAAGAGCAAACGTTTTCTTTCTGCCATTAAGGGATTACATGGATCGACTCTTAGATGAAAGTGAAAGTGCTGCATCTAGTCGGGCTCCCTCCCCACCTCCCACAACTTCTAACAGCAGCACCAGCCATTCGGAGAGAGAGGACAGCACAACCAGCAGCAGTAATCAAAATGGTATGTAAAATTTCTATGTCCTTAGTATACCTGAAATCTCTTAAACTAAACATTTTTCCAGAGCTCATTGCAGATATCCCATGGGCATTGTGAACAGTTCTATAATCTACACTTGATTCACAATCAGACACAAGTGGTGTGGTGCTGTAAACTCAAATGGGAAATTCCATAAACTAAAGTGGATTGCGGCAATTACATAGCCTCTGTAATGGTAGAATTTACTTATGCCCGTAAATGGTCATAAGTTTAAGTACTTGTTCCAAAATGCAATTTTTACAGTCCTTGCTCATAGTCTTTCTTTGTTTTCTTTATGATATAGGTGTTTCCACTAATGGGCCAGGTGAACTATCAAGTAAAGAAGAAGTGAAAATTGAGGGATTGCACATAAACGGACCAACAACTGGCAAAAAAATGCCTCTTGTGGATCTTGATACAAATGGCTATGAAACAGAAAACCTTTCCAATCATTCTAAACATGCTCATTCAAATTCAAAGAACGAAAATGATCCTGAAGAAAAAAACGAAAGACCTGCAAAGAGGAGAAGAGTCAATAGTAATGAGAAGGAGACTCCAGGTTCCTCAGAGATTTGCCCAGAAGCAGTGACCCATGGAAAGTTTGAAGAACAGGAGATGGTAGATGACTGAATGTTTGGCTTTAGTCCTTCAAGCAATTTTTGGGGTGTCCAAAATTTTCAGGGTTGGTAGGTTACCCTTACAGATTCAAATCCTTTAATATAATTTATTGAGATTTTGAAATACATTTTTGGTTGCTTCCTAATCCTGACTGAAGAAGTTACAGCATACCTTTAAAATCTTGAATGATACATTTAATTTGAGCACGTTCTATTGAAAAGGACTGCTTCCTGTTTAGCATTTCAAGGAAAACATACACAAACTACTGTGCAAAATACACTCTGGAAAGTCATCAATGTCAAATTCCATAATATTGGATAGTAAAATTGTAAAGCAGGATTCATAAAACAAGCGAGGATCTGATGATAGTTTATCAGTCCATAGGAAGAGAAGCAGTGTTGGGTGGTTAAGGAATGCCTGTAAATCCTGAAAGTTGTATGTGAGAAAATATTTTTTTATATATAGAAATATTTAAAAATAAACCAAGTCAGGTTTGTATATGTAAAATTGTTGACATCAGTGATGTCTTTCCATATTCTTATCTGGATATAAGAGATACATTCTGTATTTTTCCAGATTCTTTGTAGCCTTTGAAAGATTTTTACAATACTTAAGTCATGATTGAGCTGTAATTTCTAAAAACAAGTGTGTAATTTTCATAATTTGTACAGTATGGTAAACTTTTACGAGATTTGATCTGTCAGCTTCATTTTATTTTGCTAAAGCTTTTTTATTAAAAAAAAGAGTAATAGTCATGTTTCAGAAAGCGGTAAAATTTTTAAATATTTAAAATTCACACCCAATTATGAATATCATAATTTTTCAAATTTCTATCTTGAGACAAATGGTGACTTAGAATTTTGGAATTTAGGACGATGCTTTGATTGCACAAGTGTTCTTGCTTTTATAATTCTTTTTCAGATTTATTTTTATGATGAGACAACCTTAAATGCTTTAATGTTGCTAAATCTTGTTAGCCAAGGTCAGGCATTACATTGTTCATTAATTATTTTTACATTTCAGTGAGCACAGTGTAGTTGTGAAATGGGTCTGGTAGCCTTGATGAGGAACAAATGCACAGCTCATATTTGGGCCTGATCATACATTCCAAGGAATTCACTTGGATTTATGCTGCTTACTGTTTCTTAGGAAGCAGAAGAGTCTTTGAATAATTATTGCATATGTATGTATGAATATGCCCGTGTCTGTGAGGTACTGTAAAGGCTGGTAACCTTTTTTAAAAAATAATTTGCTTGACAGATGTCCTTGACAATGTGGCAGGAATAGTCCCTGTAGCCATGAGTCCCATCCATAAGAGGATTTGGATAATGGCCATGGTAGAGGTTTGCCATGTTTGTCCCTTATTGTCATGTAAAATGACTCATTGGAAGTATTGTTTTTGTTGCTTTTACATCAGGCTATCTGTAGTTTTCTCCATCTACTTGTCTTGAGGCTTGCTTTAAAGGTTACAACCATGCTGTTTCAAGTTGGCCCGAGAACTCTGTAACTTGGCAAAATGTGTGATGTTTGGTCTTAATTATGTGAACCTCCATTTCATTGTAGATGTCACTTAAGTTATTTAATTATTAATAGAGCCCCCTGCTTTCTCCTGAAATGTTTTGGCAGAATATGTGATCTAACTTGCAGGGCTAATATTTATTGTCTAGAGCTCAGAAGCAGTGTATCTCCCAGCAGGCATGACTTGCCTCTATAGATTAAACCCTTCATCTTGTAAACTGAACTGCTTTTGGGAGGTGACATAGTTGGCAAAACCCAGATTTATTAAATATGGGAATCCAAAGTTTTCATAGCCTCGTATCAAAGATTGTCTCTATAAAGTATGTTAGAGCAAGGCAGCACAATGCTTTTAGAAATCTTATTGCAACTATTTTTCTTCCTTACCTATATATTTTGCAAGTGGAAATGCTTGCAATACAATTCATAGGAAAGTTTCTAAGTATATTGTTCTCAGGCTTGTAAGTAAAATATAGCACTGTGTACATTTTCAGAAATTTTACTTTGGTCTTTGATCTTACTTTCAATGTTATGCCTAAGAAAAGTCCTGACATTCCATAATCAATATGTAATGCTCAGCTGTTCATTAAGTATTTAATTGTAATGTGCATTTTGTTTATCCAGGTGTTTATACAATATTTTATTCATGTTCTTTAAAATGCAGCCACTATAACTTGATAAGACATTGCACTAGTAGTACTATTTAAAATTCTAGTAATATAGTAACCTGTTCAAGAAGCTTTCAGTTCTGTTTGGAAAAGAAAAAAATACTGCTTCCAAATTGGATTGAAAAGTCAGTGCAGTTTGTGTATAGTAATTGTAATGTATATTTTTAAGCACTATTGTGTCATGATCCATGAAGTGCATTGCGTGCAGTCTGAATCAAACCTTCAATTCAACAGGTCTGACTGTTGGACTTTATAAAAGGGTTTAAAGTGATATTTTGAAAGAAATTAAAAATTTGCAAATTAGTTTTTATAAATTTTTCACATAGTACTTTTGCACTGTTGGTAATCCCTGTGTCCCTTCCCTAGTTCGCCATCTGCAGTTCTGGAAAAGCTGATTATAAAGTATTTTTTTAAACACATTGCTTACATAAATACAACTGAATATATTAAGAGTGGAACTTCTGTTTCTTTTAAGAGAAGCTTGTGTCACTAAAGCTTGTGGAACTTTTCTGATGGTGTATTTGGACTATTCAGTAGTAGTCTTCACAGCCTTGCACATTGAGCTTTACATGTGTGTTATACTGATGTATCATTAACATTTCAAAACAATTCAGGTCAGGAGAAGAGATTCTTGAAGCCATAGCTCTAGGCTTACTGTATGATCAGCCATGACTTCTGTGTTACAAAGCATTATGGGAAACAACGGAATCCATCATTTATTGACATGCTGCTGGGGTCTTGAGTGACAATAATTCAAGTCAAATGCTATTCAAACAAAATTCACTATCGAAGTGGTGAGTAGAATAGTGCACCTGTATTGTGATACACCAACCAGATATGCTTATTTGCAAACATTACCAGTAACACATTTACCTGTTACTGAAAAAGAAACTGGTTTTGATTTGGATAAACCCAGTAATAAAACCAACAAATTTTAAAACAGAGACATGGAAAAATTGTCTCAAAATTTATTTCTAAGCCAGTACAAAAATACATATGGGCATAAAATTCCTTCTGGTTTCCTCTTACTTACAGTATATAAAGTCTACAGAATATACATTTTTTTAAAAAGTTGACCCTTAATGCTAGAATTCTCAATCTTGTAAATAAATTCTATATAGGAAAATAGTTAAGAGGAAAATTAACAGCATACAAAATAAACTAGTAAGAATTTTGTTTTATCTTCCCAGTGTATGTAGTATCTTATAGAACTTGGCACTGCAAAGTTTTTACAAAATGCAAATGCATTCAGAACAATTTTACATGATTTTTTAAAAAAAATCTCTAACAAATACCCTGAGAGCAACTGCCTCAGTACAGCAGATTAGAGAGAGAAATACAAGAATTTGATTGTATCAGGAATTCATTCTACATAGATGACATTTTCTGTAGTCAGGCCATGCAAATACTCTTATTTGCACAAATATTTACATATATTATTCTCTACAAACTTGTGTTTTGCAGCGTTTGGTACTTTTAGGCAGGACTCTTGTGCAAGGGAAGAAAGTAAGACAGGCAATGATGTGGTGAGTAATACCATACATAATTGCTAGAGTTGTAAAATTTATGTGGTGTTTGTTTGAAGTGAATGGAATGTCTTGTATTCTGCATAAGAAGCCAGTATAGTCTTTCCTAAAAAAATGAATACTTAGGCCGAATTCTCAGTTGTTTAGATTTGAAGTTGGTAGGGGAACTGAAGTATTATAAAGTGGCTATTGGAAACTGCGACCATGATAAAGTACAAATCCAACAAAAAAGACGATGCACACCATTCATTTCAATGAAGCCCAAAAAGAAGCTACAGGACTCTACTGAAATGAATGACATCTGGTGTGTTCTTTCCATTGGTTTGCGACCAGTGACTGCAGCTGTAGAAGCCCAACTCTCTAAAAAGCAAGTATGTATGAAGTGTGCAACTGGGGCTTATACTGTGTCGAGTATATGCACGCGCACACAATATGTTGAGGTTAATGAATGGGAACAGGGTAACAATTAAACTGTAACATGCAACTTCAGATCAAGGTGGCTCTTTAGTATTTATGTATCTAGTCTTTCCTGTTTTCAGCCCATAATATATAGCTGTGATCGAGAAACCTCAAACTTTAGGAATTTGAGGGGAAAGATGTGCCACAAGAAAGGGGAAGATGCTGGATTTATGGATTACATTTTTTATACTGCTGCTTAAGATTGGAATAATACAGGAAGGTAGACTTTATGGAATAACAATCCCCACCCCCCTTACAGTGGCTTTCATAACACAATCTTCTGAAACAAAAATAGACCAAATGCTATTGGGCTATTGGTGTGCAACTGCCTTGCTGTTAAAATTTACCTCCTTTTTAAGTCTCTTCTCAGTACCCAGCAGCATGTGCATTTTTCCTTTTGGATAAGGCGTGTTCATATTCAAAGCATTGAAAGGTGGATTTTTTGAAATGGGTGGGAGAGGGCATCACACACCGAGAAACTTACTAAGGTTTATAAAGGTTTTTCCCCCAATGTTCTGCAACATGCAAGGTTATGAACAGGGCAGAATGCATACCAGTGCCATAGAAGCAGAGAAAAGGGTAACAGATGCAGATTCCAGAGACAATATATAACTTTGCAACAATAATTTGACTGAGGGTCGTGGCTTCAAGCCCCATGTTGGGCAAAAAGATTCCTGCATTGCAGGGGGTTGGACTAGATGACCCCTGTGGTCCCTTCCAACTCTACAATTCTGTGTGTGTGCATATATGTAGGTTGTGTTTACACATCAGTATGTTTTAGTCTGAATGGTTAATGCTCTTCCCCTAACATTGGAAGGAGTAACAAATCATGAACCCTGGCTTTGCATTACATCCAAGCAGAGCATTGAGTGTTGGACTTGGCCTACCAGGATTGCTGGTGTGAGCTTAACACTAACCAGGGATCACTGGTTACTGTGCTAGGGAGGATGCGCAATCTGTGTAATCACAGTACACAATTAACTATAATTTATGTCACATTATTCAGCTTTTTTAAAGTGCAGAATCTGGATCAAATAGACTTTTACTCTGAAAATAAACATGTACTGAAGTTTAAACACTCTAAAAATCGTCGGTAAATGTCATCAACTAGGTGATGACCTACACCCAAAGAAACCAATCTGATAAATTGCTTCTTTTGGTACTGCAAAGGTAAATCCTAGTATTAGTCTTAGTTGCATCACCAACCTCCATTTGATAAAAGGTACATAGGACGTGGGGCTTAAGAACTGTAGCCAAGGTTCCTTAAATACTGTGCTTCACTAAATGACACTTGAAGGAACATGATACACCAAGTCCTGAATGTATGAAGTGGTATGTAAAGTTAAGTATATGGAATGTGTTAGTTTTTGCTGGTCCAAAGTCTGGTCCAGATTTCTAGCTTCTAAGCTAGGTTTGCAGCTTGGATGCAGAGGTTTTTGGTGGTTTAGGATGATTTTTCTATTAATACACTTTTCCTTGATGCAGAGAGAGAAACTATAGTGGAATTTTCTGTATCTTCTTCCCAGAACTCGTTTTATGCAAGTTGTCTTGTTGGTTTGCCCTTTAACCAAAGTTAAGGAAAACAACCTCTGAATGAGCTACCATCTTGAAAATTGTCACCATGGAGTCTAGATTAGAACCCATTCATCTGACTCATGAGAAGAGGCTGGCTGCTGCCTCATCTGGCTTTAATGTCATTAGCATGTGTGGGCAGGCAGCAAAGTGCTTCTGTTGGCTGCAGATCTTGAAATTTCTCTTCCACACCTGATGAAAATTGTTGGTGATCTCTCTACCTATATAATCTGATGCTTCCCTAATTAGCAAAGCCAATTCTATTTTGCATTTTAGTTAAAGGCATTTAAAACCTCTGGCATTGAGAGATTAGCTGTAACTCTCCTGTTTTTAACAGACAGAATATATTGAATATATTTATTGACCTTGTGTTCCTCAATTTCTCAATCTAAATTTCTAAAAAAATGTATTTTCAAATTATTTTTGGAACTTAACAATAGAACTTGGGCATTTCGGCCTCTCCAACCTGCATCAGTACTAGTATACTTTTTTATTGTCAGTTGGTTAGTCTTGGATACACAGGGTGGAAGTACCCAGGTGAGCAAAAATGCAAATATTACAAATAACTTTATTAAATATAACTATTACAAATAACTGAATTTGTATGGCACTGGTTCAATATTCTTTTACATCTGAATTGTCTTTAGCTACTTAGTCCCAACAGTTTTGGCTACCTAGTTAAAATGTTTTAAGTTATAACTTGCTTAGAGTTAGATTCATTTTTGCAGATGAGTCTGAGCTTAAAGGGGGATTCATACTGGGGGCATTACAATGTTATGAGAAGAATTCCTTGCAAAAGAATCCATTTGTTCTTGCCGATTCTTGAATAAGAAAATCCCACCTAACTACTGTGCTTTACAAGCCTCTTAGGTATAAATACTGCTGAAGTTAATAATACTTTACTGTGGGCCGAAAAGTTGTTTCCATTGGGATTTAAGTGATCTGAATTGCATCCTTACTTACTACAGTCTATGCTTCATTTCTATGAGAAATTGATTGCTATCTTATGCTGAGTGAATTGAGTCAACACTGGGCCTTTTAGCACAATAGCCTCAGTTCATTTTGAAATATTTAGGACACGTTTTCTTGCTCCACTCAAGATTATAAAAGCTATAGACTAGAGCATTAGAAGTATTTGTCTTCGCAGATGGTGCAAGATAGGCTGTGACTGTTTAAGCCTTATTCCTTTCAGCCTAGTGTTAATAACCAGCTGTACATTTTGTGCTATCAGTTAAATATCTCATTCTAAAAGGCAGCGAGCAATCTTCATATTGGGTACTCTCCATTTGCACATACAATTCTGTTCAGAGATACTGCACATTCTAGTGATTTGTCAGCAATCACGGCTGAAAATCAGGAGTTACTGTTGGTAAGTGACCCTTTTGTCATACGGAGCTTTTCCCTTTAATGTCCATCTTGATGCTAACTTCAGACTGCTTGTTCAGTTGCTCTTCTGTAAAGGTGATGTAAGAATACACCAGGCTTCCAGCAATACTGCAAGACACAGATTTTTCAGGTGAAAAATACAACTTAAACTCAGTTCTCTTGAGTCATACTAAGTAAACTCAATTCATATTTTATATTCTACTAAACACTACAGGCAAGTGGAAAATGTTAGCAGCCCAGTTAATAATTAGTAGTCTGCTTCTAATGTAAGGACAGCAGGTAGTTGAATTAGGTGGCAAGAATATGTTATCAGGTTTGTGGTGGTAAAAGCTGTAAATGTAATGAATTACTGCCTCTGCTTGGCTTCAGTTGTGTAGTTCTTCACAACAGCTGTGGTTTTCTAAGCTCTTACAACTCCCTGATCCTAGCCAGAAACAAGTTAGGAGGCTTTCATTCCATATGTATTTACGGCACACAAAGCCTGCTTCTCTGTTCTCAACTGTAAGTGGAATTGTAACTGACTTTCCACACTAGGGGGAAGTATGGTGCTTTTTAAATAGGTATATTCACAATGGTCCAACTCTTGTAGTGGATGCTATTATACTGTAAACTCTCTGTTTGAGTACAAAAGCAGCACAGTCATACCTTGGTTTTCAAACAGCTTAGTTCACAAATGTTTTGGCTCCCGAATGCTGCAAACCTGGAAGTGACTGTTGTGGTTTGTGAACTATTTTTGGAAGCCGAACATCTGATGGGGCTTTGTTTTCTGGATGTTTTGGAGGTTGAACGGATTCCGTTCTATTTCCAAGGTACAACTGTATAAGTAAAATGCTTCTGCAGTAGGGCCGGGTGATGTCAGGTTTTCAACATCGCAATGTACCAGCAGCTAAATACCGTGATCTGCTGATATATCTCGGATATTTCTTCCTCCCCATGTCAGAGGAAGAAGCAGCAGCCAAGATACATTGCCCAGCCCTACGGTGAGCAAACCCGATGCCTTTCCAGCTGGCGTGCGAACCAGAGGAGCACTGGGGCTTCCTTGCACTGCTCAGCTGAGGGGCACGAGGACTCTCCCCCTCCAGCTGAGCAAGCCCTGATACTTCTCTGGCTTGCATGCAAGGCATCGGGGCTTGCTCAGCTGAGGGGCAGTCATGTGAACCAGAGGCAGGGGCTCCACTGAGGAGCATGCCCGCCAATGTAGTTTGTTTCACCCTCTGTGGTGAGAGGCAGAGTGTGATGGCTTCACCCGGCAGTATCACAGGTGAGGCCGCCGCCAAGTCCCTCTGCTGCCAATGACCCGATATTGAAAGCAGCACCGGTAGCAGGGACTCAGGATTGGCATCTGTTTCACCCGTAATATTGCATTCTGCCCCTCATATATTGTCATCCTGGACAATATATTGATACATCCCCCTGGCCTATTCTATAGCTATGACTCTCAATGAAAGATGATACTGTAAATACTATACTGCATTGCTTTTCCAGCTCCGCCCCCCACCATGAGTAATTTAATCATCACACACATAAGTGTACCTACACAGCTGTTACAGTGACTGTAGGCTTAAGCTTTGATTGGTTCACACACACACATCACTAATGTTCCTAAAGGCATCTATAGCTGTCAAGTATTACTCTTCTGTTTTTCCCCAAAAAGAAGGCAACTGTTTAACTATGGTCAAAGACTAGGTAATCTCTGCGTAGGCAAAATGTACTGGGAAACATATACTCGGGAAGGAGTAAATTTAGCATTAGTACAGAAGTCAAGTAACCAGTGAAACAGTTGTCAGTGGAGCAATCAAATGCTCCAGGCAGCCAAAACTTTTCCTGTGGGAAGTGACAGCTTCCTTTATCATTTGTTAGTGAATGGAGCCAAAGGTAGGGGAATGAACATACATACACACTCATGAATCAAGGTGTGCTTATCCTACCCTAATGTGTGTATTAAGAAATGGTCTCTAATTGTATGAGATTCAGTTTCATTTTTTCCTCTAAACTGCAGTTCCAAAAATCCTTATTTTTATTTCAAGACATTTTCAGTACAAAACTATCTGCTTTTCTATACAGAAGTCATACTGATTTCAATGGTGCTTAGTTCCAGGTATGTGGATATGAGATTACAACATATGTTGTATAACTGCCACTTATGAGCTCCCCAACAGTCTTGCACTTACCTGATATTTAGCCCTACAAAGTTTGTCCATGTGAAAATATAATCGCCTCCGAAGAACATTCCTATGTAGGTTATTAAAATATTCTGGGAAGGAAACAAAGAGGTTCAGACAGTTTTCTGTTGCTTTTTCAACATTTGTGAGATGCTAACATGGGGAAAATGTTAGACAGGTCTTAAGCCTTGCACTGAAAGAGCTAGCAGAATATTCTACTGAAAGTAAATAGGGGCTCTACAAAAGGTGGCACAAACTGCAAATGACAGTGTTTGTATTCACACTTCATCTTCCCATAGACACCATTCTCTCTTGCATAGCCCAAACCTTCCAAGTCAGAGCACCGGCTCTTCTACATATCAGATTTGAGGCAACAAAACATTTTCAAAGCTATCATTTACCCTTCCTTCCCTATGATGCACCAAGACCAGTGTGGCACAACAGATCCCAAACAACTAACATGGAGTATTAGAAATTATTTGTGTAGATGTGTAAGTCTGAAGAGCTTACCTTAATACAACCAACTATTGTAGTTGTAAGGGCAGAATTATACTGAGTACAAAGTACTGTGGAATACATCAAAATAAACCTACAGAGAAGAAAAATTTAAAAAACATGTAAAATAGTACCAGGCTGGGCAGAAAGTAGTATACTGAACAATTTCTGGTGCCTGCTGGTTTCTGAGATTCTGGCCAAGAATGTTCAACTACAGATACCTAGATTGGCGAATGAGTTAAGTGCAACATACCCTCAAGCCCTCATATGCCTGGAGTCCACATGTACAGCATAGTAGCAGCATTCAGACTCTCAGCCCAGAGGGATATGCATAGTCTGCATATTTCTTTTCAGCTGGTGTGGCTAGCCTGCTGTTACTGACCGAAAGCAGCTATGCATAGTTGTAAGAACACAGTGTCTCTTAGGAGAAAAAAAGGCAAGTATCCTTACCCCATTACACATGACAGTGTAAACTGTATAAGGAAAAGTTTGTCTGACCAGCCTTTGTATTCCATTGCCTAGAAGCAAAACAAATACAGTATCTTAGCAGAAAAGCTAAAATTGCAGAAGTGCTGAACCAACACTGGCTTCCGGTTTGCCGCAGGACGGAACATGGCACGAGCTCAGAAGGGCTCAATCGCTAACGGGCTTTGAGGCGGGAGACGCGAAGGCTACATGACCCCCCAACCCCCCAAGAGGGAGTCTTAGGGTCAGCATAGAAGCAGTGGCATCAAAGAGGAGTTTCCTGGTCTCTTTTGTAAGGAGCAGGGGGGGGGGCAGTCCTGACGCAAGAGAATAGCAGCCCGTGACAAGCAGTCTCAAGCAGGTTCCGAGAAGCAGTAAATCTCCGTGTCCCCATAATTTAATAGAGCGGAAAAGGGAACCTTACAAAATAAACTTACAATTGAACAAATAAATTGGCATAAAGAAAGGGGGTAAAAAGGGATATTGGGGCAATAGAAAATGGGGTAGTACAATATTTTCACATACACTTTACCAACACATGTCCATTTTTGTATATGTGCCCAATCCCATATCTGTATGCCAAAGACCTCGTCAGGCAGCATTCACAAATCGTATCCTCAGTTATGTAATGTCTTTAAAATTACACATGAAATTACTCAAATGAGCCAATCTGCAAGTATTCCAAATGACTGTCATATTAAATGGGGAACCTGTATCAACAGTCTCATCTTTGGCCTAGCTTTTTTAAGCACTCTACGTCTGTCCTTAGCATCTCCACTGAAGAAATGTAATGTGTATCAAAGGGATCATGAGCTAGGCAGCAGGTTGTGGGGCTCTTGTGTACTTGGGGTTAGGGATTGGGGGTTTTCTGTGTGTGTTTGTGGTAATGCTCAAGTATGCCCTGTGTATGTGTACTTGAGCGATGGAGGAAGAAGTATACAGTGGTACCTCTGGTTACGAACTTTATTCGTTCCAGAGGTCCGTTCTTAACCTGAGGTACCACGTTAGCCTCCCACTGCCGCTGCGCCACCAATTTCTGTTCTCATCTTGAGGTAAAGTTCTTAACCCGAGGTACCACTTCTGGGATAGCGGAGTCTATAACCCGAAGTGTTTGTAACCTGAGGTACCACTGTATGCGGCTGCAGTTTGGGGTGGGCACCTTGTATATTCTACTAATACTAGAATACACTCCCTGTAAGCAGAAGCAAATGATGTGACAATACAATGTTGAAGCCTGAACACTGCAAAACAGTTATCATTTCTGCAGCATACACCTTAACTATGCCTCCCACTTATTAGATTATATTAAAGAAGTAACATAATGAACATTTCAGAAGAAAAATGTTCAAAGAAATTAAATACTGGTTTTGACACTAATCAGCTACTTTAAAAATGAGGGGAAATTGCTGTTGAATCTAGACTAGAAACATTTGACACACAGACATATAAGCCTACCAGTTTATCATTTGGCTACAATGAGGAAGTTGCAAAATGCACCAGCTCAAACCCAGCACTACCTTCAGATTTCCAAAGACAACCTGCAACGTACTGCACAAACTGTTTAAACTGCACAAACATGTTTAAACTAAATGCAGCAACACTCAACTGCTGGAATTTAGAAATCTACAGCAAAGCGTAGTGCTAGAAGCAGGTCAGATCACTCCATTAATTTCCCATCTCAGAATTGACCTATTCTTCTTGGCCTTTTTGGCATCTTTTTGGCATCAAAAGAGACATTTGTAAGTATACAATTATCTATAATAATGTATATGAAAGCTTACAAAGACAGTGATCATTACGAATAATATTACTGGCAACATCACAAGAGCACAGCCAAATGACTACCAAGTAGCGTCTGAACAATCCAGCAATAGCTAAAATCCTGGGTAAGTGCGACATCACTTTGTGGTCTACGTACACACAAATATTTGGCACCCACAGAGGTCCCCTGCCAATAAAGGCTTGGTTGTGTCCCCAAGGTAATACTTTTTTAAATATAAAACTGTTTTCAGTCATCAGCTTATTGATATATCTTAGAGAATTAGCATCAAGAACAGCAAAAAGTATTAACAGCAAGAGACAACAGCCCTAAAGTATATCTCAAAAGGTCCAACTAAAATGTGTAGTAAAATCAATTAAAGGGTATCCTTGTGGCACCCTCTCCCAACATTTTCAGAGCTTGCTAAAATCAGAGGAGAAAAGCAACAGCAGGAATGAGAGACAACCTTGCTTGACCCATAACCACATATGAGAGAAGCAATTCTTTGTAGGAAAACAGCCAGTAATAATTCTGTAGAACCTCTCCCTTTTGACATGGCTTGCTTGCTTTCTTATATGCACAGTCTTTGGCTGTAGCATCCAAACCAAGGCACAGGGTCTTTATATGAAATAGCTATGTGTTATGATCAAGCAACAGAACTTATTGCTGGGTTCTGCTGGTGTAAACAGTAAGTGCCATAGATGTACTTTTCCAGTGCTTTAATAGCTGGATGATAAATTTACCCACAAGTGCTCTATGGTTGGAACTAGACAGATTTTAAAGGAACTAAACTGCCAAGTGTTGGCGCAAACTCTAATTCTCTTGGCTCGTATTTAACTTTATCAAGTTTATCAACTTGGATTAAGAGGGGATGGTGCCGTGTGTAAAAATCAGAGCCATGGTCTTAGAAATATGTATCTACGACAAAGCCAATGATTTCCCAGCTCTGTGAAGTTGAGCTTCCTGGATGTTTAACAGAGCAGACTTTGTTCACCTTAACTGCCAAGAGCTTGCCAGGGGAGAAGAAAGTTTATCCAAAAATTAGTAGCTTAAGATAGTTACACATACTGTGAATGCAAACTGCAGAGTCTAGAACAGTGCTGGTATTCTCCTCACTTAATTGGTGCAGATATTTCTAAATGAATACTTTTTCCCCCTCCCAGAAATATATAAACACTGAGATGCTATTTTCTATCTCAAGGGGAGGTTCTTAAAATGCAATGTGAGAAGGATTCCAGGAGAGAGGGAGACAGGCAAAGACCACATTGGAGCCTGCTCCAGCTGCACTCTCCCCTTCCCACTGTCACAGGGGATCTATCATCAACCGTCCAGAGGAAACAATTCCAGGTGAGAGGGATGCAGGTAAACAGGGCATCAGGGCACGCTCCAGCTGGACTGTTTCCTTCCCATCAACTCTCCAGTGGGAAGGATCCTGGTGGCAGTATGTGTCTTTTGATATTGTTGTGCTTTCTTCCCCCCCCCCAAAAAAAAATATAGCAGCTTAGTGGGCCTTTTTTTGTAAGCCACCCTGGAAGGATTTGAAATATAATTGTAATTATTCAGTCCACTCTTTAGCTGTGACCAATGCAAGTGTTTAGTATCAAATACTGTATCCATGGTTGTTTATAGCAGGGTATGGGGAAACTGTGGCCTACTGGATATTGGTGAACTAATGGTTCCTATCAGAAACTTTATGGATATTAGTTAATCAAGCATACATCTTGTCAAGCTAAGTCAAGAAGTCTCTCCAAAAAGGCACCTGTGGATCTGGAAGTTCAACACCTTCCGCCCCACTATTAACACATGGAAGAAATATGGGAACCAGTTCTCTACAAATTACCTTCTTTCCCAAAACCCTGTAGTTCTCTTGATGATAGACTTGCACTTTTTTACTTGCAGTCATGACAAATGCCAAGATTTTTAAAATTATCCTGAATTAGAACTAAACAGTAACGTATTTAGACATCCTAGTACACAACACCATAAACTGCATTTTTTTTAAAAAAGCCCACAAAACTGTATTTCACAATTACTGACATATGGACACAAGCAATATAGTTTTCAATTAGAGCTGCCATTCTGGAATAAAAACCGAAGGCTTACCTTTTGCGCATCTCCTGTAAAATAGGCAATGGCCAAGGTGGGGAGAATCATAAACAGTGCATTGTAATATAGAAGGCCGTATTTTCCCAGCTCCTGGAAATGGAAAAAACAGTTATGTACTTATTTTGGCTGAATGATAAATCCGTACACAGAGAAGTTCACAAAACAAGACCTCATCCGTCATCTCCTACAAGCATTATAAATGTAGCATCCTGTCTGAGTCCTTGAGACACAAATCAGCTTCATGTTTCCCCATGGTGCAAATCAGCAATGATACAAATAATATAGCTGGCAAAACTTGTTTTCTATTTCTTAAAGATAACATCTACTTTAAATCAAAAGTATATGAAATGATTTTAAAAAAACACCCAAATAGCTATTAAAGCATATATACTTTACTGTTTACCCTACCTATCAATGGATATAAAAGAGAGACCATAAGCACAAATACAATTTTTATACAAACCCTCCGCCCCAAAAAAATCATTGGCCTGGTACAGCTGCAATACTTAAACTCTGCGAAACATAGTAAGTTGGGAGCCTGCCTTGGGAATGTATATTGTTATTCACGAAGCGCCTCCTCTCTAGAGCAAGTTGCCACCCACCCTTTAAATACAGAGCTTGAAACTACTGGGGTTATTAAGGTCTTAACCACAGATAGCACTGATGCAAACACTCTGCTTCATTGTGATTTAGGGTGAAGGAACAAACATTCCCAAGTCTGGCTCTTGATTTACAAACTGTAGATAAGAGGGAGCCAAGGCTGGCTTCTTGGTCAACTAGCCAAAGTTAAAAGGAAGGCAGTATTATATCTGTACTGATCCACAGACTTTTCCTTTTAACTAGTACATAATGTAGCTAACCTAATAACTTTATCCTAAACATATGTGTTACTGGCAGGCTGTCGTAACATTAATAAACAATTGCATTTTTCATTACTGCACTGGTCTGTTTATATTTTCCATCCTGGTTCTCATCTATTGGCACAGTAAGTTTCATGACATAATCATAAAATAAATACTTTTATCTCAGTACAAGCGAACCAGATTACATGCATTAACTTCAAGCCCCTTTGGCAGTCTGATCATTTAATATTGGTGTGAAATAGTTTCATGCCCCAAGTGGTCATGGTGTCATAGAACACAGTGTTAGAATGATTCAAGTTTTATGAATATGATACAAATAAAACAAACCCCGATCACCAGCAGAAATTAAATGCCCTATTTGAATGGCTTTGGTCCAATACAGTATGTTTCTTATGGGCTTAATTCTGGCCTATGTTTACTTGTGTGCGCTATCCTAAACACTTGCAAATTGTTAGAATAATATGTACATGGTGTTACAGATGTTTGTGCAGCAGCAGAGCAAAATGAAAAATAATAATATATAGGTCAGGACAGCCACATTGTTGAAAAATAAGTATTTCCCCCCAGAAAGCAGTAACTCATTCATCCTTTACTGATCAATAAAGTGGAAAGCTGTTTTAAAATGAAGTAGCAAGATGAACCTACCTTGGAATCTAGTTTCTGTTTTACATATGCACCGTTGGCAGCTGTCAAGACATCATTAATCAAGATAAACACATAGCCTTCCAGATCAAATGCCAGATCAGAACTAGGGGCAGAGAAGGTAATATTTAAAGTCAAAGAGAAAACATAATCCTGATAATTACTGAACAACTGCAATCTGCAAGCAGAGCAGGATTCTGTACAAGGATCACATTTGCAGATTAGATCCCACAAGAGGATGCTGCACAAGGGAAGACCCCACTGCATCCAGTATATGCATGATCAGTCCTGCCATTTATGGTGGCACTGATCCACCCATCTACAGGTGTAGATGTCAGGATCCCCAAGGATGTGCTCTATGGGGAGCTGGCTTCAGGCACCAGTCCCGCTGGCAGACCAACTCTGCGTTACAAAGATGTCTGCAACACGACTCCGCAGTGTAGGAATCCCTTGTAGATGCCTGCAGTGCCTGGAGACAAGACAGGTTTTGACCAGGAGGAATGACTGCTGGGAGGAGTGCAGAGAGAAGAAACGC
Organism: Podarcis bocagei; assembly: GCF_964188305.1. Taxonomy (NCBI): domain Eukaryota; kingdom Metazoa; phylum Chordata; class Lepidosauria; order Squamata; family Lacertidae; genus Podarcis; species Podarcis bocagei. The sequence continues at coordinate 65,308,435 of NC_138129.1, forward strand.
CATGGTGCATCAGCAGCAACATAGCCAGACACCTTCATCTTCTCCAGCTGCAACAAAACAGGTCTCTCCTGTATTGGTCTCCTGAGTGCAAAACCTTAGGGGCCACTTTAGACACTTCCAGGCATTTCTAGCTCTGCTTCAGAACTGCCTGCCAGGGAAGCCTTCATATTCGACAAAAACTTCAAATTATTCTAGTCCATTAATTTATACTTCAGACAATCATATATTACCTTAGCTCTTTCCTTCCAGGGCTTCAACTGAATTTCTATTCACCTTTCCAACAGCTAACCAGAATATTTTAAGAATCTAGTTGAGGAACAAGCTCATAAAACACTGAACAATATTCAAGCTCCTTTTAATAATGGTATACCGTACCTTGCAGCTACAAATGCACCAATTATCATTGCAAATACTGTCATCTGAATTCTCCAAGAAAATTTCTTCCTAAGAAGATAAAAATGGGAGAGCTTTCTCATTATTGCAGCTGGCGTTCTTGCAGCGTTCTTAAAACTGTGGTCCACAATAACCTTTCAAGAGATCATGATGGAAACATTGAAGGAAAATGCTAAAAAGCCAGGGTTTTCTGTTTACGTCAAACCCAATCGATGTCTGTATTTGTGTATGCAGCTGGGCGGAGGGAGGCCCAAACACATGTACCCAAGACTTTCATTTATCTCTCCTCCTCCCTCTCCAGTTTACAGCTGTCCTTAAGTATTCTCCTATGCAATTACTGTCACATAAGAAATTAGTGACCTGCAAACAACAATAAAAAACAGTGGTCTACGTTACAACGAAATTTAAGAATTCCTAGGGTTTCAAAGCATGAGAGAAAACACTAAGCCAACAGCAAAAATCATGGTTGGCTGTCAGAGGTTGTAGAGCTAAAGCAAGAACTTGCTTTAGTGGCCAATGGAGCGCCAAGGAAAGAACAGGCCCCGTTGGGCCCAGCCCCACGAGGCTCCAGAGTGAAACTGCTACTGCTGCTGCTGCGACCAAGGGAGCTGAAGCGGTTTCACCCTCGCACCTTGCAGGGCCGGGCCAATAGAATTTCATCCTCCCTCCACTTTTCAACATTGCGATGTATCACTAAACCACAATGTTTGGCTGGCGACACACTGCAATGTTGGAAAGCTGATTATTGCCCAGCCCTATCCTGCACCCATCCTGCCATTTTCCAAAGGAGAAGAGGGTTTTCTTGTAATGTTGAAGTTTGGCACAAAGCTCAGCATGCTCTTAGAAATTTCTTTCTCCAAGTTCCCCTGTATGCAAAATGGACTTGAGAATGGAGTCACTGGTACACATTAAGAAGTCTGGCCTAAGCTTGTAGACCCATGGCACTTGACAGTATTCTTTTAATTAATTTTTCATATGAAAATTTAGCAAAGAAAAGCAAGGAAGAAATATATGAACACCAAGAGTAACAAAACAAAAAACTCACTATCAGTTCATGTTACAGATACAGTAACTATCAGTACCTGTTTCTTAAGTTAAATAAATAAATTATTATAACCCGCCCCCCCCCCCAGGACCAAATAGTCATCTAAACAATATTTATGTCTATATGAAATATATTCAAATGTAGCCAGGGCAGTGAGTTCTTCAAAACAGTGGAAAACAGACATTGGTCCTTCAGGGCTCCAAGTATGTCTCTTAGCAACCATAAGAGCTCACAAAATCCACTTTTGTTGTCCTGCTGTTAATCCTCATACTACAGGAGTATAATTGAAAAATACATAAGCATCTGCAGTATGAAGGATTTCACCAATGCAAAACTGATGCAGATAACAACTTCAGACCAAAAAGAAGACATCGCTGGACAAAGCCCACATCATATGTGGGATTCTCAGCATTGTATCTCCAGTACTGGAGAGTGATCAGTGCCTTCCTATACAAATGTGGAGTCCCATGTGCTTGAAATATTTCCTTTTTTCAACCCTAAGAAATACAAAGGGTGCTTGACCTTGTGCAGGCTGCATGCCTGCATAACCCAAGGGAAATATAATGGCACTGCCATTGGCTGTATCCACCCATATGACACAAAACACATGAAGCAACACAGTACTGTACCATCTCACAACTCACTTGAGTAGAATGCCTTCTGCAAACATTGTAAACAGAATGGAAAACCGTCTCAGGACTGTAAACATTGGCAGGCTGTAAGAGAAATAATGTTTATGGACAGAGCTAGCTATATAGATACTCCTTATGTTTATACATAGACATTTTAAATTTACTCCGGATAAATTTCAACATCAAAGCACATGGTGTGGTGAATGAGAACAGATGTCCCTGGGGGAAAGTCACAGGTGATTTTTTTTATTTTATTTTTTAAAAAGACTGTCTCCAACGTTTGTCAGAAGCGGGGGAAACAGGCTAGAAAATGCAATTCTTCAAAATTTAACAGTTTTGTTTTACACCCAAGTGCAGCCCAACTGTATTAGCTATTTTGAAGTTTGGAAACTGTGCGCAGAAAAGCTATTTATAAGTGCACACTCTCTCTTCCAGCTCATGCCCTTGAAATGAGTTGGGATCTCAAGTTACAAGACCCTACATTTAAGGTTATATTTAACCACCAGTGCAGGCTGGTTACCAAAGCAAGTACCTGCCCACATCTGCACTAGGATGCAGAGAGAAATCATTTGTTGAAAGGCTATTATATAATAATGTCTTATTCAGCAGCTTCCTAAGCTCTACAAACAAATTATATGGCATGGAAATGCAAATTCCATTACCCTAACGTTACTACCTAACAGTAAATTTTATATACACAAATTGTTTTCATCTCTATATACTTTGGTATACAGTCTTAACTGCACACGTCTTGCCTAGCCAGGAAAACAGGTAGCACACAAGCGGTGGAGAGCAAAAAGGAGATGCCTGACGTTGCATGTGCTTAATTTGGAGACAGGTCCTGTGGAGTGCCCTGTGGATCTACACTCAAGTGCATAGACTTGTATCTAAGAACATGCTGTGTTTAAAATCTGCATGGCAGCATCAGGAAAGGTCACCTGCAGCTTTCCAGTCTGTTGTGTTCAAATGACACAGCTCTCTCTCCCCCTCTCTCCATTCCAATTGAATCCAGGGAAGTTCATGGAGGTTCTGAACCATTGTCGGGAAGCTCAAGTAAGAGTGAGCAAATGGAAGCTTAATCCAGACACGACAAAAGCATTCAGGGTTAGCAGAACCACTGATATGGAAATGGGGATACAATCTATTCTGAATGGGACAACACTGCCCTTGAAGAAGGGTTCACAGGCTTGGAAGTGCTCCTGGACAAAGCCTTGCTCCAGGATGTAGCTATGGCCAGGAGTACCTTTGGTCCAGCTGGATCTAGCATGCACTAAAGTTTCTGTAGCACACTCTACTTGGATAGTGGCCTTGCTCATGTCTTGCTCAGCCAAACTATGACTTAGTGAGACATGCAAACCAGGCGTTTGTCTGGAAGGTTCAGAGGGACTTAAAAGCAGCTGCAATGCTTTGGGTTGAAGCCAATCACCAGAAGCATAAAACTCCTTTGTTATAGACTGCTAGTCTATTTCTGGACTAGTTTTCACTTTTAAATCCCTAAAGGGTTTGGAACCAGAGTATCCGAGGAATTGCTTCCTTTTTAATTTGATCAGTATTATCTGAGGTTTCACCGTATTTTATGTTTATTGGTCTGAAGTACTTCGTTTTTAAAATTATTTATAGAATATGAGCCAGCTTGAAGACAAGAGACAGGCTGAAAATAATTTTAATAAACAAGAGTCCTAAAGGGCTGCCAATAAGTTTCCAGGCCCAATTCAAAATGCTGGTTTTGACCAATAAAGCCCTAAATGGCTCAGGACCGCAATACCTCATGAACTCCCTCTTTCCATATGAACCGACCCAGACCCTGCAATCATCAACTGAGGCGTTTCTTCATGTGCCTCCTCCATGGCAGGTTGTGTTTGGCAACGTGAGAACAGGCCTTTTCTGCGGTGGCCCCCCATTTGTGGGAGGTTCTCCCTAGGGAGGTTCATTACACACCTTTAGGCACCACGCAAAAACATTCCTCTTCAACCAGGCTTTGGGCTGATTAACTTCCTATACACTTTTAAATATGTTTGTGGAGGGAGAGGGAGTTATTGGTGTGTTTTTTAAAAAATAATAATGTATTTTGGGTTTTAATCTTGTATTTTTATGTTGTAAATAGCCTTGAGATCTACGGGTGAAGGGTGGTATTTTTATTATTATAATTATTATAGATAGGGAGGGTAGTAGGCCTTGGCATTTGATATTCCACAGCTCTTGACAGATTTATGCAGTAACAAGAAACTTATCTCAATGTTTTCAATGTTGCTTTTTAAAATACTGAATCAACAGGGCTCTATTGAAAAGCATCTTAAGGCTATAATTCTATACCCACTCACCTGGGAATTAGCCTCATTAAACTCAACAGAACTCACCTGAGTAACTAAGGATGTGCTGGAAGAGAGCAGAAAACTAGCTGAAGCTCCACCCCACCCCTTTTGGGTAATCTGGGTTGTTTTTTATGATTTACAGAGAATCAGAAAGAGCTGGTTAAATGACTTGGTGATTACTTATTATGTACTTGTAAATTATTTATTACCAAATATGCATAGCTGAATTATGTTATATATTAATGCCAATTGTTTTGTTATCTATAACTGCGACAAGACACCAGATATGAGAATTATGGTATACTGAAACAAATAAATAAATTATAAACAAATGTTCTACACAATTTTCATTCACTAAATTTGAAGTAATCAAAAAGCCCGTTCAAATTTAAGTACAGACCAACCAGAATTCACATTACATTTTAATAAAAGCTCAATAATTTCTTAAAATAAAAGCTTAATAAAATCGTATCTTATTATCCATACTTCAATTTCTTTGTGCTGAACAGTCCTGTGATTTGGTTCCCGAAATACAGGAGAGGTAGTGGAAAAGTCTAGAAATTTGTAAGAGGGATAAAATAATATTTAATAAACAGGTCAAGTCAGTTGGCTGTGTAACCTTTCAAAACATTTGAACAGTTTTGATGTTGTTGCTGTTTTTTGTTTTGTTTTTTGCAACAGGAACAGTTTTCACCAGCAGGCACACAACATAGCAAGCCTTAGGAAATGCACAATCATGCTTCAACTGTAGCATAAAAGCTTTTGCATTTATGGTTTCACATTCTGACTTACAACACCAGCAACACACATCCTTCCTTTTTCTCAAGACTGGGTAGAATTCTGGAAACACAAACATAACATCTTCTGTCAAATCAGACATTCAGTCTTCCAAGTTACACCAAGAGAGTGGGCATGGGAAGAGGAACAAGTGTATGCAGTTGTATAAAGACAGCTAATGCTATGTTAAATAAGTCATTGATCCATACATGTACAGCAGCGGCACACCAGGAATTCATGGTAAACTAGACTTGTATAAACTGACGTTCTTTTAAGCATGATGCTCCACATGGCGATGTTTCTTTTACACGCCCAATCATGCTTAAATACAACCTCAGAAAGCGTAATTGGGGGGACCTTCAGAAATAATATAAACATGGACATATATTCCGCAGGCCATTACTCTAAGAGGCAAGTCCCTTTGATTTAAATGACTCCCTTCTAAATAAGCGGATACAAGTCTGGTGGGTGTAACTTTGGCCCTTGCTTGTCCAGTGTTAGTGGATATTTTTTTCAGCTTGTGCAGCTCATGGACCTGGACAGGATCCTTGGAATGTGTGCCAGATCCTTGCTCTTCCTGGTTCATTGAAAAGGCCAGCGAGGGACTGGCTTAGAAGATGAATGGAGTGGTCAATGCCTGTTTTATAGTGGCTTCATTCCTTCTGGACTGGAGGAGGAGGAACAAGCTGAAACTTAATCCAGACAAGGCAGAGGGGCTCTTGGGGTCAGTTGGAAGGCACAACAGAGAGTAGGGATTCAGCCTGTGCTGGATGGGGTAACACTCCCCCTGAAGACACAGGTTCATAGTCTGGGTGTGCTTCTGGACCCAGCCCTGAGCACGGATGCCCACGTCACTGTGACTGCAAATTTTGCACCTGCACAATTAAAGCTATCACGTTAGCGGCACCCGTTCCTTGAGATGTCTGATTTGGCTACAGTGACGCACGATGTGGGGCTGCCTTTGAAAAACCCTCTGAAATTTCAACTGGCTCCAGGAGCTGCAACCAGATTCTTGACAAGGGGTGGGTTATAAGGAGCAGGCGGCTCCCTTGCCACAACAGCCACTACCGGGTTCTTTCTAGGCACAAGGCAAATTGGTGGTTATGACCTATGAAGCCCTACACGGCTTACGTCCAGGCTTTTTGAAAGACAGTTTTCCCTCATACAAACCTGCCTGGGTTCTGAAGGAACTGCTTCTCTCAGTCCTGCGACTCTCACAGGTAGCGGGAGAGAGCCTTCTCAGTGGCTGCTCCCAGATTTTGGAACTCCCTCCCTAGAGAAGCTACATTGGCTCCTTCCTTGTTGTCTTCCCCTCTGCAAGTGTAGGGCTTTTGAGAACTGACTGCTTTTAATGAAAGGGATAGTGCTGTGCTGCTTTGATTGTAATGATTTGTGCATTTTTAATAGCTCTTAATTCTATTAATATTTAATTTTTTTTTAATTATCTCTCCCCCCACCTATATTTTTAGCTGTTCGTATTTTATCTGTAAGCTGCCTTGAGTCCCTGATAGGCAAAAAGGTGGGAAATAAATAAATAGCTTGCATAGGATTGTACCGTGTGGCATTCTTAACTGGGAATAAAACCCTTCAACTCTAGCAGAACATACCTATGAAGGCTAAATCAAACATTATGTTAAATGCATGATGGGAAGGTAGTCTTTGTGATGCACAGGGAATGAGGGTGGCTCCAAGAGGGGCCTCTCTCCCACAGCAAACAACAAGCAGCTCCAGGGTCTGTGTGGTTTTTTGAGGACTGCAGCACTACTAGAAAAGGTTCAGCCCTCTCCCTGTACACGGCTGCACTGACTCAATTCTCATCAACAAATTTAGCCCTGTTACCTTAACATCACATGAATCAGAAACCATTTCAGCATTTGTGCCAAATCATTTTGTTTGCTTGTTTATCTGACGTCTACAAATTAGCATCTATAATTACATCTATCAGATTCTTTCACCCAAAGTAAGATACCAACTCTGGAAAGTCATACTACAACAAGTCAGTTAGACCCAGTGGAATCTGCCTTCTTTGCTGCAGATTCACAGCTGCCCACAATAAATGAATCCTGTGCAAAAGGAAAATAAAAATGCATTGCAATGACCTAACAGAACTTTTAAAACAGTTTTCTAATTTGTCATGCGCAGCAAGCAGTACTTGTATTGATGCATTTTGATGCTTCCTTGAAAGTTGTTCTATCTCGCATTCTTTCTACAGAATATACATACACCAGAACAATTTAGACCACTCTTCCCCATTATGGGCATGTACGGCAAGAACTATGCTTCTGCCAGTGGCTTTGTAAATGAGAGAAATATCATACCTTTCGAGGTATATTTCTGTCGAAGTCTGGAAACTTCACCACCCTGAGTGCCTTTCCCACCCAGAGGACAACCACCGTAGCCAACATCTGTGAAAGGAACAAGAGAGATCACTATTTTGCCTCTCCCTCTCCCGGCCCAATTAGAAATTTTCTTATTCAAAATTTCCAACTAACCTGGCCTAGTCCCACACACAGCGAAGAAGGAAATCTGTAACAAACAGCAGACAAATTAAACTAAACAGTGGCAACCTTCAACGAATCATACATAATGGAAAAAGGCTAGCCTTTGGCAGGAAAAGTTGTTTGTGGCTCACTCTCCTGCCTCAAATATAACGAATATATGGAACGGTAATAACCAAGAACTCAATGTATTTAAAAAATCATTTGCCTCCAGCAACCAACACTCTTGCATGCATAGTCCTAACACGCTGAACTGTAGTAGATAGGTAGCCGTGTTGGTCTGCCATAGTCAAAATAAAAAAATTCCTTCCAGTAGCACCTTAAAGACCAACTAAGTTAGTTCTTGGTATGAGCTTTCGTGTGCATGCACACTTCTTCAGATACGCTGAACTGTATTTGCATAGCAGTTAGATGGCAGCATCAGTCGCTTCTTTTAACGCGTCTGTTCTAGAAGTAAACACACGTATACACAAAGTGTACACAGTAGGAGGGACATTTTTTTAAAAAGAAAATGCAGAAGTAAATGTTTAACGGCTCCAGTGAACCCTTTAAAACTGGGTGCCACGAAGAAGCAAAGCTGAACCCCAACATTCGCGTTATTGAAAATTATGGGGCTACACAGTGCAAAGCTCGCTGAGTTCAATGGAGCCAACAGGCTGAACAGGTACAGAATCGCAGCCCTGTGCTCTCTAAGCCAAATACCCCTTCCGTTTTGGGGGTGGAGGTTTGAGGGCGCCTGGCAACTTCTGACCAAGCCATCGTATCTACACGCGGCCTTCATAGATGTATCTTTGGGGGGGAGGGGCGGAGGCGTGCGCTGTGCCCACTGCAAATGCCCGTGCCTGGAAGTTGGGAAGAGCGAGAGGGAGGCACCACCACCACCCCGCGCTACTGAACATGGAGGCTTGTGGAGCGTTCCTCCTCCGAAAGCAATTTGGGAGCTGGCTCTGCAGAAGCAGCAGCAGCCACAAAGCCGAGTCCTCGCGGCCGCCTGCAGCTCAGCGCCCACGCCGGCCTGCTCCACCTCCTTTCTCCGCGCGAGTTAATCTGTAGCCCGGCCGGCGCTGCCCCTCTACTTGGCGCTAGCGGCGGCGAACTTTGCCCGGAGCTCTCCCGCCCGCCTCCCTTACCCGTAGCTGGTGAGGACGCTCTTGTTGACCACGACGATGAGGAAGGAGCTGAAGCCATAGAAGGCAGCCGCCAGCAGCTTGAGGCAGACGGTGAGGCTGGGCGCCGCCGCCATGCCCGGCTCCTCATCTCCGCGAGCTGCTGCTGCTGCTGCGGTGGGGGCTTCTCCCTTCACGCCAGAAGCCTGACGTCTGCGCGCGGCCGCCGACATGGTTGCAAGCTGAACGTCAGACGGGGCGGAGCGGGCGGCCGCGAGGCAGGAGAGGCTGGGCCCAAGGGGGGCTGCCCGACGGCGTGCAGGGAGGGCGCAGCAGGAGGAGGAGCACGTAAAGCCGTGACGCGCCAGGGGCGCAACGGGGCTCTGTTCCTCACGCAGCAACATGCGAGCCCGGCATGTTGTTCTTCCGAGCGGCAAGGGGGTCGTTCTCTCCCAGCCCCGAAAGAGTAGGCTGCGTCCTCCTGCGCGCCTAAGTCGCTCCCCTGCCCGGGAAAGGCCGGCGTCGCTCCAGCCAAGCCACCACGACGGAACCTGTTCTAAGACACAGAGCGAGCGAGGCACGCGACAGAATTTCCCCCGAGCGCGCACAGGGTGCCCTTATTTTTTGCTACTAGCCACAGTGCGGGGCTAACGCCACCACGTGAGAAGCCCAGGTGCGGGCGGCAGGGTAGCAGGGAAACTAGAGTCTCTTGTCTCTCATCACGTGTTGAGAAGGGATCACGTGCAGCGCCGCCAACACGCTTGCTGGCCACGTCCGTCGGGGGTGTCAGAAGAGGCCCTTTGCGCAAACGTACTATGTAGATTCATAGAGCTCCTTCCTGCGCTTCACCTACCTAGCCGCGCTGCATGAGGGAGCAGCCCCCCCCCCATCAAATAAATAAAAATACCAAAATAAAAGACCAGTTGTGGCGCAGATAACTCGGTCCTGGGAGCCCCCAAACATTAAGTTTGCCGCCCACCAAAATCCTGGCTATGCCCATACCGCCGCCCGCCCACCCCCAATATTACGTTATAAAGGATGCAACTATAAGGTACATGGAAGACTAGCTTAGCAGCAGTTAATATAAAAGTTCAAAAAGTTGTTTCATTTTACATATAAGGAGCCACAGGCGTTTCCTTAAGTACATAGGTGGTTCATATTATGTGGTTAGCATTAAATGCCGAATTGAAGAGGTATAGCTATTACTTTACCAATTTCCATGACTACATAGTGGTAATTATTCCCATATGCACTCACTAGAATTACTTTAGCTTTATCTTTTTGGAGCTCAGGGACTGCTCCAGATTGGTGGGGGTTGCAACATGTCATTGATGCAATGATAAAACATTAATGTTGGATTTGTACTGAACCATTCACACGTTCCACTTTGCGAGTTGTTCTGCTATACTTCGCCCAAAATAACATGTTAGTGCTATCTGGAAGGACACTCTCATGCTGAATAGTGCAACAAAAAGAACTTCAACAGTAGAACAGACTCCCTTGGGCCCAGCTCAGTTGCTTAGACTGTGGTGCTGATAAGGCCAAGGTTGTGGGTTCAATTCCCATACAGGCCACTTGCATATTCCAGCATTGCAGGGGGTTGGACTAGATGAACCCTTCATGGTCCTTTCCAGCTCTACAACTCTGTGAAAAACAGGACAAACACGCACACACACACACACACACACCAGAACATTTGGGTTATAAAAAATTATATCATTCCTTCAGGAAGCTACAGGACAGGCACTGATTTCTGCATTCCTCCCTGGGGCCAACTCATCCAACCGCAGGCCAGAGGCAAAAATGGGGCAGGTAGAGCAGTGGGTGCAACAATGCAGGCTTATTCGATCCACTTAGAAGTTTGCAGTCTCTCTATGTACACATACAAACACACACCTTTATCCTGGCAAGTCCAGAACATCACCCAAGGACACATTCCAGCCATGAAAAAACATCAAGGGTGTGTCATTTGGGAGGTGCATGACCTGGGCATGGTCCCAACACTGAGATAATAGAGGGCTGGAGGTCTGCATTTGGCCTTTGGGCTGAGGTTTCCCACCCCTCATTTAGAGCTTTAAAGGCCAGGACCTTGAACTGAGTTTGGATGCCACCTAGTAGCCAGCAACACCCTTTCAATATTGGCGTAATATGGAGAGCATGCACCTAGGAATTCACCAGGCAGCTTTGGTTAACCCATTTAACAGCCTTCACTGTCCCCTCTTGGAGTGGAAATGAGTACTGGAATGCCAATGCAACATCACATTTTGTGAGACTCTGGCGAAACATCAGATGGCACACGGCATTTGCTGCTTCAGTGCATCTGATATTCTACTGCCAAGCTACTATATCATTCATAATAATAATAAGAATAAAAACCTACGTATTGACAAAGATACCTCCCTCACTGGTTGCAATCCCTTTGGACTACATTGTGGCAACAGATTTGGGGGAAGTGATTATTGTACACATTTATTATGCACTTCACACAACAGTCATTTCAGAGGTTGAAGCTACTTTTCATTACCCACAGGTAACAGGTTCTGCATGCTCGGATCCCTATGAGATTCGGAGACATCGAATTCTGCTGTTGGTATGCTTATAACTGGAGCGTGTGCAGACCCAGCGCTTTGCTCTTCTGAACATGCGGTCAATTCTGATTTCTGGGGCTCAAGGCTACTATTTACTTCTTCCTGAAAGCTCCTTAGTGATAGTGATGATGTTGGCCCAATTAACCTCTCACTGTCTTCTTGGGTTGGGGACTGGGCTGAGACTTCCATGTTGCTTGCCCTGCTTTCATCCAGAAAAGGTTTCTGGTATGAATTATCCTGGTGCTTCACTTCAGACTTGCTGCTTTCCACTGATAAGATTTTAGCACAACTATGAGATGAGCATGAACTGCGAGCTGAAGGGACAGAATTGTGGTGGTTAGCGAGTTTATTTCCAGATCTTGGAACTGGAATTGGCTTTGAGATGGGGATGTAGTCCACAAAAAGCACTCTATCCTTCTTACGAGGTTCTTCGGGGGAAGCTAACTCCTTCTCAAAAAAATCTGGAAGTTGGGATTTTATTCCTGAAATCAGGCTTCTAGATGAAATAGTACGGTATATGGCCAGCGTTGGATTCTCTCCACATACCATAAGGCCTTCTTTCTGACGCTGAGGCATGTTTGTTGAAATACTCCTTTCAGGGACCGTATGTCTGCTGAAAGTTTTTGTGACACTTCCACTCATCTTCTGAACAATCTCTTTCTGAGAACTTGTGAAGATATCATCACATGGTGTTTTCTTCACAGATAAAATCTGAACAGCGATGCGTTTTGGTTTCCCAGACAGGGCTGGCTTTTTCTTCCTCTTTGTAGTTTCATTGGGGGGAGAATTTTGTTTACTTCTGGTGATTGCAGTGGATTCATTATAGTTATTTCGTAGGACCGGGTTTAGCTGCATGCATATTTCACCACTCCTATTCACACCATAAAATGCTCCATCCCCATACAGAGAAAGACATGTATTCAATGCATGCTTCTTTACATACCCTTCATTGTGGCAATAGACGGGAAATGATTCACTTGACTTCTAGAGAAAGGAGGAGAGAAATGTTAAAACCTTTCACACCAACAAAACTTTCACACCACTTGACAAGCTTTATTAGCTTGGTGAGAATGTCTAGCTTGTAGGCACGCACACTGCTAGGGCATGTGTGTCTGTTCTCATCAGCAGAGGCATTGTCTGACCCTGGGAGTGCTTATTAGACCTGTGCCCACTAAATCCAGTTCAGCCACCTCAAGTCATAGCTCTGAGGTCTCTCCAGCCACCAACAGCACAGGTAGGAAGCAGCTAGAACTCCTGTTCCAGTATTGTTGTCTGCCAGGGAAGAGCTTTCTTCAGAAAGGCTTTGCTCTACTGTCTCAATCCCCCCCTCCCCATTCCTCCAGTCTGCCATCCCAGATCTGAACCCAAAGGCACTAAGTGACTCATGACATGAACATATCCAGGTAGGGATAGGAAGGACCCCTGTCTGGAACTCTGGGGAGCTGCTGCCAGTCAGTGTAAACAATACTGGATTAGATGGACCAGTGATCGAACATACTGAGCCATACTAAAGCAGTTTCCTATGTGCATGACCCATTCTTCAAAGAGCTCAGACTAGCATTTCAGCTTCACAACGACCCCATGAGATGGGCAAGGCTGTAAGATAATGACTTGTCCAAAAATACACACAGCTTTATAGCTAAGTAGCAATTTGACTGAAACGAGATTTCCCATATACAAGCTAAGCATTCTCAGGCACTGTATGACGCTGGCCCCATTTCTGTATTAGAAGTATTAGTAAAATCCAATCTCTATGCTTTGAAAACAGATGAAGTCATTTGTGGGGGGGGGATAGTACTTTGTAAACAAAGTCTTCTGATTGCAATGAGGGTTTAATTCAGCAGTAAATCATGCAGAAATGTATTTCCCCGTATTTTGTGACACATTTCACTCAGGTCCCATAAAAGATTACATCTGTGGGCTTAGGTGTCAGTTAAGCCAGTTGCTAAAGGTCATGTGAATATGGTCAAGATAACATATAACATGGCAAGAATGTAAAAAAAACCTGTATATTACCATCAGCATTAGTTGAACAGAATGCTGATTAGCTGCTGTCCAATGGGAAATGGGACTTTCTGTGTGGTGTTTGTCCTACTCAGAATAGGCCTATTGAGGTTAGAAACATGACTTAGTTCATTAATTTCAACTGTCCATGCTTAGCAGTAGTTGGTTGAATACACTTCCCCATTAAAAAAAAAGAGTTTTAAAATATACAACAAAAAATGTCTTCCTTTGGTCCTTCAAATAAGAATAACAGGGATAGTTGCACTGTGAAGTCTTTTGGTTTATGATGTATTTTAGCAGCATCTTGCCTAAGACAGCTACTGATTTAACTGATATATTAAGCCACGGGGATTTCCATTTTTGTCAACCAGTTCTTCATAAAGAATTCTCTTACATTCTGTAATTAGCAATGAGAATTCTTTCAAACCATGTAACCTGTTTTTCCAGTGGGTATCTTAACACTGAGATAATAGGAAATTCTTAAGGTAACTACTTTCTTAACCTATAGAATTTTTTAAAAACCCATTAAACAGGTGGTAGTGGTAGTGGTGGGGAGATGATATTACCGGTAAGCTGTCACATTTTGGCCTTGAACTGCCAGCTCTGATCACTTTGGCATTTGGTTTTTCTATTTCATCCTCAATGCACAGAGGTACAGAAATCTTCTTCTTTTTCAGTACTGCATCCTCAAAGTGGATAAAAGTCTTAATATTTTTTTCCTCATTGGTGAAATCGTATTTCCAAAGAGCGTCTCTGCATTTTAAAAAACAGTGATAGCAATAAGTGGTCACCAAACAATTAAATAAGCAATATTACTGGATATTGCTAGTTCCAACCCTGATATTACATTCTTCAAAAGTAATGTGTTATCAGCCCAGTCCTGTGGAACACTGCCAGTTGAGATTCAGTGAGTGCCTTCTGTGCCCAATTTTAAAAATCTGCTAAAAACTTTTCTATTCTGTCAGGCCTATGCAGGCAATTAAGAATACATTCCCACAATGGTTTACTGATGTTTGTTTTTCTTTCCTTTTATCTTTTAGCTTGTTCTTTAAAAAATCTTTTTATGATTTTATTGTTTGGTTTTATGTTTTTATATTGTTGTAAACCACTGTGATATATTTTTTATGATACAGTGGTATATAAATGTCTGTATGTATGAATGTATGTGTTTACATAATGCCTTTTGCAAGAGCACCAGATCAATTATTCACCTGGTATGCTTCAAAGCCAGTAGTAATACTACTATTAACAACAACATGCTTTTTCAACGTGTCAAGCACCTTGCACATGTTAATCTCAGTCATTCTTACAACAACCCTAGGTCACTGTCATTGCCCTCCTATTGCATAGCAGTTCAGCCACTATGGCTGAGCTGTAATTTAACTAGGGAATCTCCTACATCTACAGCTCTCCCACATTTCATTAAATATATTCTCATTTTTCCATAGGTTCTGGTGCATCCAAGAAACAATGAACATAAAGCAGTTGCCTTGTTTTCTTGTTTGCATCAGAAAAATTGTCGTGAACGCAACTCAGGGTCTGAGGGAGAAAGCACACAGACCAAAGCAATAGTACCGGTTTTCAGAAATACTATATTAATTCCATCTATTCAAGTGCTCTCGATTTTATAGCACATTCACACATCCTCTGCAGGGATATAGCTGCCAAAGACAGCTGCTCTGTCTAATCAGATGGCCAGTTCAACTTTACTGGGTGAGTCTGGAGAAGAAGAAAGCTGCTCCCTACATACCTGCTATCCACGCTATGAATAATTGTAAAAGTTTTTGGCATGTTCCCAATTTTACTTGCCTTTTTATTTTAACTACAAAACCCCAAACCTGACCTTGCAGTCCTTCAGTATAGTCCAGGGGTCAGCAACCGCGGCTCCGGAGCCGCATGTGGCTCTTTTACACCTTTGCCGCGGCTCCAGGGCGGATACTAGGGAGGGGAGGAGGCGCATTGTGCGCCCTGACACTCCCCACTGTGGCGGGCGCTGTACTGGCTGTGACGTGGCATGGGGGCGTTGCATGCGTTAGTCACGCACCGTCCCGACGTCACCTTCCCGCCCGCTGTCAGATCGGAGGGCAGCGGCGCGCATGCTTTAAATGTCGCAATGGTTTTGTGGCTCCCAGTTTTTTTCCCCTTCGGAAACGGGTCCAAGTGGCTCTTTTTGTCTTAAAGGTTGCAGACCCCTGGTATAGTCCAACAGACATCAAAAGCCACATAAAATAATATAGTAAAGGTATTCTTGATCCTGATGTCAAACAGATCCAAAAAAATGTGTCCTGTAAGCCTCATAAAAGGGAGGGGCAAGTATATTGGAGTTTCATATGCCCCATGGATTCCACATTCTTGGGCAAACAGGAGCATTTTTCATACTCAAGCTGTGGCACTTTGATAGGCTCTGAACAATTTCATATGTTAATAGGAAATAAAAGTGAGATTGCCAAAGTGCTCTTTTGTAAGTATATCTGTTATATTTTGTCATAAGTTTTATTTATTTTCTGACAGAGTATTATTTTCTTGGAATCAAAAGGGAGGAAAAAGACTTCTTAGCTTTCGACATATAATTGAAGGAAATTTATTCTGTAGGGGGACTGAGATTTCCATGGACCGTGGACTATAAAACAAAGACATGTAAAGACTCACAAATATTATTAGAGTCCGAGAAGGCATAAAAAGAACAAAGTATTGATAGAAAAGTGTTCTATATTTGTTACATATTAGAACCGTAAGGTACAGGATAAAATACAATCATATGATGTACAGTGGTACCTCAGGTTACATACACTTCAGGTTACATATGCTTCAGGTTTCAGACTCCGCTAACCCAGAAATATTACCTCGGGTTAAGAACTTTGCTTCAGGATGAGAACAGAAATCGCGCAGCAGCAGCGGGAGGCCCCATTAGCTAAAGTGGTGCTTCAGGTTAAGAACAGTTTCAGGTTAAGAATGGACCTCTGGAACAAATTAAGTACTTAACCCGAGGTACCACTGTAATGGTTGTTGTGTTAAATGAATAGTTGGAAAATATTATCTAAATATATTTTGAAATAATGATACTGTATCAAAATAGTATCTACTGATTTTTATTTAATTGTTTTTATAGGAATTTATTGACTTTGCATTTTATGTGTCCCACTAGTAATAAACAAAACCACTAGCTCTACACACACACACAAAAACACACACACACACACACACACACACATATCCCTTATTTCTTATGGCAGGACATCAGGAGAGGGATAGGGAGGAGAGCAACATAAAACTCCTACAAATGAAGGTCCTCTCCCCGCTATTTTATATAACCTTCTATTCTATTTCTGAAATTTTGAGGATAGTGCCCACACTAATTTTAGCCAAAATTGCACCACCCAAGCACAAAAGGGGGAGGTATGGGCAGAATCTGGAGAATCCCAAGGAAGGCACAAGTAAAAAAATATATCAGTATCAATAAATCACTGCTCACCCACCCACCTGCACTGGCCTCCTGTCTCCCTGCCTCTGTCTCCCTCCTCTTTGCCTTCCAATGCTTTTGCAATGGTCCAGTGGTCCACAGTGCCATCTGTCTGTGGCCAAGCACACTACAGCATTATGACACCCTTGCATTTTTATTATATAATAAATTATATGAGCTTTCATTTATAAAAAGTAAGCCTCTAGCCCTACTAGAAGGAACATTATAAAGCAAAATATGCAAGCATCTTTCTAAGCAATTTCTGTGAGCTAGTCTGGTTGCTCCTGCCTTTCAGTGTTTTTAGCCAATGAGTGAAATCAGAAATATGATTGATGAGAGATATTTGGACGCAAGTCCATAAGAATCCTTGTGGTTTCTTCCTATTGGGACAGAACACTGGATATTGGGAGCAGCTTTATTCTTTTACTGGGCAATTATTATTATTATTATTTATTGAATTTATATACCGTCCTATAGCCGGAGGTCTCAGGGCGGTTCACTGAATAAAATCAAAATATAATCAAAATAAAAGTAACAACCCCTCAAAAAAGCCACATTGTAAAAGGGCATAGGAAAATACTGACTCCTTACTATATTTACAAAAATAAAAAAAATAAAAAATAAAGTATGCCACTCTGCATTCTAGTCTCCTTCTCTCCAGTGGCTACAGGCCTAAGACAACTCCTCTTAGGAATCAATCCCCTGTGTAGTTGAACACAAGTAGGACTTGTGCATTGGTAAAACATGCAGTAGTCAGGCTAGATTAAGATTGGCTGAAGCCTTGAAGCTGTACTAATTTGCAGGGGTGGAGTATCCCCCAAAATGGACCTTTATATGTGCATTTATATATACATCACTTTGGTTAAGGGAACCAAAATTTGATGCCTGATACAAGCACCACATCCTCCTTTGTAGCCATTTTATGCCTCCAACATCTTCTCAACAGCCATGTGCACTATTATTCCTGATTATGAATAGTTACCTTTTGTTCAGGTTATCTTGTAAATAATGGACATTTGTACAGGATTTGACTTTACCCTTTCTCTTCAGTTCCTGATCAACTCCATGTTTGGCTTCATCATAAACACCTGAAATGACAATGAAATTTATTACATCTCACAAATACAATGGCATAGACAAGATAAAAGTGGCTTTTCACAGAAAACACTCATAGTAGCTTATATTAAATAATAACTTGAAGTTAGATAAAATAAAGAATATGAGGGTACAGGGTAGCACCATTGTGGTTCCGTTGTTGGTCTGAGAGCTGATTCAGATACTAAAGCTCAGCGTGGAGCCTCTGTGATTTATAAGCTGCTTATAAGCTAGCCACAAAGAGAACCTCCATACCTGTCCTAAACTATGGTTTTTTAATTAAATTATAAGCATCTGGTTTATTTTCATCATAATTACGTATAAATCAAAATATAACTAGGTCAATACATTCTAACAAATATTTTATTTTGTACTCAAAAGGTTAGGAAATTTGTTTTAAGAAGTGCACGAGATGTATCGAATAATATATGCAGAAACAAATCTTTGTCTACTCTCCCAGTTTAGGCAAATGCTGCTGGTTCAAAAACCATCGCTAGCTTTCCCAGCCTTTGGGGGCAAAACTCAACAATTGGACTATGACTTTTTCAGTGATGGTCTGTTTCTCACTGAGATGGTTCTTCCAAATTACTGAGGCATTTGTGAGGCCAAAGTGCTATGTAATGGCTACTATGGTTTTTGTTAGTCATTTTTATTATTTATTTTTCTCCAACCTTTTCCCACAGCAGCAGTTGTCCTTCCATCCTCACGACTGGTTCCTCTAAATACACTCCTGTGATAATCATCCATGCCACTCAAAGATTTCCTTTCATCCTGGTTGTTGGGAAACATTTTTTTGTGCATATGTCAAAGCAGTTATACGGACTTACAGCAATTATCCTATGCAAGCAATATCACTTTGGGCTACAATTAAATGACATAGAGCCATATGAAGACAACATGTCTTTGATATAATTGACTCAAATTGCAAATGTTATTTTAATACTTTGAGTTAGGTTTTATCATGTCACATGCAAGATTGTCCCATATCAATTTACACAAGAACTAGTCACATTTCTTCTGTATTCAAAATGCCTCTGTAGTCAACATAAGGCTATATTTTGAGTGGTGTCTCGGAACTAAAGTGTAGTGGATAGAGTGTTAAACTAGGAATTGGGAGACCAAGATTCGAATTCCGACTCAGCCATGAAGGTTACTTGGTTACTTGGGCCAGTCATTGCCTCTCAGCATAACTTCCCTCACAGGGATGTTGAGAGGATAAAATGTGAAGGAAGGGGAACCACGTATTGAACGCATTAATATATTTTAAAACATGCAGGTTTTTAGATCCTCTTTGATCCTAAAACAGAGGATCCTATAAACAGGATTGTATTGCTAAGGATGATTTCATAGGAAAAATAGTGTGTGGCTCTAAATATAATTTGTAATTACAAAAAATACTACTTATGCAAGTATTATACTTATGCAAGTATTATAATTATACTTATATTTGTTAAATAAATATTCAAGAAAGCCTTTGCTATTTCTTTCACTATTCTGATTTCCCCCCTTGAGGCTTATTTGTCCCATTTATATAATCTGCCATTCTAAATTGCATCCCACATAAGAGGGACAGTGTTGTTTAGTTTAACATTTAATGATTTTTATCTAAAATAATCTTTTAAAAAAATTGTTGGGATTAGCAGGCAACCAGAATTATCGACACTATCCTCCCCAAGGAGAACATTCCTTTTTTCTGCAGACTATTATGGGAACATTTGGCAGTAACACAGAACTGGTGTATTACGCAACACTGTGCATCATTGTTAAAACAACCTAGGCTGCTTAACACTGTCAAAGCCATGCAAATTTCCTCCATCAGTGGTACAGGGTTGCCATACAATCTAATTGGCTTCCTCTTTAATACATCATGCAAACATATGTTTTGACCAAAAATAACAATGTCTAACTAACCACCACCACCAATTAATTTTTCAGCAAATAAGAACCAGTTGACCCATATACCAGACAAGTGTGCTAGATCGTTCAATAAATTATTTTATAGAAACAGCAAGAAAACACTTGGCAGCATGGCTCACCTCTGACATTCTCCCAGGTCTTTTCTGCACTTCTGTGGCGGAATGAGCAGATTTAAGCCTTTGTTTTAGTTTCAGGAGCGTGAAACCTCCATCTAGAGCCTCCATGTTCACTGAAAAAACATAAAAATGTGAATAAATCACATTTTTGATGTTGTCTCTAATGTTATTGGTCACCCACCGAACTCAAACCCAGCTCTGGCTCTTCTGTTGCTAGACACAGATCTAGATTCTCTCCCCTCATACGAAAAAAGGAACTCACTGCCATGCTGTTTACTGCTGCCTGTTTAGAGATTGGCTCCCATTGTTAGGCCTCCAAAGGACAATTTCTGACAGGATGGCTAGAAAATGTTTGGGATTTTTGCCTCTTTCTGGGCACCTAATGCAACATGGAAGGGTTATTAGAGGTCAAACTGGACATGATCATTTCAATAATGTGTGATCACCATGTAAATAGAAGTGATGTTAATGTAAGACCTCCACTACTCATGCTTCCTTATGGAGAGGTTATGTCACAGATAGTTAAACCCTTGACAATGTGTTCAATGTTTCAGTTACTTTAGTGTCCCCACTCAACTTTTATTTTTATATGCAGTTGATATACGGTATGCATGTAACACTATACAGGTTTTGTTGGAACTAACCAATGCTATTTTACTGCAAATTAATATATATATATTCTATTAAAAAATCAAATTACACAGCACTGAAGTCCACTGGGATAGTTCAGAGTTTGTCTTCAATGGGCAGAATTTGATGACTGCAGTGCAAGCATCAAGTACACATCTCTGCTTGCTTTAAAATACATCTGGAATGGTCAAATGGATCATCAGATTTAAGGTAATCCCATATCCTATATTATACTGCTTACTAATATTGACCACATTCTCCTAGTGTGGATCCTTCTGGAGTCAAAATGGTGCCATCAACACAGAAGAGGAAGGTACCATCAGGCTTGGGGGAACCCTAGTTGCAGAAGTATTTCTAAAAATGGGGAGGGGAGGGGGGTGGAATGTTCCAAACCAATTCCCTGCTTTAAATAAAAACAGCAAACATACCTCTCTGATTAGTTGGTTTATGTTTCAGGTAGCTTGGAGCACTAAATAGCCTCACAACAGGTTTTCCTGAGTGGTCCTTCCTTTGTGTTGACTGAGATTGGGGCCTAACAGTAATACAATAACAACAGCTGTAAACTACGGGAAACATTATATGGCTGGATACGGTTAAATCACTTGTGAAAGACAGCAGAAAAGAATGTCAGCATTTTGTCAACTTTAAAGAGATTATTTTAATTGACATATTGGTTTTCACGGGATTACTTTTATTTACACACTAGTTTATTTCTTAAATGTTATAGTCCGTTCTTTCAACATAAAGTTCTTTTTTAAAAATTTAAATTATTTTAAAATAAATTTCAGGACAGATTTCAACAAAATCATAAAGCAATGAACAAAACAACCCAAGTGTAACAAAAAAACGTTGTGGGTGGGGGCAGCCATGCAATCCTTGAAGTTGGAGACGTGAGGTCATTGGACAGGGTCACCCTGGGTTCACTAAAATTCACTAAATTTATGTCCCATTCTTCCTCCAACAAACTCAAAGCACCAAACCTGGTTCTCCCCCTTTTATTTTTCCCCAGCTCCCTGTGAGGTAGTTTAGGCCCAAAGCTTAGGCACACATCTTCTTGCTTTTGGAAATGCATGCAAGCATGCATATTACATACATACACAATGAATATGTTCCTGCAAGATAAGGGTTAGTGTATCCCTCAGCAGAAAGGTGGAAGGCATTTCTTCCACAGAAATGTTTGTTTGTTCTGTACAAACTCAACAGACCCGCCACGCTAGTAAGCTTTCATTGTGCTTGCAGCATATGGGGGAGCTGGACTGAGTCCTCCACTTGTTAGCTAACTTATTGTTGTTGGCCAAGGTCCTTGCATTGGAAGACAAAAATGAGCGAAGGATTGGACACAACATGACAAGTCTCCCTCTGCACCAAAACACTGATAAATAAATTCATCCTATTTATTGTAAAAAAAATTGATCGTTAAAGAAACCCCAACCAAACCCTCCGAACGGTTTATAAAAAGACTGAAGCAATAAAATTATTAGTAAAAACAGCAATTTAAAGCATTCAAATAATAATTAAAATAAGTGATAAGCTAAACAAAAAATTAAAATACCGTACATGTAAAATATTCTACATATCTGAGTAGGCTTGTCTATACAAAAATGTTTTTAAAAGGCACCAAAAAGAGTACAGTGGAGGCATCTGCCTGATGTTAATAGGCAGGGAATTCTAAAGTGTAGGTGCTACCACACAAAATGACTGGTTTCTTACAAATGCAGAGCAAGTATTATGTAGCACCTGTAGCAGTCCCAGTTCCACAGACTGAAGCGGCCCAGTGTAAATATATGGGATAAGGTGAAACCACTGGTAAACTGGTCCCAAGTTGTTAAGGGGTTTATATACTAATCGTATTGTCTTGAACTTGATCTGGTATCAGATTGGCAACTAGTGCAGGTCTCTGAGCACAGGTGTCACATGCTGACAGCGTCTTACTCCCGTAGTAATCATCACTCAAATCAATCATTTTATTTGTATGCCTCCTTTCCAAACTTATAACCATGCTCAAGGTGCCTTGCAACTTTCTAGGAATTAAAGAACTACAAACGTAACAAAAGTAGTCATAAAGAAAACATCAAAAAGTACACAACCAAATGTGGAACCATTTCCACATATAAAAATGTGATACAAAATAAAGATGCGAATAATTAACAGCAACAACTCCCACCCCCAACAAACAATACCCCAGCCCAAGATTCTGTTCCGCAACCTCAGCTTTTGTAGCTGGAGTCAGTCAGTGTCCTGCCATCCCAGGCCAGGTGGGAAAAGGCCTGCAAGGCAGGGAGCATCTCTTCCAAGACTCACATCCAAATAGATTTGATTTTTATCCATTCTTTTATTAGACACAAATTTAAACATAAAACCTATCCTGTACCTGCTGCAAATTGTATACATACATTTATTCATAATGATTATGTCCACAAAGTATTCTAAATTGAGCAAGGAATATGAATACATACCTCTTTCTAAATAAGGACCATTTTTTTTAACGATGAGAAACTACACTAAATCATAAAGAACCACCTTATTTGTTCACCTTACTTACTAGTGTATCAGACCAGTCCTCAGGGTTCAGGGAGCAATACAAAGCATTCTGTGGAGTCAAGTGGGGAAACTATAGTATGAAGATAGTTCAAGAAGATGGACTTAACTACCAAAAATAAACACCGGTATGAACTTAAGGTGTGGATGGGTGTCTCACCTTTGTGACTGCTGAACTGTGCTCTGATCATCTTGAATAACATGCTGAGTGGACGGAGTTACAGAAATACTTGATTTTACAGATCGAGACAATTCATAATTCAGATTCAAGTCAAATGTCAGGGGAGTTCTCACACACGGGTTTACCTGTACTCTCCCTAGCTTTCGGCACTGTTAATAAAAAAGATACAGCATTCACTGGTATAGTGTTTCATGCTTTTCACTAAGGGCAGAAAGTTCCAGGGCAGCTTTATGGAATGGTTTGTTTGAGAGCAATGGCATTTTAAGATCTGTTTGTTTACTTTTATACAGGGTGAGCGGGTAGTTAGCAGGTAGGCCCTTCTTCAAGGACTCCCACCAAATGAGGTGTGTGGTGGGGGGGTATAAGTGAAATTGAAACCCTGGTTGTGGAATGTACTGCCAGATTGGTTTGCCGGGGCCTTAATGTTCCATTGCCACAATTTTATTATTTTCCTTTAGCGCTTAAATGTTATTCTTTGCTCTTTGTATTTTATCTGAATTTGGAGTTTGTTTGAATGCTGCTTCAAATTTTATTACTTTATATTAATGTTATTTTTAACCTGTTTGTTTTTTATTATGTAAACTTGGGCACAACTCCTACTGCAGCAGAATATAGATATGTACAAGTGTAAGCCCTCCTTGCATGATGTTATGATGTGGGTCTTCTGGAAAATGTTGAATTGGAAAACCAGGGAAATTTGCCTTGGAAAATTTTCAGTCTGCACTGGAAATTTTTCTGATGCCCTCGAGAGTGGCTTAATTTAGGTTGTTTACTTTACTTGTATGTAGCAAACAAAGCTAAAAACTTTGGAGGGGCTAAGGTTGCCTAATATTTTATTTGCAATTGTTATCCATCTGTTGTTTCCAGTAAACCTAGGAATCAGAATTTTTTCAATGGAAAAAGAAAACGCTGGGAAATATTCTGCTCCACATCACTATACTCCATACCCTCTTTTTGTGACAGGAACACTGTATGTGCATAAAGGCATACAGATGTACAAATATACATGGTGTTCTAAGTGACCACATACAAGAGTTGCCCTTACGACTTTTCCCATGTAGAACCTGCAGACTAGGGACATGGTCTTGGAAACCTAATGAATAATCCATTCACTAGGGTATCCCTATCAATCAAAATTGAAAACTACATTATACGAAAAGCTAAAAGACTTGGGGTTTTCGCCACAAGCACTGATAACCGCAGGTTACGAGAAAGCCAGAGCAACAATTCGCCAACGAGTCTAGGATGTAGAATTTCAGTGTCATGTGAGTGAGATGAATAAACACCCAGAAATCAAAGACAATGGGAGAGGTTTTACCCCAGCAATATATCTGTCAAAATTACAAATATCTAAATATAGACGTTCGTTCACCCTTGCTAGATTCAATGTGCTGTCATCTGCCTTATTGCAGGGCAGTTATGTGGGTAAACTGTTTGCAGAGCGAGTCTGCCCCTGTGGCCTGATAGAGGTAGAAGCTGTCTCTCATGTCTTGCTATGATGTCGTTTTTTATGAGGATATACGCTCGGTCTTTATCACCCCTGTTATACAGAAAATTCCAAGTGGGTCTGAATCTCAATGCTTAAAATCCCTGATAAGAGGATAAAACCCTACTGGATCCCTGGATTCACTAGGGTTTGGTTGCAACTGACAGTTATACCACAAGAAACATCTTTCAAATATACACTTTTTGAAGATTGCATGTCTTCCAACCACTAGGTAATCCTAACCAATTTGGCTTCAATTTATTTATTTTTAATCTACAACACCATCTAAAATTAATATCCAGCTTTGCTAATATAAATACTGTCATGTTTTTCATTGCTTCTGCTCTTTGCCTAACAAAGGCACTGTGTTTTGCTTTGAGGTTATAGGCAGGTCTGCATAACTGCTAGCTTTGGTGTTTCCAAAAGTAGGGGTCAAACATTTGCCACAGAATCTTGCATGTAGCCTGTGACCTGCAGCATCTAGCTGAGAGTTATTTAGTCAAGTTTGCAATATCCATTTTGGGACTTTATCTAAATGCATACCGACATGAAGCCATTTTTGTTGTTGTTGTTCTATTTGTTTTGTTTTCATTTTAATTCTCTCTGCCTGTTCCCTACTACAGTACATAACATCTAGTCTGGAGTTCAAGAGAACTCGAAAGCTTGTTCCCTATTCTACAACGGTTTGGTTGACCCTAAGAAAGGGTATTGCCCAACTATGAATTTTGATATATTTCAAAACGGAGTCATAACTGTTCCCATGGCTTATATTATACGTACCTCAATTAGCTCATATTTACTAAGTCTTTTCTTCTCATATTGCTTCATAACATCGAGTTTTACCAGTACTCTCTGGACCATGTTTATTCTTCATTCCCTAGGGCAAAGTTCTTTTTTCTAAAGAAAGAAAGAAAGAAAGAAAGAAAGAAAGAAAGAAAGAAAGAAAGAAAGAAAGGGAAAAAGTAGCAAGAATGAATCTGCTGCTATTGCTTGGCAGAGATTGGGAGTGGTGCGCAACCTTTGTAACAACGTAAAAATGTCATTCAGAGATGGGGAAAATAGGGACCAGAACAGGAAGCGTTTAAGCTTTTAAATAAATAAATATCTGCTTATGTTACATGTTTTCCTTTTTGCTCCCAGTTGCATAGAAACTGTTTGATCTGCAGGATTGCTCTGAAAGTTCTTCCTTGTTCTATTCATGAATGGTTTGCTTAGAGGTAAGTCTGTGTTCACCGGGGGAATTACTCCTAAGTGCTCAAAAGACTTCAGCCTTAAAACTGCTATTGCAGCTCTGCTCTGACTGGTCAAAGGAGCAGCAACACAACAAGAAATGGGAAACAGCCAGATTGACCAATGTTTTGGCTTTAAAAAAATCTACACACTGTCTGCTATGAAAGTCACAGAGAAAATGGTGGCCTTCATTATGCAATGTAGGATACAAGGGGTTTTATCTCTCCTGAAAAAGTAGTTACTGTAGTTGTTTTGTTAAATGTATATTCAAATACCGGAAACTTAAGCTGCTTTTTCCCAGTTTTACTGAAAGCTTCCACTGCCCCCCCCCCTTTTTAAATAAGATTCTCTTACAGAATAACAGAAAGCTTCTATTTTTTATTCATATTCCTCTCGGAGTTCAGGATTTCATTGTATTTAGCAAAAAGAAAAGAAAAGCTGAATCAGTATGTTTTACACATCTTTCAGTTAAAGTACATTGGTACCTTGGGCTACAGATGCTTCAGGTTACAGACTCCGCTAACCCAGAAATAGTACCTCAGGTTAAGAACTTTGCTTCAGGATGAGAACAGAAATCATGCGGCAGCGGGAGGCCCCATTAGCTAAAGTGGTACCTCAGGTTAAGAACAGTTTCAGGTTAAGAACGGACCTCCAGAACGAATTAAGTTCTTAACCCGAGGTACCACTGTAACCTATTTTGAAATAACACACAATTTTTTCCTGATAAGAGCAAAATGTTTTCAACTGATATTACTAAATAAAATGCTTAGATTTTAATATATTGTGGTACAGACTGAGAGATGAGTTTGAAACATCACTCAACGATCCCATAAACTCAGTGACTCTTGACTGTAAAAGAGCAATGATTAGCAGGAGTATAGAGACCAGCCTGATAAGATCTTCCCCCAATCCTATACTAACTGCCTCCATATACTGTAACTAAAGAGATTGTCAAATACAGGTGAATAAACTAAATTATCTGGATATCCTTCTTTTTGTTTCTTTTTGTTCCCCCCTTTTCAGCTGCAGGTAATGTCACTGTGTGTGTGTGTGTGTGTGTGTGTGTGTGTCTGTCTGTCTGTCTGTCTGTCTGTCTGTGTGAAAGAGAACAAAAGACTTGGGCTGTCTTGAAACTGGACATGAAAAAGGTAGAGACTTGGCTTGCCATCTACTGTGAATCAAGTCGTACAGCATTTGGGAGACCCCTAGAAATCCAATGGGGGAAGCAAGATATATTGGAATATATTATTGTTGTGAGACTTCCTTCTCATGCTAGATGTAAACTGTAAGGTAAAGGTAAAGGGACCCCTGACCATTAGGTCCAGTCATGACCGACTCTGGGGTTGCGGTGCTCATCTCGCTTTATTGGCCGAGGGAGCTGGCGTACAGCTTCCGGGTCATGTGGCCAGCATGACTAAGCCACTTCTGGCGAACCAGAGCAGCACACGGAAATGCCGTTTACCTTCTTACTGGAGCGGTACCTATTTATCTACTTGCACTTTGACATGCTTTCGAACTGCTAGGTTGGCAGGAAGATGTACACTGTACATATCAGTAAATAAAAATTACCGTATTTTTTGCTCTATAAGACGCACCAGACCACAAGACGCACCTAGTTTTTGGAGGAGGAAAACAATAAAAAAAATATTCTGAATCCCAGAAGCCAGAACAGCAAGAGGGATCGCTGCGCAGCAAAAGCAGCGCTCCATCTTGCTGTTCTGGCTTCTGGGATAGCTGCGCAGCCTGCATTCGCTCCATAAGATGCGCACACATTTCCCCTTACTTTTTAGGAGGGAAAAAGTGAGTCTTATAGAGCAAAAAATACGGTGCATCACAGAACCTTTTCCACTCTACAATGGCCTTCAGTCCAAGGCCATCAAACTCAAGGCTCGTGTTCAGAGGACGCCTGAAACTTCTCACTGCTTAATAATTGGGACACATGTAATAAAATGTTTAAACAGACTAAAGCTGCTTCCTAATGCTTATTCTTGCTTCTAAGCCTGTTGTTTCCTGTGATATAATACAAGTCGTTGTCCACTAGTCCATAGAATCTTTCAAGAAAAAAGCAGACTGGCAAGGCCCGAGGTTCAAACCTAAAAGAAATCTGAAATTGGTTCTTTTTAATACCTACATCATTAAGAAACAGAAAGGCTGCAAGCAATCTCTGCTTTCTCAAGGTGATCTTCATTCCAGAGGCTCATAGGATTTGTGGACCAGATAACATGTTAGCCTCTTGGGCATCTATTCCAGTTCCCCAGCGTGAGAATTTCCAGTAGTAGAGACTGGTGAAAAACAAGAACCAAAAAAGAAAAGAAAAAGAAAGTACCACAACCAAGTATGTAAATGGAGTGAGACGCAGGGAGCCTAAGGCACTGAATTCTTCCTTGACTTTTAAGGACAGTCATTCATATGCAGAGTCAAGAAAGATTCCTTGAAGCTCAAATTCCTTTGATCCTCAGTGCCTTGAGGCCAGGCCAAGATCAAAGGCCATGATGGCCTTGCAAGTTAAGAGAACATTCTTGGAAGAAAGGAAATGCCCCAGGAATCTATGGAGCAAGGTGCAACAGAATCAAGAGGGATTCTTTACCTGCTGTGCCTCCATATAGGCCTTCTGTGACAAACCCCCAAGTGTTCTCTGAAGGTTATATTCTAATAGAACCTCTCTACATCCATTATGTCATCATCATTTGTGACTAGCCCAGCTTCAGAAGAAGCACGCTTCCATTCTAACAAATATCACTTGACTAGAAATGAATAGGTTATAAACTTTTTAACTTCCAGAGTTAATGTTGAATACATTACTTCCAGCAAATGAGCCACCATAGCTGCTAGAGGGCTGTGAAAATTTGTGTCCCAAGCTTTTTAGACCCACCTAGGTAAAGGTAAAGGTACCCCAGCCCATATGGGCCAGTCGTGTCCAACTCTAGGGTTGTGTGCCCATCTGACTTAAGAGGCCGGGGGCCAGCGCTGTCCGGAGACACTTCCGGGTCACGTGGCCAGCGTGACGAAGCTGCTCTGGCGAGCCAGCACCAGCACAGCACACGGAAACACCATTTACCTTCCCGCTATAAAACGGTACCTATTTATCTACTTGCACTTAGGGGTGCTTTCGAACTGCTAGGTGGGCAGGAGCTGGGACCGAAAGATGGGAGCTCACCCCGCCGCGGGGATTCGAACCGCCAACCATACGATCAGCAAGTCCTAGGCACTGAGGTTTTACCCACAGCGCCACCCGCGTCCCTGTGACCCACCTACCCATGTACTATACGAAATCCAAGTGGTGCATTGGTTGCCAGATGTGAAATATCTTGGCATTATTTTCAGCTCTTCTACTCCATTACAAAGCAGAAGTGATTACCGTATTTTTCTGTGTATAACACGCCCCTGTGTATAAGACGCCCCCTATTTTTTGGAACTCAAAATTAAGAAAATGCACTATGCACTATCCGTGTATAAGACGACCCCTTATTTTAAACTTGAAAAATTAAGGAAAAAATATAGTCTTATACACGGAAAAATAGGGTATGTTTAGCAAGTTTTTTTTTTACAAAGCTGATCTACAGCCTTTTCCATTGAGATAAATAGGGCATTAATGCGTGCAGCTTGCCAGTAAATAATGTCTATAGTAACACAGGACTAAACACATTCAGATACTTCACACACACACACACACACACACACACACACACACACACATGTCTTTTTGTGAACAAAAGCCCATGTACACTGTTAGGTTTAAAAATCACATTTGTTTATATTTTGCAGCTATTTACCGTATTTTTCGCCCCATAGGACGCACCGGCCCATAGGATGCATCTAGGTTTTTTTTGGGGGGGGGGAATAAAGAAAAAAAAATATTTCCCCCCAGCTTCCCCCAGCCCCCAGAACAGGCTGCTATCCGCAAGCCGTGGGAGAGCTGCACGAAGTCGCGCAGCTCTCCCACGGCTAGCGTAGAGCTGCGTGAAGCCCGAAGCCTGGGGCGTGCTGAGCTCAGTGCGCCCCAAGCTTCTGGGTGCAGGCAAGCTCTCCGCTAGCCGTGGGTAGGCAAACTAAGACCCGGGGGCCGGATCCGGCCCAATCGCCTTCTAAATCTGGCTTGCGGATGGTCCGGGAATCAGCATGTTTTTACTTGAGTAGAATGTGTCCTTTTATTTAAAATGCATCTCTGGGTTATATGTGGGGCCTGCCTGGTGTTTTTACATGAGTAGAATGTGTGCTTCTATTTAAAATGCATCTCTGGGTTCTTTGTGGGGCATAGGAATTTGTTAATTTTTTTATATACATTCCAGCCCCCCACAAGGTCTGAGGGACTGGCTGCCTGCTGAAAAGTTTTGCTGACCCCTGGCTTAGGGCATGCTATAAATGCAATATTGTGCTCACTGCAGTTCTCCAGGCAGCATTTACCCAGCTTTCATTACAGTGGTGCCCCGCAAGACGAAAATAATTCGTTCCGCAATTTTTGTCGTCTAGCGAATTTTTCGTCTTGCGAAGCACGAAATCCCATAGGAATGCATTGAAAATTAATTAATGCGTTCCTATGGTCAAAAAAAGTCAAAACAAAGCCAAATTTGGTACAACAACAGTTTATTAACTGCTCTTTAAAGTCACACATACTGTAAAGAGCAGTTCAAAAATTGAAGGGAAAATAAATTAACTTTATAAACAAAACATGTCTTTGTTTTTAGACAAAGGAAACAAAGCCGCGAGACGTTTTCGTCTTGCGAAGCAAGCCCATAGGGAAATTTCGTCTTGCGAGGCAAATCGAAAACGGAAAAACCTTTCGTCTAGCGAGTTTTTTGTCTTGTGAGGCATTCGTCTTGCGAGGTACCACTGTACTTTTGGAAGGCAATCTCTAGAGATGTACTGGCATAATATTTGGTTTATTTACAAATACACAGGTTGAGCATAGATGGAAAAACAGCTCAAACTCTCAACAGACAACCAGAGCCCACCATATCAAATCTCCAGCAGCCTAGGATTCATACAGAACCCCAACTCAGCTTATTTCCTCTTACTTAAACTGCAGTCTGATTTTTGTTCTCTTTCAGACAGAGATAAGCTGCCCCCATCCCTAGCTTGCCTTCTTAGTTTCCATTGAGACAGGTTGTTGGGCTATCAATGCTATCAACATCCTTTTGATAAACTTAAGCAAATGGCCAGGTGTTACCCCAGAAAGGAACCCACACTTCACAGAAATCTGATAGGAAACCCGTAACTAAAATTACCTTAGAACCAGGCTTCAAGGAGGTGGGAGGGGTTAGGAGAAAGGAGGCAGGTTTTTTTTTTAAAGAGCTGTGGGTTTTCCTACACTGACTCATACAGAGTAGAAGTTTCTTAAACTAGAAACAATATGCTGTTCTCAAATTATTGGTAATGTAGGTCACCAACTGCTTCTCTTCCCCCCTCTCAGTTGATTCATGCAGCAGTGAATTCTGAATAAGATACATTAGGGAAGAAGGAAAGTTTTATTCTGCAACTATTAGTAATGAAATCAAGTTAAGCGTGGAACTGGGGCACATAGCCTGATGGAGAATAAGGTAAATCTATCAATATCTTCAAGACAATTGATAAGCCTGAACTATGTGGGGTTGTTTTCCAAAACTTTGTTAGCAGGGTTAAACTACAGTGTATCACAGCTTTTTTGGACTATGCTGTTAATAGGTGGGTGTACATATTTTCCACAGCAGTTAAAAATTATTAGCATTTGACTGTTATAAAATTTCAGAGCATGCAATGTTGAGATGTTTTGTGCTAAGCTGGTATAATAGAGATGGTCTTGATCTTCCCATAGGAACCAGTTCTTCCTGTTTGACAGGCTTATTATCCCTTTTTCTATCACCTGCTTCTGTTAAGATACTGCTTTTATTCTTTCCCTTGCTTTATTCTATGTACACACATCTACACTAGAGTTCTTTAGGATATAGACCCCTCCCCTGACAGAGATGGTGAAGCACGTATTAGTGCTGAAGCATTCTATTTTAAGATTAAATATTATTTAGATAAAGGTTACATGCCCTCTTGCTGTCCCTAGCTATCAGAGATGGTTCCTGTTCTTGTTACCTATCCTGTAGGTAACCTTGTAAATCACTGTTCCTATTCTGTCCCCGGCTTTGCTTATTGGGGTTGCCTTGCTTTTTTCAGGGTTCTGCTCTTCCAACCGGGTTCTCTGCAAGCGAGATCGCTTGTGGAGAGGGTTAGCAGGACTGTTTGTGTCCCTAATCACACATCAGAGAAACATGCGTATCTACAGATGTAGCTTCAGAAGCAAGATATCTAGGGATCTTTTACCAGCGTCATTGCACGTCACTGGGGACACTGCACTGCAACTTTAAATCTCTTTAATTAAATGGGGGAAATCAACAAGGAACACTGAATCCCCATTTCAAAAAACCTGCATTTAATTACAGCACTAAAACAGCATTTGAGAGTAGGATAGTTTTATGTCCTCACTCCTAAATTACAAAATTCAGTGTGTACGGAATAGTAAAGTGGTTCAAGTAAAATTGTACAAAGACTACCTAAACCTAGGCTGCCTAGAGAGCTGCTTGCATTTAACTGCTTGCTATGATAAAAACAGGAATAGAGGTAGGGAGTCTTACTGTTGCAGTTGCACCTCCTAATAGCTGGTACAGCAGGATTACAGGTGAGATGGACACCAACGCTAGAGATGGGATGAACGTTAGGAAATACTGGTATTTTCACTAGGGTCTTAAAAATGCATGTTACTGCCTCCCTTCTCCTGATGATCACCAGACAAACAAGACAGTGGGTATAAATATTTAGCCTTCATCTTTCTTTGGAAACCCTCGCACCTCCCTCATCGACTCCCTTCTCCTGAAACTCCTTCAACTGTAAAATCTCAACTGTTAAATCTCAAGCTCCCTCCAATACTTATGAAAATAATCCTGCA
Organism: Podarcis bocagei; assembly: GCF_964188305.1. Taxonomy (NCBI): domain Eukaryota; kingdom Metazoa; phylum Chordata; class Lepidosauria; order Squamata; family Lacertidae; genus Podarcis; species Podarcis bocagei. Next base: position 65,341,353 of record NC_138129.1, read on the forward strand.
TGGTGTACTATGGTATTGTCAAACCTAATTTAACTTGGAATCCAAAGAAATGAACCAAAGAACCACTCAACTGCTTTTAGAGTACCAAAGGAGTTTGGGGATGGGATGGTGGGTTGCGGGGAGGTAGAAGTTAAGCCTTGAGTCGCTCTTTCCACCCCAGCCTTGTTGTCGGCCTTGTTGATGTGGTCCAAAGGAAAGCAGAGCAATACATTTGGCACCAGCTGAGCTGCAGGAGTTGCTGGAAGGAGATGTGCAAGGTGCCATCCAACCCTCTTAGGGACTCTACTCCAGATTTGTGTATGGTTTACTCCTTAGCCTTTTCTTATCCTGAAGATATGCTGCAAGGTCTCTCCTAGATGGACTACCTTCCCATCTGCCCCTCACTTCCCTCTACAACATGTGCAAAAAAGCCTTCTTGACCATTGGACCCACTATTTGTCTCATCCACTCAATCTGCTGGAGCTAGTCTTCACTTGCAAAGGAAGTTCTTAACTTACCGAGGGTCTGAGGCCCATCAACTACTCTCACCTGGTTTATCCAGCCAGTCAAAGTCATTCCTGGGGTGTGGGCACCGCTGCATGCTGACAGCTTCTAGGACCCACAGGTGAAAGCTGAGTGCAGACTGGGGACCAAAGGTGGACAAACTACCCCAGAAAAGTACGTACCCCACCAGAGGTACTACCAGTGCTATTTTTCTAGAAAAAGAGGTGCCGGAACCAATGCTTTTTTTCTGGGGGTACTCAAGGGTATGCAGTACCAGCACTTTTTCCCCTGGAAGAAAAGCACTGGCTGGAACTCACCATGAAAGCCTTCATTGTTCTCTTATAATGGCGATGGTGCCCACCTGGAAGGTGCTGGAACTGAGTTCTGGTAAGTTCTGGCTGGGGGAAAAAACCCTGGGTACCCTAGCCTAACACACCACCCACCCCAAGTTTCAGATTTTCATATACAATATTCTTCATTCATGTATCCCAATGTTACCTCCTGAGGTTATCTTAAAATAGAAACATCCTTATATAACTATTGTCCAGCAGGATAATACAAGGCACAAATGAATATTCACTGAACTTAGAAGGTGTCACAAGGCCTAACCTACATTCAGTGTACTTTTGTTAGTGAAGTTTTGTTAACGATTTTGTACTACCGTAATTACAGAGGTAAGCATGGTTGCAGAATTTTTTTTCCTATGCCAATTTCATCGCTTCCAGTTGTTCAACATTCTGTCATTGCTGTTTTATGGCATTATTTTTCTTTACTCTGTAGGAAATAGTTTAATAGAAAAAGCCCATAATTTATTTTCTTTTGTTTTTATGTGGTTTTTTTTGCAGATGACATCGTTAGAATGATGGTTACAGCTAACATTTTAGTGGTATTATACATACTCTTCTGCAAAATATGCCAAGTCGTCATTTCTCATCATTGTTCAGCAATTACAGAGCAAGTTAAGTATTATGTCTTCTAAGACACTGGGAGATAATGAATTTGTGAAATCTAGAAATTTATATTAGCTGCCGTGTTTCCTATATGCAAGCCTTCAATGCAGCCAGCGTAGGATTTGGCTACTTGGCAATATAGCAGAAAGTGTCAGTCATATCTCAGTGCAGATATCGGTCTGAGTGGTTTCTGTAAAGTGGCCAGGCTAATTGAGGGTACCTGACAGAATGATTCAGTAGGGGAATCTGATTGAGCAAAAGGGTCACTTGGAATAAAAATAAAAATAATTCTTTATTAGAATGGTCTTCCACTTGAGAACTTGGTTTGAACTGATAATCGGGAGGCACTGAATGGGCAAGGGTTTAATTTTCCATGTTCATAAGTAAACAGAACTAGTCACGATGGGTTATTTGTTAGAGGCCAAGAGACTTCATGTGAAGCGTTTGTCATTCTCAGAGAAGAGGTCTCAGTGAAAGGGATAAAAATCCTTTGTCAAATTAAACATCCAAGTTACAAAGCTTATAGACCCATAGCACTTATATTTGTGCAAATGTGGAGATTTGCTCACAGTGTACTCAAGTTTTTGAACCAATACTGGTTATTAACTTGGGTTGCATATGGACGTACCTACCTACAGGGGCCGGTGTGGGTTTTTCTGCTGTAGTCATGCTCTGCTTCCCCCTTCTCTCTGGTATTGACACATCTACCTTTACCCAGGCTTTTAGTTTTCCCTAAAAATATGTGTATCTGGTTTTTCTTTCTTGGCCAATTTGAATTTTATTTTTTTTTTTAAAAAGTGAAACATTGCTCCAGGAAGAAGTGGGGAAGTGGCTTTGAGACTGGTTGGGCTTGTCATAACTGGCAATCTTTCTGTGCAGCTGCTTCTGGAAACAGAGTTGTGTACAAACTATACCTGTAAAGCACATTCGAAACACATTCTTTCCCTCAATGAATCATGGGCACTGTACTTCTCCTAAGCCCCACAGAGTTACAATTCCCAGTAAACCTTAGCAAACAATAGTGCCCAGAAATATTTGAGGGAAAGAATGTGGTTCAAATGTGATATAAGGATATAATGCGTACACTTACCCTAGTTGCTGTTTTGCTTGATTCTTTGATGGATGAATACAGATACACAGTGGGTTAACCCATCAAGCTACGCATTTCTGTACCGATCATTCCTTCACTGCCTAGGGTTCCAATTTTGAATTCCCACATCCTACGGATGAAAAGATTTCCGAGGACGTGACACATACTGTAAGAACACAAGAACCTGCCAGATCAGGCCCATCTAGTCCAGCATGCTGTTCTCACAGTGGCCAGCCAGATCGACCTATGGGAAGCCCACAAGCAGGACATCACAGCTACATTACTCTGCCCACCTGCAACTGGTTTTCAGAGGCACACTGCCCTGGCAGTGGAGGCAGCACATAGCCATTGTGGATAGTAGCCATGCCATAGTTTAACTATGTGCTGTGTGAGGAAGTACTTCGTTCTTCTGTCCTGAATCATTCCACATTCAGTTCATTGGATATCCTTGGGTTCCAGTGTTAGGAGAGAGGAAGAAAAATATTTTTGTATCCATCTTAGGATTGATTTCAGGATTAGGATCACTGCGATAGACAACTGAAGGCTGACATGGAGAACCCTTCATGTAAACAGTAGAGTTGCCATATTTCAAAAAGTAAAAACCAGGACACCCCAAATGATTTTCCGATTGATTTGCCTAAGATCCAGCACAAAGCGCCACATTTCAGAAATCCCCCCCAGACATCAATTCCACCTTTGAAATCCCAGTAATGTCCAGGAAAATCCGGGTGTATGGCAGTCCTGGTAAACAGGGAACATGATAGATTACCAAACATTATTTGTTGAGTACCTATATTCTCCTAGTTACTCCTAGTAGATGTACTCAACAAGGATGCTTGAGAATTGGACCAACAACCCATGATGGCCAAAAGGAAGGACTACATCTTAGGGAAACACATGGAACTGAAATACAGGGTGGGGGTGAAGGCAGCGACCCTCTGCACACTAACATGGGAATAAGCCTCATTAAACTGAGTGAGATTTACTTCTGAGTGAACATGCTTTGGATTGCAATACAAATTGGGGATTTCCTTATAGAGCTCTGTGGAGAGTAAACGTTGTCTTCAAACACATGGGACCCACACTCAGAAGAAGTGTAAATCAACGGTTAGAGATTTAAGATATGTTAATGTTGTTCTCAGATATTGCTGAAAATGTGTAGAAACATGGTTCTAGGATGTGCTTTCCATCTCCTACTCATATCATTCCCAAAAATACATTTGTCAGCAGTGATGCAGGCCTCTAATCTTATTTTTAAAATAGTATTTGTACTTTCAGCTCAAACTGCCATTTCCTTTTTGATAAAAATCATTTAAAAGGTTATCATTTTCCTCAGTCAAAAGAGAATTAGTTTATGCCTCTAAATAGATTCCTCAGTGCTTTATCATTAAAAACATTAAGACAAAAATAAAATAAAATATGTGAGCAGTAGAAGACTGGGAGGTGGTTGGACCTTTGGATGACCAGGGAGTTCAAGGTGTGTTAAAGGAGGATAAGGAGATTGTAGAGAAGCTGAACCAATTATTCGCAAATGTCTTCACGGTGGAGGATAAACGGTAGGAATGGACTCTGAGGAACTGAAGCAAATAGTGGTGATAAGAGACAAAGTTCTAGGCCTTACTGGCAAAATGAAAACTGAAAAATCACCAGGTCCGAATGGTATCCACTCAAGTGTTCTAATAAAACTCAAATATGAATTTGTTGATTATCTAACAAAAATATGAAACTTGTCCCTAAGTCCCTCGATACCTGAGGACTTGTCAAACATTTCAGATTGTGCTTGTTGTTCTATCTTTTCAAGATTTTATTAGATTTTGGGATTATAGGAGTACCACTGAAATATTTTGGCCAGATAGAGGGTACCTGATTAGGTTGCGTATGTTTGTTTGTTTTTTAAAGAATGCTAAGATATTTATGGCAATTAATTTATTTCTCCCCCTCAGATACTATACATTGTCCTGGGAAGGTGTGGACGGAACCAGCTTCAACGATTCAAATGGGCCAGAATATTACTATAAACTGCCATTCCGATAAAGATGTCTGTCAGAATTCTAAAAAACGTATGCGTCTAAATCAAAGGGAGGTCGAGGACAGATTGGTGTCGGTTATAAACAAAACTACAGTTCAACTCCAACTTCATAATTATACCATTTCATTTTCCACAGTCATTTGTTATACTGTATGTCCTCCAAAAAAAACCCAAATAATATGCGGAACAGAATTTTGCGTGGGCCGTAAGTAATTTATGTGTATGCTGTGTAGGTAATTTTGCTGCTTGTAATTAATTTCCGTTAATTTGGGAAGTAAAATGAGTTAATGATTGAAATGATCAGCCACTGAGGCAAGCATTTGATGAAGTAAACTATAGTCTACGAAATCTTATGCAATATTAAAACTGCTAGTATTTAAAGGCATCACAAGACTCTTTGCTGTGTGTTTTGGCAAAAGACTAACAAGGCTACCCCCTTTGGAAATAGGCAAGGATGACATTTTGCTGGTGGGGCTTTACATTTTTAATTTAAAAATTATTAGCTAAGGGCTTTGATCTTAGGCTGCAATCCTAAACACTCCTAATATCTAGGGAACAAGCCCACTGAACACAGTAGTACTTACTTAGGCCAGTGTTTCCCAACCTTTTTTGGGCAAAGGCACACTTGTTTGATGAAAAAAATCTCGAGGCACACCACCATTACAGCCCCGTGACGTCAGCGCACAGCGTCACGCCGGGAGGGACGCACGAAAGTGTAAGTTTCAATTTTTTTCCCTCCCCCTTGCCGGGGAACCTCCAAGCTTTGGGGGTGGGGGGGAGGAGGCAGCAAAGCGAGGCAGGAAGGAGAGCGCGACTTGGCTGGGTGAGCTTTGGCAGGGAATGAGAGCCGCGAGGCGGGCGCTGCGGATGGAGGCGCTGCCCGCCGAGCTCGCAGGCAGCCAGGCAGCCAGACGGCGAGAGCCCCGTGCTGGGCGGCCTCTCCTCGCCGCCGTCCCGCCTCTCGCCGCCCGACTTGCCCGCCTCCCTCCAGGCAACATCTCGCGGCACACTAGTGTGCCGCGGAACAGTGGTTGGGAAACACTGACTTAGGCCTAAACTTGTTACTCAACAGCAGTAGCTGCTTTATTTATAATTTTACATTTTTTTGTATTTTTGATATTGCATGCTGCTTTGCTATTACATATGAAAAAGTGTGTGTGTGTGTAAAAATAAAGATCGCACTACCAAATACATTGATATAAGTTTCACTGACTCAGTAACATGTATATTTATTTTAAGTAACTTCTACTGTATGCAGTGGAGCTTACTCTGAAATTAATGTGCATAGAAATGTCTTGTTTCCAAGTGAATAATATATTACTACAGCCAACAACAAATTTAATACATGCCACTGGTTGTATAAATTAAAACTATTACCATGAACACTTTCCCATTGATAGTATACGGTATATCACTAGCCTCAGTAGCATATTTGGACATACTTCAGTTGGCTTATAATATTGAACCACTGGGAGGAGAGATGCCCACTAACTGAAAAGTTAAGGCTGATCAGAAGAAGAACAGCTCTGAGCTTTAACTTCAGACCAGTAGACTTCACAGCTTGGGCATAAAGATGGTTTAAACGATGAGCAAAACCTAATCTTAAAGGTAAAGGGACCCCTGACCATTAGGTCCAGTCGTGGCCGACTCTAGGGTTGCAGCGCTCATCTCGCTTTATTGGCCAAGGGAGCTGGCGTACAGCTTCCGGGTCATGTGGCCAGCATGACTAAGCCGCTTCTGGCGAACCAGAGCAGTGCACGGAAACGCTGTTTACCTTCCCACTGGAGTGGTACCTATTTATCTACTTGCACTTTGATGTGCTTTCGAACTGCTAGGTTGGCAGGAGCAGGGACCAAGCAACGGGAGCTCACCCCGTCGTGGGGATTCGAACTGCTGACCTTCTGATTGGCAAGTCCTAGGCTCTGTGGTTTAACCCACAGCACCACCCACATCCGAATCTTACAGTGCTTTTAAAAATGGCCAGTATTGGCCATTTCTGAGGTGGATTTAAAACAGGACATTATCTTGTAAGCTGTTTCAAGCTTTGACCTTAGAACAACGAACTGCAAAATAATAAAGGATTGCATAGTGGTTGCAGAATATTTTAAAATTCTTTGCTAGACTGGTAGCCCACTCCTAAACTACATGCCTATAAGTGAACCCCATTCACTTCAACATAACTTTCACATTAGTGTGCTCAAGACTGCAACTTCAAACTGCTCAGATTGTTCTATTTCTTCTTAAGGAAAATAGCTCTTTTAAAAGTATTTGAAAAAGATGTGATTTAGAGTAACAGAAGACATGATAAAGTATTTAGTCACATGATAAGCCACCCGCTAACTACCTTTATGTGTTTTGAATCAACAGAATCTTACATGCTTTGTAATTTGTAGATTCACCGGACATGCCAGCCAACTTAACCTGTGTTGTATATGAGTATTCGGATAATATGACATGCACTTGGGACCCAGGCAAGGACACACAACTAAGCACTAGGTACAACCTATATTTGAAAAGGTAAGAAAGTTGATTGAAGCATCTATCTCAAATCAGACTAGATTTCAGGGTCCCTTCCAACTCTATGATTATATGATGAATTTCAACAGTTTTGTGTATTTTTTAAAGGAAAGTAGCCTTTAGCGGACTGCAGTTTTGAGCAGAAAAGTGATGGGTAGGAGGGCACTTGATGCTTTTCTCAGCATCATTTTGCTACACATAATCACCCCTAGCTGCTGCCCACCCCCACAGAACTTCAGATGATCATTTGCAAGTGTAAATATGCACCTGGAACTGGGGGGGGGGGTACTGTGGAGAGAGGCAGAGATTTGGCTGGGGCGAACTTTTGCAGCTCACTGTAAAACAGTTAAGTAAATCAGCACTCCACTGCTTAAAAATGCAGCCTTCCAAGTCCGGTTCTTTTTTTCCTGTTCTTTTTTAAAGCACATACAAAACATGGTTGGGAAGCTACGTGAGAAGAATTTGCAGGTAATGTCAAGCTTGCTCCTAAAACTAGGTTAACTGTGAGTTCAACCAAAGATTAAGACACGCCAAAGCTGCAACTGACATTGTGGTCTGACTATGTGGACTAAACCTGTGGTGAGAGACAACTCACAAACCAGTGACGATCGTGCATGTGGTGTAGTGCTGATGACTGAAAAAAAGCTGGTGTCCTACTTACATTTTTCAGGGAGTGGGGGCGGGGGAGGGCGAGAGCAGGTCACCAGAGGTGTCCTTTTGGTGGTAGTCATGATTCACCTCTTATATCAAAGTTCTACACTCAGCAGAAGCGGCAAACATGCCTCAGTCTGCAGTCTAGCAGCATGTGCTTTGGCTGAAATTAGTTTCAAGCAGCCAAGGATGGTTGGAGCTTGTATAACACTTGAACAGCAGGTCCACAGTCTGCGATGAAAATGCACTTTCAACATGAGTTTCAAAAACAATTTGCGATATGTGATGGCCCAGGGTGGTTCCAGCTCAAACCCAGGATGTGGGGTAGAGTGTCAAAAGTCCCCAAACTCTCAGGACACACTTAAAATATCTTCTCCCAGTCTGTTTTTGTATTACTATTTTTTTGCAAATATAAACATTAGGGCAGCAAAATAGGCATGACCCAGACACAGTAAAAAAACAACAACAAAACTCTTATTCTGCTCACTTCAGGGGATAAATTTGCTTTGGGCCAAATGGCATGTTACATGGCAGGTCAGTCATCATCTAATTATGGATGAGTGTGATGACCTGGTGTAGCTACTGAGATATGAGTAGGAGAGATGGGTGGGCAGACCTTACCCTGCTCTGTCTCACTGGATATTTGGTGCAGCACAAACCTTGGCTGGAGGGCCAGGGAAGTGGGTTTGCTGCTGTTCACAATTTGTTATCCCGCACTGGGAAATCTCTGCCTTGGAGCAGGGCAGCATCTGAAGTTGCGTCTTAAGAGACAGGGATATCGTTGGTATGCTGTCCACCCAGCTGCGCAACATTCTCCCTGACCAACCTGGCTGAGGTCATCTTGAGAATGGTATTGGTGGATCCCAGGCAGTAATTCTGGGTGACTTCAACATCCATGGCGAAGTTGCCATTGGCCTCACAGTTTAATCACAGTGCCCTGAGAAAGGAAGAGGCAAGGGGCCACATGCCTCTAAAACAATGTTAGAACAGCACCTACTTCTTATTAATAATATTTTGTTGCTTTTTGTTTTTTAATCTACATTTATATGGTTAAATATTTTAGTATGGTTAACAAGGCTTTTAGGCCTTTGGGCTAAGATCAAGTATAATGTAATCTGCTTTTTCAAAAGCAGCTACTTTATATTTTTAGTTTACAGTTACAGCAGAGTAATATGCTTCTTGACTGTTTGATCTTTATAGTTTTCAGGGAGAAGAAAATAAAACATTTCCGGCAAACAATGCCTCAGGTACCATCCCTCTGAGTCAAATGTGGAAAAACAAAACATTTTATGTTGGGGTCTACACTGAAAATCACTTAGGAACGAACTGCTCAGAAGAACTGTATGTTCACCTTGATGATCTAGGTAGTGTGCAGTAATTTCTAAACTTTATTTTTTAAAAGCTGGTTTTGTTTTTAGTCTAGTATATGACTAAATTTATAAGATTAAGGTCGTGATGGAAGATTTGAGAATAGAGTGGCTGGGAAAACCCAGCCAGATGGGAGGGGTATAAATAATAAAATAATAATTATTATTATTACCTACAAGATGCTCCAACCTATTAATGCCTCCTAATAGGAATATTAGTAGCCAGCCATGCCCACTTATAGCAGACAAGTCTGCACAACCCCAAATTTCCCCTCTTCCCCTCACCATCTGTCAACATTCTGCAGCTATTGAGCCTGCTGAGTACCCACTGGACTATTTTTGTTGAGATTTGTCCCCTTAGTTTATTCTGTACTGCTGCAAACCTCGTTTTCACAGAGGCCCTCAGCACCTGAGTTTGCTATTAAAAGGAGTGATACTTCTAATGGTGCACAGATACTTGGTGTATATTTATAGGCATGATCTTAGGTCCAATCTTTGCTCTGTGGATTCTTCTGTCCTGAGAGCTGAAGAGCTTCTTCCATGAGTGCCTCTTCCTTCTTGTGGGTGCAGGTTTCAACATACCATTGCTATAATTTGAAAGAGGCAGTAGTTTTATGGCTATAGTGCTTTGCACAACTACTGGAAACTGCATGATTGATGCCTTGTCTACATTAGGAGTGTGCTCAGATAGCAGCTATGCATACGATAAAAGAGGAAGTACAGGAAACAGAATTGCATATAGCCTGAAGTTACACTGGGTTTTGTGCAGCACACACCTTCCGCAATTCCAAACCCAACCACCCTAATTTCTTAATCTGCTGTTTATCCTAGTGGGGATCAGAATAGCACTAGGAGATTGATTCACTCACTGCTGAGTTGAAACAGATTAAACCAGGACCTGGCCTTCAGAATTCATACTGAGAATGTTTAGAAATTAGTTGTCCCACTTAATTCATCCAGAGCTATTTGGCCTGCTAGCTGGGTTCTGTGCTGCACCTGTTCTATGCTTGTGACAGACAGTGATCTTGGCTTGTGGTCCAATACTTATATGCTTGAGGTAAAATACAGCTAGAATCAACTACACATAGAGCAATATCTTCTTCTTCGGCGATCACTCGTAGCCGAGTAAGATTGTCTTCCATAAACACGGTTTTAACAATGAGTCCGTAAGTGACTGTGGAGGCCAATTCTGGATCCACACATCCTTCCACAGTGGGGACATTGGTTCCCGGGTGGAAGTTGATCACGGTGTAGATTTGCCAAGCGTGCCTTCCTCTTAGCACATTTCTCCCTTGTGTTCTGAATTTGAGTGTCTTCAACGTCCATGACACCTTTGGTAAAGGCTGTTCTATATATCCCAGTTAGCCACTAGGACATAATTCCTGAGTTGGTTAAACTGGCCTTCTGCAATGTACTCTTTTTGCCTTTCCTCCAGTTGCTCCCTGACCTTGTTTGCAGACGACCTTGGTTTTAATTCTTGAAATGAAAGGCAATATAATAGTAGTAGTAGCAGCAGCAGCAGCAGCAGCAGCAGCAGCAGTTTAATTATTAGAGACTGGATTTAACATTATTTTATCTCTTTTAGTGGTACCAGCTACACCCATTATTATCCAGATTGTAGACTCTCCATTATTTAAGACTACAATACATTGGGAAAAGCAAACTGCAATCAATGAGACTTATTGTGAAGAACGATACAAGGAGAAGATAGGCGAAACTTGGAATGTGAGGCAACCCATTCTGGGTTTTGTATGTATCATAAGCAGTGGTTTGGCTGCCGCTTTTCATCGATTTTGGTGCTAAACCTTCCATACATGACTTTATATAGTAACAGATAGGTAGCTGTGTTGGTCTGCCATAGTAAAAAAAAAAAAAAAAAATCCTTCCAGTAGCACCTTAAAGACCAACTAAGGTGCTACTGGAAGGAATTTTTTTAAATTTTTGTATAGTAGTAAGATTTCAATAGCTTCCTGGGCAGAGTTTTACAAATACAAGAGTTTTATAAAGACATGGATGTGAAATGTATCCTGCTCCTAGGATGCGTATGTTGCATATATTCATATACCTTCTACATTTTGGTGAAACTGATTTTTTTATTTCTTATTGTACCCTTTTTATAGACAAATAGTATGTGTCCCTGACAATTTACCCTGATGGAGTGTGGTCCTCAGCAGGAAAAAGTTTCCTCACCTCTGTTTTATGAAATAAACTTGCATCCAACAAAGACTTAGAGCCCATCTGTAGTACACTGTCTTTGGATGTTTATTATTAGTGAAAAGATTGCTGTCACTGACTTATGGAAACACAACTACAGTGGTGCCTTGCAAGACGAAATTAATCCGTTCCGCGAGTCTCTTCGTCTAGCAGTTTTTTCGTCTTGCGAAGCAACCCTATTAGCGGCTTAGCGGATTAGCGCTATTAGCGGATTAGCGCTATTAGCGGTTTAGCGGCTATTAAAGAAAGGCTTAGCGGCTATTAAAGGATTAGAGGATTAGCAGCTAAAAGGCTATTAGCGGCTTAGCGGCTTAGAAAAGGGGGGGGGAGCGGAAAAAAATCGGAACACTTGCAAGACGTTTTCGTCTTGCAAAGCAAGCCCATAGGGAAAATCGTCTTGCGAAGCAGCTCAAAAACGGAAAACCCTTTCATCTAGCGGGTTTTCCGTCTTGCGAGGCATTCGTCTTGTGGGGCACCACTGTATATGTATACAGGGCCAACTCTCCTGTATGTATATGGGGGTGGGGGATGTATTAGTATACATAAAAAGTTCACACATAATATTTTGTACCTACATGAAGAAAACATGCTACCTGGGATAGTATAGAGCAGCCTTCCCAGATGTTAGGTCCCTAGATACTATTGCACTACAGCTCCCTTCATTCCTAGCCAGCATGACCAGTGGCCAGGGATGATGGGAGTTGTAGTGCACAAGCATCTGGGACTACAGATGTTGGCATAGTGGCTAAAAGACCGAGCATAGTTGCTAGAAGGATGAACATAATCTGACAGTCCTAGTTTGAATCTGACCTTGTGCCATGAGCTCACAAGGTAGCCTTAGGCAAGCCACTCTTCAACCTAAGTCCCCTCATCTGCTACATGGGGGATAAGAGTGATTTGGCTTACAGGTGTAATTTTATATTGCTTGTGAAGCACTTTGAACACTTGAAAGTACTATGCTGTTGTTTATACTAGGAATAGCAACACACACACACTTATTTGAGCTTGTTATCATGAGCATACAATCCATACTAACAATTTAAGTTGTAGGTATCTCTCTTCTACCTCATGTAAAGTAACTGAGTGAGTCAGACTATGCCCAGCATAATTCACTCTAATAGTGATATCCCATCCACTGAAATAGAAGAGAGATTCCTTTGGTACAATTTTACTTATATTTAATTGTGAGTGGTCTGAACAGTCCTCATGCAATAAGGTAGGTTAATCCAGACCAGTGTCTCTCAGAGGAACACTACCTTTCTGAACTGAAATTGAGGAAGGGTGGTCATCAACAAAAACAAAAAGAAACTGAAGATACACCTCACCTTTATAAATATACAGAGATCCATGACTTTGGGCTCACAAGAGCAAATGCTTTGAAAACATTTTTTTCTCTTGACACACCAGACCTTTTTTTTAATGGCAGTGATTTTGTAATCTCTGATCTAGACAGTGGATAGAACAATACATAATTGTCCTGTTGCTTTTCCATTTTAGGTTAGAAAATGGGGTGCTGACTTTAAAAGGGAACATCAAACTGAGTACAATTTAGATGCAAACATGGAGTATGAGTTTCAAGTTAGATGCAAACTAACTCATGCCCAAAGCTTTTGGAGCAAATGGAGCGAATCTGCAGTGCATATGACTCCTGAGGCAGGTGAGTTTCACTGCTCTCTCTTCCCTGACCCCCAAGTCCTTTTTTCAGCTGTACAGAGAGGATTGTAACAGGAATGCTTCAAGGGATTTACCATATTTTTTGCACCATAACACTCACTTTTTTCCTCCTAAAAAGTAAGGGGAAATGTCTGTGCGTGTTATGGAGGGAATGCCTAAGGGTGGCATGCCTACGGATTTTCCTCCTCTAAAAACTATGTGCGTGTTATGGTCGGGTGCGTGTTATAGAGCGAAAAATACGGTAAGTTGCAACAAGGCAACCAAGCATAGCATTCTGAGCACATTTTCAGCACCAAGTGTGCAAAGGAAGCTGTACCTTAATCAGCTCAGGAACTGGAATACCTGATTATATCTTTGGTTGTGCTCTTATTTCCTGTGTTGTCTTCTACAGATTGTATCACTTTGGTAGCAAATATTACCTCATTGTGGTATTATGAATCTTAAAAGTCCATGGAAAAATCCCCTGATAAGAGAGAGTATATACCCTATTTCAGTTTCAGTTGCACAATACAGTGTGAGCTGGAAATTCATTCATAAATTGAAAAGTGAAATGATTGTGCCTATCCTGTCTCTACAGCAGAGGAGTCAACAACAACCTTTTCCCCTCCTTTGAAGTTTTATATGCAAATAAAAGTAAATTCCAGCACAATCCTATGCATCTTCACTAAGAAGTAAGTCCCGTTGAGTTCAGTGAGGCATTAGGAATGGGAAAGCCACCTTAGACATTATAGAGAATCATAGAATGGTAGAGTCGGAAGGGACTCCGAGAGTTATCTCATCCAACCCCCTGCAACGCAAGAGTTTCAATTAAAGTATCCATGACCGATGGCCATCCAATCTCTGCTCAAAAACCACCAAGAAAGGAGAGTCCACCACCTATCTTGGGTGTCAATTCCACTGTCAAACTGTTTTTACTGTCAAAAAGTTATTTCTGATGTTTAGTCAATCTCCTTTCTCGTAACTCCTTTCTCGCCATTGGTTTGGCTCCTACCCTCTGGAGCAGGAGAAAACAAGCTTGCTCCATCTTCCATGTGACGGCCCTAGATATTTGAGATGACTATCATATCTCCTCTCACTCTCCTCTTTACCAGGCTAAACATACCCAGTTCCCCCAAATTGTTCCTCATAAAGCAAGTAGCCTTATGTAACCAGAAGTGGATTTTTGTGTGGATGGACTATGAGCTTAGTTCTGGTACTTAAAACAAATTCCTGGATCCAGAACTGTTTAGTTCTATGTCTTTTTTTGCACTGACCTCCAGCAGATCTTAGGGTTCTGATCTTTTGTGAAAAGAAACAAAAGTAGATTTTGCAGGCCTGAAATCTGCCCCTTCTAAGGGGGCTGTGAGGCCAGCAAGGCAGGCAAACAAACTTCCCAAAGTGATGTGTGTGCTATCTTCTATATGAAGCTCCATATTCAACACAGTAATTTAGAAGTACAGATATTTATTAATGATTAAGTACAACATCCGTCAACTGGACTCCACTTTTTCTTTCAAAGCTGACTACCCAATTTTGTGTGTGTGTGTGTTTTACAGCATCTTAAGCTAAGCAGGCTATAAAGGAAAGAAGTTAAACAAATCTAATAGGCCAGGCCTAAATGGCTCTAAGCAGGCTCCCTCTAAGGGGCATGAGAGTTGCAGGGTGGGCAGCAGTACTAGGCTTGGCTTTGCCTCCACCTGCAGCAACAGTGGCAGCCTCATAGGGCAGGGGAAGGCCACAACCAAGGATTGCTGACAACAGGAGGTGAAACCCTGAGCCACACAGCCTCATTTGCCTAATGTGCCGCTGCAGTGCTCTTAGGCATGGGTAGGCAAACTAAGGCCCAGGGGCTGGATCTGGCCCAATCGCCTTCTCAATCCAGCCCGTGGACACTCTGGGAATCAGTGTGTTTTTACATGAGTAGAATGTGTGCTTTTATTTAAAATGCATCTCTGGGTTATTTGTGAGGCATAGGAATTTGTTCATTTCCCCCCCCCCCAAAAAAAAATAGAGTCCGGCCCCCCACAAGGTCTGAGGGACAGTGGACCAGCCCCCTGCTGAAAAAGTTTGCTGACCCCTGCTCTTAGGCCTCTAGGAGACTTTATGACAATACAGTGGTACCTCGGGTTACATACGCTTCAGGTTACAGACTCCGCTAACCCAGAAATAGTACCTTGGGTTAAGAACTTTGCTTCAGGATGAGAACAGAAATTGTGCCGTGGCGGCACAGCGGCAGAAGGAGACCCCTTTAGCTAAAGTGGTGCTTCAAGTTAAGAACAGTTTCAGCTTAAGAACGGACCTCCAGAACGAATTACCGGTAAGTACTTAACCTGAGGTACCACTGTAAGCTGTTATAGTAGAAATAGTAGTAGTGACCCCTGCTGGCAAAACAAATGAATAGTACAGAGAACTTACCAAGTGCCCCCTCAATCCATTTTTGAGGGGGAAATGGCTGGCTTTCAGGAATAAGACCATCACTCCTTCCCCATACCTGATTCTAATAAATGTACATATAGATGTGGATAGACATAAAAGAATAAAGAACACAGTTGCACCTACCAGTGGCAGCAATAAGAGCAACTCTTTCCTGATTCTTATGTATTTAAATATTCTTTCTTGTTAGTTTTTATGTTTTTAGCTCTGTACTATTTGATTTTTCTTTTCTTAGCTGAGCCTGCGCTTTTCTGCCAAATAGGATGGTCTAGTGGCAACCTCTAGTCTTCATTTCCCACACTGCTGTAGATCACCATACACACAGAAAACATCTCATTAGCTCCAAATGTTCACAGTTAGATTTTGCAATAGATGCCTTTGCTCTTTTATATATATGCAAGACCAAAACAACAAGTAACAGACCAAGCCAGACTTTTTACCATGAATTAAATTGAAAGTCAGTGGGCAAAAAACCCCCCTCATATTCAGATTTGTTTATTTTTTTGCATTTTGTTTGTTTATCTGCAGAACCTTCTTCTATACTCGATGTGTGGAGGTTTCTGGGGCCAACTTACCCGAATGGTAGCCAAGAGGTGGTCATCTTAATCAAGGTGATATTTTCCTCCTTTCCAGACTGAACACATTGCAGGTTAAGGGAGTCCAGGGTGGTCTTATTTTCATAAGGTCTAGAATTCAGAAAGGTGTTAAAAATATAAGGCAGTTTCTTCAGTTGGGGCCAATACTGGAAAGAATCTGCCATGGGGTTGTATTTGGACTCAATAACGTCACTCTAAAGGCTAGGAAAAATACACAACTGCATAAAGGAAACATTAGAAATGCCACTTTCTTACTTGATTCTAAGAATTTATTTAAATAAGGAAAAATAGCTGGGGAGGGGACAACTTGGAGAGGTGAAGCAGCAGGGAAAGAGTTAAGCAAGCCTTCCCCCAGCTGCTTTCCCAAACTCCTGGTGACCTCAAACAGTGAGGCTCTTCTTTGCAGTGGCTTCTGTTGCAGTGGTTGGCAAGCAGCTAAGGAAATGCAGGTTTAATCACATTTTCCCCTTAGCTGCTGTGCATGTGAAACTGCATGAACCCCCCACCCCCCCAAAAAAACCCCACAATGCAGCTTTCTAAAGGCAATTATCTTGCTTTCTCTTCCTTCTCTTCCTTCCCACATCCCAGCCATTTTTTCCTAAGGAGAGCAGAGGAAGAATTTTGGGCTACAGGGTGTTCTGTGAAAACCAAGGAGAAATTGTGGATTTATGTAAAACGACAGAAATAAAATGCCAAGTTTTGGTTCCCCCAGCAGTTACCACTCTCCATGTGACAGCACATAATTCAAAAGGAAGTTCCAAACCTGCGAATATTACAGTGAACCAACCTCCCCACAGTTTCCATGGTAAGATAAAAGCAGTACAGTACTTAAAAACTTTTGAGAAATGGATAATGCATTGTTAAATTGTGTCAGAGAAGAAATTGACCCTATGATTTCCCAACATTCAGACCCCCCCCCCAACTATATAACTAACTTGACTTCTAGTTTGCTCCCTTTGGAAGCATAATGTATTAACACACAAACAGGACCACTTTCATCCATTACTACAATGCCAGTTTTGGAGATGCCAAACCAGATAAGTATTCCATTTCAGCAAAAGTATGAAAGATAAAGCAAAAAGCTGACATCTAAACATATCAAATTCCATTTTAAAATCATGTCTTAGCCATCATGACTATTAAAAACAACAACTGAGGACAATATGGGAATGACTATTATCAAGTTTTAAATGAGTTGGAATTCATAAAGAATATACAGATGCAAAAGAGGACTTGATTCCTGCTGTGCTGTGCAAAAGAGGGGATTTCAGCAGATACAGCTATAGGTAGGGGTGGACTTTGGTACTATGGCGCCCTGAGCTAGGCCAAAAGTTGGTGCCTCTCCCCAGCCCTCACGCCATGCTGGGCTTTGGGAAAGAGGTGTGAGATCTCCAGCAGGGTCCTACAGCCCTCCCACCTCCTCCCCAAACTGGGCAAGCACTAACTAGGCTTTGGAAAGGAGAACTGAGGACTCGTAAGACCCAAGGAAGCTGTCAGAGCCCTCACATCTCCTTCCCATGACTGGGCAAGTGGTTACGGGTGTTCTCTCTGCTTGACAACCAGTGCAAAGAGAACCAGCCATGTTGCCCTCAATCCGCCTCTGCTGTATGACAAGCTACACTGGCTGAAATTCCCTCTTCTGTACAAAAGATGCAGGATCCCTGTTCTCTTTTCCATCTGGTCACCCTAGGTGAATGACAATCTGAGAAATACACCTTTGCGGTCCCATTAATGCCAGAGGGGTTTATGCCTACGTAGATGGACACGGGATTGCACTCCTAGATGGATCCTGCAGAATAATCACGACAATATTTTTGTCATTTCTGCTCTCTCAACATGAGAGAGAAAGCTAGTATTGCAATTCCACAGTTCTGTCCTGGTTTTGGACAAGCTTCTCCTTTCTAGCTTCACATGATGCTTCTGGCTGTTCTGCTTCCTTAGGAGTTTATGGATCCTAGAGAGTCCAGCTCAGTACAACAATCCCAGAAATTTTATTCCAGTTAACTATGTGATGCTAGAAGAGAACCTTATCAAAATTATAGCTCTTTACCACCATCCACTTGGGTTGTAGATCGGCCTCGAAATGTTGAGAACACAGGTGCCCAAGTTTACTCTCTGGGCTGATTCTCAGGGACAAGTCACACCCCAGACAGCACCTCTTTAATTTTCTGCCCTCCAGCAGGAGATATAGAAGTATAATCAGTCGTACCAACAGGCTAAAAAACAGTTTCTATCCGTGGGCTGTTAGGCTGCTGAACAGAAAATAATATAGTGCAACTGACTTTCGGGGTTGGTGTGTTGTGCGACAAGCACACAGAGTGCAATGAGACTGAGTGTTTGTGGGTGGGGGAGGGAGGCTCGGTTAATTTCATTGTACACAGGTTGTACATTGACAGTAAAGGTATTATTATTATTATTATTATTATTATTATTATTATTATTATTAATCATTCAGCAACTGCAGCAAGTGGTGAATATATTATACTTGCAAAATGTCCATCACTTTTATGAGCTTCTCTGGAATGCATGTATATGAAGGCATTTGTCTTATCTTGCTGCTGCAGGAATAGCAGATCAGAATTTGAGGAGAGGAATGTGGTCATACTTGGATGACATCACAGGCAAGGGTCCCAGGCCCTCTTTTGCCCATTGGTGGATGAGTATAACAGCGGACAGGGAGCTTGCAGGAGGAGGAGGAGGAGGAAAAATGTTTCTCTGGGTTCTTTCCCTCCAGTTATACAATTTCCTTGATCCTTATTGACATTGATCTTTCTAGTGTATGCACTTAGCTTAAAGAAAAGGTCCTTATCCTCACTTGGTTGATTTCCAGTGTGCCAGACAGAGATGAAGAAGCTGCACTCCACTGTATGCTCCCCATCAATACACCCTTCACTCATTTCAAGGGCACCTTCTTCCTATTGTAAAACTATTTCAAATATTTGGCTAGATTTTAGACAACAGTCAAAGTCATCCCTGCTGCTTTCCCCTGTAGATTTCCCACCACCTACCAACATGCAAATGAACCGCGATGAACAGAAAGGGATTTCTGTTGTATGGAAACCTCCCCAACCCATTGGAAAAGTAGTTTTGTGGTACATAGTGGAATGGACGTCTGCAGGACATGGACTTGTGTGGAAAAAAGTCCCCATCCAAAACACAACAACATATATCAAAGGTAAAATACAAGCCAACTCTTTTTTGTGGCCTTCATGATATGTTGGGCTGATGACATGCATAGCTTCTTAAACCCAGAATAATTGAGCCGCTCAGGAACAGCCAACATGGTGACCTGCAGATGCTCTCAGACAACAACTCCCATCAGTCCCAGATAACCTATCTTATACTCAAGGATGATGGAAGCTGCTGTCCAACAACATCTGGAGGGCACCAGGTTTGCTACCCCAGGAGTAGATTTTGCAAATATGAAGAATCACTTTTAGTGAAATCTGTTTTCCTCACCCTTGGTCACCAAGAAAGCATCTTTTGCGGAGGAAATCTAGTTTAAAATCCAAAAGACAACAAACATACCAAACCTACAAGCAAACTTAGCAAAGACTACCAAAATCAACATGGACAAATAGAGCTACTGTGGGAACAAAATATAAGAAACCCACATTGAGCCACCTGAGATGCTTATGTGGAGAAAGGGATACAAATGTGATAAAACATTTTAAAATGACTGTCTGCTCCCCCACCCTTCCCCAAGAAGTCAGAACAAAATCATGGGATTAGAATTCATTGGTTCTTATTTCTGAAGTTTTACTCATGATTCCTTTTTAAAAAATTATACAGTAGAACTTATTTTCATGATTAAAATAAATGAATAAAACATCATCCTTACAGAAAATGTCAGAATGGGGCATAACTTCAACATTTCAGTGTATGCTGTGTATCAAGATGGCACCAGCAAGGCCTGTTCCATCCCGAGTAAGTACCATTGGGGCCATTGTAAGGGGACTGGCACTATTTCATAGCGTACTGTGTTTGAGCTAAACTTCCTCTATGGAATGGTCATATCTCCCTGACTAAAAAATATTTTTCAATGTGTTTGTGTATATATGGTAATTATCTTATTCAAACTGGAATAAGATAGTTTCGGGGCATTAACTGGAATTAAACATTTCCTTAAAAGGTGTGGATGAGGACATGTTTCATAAATAATGTACAGTACACACATTTGTTTGCTGTATGTACCCATATTACTCTGTAGAGAGCCATAGTAATCTTTCATGTCCACTGTGTGTATATATGTCAGAGAGAGCAGCAACTGGCCCTGATTCACCTGCGTACATACAGGAAAAAAACTAAAGATAAGCACGACTTTCACATAATTAGAAGAAACATACTAAATCAGACATTCTTGCTCATTTCTGTTAACTTCCCTTTAGTTGTATTACATCCTTTGATGATTTTAAAGTTCTTCCATCAGAGATGCAGTATAAGACTGTTAGATAACCAAAGCAGTTCTACACCATGAATAATAATGCCTTGATAGGAATTAAGGCGAATTTGCCAAGGACAATGAAAAGTAATAGGTTTGCTGGAATGACTTTTATGCCCAGCCTTGATTAAGCAGATTATTGTGAAATAGTAGATACTGTACCACAATTATGTAAAGTGTTACTGGATTCCATTCAAAGTAATACACAGGCTTTAACTGCTGAATCAGGGGACCCTTCTGTCTATCAAGGTGTATTACTGTGCTCTTACATACAGATCCAACCCCTGTATCCTCAATAATATTAGTAATAATAATTTTATTATGTTTTTTATATGTCCTGGAAGCCTCCCAGAGTGACCGGAGAAATCCAGCCAGATGGGTTTAATATTATTAAATTTATTATCTGCCCTTCATCAATAGGTCCCAGGACAGTTTAAAACAGCTGAAAATTAAAAACAGTTAAGGCAGATTACAATCACAAGAACAGGGTGGCCCTGAAAGCACAAAGGGTAAAGAGGTGTGTTTTCAGCATTTAGTGAAAGCTGTATTGTGAGGAAGCCAGATACACCTGGGAGGGAATTCCACAACTTAGGGGCTGCCACAGAAAATGCACTCTCCTGGGCCACCACAACCCAAACTTCTGAGGCTACCAAGAGGGCCCTCTCTGCTGACCATAACACCCAGGAGTGTCTGAAGGGACCTTATCTTTAGGGGTAATCTCAATGTAGCAGGCAGAAAACCAACAGCTGGAAGTTTTCTGAACACGAAGATGCAGGAATTGCACGGGTTCCTTGGCAAATCCATAACTCCAGCCAAAAATGATGAATATTTCATACATACTAAAACCCTTGCAGAAAACATGTTCCTGAGATTGCTTCTCTAAAGCTCTAACTAAATTTAGAAATTACACCACAGGGTTAATAGCGGCAACATCCCAGCTACTCTAATAATTTCCTTTTACTGCCACATCATATTGCATTTTTTTTGTTAGAATTTGCTGTGGCTCCAAAGACCACAAGGCGGCAGTGTTTAATGAAAAATTATAATACGTACAGTAATTTTAGGGCTACTGCCGTTACCTACATACAGTTCTGTTGTTTGAACAAAATCTCCATTTCTTAAGCATAATGGAGCACAATGCCCATTCTGTATTTCTATCACAAATGACATTTTGGCCCATTCACTCCTGCAGAAATGTGGAACTATAAAGAAAACAAATGCATTCTTTTAGACTGGTGAGGGTGAATATCTAATCATTCTACTATTTGCTGCTGGTGCTAGTAAAATTTTCACTAGAAAAAGGAAAAGTCAAAATGACACTTTCCCTTTTTTGAACTGGAGCTCTCTTATTTTTCTAATGCTACAAAGAAAATAGCACACCCTCTGGAATGCGCTTCCTGAAGAACTGCTGCACACTGCTTCATGGTAAAGCTGAACCAGCTGCTATTAAGTCCCTAGATCAAAGGAATGTAAACTTAACACCCCTAAATAAAATGGCAGTGATCCAGAGTGAGTGATCCACTCAGTGGATTTGTAACTGGCTGACTGACCGAACCCAAAGGGTGCTCATCAATGGTTCCTCTTCATCCTGGAGAAGAGTGACTAGTGGGGTGCCACAGGGTTCTGTCTTGGGCCCGGTCTTATTCAACATCTTTATCAACGACTTGGATGATGGACTCAAGGGCATCCTGATCAAATTTGCAGATGACACCAAACTGGGAGGGGTGGCTAACACCCCAGAGGACAGAATCACACTTCAAAATGACCTTGACAGATTAGAGAACTGGGCAAAAACAAACAAGATGAATTTTAACGGAGAAATGTAAAGTATTGCACTTGGGCAAAAAAAATGAGAGGCACAAATACAAGATGGGTGACACCTGGCTTGAGAGCAGTACATGTGAAAAGAATCTAGGAGTCTTGGTTGACCACAAACTTGACATGAGTCAACAGTGTGACGCGGCAGCTAAAAAAGCCAATGCAATTCTGGGCTGAATCAATAGGAGTATAGCATCTAGATCAAGGGAAGTAATAGTGCCACTGTATTCTGCTCTGGTCAGACCACACCTGGAGTACTGTGTCCAGTTCTGGGCACCACAGTTCAAGAAGGACACTGACAGACTGGAACGTGTCCAGAGGAGGGCAACCAAAATGGTCAAAGGCCTGGAAACGATGCCTTATGAGGAACGGCTAAGAGAGCTGGGCATGTTTAGCCTGGAGAAGAGGAGGTTAAGGGGTGATATGATAGCCATGTTCAAATATATAAAAGGATGTCACATAGAGGAGGGAGAAAGGTTGTTTTCTGCTGCTCCAGAGAAGCGGACACGGAGCAATGGATCCAAACTACAAGAAAGAAGATTCCACCTAAACATTAGGAAGAACTTCCTGACAGTAAGAGCTGTTCGACAGTGGAATTTGCTGCCAAGGAGTGTGGTGGAGTCTCCTACTTTGGAGGTCTTTAAGCAGAGGCTTGACAACCATATGTCAGGAGTGCTCTGATGGTGTTTCCTGCTTGGCAGGGGGTTGGACTCGATGGCCCTTGTGGTCTATTCCAACTCTATGATTCTATGATTCTAGAGACATACACATACAGTTCCCATTGCCAGCTATTGCAGAGTTTGCAGCAGGTGTGGGTGGGTTTACTAGACATGTCATCCAACTACAGAAATATTTGTTGATTAATCAGTTAAGTTGCAATTGATTTAGATAGCTAAACTGGTTAAAGTATGCCTATGAATAAAACATTTTATCAGAAGAAGAAGAACAACATTTTTGTTGTTTTTAAAACATTAATAAGCTTAGGAAATCTGATTGTATTGTCTGGAATGCACAAGCACTCTATCAAAATAGATAAATAATAATACTTTCTACACCAGAGTTGACACCAGTACATGTAATTTCATTTAATTCAATTACAGATCCTACCAGGATGGCTACCAACAAACAACTCTTTTTGGCAGAGCCAGTGTCGGCACCTGGTATCCTTAGGCAGCTGCTAAGGTCTCAGCGCCCTTACATCTCCTCCCCTGCCCTTGCATGCTGCCAGAGCACTTTGAGCAATGCAAAGCATTTGGATCAAGCAACCTTTTCAATTTCGCAGAATGACCTCAACCTGGCATCACTCAGGGGCATTGCGGGAAATGGAAAGGGTGGCTAGATGCAGCTGTTTCGCACTACAGCCAAGTAAGCATAGTACTGACAAAGAAGGGCGGCACTAGACGAGGATGCTTTACCCTGGACCTCCTCAAACCTGGAGGCCAGTGGGACACGAAGAAACCCCAAACTGACAGAGCTGCTGAATGAATGTAGACAATACCCCCCCACACACACACTACACTACAAAAGATACGTTGGCTGGATCCTAAGGCTGAGTTTTAGGAGAGATACAGTCCCACAAGGGGAGCGTAACTCCGTGATGACACACACGCTTTGCATGTGAGAAGTCCTAGGTTCAATCCTCAGCCTCTCCAGGTAGAATTGGGAAATCATGGGGAGTTGCTGCCTGCCAGCGAATACCCTGGCCAGTGGTTAGAGATCATGGGAGTTGTAGTCCAATAGCACGTGGAGGGGTCAGAGCTTCTCACAGTGGTGTAGGCAAATATTGTGTTGCATGAACTAGATGAATTCCTCGCTTTATGGAAGTTACCTCTGTTCCTTGTTCACAGAAGCGACATGTTTTCACCAACTGCAACTTTGAGAATATTCATCCAACAACCAGTAAATACAAATTGCAGTTTAAATGAAAGCACTGAAGGGTTTCATCCCTTGGGAAAAGTGCTTTTGGTAAACTAATCACAATACAAGGGAACAAAGTATTCACTACACTTGCTGTTGTACCACAGTGGAAGTCATTCTCCTTTTTTGCTTTTCTTTCTCCCATTCTCTGAATAGCATTGCCGGGGAAAACTCAAGACACATATAATGGTCCAGGAAATATGTTTGCGGTTACCAACGGTAGGAAATGTCTCTGTGTCAGGTTTCCAGAAGAGAGGTTTTCTGTGTTACCAGATTTGGGAGGGATTTTTTGGTTGTTGGGTTGTTGTTTTTTTTACACCAGCCAGTGATAACATCTCAAAGAGGTGGGAACTGAGTGCAGCATTCACTGACGTGATTATAGGGAAATGAAAGTTCAGGGTGTTTTCACACATAAAAGAGCTAACTCAAATTATTCTCAATTCAGAGACATCCTGGGTTGAATATACAATATGAAAATAGTCATATGAACTTTTAATGGTTGATTTTTAAAATTGTCAGTCGAGTGGCTAAAGGCACACAGAGGAGATTTGGTGTACATAAAACAACAGGGGTGAGATGATGTGTTTGCTCTTCAGGAAACATAACCTGCCATCACCAATTGCTATCTTGCTCCATACAGTATCTCACATTCCATCAAACTGGCATGATACCTCTCAGAATTTACTCAAGACTTGATTTGTCAACTGTGGATCTAATTATGCTACTATCTAATTTGCCAAGGAAACACAATTCTCTAGTTAAGCATCTTTATCACTCTGCTAAAGATAAGAAAGGCTAACAATGTGTATCTTGAGTACAAAGTGCCATTGCCATCATATTCATGAATTCTATTAAATTTGTCAAGCATGGTCAAATCAAGCTTCATAATAAGCATAAGGCTCCCAGCCAGTTTCAGTGGCACCTTGTACTGAAATACATTATAAGAAACCTTGACAATTTGAAAAGCCCTCCTCGGTGCATCAGCTTAGCTATTCAGTGGTTGATATGGCATCATGTGAACAGCTATGAGTAGAAGCACATGGTTGTCTATACAGGACACATTTCTAAGATGCAGGTTCAGCAAAAGCAGGAACAAAGCACTGTGATGATATACATCTGAACTTCACAAGCAATTGGTCAAGCATCATAAAGATATGATGAATTGTTTTTATTCAGCAAGTGAGGTGTACCCTGAGCTAATTCTAAATACACATATGGTGTAAAATCAAAGTGCTGATCATTTCTCTCTCTCTCTCTTTTTAAGGTGATGGTGATGATGGTGGTGTTCTGTGGGGAACTGGCTTTGGAATGTTCTTCTTATTTATAATTCTTTTGAGTTTGATTGCTACAAACATTAAGAGGTACAAGCGTGAAGTGTTTCCCCAGACTTTTCTCCTTAGCCTTCGAGCAAACTTTTCAGCCTTGGAAAATGTGTGTGCAGTGCCTGTTTGCGTACATATTTTCCCTTATTAAAGCAGGGCAAGGGTGATGGTTTTGTAGTTGATTTGTAAAGTTATTTAGGGCTGGTGAAAGATTGGTCCTTAGCTGTAGTGCAGTATCTGACTGCAATTAGGCTGAAATTGATGGCAAAGCTGTGTATTCAAGTGTAAAACAACTGAAAAGCAGGATGTGAGGCAACTTCATGCATAGAAGTGGTGGGCAAGAGAAAGATTCTATGACATATTTGACAAAAGATTTTCTCCATTCTCCTCATCAGAGTTATTTTTCTCTCAACGAGAAATGTGCTGGGGGTGGAGGAGTGATCTGGGAAGGGGCTCTGGAAGAACAGAGAAAGGGTTCAGCGCTCCTCCTAGTCACTTGCCACTATTGCACCAAAATCATTCCAGACCCCATTTCACTTGTGTTTCTTGGTAACTGCATTTGAAGTCAAGGAGCTGCAACCATTACATATAATTCTGCTCTCAACCTTATCTAATCTACATAAGCATTTCCAATCCAGTAATGAATTTGAACCGTGATCAGTTCTTCCAAAATGCAATTCATGTGTTGTGCTTTTTTTTTAAAAAAAAAAAAAGGGTTAAAACAGCATTTTGGTCGATAACACCGAAATGGCTTTTTGAAGATTATCCTAGAATGCAGAACAGCAGTGTGATCAAATCACTTCAGGTAACTCCACAAGTCAACATTCTATTTATTTAATGTGTCTAAAGAAACTAGAGTGAAGCAAGGTGACACCTTGCATTTGTAGGAATAAATGTTTGCATGACTTTAAAAACAACAACAGCCCTGTATGCTTTATTTTATGACCATTACATTCAGAATGTGTTGTGGGCCTATTTGGCTATTGCTTCTCATGTTCATCTCTCTACATGGCATGATCAGGACTTTGCACTCCTCCCCCTTGCTACAAGTGCAACATAAAATTGTCAGATTAGGAGATGTGGAATTGCTCAAGATAATATATGACTTGATCTACTATTATCAGCATTCATCGCCCATTATTCAACTTAGTTCCATAGCTATTCATTCTTACATTCAAGTGTAACCTTAACTTAAAATCACAAAAAGTAATCTTTTGAAGTGTGAATACTCTCTTCTCTTTCTATGCATAAACAAAGGCTTACAGTAATTAAAATGGACCAACTCTGTTAACTGCTGACTTAAAAGCATAAAGGGGAAATAGTTCAGAATCAAACAACAAGTAAAGAAAAGCAACGAAGAAATTCTTGCCCATATAGTAGCCTTAACTCTGTAATCCTGAAGAGCTGCTATCAACCAGAGTGGACAATAGTGGGCTAGATTATGGACAAGTCTGACCTAGGATAAGACCTTATCTACAGAACTAGCCAGGCATTCACCCTCAGGAGGTTCCCATCTCATGAGAGGAAAGAATGGAACTATAAAGTTAATCACAACTTAACTTTAGATAGATTGGTTCAAGTTGCATTGCATAGATTTTGCCTGTACCCACATATGCAAACCTTATTTTAACATTTATGTAGTTATCTTTTTATTCATGTTTCCTATCAGTTTTACAGATGCCTCAATTTATTTTATTATAATGTGTTATTTCTGTGTTCATTGCTCTAGACTGAAACTGAATAGCTGTTTGCTACCTCCCCACGCCTACATTTTATTTTTTTTTTCTGTAATTGTTTCTTAGGGGGAAAATGGTGGCATAACACACAATTCCACTGGGTTGTTCATCGATCATGAGGATGCTGTCGTAACTGAAGTGGAGGAGACACTGGTACACAAGGAGTATAAGGTTGTAGATCATAAAGAGGAAACTAGAGAAGCAGTTCTGGATAATGTTAACATTCCAGAAGACATACTGTTTGTTGGCAATTCGGACATGATGGAGGAAAATGGCTACAAACCTCAGATTTCCAGCCCAGCAGTCTTACAAGACAGTACTTATGAAATACATTCTCAAAGCCCAGATAAAAAACCAAACACCCCAGCTCTGCCCGTGAGTAGTTTAATAAAAGATTTCCCAAGTCCCATGGCTACCACATGGCCTATTGTTGGTACCAATGAAAATTCATTTTTATTTGATAAAATCAGTCTTGTTTTGAACAACAGTAAAAGTGGACAGAGCAACATGGTCAGCTCAACAGATGAAGAGCCACATACACCAACAGAAAACCAATGGAAGCCCCTACTTTCAGATGAAGATATTCAAGAACAGACCTTAATACCAGATGAACTTCTCTCTTGCTTAAATGCTGTGAATGAAGATTCTTCCGATATAATGTCTTACTTTCCTCAAAACGTTGCAAAGTGACTTTCTTATTAGGACTGAATATAAGATTTCTGCAACCATGACAAAATTCTGCATTTTCAAGTAGAATAACTCAAAGTATCCTCAACATTCTCAGTTCCCATTGTCCAATTTAAAAAACAAAACAGCTGCAATTGCAACCATAGCATTACTTTCTCATGCCACTTTCTTACCTTGAGATGAAACCAGAATGCCATCTTGTGAATCCTCTTCTAAAAGGCAAAATATCATATGATCCTATCATGGTTATCAACTGCATCAGCTGCAACTGCCGGGTTTCCAGCCAAGCAACTGCACATCAAGTAACTACAGATAACCCAAGTGAGCCAAAGCCAGGTAAAGGCAAAGATATCTCAAGATCCCTATAGTCTTGCTGAAGGAAAAATTATTCACAATTATGATGAACAGCAAGATAAGTGTGACCCAAATCAAGACATGGAGAAATTTTTATTTGGTTACAATTCCACCATACCTGACATCTTGTCTCTATAGTTGTATCAGTTTCCAATGCCACCAAGAAGGGGAAGAATCTAATTATGAGGCTTCCCCCCCCCCCCAGTTTATCCAACTCTTGATCAAATATGTTTCTAATAGGGGTCAATTCCTTTCCAGCTGCAAGCGCCTGTTCTTCTACAGTTGCCTAGTTGGTGTTGACCCATGACGGGGCCTTTTCAATGGTGGTTCCTTGTTAGTGGAATTCCCTCTCTAGTGAGGTGTTTCTGCTTCCATCATCATTAACTTTCCAGAGGAATTTGAAAAACATTCCTCTTTACCCAGGCATTTGGTGGCTGCAGAATACTGCCATGAAATAATGGATGAAATAATGTTTTAAATTGTAACTGTTTTTTAAAATAATGTTTTAAATGCTTGCTGCTTTTTTTTGCTATTAAAATGTGGGTGTGTTTGATGTCTTGAGCTCCTTTGGGAGGGAGGTGGGGATAGAAATCAAATATAGAAATAAGTAATATAGCAGGTGTGGTGAGGCCTTGGCTCACCAGGTGTTGCTAAACTTACCATTTTGATCAGCCCCACACATTATGGACAATGGCCAGGAATGACGTGAGTTCCCTACCCCTGCAGACATGGAGTACCTACTGCAGCCTGGCTAAGCCATTGCTTAAAACTGTTCCTTGTGACTCATTCTCATTTTGCCAAGGTAGCATATGAATGTTCCTCACAACAGAGCCCTCATCACATAGATCCCTCTCTGGCCAACATCAGTGGACTCTGTCAAGGCAGAAGGTGGCACAGGCAGTTTTCCTACATTCCTTTGTGAGGTAAGAGCCAGCCATGATGAAGCAAATTTGCAGTGGCAACCATGTTGCTGAAACGTATGAGCCAGGACTGGGACAGTCCCCACAGAGTTGACTCATGGCCCCTTTAAAAGACAAGTCACATACCTATCAAGAACCTTTCAAGATGTCTAAAACACACAACCTTAATTTAGCACTTAGTGAGAGGATATAGCTGACTTTAGAAAATTTAACATCTGAAGGCTCTCAGACGCATGATTTCCTAGAAACTGAAAAATGACATTAAACACAAATAAGTCTCTAGATTGCAAGTTGGTCTAAAATTAGTAGTTGTTGCTCTTGCAGGAAGGAAATAGTAAAGGAAAGCCACACACGTAAGACGTATGATATAGAAAATTCTTTGGTTATTGTGTTCAGGACATTTTATGCACCTCAAATAGAAATCCACTCAGTTCTTGTTATATAATCGGGTAATATTTCTGTTTTGCCAAGAGCCATAACCTTGTATTGCAAATAGCAATTAAATTTAAGGAACAGAAAATAATCCTTTCATATCCACCTCTTCAACTATATGCTGTGTTCATTATCATCACTCAATGCAATGATACAAACACACAAAAAATAGCTTTGAGTTACCCTAAAGACTAAACACAACGCAGGAATCTTTTTGCCCAGCATGGGGTTCAAACCCACAACCCTGAGATTAAGCGTCTCATGCTCTGCAGACTGAGCTATCTTGGGGCTATATTATTGATCACAGAGCTGATAGTACTGCAGATTAAGGGATGTTTTCCTGAACAACCCACAGCTGAGCTCTTGTGCAGCTTCTAGGAATTTAAATGGAGCTTCTATTAGAAAACTTCTTGATGGATTAATGTGAACATAAGAACACAGGAAGCTGCCTGACACTGTATACACTATTCCATTTATATCACAAAAAATACAGTTTTTTTCTCAGTCCAGAATCATTTGTGATAGTCCTCAACAAGCTACTTTTAATGTAGATTGATTCTAGATCCTGTCATCCACAAGGGTGGTTGTGGTTACTTGAGATTGTGTGAAAACCCTGCCCTTGATTAGATTATCCACCCTTTTCCTGTCTGCACATGCCCCAGGCGAATGAAGAAGGAAGTGGTGATTGCGCTCTAGGCATTCACCCACCCACAGCCTCATTGGGCAGCTGGGGATTCACCACCCGTTGCTGAAACCACCTACACCTGTTTCCAAATGGACACACTTCAGGTTAATGCAGAATCAATCTGTAATGAGCTTTAGTGAATGAAACCAGTTTCTCAAGAAGCGCTTTTCGGGGGGTGGGGGGGTGTATGCAATAGATCTAGATTGTGTGTAGTCTGCATATATAAAAAATCTAGTCTCCATGGATTCTAGAATATAATATGTGTACACAGCCTTCTACCGAGTCAGTCCACTGGTCAATCTAGTTCAGCATTGTCAACACTGAGCAGCGGAGTACTAGGTCAGTGTCTCAGAATGTCAAGGATTGAACATGAGAACTTCTGCATGCAAACCAGTCATTTTCCTACTTCTCTGCAACATTTTTTTTTTGTAGAGAAGAGTTGGGAACAGTAAGATCAATGGACTCTGCTATTCACAGATCTCATCTCAAAACCAGTTATAAATAATATGTAGGCGATATGACTTAGGTGTACTTTGAGTAGACTAACTGTAGCCACTGAGACTTCAGTTAGTCATGACTAACTTGCATTCTGTTGATTTCAGTTGGTTAGCTTAAAGCATCACTAAGTCAGCAACTAACCTAATGTTTCAAACAATTGCAATATATATGAAGGTTCACAGGATAGGTTCCATGTCTTCTGCTTCTTTTCTAAACATTTTGACATGGAACTTGCTGCTTCCAAACTAGATTAACCTTAGTTGGTCAATGGTTTAACTTCTCAATGAATTGATATCAATAAGACTAGTTCAGTGTACTGTAAGTGTGAATGAAATGTCCTCTAAAGAACACTTTGAAAGCACTAGCCATATATAATTCAAAGAAGTAATAGTCCAATAATATTATGCTCAATTTTCCTATAGCAGGTAATGTTGACAGAATTTAAGACTGTATTTCATATTCACAGCTGCAGGGGGAGCAGAATGGGGTTGAGGGTGAGGTTTAAAGACTGTCTTCAAGGCAAATCTTTAAAAATGTAGTATAAACACTGACAACTGGCAAACACTGGCCTGCGAGCGCTCCAGTTGGAGAACAGCCTTTACCAAAGGTGTCATGGGTTTTGAAGACACTCAAACTCAGGATGCAAGGGGGAAACGTGCTAAGAGGAAGGCACGCTTGGCAAATCCACACCATGATCAACTCTTGCCCGGAAACCAATGTCCCCACTGTGGAAGGACGTATGGATCCAGAATTGGCTTCCAGAGTCACTTACGGACTCATTGTTAAAACTGTGTTTATGGAAGACAATCTTACTCGGCTACGAGTGATAGCCGAAGAAGAAGAGAAGAAGAAGATCTGGGCAGTCATATGAAAGCTAACTATCCATGGTTGCCCGATTTACACAGTCACTGAGATTAGCTGGTTGGACATCCCAGGGTAATTGTAATAAATGGTCTAGCACCATTTGATGTTCTCCCATTGCTGAAGTTGAGCCAAACTAGTTATTATCCTGATGTCTGGTTTCTGCTAAAAACAGTGGATGTGTTGTTAGCCTCATCAATAGGAGTGTAGCATCTAGATCAAGGGAAGTAATAGTGCCACTGTATTCTGCTCTGGTCAGACCTCACCTGGAGTACTGTGTCCAGTTCTGGGCACCACAATTCAATAAGGACACTGACAAACTGGAACGTGTCCAGAAGAGGGCAACCAAAATGGTCAAAGGCCTGGAAACGATGCCTTATGAGGAACGGTTAAGGGAGCTGGGCATGTTTAGCCTGGAGAAGAGGAGGTTAAGGGGTGATATGATAGCCATGTTCAAATATATAAAAGGATGTCACATAGAGGAGGGAGAAAGGTTGTTTTCTGCTGCTCCAGAGAAGCGGACACGGAGCAATGGATCCAAACTACAAGAAAGAAGATTCCACCTAAACATTAGGAAGAACTTCCTGACAGTAAGAGCTGTTCGACAGTGGAATTTGCTGCCAAGGAGTGTGGTGGAGTCTCCTACTTTGGAGGTCTTTAAGCAGAGGCTTGACAACCATATGTCAGGAGTGCTCTGATGGTGTTTCCTGCTTGGCAGGGGGTTGGACTCGATGGCCCTTGTGGTCTCTTCCAACTCTATGATTCTATGATTCTATGATTCTATGATTTAATCTCTAACATTCAGTAGAATTTTATATTGTGTCATGTGGAGCTGAATCCACCCCACATAACTGGCTGCTAGTGGGGCTCAGGGAGACAGGGGATATACAAAACATAGTGATGTCTAGAGTTCTGCTAGATAGTAAGGGGACTGAAGATCTAGGTCAATATAGGGCAATATCTTGTTTGGGTCTGGACGTTATTCTAGAGACTGCCCTGTGTTAAAGCTATTTTGAACATTCTAAAGGAACAGTACAGTATTATAACAATAGGAAAGGAATAACTGCGGAAAGCATATTTTATGTGAAAGTGACTAGTCTAGCTAAATGGTTACCAACAAATCTTTTCAAGTAAATGAAACTGCAAAGCAACACCAACTAGAAGACCCAAGTCTAACAATAGAAGAAGAGGAAAAGAAACTGGTGATCCCTGCAGTCTCAGATTCTCAGTCAGTTTTTGCTCATTTTGCTATCTTGAGGTTAATAGCAGTGATGGTTTGGAAACTGACATTAAAATTGTATCCTTTGTAGATAGTAAGTTATACGTTGTACAGAGAAATAGATTGCTTGTGCTGCTGATTCCCCACCCCGCAAGGTTCACCATTTGTTTTACTATATTGAAAAGAGAAGGTTGGATACATCTTACAAACATCTGTTTCTTTATAAAGGTAAGTAGTAAATTGGAGTTTGTTTTTTGTTCTCTCTCTTGCTTTTTCTTTCAACATGTATCTCCTCGTGAAGCTAAGTGGTAAATAAGAGTTTACTATTACTATTTATTAAATTTAAATTAAATTTGTATACCACCCTTCATCCAAATATCACAGGGAGGTTCACAACATAAAAATACAAAAGAAGAACACAAAATACACAATGAAAACAAGAACAAACCAAACCCCCAGCTCCCACAAACCCAATCAAAAGGACATCAAATGTTAATCAGCCCAACACCTGGTTTTTCTGGAAAATGCTTTCAAAGTATATGGTGAAATTTTACAAAACTTTTGTAAAACACTTTTTTCTAAAACTACATACAAGAGGCACTGCTACAGTATCCCTGAATCAGTTGGCCATCCTTAAACCTTGGTTTAAAATCCTGCAATGAAGGAAAACCTACCACCTTCTGCAACAGTCTTCCCCACTGTTGAGCAGCTTGTATCAACAAGGAGTTCTTCTCCTTGTTGGCCAAAATCCTTTTTTGGCCAAAATCCCCTTTCTTGTCATTTGATCCTGTTGGTTCAAGTCTTACCCTCTTGAGCAGAAAAAAAAGCAAATTGGATCCAATTTTTCTAGCCTTTGAAGACAACTTTCATTTCATATCTACACTTGATCTTAGCCAAAAGGCCGAGAAGTTTCCTCCACTTAAAAACGATCTATTAATGGGCTGGGATCCTGTTACCGAATCAGAATGTTTACAGCTAATTAAAACACTCAAGAATGGCAAAGCTCCCGGTGAGGATATGATTCCTCCTGAGGTGTTTAAACTAAATGCCCAGTGGTGGGCTGCTATTTTGGCCCAACTTTTTACGGTAATAAATGATACATGCAAAATCCCAGAAAACTGGAAACTGAGCCTGGTAGCCCCCATCTATAAGAAGGGAGACCCCCAAGACCCCTCAAACTATCGCCCCATAAGTCTCCTGGACATTGTGTATAAACTTTATACCCGCTACCTGCTAAATAAACTGGTTGACTGGGCTGACCACTCATTTCATATCACACTTGTATCTTCTCCATGCTAAACATACCCAACTCCTTCAGTAATTACAAATGGAATAAAAGTGGACTTTTTCCAATCCCACTTAGTAAAAGATGAGGGCTAATTCAGACTTGCATTTGACCTGTACCTAGAAAGCACAAGACAAGTGGGAAACAATTCAGACCAGGGCTTTCTAAGCACACCTGGTTTTGCCCTTGCCCTGCTGCTTTTCCCAGGAAAACCAACTCTAGCGATAAATCAGAACAAATGTCAGTCCTAAGAAAATCTGATTGATGTTTGCTCCAATTCAGCAAGAAAGATCAGGTTTCCTCAGGGAAAAGTAGTGGGGCAAGGGCAAATCTGGAAGAGCACAGAGTTGTCTTTCTGAACT
Organism: Podarcis bocagei; assembly: GCF_964188305.1. NCBI lineage: Eukaryota > Metazoa > Chordata > Lepidosauria > Squamata > Lacertidae > Podarcis > Podarcis bocagei. The sequence continues at coordinate 65,375,873 of NC_138129.1, forward strand.
TGATTAATTTGCTAAAAAATAAATCAATTGGAACAATAGATGAGAAAATAACCAGTGACATATGTTTTGAAAAGGATGGAGAGGATAAATTGCCATTAGACACACAAACATACACAAAATGGGTCTATAGGTTCTGAAAGATTAACATGTTTGTTCAAACAGTTGCGAGAATGTGACCTGAAATGCAGAATATGGATTATGAGTTGTGTTGGTTCCCAAACAAAACTTGGGAACGTGTATTTTTTGTTGTTGTTTTTAATCAATGAAACAGGAAAGAATCACGATCTTGCTAATGTAGGGTTCGAGCCCCCCATTAGGCAAAAGATTCCTGCATTGCACCTTTCCAACTCTCCAGTTCTATCATTCCTTGATCCCATCCCAAATGGAAGATAGATGCACCATGAAGGAACTTCCTGAATAGCAGGAATTGTTATTCACATCACAGATAAGCAGTGCCAATGAGAAGAAACTAGTGCGATGCTAAACTGCAGCACTGACCTGCTCCCCCCCCCCTTTTTAACAAATGATTTAAAACCTCACTATCAAGTTGGTTTATAACCTGCTCCTTTCCTTCCCTTTCCTAAAAAGGAATTACTTAGCACCTCATGATTAAAGTTGGTTTATGAAATATATTAGAACAGCGACTGCTCAAGAGGTGGGAGGGGGAGAGAAAGTGCCATGACAGGGTAAAAGAAGCCACAGTTTTAATTTTTATCCCCATTCACCGTTTTGTAGCCTGAAGCCAACCAGGTCTGACAGAGAACGCTGAATGGGGGGAAATAGCCACCTGGGGCTGAGTGAGGCTCATGGGACCTTTCGTGCAATCCTTGAAATGTGGCTGTACATGGCACCTTACTGACAAGAAACAGAATTGTCAGGTGGTGAGTGAGGAAGCCAGTATGGGCGGAGAGAGGGAGACCGATGTCTAAGCAGGCAGGAACTTTGACTGCTGCTTTCACACAGACACACACACACACACACACACACAGCCAGGCTTGCTCTAAGCAGCTTCTGTGCGGCCAGCCCATGAGGTGCCGATGGGAAGAGGAACTTACATCTGCAGTGAACCGGGGTGAGTTGCCGCATAGATGCAGATAATAGATATATACAGTGCTTTTTTCTGGGGGGGACGACGCAGGGGTATGCATACTCCGAAACATTTTGTGAATCTTTGTGCTTTTGTCCATTTACTGTATTTATTTTTCCTGGTTTGAACTATAAAATGGTGATTTTGAGTCGAAATGAGAGTACCCCTAAACATTTTTTAAAAGAAAAAATAGCACTGGATATATAACTGAAAAGGAAGGGGAAGAAGGAGCTCGTATTTGCTTGGCACCTGAGGTGAAATCAGGGACATAAGCCTCCTTACTGGGCAAAAGTATAGTGGCTTGCGACCCCTCATCTTTTTAAAGCAGAAAGAAGCCAAATTGTTCCCTCTGATTCCATAGTAAGATCTATGGTTTTAAAGTAGAGAGTCCTATTTGGTTCACAGAGCTTACTCTTAGGTCATTGGGTATGGGTTTAGAGCCCTTCTTGAACATAGTGCAGGTAAGGTCCCAGCTGGGCATGGGGCAGTGCCCACAGAAATGCTACAGCTCCTGGTGTATCAAAACTTTTGCTAAAGAGAAAAGTTGAGGAGTGGAGAAGGAGTCAGAGGCATGTACATAAGCAGTGGAGATGCCTTGCCAAAGAATCAAACAGGTGAACAAGGCATGGAAATGCTCTACTTCACGCCTTGTGTGGAAGCAGCTCTCTTAAGGGAGAACTTGTAGGAGGGAATAGAGGCCCTTTCCAAAAGCTTTTTTATTTAATTTAATTTTTTAATTAAGCTTGTCCTGAGCCAGTACAATAAACTAATTGCACCAAGTGGATAAGCCAGGTTAAATGGTGTTGCAGTGGATTCATGTTTCAAAAATCTCTAAATGGTGTGAGTATATTTCCCCCCCCCAAAAAAAAAATAGATGAAATGCAGAGACTACAAATAATGCATTGCTTTTAAAATAAAAAGTTTTGTAAACTATCAGGACACTGATGTGACAGGAGATTTGCTGGTGTTTGCCATTTCACGAATGATTTGGGGGGAGATGGGGGTGCTGAGCCCACTAATTTTGTCTTAAATAAATCTAAGTGGTGCAGGCATGGGGCAGAGAGGAGCTCATTATTATAGTATGATCGCTATCCAAAAAGTGCCCACCTAGTCTTCATACAGCTGGGTAACAACTGCAAAATTAATAATAAATCAGTGGAAAAGTCCCTGACAATGATGGGGAAGCTGTTCTAGGCAGGTGCTTCATGGCAAAGGACACAGTTGAAAGAGAAAGGGGCCAAGGAGAGATGAGTTTGCAGTGCAAAGTGTGGCTGCAGCAAGAAGCAGGGGATGAGAGATGATCAGCAGGACAAAGTGATTTCAAAGTGAAGACTAGAACATTAAAGCTGCTATACAAATCAGGGTATCACTCGCGTGTGTTTGTGTGTAAGATGTAGTCAAAGATTGGGGAATGTGGAAAATTACCAAGCAGATTCCGTTTTAAGAAATGTGTAGTACTGAAAAGGAATGCCTCAAATTCACTGATCCCTTTATGAAGGATTTAAGCATTTGAAAACCCCACGGCTGAATGCACATCTTCTTTGTTCTCAACTCTTCCCCTCTTTATCACAAATGTAACAATTTTAAAAATCATTTGTATGCCCACTTTCTTGTTTAATTCTCCTCTTGATGAAGTTAGTATAACTGGCACTTGCAAACAATTGTTGTTGCTCCCACAATTTTTCCTTCCGTAACAATCCCATTTGTGAAAAGTACTTTTTCTTTATTTTTAGGTTTCTATATTGTTTAGAGGGTGTGGAGAGAGAGGTAAAGAGGTTACAGTCTGTGCGTAGATATATTTGAAGATCAGAGGAGCTTTATAAAGCTTCTGCCTTATATTGCCCCACAACTGGTTTCTCACTTTCCCATCCTCACTCCCCTCTAATTTTTACATTAGGAAAGGACCATAGCCCAGTGGGACAACATCTGCCTTGCATGCAGAAAGTCCAAGGTTCAAGGTTCAGGGGTCTCCAAGTAGGGCTTGGAAAAACGCTTTCCTGAAACCCTGGACAGCAGCTTCCAGTTGATGTAGGTCAGGCATAGGCAAACTCAGCCCTCCAGATGTTCTGGGACTACAACTCCCATCATCCCTAGCTAACAGGATCAGTGGTCAGGGATGATGGGAACTGCAGTCTCAAAACACCTGGAGGGCCAAGTTTGCCTATGACTGATGTAAGCAGTACTGAACTAAATAGAGCCATAGTCTGACACGCTATAAGGCAGCTTCCTATGTTCTCATGGCATTGGTGGACTTGGAGACAGTATGGTACCCAGTAGGCTTCTGGGTATATGGTTTCAGGCAAAGGGACATATGATTCTAAAGACAGAATTCCATGAATTGGTCCCCACTGGAAGAATTCCAAAGAGGATCATTTGATATTTTCCGACTTAAACCTGTGAGGTATTTTCCCCTGCTTCCCTCAACAAACTGCCTACATTAAAAACAATTCTTGTAAAAAGGAATCACACTTCTTTCTTGTAAATGGCCTGGGCTGCTCACTCATCCATTTCTGAGTGCTTGACAGAAAAAGAAACCAAAAGGAAAAGCAATTCATCTGGTTTGCTTTGTTACCTGACGTATCAACCTGAACAAGCCAGACAGCCATACACCATCTCCCAAAGAGACTGTGGGAACAAGATTTAATGAATAAATTTATATTCCTTCCTGATGGTGAAAGAAAAGGCTCAAAAAGAAGGTCCAAATTTCCTACAAACAACAATTTTCTACAGTGACTGTGGAGCTGGAAGCAGTCTGTAGTAATCCCACTAAGGCGATCATTTTATGCTGATGTAGACAGCAATGTGTAATAGTGGTAGGACCAGTGATATTTGGTGTGGAGACAGAAAGGAGAACACAAGACCATCCTTATCTTCATTTGGGAAATGCTGGAGGATGTGGAAATATAAAATATAGTACATTATTGAAGTACTGCTATTACAGAATACTTTTCTTGGCAAAATATCCTCCATTTCAGTGCTATTTTTCTAGAAAAACAGTTGCCGGAACTCACCACCAATGCCTCCCCTGTTCTCTTAGAATGACAATGGCACCCACTTGAGAGATGCCAGAACTGAGTTCTGGTGAGTTCCTGCTGGGGGAAAAAGCCCTGCCCTATTTGGTTGCTCCTGCCTCCCTTCCCCCCCAAAAACAGCTGTACTCAGTGACGGTATTGTCACCCACATGAGATGGCTTAGAAATTCAAAGGTGACATAATTAAACCATTTTTGTTCTTGGCACACAAGCTATTTTCCTTTCTCTCTAGCTGGGTCTTGTAATTCTGAAACGTTAACAGAAATCTGTTAAACCTGTTTGAGCAGATGTGGGGAGGGAGGGACTGATATTGTACACACAGAGACACACAAAGTGAGCGGTGTTGACTCTCTTGTCATACCAATTTAAAATGTCTGGAGAAACTATCATGTGCCCAGAATGCCAGCATAACTGAACACAACCAGTGGTGTATGGTTACATAAAAAAGAACACACTGCAGTGTAGCCAGAAGTGCCGTTTAAAGATTTTTCCAGTCACAGAAGGGATGTTTCGGACTTACAAATTAGCACTGTGTGAGAAAAGGGGAGAATCCAGAAAAGTAGGTTCTTGTTTCCCCCCTCACATTTGCACAAGTTCCAGAGTAAGGCTTCTGATAAGCCAATTCTTAATATATTCTTTTCTAAATGGTCACTTTATACTTATATTTTCCTTTTCCACAATTTTTATATTGTAACACAAAATAGTATGGGGAACCGTTGGTTCTCCAGATGTTGCCAAACTACCACTATCATCCCTGGTCATTGGCCATACTGGCTGGGGCTGATGCGAACTGTAGCCCAACAACTTCTGGAGGGCCAAATGTTCCCACCCCTATGTTAAATAGCTCATTGTCTGAAAACATTAATGGTACACATTTAGCTTTAGTACCATGTGGGTTGACTGAATTTTCCTTCTTGTTGATTCTGGTGAATTATACATTCACACTTTCACTGACAAAAAGAGATCTGTGCAAATGATGATTATAATAAATAAGAAAATCCAGTTTTTTACCGTTATTATCATTATTATTTATTAATTTTTTGAACTGCCTTTTAAATGTGACTCATTTACAAACGTACCATAAAAACAGCTATGGATCATTTAAAAAAAAAGTACCAGAAATAATAACTAAAGATAGATTTAGAAACAAAATGAACACCTAAAGGCAGAGACATTTTCATCCAGCTATAAAGGTTTTTCAAAACAAAAATGTATTCATTTTTTCCAGAAGGTATAGATAATGAACACCTGTTCTAGTTCAACATTACTAGTTAAGCTGTTACATTCTTATTGCCAATTATATTACCTGTGGCACAAAGCATATGAAAGCAGAAGTAATTTTTGCAGACAAAAACAACTTTTGAGGAACTTTTCCATTTGTGCAGATTTCTGCTGACGATACTCCCCAATTAAGTATACATATGATTCCAATTGGATTCATTTGCACTTGCAATTCCTCTGAAAGATTCAAAGATCAATTCATGTATATTGTACCTTTTCTCGTAATGTGCAATCTAAGTTATTTCAGCACAGCAAACAAAACAGAATTGGATTGCTGCTCTTTGACAACCCTTCACAGTCCTAACCTGTCTCCACTATTCTTGCTCTTCCACCTCATAAGACTGCAGAGGCCTAATTTTGCCCCTTGGCAAGCAAGGGATGGCAACCATTGAAATGGTTCCACCATACTTGAATATAGACCACAAGTGAGCAAACTACAGCAACTGCATCCAATGCAGCACTGATACTTCCTTGGTGTATGGCTTAGGGGAAAGGTTTCTCACCAAACTAACAGACAACAAATTAGGAGGATCCAGTTGTGTGTGTAAGCACACTGAAGTCAGAAAGTAATTACTTTTATTTGTTTTTCAGAACAGTGGCTGTAGCTGGTCTACTGTACAAAATGAATCAGTAAATATCATTAGACAGTAACCCCATTAAACCCAGTGGGGTTTATCACATAGGATTAGGGGGTTATCTGTGGTACCCATGGTGAAAATAGAAGCAAGACAGACTGTATCTGAAATATACTCAGAGTCCTGTAGTGATTTCATACTCTTTATTGTAGCTTGTAAAACAGTGATTGAATTGCCCACCAAACCTCAGGCTTTTATATACATTATTTACACAATGAGTCCCGTCTGATTGGCTGATTCTGCTTCCCTCCTGGACCCTGATTGGTCTTTTCCTGCAGGCCAATCAGTTGTTGCATTCTAGGATCCTACCAGCCTAACAGGCTGATTAACTTCTTCCTGGAGCCTGATTGGTCTTCTCCTGCAAGCCAATCAGTTGTTGCATTTTAGGATCCTACTTGCCTATTGTTCTAGGATCCAAGGTTAGTACATAGCAATATCCTGGATTAGATAATCCAAAACATCTTCATCTCTGGGTCTGCCCGCCACCAGCAATGTGGTTCTTGATAGAAGGAAGGTTGTCCACCGCCCTGACGCAGGCACCCTCTTTTCAGAGAGGACCTGGCAACTATAACGCTATGAGCAGCACATTTTGGGGGGAAATCAGCACTAGGATGTTTATCTGAATTGATGCAACCCAAAGGCTGCTATGACCTTTGGAATGATTCTGTTTCTCTGTTTTTGTTTAAGCACTTGTGCTTCCAGAAAAGACAGAGAAGCAGCAGCATTTGCTCATGAACCAGAAAAGAAACCCAAGAATATTGCTAATGAAAGGCAAAATAAAAAATAAAAAAAATTACAAAGAGCTGGGGAATCCTAAAATTAGGCCCTGCTCCTAGAATGAGCTTCATGTTTTAATGTAACAGTCTGTTATTTCTTGTAAAATCCAGATGCTCAACGTTGCACTGAAAAGTCCCAGGAGCTTGGGATGTGGTGGTGGAGAAGCTCTGCCTTCCTGTTCTGAGAAGTAGAAAAGATCCCTCAACCCCATTACCTTTGATGAGCAGCTAAAGGGGTTATTCCCCCCCCCCACCACCACAGAGATTTATTTGTTTGTTTTAAAACAGGGCAAGCAAACCCCAGCAAAAACCCATGCATCAAGATGTTCTTCACAGCACATGTTCCCTTAAAGGTTTGGCTTTTAGTACACATGGGAATAGGTAAGTATTTATAATCCCAAACAAATGCAGTGGCTTCACTATTTGGGGTTGGGGGGGATCCTTGGCCCAAACACCCTCAGTAGGATTCCTAAACCTGGAAGTGTTCTGTTCTGTGCATGGCAGGCGCAAACCTGAGAATCTTCTCATGAAGATGCTCCTACCAAGTAAGGCGATTGGCTCCCTTTGGCCCAGTACAGTCTACTCTGACCTATTGCAAGTCCCAAAGGCTTTGGGCAGAGGTCTCTCTCATCACCTGCTATCTAACGTGCTTTTAAGTTGGAGGTTTCAGAGGTTAAGCCTAGATCCTCATGAATGCAAATAACATGGCCTGCTATCGTCGTGATGCATAGTACCATCCCCAGTTGGGAGTGATGAGCATAACAACATAAGGAGTGCCTGCTAGATCAGGCCAGTGGCCCAGTTAGTCCACCATCTTGTTTTCCCAGTGGTCAACTAGACACCTATGGAAAGCCTGCAAGCGAGTCCTGGGCCTTCTCGCCTCCTGCAGTTTCCAGACACTGGTATTCAAATGCATACTGTCCCCAACTAACCTTTTATCAGGCTGCCACTAAATCCCAGTCGCAGCACCCTTTGGGGACTACTTTCTTTGCCACAGTGAGTTTCCATCTGTTAAGAAACCTTGCTCATTTGGGGGGGACTGCATGTTCTGGGGAAAACTCCTCCTTTTATTTGAACTGTTCTATCAGAAAGCATCACATTTTCCTTTCCTTTTCTCAATCTAGGAGTACATTTTGGGAGCTCAGTTGCTTGCAACAGTAAACAGTTGAGTAGCATTGCTCTCTCTCTCTCTTTCAAATATTCTGTTTATGTATTAGGCTAAAAACATTGTTAAGAACCACCCATCAGAGTTCCTAATTGTATAGCACTCTGCAGAGCCGATACATAGATTTACCTACTAGGAACTGCATATTGACTGTGGGGCCTATTGCTACAGCAATTGTAATTGCAGATAAAAGGACAGGCTGAATTATCTCTAAAGAACCTGCATTGATATTGACACAGGAACTACTTAAGCCTTAAGGGATATGATTATTTCATTTTCCATAATTGTTTCCAGCCATTTTCAGTTGTGTGCGAGAGTGCAGGAATCTGCCCTATGGCCATATATACTTTACAGTTTATTGAGAAGTCCTGCTACAATAAGATGGCTCATTTGTTGCTTTTGATTGCAAGTAGGGGCTCATCCAAACTTCCGTATGTCCCACAGCTAGGGTTGCCATATTTTGAAGAAGAATAAAAAAAGAGGACACATTTGCCAGAAACTGGGGCAGGGGGGAGGGGATGCGGGAACAGGGCCACGCCATGGTGGGGTGCGCATGGGAATGACATTGGTGGGCACCAGAGAGTGACACAGGAAAATTCGGTGCAAAAGGAAACTCCCCGGACATTTTGGCAAATTCAAAAGATCTACCCAAACAGAAATTTAACTCTGAAAAGGAGGACTTGTCCTGGAAAAGGAGGATGTATGGCAACGCTACACAGCTTTCCCACAGGAAAACCCACTCTTTACTGCTGAATCGAAGCAAATGTCAATCAGGTTTTTCATGCATTGACATTTGCTCCGATTCAGTGCTAAAGAGCAAATTTTCCTGGGTGAAGGGGCAATGCAAACAGAAAACTGCTCAGACTCCCTACCTAGAAAGCACAGGGCAAGCCGAAAAATTAATGAACAAGCCCAAAATTAATTCATTAGGATCAAATCACTGGAAAATATAACTGTTCAAGCAAAAATGAGCACCAACTGTATTATTTCTGTATATACACTGAAAGAATTCACTTGCTCCCTACGTTGTAATTATATAATATCAGGCCTGCCAGGCACATACCGTATTTTTCCATCTATAAGACACCCCCATGTATAAGGACACCCCCCTATTTTGGGGGACTCAATTTTAAGAAAAGGAGGGGAGATGGCCCAAAGTTGTTGAGCTTCTCCCCCTACCCCCTCACGCAGCAGCTGCGGGCAGGAAACACTCCCTAGAGATCGTTTCCCACGCGCAAGGCTCAGTCCCCCTCCAAACCCCATGGAATCTAGCTGCCCTGAGTGACACAGGAATTCATTGCAAGGGAGACACCTGTAGGTGGGGGTTTTCTGATCGTCTGCTTGAATCTAAACAACGATGGAAGCAAAAGCAGCAGGCATGCTGGTAGCACAGGGTTTGGGGTGTGCAATTAGTTATGTAAAAGGCTAGACAAGAGGACCTTGGAAGCCCAGACCTGTGTCTAGAAAGCACGGAACAAAGTTAAGTGTGGGCGATGGGGATCCCCTATGATGGGGATGAAATCGATCCCACCATTCTGCAGCTGATCAGTCATTTGAGAGAGGGAGTTTTCTTCCCAATCACAGCATGGTGGACTGGCAGGTTTAAACCTTAATTCTAAAGTTTAGCAGTATATGGTGACAAAAATATCCTTTCATTGGGAGGGGGGGGGTAACAGCCGTCAGCATCAGGATGGTTGCTCCAGACACCCTGATTTAGAACACATTTCTCTTACCATATAAAGGCAATATGTGAAGCAATTTTCCATTGCGGTATCCAAAGTTGATTAAGTTTCCAATAAATTATTGCAGCACATGTCATGTTTGTTTTCTGCATTATAGGGGAGGCATGAATGCTAGTGACACAGTCGTGTCAAATGGATCAACTGTGATTCTGTCCTGCTGGCTAAACAACAGTGGATCATCTAGCAATTTGCAGAACAAACATACAATAACTATTTTACACAACCACTCAGCAGTAAGCAGCAGCTCTGGCTTTTTGGTCAGTGCTCACATTTCACAGCACACATTTGGGAGGCAGACGTTCAAATGCCAACGGAGTTCTCGGCAGGAAAGGAAAGGAGTGATTGTATGTGGAGTTTACGTCGATGTTGGAAGTAAGGAAGTGCTTTTTTCTGTAAGTGTTTTGCTGGTGTTCACAGACAATATGTGTGTGTGCAAACAAAAAATATATAATATAACACGGCAGCAGGGATGGCAAAATCAAGAGGCTCTGGTGCCTCTCACTCAATAACTTTCATTTATTGAGGAATGGAATGTTGTGTCATAGAAACATGAGGTATTATTCTTTCCATATACTTTTTTTTTAACTGTGTGGGGCTTTTCACAGAGACATCCCTGGACTGCACCCAGCAGCACAATCCAGCTAGAAGTCAAGCATTTATAAATCCCATTCTCAATCAAAGAGATTTAAGCTAGTGATTTACTTTCCCATTGAAATCAATGGGACATAGCTTGGGGTAGTCATTCCATATTTTCAGACCTGTGTAAAGGGGGAGGGATCTTATTTTTTGAGGTATTTTATTCTTTAGTGATATTATATTGTGCACCAAACTCTTAGCATAAAAAGGGCATCAGACTCAGGGCATTCCTTGTCCCCCACTTCCTTTTTCTTTTTGCAATAGATTTACTGTTGTGAAGCATGACTTTCCTCAAGGCATTCTTTTGTTGTTGCAGGGAGAGAGTGTTTTACAAGCACTTTTGCACCAGGCAAAATCTGATCATCGCTAGATATCCATCCCCCCCCCACACCCCTCTATGCCTCTATACCAGTCATTCATTGATGGACTCTGAATTATGCTTTAGAACTTTGGGTCAGCAGCACAATCCTATTTTGCACTTAAGTAATGAAATAAGCAAATATGAACTCTTTGCATACATGTAATCTACAGGCCTATTTAATTAAGAATAAATGGATAAATACAAGTCCTAGATGCCAAAGGAAGGGTTCATATTAACAAATATTAAGCCACTTATTTTGTCTCCTTTTAAGTTCCTCCAGCCCAGCCCAAAAATATACTCTGCATTCAGCATGGAAAGGATGGAAGTACTATTTGCACTTGGGATAAAGGACACTATACCTACCTTGATACTAACTATACATTACAGTAAGTCTCACTTGTGTCTCAGTTTTTACTGTATTCCTGTTCACTTGCACCTGCCTGTTGTCTGAGTTCTTGCTACCTTGACCTCCTAAAGCCCCACCACCAGCAGCATATTGCACTTGTGCTGGAAACATGTCTCCTTGTGAAACCATCTTGGTTAGTCCTTCACAAATGGAATTGCATGTATTGTTTTGTACTGTTTCCTTCTACGATTTTCTTTCTACTTTCTGAACTACTTTGTGGGTTGCTAATTGTGTCATCTGCTATGGCCCCAACTCCTGGACCTAAGCAGCTCTGGGTTCAGATCATGTAATCTGCTTAACAGAAGTGTCAATTGACTGTATATAATATGGTACTGAGCAGTATTCAATTAACTGTCGCACAATGTTTTATGGGTGTGAAATTATTCTAATCTCAGCAACAAAGCAACATTCTTTGAGGGTAGAAAAGGGATGACCTATTCATCCAGGTTTATCTTTCTATTGCAGGCTAACAAATGGAACCACCAATGAAGCAACAGTATGGAAAGATGAAAGGAATCAAAATAGCTCATATGGCTCAGTAGAGCTCAGAGTGAAGTTGAATTTTCAGTCCACCTATACAGTTGTCATCAATGCCACCAATGGACTGGGAATGGTTTCTTCCCAACCAATTCAATTCACATTAACTGACATAGGTAAATGTCAGGAATTTGCCTCAATTAAATTCATAGTATTTGGCTGGCACTCCAAAGGCTTTCTAGAGAGTATTTGTTTGGGTGCAATTTCCTTTCACCCACCAAAAAGCCAATAAAACAAAAGAAACCTGTGCCAAAATTCACTTGGTCAGTGGCAGAGGTGCCAACTTGAATAAAATATTGGGGGCGGGGCAGATAAGCTCCACCCACATAATCAATTACAAGACACACCACAGACACACTATTTGAATGACAATGCCCATCAACTTTGGGGTGGCCTGGCCCCCTCAAATATTTTAGGGAGGGCACGAAGAGACCTTGCCCCCAAGGAGTTGGCTCCAATGGTCAGTGGTGATTGTTTGCTTTCATGTCTAAACGGCAGGCTCCCACTCTGTCACAGTATATCAGAGATAGGGGGGTTGTGTGCAGCTTCTGTGGTATAGGACACAATTGTTCAGAAATGAAAGTAAATGCTATATACAGAGAATGACGTGTTAAACTCGGGCTACGGTTGAGTAGTTAACTTGTGAGAACAGCAGTACTATTAATCAGCACTGACTCACACACGAAACACTGAATCGCCTTTTTATTTTTTTAAAAAAGCCTTGATCGCAGAGTTCCCATATGAGTGAGTCATGTGAAGAGGGAGGACTTCACGTAGTGGCCATATTGCTTAGCGTGTTTTTGAAAAAGCACATGGTGGCAAAGTCCTTTGCAGTGGAACCTGCCTGCTTCCATTAAAATCTGGTGCCCATAAAGAGAAAAAGAGGTGCTGTTTATCTTTTAGATTTGTTAGCCACCTGTACTCCTAATTGTCCCAAGTAGAGAGATAGAATAATAAGTTATCTAGAACAGTGATATATATAGCAGTGGGAATAAAGAACAGTTGAAGGTGAAAATGCAGAGGGGCTAATGCATGCCAGCACATATCGGCATTTTACCAGTCAGTCATTTGTATTTGACTGGGGCATCTGTTATTTATTTTTGTGAGGGTGTGGGGGGAAGGAGCTGGACTCTGTCCTCTTCTTTAAATGAACATGGTCAAGGCTCCCCATGTAATACAGCTGACCAGGCTGCTCCTAGTGCAGCAACAGGAATGGACTCATAAAATAGCATACGTTGCTGGACACAATACAGTGGTGCCCCGCAAGACGAATGCCTCGTAAGACGAAAAACTCGCTAGACAAAAGGGTTTTCTGTTTTTGCGTTGCTTCGCTAGACGAATTTCCCTATGGGCTTGCTTCACAAGACGAAAACGTCTTGCGCTTTTTTTTAAAAGCCGCTTGAAGAGGTGCAGTTGCGACGGACCGTGCTTCGCCAGACGAAAAACATCGCAAGACGAAAAGACTCGCGGAACGAATTATTTTCGTCTTGTGAGGCACCACTGTATGTTTTCACGAGCAGTTCCCAATCCAGCAGAGGGGTCCGCAGCTCATTCCTCAAAAAATAAGAATCACTAGTATAAGCTTTCTGTGTATGACCACTGGCAATTTCAAGCTAACTTCTGTGTTTTCATTTATTTCATTTCCTTCAAATGCATTTTTGGTCAACATAAATCAGTGAAGCCACATGCACCTGTGAACCTCTCAGTGGCATTTGATGGTTTTGATGCAAGAAATTGCAGCATTTCGTGGCAAGATCAACAAGAGGCACAACACTTTAGATTAAGATACCAACCAATGAACAGCAATTCTTGGACCACGGTAATGTCTTCTAAATGTATTCTTGTATTACTAATGTGGCAAAACGGCTTGGTTGTTTACAAATTATTTACAGTAAGGTAAATTCCTCTTTCCATACCCAAGCTAAGCAACCCATACTGAAGGAATTAAGAGCAAGTTATACAGAATTAAGTTTTCGATATTTATCTCAGGATTACTAGACTTGGAATATTTCCCTGGACAACCTGCTCATAGATGATCCTGTGTATACATACTTGTTTGAACACTGCAAAGATTAAAAAGAAGCAGCATAGAAAAATATGATTGGTGTGTACACAAAACACACACTTCGAATTCTGCAGTCATCCTAGTTTCAGATCAGGAACAGGCAATTTTGCATAGATTCACAACCCAGTTACCAACTTAGCTCATACTTCTAAATGGATTTCTACTGATAGAAGCAAGGAACCTAGAAGTTCCTGGGCGCTAGGCTCCTCTATACATTTCTTCACCATTTTATAGGCCTACAGATAATATGTAAATCTTGCACTCATAGAGTTCATCATAGTAAAAGCAGTACTGCATTTAGAGAAGGGCTTTGGGCTGATGTCCAGGGCCCCTGTCAGCAGAAGGAAGAGGAGGGCCCCTAAACACAGAAGGGCTGTCCCTCTTAGGGAAATGAAGCGAAGTCCATTACCATCTAAAGCAGGGGTGGCTAACCTTGTTTGGACTCCAACTCCCATCAGCCCAAGCTAGCATGACCAACAGCCAGGGGCCATGGAAGCTATGTGTCTGAAGTGCCACATTCTAACCACCCCAATGCAAATAGATGCCCCCACCAGGATCATAAGGTCTAAAATTACCGTACTTAAATGTACCACCACCAAGCATAAGGTAAAAAATCATGTGATTCTCCAGGTGACAGTGAAAGAAATGACCTCACAACCTGCTGTTCTATTCAACTTTAATAGGTTAATGAGGTGCTAATGGCGCCAACACTGTTAATTACTCCTCAGTTACACACACCTCTGAAGAGACAGGATGAGAGCTTGTGGTAAAGGAAATGCACCATTGGTTCCATTCAGCAACTAATAGTATACAGTACTGTGATCCTGTATTGACCTAGCAAAGTGTTTCCCAAATTTAGGGTCTCCAGCTGTTTTTGGACTACAACTCCCATCATCCCTAGCTAGCAGGACCAGTGGTCAGGGATGATGGAAATTGTAGTCCACAGACAGCTAGAGACCCACGTCTGGGAAACACTGGTCCAGCATTTGGTTTAGAAAACAGTTTTGATGCTCACTGTATTTTCCTTTTCATTCAAGCTTGAAAATATAAACCGCAGAAGATATTATCTACATGACCTGAAGCCAGATACAGCATATGAATTTCAGGTTTCCTGCAGGTTCCTGCCCAACAAAGGATTATGGAGTGACTGGAGTATGTTGTTTCAAACAGAAGCAGGTGATACAATTTTGAAATGCCTAGCATTTATTTTTGTACCTATGTAGAAATCAGCTACGGATAACACATTCATGCTTGCAGCCAAATTATCATCTCATAGGAATTCGGTGAGGAATAGAAATAATATTCATATACCCTGGAGACCCAAGCAACAAAACAAGACATAAGAAAGAAATATTTTTCTCTGTTCAGCGAAACAGATACACAAGACTAAGTCAGAAGAATAAAGGATCTATAGTGAAAAGCTCTCATAGCAGTCATCACAAATCAGCAAAAAGGTATACATGTGGAATACCCACTAACACAGCAAGGATGCAGAACCAATGTCGTGTGGCCTGCACAACAGAACTTCCCCGCCTTGTCCTCTCCCTGCAGGCTCCAATGTCTGCCCTGGAGAGTCCTCCAAGCCTCTAGAGCAGATTTTGAGGGTATACGGGAGGCTGCAGGAGGGAAGTAAGAGGAGAAAGTGCCACTGAGGAGTAAGTCTGATGCATGAGCACGACAGCCTGTGGCCAGTCTGCCCATACTTATAAAAAACACCATCCACTTTCCTTCAAACTGGACCATCGCACAGACCATGCCACAAAGTTTTCATTTCCTCTGTAACTTAGAAAACTTTCAGCAACAATTTGTAGCTTATGGTCTTTGATGTCTTTGTGGGTTTTTGTCAAGCACAGAAAGACGTTACTATAAATTCTAACCCTTGCATCACTGACCACTAGTGACATAATCAGTTCCTGTCACTGACAGATGCAGCAAGAGGTGTGAACGTCACCCTCTCACCCCTTTGTGGCAACTGACATTTTATAGTAGTACCTGCAAACCTTTTAAAAGGGCTTGGAGTAAATGGAGGATAAGGGTATCAATAGCTACTAGCCATGATAACTATTGCTGCCTCTGGAATTAGAGACAGCATGCATTTGTGTGACAATTCAACAGTGAGAGAGGGCTGTTGCTCTCATCTCAGTTTAGAGGCTTTCCAGAAAGATCTGGTTGGTTTCTGTGGTAAACAATGCCATAGGTCCCTTCCAATCGGGATTCAGGCCTCACCATGGGACTGAAACTGCCTTGGTCGCGCTGGTTGATGATCTCCGGCGTGCTAGGGACAAAGGTGAGAGTTGTTTCCTGGTTCTGCTGGATCTCTCAGCGGCCTTTGATACAATCGACCATAGCATCCTTCTGGACCGTCTAGAGGGGCTGGGAGCTGGGGGCACTGTTATACAGTGGTTTCGCTCCTTCCTCCTGGGCCGTGTTCAGAAAGTGGTGGTGGGGGATGAGTGTTCAGACCCCTGGGCCCTCACTTGTGGGGTGCCTCAGGGTTCCGTCCTCTCCCCCATGCTATTTAACATCTATATGAAGCCGCTGGGAGAGATCATCAGGGGGTTTGGACTGGGTGTCCATCAATATGCAGATGATACCCAGCTCTACCTCTCTTTCAAATCAGAACCAGTGAAGGCGGTGAAGGTCCTGTGTGAGTGCCTGGAGGCGGTTGGAGGATGGATGGCGGCTAATGGATTGAAGCTGAATCCTGACAAGACAGAAGTACTGTTTTTGGGGGACAGGGGGCGGGCTGGTGTGGAGGACTCCCTGGTCCTGAATAGGGTAACTGTGCCCCTGAAGGACCAGGTGCGCAGCCTGGGAGTCATTTTGGACTCACAGCTGTCCATGGAGGCGCAGGTCAATTCTGTATCCAGGGCAGCTGTCTACCAACTCCACCTGGTATGCAGGCTGAGACCCTACCTGCCCGCGGACTGTCTCGCCAGAGTGGTGCATGCTCTAGTTATCTCCCGCTTGGACTACTGCAATGTGCTCTACGTGGGGCTACCTTTGAAGGTGACTCGGAAACTACAACTAATCCAGAATGCGGCAGCTAGACTGGTGACTGGGGGCGGCCGCCGAGACCACATAACACCGGTCTTGAAAGACCTACATTGGCTCCCAGTACGTTTCCGAGCACAATTCAAAGTGCTGGTGTTGACCTTTAAAGCCCTAAACGGCCTCGGCCCAGTATACCTGAAGGAGCGTCTCCACCCCCATCGTTCTGCCCGGACGCTGAGGTCCAGCGCCGAGGGCTTTCTGGCGGTTCCCTCATTGCAAGAAGCAAAGCTACAGGGAACCAGGCAGAGGGCCTTCTCGGTAGTGGCGCCCGCCCTGTGGAACGCCCTCCCATCAGATGTCAAAGAGATAAATAACTACCTGACATTTAGAAGACATCTTAAGGGAAGTTTTTAATCTCTGATATTTTACTGTATTTTTGGTTTCTATGGAAGCCGCCCAGAGTGGCTGGGGAAACCCAGCCAGATGGACGGGGTACAAATAATAAATTATTATTATTATTATTATTATTATTATTATTATTATAGGTCAGCATGGAGAACTAGCGAAAAAATTGCTCTGGTTGTAGAGGAAGTAATAACACAGTTACCCAAGAAAACAGAGTAAAGATGGCTAAATAAGGGGAGGAAGCAACAACACATGGTGATTATGCCATTCAGACAAATCACCTTTCCACTATTCCCCCCACCCCGCTTGCTCCAACAGTGACCCAACCACCATGACATCTTTTGGATGAAAATATTAGCTCCAATCCCATTTAGCTAGGTCATGGTTATGTGAAGTGCAGGGGGGCTTTTATAGTTGCTTGCCAGGCAACTACACCAACCTACCTCATTCTTCAGTGGGGACCTGCCACTATATAAAACAACTATTCCTTCCCATTTGTTTTCTATGTGCTGTCCAATACTTTGCAAAAACCACACCCAAATCAACTAGGCAATGTGTTATAAAGCTCTTCTTTCTCCTTTCATCCAGTGCCACTTCAGCCAATTGATGTCTGGTATTTAATGGAAGATGTGTCTTCTGAAATGCAGAATATTACCCTTTTTTGGAAGGTAAAAATATCTACTCACCTACGCCATTTTGAGGGTGTTGCTGTATGTGTATCTAATCCAAAAGCATAATAGTTCTTTACCCTAATTTAGGGGTGGGAAATCTGTGGCTGCCCAAGTTTTGTTGGGACGACAACTGCCAAGCTGGCTGGGGTTGATGGGAGTTGGGTAAGCGACCCCATTACTGCATTAGAAAAGCAACTCCTCTTCAAAGAGAAAAAGTACATAGCAGAGTTCCCAATTTATTTGGATCAGCTGACATTCCATAGAATAGTGAGCTGCCAAAGGGTGGTGTAATAGTTGGCCTGTTAGAACTTGGCTGGAGAGACCTGGGATTGCATCCCTGATCAGCCATATGGCATGACTGCAATCCTATGAATAGCTTACCCCATTGAATTCAGTGGTGCTTTTGGTGGCCTAGGTGTAACTTGTAAAACACATCAGGTTGAATTCAAGGAAGTTGTAGCCAGAAGAGACCCATTAAAATTGATGGGCCTAAGTTAGTCGTTTCCATTAATTTCAACAGGTCCACTTTGAGTTTGAATAACATGGCATACAACCCAAAAAAACTATTTTCCTAGTGGAAATGCAACCTTTGGCTTTTCATTGCAAATGCACAGAAGAAGTACATAGAAAGTACAAAATGCAGAGAAGTACAAAGAAGTGCTACCATTTAAACCACTAATATGTAGTAAGAGAATGAGGGAAATAATCAAGGGCTAGGGACTGATTTCCTTTGATGAGGTTCCAACTCTAGGTGCCTCCAGATGAGGTGTGTTTAAATACTTAGCATTCATCCTTACTTGCTGGCACAAAGTTTACATGTTGGTTAGACTAGGTCTGATCTCCATGAAGCATTCATTCTGATTTCTTTAGAAAGTGTTACACATCATCTTGTTGATAATTCATTCATCCCACATTTTCAATGCATTTCCCTGTCACTTTCCATAAGTCTTTTCGCGTATGTGGTTTTGCACTAGGGTAACAGAGCACCTGAATCCACTTTAAATGCGCAAACTTAAAGTTCTGGAACGTGCTTAAATCCCCACCTCAAAATACAGGCACCCTTCCTCTAAGCCAATCTCTCCACAAAGCAGGGGCGCCGACTTATAAAAAATATTGGGGGGGCCCATACCGGGGTCCATACTGGCGGCAGGATGGCAGTGGTGCTTTTGCATGCAAGAACCGGCCTGCCCTCCCCAGGCTTCGCGCCAGGAGGCGGCCACCCCCTCCTACCAACGTCACCTTAGCCGAACCCAGAAAAAAAGCCCCGCTCCAGCGGCGGGAACTCCCGTCCCCTCCATTCTCCCCTCACCCCGGTCCCTCGCCAGCGACGAATACGCCGTTCCTTGGCCCCGCGGCTCCATTCCTTTCTAAAGTCCCGCCGCTGGGGGTCTTCCTCTGACTGACCAACCTGCCCGCCCCTTCTCAGGAGCTCCCGGTCACTTTGGGAGGCGCGCGCCGGAGTCCCCTGCACGGTTTTTGGCAAGGTGCCTGATAATTTTCTTAAATTATTGGGGGGGCAGAGCCCCCCCAAACGAATTTTTGAGGGGGCTCGGTCCCCCTCAGGCCCCATAGAGTTGGCGCCTATGCCACAAAGCAAACTTAGAAACCATGCACATGCCAGACCAATGAAGGTACATCAGTTGCTCTGGCAGATAACACCATTCCTGCCCTGAGAAAAGGCCACGAGCAAAAGTTTCTCTCCCCACATACCCACTTCCTGTTCCACTATACCACTGCCTTCCCCTCATTCCCCTCTGCTACTCAATTCTTGGTACAGCTTTGCTCAAACAAGCAGTTTCTTACCTTTTTTTGTTATTCACACTGAAAGCAGATTCTCATTCATACTGGCTGCTTCTTAGAAGAGAGGAAAGCCATGCTGCAGTTTCACCTGTGCTTTCTTCAGCTTGTGGTATTCTTGGTTCCACCCATTTGTCACCTTTGCCTGTTTGAGAGTTAAGAATCCTTAATGAGGCACACCCTACAATACTTCAATGAAATGCACTAGTAGACTATGTCGTCTTTCCCTCACATTCCCTCTGAGAAGTTCAATAATACTAGCATCAAAACACACACACAGCTTCCCCAAATAATCCTGGAATTCTAAGTAGTTTAGCAATCAATCCCTCTTCCCATGGAACTCTGGGAATTGTCACTCTCTGAGGGGAGTTGGGGTCTCCTAACATCTCCCAGTACCCTTCACAAACACCAGTTCCTTGGGTTCTTTAGGGGAAGTCATGATGGTTTAAAGTGGCCTGAAACAGCTTTAAATGTGAAGGGACAAGGAGCCTCAATATAAGGGGAATTAATAAGGAGAGTTTGTGTTTCATGTGCCCAAGTCTGCTCTTAAATGAAAGTAGCCTGTGCCAAGCTAGTGAAGTATGCTCTTGTCTAATGTTTTTTTGTCAAGAGCACTTTGAGAGGGGTTTTTTTTGGGGGGGTATACTTGTTACAATTGGACCAGCCATGGGCCCACTTCACCTTCCATGCAATGCATTGTGGGAGGTGAAACTTCTTACACACACACACACTCAGCCACTTCCCTCAAGCCAGCTTCTCATCAAATTGTAGTACAAGTAATATAAACAATGAAGGGAGTCTGAGGGAAGAAGAGATGTTTCCTTTTGCTGCAGCAGCCAAATTCATTCTCTCTCAGCTCCAACTCCCCATCTGTCAAATTGGAACAACATCAGAGGGCTTTTGTGAGGGCAGTCTGAAAGAAACCTGCGTCTTAAAATGCTGCACCGATACTGAGGGACAGCAGCTTGCTACAATATGGGAAGCCAAGTACAACATCCGCACTCACCCAAAAATACTAACAAGGATTATTTGAACAAGCCTCCTTCTCTCAGCCTGGCTTCCCTTGGAAGTTTCTTAGACTTGACACTTGTGTGTTAGAAAATGCAGTATAAATTCCTTTTAAAATATAACAAACGGTAATCTCTCAGGAGCTTGTCATTTCTGCCCCACCTTTTCTTCAGGCGGCTTACATGACTCCCCTCCGCTCCCATTTTATCCTCACAATCCCCCTGCAAGGAAGGACAGTTATGCTTGGAAGGGGTCTATGTGGCTGACCCAAGTTCATCCAGAGAGCTTGATGGCTGGGGGAGTGGGGAAGGAGAGGGAATTTGAACCCGAGTCTCTAATGGCCAACTGAATGAATGCTGGCTTCCAACTGCTGCTAAAACTTGTTTCGTGTGTGGGCGTTGGTGAAGCATGCAAAGAAAAACATGTGCTATTTTATTTTATTTTTTTAATAGATGAGTGTATTAGAAGTGAGAAGGAAAAGTCTTGAGTACAGAGTGACGTTTTCAGCCCTAAACCAGATGCGTCAAAGAGACATGGGAACAAATTCTACAGTGCAGACCATATTCTCACAAATCATTACTAAAACAGACTATAACATTACAATTTGTTCTCACAACTCACGGGGAATATCCCAACCCATTTATATCACTACTAAACTAGGAATTACAGGTAAGACCCTTTCCTCCGATTCATTTGATTTCAATATGATTCTGTCTATTACAAAGCTGCACTGGAATGTTTTATACATGGCAAACCATCATTTTATTAGTTTTTTTGACTCCAGACTCCAGTTGTAAGTAATAGGTCAGCATTGTCCTGAGGGAGGTACACACACAACTTTGTTTAGTTTTGTGTCTAGTATTCGATCATAGGTACCCCTCCCATAATTTCCTAGTGGAAAGAGAAAACCCTTAACTGGCAAGGACCGTGGCATTAACTATGGTAACTATTATGTTCCTGTGTAGTGCCTACCACTTTTAAGTGCTTTATAAATAATGTATTATTGTTGTTACTGTATTTGTTATCAATGGTACACAATTACTTAGAATTACACTTGGGTCCAGGCTAAGCAAGTTCTGATTTAGTCCCACTGGAAATCAATGGGGCAAGTTAGCCATGATCAACAGACCTAAAGCATGATTTATTATAGTCTAGACTTAATCCATATTGCTTAGTTCCAGTTCTTATTCCATCTCAAGTTACTTTTACTCTTGGATAATTTTGATTTCTGATGTTGTACTCCTGTGTTCAGCTAAGGATTTAATATTTTTCCTGGTCTCTCTCTCCCTCCCCCCCCAAAAAAACTTTTCAAAAGATCTGCCACCCCCAAACCATCTTTCTACTGTATCACTGCGGAACGGAAGAATCTCTGTTGCATGGGAAGCCCCTACTGCATCTTTCCCTTTTATCAATGGATATGTTCTACAGTGGGCAGAGCTCCATCACAGCAGTAACTTGAGAACTCCCATAACCTGGCTCAAAATCCCAGTCTCCAATCTCACAGCAACAACAGGTAAGTTGCACAGGAGAGCAGTGGGCATCCCTGTGGGCTTTATTAGGGGGAAGGCTGGCTCTGTGCACCTGGCAAAGGATGGACGATTACAGTTTTTTGGATAGCACTTCACCCCCACACACATTAGGCTGCAGCTTTGCACACTGCACAATAGTTTGTTCTGCCTTCCAATTTTTCCAGATGGCATGAGATTATCTCTTTTGAGCTGCAGCTCTCATCATAGTCACTGGAGGCAAAAGAGGAATTTGTGTCCTGTCAGTCTCAATGAGCTGAGCTCATCTAATAAAAGCAAGCTGCTCAACACCTTATTACTACCAAACTCAATGCTAGCTTTCGGTTCCCTCCATGTCCTTTTTATTATTATTGCACATTCAGGATGATTTGTGCTAATGATGCTCTCAAGGTGGGCATACATGATCCCACATTCAATATTGTTTGCAACTGGAAGTTTTGGGGTTTGGAAAAGCTTCCTTTCCAGTCAGTGCATAGCCCATTGCTTCCAGCTGAAATGCCACAACTTTTTATATCACAAAAGTTGTGGTTTATTTTTCTTTCGCTTTTGAAGTTCTGTAGCCCCTCCAGACAGCAATAATGTGATAGCATTGGGGAAGCCTCACAGGACTGGCAAAACAGAACAAATCCACCACCTTTATTGTTATTTTTCTTTGTTCCCTGTTTATTCGGGTCATTCCATTTGACTCACAGGAATAGCAGCTTTGTAAATGCAGTGCTCTAAAAACCATGCTTTATACCTATGTCCAATCTATGACTAAATATCAGGTGTTGTCCAGCCCATGCTTTCTCAAACTAGGCTTGGACTCGGTCTCACAATAGACAGATTTGCATCAAATACCATTATTGTCCTTTCTAGAGAGCCTAAAGCCTAACACCTGTTATCAAATCAGTGTGTTTGCCCTCTACCAGAACAGAGCAGGAAGAGCCGCTTCCACAACAGAAGATGTATCAGCAAAAGGTAAGGGCAAAGGCACTCCAGACCTAAACATACCTTTGAGACCCAACATAGTCAATTCAGATTTCTCAAAATGATTTCATGTTTTGCAGCCCCATTAAAAGGACCTCAAATTAACACAACAGTAAAAGAAAGAAGCATTTTGCTCTCCTGGCAGGAAATTCCGGACGATCATCGATTGGGCTGCATCGTTCACTTCAAATTATACTTGCAAAAGCAATTTGTCATGGTGCCCCCTAAAGTCTACGGTAGGCATCTGTTAAAAATTAGGGCTTGGATCCCTCTACTGGAGGTGGCAAATCTGTGGCCATACGGATGCTGTTGAAACTTCCAACTCCCATTGGCTCCAGCCATCATGGTCAAAGGTGATAGGTGTGGGGGCCTTGCAACATCTGGAGCTGTCCCTCTATGGAAAAAATGGGAGCAAAGTTTCTCAACAGAGGGGAGGGGTGCTCCCGCCCCACAACATGACAACAGATGCACAAATCACTTCGATACACTGTTGTCATTCTTTTGTTTTAGCTTAGATTTTGTTAATTAATGCCGGGCATTTTACTGTGAAATCACTGTGAAAGCAAATTTTGGCCAAATTGATATTGGGAGACATCCAGTGATTGTGCCTGCTTGTGTAAGGGGACTTCCAGTTTCTTTTCCCTTGATGCACCCTCAAAACACGCTCTGGAGAAGATCCCAATCCTCTGGAGCAGATTTCAGGGATGTGCAAGGAGGAACTTCAGAGGGGACGGGAGGAAGGACAATCTCTGCTGCACAAGCAGGAGCCACACTGGGTTTCACTTCAGAAACAAATTAACTGCTGAGCCCCTAGGCTGTAATGGTTGGCAGCAGATGGTGAAGCTAAGAAGTTGTAGACTATTGCAAATGCTTGGTGAAAGATGGGTGTGGATGGGAGAAAGTACTTGTGACTTGATACTAGCTGATACTCATATTTCCCTCATTCTCTTCCTTTTCAACCCTCTCCCCACTCCCAACAGATATACCTAGCACAGCCCCACAGCCATTCTCTGTAAGAAGTGTAGAGCCTGGTGCTGCCTATGTTTTATGGATGACAGCTTCCACAAAAGCTGGAGAGAGCCCTGAAGGAAACAAGCAAGAGGTTTACATAAAAGGTCATTATTGGGGGGTGGGGATTAAAGGTTTTGGCTCCATAGTAGTACACTGAAGGCACTTCCAACTTTGCACACCACAGGATGAGCTACTGTAATTGAAGACAGGTTTGGGGAAGAGTTTGGTCACCGGTGTGGGTGGATGTATCAGCTTGGCTCAGACGTAATTCTGCATCTCAAGCATCATTAGGAATGCAAAAGCTGGCCTATACTGAATCAAGCCATTTGTCTAGCTCAGTATTGTCTGTAATGACAATGGCTCTCCAGGGTTTCACGCAGGGGTCTCTCCCAGACTTACCTGAAGATTGAATCTTCTGTATGCAAATAATTTGTTCTGCCACAAAGTTGTGACATTTCCTCAACATAGTGAACAGCATCATACATCTGAAATAATACTACTTCTGCATAAGAATTGCAAGAATTGCTGAATGCATCAGAGAAGCGCATCTCAGATTTTTAGCAATAGGTTAGAGAATGTTTTAAAGCTCCCTTCCCATTAGAAGAAGTTGGCATAATTATGATAAAGAAGTCTTTCTAAAGTAACAGATATCTTGCACTTACAGATGCACCCAGCTGGGGTTCTGCTCTAACAATCTGCATTATTGTGGGTCTTTCCATCTGTCTCTGCTTTGTGCCATCCATTAGGCAAATGTAAGTGAATGCTTTCTTTCTAAACATTTAACAGCATGCAAATGGTATACTGAAGAACAGTAGTGTAATGATAAAAAAAATGCACACAGAAAAAGGTGTTCAGGTTACAGTCAGGCCCTACGCTCATTAAACCCAAATTCCAAATCTCCTGATAGTTTCTCAGTAGGTTTTATACTGAAGACTCTAAAGAGAATAAAAAACGTTGTGATTTTCACAAGTTATCAATAAATCTGATTTTGACAATTTCAGTACTTCAGTGCATCTCTGAGGAATACTCTGGAAATCTATGCTACAGGAGAGAGTTAATGAGCCAATAGTGGCTCATAGGCAGCTTATGTCAGGAGAATTAAAAGAGGATACACAGCTTCATGATGTGATCCTCCCCCAGCCAAGAGTACTAGGAGGTAGAAGGTCCAAACGAAGGGGCTCCATGGATACAGCAGTTTCTTGGAACAAGAAGAAACAGCACAGAGAATGGCTTGAGTGTGAAGGAAAGTAAGAGAAAAGGAGAAATAAAAGTGAGCGGCCACAATGTGGTTGAGGAAGCAGAATTAGTGACAGGGGTGGTGTATGTGGCAGATATAGATAATAGGGACATTTTGGTGTAAGGCTCTTAGGTTTAGGAGCATCAGTAGTCCCTAAGATAAAGGACCTTAGCTGAATGCCAACCATAATTACCACAATTTTTAACTTGAATATGATTATCATAAAACAGAGACACAGAGGCCGAGCCATTTAACTTCATTTGGCCCTGCAGAGACCCCATCAACATAAGGAAGAGTCATGGATAAAATCCCAGCATATTGTGCTAGAAATGTGTCTCCTTGCATAACTATCTGGATTAGTATTTCACAAATAGATTGGCAAGTACTGTAATGTTTTGTACTGGTTCCTTCTAGGCTTTCCTCACTGCTTTCTGTTCTGCTTTGTGGGTGGCAAGGGAAAGCTGTTCCAGATCCAGCCAACTCTTCATGTACTAAAGAGTTCACATCTGTAGAGGTAAGCTTGCCTGTCACTGGTATCACCTGTAGGAATCTCTTTGCTGATGAGCTAGTTTCTGCAAAGAGCCAAATAGCTGCCTTAAATAGCTGGCCAGCAGAGAAACAACTGCAGAAGATGCAAATAATTTTGCTACTGCCATTTGCCAGCAGGGAAAAAGAAAGGAAATTTGGTTCCTGGTAACTTTCTCTCACACAAATTTCATAGCCTGCTAAACGCTGTAGCACGTCCCCAGCCACTGTGCACAATCACTGGCTTTTATGGAAAAGCAGTTTGCTTTTAGGGAAAGCTAGAAAATACTTGTACATTAACTGAAATTTCTCCCCTATCTCCTCAAAAAGGATGAACACAGCTTCTATTCTACACAGTTCCTTAAGAACCAGAACAGCGTTGAAGAGCCTGAAACTCTACAAATAGAGGAGATCCTCATGAAGAGGCAACAGATGCCATCTGTGGATGTGTCCCTCTTCAAACCCACAGAGGAAGGAGGAGGGAGCCACAACTGGCCAACTGCTATCAGCTTCCAGGAAGAGGATCCAATTGTGAAAAACTTGGACTATGACCCTTTGATCACCAGCAGGACAGATGATGCCAGCCAACACCAGCTGCTGCCTTTGTACAGAAAGGTTGGACCCGAAGAACCAAGTCAAGGCCAGGAATTTTCAGTGTACCTTGCCAGTCCACATGGCAATGTAACAGTGGACTACTTACCGACTATTTCACCTGCCATTATGGACACTGGTGAAGACAATGGCGAATCTGAGCTAAACCCATTATTTATTTTCCAAAGAACCTCTTTTCTACCACAGACATCCCCCTTTGGTGGAAAGCTTACTCTAGATGCTATACAAATGGACTGTGATTCTTTCACAGAGTAAGGCTGCATTCATGTAACATCTTATCCAGGAATGCTTTAAACTTAATGGGAGTAGACATGACAGGATATAGCACAACAGGCATTCCTTAATCCCCTCACCACCTTCATGTGAAACCTAGCATGAGGAAGTTCATGAGGACAAAGTCCCTTATTTAGGTTCCAGCATAAATATGAGGTAGTAATTGCTGCAGTAGCTCAGTCACACAAGAAATGAAAGTTAAAAAGTTGCCGCATCTAGAATACAGTGAGAATGTATATCAAAAGTGGTTTCAGAGAACTGTGGGTTGTAGCCAAGTTAGCCCATTTAGGCAAGGAATTCTGCCTATGCAGCCAGACTTCTCCCCGTGTGCCCCCATCTGCTCCAAAGGGTTGAAGGAACCCCTAGAACAGATGTGGGGACATGTGGAGAGGAAATCCTGTTGTGCAGGTCAAAGTCCTTGTTCTAACAGGATGTCTTCATTGGATACAATCCTGAATGTGTATGAAGCTCCCAGTTAAAAAACCAAACAGGCTGCAATGCAGAGGAGTGTGAGGGAGGTGTGTGATCCCAGTGGGACTTTCTGGCTGTTGGCTCTTCTCAAGTAGAAGCCCCCGTCTCTTCTACTTCATTGCATAACAAGCATCCATTGTCCACAGCCCATGAACAATGTGGATGTGAGGAATTGCCCTTGCCTCTCAAGCCTAGAGGTAATTATTTTGAGACTGGAAAACCTGAAGTCCAGCACAGGCATTCAGGTCCACCATCTTACAGACACAGTTCATTGTCTGAGGATGTATCTAAATCAACATCATGATATTGTGTAATAATTTCCCTACACAGTCTAGATTATTGGGTTTAGATGCAGGAAAATTAAGGCCCCAATTCCTAAAAGAGTTGTGGCAAGAATAACACACTACCAGGATAGGATACTAAAGTGACAAAAGATACAAATATTAACAGATATCCACTGAATATCCTCAGAAAAGCATCACTTTATAGCCAATTATTATGGTAGTAGCATACCACCATAATATTTGCCTCTCATCTTCTACAGGTTATTAGGACTGCCATCATCTCTTCCTCATCTCACACATGACAAGGTAGCTCTAGACACTAAAGTGTAGTGATTATTTGCAGTTTCCATTGTAGCAATAATAAAAATCTACCCAAAACAATGTCTTTTACTGTTTGATTATTTGATTGTTGTTAGCCGCCCTGAGCCCGGCTTCGGCTGGGGAGGGCGGGATATAAATAAAATTTATTATTATTATTATTATTATGTGTAATAACCCCCCCAACAGTAGCAGCACTAACAAAGAAACAGGGAGAATGAATCAACACTGCCAGAAATAAATGAACGAACCAATGCAGATTCAGAGTTCATTGCATTAATTAAAAAGTTAAGAGCTAAAAACATGGTTTAATTTTCAAATCCTATGCATGCATTTTCAAGTGATTCTCCATACATTTTCAATGTAGAAAACCTGAAACAGAACCCCATACTTTCCAATAGACACCAGCATTGCCTAGCTTAGATCTTCCACAGTAAAATGTGTTTACTAAAACAATCTTACCTTTACAGCATGCTCTCAATTTTCCGCCTTCTTTAACATTTGCTATTCCTAATTTGCAATTTCTAAATGCTTGTATGAAATGCCATATGGCTAAGATCTCAATGGAACAACTCAGTCTCTGTGACAGTGGAGCAGAAACCTTTGTTTTTCTTGCAGACATGAAATGAGTTCTGCAGCTATTTAATCATAGGCACCTGGCAACTTTTGCACAACTTCAGCTGACTCCTGTTGACAGAGTATCACTGCTACTAATTCCTTGAAAGAAAATTCCAGTTAATGGGTGTCCTCAGGTAAGGCAGGTGAGGCTCTTATAGTAGTAATGAGTAGTAACTTAAGGCAGGTTTGACCTGTTATGGCTGCAAAATTCTGAGATTTCTACTTTGCCTTGTTATAAAAATTGTCATTTTGACAAAGCAGCCATTCCAGGTCGCCTGCAATGCCCAAACAATACATTTTATTAAAAGAACAAGCACAAGGTCTGGCCTGAAGCTCCAAACCTGAAAACTTGTTCCACCAGAGGTCAGTTTATTGTGATATTGATGCCTACTCCCAAGACATACCTTGGTCATTGTTTCTCTAGAGCAGGGCTAGCCAACCTCTCCAGAGGTTTCAGATGAAAACTCACCATCCCTGACCCATTGGCCACGCTGCTTTGGGCTGATGGGAGTTTTAAACCACATCACTTAAGGATAACAATAGTTTCATCACCACTTAGCTTGCCTCTTGTTCTTTCTAGGGTAGGAGATTAAAGCCAAACTGTGGTTTTCTTTGAGCCTTTAAATCCCTTGAAGTGAGCTCATGGGTTGCTCTCCCGGAATAACTGATCGTAAGAGCAGGTCCTTAAAAAAAGAACTTACCTCAGTTGAAGGATTTAACTTTTTGTTACACTTTGTTCCATTATCACTCAGTTTCCAATTCACATCTTTCCCAGTTGTCCAGATGTATCAAAAACTGCATGAACACACACATGCACAGAGAGAGAGACCCAGAGGTTTGCAGGAATAGGGGGGAAATAACTAGAAAAATCCTGAGGGGGAACCCCAGAAGCAGCCCAATGAGGACTTAAGAGGGCATGGAGTCCTGCGTGTGTGAAAACAGGTTGGAGGGGGGAAAGGCATGGAGTGACTGGAAAATGAAAGCTGAGGAAGAAACCTATCTCACAATGTAGACAGAATCATCTCATTGTCTGGATAGTCCTGCTTAACAATGAGAAGCTATTTTTAAATGTTCGCAAGGACAAAGTGAGAGCTATTCACTTAAATCGGTGGAGAAATAGAACATTTTAAGGTAGCTGGGATTGGATATGTGCATGTTCGTGGGGAAAGGGAACTATGGACTATATAATGGAGTGACTGGAACCTTGAACAAAAGCACTTCATACTGCAACATTTTATTACAGGGCTGCCAGTCCTTGCATAACCAAACTGACCACCAATACACAAGGGATGGGTGTAAACAGACTTGGGGGAACCCAGAATTTGGAAACACTACAAAAAGTCTTTAAGGGGGGGACCCCAAGGGAGTAGAATGCAGCAGCTGGACTCCTGAACAGCAGCACCTCATGTTGCAATGTCTTGTTAGAGGCTCCACGGGTCTCTGCTAGTGCAAGATGACCAGGTTAAAATGGTAGTTCGACGACAAGCTCCTACACTGGGGGACCTTCCAGCACAACAGAAGTGGTATTAGGGGAACCTGCAGAAGGAGGAATCTGCAAAAATCACACATCGCTCCAGTGGGGAGTTACAACTAGAGTGGAGCCCTTCCGTTCATGGAACTGGGCAGACTGGATCCAACATTCTGGATTTTGTACCACACAATTCCAAGACAGCAAAGATATATTGCAACAGGACACAAACATTTACATCAACAATGTCTTAACCCCTCCATACTTTGCAGTTAACAGTTGCATCAGAAGTACCATAACAGTAGAAGACTGTTCTTTCTATGGCACTTAAGATGAATTACAACTCTGCCTTTACATGCGCACCTTTCTTAGGTAGCCTTGTGAGCTCTTCTCCAGCACCACGTACTACAGTACTTCTGAGCATTGGACACAGAGAACCTTGCTGCTATTGATTTACGCAAAGCATAAATGCACCTAAAATGCAATTGTGTTATCCCAAAGTGATGGGTCTCACCACTTTCCCAAAGAAATTTGTATTGATCCAAGGTTGTATAGACCAAATCTAACAACTGCCATTTCCCAGGTGTTGGGAGCATTCCACCATGCAGAGTGCCACACTTGACAGAAGCTTGTGTCTGAAAGCAGCTTAGATTTGCAATGTTTTAACGCTGATATAACGTAAGAGGCACCAAATGCCTATTTTTGACATGCAGCATCAATCTCACCCGTATAATGGGAACGGTAGCTTTCTTTGTGGTCAATATCCCCTTACAGAAGGGTTTTGGAGCTGTCACTGACTTGTATGATGATTTATACACTTTTGAAAAAGGAAAAGCCTGAAGATTCACGTTCCAGTGGAAGCTTTCTGTTGATAATACCATGTAAATAATTCACTCTCTGGCTGGGCACCTACTGTTAAGAGCACAATGGATCAACCCCTTTTCATTACCCCTTGTGTCTCACTAAATCTACCTCAGATTATACCTCTTTTTCAGAGGAAGCAATCCCCGCTTCTTTAGAAGTTCACAAGATGGTTCTGTCGAGGGAGACTACCAACTCCATCTGGTACTCCATCTGAGATCCTACCTGCCTACAGCACTGTCTTGCCAGAGTGGTGCATGCTTTGGTTATTTCCCACTTGGACTACTGCAATACGCTCAGCATGGGGCCACCTTTGAAATGATTTGGAAACTACAATTAATCCTGAATGTGGCTGCCAGGCTGGTGACTGGGAGCAGCCACCAGGACTGTAGAACACTGGTCCTTGTTGTTTTTAAAAAACTCCAATTCTCTCAACTTTGTACAAGATTACCTCAAGTAGCATGAAACATGAGAGGAAAGAAGAGCTGGAACATATACTTTCAGACAGTGCTTTTCCAAATAACTGGCTACATATTATGAGGATTCCAACAAGAGCTGTATTTCAGCTTTCTTCATCACTTTTATACCCACAAAGTCCAATATGCTATGATCGTATCCATTCTTGAAGAGATAATCTCTACAGCCCCAAAGTATTCAGAAAAGACGTTTTATATACAGAAACCCAAACAATCCACTGCATGTGTGCTTAAAAAGAAAGCCAGTGTGAAGAAATAAATGAATTAAAATGGTAACTAGACACTTTTTTGGTGCCTACAACCCAGGTGCCAGGAGCCACATGGCTCCTACCTTTTCTATCCCAGTTTTGAACACTGCTTCAAAGCCTACAACATTGAAGTCAAGTCATTGTGACCGGCAACCAAAATGACTGTATGACATATGAGAAATGTAGTCTGTGTATTTCCCAAATGGGGATTGTTTTCTGATGGCTAATCGTAGCAGGTTGAGGGATGCTAACTTCCAGAGTATTAGGTTCATAGCAAGGAATGTTGAAATGTGAATACATGAATAAAAATATGTGGATACAAGCAACCCAAAATCTCTACTGCAATGTATGCAAAACTGCGAACAGAATTTGATCTACACATCCTATTTTTTGTAGAAATACATGTTCCTTGATTTCCAAACACTAAGACTTTATGGCGCTCTGCATTCTATATTCTTCTAAAAATATTTATTTGCTCATAATTGTCTCCCCTCCCATTATTTTAATATGCTAGAGCTTACTGTACAGCTTGTCTACTTTACTGTGCGCACAAGTGAAAACTATTTCAAAACCTCAGAAGCTTCACTGTATGCATTTTCATAGAAGAGGCAGGCAGATTTCAGACTTCTGTTTGTTTTTTACTAGAATTCTGGGTTCTGTCAATTAAGAGCCAAACTGGTGGCTCAGGGGGCAGAGCCAGTGACAATATGCTGCATCCTTCAAAGTGTACACTTGCGTGACCACACCTACTGGAATCAATTCACATCTGGAGCTACTGATGGAACAATGATTCCAATTAAAAATATACCAGGGGAGCTGCACAACTTGGTCAAAGACAGGTGAGGAAAATAAAAATGAGTGAGAAGTCAAAACCAAAATGAACCAACCCAACTAAAGCTGCATGCAATTCAAAGTACTTACACAAAGCCCCATTCAAATCAGTAGGAAAATTGCTTATGAACAGATATGCACAGGCTCAGCCTGCAAATTCCAGAAAATGCAGAGTATTTCTGCACACAGCTATTCATTTAAGTCTTGTCCACCCCTATCAGCCTAGAACATAAAACACTGTCCAAGTTCAGAAAATTTTAAAGACAAGCTGAAATATAGTTCATACAACCAAATGTAATAATATATAGCAATGAACAATTTACCAAGAGAGAGAGAGAGAAGTCGTCACTGGTTAGTGTTTAATGCATAAGTGATTTAAGGCTTTAAAAACAAACAAGTTTGTTTTTTCTCAACCAGGACTTGAGTTCTAAAATATGGAACTAGGAAAAAAAAATACCTCTAAGCATCTGCAAAGTACTCTTTCCCTCTGCTTGCCAAGCAACCAGAGTCTGTTCCCACACACTTAAGAATCAAACATGTGGTGGCTGCAATACTATTATACTAGCTCCACTTCTGATTTTCAACAAAGGCACTTATTAAATTATGAGTCAGCTCGCTTTAAAAAAAAAGTGACCTTTAACCGTTATTTGTACCCTCCCAACTTTAGTTTTTTAACCCAACAAACGAGTTTTGCCTATTTAACAGCTCTCCAGAAGGCAGCAAAAGCTAACAGATTGTATTTCTATACGGTTCTCATTCACCCCTTCTGCACTGTGTTTCTGAGATATAAACAGAGCTCAAAAGTTATCCAGTATTCTTTAACTTGTTTTTGTTTACGCCTTCCCTTATGCATTGCCAAGTCTCAAGGCATGCCGCCCCCCAACTTACAACAAATCACAAAACTGAGCCAAGGCCAAGTGTTTACAGATGCAATTACGAAATAAAAGCCTAAACTGGTGGAAGCAGTGACAAACGCAATGAACCTGAAATCACAGGCAAGAAGAAAGTGAAATAATGCTTATTGTAAGAGTGAAGACAACCAATGCATCCCTTTTAGAGCTGCTGCCCCCCCCCAATCTACATAGCCCTTAGTGGCTTTTCTAAAGCTTCAACTGGATTGCGTCAAGAAGTAGTGCAGGACCCTGGGTAGCCAACAGTTCTCTTCAGTGCACCACAAACCTTGTGAATTAGGACAGATGTTCTGCCCATGTCTGCTGAAAAGCAGCAATAAACCGTCACCATACAGTGATCTGTGCATTTTCCAAGATCACACAAACCTGCAAAAAGGCAGCTGCCTTACTACAATTTATTTTCTTATTTCAGTTCACACCCCAACTAGTATTCAGCTGAAGGTGAATGCATATCTATACTCTGAGCACTCAAGACAGCGAGAAGCATCAGTCCTGCTTTTATTAAGTCAACAGGTATGGTATGCAAATGAATCTCATCGGGCAAGATGTAATCAACCATTAGATGTAGTACCCATCCAACAGAAAGACGATGTATATTCACAACAGACATAGTTTTGATCCTTAGGGTTACCTTAGAAGGTCTTGTGCTCTTTTTCTTTTTCCCTTTTACTAATT
This sequence comes from Podarcis bocagei, assembly GCF_964188305.1. Classification (NCBI taxonomy): domain Eukaryota; kingdom Metazoa; phylum Chordata; class Lepidosauria; order Squamata; family Lacertidae; genus Podarcis; species Podarcis bocagei. Next base: position 65,409,784 of record NC_138129.1, read on the forward strand.
TGGTTAACTTCTCTGCCTGTCAGTTGACACAAGATGAACTTTCATGCTCAAACATTAAAATAAGTCAATTAATTCATATTCAACTGACCCATATTTTTTAAGAGAGGCATCATCTCTAAATGCAGAGGTGCAACAGCAGGATAAGCAAGCAGGAGAAAATGAGGTCAAATTTGTTAATAGCTAATACTAGAATTAGAATATACAGGTAGGTATTTTGCCAAACCTGCTGCTGATGGATCCACAAGGGCACCATCCTGTGGGAAAAAGATTTAGGGGCTTGTAGGCCGGAAATCAAGTAAGAAGCCTGGCATTAGAGGCATTCATAATGCCTACCTTCCATTACGTTTTTATAAAAGAGCATGAAAATAAACCTGCATTTAACACGCACCAATATTAAAGAGAAAAAAATTCACAGCTTGACACAAATTAAGAACACAGCTATTAAAAGAACAGCAAATGGGTCGTCTTTAAAAAGCCTTCCTATGCCTGTTCTATATTACATATATGCTATAAGATGAAGAAAGCATGTGTCAAGTATCAAATTGGCATGGCATGGGATGTGTGGCTTTCAGGAATAACATGTATAAAAGGGCTATGGTTTGGGGTGGGAAAAGTCATTATTAGCCTGGAAAGGGGAAAGGGGGGGGATATAAAAAACAGCAAAAAAACTATTCAGTAAGCATGTCTTTGGGGACCAGAATACTTACACAGTGGTTATATGAAAATGCTCTTTAAGGATACAGACAACATCCACTATTTTCCAACATATTCTGAACTATGAGATGAGGAGGGGCAGGGAACAAAGAACTACTGAAAACGTATGTACCTGTTGACGCAAGAAATTTGACTACCTCCAAAATGGGATATTTCCATGCTAAGCACCAAGAAAACTTTGAAAGAATGCTTAGCATTTTTAACAACCACCCTCCTAGGGGCAAAATCGATTTCATACAGTTAAAAATGTGATTATTTCTTCTTCTTCCTGGCTGCAAGGATGATTTTGAGTGTACCAGAAGTCCGATAAAATACAGTAACCTTTGCTTATGTAAACAAATGTTCATTAAAAAATCATTCAGATAATGCAAGCCAACTGAACACTGCAATCGTTGAGTTTATATTCAGCAGTCCAATACTGTTGCCCATCCTGTAGCTTTAAAAAAAATAGGGCATCACCGTTAAGCTTTCTACCTAAGAAACCCATGAATGCTACACACACTACTCAAAGTGTCGAAACCTTAAATAGATGGGTTATTTTCTGCTCTAGCCTCCTAACAAAAGTTGCAGACAAAAAGCCTAAGTAGTCCTTTTTATTATTTGCTGTTCAAGTCCTTTTGTGTTTTGAAAGTGGTAACATTCCTGTTCACAGGGATTAAGTTAAACTATTAAGAAAATTCTACAGTGGAAGTAGAACTTCTTACAATCGCCCTCTGAAAATAAAACATTCACTTGTCAGCTAGCAGAGACCAGGAGCTGAAACAGTAGGAGCAAAAATCCATATTTCAATTAGGTGGAGAGGTTTTGGTTTCTGTCCCACGGAGACCACAGCCGTCCCACTTTGATGCTCTTTGTTCTCCAACTTACACAAGTCAAGTAATCCTCCTCCCAAGTAGCACACAGTGCCCTTTGGTTTCTTCTTTAGGCCCAGGGTTGCATCTAATGAAAGTGTTTGAATGCATCCAGCATAGGTGCATTTTTTGTGTAGATATACTGCACTGCCAGACAAATATCAAATGTAGTTTAAACGAACTGTATTAGAAATAGATGCCGCTCCCCAACCTCCCATGTTTTGAAAAAAAAGTTGCTCCAGTCTACAAAGTATTTTTGGTAGCAACAATATTAACAAGTTTAAACAAAGTTTACCAAACAAACAACTAGTTTTGTTGAAGAAAAAAAGGGAGTAAGATAAAAGAGGTGTATATGAGAGGTGTAACACAGAGTTTTTTAAATGGCTTAGACCAATTATCCAAACAGAGCTGCTGGATTCATAAGAAGGTATTTGAGTAAAAACCAATGTGCTTTGACTATTTTTCAAGTATCTGATATCAATTTTGTATAAAGACTTTGAATACACAAACTACCAAAGATAGAAGAAAATTGACTTTTCCAAGTTTGAATTTAAGTATTAAAAACTTAAAATACTTCAGAAGTTAGTATTCCACACAGTACTAACAATTTTCCAAATTATTTTTGTACATATCCCAGCTGACTGTGGACTGAAAACAATCTGCTAAGCAGTATTAAAAGAGTGTGCAAGAGTTAAATTGTTTGTAGTTCGGGGGAAAACATCTAAAAACCTAACTTAAAAAAATAAAAACAAATGAAGTGAAAGCTTTAACTGGTACACACTGTTCACACCTATATTTCAAGTTTGGAAACGCATATTTTCAAGCAGCAATACAAAAAAGTATCCATGAAGAATGCATAATTTCTGAAAAAAATTATGAAAACATCCCTGCTACCATTACATTTCTAAATACAAAACTGACTACCATATTGTTGCTTCTGTGTAGCAAGAGAAGTTCATTTTCAAAACAGGTAAAATTCAGTCTTCAGGTGTGAATGGTATGAATGAGAGTCCCCTTTTTAATTTCTTAAGTTGTTTTTAGGATCCTTAAGCATGCAAGCCTTGTAGAGGAGGGCCCAACAAGGGGCAGGGTTGGCTTAGGGCATCCAGTTTAGGACAGAGCTGGGAAAGCTTCTGGGTCATCAACATCAGGAGCAGAAGCACTTGACTGAAAGAAAAACAGAATGTACGTTATCTGGAGAGTCCACATAACCATTTTTGTTTGCGGCATTCTGTAAGGTAACCAAACGTTCACATTGAATTAATACACTAAATCAGGGCTTGGCTGTAATGATGAACTGGATGAGGGTCAACAAACTGAAGCTTAATTTAGACAAGGCTCAGTCACTGCTAGTGGGTGGTTGTCTTGTCTGGCTGAGTGGTGTGCAGCCTGCTCTAGATATCTGGTGCCATCACAGGTGGCCTTGGTGGCGAGGAGTACTTTCCATCAGTTTCGGTTGGTGGCCCAACTATGACCCTATCTGGCCTGGAATAACCCAGCTACAATAATCTATGCTCTGTTAACCTCAATATTTGATCGCTCTACATGGGGCTGCCTTTGAACACTGGAAACTACTGCTAGTGCAGAATGTAGCTACCCAATTGCTGATAGGCTCATGGCAAACTGATCATATAACACTGAACTTGGCACAACTGTACTGGCTGCCTCTAAGTTTCCAGGCCCCATTCAAAGTGCTAGTTTTGACCTATAAATCCTTATATGGCGCAGAACCTTGAAATATTTTGGAACCCCCCTCCCAATATAAACCTACCAGACCCTGATCTTCTTGGTGCCTTCTCTGAGCTTACTTCAGATACTTAGTAGACAATTATGTGCACTCATACACAAGTCCAGTACAAGAAAATCTTGAACTGGGATTTTTAATTCTATTCTGTTGTTATGTTTAGTAGTATGGAACCATACGTAGTCCAGACTTGAAGTGTGTGCTCTAGTTATTATGTACATTTGTATCACACCTCTCTTCCATCACGGAACTCAACGTACTGTAAATAGGATTTCCAGTCAGTCTCCTGCCAGGCACTGACCAGACCCAGACTTGCTTAGCTTCAAGCAAGGTGGTTGCATCATTTACCTTCAGACCATGCCTGTACACACTGCACACACAAAACTTTTCAGTTGTAGAAGGAGAAAGAGGCATGAGCGCAGGTGCTTTGGTGTTAAATGGAAAATCCATCACTGGCAAGAATATTTACACCTGTGTTCATGATACAATTGAATCTATGCTTCTCTCTCAGCACAAACACTGATCTGATAGTAAGGATGCCAAGTCCTGTTTATGTGGGAGCTGTATACTTTAATTCTACACATGTATTTTTTGTCTTCAGCTCAGTAACATCTTAATATAAACCCCAAATGAAGTTGGAGAAATTGGCAATATGATACAGCTCACTTGCTTTGACGACGACTTTCAAGCTTTGATCGGCTTCACATTATAACACTGCAACACTCCATTTATAAAATCCATTTCTGGAGATAGTGTGCAGAAAAATGGATTCTTAGAACCCATGTAACTATAGTAAATTATAGTAAATTATGAAGCCTTGCCTACTTCCACATAAGGACAGAGTTTCATCCGGATGTTACTTCTAAGTCAACCTACATATGTAAATGCTATGTTATGTTGTATGCTGATGGTAAACAGGTATCTTCATTTTAGATGACATTAAGAAACCCTAATAGCCTAGATTCCAAGAACAATTCCCAGAATGGAGGGAAACTGTTACTGTGGGTTTTGCGATCTGTCTAAATTTTAAAAACAATACCTTAATAACATCATGGTTACAGTTACAGTGTTTCTATCTTATACCCAATACAACCTCAAACAGCCCTGACATGCAAGCATTACAGAAACGAAGGCATGTCAAAGCCAGGGGGAAAGTCCAGGAGGATTAAAAAATGGTTGTCATCTATACATGCTATGGGCAAGCAAATAAAAATGTGAAAGCAGGTTGTCATTTTTAACCAAACAACAAACACAAATTAAGAGTATCAAAATGCATGCAAATAACACTTTAACCAGAAATTCTGATAAGTGTTACATATGATTTAATTCATCCTTAACACTGACTTTCACCAATGAAAAATGTCAGACCAGGATTAAGGCTACAATTGTATACACATCCTGAGAGATTTATAAACAAGTCACCAACCTGGCTGGGTGTGTGGATCACATCAAACTCCTTAACCAACTAGAAGGAAACAAAGTCAAGACACAAGTATTAGTGTGGATCTGCACATTCATAATGAGCAAAATCACAAAACAGAAATGCTGGATTCTCAATTAGTTCTACTGGAAAAGCCTTTCAAAAAGAGAAATTCAGCAACTGAATTCATAGTGAAAATAGACTACTCTCTCTCTTTTTAAGCACATTAAAGCCAATAAAGAAAAATATTCCTGCTTATGATTGAGAATTCACTGGAGTATCAATTGCTGTTTGCAAGCTGTGGTACCCAGAATATTTGGGAACTTCATGTTTTGCATGAGAAATAGGCATAATTAAGTTGCATCCAAAGTGTGCAAAGACAACACATGCAATATACATGGTAACATCATGAGCATGTCTACATTTTGTCAAGAAAACAATATCTTAAATCCAAATTTGTATGAGGGTGTTTCTGCTCAGTCTAGAGGGTGTTTCAGTTCCTTCCTTCTGGCTATAGCCCTTAGTATTTCACAAAGATTAAAAATTCCATGAAATAGTTTTCAGTCATGCACATGTGGGGAAAAGCTTAAGTAACACCCAAAGTACTTGCAGAAGTGTCTACTGTTCAGACAAGTGATTTGGATTCAAGCCTATGTCAACTTTCAAATTCATGGTGGCAAACTAATGTATTCTGCACACGCACACATGGATTAAAGCCACCAATATTAAAATAAGTACCACCTCTTAAACTAACTTTTTGCTCCACTACAAAGGACTATTAATTAGGGCACAGGTCTAAAGGGAAAGACTAGGAGGATAGATCTATGCATGATATTATGGTAACTTGCTCAGCAGCAGCTTAGTCGCTGAAACCTGCTCATGTTGTTTTTAAGTACCATCAATAGGTATACAAAAAACCTGTTTCATTTAAATAGAAAGAATTGTTACCTTGTCAGTTCTGCTTCCACGATTGGCTCTTCCCCCGCGTCCACGTCCTCCTCTTCCACCTCTGCCACCACGCCCAGGACGACCAAGATCTCCAAAATTGATTTCCAGCTGAGATGTGATATCATTTGCTGGCTTGCGGAAGTGATGATCCATTGCAGAGTCTTCAGCATGAGACTAAGATGAAAATAAGAAATTCAGGACCACCACTGAAAAGGTATTTTCACTAAATACCAGATACAACCCAGAATGCAACACGGGGTGTGGGGGAGGGGGAATTACAGCACTCAAACATCACTTGCATGAAATGCTGGTCAAAAACTGCCACAAATGGCAGTTTTGACTACAGGAAGGACAGCCAAGAGCAAAAGCAGAATGTAGCACATGTACACCTGCTTTCATTTATTGTTTGCTTATTTAGCTGAATGCTGGAACTATATCAATATACAGTAAATATTTGCCAAATTCCAGGTATTGGTACTTATTCATCTCTATTTTAGCCTTCAGTATCTAATAAGAGATATGATTGTATCCAAAACATGCAGAAAAAATTGCAGAGGTGGGATGGTGGAATCCAGTAGAAGCCGCCATATTAGGTACCGTATTTTTTGCTCCATAAGACTCACTTTTTCCCTCCTAAAAAGCAAGGGAAAATGTGTGTGCGTCTTATGGAGCGAATGCAGGCTGCGCAGCTATCCCAGAAGCCAGAACAGCAAGAGGGATTGCTGCTTTCACTGTGCAGTGATCCCTCTTGCTGTTCTGGCTTCTGGGATTCAGAATATTTTTTTTCTTGTTTCCCTCCTCCAAAAACTAGGTGCGTCTTGTGGTCTGGTGCGTCTTAAAGAGCGAAAAATACGGTAAATCATACCCAAGCCTGCCTCACCCTCTGCAAACCACCTTGAATTTCAGAAGTGATGCAGAGAAAATTGCTCAGAAACCTCAAAATCAAAAAATTGCCTGCCACTTAATTAAAATTTCCTATTCAACGAATCTTTATTAACTGGAAAGGCTTCCACAAGCTAGAACAGGCTTCTGGGTGCCAACCATCAGGTGACAGGCAGTATGTACTTTTTAAAGTCACTGTCTCCTGGAGCGCCCCATATCCTGCAAACATCTATGTTTAGCCTCAACCAGACCTATACTGAGCTTGCTGCTCTCAGCTTCTGCTTATCAGTTAGGCTTGTGTTACTGAAGTGTCCTCCTATGGCAGAGGTGGAGAATGCTTGGATCTTTTAATTTAATCCCTAAAATAAGATTGCATATACCTGCTAGTGTATTACTGCATCCAAACTGCCAGGCAATGGACTTTAGTATACAGATCACAGAACAGAGATCAACTGAGAGACAAAACTTACTTGACTGGACAGTAAAAGCAGTGAACAGTTTCTCCTTTATGTTGGCTCCTCACTTACAACACAGCCAACAGTTACATGATGTCTCAGGCATGGAACCTGCTTCCCATGGCCATGACTGGGGAAGGTGTAATAAAAAGGTGCTGCCCTAGACCTACAGAACCAAAGTGAGGCATAGGCTGGCCTCTTGCCACTGTGGAGAGCATCAAGCGCCACTGGCAGGCTGCACCACCTGATTCCCAGGAAGACCTTCATGGCAAGAGGCAGACCAACCTGGCCCCATTCATCAGGCGGCCAAAGAGCAGCTGCTCCAAAGACCTTTCCTCTTTATTCCTTGCTCCTTTCATAAGACAGCTATTACATTAGGAACCGGTCCACAGGTTCCCTGTCCTACCTTTTATTTTATTTGTTGGCATTTACAGACTGCTCTTCACCATGCAGGAAATATTCATATATTCACTCACTCACACAACTTAGAAAAATGTAATGCTTTATAACTGTTTAAGAACAACATCAACACAACCACATATAAAGTGTTCGTACCTCATTGGATTCCATCTGACTCCCTTGCATCTCTGTCACCCCCTTTGTCTGATGCAAATTGTATGTCGATACAAAAGGAGAGAAAAAAGTAAATGAGAATTTGCATATTAAAATAACATGCTCTATGGTTCAAGGTAGGTGAACCCAATAGGATACAAGTGACTAAACAAGTGGACAGAGCAAAAGCAGTAAGCAGATTATATTATGCAAGTAGAAAATCTGGGCAAAACCTAACATCACATCAGCAAATGCAACATTTCCCCTTCCTCTCCTCCTGTACCCCGCCAATCTGTTCCAGGGGTCCCCCAACCCTCCGGAGCATATTTTAGGGGCACAAATAAGCCTGTTATTAATTTCTGGCTTGCACATTACCCTAAGGGTTATGAGCTTTTTTTTGTTTTTTGCAACATCAACACCAATTAAGTGTTGAGAAATCATTAGGGGGGGGGCTGAACAATGGATCACATTAGAATACAATGGCGTGAATAACTAAATCTGGCAAATGGGTCTGATGTTATCTCCTCTGTGGAACACGTTTGAAAGGAGGGTGGGGCTAATCACCTGACTCAATTGCCAGAATGATGTCGGCTGACCTTTTCTGACCAGTTTGTGTAATCAAACTGCACAGCAGATGCAGCTAACAAAGCACCTTTCAAAGTGCTCCACAATACCATACAATAAGATGATCTGCAGTACCTACAAGCCAGATTTTTACCAGCCTCACACCTGACATCATATATGACACAAAGTGTAGGACAAGTGGGTGTCGCTTGGCCAAATATGGAGGACTGGCAGGCTTAATCAGGTCCCTACATTGGAGGTTTCCTACCCATGGAATAAAGAAGTAATCTTTAGTTGGTCTTAAGGGAGCTGCACAACTGTAAAACACATTTAAAGGCTGCAATTCCAAGCAAACTTAACCAGAAGTAAGCCTCAACACAGTGGGGATTACTTCCAAGTAAATATGCAATGGATTTTTCAGTTAGGTGTCCATTATTTCCCATATTTATGTGCCTTAGCAAATATTCCAAAATCAGAAAGAATTGGTAGTAAAAATAAGTGTAAACTCCAAGCCATTGGAATGAAAATTCCAAGTCATTTTGCAAGTATCACCTCATCTGCACAAGCATAAAATTAATCACATTGAAATTTCTGACAGGAAGCTACTACAGTTGAATACATTTCACCAGGTACTGAGAGTTGGACAAGCAGAACCCCACTCACAACAGGACTTCGAGCCTAGGTCAACTAAAAGCACCTTTTCCCTTGACACTGCTAGCTCTCTGTGGACTTATAAAATGGTGGAACACTGCATGCCTGAATTACTCATCAGAAGTGGTACCATAATAGAATGAAGTATCCCACACATGAATTCTGCATTTTTGAGTGTGCCCTAGGATTCAGGTTTCAATAAACTGTGGACACAATCCATATTCCAGTGGTAAACCTCCCATTGAATTCAGCAGAGCAGGAAAGCATATTTTCATCTAGACCCTGAAGGCTCACACACCAAGAACCGAAAGCTTTACTAAGCTTGACCTATGTTGGAGATTTTACCAGATAGTAGCTGTGTCTCCATGGTTTTCTCTCCAACAGCAAAGGCTAGAAATGTTTGTTTCAAAGTGATTAAAACAGGACTGGTTTCTGCACATGGTAAAGGCAAAACATCTGCTATAGAGAATGTAACTATTGATAGGATACCTTAAACTACTTACTCTTAAAGGTGTGAGTAAAATGAAAACATCAGATAGCACAGTTAGTAGAGTATGAGACTCTTAATCTCAGGGTTGCGAGTTCGAGTCCTATGTTGGGCAAGATTCCTGCACTGTGAGGCGTTGGACTGGATAACCTTTGTGGTTCCTTCCAACTCTACAATTCAGTGATTCCATGAAGACAAGATAATCCAGAAAAACCCACCTCCTCACTCTTTGACTTATGAAGAACAAAACCTTTTTTCCATTGTCCATCAGCACCTTCATTTGGTTTACGGATGTTGAATTCAACTTTTGCACGATCTTTATTTTGAATAGCTTTCCATTCATCCAGAGTCATTTCCTTAGGACCTTCTTCCTTGACTTCTTCTACTTCATTCTCTCTGAAATAAGTTTACAATGGTGGAAACTCATTTCATAGTCTTTGTCACACTCAGAATGGTGAAGTCTCAATATCGGAATGCTGGAAGCAACCAGGAAGGCCACACTTCTAGAATTTATTGTTCACACAAAAAGCTGTACTTTAATGGATGTTATTTTCAATTCAGACAAAATACTGTGCTATTGGAAATCACTTAACCACATAAACTCTGGCTTCATGACAAGTTGCTTTAATCCAAGTGTGCAACACATTGTTGATAACTAATAGCTGGCAGCTAAAGATAGTCACCTTATATGTATTTTAGCAGACCACAGAGATAGGACAGTTCTGCTTAATTCCTCCTTGCCAGTCCTTCTTCAGCAATTACAAAGCAATTGTTTCTCCCAACAGATACAATACCTTAACAGTCTTCAATGGTTTGCCTCCCACCCCCTCCAGTCATGTCATGACAGCTTGCCATATGGAGAAAGACAAGTTAAAGCACAGACTGTATGTCTTACGTACATCAGTGCTAAGGCATTCCCCCAAAGCAAGATTTTGCACAACAGCTTCAAATGCATTATGACTTAACTGATATATCAGTATACCAATTTCATTGCCATATCTATTTTGGGAGGGGGGGGAAGGAAAATGGCTTCAAAACTTCACCAGCAACAACAATGAGCAGCTTGCTATGTGTAAAACAAAATGGAAACCTGTCCAATAGTAGTTACATCAACGATCAGCTGTGAACCTCCTGACTTAAAAAATGAATCAAGTTGTTTCATTCAAGACCTCTGGTAAGGGCTCACAATTATGATGCTATGGCCTGTCGGCTACGCAAATAAAGTCTATTGGTATCCGTGGCTCACAATTAAAGTTAGAATGTTAAATGAAATCCCAGCTTATACTTAGCAACCAAGAATAAAAGACTGATTTCCAAAGTAAGTATTGCCTGAAAGCTCCCAAAGTGCATGCATGGGCCAAGTTCGCATGTAGGACATCCAAATAATGGCATTGCATGATTGTACTGAGTTATCTACAGCACAACAGCCACTTAACCAAGGCATATACGCTTCCTATGCTGCTGAAAGAGCTTTTCCACTCTAAAAGTTCAAGTCAGTAAGTATAGTTATCTGCATCAATGCCCATCAGTCTATGATAGTCCTGCACCTAAGTACCACCTCCACTCCCCATTTTTCATCCAATTTTACAATTTTACACAGCACTTCTGTGACGTGTCAAAACGAAGTGGCAAATGCATGACAAGCCACTATGCAAGAATGAATGTTTAGCTAGCTCAAAATGCCAGGTTATTCAGCATCATTGTGCAATTACAAAGGCTCAAATAGGAAGGCTGAAATCCAATACTTTGTGGATTGTATGCACAACAGGGCTCCCTCGCCCTTTCATCATGCAGTTCCACAAACCTGCTCTGGAAGGTCCTTTGCTGTCATTCATGGACACCATCGGATTCCATCCTACAACCTTATTTACACACACAACCCTGTAGGTTTTGAAGTAGCTACTTTTTAGCTAGTACCAACGTTGGATTTCACAGTTTTATCACTGACAATTCAAGACCAGAGCTTCTCAACTAGACTCACCATTTCACAAGTTTACATTTATGAGGATTTTAAGCTAAAATTCCACTTAAGCATCTCAACCTGAGTTTGCCAATCATGTAACAAAGGAAACTTAAATAAGTAAACAGATTTTCCTGTTTTTAAAAGAAAAACTTTCTACAAAAAAACAACCAACCACCTCCTTTTGACATGAAAGGAGCCTAGCAACCTCATAAATGATCAAACAAGGATTCTGGCAATGTAATACTTACTTATTCTCTGAGTCGGCAGGTGGATGCTCCTCCCCCTCTGGTGTTTCCTCTGTCACATTTGATTGATCCAAATCACTGGAATTAAAGATAGTTTAAAAATATCTGATGCTTCATACGAGCACTGCCTACCCACCTGATATTCAATGACCTCAAAATTATACCAAAGCTTACAGTGGAACTTCAAAGAATATTCACTCCCCAATATAAACACTAACCCACCATCAGACCCCAAGTCTGCTTTACTAGCTGTATTGCTGACAAAAGCATGGGTGATTTTTCTATGCCAACACAACAGAGGCAAATTTGGGATCTAGAATTATAATTCCAAATTTAGAAAAATGCTTGCTATTTGCTATACTGCTGCATTATGATGCTCCTTCAGGAAAGCACACAGGCAGGATGCATATATATATACACTGATAAAGGGAAATGATCCTGCACTAAGCCAGAAAAATGGGTGAGGCATATGTTAAGGATATCCAACATTAATCATACTCACAAGACCACCTACTGAAATCAATGGACTGGCATTCCTTAACTCCATTTATTTTAAAGGGCCTATGCAGACTATGACTATTAGGTATCACCAATAATGTTTGAATCAAATTTGAATATGTTTCTCGTAAATCTGTTCTTCTTGGGGAACATTAAAGAGCTACTCAGGACAATGAAATGGGAAACCCTGCTCCTTTTCACTACCTCTCCTGAATTTTTTCACTCATTATGTGATCTTGCAATCTTAAAATACCCATGGTCTTTTCTTATAATTTAGTTTATTCTGAACAAGTATTTCAATACAAAATACTAACGTTAGTTCATCTTTGACAGTTCCCCAGTTGTGCGATCCACTTCCACCACGCTTGTCCTCATGCTTTAGACCACTGAAATGTGAATGTGAAAGAGAACTAACAAAACTGAGTTAACATAATAGTGTTGGAATACAGATTTTCAAAAGCAAATTTTCAAAGTACCGTATTTTTCGCCCCATAGGACACACCGGCGCATAGGACGCACCAAGTTTTTTTGGGGGGAAATAAAGAAACAAATTTTTATTTCCCCCCCCCCAGGCGCTTGTGGGGCCGGCAGCAGGGAGAAGCGCTCTTCTCCCCGCCTGCAGACCAGGTCTGGGGACAGCGGGAAGACGCGCTGCGCCTCCCAGCTGTCCCCGGAGCTTGCGGGGCAGGCAGCGGGGAGAAGCGCTCTTCTCCCTGCCGCCCGCCTGCAGACCAGGTCCGGGGACAGCGGGAAGACGCGCTGCGCCTCCCAGCTGTCCCCGGAGCTTGCGGGGCTGGCGGCGGGGAGAAGCACGCATCTCCCCGCCGTCAGCCTCCAAACCACATCGGGAGACAGTGGGATGGCGGCGTTCCACCTCCCCGCTGTCCCCCGACCTTGTGGGGCTGGCGCTGCGGCTCTCCTGAAGCCTGGAGAGCGAAAGGGGTCGGTGCGCACCGACCCCTCTCGCTTTCCAGGCTTCAGCGAAAGCCTGCATTCACCCCATAGGACGCACACACATTTCCCCTTCATTTTTGGAGGGGAAAAAGTGCGTCCTATAGTGCGAAAAATACGGTATTATTCTGATATGAATGCACTTTAAAAAAGAACGAGTTTAAGACTTACGATCTGTCGCTTCCACTATGCCTATCAAATTCACGTTTGCCTCGGGAGTCAAAACCATCTCCTCTGCCCATTCCACGTCCTCTGCCACCACGGCCCCCTCTTCCACCTGGTCCACCACGGCCACGCATTGGACGATCAATAATGGGTCTATTGTAAAATAAAGCGAAATTAGGAATGACACTAGAAACTCTACTTCTACCTTGGCAGTGCTAGTAATCATCTTTCTTAATATTATATCAATTTCTAAAATTAAGAGCTATTAATGTTATTTGTATCTTTTTCCATTTCAGTATTCACATACTGCCCAACAACAAACGTTCTCTGGTCAATGTAACAGTAATAATTATAACCATAGATAAAATACAGCATGAAAACATGAACCAGTACAAAGCAATGAAATAAAATAAGAAGCAGAGAATATTTTAAGTACAGCTGATTTTAAATGCCTAGGAAAGTAACATTTTTACCTGACACTGAAAAGACCATAAAGTAGGTGTCAGGGAAGTTTCTCTGGTGAAAGCATCACATAGCTGTGGTATCAACAATAAAAAAGTCCTCTCTCAAGAAGCCACCCACCCCATCTCCCTTGGCAGGGTACACAGAAGGCTTGAGAAGATTTTGTTTTCTTTATTTAATAAATTGTATACTAATTTTCAAGTGAAGTCCTCTAAGACTTGACTTCTGTATAAAGCCAGATGATCTTAGGCTTCATGTAGGGGTGTCTGTATGAAAAGGCAATTCTTCAGGTACCCTGGCCCCAAGTCATTTATGACTTTTATGCTTTATACAGTGGTGCCCCGCAAGACGAAATTAATTCGTTCCGCAAGTTTTGTCGTCTAGCGAATTTTTCGTCTTGCGAATCACGAAATCCCATAGGAATGCATTAAAAATCAATTAATGCGTTCCTATGGTCAAAAAAAGTCCAAACAAAGCCAAATTTGGTACAACAACAGTTTATTAACTGCTCTTTAAAGTCACACATACTGTAAAGAGCAGTTCAAAAATTGAAGGGAAAATAAATTAACTTTATAAACAAAACATGTCTTTGTTTTTAGACAAAGGAAACAAAGTCGCGAGACATTTTCGTCTTGCGAAACAAGCCCATAGGGAAATTCGTCTTGCGAGGCAAATCGAAAACGGAAAAACCTTTCGTCTAGCGAGTTTTTTGTCTTGCGAGGCATTCGTCTTGCGAGGTACCACTGTACAGACATTCTGAATTGGCCCCATAAACAAAATGGAAATCAGTGTAGATGGCAAAGCACAAGTGCAGTATGATTATATCCATCAGTTCTTGTCAGTAATCTTAGTCCTATTCTGGACCAGTTGTAGTTTCCATATTGTTTTCAAAGGCAGCCATACATATACAATATTGCAGTAATCCATATGAGAGACTACCCAATTGTTAATAAGAGTAGCTAAGCTATATGCTGAAATACGGTGTTAGAAATTCACGAGGCACAGGTACCATGCCGAGGTCTCTCAATGCTAGGTTGGCAATTGACACCTCTTTCTTAAGCAGGTAAACAGAAGAGCTTAGTTACTGCGTTTATTTCCCACCTTTTCTCCAAGCAATACATGGTTCATGCCACTCCTCAGTTAATCCCTACAACCACCCTGTGAGGTAGGTTAAGAGGCTGTGACTGGCCCAAGGTCACAGTGTGAGCTTCATGAATGAGGGGGATTTGAACCCTGATCTCCCAGGTCCTAGTCAGACACTCTAAACAGTATATCACACTGGCTTCCTAGAGGACTTCTGCTATGGGGCAGCTAAAAAAAAATTAAGAAGGTAAATAAATTCAGGGAAAGCATAGAGAAGGAGCTGAAATATTTTCCATGAAGCTTAATTTGTTTTATTCTGGGTTGATTCATTTGCTGTTTTAATGTGTTGCAAATTGCTTGGATTTCTTTTCTTTAAAAGATAAAGTAGTATAGAAAGGATGGTGATAACAGTAATAATAATGTTCATTGTTTGAAAAAAAAAATCATGGTGTTTAGTCATCCCATTGTGGCGACCATAACCTAGGTTTAAGGTGCCATTTGACAATTAGCTTACATATCTGAGTTTCTAACAATGCTGATAAAATGCATTTTGAGCAACCAAGGCTGTCTGTTCCTCCAGTGACAGTAGATGATCCAGGAGAACGCTTATACCAAAACTTTGATCCTTTAGGGGGAACACAATATCCTAAAACAGGTTCATATTAAAATACAAAAGCATGCCACATTAAGACAAATATACCACACTACCCAATTAAAACCCATTAACAGACTAATCAGAGAACGTCTTGCTATAACCAGAGGACATCCTGCATACAATTTTCTCTGCCAATCAATCTTAAAATGTTCAGTTCTTACTTATCAACAGAAAATTCTCCTCCTTCACCCTTTTCTTCAGCAGGTTTGTCAAACCTGCGTTCACGAGGAGGCCGTCTCTCTTGCCTCCTCTCAATAGGCTTGCCTTCTCCCTGAGGCTGCTGTTGATCAGGCCTTCTGCCAATTCGCCTTATCCCTAAAATAGAAAGCAATCCGCATCAGTAAGTTATTTAGCTACTTCCACAAAGCAACTGTTATTCTTGAACACACAGCAGAGGAATCCTGTAGAAGACACTAGTTGTTCTAAGGCTTGGAGGTAGTATCATAAAACTACTCCACACAACAAATAAAAGATATCCAAATTATAGCCAAGTAACACCTCTGGAAGTTTTCATTTCAAAATAAAAATGTTATTTGAAATTTACACAGCAAAAAAAATGTGGCAATGTGCCTTTAAAGGTGTGAATGAAGGTTGTGCCATGTAAGGGGCATGGTGGGAATACAACACCAATATAGCCAGTTGTGAGGGATGCTGAGACTTGTATTCCAACATCATCCAGAAGTCAGCTCACTGGCTACCCCTGTCCAAGCTAATATAAATAGATATGAGATATTGGGTGAGTTTATTCCTTCCTTGGAGCAGTCAGGAGTTCTAACATTTCAGACAGATTGTTTTGTACACTGAAGCACAGCTGGAAACTAGGAAGTGTGTATAATTTTGCTTTGATAGTTTGATAGCATACAGAACATGATATAGACTATAATAAAGCAGAGAATTGTGTGTACCTTGCAGGAAGTAATTTTCCTATATAGAAGATTTATCAAGTTCGAAGAATTACAACACACAACTATCCTGGAAAGACGAGTGCACATCATGCACTGAAATCTGGTAAGACACTCCCATCCCCGCCTTCAAGAAATTAGAAGTTATAATTCATTTGGAGAAACTTGAAAAAGACTACTGAAACTGATGTTTTACCAATGACCTGTAATATTTAGATATTTTTGTATGCAATTAAAACTCAATTAGTAGGATTTGTGTCTGTATTTGTTATGCAGACTATTGTTATGAGACCCTCATGGGATGTATTTTAATCATAGTATTATAGCCTCATAGTATTTTACTATCATAGTATTTTATGCTTTTGAACATAAAAATGACTGCTTACCATGGAGAATGACATCTGGTCAAACTAATTTTTCAGCTTTTTAATACTACTTCAACCTGTACAGTGGTGCCCCGCAAGACGAATGCCTTGCAAGACGGAAAACCCGCTAGACGAAAGGGTTTTCCGTTTTGGAGGTGCTTTGCAAAACGAATTTCCTATGGGCTTGCTTCGCAAGACGAAAATGTCTTGCGAGTTCCTGCGGTTTTTTTTCTCCTCCCCCCCTTTTCCCAAGCCGCTAAGCCGCTTATCAGCTGATCCTAAGCCGCTAAGCCGCTTATCAGCTGATCCGCTAAGCCGCTTATCAGCTGACCCGCTAAACCGCTTATCAGCTGATCTGCTAAGCCCGCTAAGCCGCTAATAGCGCTAATGGGCTTGCTGCGCAAGACGAAAAAACCGCAAGACGAAGAGACTCACAAAACGGATTCTTTTCGTCTTGCGAGGCACCACTGTACTCTGGAAAAGTCAAATCTAAGCCCCTAGAAGCATACACTGCCAAACCCCTTCTTTTTGTTTTAAGGAAACCCATAAGAACATTTTCTTATTTTTAAGCTCCTCTGGTGGTGAAATTGACTAGGGGTGAAGCTGTTTCCAATCTGATCTATCAATAATACCACTCCACAGCCTTATACAAGAGTAAGGAAAGCAACCATAGTTAGGGAAGGAGAGAACCATCACTCTCCTCATTATGTATGAAAATGTACTGAGTTATTTATTTTGGATGATGGCTTGTGCTGTGGTAGGGTAAGAAAGTTGGACCCATAGCTCCAAAGAAAGAGCTGCTAGAGCAGCAATAAGCCCTACCTTGTGGCCCACCCACAACTCCCATCATCCCAGACCATACTTCTGGTCACAATGGCTGAGACAAAGAAGCTGTAGTCCACAACATCAGGAGAGCAACTGGTTGGGGGGGGGGGCTGGCTTAAAGACTCTGTGTATCAATCCCCAAGGTTTCCATTCAAATACAAAATGAAATTTACATTAATTTATGTGTCACAAAGGATTTTCCTCTTGGCACCAAGGGCTGCTGCAAACATTACTTTATTACCAATATCATATGCAAAACCAAAAGGCCTATACCCACCAATTAACATTAAATGATACTCTGGAGTGGCTTCCAGAACTCTGTTGAATGCTAAACCCATGTCTTCACTACATGTATGTCAACTTTCTACCTGAGCTTCTGTGCTCCTGTGCTCAACTTGCACGTAATGCTCAACCATGGTTCATGAAGATAGTTTAAACTATTCAGAGATTATTTCAAACCTGGATTCCTGATTTCAATACATCTTTTAAAGCAACATTAAGTTATGCCAGTCTTCCTCCCAGCGATGAGAGGGAGCTTGTGAGCCCAACACTCTTTTCAGGCTCGTTCACATAGCACTAAAATATGGCCTAACATTACATGTGACTGCAATGAACTTTGCTGCACTCCAGACGGTTCCTGTGTACTACAGTTAAGAAATGTAGGCTACTACCAAAAGGTAGCTAGAAGAGCAGTATTGTTTATGAAAGCCAATGGTCAAATTTAATACTTCTTTTAAGCAGGAGAAATAAAATCTGCTCTCCCTGAACAGGTCCACTCAAGAGGTTGCCACTGGTGACTGGATCTTTTAATATCTATGTCATGATCAAGTCCACTATTGAGGCTACCTGCTGTGGCTTCAGATAACAGGAAAGGGAATTCTGAACTACCACTGTTATTATACTCCTTCCACATGTTTAGAAATCATGGGGAAAATCCTCTTGGTCTATTCTCCCTGCTCCCTTTCAAACTCCCAAGCAGGTCAAACGTGCTCTCTTCCTAACCCCTGAACTCTGAAAAGATCCCCAGGCAGCTCATCCAATCCATGTTCTTCCAAAGTCACTGCATGCTAGAATGTGCTCATGTTGCCCTGACAACTGTTCTCTTCTATGCCACTCTGTGGCAGCTTGTCCTGGCTTGTCTATGCAGGCCTAGAACTGAGCTTCTCCTCTACAGAGTCTACTTTAAAATGTGGTGGAGACATAAGCAAGAGTTTTGTCATGACAGTCACACTGGGCTTTGCAGTTGATCTTTGCTTCAAAGTACCCCCAATGAGCAGGGTGAGAAAGTTTTTATTTGTGAGAAGGGGCAGGAATGTTAGCTATCCTGAAATTAAGGCTGAAATGGTAAATTCGTGGAATTCAAAGTACTATAATTTAGACATGCAATTAAAGCTGTATTTCAATAATTGAATTTTTAAATAAAAAAATAGATGTAGTACCAATTATTCAGATGAAATGCTTTCCTAAAGCAGTATATAGCTGCAGATTACAGTGTAAGTCTGTGGCTCTTTTGCTGCTGTTACATACTTTGTAAAATGCCTTAGTGTGCGGGATATAAAGCTGGAGAAAACAGCAGTAGCAAGACTAGTTTAAACTAGTTTAAGGCAGTTAAAAGGAGCTCTTGTGCCACTGAAGCAGCAGATTTTAAGCTGTGTTTACTGTTGAAATGCTTGTTTGCTGGTTATCCAATACTCTCCCCTCCAGTATAATATACACTGAATTACACACAACTGTCACTTAATAATTTGAATAATTTGGGACAAACTTGTGCGCATATCAACAGATCCTTGATCTCAAGATTGGTCAATGATTGAAATAAACAACTATCTGACTTTTAAAAGACATCTGAAGGCAGCCCTGTACTGGGAAATTTTAACGTCTGATGTTTTACCCTTTTTTACATGTGCCGTAAGCCGCCCAGAGTGGCTGGGGAAACCCAGCCAGATGGGCGGGGTATAAATAATACAATTATTTTTAGGCCAAAATATCACATTTAAAGCAAACTTTAAAAATTGTCTTAAAGCACAGGATGAGAGTACAGCAGCAAGAGCATGTCAGCAGGATTACTTGCACTACCTAATAGTTGTCCATAGTTGTCTCATATGAGATGAACTCTTCTTCTGTCAATGCCAGTTTTGCAGAATGGCTTCAAAATTTCTGAAAAATTACAATCTGTATACAACCCTTATGTTTCACCATTCTTCAAAGGAAGTTTACTGGACGTTTTTAAAAAAATTAAGTTTCCCCCTTCAAGTGACAGTATAACAAGCGATCCATAAATTACCATTGTCACTGGCCCCAACAGTCCTCTTGTTCAAAATGAGACACAAACACATTCTTTTGTGTTGAGGAAGGAGAAATTCTCATGTTATGCCAAGCAGGGACCCCTTGCTAACAGTGGAAATCTATGCTGGACTAGATGGGCAATAGGCCTGATCCACCAGGCTATTGTTATGTTCTTAATATTGATTTTATGTTTGTATCAACTGCACTAATATTTTTTTCCATTTTCAGCATTTGTACTTAGCCTCCCATTTATGGAGACTTTTTAATTGTTTTTAAAATCAGGGCTGTTTTATCCTGTTTCAATTAAAGCTTTTGCAATTTTTTGGTTATTTCATTTATTACAGATTGTCTTTTACATGGGTTGTAAGCCAACCAGGCAATATGTGCACTTAATAAATACAGGGTGTTTTTAAAAGCAGCAACAACAACAACCCCCTCCCATTATATTGTATCAATGCCCAAGGTAAAATGAGTTATCAGCATGAACAGATTGTTCATCTCTTTGGAAGTTTGATACTCATATGTGAAGAGGAGTGATAATATGCAGATGGGTTCCCCCCAAAAAAACACATCTTTAATTGCTAGAACAAAAAAATAGCATGAAAATGGGAGGACGTGGCATGGCTTAGGAAAAAGAACATTGTAAAAACCTAATGGCATAGATTGTTGATGGCACACACCATAACTCTCTCAAGAGGGTAAGCAGGACTGGCCCTGGAAAGGAAATTTGCCACAAGACTTCCTGAGAACTCCACAAAGACATTTGTGAAGGAATCATTACAGAAATATGTGCCCATTAATATATGAAACTCACTTAAAACAATGGGCCTGAAATGGATTTAAGTGCCTTAAAATTTGAAATATTTTATTTCTTGCAATGAGCAGAGCACACATACCCCAGCCAGGTTGGAAATGGACAATGATGTAAGAACTACAGTGGTACCTCAGTTTAAGAACTTAATTCGTTCTGGAGGTCCGTTCTTAACCTGAGGTACCACTTTAGCTAATGGGACCTCCCACTGCCGCCGCCCAATTTCTGTTCTCATCCTGAAGCAAAGTTCTTAACCCAAGGTACTATTTCTGGGTTAGCGGAGTCTGTAACCTGAAGCCTCTGTAACCCAAGGTACCACTGTAATGTAAAAAAAAAAAAACACCTGTCCATATCTCGCAAAAAACCAAGTCACCCGAGTTTCCTTAACTAAAGCTAAACATTCCACACTCAAAGTTCATGTAAAAATGTGTTCAAGCATGACTGATTCAAAGGGTTGAATCCAGAGTTCTTGGGAATTGAACTCTACACACACGATGCTCCTCTGCTAAAGGAGGGAAAAGGCAACATTCCTCCTTATTAATTTATTTTCCAAACTTTCATAAAAATGTATCAAAGTAGTATACAACTTATAAAAATAAAATTAGCAAAAAGCATTCACAAAAATGTCGCTAGGACATCAATAAATACTAATTGCTTAAAAACAGAAAATTAAGATAGCAGAGGTTTATCTAAACAAGGGGTCAGCAAACTTACCACACCTCGGGCTGGTGTCTCCAGCGCTGATCACGCAGCAGGCGGAGGAGCGCATGCCCATACGCGTGTGTACACCCTACTTCCGGGTCGGAGGAGCACCAGAAATAGCTTTTGCGCATGAGCATGGGCCTCCTCCAACCGGATGTGCACTGGAAATAACGCTTGCGCACAAGCTGTTTCCACTGCTCCTCCGACCCGGAAGTGGGCTGCCGCACAGCACAGGTAAGAGCGGACGGCGGCAGGGGGCTGGATAAATGAGTCCCTGGGGCCTTATCCGGCTCGCGGGCCTTAGTTTGGTGACTCCTAATCTAAACAATAGTTTTCAAAAGACATTTGAAAGAAGGGAGGGATGTTTCCTGCTGAACCACTACTGTAGAGGTTCCCTCTGTAGCTCCCTGAAAAGCTGCTCCAGAGGACAGCAAGATCCTCTGGAACCATGAGGGAGGCTGTGGGAAGGGGTGTTTGGAGGCTCCAGTGGATCTCAGTCCCTTTTGTGAATGAAAGAGGTTCTTCCATTCAATGCATGGGAATATGCATCTAGTTACTTACTACAAGCACTGGTGCTGTATTGACATTTAAGTTTTCAGATTCTGCCACTCTATTTTATATGTGCCTCTGACGGTCACACAAGACACTGTGTCCGTATTAACACAGGGTGTAAACTTAAATATTCCAAATCTTGATTTTTAATGTGTTAATTACAAAGTCATCTCCCTTCCTGAGGAACAGCCTTACTTACCATTTGAAGCTACTTGTATACAAAAAACCTTTACTTATAAGCACAAAAATCTAAAAGCCACAATAATTTTGAATTTCAAAATTTTACACTTTATTTTCAGAAGTGTGCAGTTTCAGAACTGCTTTAGAAGTGTTTCAAATTATTATTAAATATATATTATTTTCTTGCATTTACATCCTCTGCCTTTCTTCCACTGTGAAGCCCAAGGCATCATACACGTGCTTCCCCACAGTCAGTCATCCAGGTAGCTAATGTGCCCTCAGACCATTATCACCACCCTAAACATACTTATTTATTGGTTAATCCACTGAACACAGCTAAGTTTTTTCTTAATTCATTGAGCCAATAAGCCGTAAGGCCATGAATATAATTAAGCCAACAAGCAGTTTAAAAAGATGCATATGACACAAGGACTAGCAGTTACTGATTACAACTCAAATGCTTATTTCATAGCATATAAATAATAAATGAAGTGCCTTATTTATCAGGTTCTCAAATACTTTGGACAGTAGTTATGACATTAGTACACTGTCAATTAACAGATGTCAGAAGTCTGCACTATTCAAAAATCTTAGCACATTTGCTGTTGGGATACAGCAGCGTTCCCGTGATCAAGAGAATGCTTAAGTACTAAAACAATTTTTGAAAGAAGAACACACTTCATGCTTTTTGCAAATTATTTGTAAGCATAAAGCAGTGAATTAATCACACTAAGTAGCTATTAATTTGTAGCAAGTAATCTGGAAAATGCACACTAGCAGTCCAGTCTTAAGAAAAATGTTACTGCATTAAGTCCAATACACAAAAGGGTTTTTTTAAGTGTTTACTTCATCTGTAACCAACTCTTAATTGTTCACTTTACGTACTTTAGAATGTTGTATATGTCACAACTCAATTACAACTTGACAGTTAATTTTTATCATCAAATTACAGGCCCATGGTTCTCCCTCCTAATGTAAGTACATGGGAAAACAGTGCAACACATGGTTCTTTTTGTCTTATTCAGGTTCAGAGAAATAAACCCAATTATCACCATGAAGCTGGGTACCATTTACCAAATGTTCTGAAAATGTAGACATTTACAGCCCAAACCTTTATGTGCCTACTCAGAAATAAGTCCTACTGAATTCAGTAGGATTTATTCTGCGGTAACTGTAATCTTAATCACATTAAACATGTGGGTTCTTTAATTAGTGCAGAGTGACAGAAAAATATCAATACTTTCTTAGGTTCCAACTTTAAAACAAAAAATTGGTATGTTCTGCATACTATGCAAGTTACAAATGGGTGAGAGGTTCACACAGCAGCGCACAGTTCTTAAAATTTCATCTCAGAACATGTACACATCAGAATCCACATCAGAAAAGCAGTGGAAACACTGAACTAAAGAGATCCATGGCAAATCCTAGTCGCTCTCAATTGGAAATAACACCTACTGAAGTGAAGCTTACGTCCTAATAAGCATACCTAGCATTGGGCGGCATGCCTGCAATTAAAACTTAAGACCTATATTCAAAAAGTGCCTTTCTCACGTTAGCCTGCAAGGCCCAACTTAAAGCACACCAAGGGCTCACTCCATTTTGTCTCTTCCCTCAGCCCCTAGTAGGCGGCAGCAGCAGATAGCTGGAGCCAAGCAACACGCGGGCCACGCACGTGGCCAGGTGCAAATGGGCTAAACTTCATTAGCAGCGGCAATCCAGGACGCTGCTGCCTGCGCGCTTGCAGCTTGGCAAACCTGAGCCCCTCTCCTCGCAAAAAGCACTCTCCGCTCGCAGGCGTTTTCGCCCTCAAAGAAGCGCCACCATTACAAACATTGGAGGCCCGCCACTAACTTGCCCCCCTTCCCGAGCAAGGCCTAAGTATCCTGACACACACCTGCCCAGCAACCCTCACCTTCCTTGCTTCCCTCCCTCAGAAGAAGTGCAGGGGCCCAGCGAGCCGCCTCTCCCCGTTTCCCCCCTCCCATGAGGCGCGCGTTCACACGAGATGGTCGACCCTTGCCTGCACGCAAGGCAACGCGAGGACAGCACCCCAGGCCGCCCTAATAAAGCATGGAGGAAAGGGATCGTGTCTTTTCTAGGAAATCTATCTAGGAAGGGACGGGGGGGATCCTGCTCCAGCACCACGTGCTGCGTCAAAGGCGGGCCGGGGGCTCTTACTGCGGGCCGGACTCGCTGGGTGACGGTGGGGGAGGCTGCCTCCGCCCGCGCAAGGGACGCTGCCCTGGTTTCTGGGGAGGGAGGCCCTGGCTTCCCCCCTAAAAGGAGGCACCCCTCCCTCCACTTACCTTCCTTCCTGAGGGGCGCGGAGCCAGGCTGCCCGCCGCTGCCGCCATCCTCTCTCCGGTCGCCGGCGCCGCCAGGCCCAGAGGAGGAGGCGGCGAAGGGCGGCAGAGGGTTTTTGCGCTCCTTCTGCGACTCCCTGCGCAGCTGCTTGGCCGCGCTGCCGCTCCCGCCGCCGGAGCCGGGCTGGCCCGACCCGCCGCTTGAGGAGGAGTTGGCCTGGGCCGCCTGCCCGCCGCCACCGCCGCGGCCGCCCTGATGGCCCCCTCCGCCGCCGCCGCCTCCCCCTCCGCCGCCGCTCTCTTTCTTGCGGCTCTCGGCCGCCTGGATCACCTCGAAGGGGTCGGATTCGTCGTCCAAGAGCTGGTCAAAGCGGTTGGTGACGACGCAACCGAAGCCTTCCTGCAGGTGTCCGGGCATGATGGGCCCCTCTCGGTGGGATCCTCCTCCGATGCTGCCCAGGCCCCTGGCCCACCCCCTCCGCGCTCGCTTGCTGCCCACACAAGATGGCCGGCCCCCTAAGAAACTCGCTTCTCTTCCGGCGAGAGCGACATCCGGGAAACAGGCGGCAGGAGGCCGCGGGCGCCCGCAAAGGGTCTCGGGAAGCGGAGGCCTGGCCCTCCGACTGCTGGAGTAATCGGCACGCCTCGAGGAGCGGGACCACAATTCCCGGCAGGCACCGCGGCAACGAGAGACAAGGAGGCAGAGGCGAACATCCCAATGCGTTCCCGCCTCCCCCAGCCTCAGACTATCCTCTTGGGAGGGGAGCGGGAAGGAGAGCGGCAGGCAGTTCCCTCCTTTCTTAGAAGGAAGCGACAGTGTTTTTAAACAAAAAGCAAAATGTGGGGTGCTCTTCTCTACAAATCAGGCTGCAAACCTGAAAGGTCAATAAGGCTCTTTTCTGCTAACTCAAAAGACTAGTGAGGGGGGATTATTTTTTGATAGCTTCAGCTATTTTGTTATTGTGGATATATGTAACACCCATATAGATACAGGTATAGATACCGTCCGCTGTAATGTGCATGCAGTACAGTAAGTGTGCAAGTGAAGAAGGCAGTGTGCAGATTGCCAGTTTCTCTTGCTAGTTTCTGTGCAGAATTCGATCAAGGCTGCAATCCTATAAAATCTTACTTCCAAATACGCATTAATAGGATTGCAACTACAAATTACAGGGACGCGGGTGGCGCTGTGGGTTAAACCACAGAGCCTAGGACTTGCCGATCAGAAGGTCGGTGGTTCAAATCCCTGCAATGGGGTGAGCTCCCGTTGCTCGGTCCCTGCTTCTGCCCACCTAGCAGTTCAAAAGCACGTCAAAGTGCAAGTAGATAAATAGGTACCGCTCCGGCGGGAAGGTAAACGGCATTTC
The DNA here is from genome assembly GCF_964188305.1 of Podarcis bocagei. Classification (NCBI taxonomy): domain Eukaryota; kingdom Metazoa; phylum Chordata; class Lepidosauria; order Squamata; family Lacertidae; genus Podarcis; species Podarcis bocagei. The sequence goes on from NC_138129.1 coordinate 65,435,364, forward strand.
CGTGCGCTGCTCTGGTTCTCCAGAAGCGGCTTAGTCACGCTGGCCACATGACCCGGAAGCTGTACGCCGGCTCCCTTGGCCAATAAAGCGAGATGAGCGCCACAACCCCAGAGTCCATCACGACTGGACCTAATGGTCAGTGGTCCCTTTACCTTTAACTACAAATGACAGCCTTCAGGTTCCTGGAAAGAAAGAAAATCAAGCTACGAACTAAAAAAAATGGTAGTAAAATTGTGGTCTCTTCTGTATTCAACATGATGCTTGTCACAGGATCTGAAATCAGTATTAAACTGTTCTAGAATTACAACCATGCTTTGATTCCACGTTTACACATAATCAGGTCACCCATAAGCATGAAAGAAAAAGGCAGACGAGGTTAGCCTCAATATCCCATTGGGCAAACAAATTATTTGTTTCTTTAGAGCATTTGTATCCACCCTCATCAGCCCCAAAAGCTGCCAGAGGCGCTTACATACAATCACTGTGTCTCTTAAACAATGCTGCCCTTCTATTAGAGATCATGCACATCTAAGTATTTGTGGAAGCAACAAATTGACCATGGCAAAAGAAGGTTGCTGCATCATGACAGATTCATCTAGATATATAATGAACTAATTATTAAAGTTTTGTTCCACATGATCTTCCCACATTAGGAAAGGAGGAATGGGAAGCCACGTGTACGTGTTTAAAAAGGTAAAAGTAAGGACCCTGACAGTTATGTCCAGTCACAAGCGACTCTGGAGTTGCGGCGCTTATCTCGCTTTACTGGCCGAGGGAGCCGACCTTTGTCCGCAGACAGTTTTTCTGGGTCATGTGGCCAACATGACTAAGCCGCTTCTGGCGAAACCAGAGCAGCACACGGAAACGCCGTTTACCTTCCCTCCAGAGCAGTACCTATTTATCTACTTGCACTTTGATGTGCTTTCAAACTGCTAGGTTGGCAGGAGCTGGGACTGAACAATGGGAGCTCACCCCATCGCGGGGATTCGAACCGCCGACCTTCCAATCGGCAAGCCCAAGGCTCAGTGGTTTACACCACAGCACCACCCGCATCCCACGTATTAGGTGGCACTAAATATGTTGGCTGCAGCTTTACCTTGAGGTCACCTTAACCTTGGCAATAGCTGACTGTCCCAGACCCTGCGATCATAATCTGAGGCCCTTCTTTATGGGCTGCCTCCACAAGATGTCCAGAGAGGGGCAATGAGAGCGGGCCTTCTCTGTGGTGGCTCCCCATTTGTGGAATGCTCTCTCCAGGGAGACTTGCCTGGAACCTTTGTTACCTTAAGCATGGGTGCCCAGTAGCAATGGGAACAGCTTTGTTAAACATTTATTTCTCTACCAATTTCATAATATTTTTTTGTTAGTGATGGTGGGGGCTTGGGAAAGCCCAACACTGTTTTCATATTTGGGGTTGCTTCCATTTTATTTACAGATAAGCATAAGGACTAAAGCTACTGCCCTGGATTCTCAGATAAATTATGGTAACCTAAGGCCATTCAAAGAGAGAAAATGTCCTCATCACTTCTTATCCCCCGTAGTAATTTCTACCAGTCAAAAAGACAGACCTGACCAAGGACATTTTCTTGCCCTAAGCATAAGACAAGATGCTATCCTCATTCCACCTACGGAAATCAACTGGCACTTTGGGAGAGGAGGGTGGGAGGAAGTATTATTTGTACTTCTATTGAAGTTCAAAAAAATCTATAAAATATATTATCGTTGTTTTTTTAAAAGACACCAACTGGATGATTAGCACCCTCTGCATTTACGGGGTACAAGGCAGGATATAGGGCACACACAGCTCTGTCCTACAGAAGAAGGGAAAGACAGGGGTGGGTAGAAGGAATGGCTGGGCAGTCACTGCCACTATCCCTGCCCCTGATGCAACTGCCTCACTCTGCTTAATGGTAGGGCCAACCCTAAGAAAAAGCTTCTCTAGAGGTTGGGCAGCTCTCCTGAACAATGCAAGATGAACCACGGGGTGAGGAGGAGGAGGAGGAGGAGGAGGAGCAGATTGCTCATAGTTGGGCAAAAGTCTTTTCAATTTTAGGCAAATCTTCCTCTTCCTCAGTAGCCCCCCCCCCTCACTTGACATCAGGAGAGCTTTTTGAGTGGTACAGAGGGCTGTAGGCAGGAGCGGGGTAACAAGAAACATTCACTTCTTTATTTCTTTATTAAATTTGTATATTGCTCTACATTCATAAATCTCAGGGTGGTTCTCAACATAAAATTACAATACAAGAAACAAAATACATAATAAAAATGAGATTCTAAGTTGATGCTCTCGTGCAAAAACCCTCAGCTGTAGAAAAAAAATTATTAGCCACTCTTCAAAAAATAAATTTTAAGAGCAGATTCACATAATTTTTTGGTGTTCGCTTTCAAAAAATATAATGAAGGCAAGCAGGTGCATAATTACAGGTATGGCAGTCAGAGAAGTGTGGTTGCTATTATGGGATTAATCATGCACCCTAAATGTAAGCAAAGGCTAAACAATAGGCGTGTTTGTAGCTATGCAGCAAAATGTTTTCTCCATTCATACCTAAAGCAGAGCTTGGTCAGAGAGAGGAATCTGACAGGAAACTCTTGCAAAATCCTCCTTTCCAATTCATAGGAGTAATTCAGATCGAGTTTTCTCAATTTCTTTAGCCTTGTCTGACAAGCTGTAAAGAGCAGAGCTAGAGATGTTGGTTCCAATTATTTATGTGTATAATTAGATATTATAACGTACTAGTTTTTTAAAAGGAATTCCAGAGACGTATGCAAAGCCAGGTGCACATTTGTAAGTTTTGCAGGTATATCTTCAGCTCATAAGCAGGGGGAGAACTAATAATCGAATAAAATGCCACTCCCTTGTTTTGTATAATGGTATCTGTCGCTTTCTTTGTAAAACACACACAAGCACACAATCCAGACGCAATGGACACACATTTTCCAGTCTTGTGACCTAAACCAATGTGATCTGAAATTTAGAAAGCAACTAATGGAACAAAGCAAGACTTTATTCTTAAATCTAATTCTCTCCAAGCTGGAAAGGAAAGGGGAAAAGAAATAAAGAATGCTTAGTTTTGGTTACCCGTCACTGGCCTTTGGCTTAAATTGCTGCAGTCAAGGAAAGCAACCATATTAGCATCACTTAAATTTAAGATTTCATTTTGTAACTTTCCCCACTTTAGCCACCTAAACTGCACCCTGGTACTTGTTTGCCTCTGGGGCATATTTCTGAATAGACATTTATTGGATAGGACTCTTAAGCACTGTAATAAATTTATCTAGAAAGTTCTGCATTTTCAGTCCATTTCTTTGAGCCCTGAGGTATTGTTGAGTGACTGAGTCCAATAGCAATCCACACACACCAAGTATTTTGGCTTACTCTGCATAATGGTATTCACTCTTCAGAGCCAAAGTCCATCAACGGAAAGATGGAACATTCTGAAGCCTGCAATTCACATTCAGGGCTGACTTCAATTGGTGTGGTGAGCAAGCAAGATGAATGGCTCCATGTAGAACTCTGAAAATGTAAAGTCGTCATGCAACTGCTATGCGGTATCACTGCATGTCAAGTTGTAAGCTGGGCACATGGTAAAGCAAGCATATGACTGCTTGCTTAATACTACAATCCAAAATCTGTGTAAGAGCCAACCCAACCCACACTCTTAATTTACTAATCAGCTCTACAAATGATTCCTGAATTACAGCCATCAGGCCAAAGTAAATAAAATGTTTAAAGGCAAGATGTCTGGATAGTGTGGGAGGAATTAAGAGAACAGGAAAGGAGGAAGAGGCAGGAAATAGTGGGAATTCAACGTATTGGAGTTGTTGCTCAGAAAGTTAACTGAAAACATGATACAGTTCTCCATAGTCTTTCCCGGCCTAGTGTCCTCCTGGTTTTTTAGACTACAACTCTCAGTCCCAGCTAGCACAGCTGAGGTTGATGGGAATTGTAGTCCAAATCAACCAGAGGGCACCAGCTTGCAGAAGCTTGCCATAGACTGTACTTGCATTTATCTCCATCTTTGAATTATGTGCATGGATTACTTGTATGGGGGGAGGGGGCGCCAACACCAGTAAAACCTACTTTATTGAAAGTTCTCCTTGCATGTGAAAAGGCATTGCATCATTGAGTAAGGTAAAGGTAAAGGGACCCCTGACCATTAGGTCCAGTCATTATCGACTCTGGGGTTGTGGTGCTCATCTTGCTTTATTGGCCGAGGGAGCGGCGTACAGCTTCCGGGTCATGTGGCCAGCATGACTAAGCCGCTTCTGGCGAACCAGAGCAGTGCACGGAAACGCCGTTTACCTTCCCACTGGAGCGGTACCTATTTATCTACTTGCACTTTGATGTGCTTTTGAACTGCTAGGTGGGCAGAAGCAGGGACTGAGCAACAGGAGCTCATCCAGTTGCTGGGATTCGAACCACCAATCTTCTGATCGGCAAGTCCTAGGCTCTGTGGTTTAACCCACAGCGCCACCCGCGTCCTGCATCATTGAGTAGTCTTGCCTAAATGCTTGAATTAGCCACAGGCTAAAGAGTAGGGTTGTGGTTTTTTAAAAAAGACGTTTCATTGCATGCATTCATGGAACCGCTTTCAACACTGAGATAGGATATTCATTGCCTATGGCACACATCCTCATCTTCCTGTAATCCTTGCTCAAAATTAGTTTTACAACTCTTTCCTGCCACTTTAAACTCCTCGAATCTTGTTTGATCAAAGGCAACAGCAGGGCAAAAGAAATTAGTACCCATGTGATAGAAAGCAAGGCTTCCAAAATACCACCCTCTAAGTACTGTATACCTGGTGGAGATCATCCCTCATGATCCCAATTTTTTCTTCTCCACAAGCCTTCCTTCATTCTCTCTAGCTGGTTACTCAAGAACCTCCTTTGAACAGCTATCACTGTCTGTCCATCTGGAGCAACTCACTGCATACTACATATCTCAAGTCATGGATTGCGTCACTCCAATCACCTTTTTTTAAAAATTGTTGTCCATCAAAGGAAACAATTTAGGAAAGCGCATGGAAAACTGAGCCAAGTTTCCTCAAGACTCCATTGCTAACAATTATCTATCTTGAGGGCAATTGCATTGCTTTCTTTGAACTCTCTTGTATATTTTCACTATGAAGTGTTAACTTGTATCTGAATAACACGCCATTATTATTTCTGTGTTAACGTCGTCCTTTAGTGTTAAAAAAGTAATAATCGCCATCCATCGAGAGGATTCCAGAATGTCACAAAACATACAAATAAAACATAAAATCAAATACATAGAACATACAGCAAAAGTACAAAGCAGATTGAAAAGCCTAGGACTAAAGGGAAGACATATGCAGATGTTGCTCTGATGCAATAAAGCTGAGTAAGAATCTGGTCATTTTTTTTATATATATATCATAAGAAGTAGATTACATTTGCAGTTTATTCCTTGTTACTTTCCAGGCATTCTCAGAATTCTGAAGCTTTTGCTACCTGTAACATTTGTTTTTGAACAGTGTTCACTAGGGTGGGTGGGTTTGAAAACCAGCGCCTCATTCTTCAAATTAGCTGTGCACCCAGAAGCATTAACAAACTTAAATAAGTCATTTTCATACAAGCTGGAGATTGACGATTTCTAAGAATTCAATCAATTTCTGAAGCACTGAGCTTCTGCAGAAGAAGCTTATTCTATTAGTCACTATTTAGCCCTGGAGTAAAGCCAGCACTTCCAGCAGCTACAGAAACAAGAAGCTGGAGCTATTTATGGCTACAGAATGAAAGCAGCATAACTTGGCTCACACAGACGTCCATAACCTACCTAAGGAACTGCCCCTGAACTCCTTTACCAAAAGTGGAGCCCAGTGCTTTGTGACACACTGTGCTGCCTGTGCTATTTTCAAGCAGGGAGCCAACAGCTGTTGTCAGACTCCTTATTAAAGCAGCACCAAGCAGGCAGCAGCCGATGCAACAAACTGATCCTGGAGACCCAGGGCCTCTCTAGGCAGGAGTTTTATTGCACGTGAATTTGGCAACATGTTCTTGGCACAATAGTAGTGAATTTGTTATTTTATTTTACTTATTTACTGCATTATTGTAGTAAAACCTCAGAACAGTCTACAAAAAGACCGAAAAAACCCGCATCATCCATTTAAAAAGCTGAAAACTATTTTAAACCTTTGGATTTTTTTTTAAGGGGGGGGGGAAGAAGCTAAAAACCAAATTAAAATACCTGTCGACATTTGATATGTCTGAATAGGTTTGCCTAAACAAAAATGATTTTAGCAGGAGGCAAAAAGAGTACAGGGAAGGTGCCTGCCTGATGCCCACAGGCAGGGAGTCCCAAAGTTCAGATGCTACCACACTGAAGGATCAACTTCTTACCAATGTGGAATGAGTATTATGTGGCAACTGGAAAAAATGGCAGTTCTGCCGACCAAATCAGTCAAGTCGTCATATATGAGGTAAAGCAATCTAGCAAGTACACTAGTTCCAAGCTGTTAAGGGCTTTCATCTACTAATAGTAGCTATGGGAGGAAATCAGAATCCCTGTAACTCGTGTGTGGGGTAAATAACAAAAGAATCAGCTGGGTGCCTGGATTCAAAATGCAGGGCTAAATTCACTCTCCAGTAGGAGACAGTCCTAAGTAGCAGAGTTTAAACTCACAAAAGTCAAGCATCAGTAAAGTGGTAGGAATATAAGTTGTTAGATGCTTTAATCCTGTTTAGTCCACTTGCAAACGGTGCTCCTCTCTTTCTATCTCTCTTGCAGTGAACAGACCACACACTGTTAAGTAAGTTTAAAAAGCTGTACTTACAAAACGTTCCAAGGGTCAGATTCATGCATTTAGCCAAGCAGCAGCAAGGAGATCACAGTCAGAATATTCTTGGGTAGAAAATTCAAAAGCATACTAGCTAGTGCAAGTAGATAAATCGGTACCACTGTGGCAGAAAGGTAAATGACATTCCCGTGCACTCTGGCTTCTGTCTTGGTGTTCCATTGTGCCAGATGTGGTTTAGCCATGCTGGCCACATGACCTGGAAAACTATCTGTGGCTTCCTCCGCCTGAAGCAAGATGAGAGCCACACCCCATAGTCGCCTTTGACTGGACTTAACTGTCCAGGGGTCCTTTATCTTTTACCTTTATAACTTCAAACATGTGCTCTAATCTTGGGGCTTGCTTAGGCATGTCTTCCTTGGTCAACACAGAGAAGGAACAGAAAGAGTACTTCTGCAAGTACTAGGTAAAACCCCTACAAAGCAAACTGTAGCACCACTTTCAGCAAAATTCAATGGTCAGTGCCATTTCTTCCACTTTCAACATACACTTCTCTTCCTCTTAGCATTACCAAGCAAAGGCTTTGCTGAATCCTATTCAGCTTCTATAAGCATATATATGTTATACAAAGTCACAACAATGCATCAGGTCTCTAGCAATGCAATCTCATGTATGTCTAACTCAGAGGTAAGACCTACTGAGTCCAGTAGGGCTTCTTCCTAGTAAGTGGGTATAAAATGACAGTTTAATTGACTTTACTCCTTTCTCTTAAAGGAACCCGTAGAGCAGGTCATGTTACTTACTCCTCTATTAGAGGGACAAGCAAAACAACTTAAGTAAATGAAAGATATGAGCAGACAGAGACACTCCCCATTACCTTTCCAGCTGTGTCTGAAACATCATCACCTGCTTCTTCCATTAAGTGCTTTAGCAGAACTCCCTCATACATTCTCATGGTTTAAAGTGGGCATGCTCAGTTACACTTAAAATTTTACCGCTGCAGGAAGTTCAGCTGAGAACCCTAATCCTAAACAGACTGACAGCTGGATCAGAATCTCACCAAATTAAACAGGATTTTGGGTTTCTAGTGTGGTTAGGACTAAGGATGCACAGATTGTTCTGTTTCATTTTCTCATTTTTTCCAATCAGAAGTTCAGTTCCCTACATTTCCACATATCAGCAATTTGCTGCAATTTTTTCCTGATATACACACGCTCCTTTTTGAAAGCGATTTCCCCTAATATAATGCATTTTTGTGTGTTATTTTCACTAACACAATTTCTCCAGCTATATGCTTTTTTTGCACACGTTTATTGGTTGGAGAATTGCGCTGTGAAATTCACATGACTCTGAATTTTGAAAGGTAGCTGTGTTTTGGCTCCAGTTTTACACAGTGTGAATTAGGTAGGTTCACCTTTAAATGTGAACTGAATCCAACTTATCCCCCATCTCAACTGAAATTCCACTTATTTCAATGTATATTATTGCATACCATCCCAGTCTCCAAGTGGCAGAAGATCCCAGGGGTTCCAGGGGTTTACTCAGGGTTCATGTTTCCTTTGGAATGAGGGACAGCAGAGACTGTGATGTCTTTAGGATATATGGTTTATTTACACACACATATATCTACAACCTGAGCCTACAATGGAGGGGTTCACAGATTAACACCCCAAGAGGGTCTCGCTTCTTCCATATCCACAGTCTTTGATTCCAGCAAAAATCAGGCATTGTTCCGTTTCCTGTCTGCCCAGCCTATCTACCCACTCATTTGTTATCTGGCACAGAGGCACTTCCTTTGTTGCCTTAATGGCCTATACTTAGAGGACCATTACCTTACCAGGAAGCTAGCCTGGCTATTCCAGGAGTTGAATCTGTGTTGGATCCAGGAATTAGAAGCGGCCTCAGGCACACAGCCTACCCCCCCCCCCCCGCTCCAAACTTGTAACCATATGTTTAGCCTGCTTTTAGGATATGGTTGCAATTTCTTCCTAGAAGGATTCTGTGCTCTGAGTACCACTGTGACAGGCAGAAATCCATCAGATGAAGCTTTTCATATCATTTCATCTGCAAATCAAGAAACGCCTACGAGCTTTTCTATTTTAATGTAATGGCTGGGGCTCCTCATTTGCTGCAAACATAATGTATAAAATGTCCCTGGACAACTACAAAAAAAAGAAAAGAAGCAATAATCACTGTTTTGCTGTAACTTAATCAATGAACACTATTTGTATGCTTTTTTAATTTATAGCTGCTTTATAGCTGCCAACTTTTCCATTTTCTTGTGAGGAATCCCATTCGGAATAAGGGAATTTCCCTTTTAAAAAGGGGAAATGTTGACAGCTATGAGCTGCTTCTACATGGTGCCAGTATGAAGCATATATTAAAAAATGGGCCATTTTCTTCAGCAAAACATCATGGACTTTGATAGACTGTGCAGCATCATTATTTTACTGAATGATGCCAATGTAGACATTTTATTCATGTCCTTCTGCTAAAGTATCATTTGACACTAGCTCAGAGTTCTCCAGCAAACTGTAACAACAGTTCATGCTACTTTGCCTCCTTTCTCAAAGAATGTGTGCTTAAAAAAAAGGAATGATCTAGTTACTTTTCATTGACATTCTTCCTTTTTCCCCTGCTCTGCCCATTCTTGCAAAAGTGCTAATTTATACAAATGTAACTAGGTGCAACCTGCATATTTCTTGGGGACATCCCCTTGTTACAGTCTTGAAATGTTGCAATCTTGAAACGGATTAACCTTTTGCCCTTGTATATAAGCATAAGACATGCTTCTGTTTGCTGTCTCTCTTTTTATAATATACATGGTTTTTTCCTTTCAGATAACTTAAGCTATAAATTATATCTGGCTTATTACCTTAGAGTTTTTCAGTTAGAATGTTAAGGGAACACTAGATCTTTCTAGCAAGCTGCTTCAGAACTTATTGAAAACACATCACTACGTAAACTGATTTAATATTTAGTTTCCAATAATCTTGGGAGTAGAATTTTAAAAAGAGAATAATGATTTTCAGTATTTTGGGGTGGGATTCAATTACATGCATACATATTATTTATAAACAATATTATTATTATTATTATTATTATTATTATTATTATTATTATTATTATTCACAGTGCTGCCTTCCCTGTGGAACGCCCTCCCTTCAGATGTCAAGGAGGTAAATAACACTACAACTTTTAGAAGACATCTGAAGGCAACCCTGGAACGCGAGATTTTATTATGTTTTTCTATGTGTTGGAAGCAGCCCAGATTATTATTTTATTATTATTATACCAGCAAGTTCAGGTTGTGCTGTTGCACAACAAACCCTCTCCCCCCCACAAAAAAAGAGGGCAACCCTCCAATGTTACTGCATTATTGCTGTCTGAACTTTTGTGCTGTAGCAGAAGAAAAGTGGAACATTTGTGATGTGAACAGTTACAGGATTTTAGCAGGGAAATATTGTAAACAAAGCGGTCTCATATTATTTGGAGGTGCAAATGGTGTTGAAAGCACAATTGTGGGGGTAATGGGGTTGGTTTTGTTTCGATTATGTATGTTGTGTTTTTATATTTTTATTTTATCTTGTGAACCGCTTTGAGACCTGTGGGTATAGGGCGGCATACAAATTTAATTTATTAAAAATAATAGTAAATAAATAAATAATAATAATAATAATAATAATAATAATAATAATAATAATAATAATAATGCTTAGCTACCCCAATAGCATATGAGCACAAATTATTATAAATGCTCAGTGTCATCAAAGTTGTATGGAGGCGTTTATTGTCTAACATTGCTGCAAGTAAATTGGGATGGATGCTCAACAAACAGGTCACCTGGAAGCAACCTTACAGATTCTCGGCACTCTTCAAAATGATCCCCTGGGGGCCATGAAGGTGATGGCTATGATCCAGCAAAGTGCCTTACATATGTGCAAATAATTATTTGCAGGCATTGGGGTTTATCTGGTGCTTTCTTCTTTTGCAGCTCTCCCTTCTTAAACCACAATCTACCTTTTAAGCTTAGACTTGCAGAAAAGCAATATTCTAATAAGCCTTGTCACATGCCATTGGATTGCAGCCAGCATCTCTGATTATGTCTAGTTCTGCAGAACCTGCAAACTTTATCAGCCATATGCCGATTATTTGTCAGGTTTGTGAGCAAAAGTAAAAAATAAAAGGGCATTATGGGCTTACAGTCTTCTTTCATAATTCAAAATACCCTCTAAGCATTTTCTAGGTAAACTTGAACTTTGAAAAAGTTCTCCAGATAGAATAGGTATGGGGAAAGGTGGTGTTGCTGCTTATAGCAAGAGACGTCACAGCTACTAGCCAATAGGCGATGGAAACCCTCTAAAGATTTGACTCTCTATGCACTTTATGTGGGGCTGCCCTTGGGTCTGGTCTGGAAGCTCCAGCTGCCGCAAAGTTATACAGCCAGGTTGCTGATGGGAGCTTCAGGTCGATAATATGTGACACCATTGTTATAATAGCTGCACTAGTTGACCATCTACTACTGAGCCAGGTTCAAAATTAGTTTAGGAACCCCTGGACAATTTGGGCCCAGAGTACCTAAGGGACTGCCTAAAACGCTTCCTCACTCTCAGTCACTGAGATTATTTGTAGCAGTGCAATTGGTTGTCTCCTGTGTTGGCAAGGCTTGCTTGACACCAACACGAAGTAGAGCTTTTAGTGTCACTGGCCCAGACCTGCGGAGCACCTTGCCAACAAGAGAGCCAGTGGGTCTGAACAGTGGCGTAGCGTGGGTTGTCAGCACCCGGGGCAAGGCAAGTAATTTGTTCCCCCTAACCCGTGGATTTGCGCCCCCTAACCCTAACCCCCAGATGTTGCGCCCGGTGCTGCCGGCCCCCCCTGCACCCCCCACGCTATGCCACTGGGTCTGAAGCCTCTTACCGCAGAGACAGCTCATTTCCACCGTGCCATCCCTAGCACATTGCTGAGAGGTGTTCTTGTGAAAATTGCTCCACCACACTATGAGCAGCTACACATGGAGAGCTCAGCTGGTTAGAGCATGGTGCTGATAACACCGAGGTTGCAGGTTCAGTCCCTGTATGGGACAGCTGCAAATTCCTGCATGGCAGAGAGTTGGACTAGATAATCCTCAACTCTACAATTCTGATTGACTCACCATGCTGAGGCCACCATGCAGCTATTGGTGGGAACTGGGCCTAAGAAGCCATTGTTCTTGGCCCTTGAAGTTACCACAGACAGCACATCTCCTGTACGTTCTTTGGAGTGCCTCCGTGCTGCTGCAGCTACACTTTGGGGTCACACCCATTCTTCCCGAACCTGTCTCTCTCACCACACCCAAGTATTTAATTGCCCAAAGCTGGCTTTTTTCTGCTGAGCACTACTCACACTGCTCCCCTCCCTTCAACTCAGATACTCTCCACAAGGGCATGCCACAACTAATAAGCTTCACTGTTATCCTCATATGCAGTTTAACTGTGACTCACTTTAGAGTGGGCAGAACAGCTTTCCTTCTAAGCCTCCACACAATGTATTCATGCTAACATTCTGGCTGCGGCATTTGTTTTCTTATTGTCAAAGACATGGGCGTTTAACAGAGAGGAGAGGACACTGTTGGGTTTTCAAATGTGCTGTGTGGAAACTGAAAGCAGCAGTCAAGGCAAGGAAGGCTCTGTTGTATACCCCCAATGTTGAAATCCTATGAATGTTTACGCAGAAGTAAGCACCACTCCCAAATATGTGTGTATATAATTGCACCCTAAATGCTGTTGCTTCCAATGCCTTTGCCAGGAACAACAGTGTTTGTTTTACTTTAGTTTGAGTTATACACCATCCTATTTTAGAGACTAACAGTGCAAACCATGTATAGTCAACAATAAGTCCTATTGGGGCTTACTCCCAGGTAAGTAGGGTTAGGATTACAAAATGAGGGATTGGGGGCTTGGTGACCCAAATCGTTGCATTCTTGTGTTATACCATCGCTTGTCCATACCGGAGTTTACTGTGTGTTGGCAGCAATTTGAGTTCCCGTTTAATTTGGACAGCCCACATGATGTTACGCTCCAACGACACCTGTCTTGATGCAGACCAATACATCTACTCTCCTGGAATAATTATTTCCTTCTGACTTTAGTGTGCTGCATATACACACACACCTATAGCAAGAGCAATTTTAATGGACATAAAGCAGCATTTATTTATTATTATACCTCCCCATTCTCCAAGGAGCTCAAGGTGGCATCCGTTGTTCTCCCTCTCCCCATTTTGTCCTCACAACAACCCTGGGAGGTAGGTTACTCTGAGAGACAGTGACTGGCCCAAAGTTACCCAGTGAGCTTCAGGGCTGAGTGGGGATTGAACTCTAGTCTCCCAGGTCCTAGTCTGACACTTTAACCACTACACCACACTGGCTCTTTCCAAGTGGAACTAGGGTGGTCAGATACAAAAGAGGCCATAGCTGCTGCACTTTAAATTCCCTCTTCTAAACCATGACTGAAGATGAAGGAACCCTGGCCTCTTTTGTATCTGTCCATTCAGTGAGAATCTTGAAACCGAGATTGAACTATAAACAATGATGTTACATTCTGAGTCTGGTTAAAGAAGAATGTCCCGTGGTATCAAAACTAGCTAAATCATTGCAGCATGAACTTTTGCAGATAATAGCCTGTATTACCACATGGGGACAGTGCAGCTGATATTTCTTTAAAGTATAGGAAGATTTCAACCATTACTGCATTACCCGAATTACAACCCATGTGGATTTGTGAGAGAGATAAATTACCCCGCCTTCTAAAACCAAGGAAACAAAATAATCTCAGCAAGGTTTAGGGGAAATCCAGATTTAAATGGAGAGCAGGGAGTCGTTTGCCACGTGGCTAACTGAGCCCCCAAATTATACAAAACTAGAGAACTTTTGCCTGAAAAGAAAACGATTCCATACATGATTAGACACAAATGATGCTGTTGAGTCACAGGCAAGACTTGCTGTGTTTGGCTGAACAGCAAATTACATGCTTTACTTGCCAACTAAAAACACCTGTCCAACTAGATCACCAGGTTACTTCTGCAGGAAAAAAACAAACAGACCAAAAAATGATTCCCTTGGAGCCATCCTTGTGGCACCACGGCAATGTACTATAAGAGAAACTGGTGGCCACATCCTGTGCTTTGCCATCTGCATTGTACATGATTTAAGAGAAAACTCTCCATTTGATCTCTTGGTCACACCCAAATCCTATTTTGGAGGGCGGACTTTCTTTCTCCAATTTCGCTCCACAATGCCCCATACATGCTAAGGGGCAGCAGACCAACTGAAGATCAGTTGCTGGAGAGGAATAGCAGGAAAGGGCTATTGTCTTAAGACAGGGAGCATCTTAATTTTCCCAGAGATTTGTGTAGTAGCTGGATGTGGGGTGTGTGTGTGTAAAAAGGAGATTAGGATCCCATACATGCACCATCACAAAAAGGATAAGACACAGACCTGCATGCAATTGCATAAGCTTATTTATATGCACGGATACAAATTTAGAAATACAGTCATACCTCGGAAGTCAAATGGAATCTGTCCCAGAAGGCTATTCAACTTCCAAAATGTTCGGAAACAAAGGCACAGCTTCCAATTGGCTGCAAGAAGCTCCTGCAGCCAATTGGAAGTCGCATCGGACGTTCAGGTTCCAAATAACATTCACAAACCAGAATACTCACGTCTGGGTTTGCGGCGTTCGGGAGCCAAAACGTTCGACTCACAAGGCATTTGGGATCCAAGGTACGACTGCAATTGCTATCATTTGCATAGAAATACATCTCGCCCTATTGGGGAAGACAGTGACCTGTGTGCTTGCTCTGTCTACTGTCCAAATGCTGGCTGCTGACAGGTAGGTTCCATACCCCATTTCCCCTTCTGAGAGTCCTTTTCTTTAATCTGAGCTTGGGACTGGATAGCCCTTCTGGTAGAGGACACCTTCAAAGAGAGGCGTTTCCTCTGACAGCCCTTCAAAAAGTGGATTATTATTCTCTGTGAAATATGAAACATGACCACCCTAAAGGAGATGGAGGTAAGGGTGTGCGCGCGCAGGAAAGAGACAAAGTACCGTATTTTTCGCTCTATAACACGCAGATTTTTTCTCCTAAAAAGGAAGGGGAAATGTCTGTGCGTGTTATGGAGCGAATGTGTGGTCCCTGGAGCCGAAAAATAAGGCAAAAATCAAACCGCGCTTCAGGGAGAAGGGAGCTCCGTGATACAGGAAGTGGCTGCTTTCCTGCATTCTGCCTCAGGGTCTTACTGCCCGCCCTCTCTGTTTCCTTGCTGTGTTTGCTCAAACGGAACAAAGAGCAGGGGAAGCCCCTCCCCTCCAGGCAAGTAGAGAGGGAAAGCAGAGCGTCCGAACAAAGAGCAGGGAAAGCCCCTCCCCTCCAGGCAAGTAGAGAGGGAAAGCAGAGCGTCCGAACAAAGAGCAGGGGAAGCCCCTCCCCTCCAGGCAAGTAGAGAGGGAAAGCAGAGCGTCCGTCCTTCTATCCTCTCCCTGCTCCGGAGGAACAATGTTTGTGAAGGGAAGAGAGACTACAGGTTCGGCTAAAAATTCTGATTTGACTTCCTGCTTTTTGTTTTTGGAGACACACAGCATTCAAATATGCTTTCTTCCATTTAAAGAGGGAGAGAGAGAGAGAGCGCACGCTGGCTGGCTTGTGTGGGTGGGTGGGGGGAAACTTTTGCCTTCCTTTCCTTACGTTATAGCCCTCTCCTGCATTCTTAGCCTTCTCTGTTTTTCCTTCCCTCCCCACTTAAAATGTGGTTACAAAGCATGGATCCACATGGATCCTCAGGATCTTTGCATTGGGTCACCCCAAATTCACCATCAGAGCACACAGCATGTCCATGGCTACAGCCTGCCCCCCCAAAAAAATCACGCACCCACTGTTGCCTGGGGCTGCAATGGTGCAAAAACGTGGTTACAAAGCATGGATCCACATGGATCCTCAGGATCTTTGCATTGGGTCACCCCAAATTCACCATCAGAGCACACAGCATGTCCATGGCTACAGCCTGCCCCCCCCAAAAAAATCACGCACCCACTGTTGCCTGGGGCTGCAATGGTGCAAAAACGTGGTTACAAAGCATGGATCCACATGGATCCTCAGGATCTTTGCATTGGGTCAGCCAAAATTCCCCATCAGAGCACATAGCATGTCCATGACTACAGCCTGTCCCCCCCCAAAAAAATCACGCACCCACTGTTGCCTGGGGCTGCAATGGTGCAAAAACGTGGTTAAAAAGTATGGGTCCACATGGATCCTCAGGATCTTTGCATTGGGTCAGCCAAAATTCACCATCAGAGCACATAGCATGTCCATGACTACAGCCTGTCCCCCCCCAAAAAAATCACGCACCCACTGTTGCCTGGGGCTGCAATGGTGCAAAAACGTGGTTAAAAAGTATGGGTCCACATGGATCCTCAGGATCTTTGCATTGGGTCAGCCAAAATTCACCATCAGAGCACATAGCATGTCCATGACTACAGCCTGTCCCCCCCAAAAAAAATCACGCACCCACTGTTGCCTGGGGCTGCAATGGTGCAAAAACGTGGTTACAAAGCATGGATCCACAGGGATTCTCAGGATTTTTGCATTGGGTCACCCCAAATTCACCATCAGATCACATGTCTGTGGCCACAGCATGAAGCACAAAAATGATACGTCCACTGTTTCATTCAGAATATTTTTTCCCTTGTTTTCCTCCTCTAAAAACGATGTGCGTGTTATGGTCAGGTGCGTGTTATAGAGCGAAAAATACGGTACCTAGCAGGGTCCTTGCCTTCAGGCCCTCCTAGCAGCCTCCTTCTGTGAAACATCTGGCCAACCACTGTGGGAAGCTAAACGCTGGATGAGGGGGGCTTTAGGTCTGATCCCAGCAGGCCTCTTCGTAGGACTTCCAATTCTAGAACGTAAAGCAGTACAATGGAGTATGCAATAGAGTATATAAGTACATAAGTGATACAATTAATACATGTAAAAATTATTAATGAGACCATATTGCACTGTATTTTATTGGTTAATTTATCTCTTTCTTTCCTTTCAAATTATCCACATTCCTTTCCTTTGACATTATTTTTTTTCCACTGAAAACTTTTGAGATATGCTTCTCGTCTTTATTATTTGCTTTCGGGGAAAAGAACAAAACAATGCTCATGAAAAGAGGCAGTGACTCTCATAAGGCAGGCTATAGAAACAGGGGGATTCAAACACTTGATTATACCTACAGAAGAATGGTGCTGCCATTTGGCCCCCTAGGGACTTTTGCATTTAGAGTAAAAATGTTGAATGCTCTGCACAGCAGACCCCTTTTCGGCTTTGCGAAGCAAGCGCTTAATATCTCTGAGTCATGGAACACTTAAAAAGGTATGAAGCAATTAGCCAAGCATTATGTTAAAAAGAAAATCAAGTCAAACCAGTAATATTTTTCCATGGTTGCCAGGTTTTCCTTTTTCTTAGCATAGCTGGCAGCTGCAGGACAGCAGCCAAATGATCTGACAAGATGGAAGGCAAAACCAGTCATGGCAGCAGAACATCATGTATGCAAAACAGAGGTTGCCACCAAATCAAAGTGGAACATGGGTAGATAGGCTGATAAAATACAGCAGAAAGCCTTAAGCTCACTCTGTACGTGAACCCTAGAATATACAGCACAGAGGGGGCCCCTCCTGAGGGTTTTTTCCTCCAGGCTGCAGCAGGGAAGGAGGAGAGGGTAACTTTTCTTCCTGCAACATGTGGTGGGATTCTAGTAATTATCACAAATGCACACCCACTGGATGCAAATGGAATAATAATAATACCACCAGCACAACTGCAGGCACCTTTAAACTCAATTTCCCAAGGTGCCAAGGCAAGGAAACTCAGCAAAGGAGCAACAGGGTGGGAAGCAGAGAGACTACCATTTTTATTTTATTTTTGGGGGTAGTTGTTGCGCTTACAAGGATAGCGTGTTAGTGGCAGATTTATATGTGTGGACTTGACTGTCCACACATCGTTTCCTTCATTGGTTGTTCTGCAGTCCCTCCAAAATCTTGCAAAGCAAACAACTCCTCCAAGGCTGCGCCTGATGTCTGTCACTGGACTGAGACATTGCACATGCATCTGACATCTCCACCCTGGAGCAGCCCCCGCCCTGCCAGGCAGTATCAGCCCTGCGTGCTGCAGATAAGGCTGCAAGAGCATGGTGGCTGGATCTTATCATTTCTATAACCTTCATGATGTGCCAAGCATTTCACAGACTTTACTGTGTCGCACTTGCAACAAGCCTGTGTGACTGTTACTACCATTTTGAAAAAGGAGAGAGAGAGAGCAGTTTGGCCAAGGCCAGGCAGCAAAATGCTAGCTTTGAACCCGGATCCATGTCCACAAAACTCAATCTGCCAGCCCAGGCTCAGCTCTCAGGCAAGGTCCAGCAACCTTTTAGCCTGGGTATGTCTCTCTCAGTTCTCAGGCCAGCTCTCACCCCTTATATGGCCTGTGACCCACTGTAATCATGTGACCATTTCTGCCCTGCCCCTTTTCTTTAAAGGGCTATGTGCAACACAAGAAGCACAGGGGTCCCTTAGAACTTCAGAGGAGACAGCCAAATTACCTCAGAATCTCTCTTATTCTGAGTAAAACATTCCCATTTCTGTTCAAAGCTTTACATTTTTCTAAGCCCTTGGCTTCACAAGTTAATTTTAGCATGTTCAGAATCCCCCGCGTGTTAAGCATCCGTCCCATCTCATTGTTAAATTTCCAATACGTCAGCTTTTTAAAGAGCTACTTTCAACTGCTGCCTGTAATGTCTCATTGAAGTTACGAATGCATTTTTTAAATTTGCTTCTGTTATTTGCTTGATTGTGCTTCAGACTCCATCCCAGAATGTGTGTGTGTGTTCTTTCCATCTTCTAATTTTTATACTTTTGCAGATCTAAGATGCTCTTAGAGCCAGTGTGGTGTAGTGGTTAATCTGGTGAACCGGGTTCGCGTCTCCGCTCCTCCACATGCAGCTGCTGGGTGACCTTGGGCTAGTCACATTTCTCTGAAGTCTCTCAGGCCCACTCACCTCCCAGAGTGTTTGTTGTGGGGGAGGAAGGGAAATGAGAATGTTAGCCGGTGTGAGACTCCTTAAGGGGAGTGAAAGGCGGGATATCAAATCCAAACTCTTCTTCTTCTCTTCTTCTCTTTTCTCTTCAAGATTGCCAGATGTATTTATAATAGTGGTTACTTCAGAGGATAGCAGAACTATTCACATTTTTCTAGAAAAAGAGGCGCGTTCACCATGAACACCTCCCTCATTCTCTTATACAGTAATGGCAATGGCGCCCACCTGACAGGTGCTGGAACTGGGTTCCGGTGAGTTCCGGATGAAAAAAGCCTGGCACATGACCAAGTTTGACATCATTCTCATCAGCTTGGGATGGTGAGGAGGAGGAAATAAGTAGGCATGTAGATTAGAGGCTTTATGGTGCAGTGAAAAAGTAGGATATTGTGCCAGACAATGGAATGGTTCCTTTGAAATTTGACCAGAACACTGCATTCTACTGATTTCATGGTGGCTCAAGACCTTGGCAGTTGAGAATGCAAATTTATTTATCAAGACTTGGTGGGTAGCCACTGGCTAGTAAAGGCTGAAAATATGGTGCTCTGGCTAAGTCATTCTGTTATCTGGGGCATGATAACAGGGGGCTAGAAAAGAAGATGGAACTTAAAAGTCATCAACTGTAGACATGTTTACAGAATTAACCACTATTATAAATATACGGACCCATTAAAAAGTTGAGTAGAAGCTACTTCCCTCCCAAATATCCCACCTGAAACAAATCCATATAGAATTTATGGTGGGCGTACCTGAAAGTAATTAGGCGCTGGGCTCAGATTGTACAATATATAAAGTATAAACTCTGCATACATCACATGTATAATAGAGTACATGTGACTACTTTGATTGCAGTTACAGTCTTACAAGGAGAACAAATCCCAATAATACAAAGGGACCCTGCTGGTCTTTTATCAACAGCAGCAAAATTTCAATTACATGATTGCTGGAAATGCAGCCGGACACCTTCCATGGAGGAATGGTTTGATGAAGTATTGAAAATACTTGATACAAGAGAATTCTTGAAAAGTGTTTCCCCTTCCTAACACATATGGACAAGAAGAAGAAAAAAATCAGAGATGTTAAGTCCCATCCTTACTCTGTAACACGAGCACCAAAGTTTCAGAATGATTTGGGGGACAGACTGAGAGACTGGTGTTCTGATATGGAGTTTGGATTTTGATATCCCGCTTTATCACTACCTGAAGGAGTCTCAAAGCGGCTAACATTCTCCTTTCCCTTCCTCCCCCACAACAAACACTCTGTGAGGTGAGTGGGGCTGAGAGACTTCAGAGAAGTGTGACTAGCCCAAGGTCACCCAGCAGCTGCATGTGGAGGAGCGGAGACAAATCTACCACTCTTAACCACTACACCACACTGGCCCAGGGAACCCTGCTGAACCCTGAGAGAATTTGACCAGAACATTGCAGTCTACTGAATGCTGAACGCTGAGAGTTAATTCTTCCAAGATGGCTCATGTCATACTAAGACATAAATAATTATATACGATAAACACGAGAACTTGGGGGAAACGCTGCTAGAGCAGACCAGTGTCCCATATAGTCGAGCATCCTGTTCTCACAAATCAGATGCCTATGGGAAGCCTGAAAGCAGGCCATGAGCACAACAGCACTCTCCCCTCTTTTGTCATAAAACATGCAGTGCCAGCCCAAGGTATTTTGCTGCCTGAAGTGGAATCTACCGTAAGCAGTCCCCCAGAACCAACACTTCACAAAGTTTCCCTGCACTATTCAGATTTCAATTCCTCCTGCCTTCATCTACAGCTATTCCAGTGTGCCTCCTCCCACCATTACCACCTGAAGCAGGTTGTTTCCTCTTGTCAATGTGGCAAGGCTGCCTTCATTAAAGTGAAATTTCCCTCAGGTTTCGACTTTCTTTCTTCTGGAACTTTCTCTTTGTCTTGAAAATACAAAGCGTCACTCTAGCGACTTGAGGCTTTCCTGTCAACAACACCTGCGATGATTCAACTTCTTCCACCCATTTCGCCTCCTCTTGGGAATTTCACACCAATAAGCTTTAACTGTTAGAATTTTTCTGCAAATCATGCAGTGAAATATGAAATCTACATTGATTTGGGTGGTGCTGGTGGGGGGTGG
Organism: Podarcis bocagei; assembly: GCF_964188305.1. Taxonomy (NCBI): domain Eukaryota; kingdom Metazoa; phylum Chordata; class Lepidosauria; order Squamata; family Lacertidae; genus Podarcis; species Podarcis bocagei. The sequence continues at coordinate 65,456,342 of NC_138129.1, forward strand.
ATCTCTACACGTTAGCGGTTCATTGATAAGACTGATGATATTAGGAATATAACTATTGCAGGTGTAATTTTTCTTTGCTTTATAGCAGGGATGGGGATCCTTTGCCCCCCCCCCCCGATGTTCTGGACCTGCAACTCCTACCAGTCTCACCCAACATGGCATGTGGTCAAGGATGATAGGAATTGTAGTCTAGTACCTCAGGTTGTCCACCCCTACTTTAAAGAATTTAAAGAAGGCTGAGAATGATTTAATGTAAAACTATTTCTCGTTGGGTTGATAAACAGCTTTTGTCGGGATGTTTTTAATGTCTGATGTTTTATTATGTTTTTATATATATTTCGTTCTGTGTATATGCTGTAAGCTGCCCAGAGTGGTTAGGGAAACCCAGCCACATGGGTGGGGTATAATTAGACAAAGAAGAAGAAGAAGAAGAAGAAGAAGAAGAAGAAGAAGAAGAAGAAGAAGAAGAAGAAGAAGAAAGATGGTGAGAGTTAGAAGATTATGGTTTTATAATTAAAGAAGGTTACAAACTAGGAGGGCCAAAAGCCCCGCATTTATGAGCTTCCTGGCTGAAACAGCATCTCTTAACCTGAAATAGTTCCAGAGACTATTTCTGATGAGAGATATGCAAAAAGTGTCATTATTTAATTTAAACACTAGGCGGCACTGGGCTTATTTGTAGCTAGATGGAGGCCCACAGTTCTTGTGGCTGTTCTGTTTTTGTCTAGAAATTCTGACTAGTGTGCTCTCTAAGACTATTATTATTATTATTATTATTATTATTATTATTATTATTATCATCATCATCATCACCACCACCACCGTTATAGCATTAATTTCCTCCCTTTGTTTCTAAGGCGCTCAATGTAGTATACATGGTTCTCCTCTTCATTTCTTATCCTCACAACCAGGGGGGAGGGAGGCAACTGCACCCCCATCAAGTAAATCAATAAAAAAACTTAACTAACTGAGGTTCGTCCCCCCCCCCCGTAAAGCCTGCCCCCTAACATAAATCCTGGCTGTACCAGACAGACAACCACCATGTGATGTAGGCTAGGCTGAGTGAGAGACTGTGACTGGCCCAAGGTCACCCAGCGACCTTCATGGCTGAATGGGGATTTGAACCCTGTGGTCTCCCAGGTTCCAGTCCAACACTCTAACCACTACACCAGGGTGCATCTGCTTCAACCTCTGAGTGCTGCAAAGCACATTGGAAAGGGGGGGGGGGTTCAACGGGAAGGCTGAGATGAGCCTGTCACCTTCAGATGCCTGCTCCTCCCAACACACACATCATGGTATAAAGTATCAATGTGACAAAATAGGCATCTGGAATCACATATATCATACAGGTTAAAAGGTGTATGATAAGTTGCGTCTCCTTTTGGAGTGGCTGGTGGCACTGTTTTTCTCCATCTCTTTGTTCAGTTTAATTAGTTGTACCTTACAGTGCAATCCTAAATGGGGCTGGACTGGGTGCAAAGAGGTAGATCTTCTGTCATTCCTAAAGCCCCAGACTAGCGGGAGCCGGAGTAGGTGATATTGGGAGATCTACCTTAATTTTTAACTCCAAGCAGGTTTCTTTTGCAATCTCCCCAGCTGATTCCACTAGGGGCTGAATCAATAATTTACACCCGCTCTAGGTTGGTGTGGATTGATTCTGGGACCTCTTCAGGTCATAATTCAGCAGATTCCAGTCAAGCTCACCTGCCCCTGCAGAATGCACATTTCATTTTTTTATAAGATATTTATTAAGATTTTCAAAATATTACAAAAGAAAAATAGAAAAAAGAAAAATACAAAATAAAAATAATTAAAAACAACTCAATCTTTCCATTACTTATTTTTCATTAGCTTGTTTCCCGGACCTCCTCACGCCTCCCTTTTTTGTATTCCAATTCAATTTGTTGGTTCAGCAAATCCTTCCCCTCTTTGTTTATCCTAATCTTTAATCTTAAAATATTGTAACATTAAATCTTTACCTATTCGTAATCCATTTTTCATATTCCCTTATAGTATTGCAGCTAAAAACCACTTAGTTTCTATCCAACATCATTCTAACATTCATTAATTTTACAATATTTACAATATTTCTGTAAATAGTCTTTACATTTCTTCCAATCTTCTTCCACCGACTCTTCCAGAATGCCATTTCAGAGCCCCACAATATCGCTTGTGGTTGATCTAGGCTGGCCCTATTTCCCATGGTGTCTGTGTGCTCTGTGAGAGGAGCAGCCTCCCTGTCAACAAGACAGGGCTGCTGTTCCTAACTCTGTCCATCCAGCAGATCATTTTAATATTGCTCAACGTTTGGAACTGGATTTCTCCTATTGATGTTGCAAATCCCTTCCCTAGAATGAAGTGTCCATTAGGGACAAATCTGGGGAAAACTTAAGTAACTAGGTAGGGGTGTGTGTGGGTGTGTGCAGTAATTAGCATAATGTTTCAACAGATCAATCTGCAAAGACAAAAACTAGGGTTGGAATTAATGTTCAAGACAATAATTATTAGTCTGCGAATGAAAAAAATAGCCACAAGATGGCACTAGAGATGTAGGGGAAGCACTTCAATAATATGATGGCCCGTTTTAGCTTTTCATTTGTTTGTAACATTTTATTTTGCAGGATTTTCATGTGTGCAAAATTGGTGCACAAACAGTTTAAGTACCTAAGGTTGCCACTCTTGGGGAAAAATGGAGCTGTACCACAGAGTGTTTATCTTTATGCTTTGAAAAATCACATACAGTACCGGTACTTATTGCTCTTAGGTTTGAGTTTCTGTTTTTTTACCTTTTAGTGTTGGTTGTGTTATTTGTCCTGTGATATGCTTTTCAGAAATTGGTTGCACTTGAATTCTATTATCTAGAAGTGAAGTGTGTACGGGCAACAGCAGAGAGAGCAGAACCGTGCAGCGATTAAATTTCCAATAGTGCCGGACACTAATCCTTGGTGTTAGAACACGAGTGTTGCAACTACACAAGAATGTCTTCCTGTCGTTTGGGAAAACGTTGAAGCTGTTTGTAAATCCACAACTGGTTTTCTATCCTGTAGGAAGGAAGCCCTTAAAAAACACACTGGGCCTTTTTTTTTTTAAATCAATATGCTCCCACACCACCCCAATAATTTAGCTATCTTGTTGGCTTGTTTGAATGCCTTGCAAGTTTCTCTAGGCTGCAGTCCTATGAGTGAGCTCTGTTGACTTACTTCTGAGTAGACATGTATACTGAGATTGTGCTGTCTGTCCCACAGGCGCCAACCCTGCGCCAGCCTCAGCCCTTGCCCTTTGCACACTTGACTGACTTTTACCCAGCTGCAGAGTGCTTAGCACTTAGTAAGCTCAACTGTCTGACCAGCCAAGGGATAAAATACAAACATGTTTGCTCTGAAAACAAGAATATGCACATCCATACCCTTACAGATTTTTTGGACAGATGACTTGTGCCATCTGCTCATCCACATCTTTATTTAAATCAGTACAAGGGTCTGTCTTTCCTATATTCCCATCCACCTTCAGGGATCACTTTATTTTTGAAATCCCTTCCACAATCTGTGACATCTTTGCAAATCACACCTTCCTTGCAGAGGTGCCAACTTTTCAGCTGACCCCTGTAGCCCTCCCTTCAACAAATATTTTTATCAACAGCAGTTAGCAGGTGATGATGTTTACTTCCACACCAGGGCAAGAGACAGGAGAAGGACAGGCCTCTTCCTTCTTGATGCCATTACCTGATCTGCTGTGATGTCACAGCAATGTCAGAGGTCCTCTGGTCCCCATTGCCTTGACTGCTCTCTTCTCATGTGCTGCTTCCACTTCAGCTCTACGAAGGCATTGCTTTTCTGCAATAATCTGAAAACCAAATCAAAACCATTGTTCCATGACTCAACACAGAAAGAGTAGAAGTTATATTGCTTGATTTTATATTGCTCTAATGTTTCCATATGAATTGTTGCATGATTAGTTTGATTTCATGGCCCATCTGCGCTGTATATTTATAGCAGCATCATACCCCTTTCAGCATGGCTTCCTGGGAGCTGTGGTTTGTTAAGGGTGCTGAGAGTTTCCTTCAAAGAGCAACAGTTCTCAAGAGTTCCCTGGAAAGAGGGACTGACTGCTAAATAACTATATCTCTGTGGGGGGAAATGGAGGTTGCCTAACATCTCTCCACCTCCAAAAGCTCAATAACAGATTTACACTTTGGGGATATGTTCCATGTAGGTGGGGACTTTTAATTTCTGGCTTTCTCTTGTTCTTCCACTGCCTTTTTAAACTGTAAAATGGTGCTGCTTGGATGCTAGCCAATTAAGATAAGCTTTGCTAGGTTGCCATCATTATGGTTCAATTAAATAAATCTTAGTCAGTACATCACCAAATTGATTGATTAAATTCCCACTAATTGTACATCTGCAGAAAAATCAATAATCCTCATTTAAAATGCGAAGGTTCCCCCCCCCCTTGACAAAAAAGGGCTTTTACAGGCTTCCCCAAAGTGAGGGATCTAGGAATAAGGTGCAATTACTGCCCCCCCCCCAATTGTTTCATTATAGCAACCCATGTTCACACAATAATAAGCCTAAGTGATAGACTACAGTCCAGCTCGGGCTGTAATATACAATAAATCATGAGCAAACCACATGGAAGAGGTATGTCTTTAGGGCCTTCCAAAAGGCTTGAAGCATGGGAAACCACCACTGATCCAGTGCAGGAAGTCCCAAGGCTATGAGGCCACCACAGAAAAGGCCCTCTCCCTTTTTCCACCAGGAGACCTATCTTCATCATCAGAGCGAAGGAAGCCTGGATCCTTGATGGGCCCAGCATGCTATTTCCACGCCTCTGTGGCTCTGATAGCAAGGTAGTTGAGTTCATGCCTGAGGATCCTGTCACCTTGCCCAAACCTGCTTGTCCCCACATGGAGTGGCTTTACCCTGCTGGACCACAGCCTAAACTCCCGTGTTGCCTACTGGGCCAGGGGTCGAGGCCATGAAGAGCTGGGGATTCATTCGGCTGGCTTGGGGAGGGGAAGCCACATATAACCGGGGTGGAGGAATGTTTCATTTGACTGAGAGAATTTTAGTATATTGACTTGCAGCCCTATAACTATTTATTGATCACACTCGAGCCTATTCTTGCTTTAGAAATTTGAACGGCTTCCTAGCAGATCTCCCACCCATTAGCTGGATTCAGTCCAGACCTCCTTAGCTTCACCACACTACTATAGGATTGGTGTTCCCAGACCAGGCACTTGGCTCAAATCCCGGCAAAACATCTGCTGCCATAGGTAATCTGACCCCAAAGATCAGACATTTTTGACGCTGTATTAAGTAGCAGTGATAAGAGGAAGGCAGCAGCTAAGGCCGGGGAGGGGGGCCTGAGCAGTGCTGGTGCCATCCACTAGAATTGCCAACTTTAGAGCTCTTGTGCTTTTCAGAGCAGGCAAAAATTCAACAGGTGCAGCAAGCTTTCACAGTAGGCAGAGGAAGCAACAAGGGCAACATTTCTGGCTGTTGTGAAGCTGCAAACCTTGAGTATATGGGTTTCATTTAACTAGTGCTCCTTGCCAGAGCTCATGAAAACAAATCCTCTGGCCAAGGAGATTAGCTATGGCAAGCAGTCCTGGCTTAAGTTAAGCCCTGGACATGAGTTGGGGGCAGAGAGGTGAATATAGCTTCTAGCAATCTCCCCCCACTCAAATGAGCAGCTGCAAGGTCTCTCTATATTTCTCTGTCTCTCCCCCACACAGAGAGACACAGAAAAAGGAAAGTGTGTCTTATCTCCAAAGTAGAAGCCATGCTTGTGTTTTATTGTGGGTGTATTCTTCAACTCTTCTTGACACAACAACAGTGCATTAGTGGCAAATTTATTCTTCTTTATCACTTGTTATGCGACGCTTCCCCAATCCTACCACATTTTGCTGTCCGGAGGAGTTGCAGCACAATAAATGTAGGACGACAAAGAGAAAAACAAAAGCCCCTCAGACTCAGAACATTGTGGCAAGAAAAGTTATGGAACTTCCGAAGGAAGTTGCAGGGTCTGCACTGATTGGAAATGAAGTTGTATGATCACCCCAAAACGTCTGCAGGCACAAACAATATTGAAAGAAGATCATAAGCACAAATAATCATAATTTTAAAAAGGATGCTTGGAGGACTCCTGTTCTGTTTCTGGGTAGAGGCCAGTTCAGGTGAAATTCTGTCTTAAAACAGTTAGGTTACTTGCATACGATGCATATAATCCTGGGAACCGTATTATGTTGAGAGTGTTGGTTGTGGTAGCTCTATGAGAGGCAAACTCTAGCTCCTGGGGGGTCTCTGGAGAAAGTCATGTGCTTTAATTGTATGACGTGGGTGTGATCTTAAAGGCACAGCATCTGCTTCCAGCCCTTCAGCAACATCCTAGCACACCTCATGGGGCGATGGAAGGGGAATCAGCCCTAGGAGGTCTCACTTGAGCCAGAGATCCCAGTCCTCGACTAGGGTGGGCAGGTGAAAAAGAGGACAGGGCAGCGCAAAAGAGGGAATTGCACCTGGTGAAATTCCCTCTTCTACACAACTACCAAAGGTGCAGGGAGCCCAGCTCTCTTTTTCACTCGGCTACCTTACCCAGGACATAGGTTTAGAGGGATGGGGGATTTTCCATTTCAGTTCCCATCTGTGAAATGAGAGCAACGATTTTTACCTAATGTAGGAGGCTATTAGGAGGAGGGAAAACACAAGCAGGATAATAAAGCACTTTGCAAAAACCAACGCTTCAATCCTATGCACACCAACCCGGGAGGAAGTCTTGTTGAGCTCAGCAGGAACTTGCACCTGAGCAAACATACTTTGGGCCTTGCTGCACTTTACAGTATCTCTCTAGGTTTCCCTGCCGTTTCTCTTCAGAAAACTTTAAAGCTTCATCCAGACGTCAGGAAGTTGCTTTGGCAGGAATGAGCAACACACTCTTTGTCCTGCACGACTCAAAGATGTCCTCATTCCACACAGGCAAAAAAAAAAAAAAACAACGCTCTTGCCTCCCTTTCCCATCCCAGCAGGCCTTTTGAGCAGCAGTTTCCCATGTTGTTTTGTTTGCCTTGGAAATCTAGCTGGACGTGGGGGCTGACACAGACAAACACGCTGGTAGGTGGCTGCAGTTCACCAGAAACATTTTGTGTCAAGATCACCACAGGGGAAAAATATCAAATGGCAGAGGACAAGGATATTCTGTCAGCCTTTGTGCAAAACTGTGTTACTTTTCCCCAAGGCTTCAGCAGCTAAAAAGGGTGGACCAGAAAGCAGCACGAGAGGAATGCCTTGTCTCCAATGGGTGCCACTTGTGGGATGTGAAAGGATATTGTTCAATGGGCCAAGAGCTCTACTTGAAACACTGTACCAGATGACCTTTCAGGAACATGAATAAACATTCTGCTTAAAAAAGAAGGAGAAAAACTTTGCAAGCTACAACTTGGAATGAAATCATATAATCCAGGCTCCAGCCCAGATTGTGGATAGTGGAGAACAAAATATCACTGCAAACAGCAGTGCCATTTTTAGTTCCTTTCTCTTTAACGGCGGACACTTTGGGTGCCACAGGAATTAAGGAAGTGGCAATAACTAACTGCCTGTTATAGTTTAACTTTCTTTCCTTTTTTTGCCTGCCTGATCAGGACAACCAAAATACCCAACCGTTTTTTGTCCTTGAAAAACGTACCAGGAAGTGCAGGTTTGCTTCAGCTTTGTACAGTCACTCCCTTCCAGGAAAAGCAGAGACTCTGCTTCTGCCAAGTCAGTCTTGCTCTTGCCTCATTAAGTTCCTGAGCAACCTTTTCCGAGTACCTGCTGTGGTTTCTCCCCTCTCTCTTTCTGCAGAGGCCAATTATAAGCAAAGGCTTCAATGGCAATTGGAGGTTGCAGAGCAGTGCAGATCGCAGAGGCCAAAATACTGCAAGCACTTATGTAAGCTTCGTTCTGTCGAAAGCTGTCAGTTTATGCTCCTCACCAACCTTCCATAAGGAGCAAATTAGATATGGCAGGGGTCAGCAACCTTTTTCAGCCAGGGGCAGGTCCCTCAGACCACGTGGTGGGCCAGACTATATTTTTTTGAGGGGGGATGAATGAATTCCTATGCCCCACAAAGAACCCAGAGATGCATTTTAAATAAAAGGACTCATTCTACTCATGTAAAAACATGCTGATTCCCGGACTGTTTGCAGGCCAGATTGAGAAGGCAACTGGGCCGGATCCGGCCACCGGGCATACCCCTGAGATATGGCATTTACCTTGCATCCATGCAAAGATGCACTTGGGTTGCAATCCTAACTATGCCTGCTCAGAATTCAACTGCTACTGAATTCAGTGGGACTTATTCCCAGGTAAGCGGAGTTAGGATTGCAGCCTTAATGCCGCTTATGCGATGGCCCTGTGTGCGCGCGCTGTTGTCCAACATTTTGTCAGTAAAATTATCCGCATCCACCCTGGTAGCTCTTGTCTTATATTCTGCTGCATTAAAGGTGCAGATTTAGGACGACCATGTGAGTGAAGACGACACCCATCTGCTGAAATCCCTTCTGGATAACTATTAAAGGTTCAGAAGCTTTGTCCTATTTTCCATCTAGCTCCCTCCCCCTCCAATTTTGGGGGTCCCAGCACTGGTGGGAGGAGACAGCTCTCCCTATGTTTCAGCACTGGGCCAAACCTCTCCCAGCTCGAAGGATTCATCCTTCTGAGAATTTTACAGAATGACAAATTCCACCCAGTTCAATTTTTCATGTCTTTGATGCACTCTAATGAGAACAACCGGAGAGAGGGAGTTCAGTCAGCCCAAAGCATTTCACTGCCTGAACTGAAGGACAAGATGTCTCTCCCACTCCCAATTCATGTGCAGAATCCAGCCATCCTGGCAGGTGAATCTCATTTCAAAACCTATTTCAGCATCTTATTTCAACATTCGCAGATATTGCAGCCATGTGCAGACCAAAACAAGATTAACACATTCTTTTGCCTTGCTCTTTCAATAGACATGACACCGTTCATCACCACTCAGCTATGTATGTAACTTGCTGGGCCAGACCCACTCTCAGCCTGACCTATTTCACAGGGTTCTTGTGTGGATAAAATGGGGGAACACAGGGAAATGCCTTTCACCAAGTCAGACCAGTGCTCAATACCGTCAGACGGGCAGTGGCTGGTTCGAGGCAGGAGTCCTCCCCAGCTGTATTGGGAGTGAGGATTGATCTTGAGACCTTTTTGCGCGCAAAGTAGCTGCTCTGTCCCTGAGCTATGGCCCTTTGGAACCTTGCCTTGAGTTTCTAGGGGGATATAAGTAAGATACTTGCAATGCTAAGTGACTAGTAAGGGGAAGTATCCAGTGACCGAGGGGTCGAGTTGTAGGGTATGAGTTGCCTTGCACAAAAATGCTGCTTTAGTTGCCGCAGCACAAGCCTTTGTTTACACCACAGCCACTGAAGCAACACTATACAACTGACCTGCTGAGATGCCACTCAGTTAAGGGAGGACAGCACAAACTGTGCAGGCCTAAACGGGTCAAACCCTTTGGATTCCCAGCAACGACCCTGATGGCAGCCTTGCAGGGCCCCTCCCAGCCCCTCATATGCCGTGACCTTTTCCAGCCCTTGCTCTGCAGGTTCTTGCATGCATGCTGACCACAGGGCTTAGTCACCAAGCTCAGTGCGGTGGTCCTCCCTCATAAGCAGCGCAGAGGGTAAACAAACAAGCGGCAGAAATTATACTGCGGAGCGCCCTGGACTGGCTGCTCCCCAGCACTCTGCACGGAGCAGAGCTTTGCAAGCGACGGCAGTTCATGGCGTAAACAAGCCTCCCCAGTGGACTGCCTTGACCCAGACTTTGAGGAAAGCAGCTGGCCAACTGCCCGTGCTCTCATGTTCAGCCACATGGCCCAGGAGCAGCCAAACAGGCGGAGAGGGTTGCATTTTCCCAGCTGTGTGATCCACTCGCTGCGCTTGGCCAAGAATCCGCATGCAAGCCCAGCGAGGGGAAGAAAGGAAGCAGCAGCTCCAGCTCCATTGTGCTCCCCCTGCAATAGAAACCAAGACTCTGCAGGTTGCCAGGTGTCTCTTTATTTTAATAGGCATTTGTAATGCTTGGGAGCTGGTTTCTCTTCCAGAATATTACAGCAATTATTGCTGCAAGATCTTTCTGGTTCAGTCAGTCTGCCAGTCTGCAGAGAGAAGGATAATATCAGTCTGGGGGCTTGGGTCTAGCCTGTTGGCCTCAGTTGCTCACCCCAACCCCCCTGTCATAAACCTTAGCGCCTATCTAGGTATCCTTTATATTGCACATGTATGATTATTTATGCTCATGAAGGCTATAGGAAACCCCACTTTCAACACCGTTTGAGCCTGCTAAAGTTTCAAGATAGACATACTGCTTCATTTCCATCAGCACCTGTTGCGTAGCTTCTTGCTGAAATTCTAGGGCCTCTGAAGACATATTTTTTTATTCCTGGTTATATGTGCTCATGATGGTATCAGGCCAGTCAAATGCAATCCCAGTTTCAATGCTGTTTGCATCTGAAACTGTTTTGGAGTAATCGCATGGCTTCCGTTCCAGTCAGTGCATATCCCGTAACTTGTCGCCAAAATTCTGTAACTTTTTGTTACCACACATGTTCTGGTTTTGTGTTTTGTTTTGTTTTTAAACTTTTTGGCCTGCTTTTCATAGAATGGTAGTATTGTAGAGTTGGAAGGAACCCAGAGGAACATCTAATCCGACCCCATGCATTGCAGGAATCTCAACATGCGGTTCCCCATCCAACTGGAAACCATACCGGACCCTGCTCAGCTTTGCAAGCTATGCTAGTTACTGCTGTGCCACTAGGAGGACATAGCGCTATAGTTCAAGACTGCACCTCCAGACAGCAACAATGCAGTAACATCGTGGAAGCATCGCAGAACAAATTAGGAAGAGAAATGATGTGTGGACAGTCCAGTATAAACCCACTGCTGATGCACTATTATTGCATCAGCTACATTGTGCAAAATGCACCTGCCAAAAAAAAACATTCTGGAGTGGCCCGTTATGCACACCCCTTAATTATCCCCTTGGCTTTCTACTTCTCACCCTGTGCACAGCCAGTTATGTTCTAAGAGGGGTCCAACTCATTCTCGCCCTGACAGCTCCCCATTGCTCAATATGCCCTTTGAGTAAAGGCAGCATTCCCCCTCTAGCAAGGCTTCCTTCCTGGGCAGTGAAGCTCCTGGCAGCAGCTCCCGTGCATTGCCAAGCAAACAAAATGTCCTTGGGGCATTTTATTCAAGCTCTGCCATGACGATGCTTATTCCTTGGAAATCCAGTGAGGTCATAGCCGCTGGAAATGTCCAGCAACAACTTGGTTACGGATTATTTATTTACCATCAAGCTGTAGTTATTGATTTCAGGATTTTGCATGAGCCAGGGTTACTGTGAGCAATGTGAGAATGGAGGGGAAAGTGTAATAAATTCCTATGTTTTCCTGACTTCTTGTGAACCGCAGGGCTACTGGGCAGGGATTGGGCTGCTAACATGCCTAGGACACTGCAGGAAAGATACAAATGCTAATAGCCAGTAGTGTGGTAACTGGACAGTGTAGTGTACTGGTTAGAGTGTTGGGTTAGGACCCGGGAGATCAGGGTTTGAATCCTCACTGAACCTTGAAGCTCACTTACTGAGTGACTTTGGGCCAGCCCCTGCTATCCTACCTCACAGGGTGGTTGTGATGGTAAAATGGGGAGAGTGAGAGTTGTGTACACCAGTTTGAGCTCCTTGGAGGAAAAGATAGGTTATTTAATTGCATGGCATAGTGTAACTTTACTTTTTTATTATTAAAATAGATAAAATAACCACCCTGGGTTACTTTGTGAGGCTGAAATGTAAAAATAAATAAAAACAACTGTGCTGTTGAAAATATTTTGTATTGGTTGAATTCGGGAAAAAATAATATTGCAACCTAGACGCTAAAAAAAAAATAGAACAAGCCCCAACATTGGAGGACGGGGTGGGCTGTATTTAATTTCCTCTCTGGGACCCTGCAGAAAATATCCATTCTTTCCTCTTTTGTATGGACATGTTTATATAGGAGTGGAGCACAAGGCTTTTACGCTGCTGTGACGTGTCTAAAAGAGGGAAACTGTGCGGTTGGGGCAAAGCTGTAGAGTCAACAACAGGAAGGATGCAGTACGGTGACTGCAACACGGGATATAGTCGAGAACTCATGGCGTGGAAGAAACTGGGCTGGCAGCAATTGCATCAGTAAGGAGGGTTTTTTTTGCAGGTAGGTGGGGAGGAATAACCCATGAAACAGGAAGAGAAACAGACAGAACTCGTTGTCCCCAGTAAAGAAAATAAATAACAGCTCCCTTGTACTCTGTAGGTATCTAATGCGTCAAGACTTCAAGAGTGAGCTTTCAGAGACGCATCTTGCTTCAAAACCAAGTTGCACCTTTGCATCTTGTATGTTTAATACCACTTTTCTGTTAGTCAAATAGTTCATTTCTAATTGCTTGCTCGATTCATTAGGCAAGCCAGGACATAACCTAAGAAAGGGGTCGCCCAAATAGCACGGAAACCTCACATACATTTCCTCAGACATGATTTTCTTCTGGCAGTTTCTCTCTACCCCCACCCCCCACAAGCGTCATTTCTCACAGAACAAAAGAGGGTTTGCAGGCCTCATGAAGAAGGGAGCTGTGGCTGCTGCTTCCACTAGTGCACACTGCTCTCAGGGAAAACCCACACTAGTTGAAAAATTTCCTTCCTGCAAAATGACAGGCCTGCAGTTTACTGACTGTGGAAATCTAAGATCAATGAAGGAAAGAAGATAGCAAGTTCCTGTTGGCCAGAATGGATAGTGTCATCAACAGCCCAACTGGGACACCCCCTTTCTTTTTAGCCCTCCCACACTGACTGCCCATTTCTCTGGTAAACTGTCTAAGAATACCAAGGTTGCAGATTTTTTTTGGTGATTTTTTTTCATAAAAAATGTTGAGGGGTACTCTCATTTTCCTACTCATATTGAAATACTGCTCCTCAATGAGGCCAAACTTAGAGTCACAAAATGCTCAGGGGTATGCGGACCCCTGTGTCCCCCCCAGAAAAATAGCACTGGTTGCAGGTTTGATCCCCGTTTGGGACAGCTGCATATTCCTGCGCTGCAGGAAGTTGGACTAGATGAGCCTCAGGATTCCTTCCGACTTTACAATAGTATGGTTCTATGATTCTAAGAAATGGAGCCTTCCCATTAACATCTGCATAGCAGCATACAGATGTGTGTGTGTGTGAATGAACTCTTGTTCACCTCTGTACAGTACAAGACACTTCTGAAGACTCTCATGCCAGTGTTTGATCTACAAATCTAAAATACGCTTCATGCTTTTTATAGGTATCTAGGAATGTAGCAATTGCTTGCTCAAATGCTTCTGGAAACAGAACAGGCGTGAAGTCTGAATGAATTTGGCTCACAATGAAAATAGGAAAAAGAAACACTGGTTTGCAGTATCTGCCTTGTTCAGTCATCACTCTTACTAAACTGGTTTCCATTATCGGCTCCTCTGCCAACGTGACTGTTATGTACAGTCATACCTCGGGATGAATACGCTTCGGGTTAAGCATTTTTGGGTTGTGCTCTGTGGCGACCCGGAAGTAAAGGAGTGCGTTACTTCCGGGTTTCGCTGTGCACGCATGTGCAGACTGTCAAAATGACGTCACGTGCATGCGCAGAAGCGCCAAAATGTGACCCGCAGATGCGCGGACACGGGTTACCTTCACTTCGGGATCCGAACGGGCTCCGGAACGGATCCCGTTCGCATCCCGAGGTACCACTGTACTAAGCTTGGATCCTAGACCAATAGGCAAGTAGGATCCTAGAATGCAACAACTGATTGGCCTTCAGGAAAAGACCAATCAGGCTCCAGGAGGGAAGCAGAATCAGCCAATCAGACGGGACTCATTGTGTAAATAATGTATATAAAAGCCTGAGGTTTGGGGGGCAATTGATTCACTTTTTTACAAGCTGCAATAAAGAGCATGAAATCACTACAGGACTCCGAGTGTATTTCAGTGACATTCCCTCTTGGAGCAGATAGTGGTTTGGGGGCACAGTTTAATGGGGGCATGAAGCAGGGCTTAAAGATTCAAGCCACAGTTTCCTCACCCCTGAATTAGCCTGATTCACAAAAGCCCTGAAGAATATAATATGATGGACCAGATCCTCTTGGCCATGGTGATTAAGGTTTGGCCAGCTTGACGTTCTAGTTTCTATTTTTAACTCTTATGTTGAGCAGTCCACAAAAGTGGGAGATGGCTGGGTTGTATCTGTGTATGCTGTGTTGTGTCTTGCTAGTTAGCATGAGAAGGGGCTAAGTCCACAGAGCTGTACTGCTGATAGGCAGCTAGTCAAACCACAGAAATACAACTGGTAGAGAGGGCTCTGTGTGATGTCATTTTCCCTCCTCTCCTAGAATGGAAGGAGCACAGAATACTTCCTGTTCCCCTCTCTCTTCCTTTGACCAGCATTGGATACAGACATGCCTCCGCCTGCTCCAGTTTTAGGCCCATGCCTGAAGCTGGTTATACTGTAAATATAAATATTTTGCCTGCGTAGTTTTTACTGCTGCCATTGTTGTGAGCCAATGCATAATTATAAAGTAAGTAAATCTTATTTTTAAACTTACTTTACAAGCTCTTGCCTGATTCTTTGTTAAGCGGGGTAAGAAGGGGGGGAAACCAGCTTACTTCATTAGCTGGACTTGCTCAAAGCAAGGCTTTACAGCCTAATTCCTTTTAATTCTGCTGCCAACAAGGATGGAATTTTGAAACTCTGTTCAACCCACACACGTGGGAGCCTGGAGGGATAAGTTGCAATTAATATATCCTCTCCTACCCGTTGAAACCCATGCCATAATTGACACATTGCTAGTGAATAAGTATGTTGACATGCTTTTGTTTTTAGGAGGCCACAGTGGAGCTAGAGGTCTAGTGCTCTTCTCATACATTGAATGTCTAGGATGGTATGAACTGATCCAGTTTAGTAAGAACATACTAACTATGGTCTACCTAAAAGCTTCCCAAGTTCCTGACTGAGTGCCTTTAGCACACACCAGGATGACACAACCCGGAAGGAAAGGTAACCTCTTGCTCAGGATCATTGCATCTTTCTGCTGCATGTAAATAAGCCTGCAATTTCACCAATCTGCAGTGCCAAAAGTGCAAGGGCCACTAGGAACGAGCCAGGTCGCTTTGGTGACACAGAGCAACGACACGGATGAGAATGCGTTTGCCCACATGCTGAATTGATGTGTGTCTGTTTTATTTCTAAAATATAGCAACTGTTTCACCATGAATTCAGTGTACACAGCAAGAAACAACAACCCACCAACCCTAAATGGCAGATAGTCATAAAGATGCTAAAATCAATCAATCAATCAATCAATCAATCAATCATAATACAGCAGAATGGCATATCATAATTCACAGTCAGAGCCCTTTCACTACTACAAATCAACCACAGTTAGGCATCATACCTGAGATTTGCTGAAGGGGCAACTTCCAAGCTTGGTCGCTCACTCTAATTTTTGGAAATGAAGCACAGGATGTGAACACCAGACGACTTTTCTTCCCTATCCTTGAAACTCAAAGCAGATGCCTTTAGCCTATGGGAATAGAGGGTATATTACGCAGGGCTGCTATGCACTCCGCAATTCTGCAGGAGTGCAGAAGAAGTGTTTTTGTTTTTTCTTCTTTTCTATCCTGCCTTTCCTCCAAAGAGTTTAGGAAAGTGTACATGGTTCCCCACAACTTTATATTCACAATAACCCTGCAGGGTAGGTCAGGCTGAAAGATAGTGATTTGTTGAAGGTCACCCAGTGAGGTTTATGGCTTTATGGAATTTGAAAGCTGGATCTGCTAGGTTTCTGATTTGACACTCGCCTTCTGCGCTACACTGCAGGCTGATAAACCTCAACTTGCATTTAAAACTGAAACAAAACCCTAGCCCTGATGGCTGTGAAGATAAAGTATGCTTGGAAGTGTGTAAACAGAGGTGGCTGAACAAGATTCCCAGGAGCTGGGGCAGGGCTTCAGTGCCATGAACAGCTCCTTGTCTGTTCTGCAACTAGAAAAACCAGAATAAGTTATGCACAACAGTCAAAATTTTAGAAAAAGTTCTGAAAAATAAGATAAACAATGCAAATTCTGCACTTGCATAATTTATACGGATAAGAGAATCCTAATGTTCTTGGTGCAACATTTGGATTGCCCATTAATAGAATTCTACAAGTTTTTGGACAGGGGAACTATCCTTGGAATTGCTGATGGCTTCACCTTTCTTGAGTTAGAAGTAAGAGGAACATCAGAAAGCATGAGATTTAATATCACAGCATATTTGTTTTACGCAAACCACACACAATTTGCATAAATTTCAAGAGCATTTTGAGGCTCTCCCATCGAGCGGATGCAAACAACTTCCCAAAATAGCTTGGAAAACCAGTTTAGTTTTCTTTCTTTCTTTCTCTTTCTTTCTTTCATTTCTATACCACCTTTCATCCAAGGATCCCAGGGCAGTTTACATTATAAAAGCACAAAAATACATAATATAGTAACAAACAAACAATACTGTTCCCTCCCGAGCAATAGTTGGGGTTTTTTTTTAGAAGCCCAGTTTATAAATGACAAGGAAGTTTGCTCAATTTATTCTTGACATGGTTACTGTTCAAACAGCTTCCCTTACACAATTTACTATTTCCCCCCTCCACCCCGCCCACAGAGCTCAAACAGATGGCTCTTGCTTTGACACGCAAGAAGCTTTTTCACTTTTAATGCACCTCTTCTGTTAGTCTACCTAGCTTAATGAAGCATGTGTGATTCTTACGGTTATACAAAGGGTGGCATAAGCCATCTAAGGACTCAGGTTTTGTACCTGTGCAGGCCCCCTCTTTTTCACTTCCCACAAAAATCTGTAATTGCTAATCACTCTCTTAAAATTTCTTTCTGAAAATACATATACCTCTTCTCATATATAAAAAATGTAACACCTCTGCCTGGCCTCAGTTTTGTAAATACATGGGGGTTTTCCTCCCCCCATCAGGACTGCAAAGCCGTCAGTAAATTATCCAGACAAAATTACCTCAGCAAGCACTCCGCTTGCGGGGGAATTGGTGTTTGCCCATACTTGAAACCACTAAGTCAAGTTGCTGGTCAATTGCTACTCTTCATTCAGCAAGTGCAGCTCTCATGGCTGTTTTGCTCTGGAGATGGCAGTTGTGCTAGTATAATTAGCGATAATGCCCATAATATAACAGGGGACGTCAACAGTTCCATTTCTGCCTCCTGCACCATTTTGAAATCCATTCCCGTCAACAGTCTCGATTCGACTGGGACACCCTGGAATGACAGAAGCTACCCTGGCTTCGACTTGGATGTCCCATTTTCAGTGCTGAGCTCTTGCATGAGTCAGCTGGCTCCCATGTGAGTTCGGCACTAAAAGATGTGCATTTCGCACTAAAGAAGGCACCCGAGCTGGAACCCATGGAGGGGGAGCTGCTGCTGGTGCAGGCCAGGCCCAGAGGCTACGCTGCCTCCTCCTGCCACCCCTGCTGAAGGAGGAGAAAAAAGCCAATGAAAATGAGGATGATGAGGATGGGGATGGGGAAGAGGAAGAGGAGGAGGTGTGGTGCTTGCTGAGGGAGCTGCTTCCAGTAATGGAGGAAGGGGCTGGGGTAAGGCAGCCTCAGCTGGCTCACACAGGAGCGTGGTAGCGAAAGATGCAAGTCCCGATTTTGATTGGCAGAATGTTGGAGGATACAGAAATCCCCACCAGTTTTGATCTTCTCCTCTGGTTTTTATTTCTTCTTGTCAAATTTATTCCCTAGAGGCCTTGAATGTATTCTCTCCAATGCATGCTTCCTACAATTAAAACTGAAGCGCTCACAGGTCTCCCACACACTTCCATTATGTGAACGCTGCATGATACAACAGGCACAAACAGCTTCACAAGTAACCAGGGTTCTTTTTATTTAATTTATGCAACTTCCCTCTTATAGCAGCTCCACCATTTCCAGGCTCAGTTCAAAAGGCTGCTTACCTTCAAAGACCCAAACTGCTTGGACCCACAATACTTCTGTTGGTGGCAAGGGGAAAAATAGGTATAAAAATGAGAATTCCTGGATGCCAAGATCTTAGTTTGGGGCAAGTAATCTTTGGTGAGAGAATCACAACATAAGCAACAAAGTAAAGCATGGAAATATAGGTAGTTAGTCCTTTAAAATATGCCATTGTGAGTTCCAAAACTTCCCTCTTCCCTTAGCATAAAAAAAATATCACACATTTGGTAAGTTTAAAATGGTTTACTTACGAAGTCCCCGAAGGTCAGATTTATGTGCATTTCCATACTGCATTCATAAAAAGTTGCACAGGCAGTAAAACATGGCCTAGTTACAGTGGTGAAAGTTCCTAAATTATTGATATAGGAACACCTCAATGGCTTGTGAAAGCCATGCAGCTAAGCTGGAGAAACCTGTTAAGCCTCTTCACCCACTGAGCTTCTAAGGGAGACTGGAGGGGAACAGTGGCTTGATTACCTAGTCCCTCCCAAGGTGAGCTAAGCCTGGCAGGACAGCTTATTCAATTGTCTTAAGTCCTTCATGTACTAATTAGACTTAAGCAGGTTAGTTATGAGGTTGCTTATCCTGCAATTGAAAGGGCCATGTCATCTCCATATTATTGCCTGCTCATTTAGAATCTCAGTCTCCGAAATCCTTCTCAGCGTCCCACTGCCACTTTCAGAGGTGCCCATTTTGCACAGTTGAATGTGCAGAAAGGTGTCCTCTGTTGTGGTACCCAGGATGTGAAACTCTCTGCTGCAGATGATCAATCATGTCCCTCCCTGTTTATGTTTTGATGACAGCTAAAGACGCCTCTGTTCTGACAAGTCTTTCAGCCAGGTGAGTCTTCTTTGAATTTATAGCTCCTGCTTCCCCAATTTTCTTTGCTGCTCCCTTTGTGTGGGTTAAGTTTTGAGTGGAATTTTGATATTTGTAGCCTTGGGCACTGCAATTTGAAATAGAAAGGCAGGATAGGAACATATGAATGAGCAAGTTGCAGAAAGCAGCATTGCTCCCGCGGGAAAGAATCTTGGCTTGGAACATCCGAAAGTCTAGGTTAGGTTGCCTCCTTATGCCTTCATTGCATTAGCACATGTCCATGATTGGTCCCTCCATGGATATAACCTGCACAGTTGGCAACCCACTACCATCCCAGCATGACCCAGCTCCACTCTGCACTGTGAATACCTGCACTGTAAACTCTAGGCCAAACAAAACATTGCACCCAAATGCATGTCTATTTTTTTAATAGGAAAAGCAGCCTTCGGAGGGGGGAATTTAGAGTGCAACAGCAGTGTAGGGCCCTTAACCCTTTCCTTGCCCACCACAACTTCTCTCCAGCCTCTTCCATCCCCCACCATTGATAGGATTCCACACTTTTGCAGATATGTTTTTAGAACCCCATTGGAGGAGAACAGCTTGGGGGGGGGGTGGATTTCAGAATAAAAGCAGCTGACTAAGGTAATATTAACCTCAGCAACCCACACCCACCAACAGGCTACTTCCCCGCTTCAAATCACTCCCTTTGCCAAGCAGCTGTTGGGAGTTTCGCTGTACACATTTCTGTATAAAGTGTCGTTTGGCCCGGAATCTGAATAACTGGATGAAACCTCCCCTCAATTATATTACATTACATAAGGCATGCTCCAATTTCCTCCAGTTGTATTGTTATTTATAGGTGTTGCATTGCATGACAAGGAACTAAGACGGGTCTGCAGAAACTGAGTAGTTAAGACTGCTTTGATTGTCAACTCTTCTTTTTTTTTTGTCAGAAGCTTCGATTGAGCCATTTTGGTGGCTTATCTGGTTAGGAGAATCTGGAACTTCTGATTCCCATGTAGACTCTGTTCTTTGGGTAAATGAAAGACTCCAGCTTATCCAGTCATGCAAACACATACCACCCATATTCTTCACTCCTCCACATACTCTCAGTTGGACCATGAAGGAAGTCATTCTCTGCGGTTTGCCAGGAAAGTGTCAGTGGCTTTTGCTTTGGCATGGGCATCATTAAGGGAAATGAGAGAACAAGCACTACCATCCTGATGGTTTGGATCACATGTGATTTCACATAAGGTGTTTTTTTTAAAAAAAAAAAACTAACCACTACAAATGCAACCGCACTGCTTTTGAGGCAATTTAATATTGAATATATCTGAGATCAGGGCTCTTGAAATTTGCCCTGCTCTGCTGAAATTCATCTCTCTTTTGGATTCTAAAATCTGAAATAGTAATTTGGATCTCATTTAAACTATTCTATGTTGGTTGATGTGGGGTAGCAGAACTTGGTATACCAGAACAAGCCACACCACAAGAGATACCTGTGATAAAGAAGAGTTCACTCATTGCTTACTCGGACCAGAGTTGTTGCACCCGGACTTAGCTCCTACGCTTCCTTGTAAGCTGTTTTTACGTGTGGCAAAAGAATCAGGGGAGGACATTCTGACATGGCCCCCTTCACGAGCCCAAAACACAGAAATTTGTGGCTTATGGGTTGCCATCTCTAAGTACAAGGACATGGAGTGGCTTTCTGAGACTTTGGGTGGCTTTCAGAACCACAGGATGGGCAAGTAGAAGCTGCTAGAGTGTGGCCACTAATGCTTTGCCAAAAGAGAGGTGTGTGTGGAAAAGAAGCTCATGACTGCACCACCACATGATGAATGCAGCACATATCCAAGCAAAAATCTTACCTGCAAAGCCAACTTGGATAGACTCCACCAACCGATAAACCAGAAACACCCTTTGTGAAGGATATCCTGAGAAGCAAACCACAACACCCAAGGCAAACATGTTGCTTCATGATGCCAAGGAATCCAAAGAACGTAAGTGACCTTTGGTTCAGGTCAAGGATCCATCTAGTCTTCACTAGTGGCCAGCAAGATAACCTCTGGAAAATCTATAGAGAATGTAAGCCTAAGGTTGCTGGTATTCAGAGACAGACTGCCTAGGGACAGGGAGCATTTAGAAATTAGATCTATCCCCCAGAAACCAGCAGCCAAGGCTGATCATACTAAATTTTGCTGCCTGAAGGAAAGGAATAGATGGCAACTTCTCCGCAACCTGGAAACTAACCAGATTGGCAGCTGAACATTACCTCACCAATGGCAATGGGGCAGAGTCCTCCACAGCACATGAGGGCAGCAGGCCAGCCTTAAGGCATGCAGAGTGACTGCTACAGTGGCACAGTCTAAGAGTTAATGCATATGTGATTTTCTGCACCCTTTCCAGCTCCTACCATACCTCATTTGCGATTGGCTGATTGGTATTGTGCGCCATATTTATGGAGCCAAATGAGCTCCATAAAAAGGGAGTTCCAGCCAGGAGCCTGGCAAATTATGAAAGTAAAGATTAAAGCACAAAGGTCCATATGGGGAAGAAACACCCTTTGCAGTTTCTTGGCAGGTGATCTGAAGTACTTTTAGTGACAGCTGCCAGATGGAAACTGATGTGCGAGTATGAATTCATGCTGGACATAAGCTTGTTGGAAAGCTCTTGGACTCCTCTCCTGGGCAGGCTAAGGGGGGAAGTTTCATTTTCGGGCAGGATCTCCTCATTGTTGTTTAGTCTTTTAGTTGTGTCCGACTCTTCGTGACCCCATGGACCAGAGCATGCCAGGCACTCCTGTCTTCCACTACCTCCCGCAGTTTGGTCAGACTCATGTTTGTAGCTTCGAGAACACTGTCCAACTATCTCGTCCTCTGTCATCCCCTTCTCCTTGTGCCCTCCATCATTCCCAGCATCAGGGTCTTTTCCAGGGAGTCTTCTCTTCTCATGAGGTGGCCAAAGTATTGGAGCCTCAGCTTCAGGATCTGTCCTTCCAGTGAGCACTCAGGGCTGATTTCCTTAAGAATGGATACGTTTGATCTTCTTGCAGTCCATGGGACTCTCAAGAGTCTCCTCCAGCACCATAATTCAAAAGCATCAATTCTTCGGCGATCAGCCTTCTTTATGGTCCGGCTCTCACTTCCATACATCACTACTGGGAAAACCATGGCTTTAACTACACGGACCTTTGTTGGTAAGGTGATGTCTCTGCTTTTAATGATCCTGTCTAGGTTTGCCATTGCCTTTCTCCCAAGGAGCAGGCGTCTTTTAATTTCGTGACTGCTGTCACCATCTGCAGTGATCATGGAGCCCAAGAAAGTAAAATCTCTCACTGCCTCAATTTCTTCCCCTTCTATTTACCAGGAGGTGATGGGGCCAGTGGCCATGATCTTCGTTTTTTTGATGTTGAGCTTCAGACCATATTTTGCGCTCTCCTCTTTCACCCTCATTAAAAGGTTCTTTAATTCCTCCTCACTTTCTGCCATCAAGGTTGTGTCATCTGCATATCTGAGGTTGTTGATATTTCTGAGGATCTCCTCAGGTTTACCCAAATAAACATTTATGGCCGTGGAGCGCCTCCTTGTTATATAAGATAAAACTTTGCATTAGCCAATGGCCATAGCAACAGTAAAACATTACAGTATACAGTGGTACCTCGGGATAAGTACTTAATTCGTTCCGGAGGTCTGTTCTTAACCTGAAACTGTTCTTAACCTGAAGCACCACTTTAGCTAATGGGGCCTCCTGCTGCCACTGCGCCACTGGAGCACGATTTCTGTTCTCATGCTAAAGCAAAGTTCTTTACCCAAGGTACTATTTCTGGGTTGGCGGAGTCTGTAACCTGAAGCGTATGTAACCTGAAGCGTATGTAACCCGAGGTACCACTGTATGCAGAAAAGGAAATTTGATATAAGAGCACAATTTAAAGTCCTGAATCAGCCATCAGTTAGTGGCCCTTATTCTGATTGCCTCTGCTATGAACCTAGCAACCTTTGCTGTTATCTGCTCATTTTGATCTGATAGAAGAAAGGACATTGTGGCAGCGGTTGAGCACCCTGGGATGGTTAGTATGAGTGGAGCGCCTCATTAAGTATTTAAAACACCACCCATACCAGCTACTTATTCATTCCCTTTTTCCTTGCTTCGGATGCACAACCTACCTCTGAGAGTCTGCCTCCCTAGTCGCTTCCTTCCTCAGCCCAGCTCCAATACACCGGTACTTGGCTGGCACAAAGTGTTATGGGAGAAGGCCTGAGGGGGCATAAGCTGCCGACAGAGGAGACTTCTGTCTGCCACGCCTCCCCTTTTGCTGTTAAATTCAGACCCATCACTGCTTGCTTTCTGTATCTGGGTACACACTTGCTTTTACTCTGCATCCAGAGTGTTCCCACCACAATCAGTCTCCATGGGTGTAGCCAGAGGGCAGGGGGGCAGCTGCCCCCCTCCTCTTATCAAGTAAATAAAAAAAATTGCTTAACTAAAAGTAGAAATAATCAGAATATTCCAAATTGAAATGCTCCCTGCGGTCACTTGGATGACGATGTGGTGCATTCTAGCAACGCAACTGGCAACCTGACGGGAGCAATAGAGAGAGCTAGACAGAGTGTGAAGACAGGTGGGTGTCCTTCCCCACCCCCAACATAAATCCTAGCTACACCTTTGTCAGTCACTATCATCAGCCTGGATAGCTCGCTTAGTTAGAGCATGGTGCTGATAACACCAAGGTTGCACCTTTGATCCACGTATGGGACAGCTGTGTATTCCTGTATTGCTGGGGGGTTGGACCAGATAATCCTCAGGGTCCCTTCCAACTCTACAATTCTATCCTGTTGTTTCTGATGAAAATACTGCTTTTTTACAAATTTACCCTCCGAAACCAGCTTCAGTCTGTATTGAGGAAAAGAACAACCTTGTCTGCATTTCAAGCCGGTCATGTGTAGCACACAGCCGATGAAACCGAGCCAGATCTGTGTTTACACACCCAGGTTTAATTTGGCCCTAAGGGTGAGGTTTTAATGTACATTGGGCTGGCTGACCTAGCCTGCCTTTCTCCCACAGCACTTTCCAGAGTCTATTTCTGGCTCACACCTACAACCGTTTTTGATATGCTGGCACAGTGCCTCTCAGCATGCGCAGAGTTCCTTTTCCTAAAGGTGAATACGAGGGTTGGTTTTTTTTAAGGGCCAAAGGGTACCATGGTGCTGCAGAGTGTGAATAAAATGCTCCCTTGCCTGTCTGGAGGGTAAACAGGCGTGTTTGGGGATCTGGAGTCCTGGATCAGCTTGCTTGCCTACGCAAGAGAAGCACAGTGTACTGACTGAGAACAAACGACCTGAAATGTGGCATCAGGCAGTCAAGCGACTCTTCGGAAAAAGTTTAGGCACTACTCTGGATGGGTGGGATACAGTCATACCTCTGAAGTCAAATGGAATCCGTTCCGGAAGTCCATTCGATTTCCAAAACATTTGGAAACCAAGGTGCCGCTTCCAATGGGCTGCAGGAAACTCCTGCAGCCCATCGGTAGCCATGGAAGCCCCATCAGATATTCGGATTCCAAATAATGTTTGCAAACCATAACACTCACTTCTGGGTTTGCGGCATTCAGGAGCCAAAACGTTTGAGTCACAAGGCGTTCGACTTCCAAGGTACTTACACACACACACACCCAATCCACCCTGATACATGGTCCAACAGTCTATGCAGGTCCATTCAGAGCACAAAGTTTTCACAACATAATTGCAGTGGGTTGGAGTAGATGACCCTCAGGGTCTCTTCCAACTCTAGGATTCTATGTTATATATCATTTATTTATTTATTTATTTATTTACTTCATTCATTCATGTAAACAATTTATGTACCGCCAAACTGCAATAGTACCCACACATACCCTCCAACACTTTGAAGCCAAAATCCGGGATGCCATCTTCCCAGACAACATCTTCCCTCCCCCCCCCTTCCGTAAGAGCATGGCAGCCATGATCTCACATGATTTTGCCTTGTGGTTCCTACCCCCCCAAAGCACTTTGGGAGAGCATGGTGCCCCAAAAAGTGCATTTTGGGTCACTGTGCAAGATTGTGGAGGGGACATCACGCGCTCATGATACCCCTCCCCCAAATGTCCCAGTTTTTCCAGGACACTTGCAGAATATGCCCACGTGGTTTACAATGATACAGTACAAAAAAAATTAAAACCCGGGGGGGGGATATTAAATTGCCTGCTGGAATAAAACTCTTCAGTAGGTTCTGGAAGTTAAGTAGAGAAGGAGGCCTATCTGACTTGAATTGGAAGGGAGTCCTGAAAAACTGGGCCCATAATACTAAAAAGAATGGCTTCTGGTGCATCTGAACCATGGGGGACCACTAACAGTGACTCCCCCAAAGACAAGTGTGGGAATGCACACACCTGAGATGGGCAAACCGGTGCTGTAGTCTTGTGTGGAGCCTTGCTTCCAAAGAATCCTCCTCTTTTGCTCCTGGCTATTGGCAAAAGCACCATCCAAGGAAACATCTCTTGATATCCTGGTGGAAGAGGTGGAAGGGTAGGGCAGAAAGAGCTTGTAATTGTGGCCCCAAAGTTTAAGACAGAATTGCCCATGCCAAGGAGAACACAAAGGTTCATTTCAGCTCCTTTGTATTGCTACTCCAGCTCTATCAAGTGTGGGAGTGGCTTGAAGCTGATTCCCACATCAAGGCTGCAATCTCAGCAACCTCGGAGGCCCTTGTTTTGGAAAATGCTTTTCTCCTTTTGGAAGAGGGCCCCAGTAGAAAGGCAAACTCTGTGACTGTCAGAGGTCTCTTTTGCACTTCAGCCAAGTGAGAAGAAAAGGGAGTTACCCTCCAGCTGAAAATACTCCCAGGAAAATAAACATTTTTCCAAGCTCTGCAGCGTATTTTCTCATGCCCTGGTGTCAGGGGCTGTTCTCACCTAGAACGAGCAAGAGGGAAGACATTTGTTTGGTGGCTAGCTTTAAAGAAGATTTAGCACAATAAGTGATTACAGATGGTCTAGTTCTGACTGCTTGCCCGCTGGATAAACCTGATGCTGCGCAAGAGACAATCGTTGCTGGGATTTAGCAGAGATCCAACAAATTAAGCAAGCTTAATTCAGGCTATCTTCAAACAATGCCTCCACCTGTTTTACTGCTGCCTTACCATCTGCTGCTCCCTTTCTACCTGTTGCAAGAGCAGCTTTCCCAGGCATCAGGCTTGACGATGTGTCACATCACATCTTGTCACGAAATACGGCGGCGGCGTAGTCTGAGCTAACCTAGCGAGATCAAAAGTTGAAGTGTGGCCCTCAGTTTGCAGATCTGTGTTTTGCCCTGGGAGAAGCGACTGCCTTATAATCACTGATTCGCTCAGGATTACAGGAAATAAAGTTATCACGATCTACTAGTAACAAAACGGACATTGTGGTTTTAAGGGAGCTTATCAGTGCATAAGAACTACATTATAAAGATATTCTGGTTAAGAGCGTGGTGCTGATAATGCCAAGGTTGCAGGTTCAATCCCTGTATGGGATAGCTGCATATTCCTGCATTGCAGAGGGTTGGACCAAATGATCCTCAGGGTGCCTTCCAACTCTACAAGTCTATGATTCCATAAATCTGATTTATGTTAGACTACACTGAATGTTTCAGATCCAAAACTGCAGCAGAAGGAGGGTGGGATGATGGCATTCACCTGGCCTCCCCAAAACCAAGGTGCTGCTGCTTATTGGGAAGGAAAGGGGGCAAGGGGGCAGGGAGGTTGGTGGCAGCACACTGGCAGCAGCCCTGGACTGGCACCATGCCAACCTTGGCCCTCTCTTTCCCATTAAGCAGTGGCGACTCAGCTATCAGGAGGTCAGGTTAAGTGCCATTGCCCCACTATGCCACCCACTTCTGGCCTAAAGACATTCCTCTAGCAAAATATGCCTTTGTGGTGTAATGGTTAGCGTGTTGGACTAGGACCTGAGAGACCAGGGTTCGAATCCCCACTCAGTCGTGAAGCTCGCTGGGTGACTTTGTGCCAGTCACTGTCTCTCGGCCTAATGTGCCTCTCAGGGTTATTGTGAGGATGAAATGGAGAGGAAGAGAACCATGCACACCGCCTTGAGCTCCTTGGAAGATAAATGTAATAAATAATGATCAAACAAAGTGGGATAGCATTAGGCAGGGATGGGAACCTGTGGCCCTCCAAACGTTTCTGGATCCCAACTCCCATCAACCCCAGTTGACATGGCCTGATATAATGTGGACAGTATTTTTGTTGGGATTATTGTTTCTCCAGTTTTTGCAGTTGTGATATTATGGCGGTAGATTTCCTGAAACAGGAAATCAATAGTCTCGCTAGCATCACTCTGGGCAGGGATGGCGAACTTGCCAGGATGGGCAGTGATCAGGGATGATGGGAGCTGTAGTCCCTCGGAGGGCCCCAAGTTCCCTACCCTTGTTCCAAGGCCGCAGAAATATTCATAGAATTAAAAATACTCAAAACAGAGAGAAATGCTAGAACTGATTAGAATGTCTTGATGGTACAGCTTGTTCAACAGCAGAACAGGCTGCCTTATCAGAAGGGGGTAGACTCTCCTTTACTAGAGGTTTTATTATGAGGTAATTAGTTTCCTACATTGGCAGCGAACTGGGCTAAACGATCTTTGACTTTAAGTACCCATAACCTTCATGTAAAGTTCTGGCACAGGCTGAACTGCTTTCTTCCTACCAGCAGCCCAGTGATACTAAGAAGACAGCTGAATTTGGTAACCAGTAATTTCAGGAGTTCCGATATCTGCACATCTCACTGACGCAGAAACCAGACGTGCTGCTTTATCTCCGCCGCTTGAGAAAACCCCTTCCATTTCCTCATCATACTTCCTGTCCAAATGCCCCAAATGCGGTCAAAAGATCTCACTCTAGATTTTGCCATTGGGACTTTGAAGAAAATTTGCGGGTAGTGTATCCTCCCTCTTAATAATTATTCCTTTATTCTTATTTATTCCGTAATTTCCTTTTTTTTAATGCTTTCTTTTTCTTTGCCTTGTAATGTTTGCATGAAAGGTTGTATAGAAATAGCTTGAATAAAGAATGGCAAGAGTCTTTTTCTTTAAAGTTTCATTCCAGTCAAACAGAACAATCACTCTCCCCTTGGTTTGTCTACTCCAAACACCCACCCCTGCAACTCTCAGCATTTCATGGCTGTTTAGAATGATCAGTCCTCACAGAGCTGGTTTGGAGATACTCCTCCAGAGTGGTTTTTTAAATGGACTTCTGCAAACTTCCACTCCCCCTTGCCTTCAGCAGATGGCCTCATATTTTCAACTCCTTTGAAATCTCTTTTTTTTTTTTTAGTTGACAAATATTTCAATGACTAAAAGTATTTGAGCACAGCTGAAGCATAGCAGAAGACGCAAAACTGACTGACCCAATACTCTTATCAACCCTGCTTTGTACCTCTGTAATCTGCATTCTAGCTATAGAAGGAAGTTGGTTTCCCTCCTATAACTCCTCTGTGCTAATGTTCTTTGTCGTGGCCAAGGGGAGGAAATGCTGACTCATGGAGGTGAGCATATCAAGAACTTTGCATCTCCTCTAACATGTAGCTAAGGAATGTCAATGTCACTGGACAACCAGGGCTAAATCTGCAAGTAAAGGAGGGTTGCCCATAAATTGCATCATTCGTTTGAGTTTCGATTAGTTATCAAGTTCCCACAGAAAAGGGTTTGTTGCAGTGTTGCACAGGTCAGTGGGTGGTATAAAACAAATAATTTAAAGAAAAATAGGTAGTAAACCTAATCATTCTTCCCTTCCCAGTGCCAGCCCTACCATTAGACAACGTGAGACAAGGGCAGATGCTGGACAGCAGCAGCAGATGCTGGCTGTCCCTCCTAAAAGCCCTAACTATTCCCGTCTGAATATACTAGATGACCTGCTCTGCTTCTCCTACTCTGCAAACTAGACTCCTGCCTCAGGTGCACTGGAGGATGCAATCCCATCATCATTGCATTGCAGGGGATTGGACTAGACAAGACACCCCCCGCCTCAGCCTCAGCTGATGTGAAAAGCAGAGCAATACATTTGGTACCACCTTGGCTGCAGGAGTCGGTGGAAGGAGGTATACAAGGCACCGTCCAACTGCCTTAGAGACTCCACCCCAGATTTGTGTAGCCTTTTCTTCTCCCAAAGATATCCCACAAGGCTTAGGATCAGAGTTTTCTTTCTCCTAGATAGGCTACTTTCCCAGGTTGACAAACCTCATCTGCCCCTCACTTCGCTCTACAGCATGTGCGGAAACCACCTAACTCACTGAGGGTTTGAGACCTATCAGCTACCCTCATGTGGTTTAGCTGGCCAGTAAAAGCCATTTCCCAGCCACTGTTGCATACTGACAGCTTCTAGGAGCCGAGTGCAGGGTGGGGACCAAAGATGGACAAACTACCCCAGAAGGAACATGACATGTTCCCCACAAGAAGTACTACCCCTCTCCTAACACCCCATACACCCCAAAGTTGAAAGTAGAACTTATATAAAAATAATTCCCTTTGTACACAAACCCTTGGATATCTAAAAACCTGTCTTACATGTAGTTTTGTCCCTCGCCCCCCAGTAAAGGTATTGAACAAAATGCACCCCTTTGTATTGTTTGCTAACAATCTTATGTGCTTCTCTCGGGCAGAAAATAGGATACCCATTTATATACCTAATCCTTTTTTCCAGGACCCGGCTTCTCAAAGCAACCCTTGTGACATTAATAGCTTGAGGGCTCAACCCTTCCTGTTTCGACAGAGGTACAAAGTTTCTCACCATATCTTCTGCCTCAGCTCTTACGTCAATAATTTACTGGAAAAAGAAGGGAGTGAGAAAATCAAGATGTTGACTGCGTTTTCAAAAGGAAGGGAATGGGCTATGTGGCCCATTCCCTAATGCTGAGATGTGGGCGCTTGTCTACGCATGCCGAGTTGGGGAAATTCAACAAAAGAGGTATGGCTGGCCCAAGGCATTTTGTTATCTGAGACGAAACAACAAATAGTACCCCCGCCAACCATGTCAAGGTGGATAGTTAAGAACATAAGAAGAATTGGCTGAATCAGGCCTGTTCACCTGCGCTCTGCTCACTTGCAATTCCGAGCAACTTGTATTCAAAGTCATACTCCCTGTGATAGTGCTGGTGGAACATATTGGTCAACAGCCGTTGATATCTAAAGCAGCCACATAACATATTTTCCAAGTGCCCTGGAAAAAACAGGCCATCCTGTTTTTTCTTGCAAGATCTCGACAGCCATTTTGGGTGCCATGATCTTGCTGAAAAACGTTTTTGGGTGCTGTGTAAGATCTTGCACCCCACAAACGTGTGTTTTGGGGGGGCAAGGGTGAGGCACGGGAAGTGCATCCTGGAAGACACGCATCCCAGTTTTGCATTGGAAGGTATGAAGCCAAGGCTGGCCCAGTTATCTTGTCACTTGAAGCAGAAAATCCCATAAATGTCTCTCATGGAGAGCAAAAATAATAAGTTAAATACCTAAGAATGTGCAGCCCTTTCGTGACACCACCTTACTCCCTAAACCTGCTCCTGAAAAGAGGGCTGTCTCCTCACCTGCTTGTTTCTTCCTGGAATGGCAAGGAATATGCACCTTTGCAATTGTTCTTCCTGGCCCCAGTGAGTTATTGGGGCACCCTTTGTGAATGCAGAGTCCGCACCTGTAAAGACAAACCCAAGGATTATTTGTATGTATGAAGCTCACTAGCACACTTTTCAAAACCTTGCTCCGTTTGGCTGTGCTATTCAGCAGACTGCAGATCTTCTTTACAAATGGAAAGGAGCCAAGAAAGAGCCCTTCTGCACCAGAAAGTCTGCTCCCTCTTAGCAGATCCCATTTGTGGGGAGCAGCTGCACCCGGACGTACAAAGCAGTGGGCTAGAAACCTCCTGGCTACAGGATGTGGATAAAGGCTCCAGCTTGCCATTTGCAAGCAGATCCACTTGCAGAGAGCATTGTTTGATGGGCTGGAGAAGATGGTTTCGTAGTGCTGTTGTTGTTTAAATTTCCATACTGCCCTTCATTCTACCAATAGGAATAGCCCAGAAGCCTGCACCCTAATTTGGGACACTACCAGACTGAGGAGTGTTCCACAACAACTTTTTGTGGGTCACATCGCGCAGGATGCCGGTTAAGACAAATTGAATCGTGACCCTCTATATAAGCATGCACTGAAAAGTTGGTTAAAATATCTCTCACTACCACAAAGATAAAAACACAAAAACGGCAGATATATCGCTTCCAAACTCCAGCAGAGCTAGGCTGCAGAACTGAAACTAGTTTTTAAAAAGCATGCAGAAATGTCTCCATTATTCCCCTCTTCCAATTTATTCCACCTCCCTTCCTCTACTTGCAAAGAAAATTCACACACACCATGTAACCATACTTCCTTATTACTCCTTAAAAATCTGCATTGCAATCACCTTTCCTTTGTGCTCTGTCTCTCATCCATTAAGCCTTGTAATGCTAATGCACATTTAACAGTACACAGTATAAACAGTGCAATCCTACACATTTCTACTTCAACACAAATCTCACTGAGTTCTATGGGACTTGCTCCCAAGTCAGGCTATAGGATCACAGCCTAAATCAGCTATATCCACCTGCTTCCTTCTTCTATGGTTCTCAAAATCTATCCTTTGCTCTAAACGCACACGTGCCCTATTTTTATTTTATTTTATTTTTTATTTATTTTTTTCCTCTCTCCATTCATCTTGGGGTAATTAGAAGAGGCAGAACTTTATCCTGCAAATGCAGTTATGGGTCTGGAAAACAGAAATGAGATGCCAGATGGAGGGCAGAAAGGAAGCAGACGGCTTTGGTTAGAACGGATTTCCTAACATGGAATGCATCAGTGAATCGTGGGAACCTTCCAACAGCAGGTGAAAGCATAGCAGCACCATTAAAAAAAAAAAGATTTTCTCATTCCAGTCAATGATGTGGTAAAAACGGATGTTTCACATTTCTGTTCCAAACCAAATCAAAGCTGAACACACTTACTAAGGCATATGCCTTGCTGAACTGCACAGGGTTGACTTCTGAGTAAACATGCACAGAATTGCATTGTCTGGTTGCAATCCTGTGCACTTACTTGGGAGAAAGCCTTATTCAATAATTACTTCTCAATAGGCATATATTGAATTGGGCTACACACAGAGAGAGAGAGGGGGGGGATTGAGTGTCTACCAGTTTGAAACCAACCAAGACAGCATTGTAGTTTCTCCATACTTACATAGGGGTGGGGAACCTTTTTTAAAGAATTCCTCCCACCCCTTTTATTTTCACTGCTTAGTGGCTCCTTACCTTCCTCAAGCTAGCCAAAGGGCCCTCTGGTAGTTTTCAGCTGTTTTCTCTCAACTGGGTCTTGTGCAAACACTCCAAAACATCTTCTGTGTTTCCTTCATTAACACTTCCCAGTGTACTAATGAAAGGCTGGATAAGAAATTATACATATACATATATATATATATATATATATATATATATATATATATATATATATGAATGAGAATGATTAGGCTGCATATATAGAATAATATATCATTTGTGTGGGTTTTTAATCTCTATAGTGTGAAAGTGTGAGCTTATGTATCTGTGGTGCTGATTTTTAATATAGGACCCCAGGCAGAAATTAATATTTGGGAAGTGGGTACTGTGGCCTTGAAGAGGAAATAAAAAACTAGTATGGAATAGAAAGCAACCAGATTTGGGGGGGGGGGGCGCGAAAAGAAAAGATAAAGAGTTTTGAGACTGGCTCCTGGATCTTCTGACTAGAGGCATATTAAAGTCATTACATCCTTTATGTTTATATGCTTTCATTTGGAAGTTATCTTTTCTTACTTGGTTGCATTTGCAAAGGAGGAAGGAGCACATGCAGCATCGAGCCTGCCTTGCTCCCCTGTCACCAGTCTTGGAGATTTGCAGAAAGGCACACTATAGTGATCAGGGCAGTGCACACTGCACATGCTCAGAGGCACCTTTTTATCACTTCATGAATGCCGAAGCTTAGCCCTGACATTCAGAACCGGATCCAAGAAATAAAACTTGGCACAAACAACACTCTATGTGGCTCGCCCCGCTCCCCAGTAACTATAGTCCAACTGCTCCAACCGGACATGACATTTCAGCACATTGGAGTTGTTCTTGCCATGAATAGTCTTGCTCTCTGTCAGGCCTCCTAATGACCACTTTAATACAGTGGTGTGGTTGCCACTTAAAAGGGAATTATGTAAATTTAATAAAACAATTGGAGTGAACCAGGTAGTTGTGACTTGTGACACTCTTTAAAAAAAAATATTGGGGGGGGGGAATTCAATTGGTGTGGCTGAAACTGTCACAACCGCGTGAGGAGCTAATTCACACAAACAATGTTCTACATGGAACCATCTCCTCGGATGCAGCTCCTTTTTGAAATGAACCGGGCCTAACAGCCACCTCAGACCTCAAGGCCTCCATGAGGGATTTACTAACAAGAACAAAAGTCACATTAGCTTGTTCTCAACATGGAAGCTTTAATGTTTGAAATGTGTTTTACTCTTGGTTTCACCTAGTCACATGGAAATGCTCTGTGCCTGCGTTAGGCACCTCATGGAATGGGTGCCTTCAAAAAACAATCACCTGTGACCTCCATGTGAGGTGATTAGATTCTGGCCAACAACAGTAATATCATTAGGAAGAAAATAGGAAGCAGAGAACTCCTCCCCTTTATAGGCCTTTCAATTGGAGAGGAGGACTCTTCAATGCTTCACTTGATTGTCAGTCAGACCAGAAGCTTTCCTCATTGGCCTGAATGCAAAAGGGATGGGAGAGGAGAATTTTTTTACACCAAGTCAACTTGCATATTTTGCCCGGAGATGACAGGTTTAAAAATGTCATTAATGTGCAAAATTATCCGTTGAAATCACGTGCATTTATGCATACAGATCCACACCAACCCCAGTGAACAGTTAACAGTGTGAAGTGTGAAGAATGTAAATTAGGGAAGGGAAAGAAGAATGACTATTTTGTCTTGTTTGGTTCTTATTCTCCACCTCTCCTGCACTGAATGATTGAATAAAACGTATTTTTCACATAGTTTGTGTAAAAACAAACAAAAACAACAATTGCTTGGCATTACTAGAGAACTGTTGGGTTTTCGTTCTGCTTCAGAGTGCTTGCTGGGGAGAATAAGGGAACATGCTTTTGCCTTATCAGTCTTTTGAAGATATGCTGACAGATCTTCAATAGCTGCTCTCATCCCGCCCACCCACCCCCCGACCCCACTGTATAGAACTATAATATTCTGTTTAGTGGTTAGAGCATTGGACTAGTACCTGGGAGGCCAGAGTTCAAAATCCCGCTCAGTCATGAAACTTGTTGGGTGACCTTGCACCGGTCACAGTCTGTCAGCCAGACCTAGCCCACAGGGTTGCTGTGAGGGTAGAATGTGGAGGGAGAGAACCTTGAGCTCCTTGCAGGAAATATGGGGTAGAAATACAACAAATAAAGAAAAATGTTATTTGTACAATCAGGATTGGTTCATGCATGCATGTATTTAACTTAAGGTGTTCACAACCCTTTCCATGTGGCGAAATTGGGGGGGGGTCTAGGGGCTGCACTGGTGCCTCACTGCTGGGTTGCCCCTCCGCTGCCTACACATTCAAACAGTGTGGGAAAAGGCTCTCCCTAGATACTGGTGTGTGCAGGTAAAACTCCTCCACCCAGAGTTGGACTCTGGCCCAATCTGGCCCCTCGCTGCTTGCAGCTCCACCCACATATACCAGTATCCAGGGGAGAGCCCTTTTACACACATTGCTAACAGCAAAGGTGTGGGGAGGTGGGGCAAGAGGAATTCTGCCAAGTGGGGCTGGCCGACAGGGCCCTGCAACCTCTCTCACTGACTGAAGTGGTGCATGTTGTTCATGCTCCCTTTTATCAGGCAGCTGAAAAAGCTAAAGGGATAGACTGAACTGCATTGGGTTGTCCCCAACATAGGGGTTATCCACACTCACCTTTTCTCTGGTCTTTTCTGGCATCATGGGAGCCAACTCCTAGGGGCTGAGGTCCAAATAAAATATCTGAGGGGTGCCCTCCCAAAGTTGATGGGCATTGCCATTTAAATGGTGTGTATGTGCCACATTTTGTGATTATGCAGGATGGGGTTGAACTCCCCTGCCCCCCAATATTTTATTCAAGTTGGCACCCTTGTCAGGCATGGTCCATCAGAGCAAGAAAGCTTGGGGAGGTTGGGGTGGGGAAGTGCAGACATCATCCTGGAAACAGCAGTACAAAAGTTACCGGTAAGTGTGGAGAAGCCCTCAGAGCAGACCTACCAATGCTCTCTGGAAGGTGTGGTTGAAGTGCTTTATCTTTGATGGCTCACTCTTCACACATGCAATACCTCACTTGAGGCAGCTGTCATCGAGTGATAGTGCAAAGGCCTCAGCTGACCCGAGACAAAGCTGAGGCAGGAGGAGGCCGCCCTGCCTCTTCCAAAGCTTGGTTACCTCAATGTCACTTGCCTCACACACACTTGGAAAACTGCAGCATAAGCACAATTCTCCATCGGCTAAAGTGGCTTGCTTCCCTGACATTCACCTCTACAGTAGGTAGGCGGACTGGAGTGTAAGTGGGTGTCTGGGTAACCCTGGGCGTTTTGCTCAGCTCCCAACACCCCGGAGCAGGGAGAGGCGGGAGCAGGAGCCCAACACCACCTGAGGGCAAGTTCCCCATCCCGGATCTTGAGCAGCCAGCTCCTCCCCATTTAAATCAAGCTGTATCTTACGACCCAAAGGTCACACAGATCACAGCCCGCTTAAGAAACAAGAGCCCGAAACTCAAATCCCCGCAACCTGTCTAATTAAACGCGCTCATAAAATTCTGCCGTGCGTGCCATCCTAACAACCCACAGTGTCCTTAGGAGCTGGAAAACAGCAGCAGCAAGCGGGGGAACAGGACTCATCCCGAGGTGGCGATTCCCATATCTACACGAGCACCAGGCGCCGATCGAGTTAAAACAGCCGCTGCTGCGAGCCCGCTCCCTCCTGACTTTTGCAACTTTGCTTACTAACAACTATTTATTGTCAGGGGTGATCTGCAGAGCATTAAGCCCACAAACAGAAGCTCGCGCGCAATCCCCCCTCCCCTTTCTCAAAACAAAGAGAGGGGGGGCGGAATATGCAACCAGCAAAGAAAAAACAGCTGAGGCGGGAGAGCAACCAGGCACCCGCAGCAAACTCCGCCCCCCAAAACTTCTCCCTCTGCCAATCAGCGCCGGGCGAGGGCAGGGAAAGTTACTGACCCAGCTTTCCCAGCCTGGATCTCTCTCTCTCTCTTTTACCCCCCCCCCGGGTGGCCCCAAGTCGAACGCCCCGGCTCATTTGCATGCCCCAATAGGGTGGCCGTATGCAAACGAGCCGGGAGACGGTTGGCTGGGGGTTGGCAGGATAACTCCGGCCCGGGGAGCCCTTTGTCCCTCAGAGTGGCAGCGCCGTGTGGGGAGAGGGAGGAGCGGGGAAGTGCGCGAAGGGATCGGCCTGAGCAGCGGGGCTGCAAGTGCCCGGGTGGGCGAGGAAGGCGAAGGGCAGGAGCGAAGCAGCACCGCCGCCGCCCTGAGGATTTGACTTACTGGAGGAACACTTACCGCGGATTCCCCTGAGGGCAGCCGGAGGAGCCGAGAAGCAAGGCAGAGGGCGCAGGGCGAGGAGGAGGATTGAAGGCTGCCTCTCCCGTTCCCCCCGTTGGATTGGTTTCTTTGCAGGGATCTGCAGCTGCAATATGACTCTGGAGGAGCTCGCTGGGGAGCACCAGACTTTCGGAAGGTACGCGATGGCAGCAGCTGCAGCTCGGCTTTGCTATGCGTGGCCGTGTGGAGGTTGGAGGGACGGGAGTTTGCCTGCTGCAGATTTCGCGAAGCTCTCCGGATCCAGGCAGCACAGGGTCGCCCAGCTCGCCGCCGCGACCGCAGTCGCCTCACAACTGGGACCGGTGGCGGGGAGGGAGAAAAAAATGCTTTGGTGCAAAAAAATAAAATTGCCTGGAGGGGATCTGCGGAAGAAAGTAGATCCGCGCGTAAGGAAGAAAACCGGGAGTCGATTGCAGAGTGTGCGTGTGTCAGAGAGAGAGAGAGAGAGAGAGAGAGGCGTGGCGGGTTGTAGCTTTTCCCCTTCTTTTCTTTTTCCTGACAGGATAAGCAAGCGCACCTTTAACTCCAAATAACCTGCGCTTGGAAGCGATTTTCCTGTGGGAGAACTTGGCTCCCGCTTATTTCTGAACAGATCCCATTCAGGAGAGTTTCCAGCTTAGCTTCCCCTCAGTTTTGCAGGGCATGAGGGCGCCAGGAAGGAATGTGGGCTTGGGGGGGGGCGCTACTTAAGGCAAGGTGATCCTTCCCCCCCCCCCAACTTTTGGATTTGTTTGGTGTGTTTTATTTAAATAAAAACGCTAATTAGAGCCTCTCGCTGCTTCCCCACCCCTTTTATTTTTTCTTCGGATGCCATCAGCATGGAGAAGGTAGGGGATGCCCTGGAGGAAGTCCTGAGCAAAGCCCTGACTCAGAGAAGCATCACCATCGGAGTGTATGAGGCTGCCAAGCTGCTCAACGTGTAAGTGAGAAACTGGCTTTCTGGTGCCCTTTTGTATTGATGAGTAACAAGAAACAGGTCCTCCCACCTCTCTTCGGGCAGCTGTGCCTGAGGACTTTTCTGAGGAAACACTAGGTCAGTCAAGAGGCAAACTTGCACTGTGCAGATAGGAAAACCTCCAGGCAGCTGTGTGGACATTGAATGCTTGATCACCCATCATGCATAACTGCACCCACTTAGGCACAGTTTTTCTTCTGTGGGGCAGATTTCAGAAAAAAACACCTCTTTCCCTTTTACCCACAATGCCAGAGTTCCAAGCACCCAGTTGACAGTTGACACAATGGGAACTGCTGAACAGCAGTTTTGAAAATGTGCCCGTCCCCTTTAGTTTGGTGCTGAAATGTAATCGGGTCCCTCTCCCCCTTTGTGTGTGTGTGGGGGGGGGGGAGAAAGTGCAACAAAAACCCTCCCCCTTGCTCCACAGGCCTTAGTTGTAGATACATAGCCTTTGAAAATTCAGCTCTAAAAATCCAGGGTGTGAAAGGTCAACCACATCGGGTAATAGTCAGTGAATTTTGACTCGAAATAGATATAATAATCATTGATTTCAGTGGCAAGTGAAGTTTAGCTGAATATAGTCCATAGAAAATGACATAATAGGACTGCCCGTCTCCCCCCCCCCCGTGTATTGTATATACAGTCGCATTACCATGTGTTCATATGCCCTGTGACTTTGGTTCCTGTTTTGTCTCCCTTATGTCGTTGAAAAATGCATCATTGTTTGTTGGGGCTGTGACTAACTTAGCTGGCATTGTTTTATCCCTCCAGGGATCCAGATAATGTGGTGCTTTGTCTGCTGGCAGCCGATGAGGAAGACAACCAGGATGTTGCGCTACAAATTCACTTCACCCTGATCCAAGCTTTCTGTTGCGAGAATGACATTAACATACTCCGAGTGAGCAACCCAAGCCGGCTTGCGGAGCTGCTGCTCTTGGGAGCGAGTGGAGGGGGCGAGCAGCCTGCAGACCTGCACTGTGTGCTTGTGACAGTAAGTGCTGTGTTTCATTAACATGTTGGGCATAGAGGGCAGCCAGCATGACCTCACTGTTGCTTCAGAGTCTCCTTCTGGACTGTACAGCATTTCTTTGAAAGAAGCTGAATTGCAAATTGTAAAAATCTGTCTAAATACTCTAATCTCACTCTGGCTTAAAACAAAAACTGTAGTGGTTTCTTGAGTGTCCTTGCACTGGTGTACCTCTGCCTCTGTGGTTTGAAGGAAAGATCAGCATGACCTCCTTCACTAACCTTTTCCCCTGCACAAATCATACCACGCTTCCTACTTTGCTCATAGGGATTTTCGAGGCAAAGACATGTTCAAGCATGTTTCATCCTGCTGTCAGCAGGAGAAAACAACCCCATGAGTCACTTTCTACAGTAACTCCCTGTCTATATTTGTCTTTCCTTATTACTAATTGGCTCAGAGGTCATTATTAGATAACTCAGTTGAACTGTGATGAAAATACTCCGTCACTGTTACTCAATTC
Organism: Podarcis bocagei; assembly: GCF_964188305.1. Lineage (NCBI taxonomy): Eukaryota > Metazoa > Chordata > Lepidosauria > Squamata > Lacertidae > Podarcis > Podarcis bocagei. The sequence goes on from NC_138129.1 coordinate 65,495,365, forward strand.
ACCCAATTGAATGGGAATTGTGGACTTGTTAACCATAGCACATGAACATTGGTTTGTTTTTGAAAAATGATGTTTCTTTTACTGGTTTTAAAGAAAATAATTAATTCCAAAATACCCTGTTGAATGTGCTACAAACTCAAAATTTACGCAGATCATTTATATTCAGTCTCTTTTACTGTTAGCAGTATCATTTAATTTTATTTCATGCTGACAACGATCCTTTTCCCTTTTCTCCCCCTTTCAGAATCCACATGCCTCTCAATGGAAGGATCCAGCCTTAAGTCAGCTGATTTGCTTTTGCCGGGAAAGCCGCTACATGGACCAGTGGGTTCCAGTGATTAACCTTCCCGAACGATGACAGCATATGGATGAAGCTGAATTGAACAGAAAAATTGCACTGAAGTTTCAAAATACTTTAGTAGCTTGCTCAGGAAGCAATTTCCCAGCCTGACACAAAGGATTACAGTAACTGATGTCAAGTTGAGGTTGAACTACATGTTGTGAGAAACGGAGAGACATTTGACTTTGCTGTTGGAAGATGATGGACCCGAAGCAGAGCTATGTTGGGGGAGCAATAGGAAGTCCTTGTGGAGGAAGTCTGAGTTCTGCAAGAAGGTTGCAAAAACAGTGTGCCGATTTCCTTTCAGAACACACCAAATGTGCTTTGTTGGAGTTGTAGAAGAGCAACTTTTAGTTTCCGTTTTTAAATACCTTTCACTTGTAAGAGCTAAAAGGGTTAATTATTCTTAAATCTTTTGTTCCAACATGCTTGATTTCTTAAGTTTTTATTCTAAGAAATATTAACTTATTTTATGATACCGATGAAAGATTTATTTATGCTTGGGATTTTCAAGAGCAATCCTGCTTGCACCCCTTGTATTAAAAATGTTTGAACTGCTATATTTTAATAAATTGTTTGAAACTGGACTGTGTTCGCTGAAATAAAATTTTCAAAGCTATGGCAAATCAGTGTTTTTGCTTTTGTAAGAGAGCAGAAGGAGTTGGTTTTGGCAAAGCAGTTCTTGGAAAGCTGATAACTGCAAATGCCAGGATCATGCTGATCTAGGACCATGCCTCTAGGACATTGCACACAGAGCGCAGGGTGTACAAAACTTGGCTGGAAAGGTCCTAGATGTTCATTATCATGAACTGGATGGCCACTCCTGCACAAAAGATGAACAATTCACAAACAAAATGAAAGAATTTGTGTGGACATTGGGGGAAGAAGTTGTTGCTACCTGCCTCCCAGGAAGTAGCTAAATGGTCCCTCTTGACACTCTTCAACTGTATACAGTCAGAGCAAATGGATTATTTTAAGGAAATGTATTTTCCCAGATAACAAATCTTTACACAGCGTATCTGGAAAAAATAAAAATGTGGCATCACTGGAATGCTGGGGAAACATACGTTGTGTGCAATAAAGGCACATTTCTGATAAAAGGACCTAAACATCTATGAAGGGCCAATTATTATTTAAGATCTGCAAGTTGAATAAGCAACAAATCAAATTGCAAATGTTCTCTGAAAGTCTCCTAGGATGGATGATATTTGAAAGAGAAATGCCACTTGATAAATGTCTTAAAAAGATTACCGTAGCTAGCTGAATCAGGAAAGATATTTTCAAAATTGAGTGGAATCTAGGGAATGGCATGCACCAAACTCAGTAAGCTACATCACATAACTTTTTCATAGAGATCAGGCCAGTTGAAAACCATCCCAATAGCTACATACATTATGATTTCATCTTTACAGGTTGTTAGGAAAGACCCATTGAGCTGCTTGTATTATGCACAAGAGATATGTTTTGAAGAGGGCACTGCCTAAGTATATACACATGAGAAGCAAATGAAAGGCAAACACTTTGCAGAAGCTTTTGAAAGTAAAGGGAAATATTCTGGAACAAGGCAAAAAGATCAACAACACTAGGGTTGTAAACAAAGAGGTCAGGGCATATTGTGAAGGTCAGTGAGCAGGAAAGCAAATTTACAATTTTCTGGGTATGAGCACTCACCGGGGACTTTAAAGGCTAAACCATCACATTTATAAAAGCAGCAGATGGTCCTTGTATTCAATATAAGACCAGATACAGCCCAATGCATTTTCATATATGAGGTAGAAACTCTCTTAATGGCATCCCATAATCCAGTATCTGCTGCAGACTACTTACATCCTGAGTAATGGTACAGCTGCCCGTAGCAGATGCCTTATGCCGCTCTCATACATTGCAGTATATACTCCAGAGAACACGTCCGGATCTTAGCTTTTTCCTAGGCTGTGGCAACTACATTTAAAGGGCAACTTGTAATCCTGCAGATGTTGGGACTTCCATTTCGCATCAGTCTCAGCCAGCGCGGCTGTGGGTCAGTATGATGGGAGTGGCAGCCTAGTAACCGTTGCTCGTTATTTAATACTCACAATTTTTTTTGCACCCCAGTGGCTCAAAGTGACTTACACAATAAAAATAGAAATAACAAAGACATTAAAATAAGGTATAAATGAACAAAAATGAAAACACTCATCCAAAAATATACTTAAAAGAACGTAAGCTACCCGCCCCACTTAAAAGATGGTCACCCTCCCCAAAAACCAAAAGCCCGGGTAAAGAAGGTTTTGCCTTGTGCCCAAGGACAGATATGGATGGTGCCAGGTGTGCTTTCCTGGGGAGAGCGTTCCACAAGCAAGGGGCCACCACTTAAAAGGCCTGCTCCCATGTCGCCACTCTCAGCACTTCCCTTGGATAGAGTACACAACAGTGTGTCTGGGTTGGTTCATGTGGATAGAGGCAGTCCTTGAGGTATTGGGAGTCCTGGCCTGCGGAAGGCGTCATAGGTCAAAACCAGGACTTTGGATTGAGCCTGGAAACTAATTAGCATCCAGTGCAATTTGAGGCAGGAGACAGTCTTGCCCCAGTCAGCAATCTGGTTGCTGAGTTCTGCATCAGCTGCAGTTTCCAAGCTGTTTTCGAAGGCGGCCCCTTGGACAATGCATTGCAGTAATACAACTTAGCACAGACAACTGAAGCTAGGCTATTTCTGTCCCATCTGGAGGGCACACAGGTTCCCCACCCTTTGCAAATGGGACATGCGGAAGCAGCCTAATTGTGCAAATCTTTCCTTGGGCAACGTGTTTCATAAGGAGTATCTCACATGAGTGTCCCATACAATGATACAATAGAGCTGGTTATCATACCACTCTTGCACAAGTTCCAATGCTGCACCGAACAAGGAAGTTATGCTGCACAAAGGCCAGACTTAGTGCAAGGGATGTTGTTGTGAACCTGGTCAGTACTCAAGGCCCAGAAAGGATTAGTGATATGTCCAAAATAATGTTATTGGGAGCTAGAAAACAGGGATAAAAAAGCACACATCACTCATCAGCTTACCCTAAGCTATTGAGCCTTGAAGAAGCAAAAGCACAAACTGCAGCACAAAGAACAACAAAAAATTAGCAATGAAAGAAAGCATGCAATTATTTGAAACATGACACTGTCCCTTGAAACCTTGAATTGCTGCTTTGCATGCAGTTTTAAGTATCAGTTTGACACTGAAATATATACAATTAAAGCATACTGGGCTTCCAAAAATATTTTTCCACTGTATTTTAATCGTAAAAATTTAGAGGCAGAAATGCTGCTCATTAAAATAATTATGTGAAACTTTATTTATTTATTCTTTAAAGCTGGTAGTAAGCAAGAGGGCCATCATTCAAGGATTGCTGGTATGGAATGCTGCATGCCTGAATGAAAGGAATGGAATGGAGACTGCTCAGCCAGCATATGCCAGATGGATGGAACCAGATGGCCGAGAATCCTGCACGCAGTTAAAGAACTATGACTAACTGCTGATGAAACTGAAGCTAAAGTATGTGTGTAGCTGCAAAAACTTGAAAACTAGTTTGCTAAGTCATCACTTGAAACTGCCGAAACAAAAACCTGAAAGGTATCAACCCCATCTTATCCTCTGTGCACACACAACTGGAGCTCTGTACACATTAGGAATGCTGCAGGTGGAGAATGCGCTTGGATCTTTCTGCAGGCGTGTCTAATTGTGCCACGCAGTGTCACCTGAAACATGTTAAAGCAGCATGCACAAAACATACACGAGTGGTATATGGCATGCATTCTCTGGATGAAATTTACAAATATGCCTTAACCAGGGAGGCAATTTTTTTTAAAAAAAGATAGGAAGGGTAAATGAACACCTTGCTTTTTCAGAAGACTGCAGCTCCGTCATTCATCCCAACTCTCCCCATGCACAGTGATGAGCAAGCAGATTATTCAGTCAGAGAAAATTGCCTCCTACTGCATTGAGAGCAGGGAAAAGGGTGTGCTAGCTTAACAAGCCTTTTTTACACAACAGGCTGCAGCAGGAGCCTTCACACAGAAATATATGCAATGTAAGAAGGGACCTCTATAGGCTGCAGACTGCCAAAATCCAGGTGAGCTCCCTTCGTGCACTGGTGAAAGCAATGGAATGTCCACAACTTTTGCTAGCCGACGGCATGTATTCCACCCCACCGATTACCACTGCTGTCCACGACTCATTGTTTCTTGCTGGACCAGAGGCAGGCACACCGAGCTGAACAGCAACCACAGGCAAACTCTCTAGGTTGAATGAGAAACTACTGAATGCCCATATCAGCCTGCTCAACAAGCAGCACTTCAATGTTGACCCCAGGAGGCTATCGACAGGAGTAAGAAGTGGATCTGGGGCAAGTGGGATGGCACCTGTGTGTGGTCATGGGCATTTAACCAGACATCAGAAAATGGATTTGTTGCAGTTTCTACCTGCTGGTCATTATTAACCCTGAAGGATTTTGTTTTCCCACAAACTAGGTGGACAACCAACAGATAGAAGGAAATTCCACATCCACAGTTTCATGCAGACTGAGCGTGAAGCTTTCAGCAGCAGCAACCGCCAGTGGGGAAGCAAATGCTCCCTTGCGTGGGGGTGGTGTTTATCTTCTCAGGGCTCAGTGACTTTCTAGAGAGCTTGACAGGCAGCAGTGTGCCAGGTACACTGGGACCCAGCACAAGAAGACAGTGAATGGGAAAGCTGAACCTGTTGCTCCTCTGGCAAGCGGCTTTCTCAGGCACAGACGCCCTGCAGAAACAGCAAGGTGGCAATCCCATTCCCCATGTGGTGCTGTCAGCACTCACTCCATCACTGATGCTGTTCAATAAAAACTGTCTGCATCAGTTGCACTTCTGTTCTTTGGATGGCGAGCATCCCCCTTCTCCTCCCACTTGTTAGTCACCATGTCTTCATGTTGAGCACACAGAACTGAAGGAGGCGCACTGAGTTTACTGCCACCAGGTGTAAATCTGACGGTATGTATGTTACCTAAGGCAGTCCCATTGGAACATTCATAAAGAATGACTATGTGGAGGCCCAAGCAACTCAAAGTCTCCCTGAATCAAGCAGTCCTGCTGCAAAACATGGAAGTGAAATCCAGGTACCGGCATGTACTGATGAATGCATGGGACATAATCACAAAATCTATTAACACGAGAGAGTGAGTTAAGTTAATGGGATGAAGATGGTTGGAGCAAAATGAGCCACCTTGAAGAATAGGTCAGTTACCTGAGTGAGGACACAATAACCTCATACAGACAACTGCTCCTTCCTGTGTATGACACTCATTTTGCTCTAGGCCTTTTTATGTCACTCAGCCATTCTTCCCTCTTGTTCACAGCACTTTCAGGAACACAGATTGCAAATGTGGCTCTTTCTTCCGGGAGTCTGCATAAAGGGGCTGATCTTGGAAAGATGTACTCTGAGGAACAGAAACCAGCTTCCCTTTTAGCCAGAAGGGACTCATTTGAGATTTGAATCTCATTGATTCAAAGCAAACGACAGGTCAAATTTGTAGAAGTCCAGTGGAACACAGGATTCTGAACTCACAACTCCACTGGCCTTATTTGGCCTTCATGAACAACACAGAAAGCCACACTCCCCAGCCCTCCCAACTGATGAAGTTGCAGCACAATGCCACAACACGGTGTTGATCAGCAGTCTTAGAATATGATGCTGTCACCAGCATAACTGAAGTCAACTGAACTACAATGAAAAGCAGAGAACCGTATGAAAAGAAGTGATGTTTAATTAAAGTGTTTCATATCCATGGTACTATATTAATTGTGAACAAGTATCTTAATTACAGGGTTGTTTGTTTTTTTTAACCCCTCTAATAATGGCAACCGGAAGCCATCTTTTAAGAAAAGATCAGGTTGTATGCAGATGCACAAGGTATGCAATCTTATTAGAGAACGATTGCTTGTGAAAGGCAAAAAAACAAAACAAATTAGCTCTATTAAAATAATTTCACAAATCCTTTTCCATCCCCCACCCCAAAGGCAAATCATGGTATTATTCTTGTCAATCTAGGATTACAAAGATAATACAAGCAATATTTTGTGAAAGCAATTCAAAGAAAAACCAGAGAAGTGTGCCTGTAAGAAGTAAGCAGATTACAATTTTTTAAAATAAAAAAGACCAAAAAAGAAAACAAAGAATTACTGGAGTAATATTTTACTTCTGAGGCATTTCTAATCAAAGCATGAAGACGCAGTGTAGTGGTACAGTTGTTGAAAACTCTTGTTTAAGTATCACAGTCTTTAATTTCAAAACCTCACAGTGGTCTAGCAGTAATTATTTTGGTTGGTTCAGTTTTCCCTGTTGAATTCTAGTAGGTGCAATTATGTAAGCACCATTGTGGTCTATGGGAGCCTCATACAAGCCCCACAGAAATAAATGGAAAATGAGAAGTGGGAATGCATATGACGGCAGTATTTTCTACGCTTTGCATTATGATTATAACCATCACCGCAAAGTTTGCTTTACACACAAAAAAGGCAATGTATGCATGTTTTGACTCTTCAATATGCCATTATTGGAAGGCTGGAAAAATGTGACAATGCATTTAGCAGTTATCTAAAATCTGATAGAAGTGTCCCGAAGCAGCTAGCTGTATTTTGGTGTTGTGTTTACAGCTGTTCTGTGACTAAAAACTATGAATGGTCCAAAACTTTAAAAGAAACCAATACTGGGGTGAAAGTTTTCAAACCATGTGTTTTAAAGAGAAAGTCAAAAGGCATTTCTGAATGCAAAGTTGGCACAATTTTTACTTAATTAAAATTGTGTTCCCACACCTTACAACATGACATTTTTAATACTCTCCTTCAGTTAGTAAAATACATTATGTATAATACAGTTCTAAAGCACTGCTGGTGAAAATATTGGTTTGGATCCAAAGCACCGTGAGCAGAAGTAAAATAGCTACTAGCTCTGTGCTGTAAGAGCTGGCAGGTCACAGAGTGTTCAAACAGATAAGTTCTAGAACAGTTCTCATGCAATCACTAGTCCAAACAGAACCATCAGCTTTAGGTATGCCCTGCAATCCTATGTACTTACTCAAAAGTAAGCCCTATTATGATTAAGTAGTGCTTACTCCACAGTAAGTGTATCCAGGATTGCAGCCTCACGGCACAATCCTATACCTGTCTACTCAGAAGAAAGTCTCAATGAGTTCAGTGGGGCTTATTTTCAGGTAAGCAGGTACAGGATTGAAGCCATAATTTCACTTTTCTTGCGCAACTCTTTAGCATGAGGTATAAAACAGTGCCCATCTAGGAGCACAAAACACCTTCTGTCATGTGCGAAAGAGCACCTTTGGATCCAAGCTATTTTGTCCTGGTGCTGCAACACATGAGCATGCCAAATACGTGAAAAGGGTTTTAAAATACTCTTAGATTATAATAGCATTGGTATCGAGGAAAAAACAATAAACCCAGAAAATGGGTCTGGCATCTAGGGGTACGCACCTCTAGGCATACATAAGGAAAACTAGGGCGTGGGAGTGGAGATGAGAGATTAGAAAATAGGAAAGGCATTGGACAGTGGCAATGCAGCCTCCGTAGACTTCTTTTCCATTTTTCCTGCAAATCTTACTCTATCCAGCCTGAGAATTTTCTGACAGAGAGAATGGTTGTCCAGCTGGAACCATGCCAGCTGCCTAGGTCAGCAAGTGCCGGCACTGGCTTTGACAACAGGTATGCAATACTGATGCAGCATTTAAGCTTTACATATTTGGGAACTGAATAATTTGAAGATATTTTAAACGGGTTCTATCGACACTGTGCCACGTTTAATTCTTTGATTTTAAGGTTTAAGGACATGGCTTATCTCAAGCAAAATGGAGTGTAAATGGAAGGCAGGGAGCAATGCACGGAACATAAATTTCTTGCCTGCAACAATGGAATGTGTCCAAATTTATTGTCCAATAACGCATACACAGCAGCAGTTGCTGGTGACAGTGTAGTAGTGTATGCAGTACTGGGGGGGGGGGACACTTTGTGGAATTAGAACACCTAACTTAATATGCAAGCAATTAAAAATGATTGCAAATGATGACATAGCAGCTTCATTTTAATATGAAAGTACCAAACTGATTAATGCATCAAAAATTATCTTTTTGTTTTTTCTATTTTAACAATAACAACAACCCTCCATTAATTTAATGAGTTAAAAACTGCAACAGCTTGGCTTCTGGAGTAAGGAGAATAACATTCCTAGGATTAATTCCATTTTTTAGGGAGCTAGCATCATTTTAAGACACTGAGACAGGATTTTTTTTCAGCTTTTGGTCCAGTATAAGACACAAACACTCTGAGGGAACAGTTACATAACAATTGTGTCCATGCACTTCTCCACATTTAGACCACAACCCTATATGCACTTATCTGTAGCAAGGACCACAGAAGTTACCATATTTTTCGCTCTCTATAGGACGCACTTTTCCCCCTCCAAAAATTAAGGGGAAATGTGTGTGCGTCCTATAGAGCGAATGCAGGCTGCGCTGCTAAGCCCAAAGGCAGAACAGGGAGACGGAGCGCTGCGCAGCGCTATTCTAGCTTGGGCTTAGCTGCACAAAGCCTCCGCAGGGCGGCGGGGTGCCTTCACCCCGCTGCTCTGCGGAGGCTTCAAAGGATGCGCTCCGGGGGCTTCAGGCAGCTATCCACAAGCCTTCGGAGTGCAGCAGGAGTTCCCGCTGCGCTCCGAAGGCTTGCGGATAGCCGCCTGAAGCCTGGAGAGCGAGAGGGGTCGGTGCACACCGATCCCTCTTGCTCTCCAGACTTCACTTCGCTGGAGAGGTGCTGCACAGTTTTCCCTCTCTGCGCAGCGCCCCTTCAGCGAAGCGGGAGGAGAAATAGAAGGGGCTCCGTTTCTCCTACTGCTTCGCTGAAGGGGCACTGAGCAGAGAGGGGGAGAATTTTTTCCCCCTGTTCTCCCCCTCCTATGGTCCGGTGCGTCCTATAGAGTGAAAAATACGGTATGTCTGAATAGACATGGAGTTGCTGCTAGAGGCTTACTTGGAATAAATGCCAGACAGACACAATACTCACATTACATGGTAGTGGAGACACAGCTTCTGTGCCTGTCACGTCTCAGGACAGCCCTACAAATCAGTATGTTTTAAAAATTGGTAAAGACCACAACTTATGGCTTCCCCCACTGATTTGTAGGTGGTGAACTAGTTCTATGAATGGGTATTAAAATGGCAAGACACCACATCCTCATTTGACACACTTTTTAAAGATCTTCGTATGTAGTAAAGTCATGACCCAGACCCATGCTTGTACTGGCATGACTGATTCAATGCGAACAAGCCTACAGAAAATGCGAGACTGCCCATGTAATAATATGGATGTGTGAATCAGCCTTTAGAAAGACAGATCTGGGTATCTCACAAATCAAAAGCTGCCCTATATTTTGAAATAAACCATATTTTGAAATAAACCATCAGAGAAAGGAATGCCGCTATTTCAAAATGTGTAACCGGGAGTATTTGTTTCGTAGGACCTGTTATCCTGGTTCTTGATGAAGTAGCCATTAACTACGTTTCGGGTAGCAAGTGAAATGGCTGCAATGGGTAGCACAAATATAGATTATTTGCAGTCAAATTAATTAATATTATCAACAAACATACCTTCCTTTTGAGAGGGCAGACTGAAGTATATGGCAAGCAAAATCAGTGTGAAAGTTTATAGAGCAGTACTAAAAGAAAGAAAGGCCAAATCTGCCTTTAGACAGAAATCTGCAAGACCTTGCTCCTGCAATTTCAAGTTAATATATTGCAGAGCATTATGGAGTGGAATATGCACCTTGCTTTACTGGCTCTGCAGCCAGCTTCTCTGGATCCAGTCACAGTGAAGTCAGGTCTTTTGGGGTCCTTCCCCCCATCTGCAGCGAACCAGCTATTACTCCTGTTAGTTTAAAGTGAGAATTCTAGTTCTTTGCAACTAGGGAGGTTTTTCTTTAGTTTGGCTAAAGATGGAAACCTTTGGGCCTCGCTGTAAAAACAACGTTGAGTGGCTTTGCTTTCTGTGCTACTTGAGAACTGCTAAGGTTGTATCTAGCCATGCATCTCAAGTCTCCTTGCACATGGAACAACCCTGAACCCCAAATGTTTAACACATTCTGCAAATATACAGCTATGGCAGACCACAAAGTTAAAAACATGAAAGGACTGGCAGCGCACAGAATACTGATACATACCTGGGTTTAGAAGTTGATATTGATTCATTCCACTCAGTATTCCATCAACACACAAAGGCTACACAAACATTTTAATACCATTTACATTCATCAGAGATTTAGTACTGTGCATTGCTGCAACCTTTCAAGCATTTCCTCAGCACAACCACCAGTGTTTTCCATAGGCCTTGTGCAGAAGCAATAGCACCACGGATTGCACCCAGAGTCTCCCACTCCTCTGTAGATATTATTTGGCATTTGATAGACGTGAATTTAGCAACGAGAGAGAGAAAATAGCCTGGATGCTTACTGAAAAATTAACACAACAGGGAAGTGCGTAGGAAAGTTAGGCGGCAGATTCCCCCTTCAAGCACAACGAAAAAGGAGAAACTTATCTAGACTCCATTTTCAGAATCCATGTGTGACAGTCTAAATTTCAGAGGAAATGCGAGAAGGCAGAAGAACCAAAGGCTATAAATGTCACCTTTCAAAATCATTTTGAGAACAAGAATTTATACTAAGTACAAGTCTACAAGTCCTTAAGACATTGTGAAAAAGCTTAAGACATACTTGATGATAAAAGGCATGAACTGCAGGAGTTATTGATAAATGGAGCAATAAACTTTGAAGGGCATACTTAAAGAATGCACTTGGTAATGCGTGTATATATCTAAACAAACATACGCACGGACCATAGATACAGACACCAATTACATATACAAGGCTATACGCTGGTATAAAATCAAAATGTTAAAAGTAAGCTTGATTAGGACTCTACGCTGGTCTGCCTCACTAGTCAGAAAATGAAGCTCAGGCAACTTTGGTCTTGATTGTTCAACCTCACACCTGGAATTGTGAACACTCATTGCACTTTTAAGTAAAACCCAACCCAAACCAACCCTCTCTTTATAACCCCCAAAGCCAACATAATCCAATTCCCAACGATGCTCTTAGAACCATTCCATTGACAAGAAGTAACTTTATAAACCTTGCATCCCCATTTAGAATGCGATAAAGAAAAGAGACCTTTTTAGAAAACTTAAAAGTTCATTTTAACACAAAATGTAAATGAGTTGCTGTTTTATGCGGTTGATACCAGGTAACCTTCAGGTTACTTCTCTAAGGATCTGCTCGGTTGCAGGGGAGGGTCTTGAAGGCATTTTGCTGCTTAGCCTATAGGATAGTGCAGGTCTTTTTATCCTTGAAGGGGTTTTCTGAAGCAGGTATTCCCATTAGTAAAGGATCCTTCCTGGCATGCTCCTCACAGTAGCACATTAGATCTGCCGATGCCTTCGACACCTGAGGAATGTGTGAGAAGGGGCACAGTAAATATGGAGCAGGTTGCCAACAACAGCCAACAAGCAAAATCTTACGAGATTTCGAAGTGATATTTTTACATTTTGTGTGGAAAAAAATTCCAGAGGCAGAAAAAAGTTCATGTTGATTGAGCCTTACATGGATTTAGAATAATACTTCATGCCTTTGTAAAATAATTAAAAGCAGCAGAAACCAGCAAATAAAAAAATATGTGAAAGAATAAATCAATGGTCAGATGTTTTGTATATTCTCCACTGTATTGCTGGAAATTATGTGTACTGACTGGGCGATAAACAAAATCTCTTCCTCGTGTTCTTAATTGGTGTACATTTCTTCTCAGTATGTACATCAATTTTCACACAGTGGCATTCTTTTTTAAGTACAATTCTCCACTAAATTCACACTGATGGCACACATACTGTACATATGTGAACACAATCCCAATATATATGAAGAGAAAGATATCGCTTCTCTCTGGGACTGCCTAGACTAAAGGAACGTGTTCTTAACAGTAGATGGTGATGCGATGATCCTGGTCCGACTGCACTGGCTACTAATTAAGTTTCCGGACCCACTTCAAAGTGCTGGTTTTGATCTGTAAAGCCTTAAACGGCTCAGGACTGCAATACCTCAAGGATCGCCTCTTTCCATATGAACCTACCTGGACCCTGAGATCATCTTCTGAGGCCCTCTTTTGTGTGTCCCCTCCTCAAGAGGTTCAGAGTGTGGCAAGACGTGAATGGGCCTTCTCTGCAGTGGCTCCCTGTCTGTGGAATGCTCTCCCCAGGGAAGTTCACCTAGCACCTTTATTATACACCTTTAGGGGCCAGGCAAAAACGTTCCTTTTTAACTTGGCCTTTGGTTGATCTTATTGACATCCAACACCCTTTTAGAAATGTGTTTTTTGTGGGTGGGTGGGTGGGTGGGCTATGGGGTTGTTGTTTTGATTTTTATTAGGTTTTTTGTGGTTTTATATCTTGATTTTATTCTGTGAACCGCCCTGAGACCCCCGGGTATAGGGCAGTATATAAATTCAATTATTGTTGTTGATGATGATGATGATGATAATGATAATAATAATAATAATAATAATAATAATAATAATAATAATAATGTGCTCTGGAAAAGCGGGGGAAAGGATTTTTTGCTTTAGAAGGCAGATTTAAATAAACTAATAATAATAAGTTCTTCTTACCTTTATTCTTTCTATAGAAGCTTCTATTCTCAACTGCTGAACAGTTCTTCTGGCCTGAGCTATGTTGTTTGTTGTGCCGGATGTTTTGCTAGACATTTTCACCGAGCTCTTTCAAGCACTGTAAAGAAAAGCCAACTGGTTATTTTTCTACATATCAACAATGGTTTCTGATTAACGCTGGCGATGGTTGTTCAGAAAATCCATCTGTTCAACTGGTCTTTGATCTGTGGTTGCTACTAAGCTGGAAAGAAAAAATGATTTCACAGTACAGTAATAAAGCAGCAAAAACTATTGGGAATGTTGGGTTTATAGACATAAATTTTCAGTTTAACAGCTATTCCAGTTCATAACCACAGACATTTTCATTTTCAAATGTGTTACAGAGGGAAACTACCAAGGGAATTTGACTTCTGTTTAAGATCTACTTGTTCCACTACCTTAAAAAATAAGAAGGGACAATATGTCATCATTATCATCAATAGCAATAGTTCTACAACATGAATGTACAAAGCGTTTTATTCTTCAGTTGCTCCCCTGTGAAATTAGGGTTGGGATCCCCATGATTTCATCTGCCCACATCTGCTTGTGCCAGTATCAATTAAGAGGAATAGAACAATTTCATCTTAAAAAAAATAGTTTACAGTCATACCTTGGTTGCTGAATGCCTTGGAACTCGTACGTTTTGGCTCCTGAATGATCGAAAACCAGAAGTGAATGTTCCGGTTTTCAAACGATTTTTGGAAGCTGAACGTCCAGCGTGGCTTCTGCGGCTTCCGATTGGCTGCAGGAGCTTCCTGCAGCCAGTTGGAAGCTACACTTCGGTTTTGGAAGTCGAACGGACTTTTGGAACGGATTCCATTCAGCTTCCAAGGTATGACTTTATATCCTATCTTTTCTCCAAGGAGCTCAAAGTGGTATACACACTTCTCCCCTTCTCCAGTTTCTCTGTAACAACAACCCTGTGAGGTAGGTTAAGCTGAGAGACTGTGACTGGCCCAAGGTCACCCAGGGAGCGTTAAGGCTGAGTGGGGATCTGAACCCAGGTCTCCAAAGTCGTAGTCCAGCACTCCCCCCCCCACACCTCTCATCAGGGAGCAGGGGATGTGCTATGTGGAGTGAGTTCCTGCATCTCTACTTCCTCTCCAAACAAATGGTAGCATTAAAGTCCCAGGTACATTTCTATATACAGTGGTACCTCAGGTTACAGACGCTTCAGGTTACAGATGCTTCAGCTTACAGAATCCGCTAACCTGGAAGTAGTACCTCAGGTTAAGAACTTCACTTCAGGATGAGAACATAAATTGTGCGCTGGCAGCGCGGCGGCAGTGGGAGGCCCCATTAGCTAAAGTGGTGCCTCAGGTTAAGAACAGTTTCAGGTTAAGAATGGACCTCCAGAACAAATTAAGTTCTTAACCTGAGGTACCACTGTACACTGAATTCCTCACCTTTTCCTCCCCTTCACAATCCAAAGCAGAAATATTACTTCTTTTCCTTTTTAAGGTTTGGGGTGAATGTGGCAGATCACGCTAACAGCACTTTATTATCTTAATCATTTGCTCAAATGCACAACTTTGTTTCTACTTATCTTTTCAATATTCAAGTTCTAATAGACCCACTTCCCCCCATTTAAATCTGTCTTCCTTCAGAAAATGACGGTGCTGAAACTGATTCAAAGTAATGCTCATCAGTGTTTATTCCAGGGATGGGAAAGCAGTGTGGCCCTCTAGATGTTGGACTCTTTAACTTTTGTCAACCCCAGACAGGGTGGCCAGTGGTCATGGGAGTTGTATTTCCAACATCACCTGGCGGTTCCACCACTAATTACTATCCCTAGGTTATTCTCTGGTCCCATGCTGCAAAGGACCTTTTCAAAACTCAAATATTTCAAAGGCATTTTTCAAAATACCATGTAATTTCTTCTAAATTCTAAGCTCTAAATACATCTACAGAAGGTGTCTCTGTGTTGGAAATCTGCAGTGATGTGAGAATATAAGTGATTCAAAAGCAGAAGAAAGATACTATGGTGTGTTTTTTTTTAAAAAAAAAATCAAATCCCTTTTCTTTAGCCAATCCAAACAGTATTGTTCCTCACTTTTGGACTTGACTGCATAGCCGAGAAGAAGAGTTCAAAGCAGCAACTGAGTCACAGGGTTTTAACAATCCTATGACTGGCTGCCTTCCAATGAATCGTCAAGACTTTGATCATCGTGTTTAGCCAAAGCCTGACCACAGTAGCACATGACAGCCTCTGCAATGGCATATGAGTGGCTAAAATGCAATTCCTGAACAGATTTCAAGGTTATATCTGAAATGGTGCCAAATACTAAAATGTTTACTGATAGTTACGTGCGTAGATGCTCTGTTACAGCCAGACTCTATGAAGTAATAAACAAGATTCTTGCATCTTGTGTAAGCAAACAGAAAAAAACACAGAAAAACAATAACAATACCAAGTCTGGCTCTGACTGGCAAAGACAAAAAATCCCTACTCCTAAAACCAAACTGCAGCACAAAGACATTATCAGTCTGAGCTCAGGCTGGTACTTTCACCCTTTTGCAGTTTACAGTAAGGTGTAAATCACTTAAGGCTTTGAAAATATTTTTTCATCACTATATTCCCAATAGTGCATTCTGTTACAGCTCCCCCCCAGTAATACTAACACTTTGTATGTTGTAAACCTACTGAATTACAGACCTGTCTTCAAAAGCCATAGCCTTATTGAGATGTCCAACACAGTCAAGGGGGAGATTCTTAATGGGCATCCAAGATTAGTAACAGATTGGATGTGGGCTAACAAACTGAAGTTTTGTCCAAGCGGCAGAAGATCAGCTAATCCAGCAATAAGGTTTTGGCCCTCTAAAAACCATGTTGACTTTTAATTAGGCAGTAAACGGGTGGCGCTGTGGGTTAAACCACAGAGCCTAGGGCTTGCCGATAGGAAGGTCGGCGGTTCGAATCCCAGTGATGGGGTGAGCTCCCGTTGCTCGGTCCCAGCTCCTGCCAACCTAGCAGTTCAAAAGCACGCCAAAGTGCAAGTAGATAAATAGGTACCGCTCCAGCGGGAAGGAAAACAGCATTTCCATGTGCTGCTCCGGTTCACCAGAAGTGGCTTAGTCATACTGGCCACATGACCCGGAAGCTGTACGCCAGCTCCCTCGGCCAATAAAGCGAGATAAGTGCCGCAACCCCAGAGTGGTCCGTGACTAGACCTAACAGTCAGGGGTCCCATTACCTTTACTATCACCCAGCCCCTTTTTCTGTCTTGCTTGTTTTTAGTTGTTGTTTCATTACTTATTAGATGCATTTACCCCTTTTGATCATTATGAGACACTGGCACTCTAAAAGCCACCTACACTGGCACAGCTAGTTTTTCTTGTGAACACGTGCCAATTCTGTGCATATGACACCTATAGAAAAAGAGCAGGGGCTCCATAACAAAACATGTACACAAGTACACAGCCAGTATAATCCATGAGAAATAGTGTCCAGAAGGGAGGGAGGACTGTAATCCAAAGTCCTGCAGTAAGAACATGTATTAACGGGATCAGCTGCAGTGTAGGTGGCTATTAGAGTATCAGATCTCAGCAACGGCTTGTGCCAGACTGCACGAATGTGTCATCGTCCAAGCTTCCTGGCAGCAAATTCAGTTCCTACCCCTTCCTAGCAAAGTAATCTCTCTGTGGGTTGGAGGTGAGAGGGAATGCAGCATAGGACATGCTGTTATTTATAAGGGGAGGGCCACTTTCAATTTGTTTTTTGTTTTTGTTAGGAAATCTCATCTGATGAACTTGGTTCACTTTAGAAAGCCAGAGAAGAGCACTCACTACTGCAAACAAACACCCCAGCCTTAATGGTGACATACACGAGGGTCACTAATTGTGCAGTGTGATAGCTTTTGCGTAGCTTGCATGCCAGACCAATGCCGCAAGTTGTGATGGCAGCTCGCCACACCCGAAGTTTCAGCTCCGACTGAGTCACTGGCTGCCTCCATAATCCTGAACAGCAAAGGATAGGCATGTTAGGTTAAAGGTCTTCTGATAAAAACTCATTTCATAAAAAATGTGGGGAACTAGAACAAAAAGCCTTGTGGCACAATAAAGCCTATCACATTTATTTTGTTTGCTTTCTATGATTAGTTTTTTTATGGTGCCACAAGACTCATTCGTTCTTTTTGCCAGAGCAGCCTAACATGGCTACCCCTCTCAAAACGGGGAACCAGGACTGTATGCATACCAGATATTTAAAGCCCCTCTCCCCTGGGAACAGTAGTTTACCTCTCAAATAGCTATGGTTCCCAGCACTCTTAGCAAACTACACTTCCCAAGATTCTTTGGGGGGGGGTGTCTTCCAAAGCATTCCAATCCATTTTTTCTCTCTGCCCAGTTTGCCTCTCTCCAAACAGACTTTCACCATTTCAAGCTGTTCCTCCTTTGGCTTCGGATGGGGGTTAGGATTTTTTTTAAAAAAAGTATTTGCTTGTAATTCCACAAAACATGGAGTTCTCTCAAACCTACCAATATATGCTGCTGCCATTTTGGCTACATAAAGCTCAGCATTTGGACAATGAGATCATTGTTAGATTTGGGATCTAAGGGGTACTCTTGCCGCTGAAACTGACTATAAAACTGGAGGCATAGAAAACGGCTATACAATACATTTATTGCAAAAGCGTAGTCCTGTTCTGCAGAGGAGACCCTGAGCTGATTGGGATCCCATACAGAGCTAATGCTATTGCAGTGGTATGAGTGATGGAGTGGAGGAAGGGGTGGTGTCAAATTATGCCAAGTACTGCAGCTCTACCATTTGACCTAATGAACTGCTTTTACCACTGGAATTTGGACAATTAATCAGAAATTGCACGTTTCCAGATATATGGATGATAAGGCTGCTCAGAGCAACCGTTTTGTTTTGTTTTTCCAAAAACAAAAACTTTAGTCACTGAAGAATGCATAATACCATGTACATTTTTTGTGTGTGGAAAGGATAAAACGTTAAAATATTACTGACTCGCTTTAGAGGTTCTGCTAGCTATGCAAGTAAAACGCTTGAGTACCACAGAATCAGGAGTGCATGCAGTTCACAGACAAAAAAAACAACCCCTGTAACAAGATCACATTTCCTGTTGTGAAACTAAGTAAATAAAAGTCTGAATGCCGGCTGCCCCAGTGTGCGTAATCAGGACGGTCTTCAAAAGACTCCTTACCAGAATTTCGACTGCCCACTGCCAAAGTTCTCTTGCCACTGTCCCAAGGGCAGCACCTGAACCAGTAAGTTTATAATTCTACCAGTAACACAGTCAGTATAACTATACTACTCTCTGGCCAGTTGAGTCAGGGGGATGAACATTACCAGACAGTGACTTGTCACTATTAAAAACAACAACAACAACAACTTAGAAGGAGACATTGCTTTCACAGGGCAGAAAATCTGGCCATGGGCCCATTCACGACTTCTCCAGTACTCTAAAACCACAGGGCATAATGCATCCCAAGCTCATCACTTTAACATTCCAATGAATTCAATGGAAGAAACTGAAATGCATGCTATACTCTCTAGTTGGAATCTTAATTAAACAGATGTCTCCAATGCCCTGCTTCTAAGGAATTTAAAAAATTTAAGAGTGCAATCCCAAGCACATTCATTGTTGGAACAAGTTCCACTGGACTTAAAACAGGATGAATAAGAATCTATATAGGATTGCACTGTAAAGCTAGTAAGGCTTAAAAGGGCATTGCTTCAGTGTATTGTACAGTGGTACCCCGCAAGACGAACGCCTCGCGAGACGAAAAACTCGCAAAACGAAAGGTTTTTTCGTTTTCGAGTTGCCTCGCAAGACGAATTTCCCTATGGGCTTGCTTCGCAAAACGAAGCTTGCCCCGGGGACAGCGGGTCTTCTCTTTTGAAGCAAGGGGCGGCGGGGAGAAGCGATCTTCTCCCCGCAGCCCCTTGCTTCAAAAGAGGTCCGGGGGCAGCGGGAAGCGCTCCCGCTGCCCCCGGACCTCTTTTGAAGCAAGCGGCTGCAGGGAGATCGCTTCTCCCCACCGCCCCTTGCTTCAAAAGAGGTCCGGGGGCAGCGGGAAGCGCTCCCGCTGCCCCCGGACCTCTTTTGAAGCAAGCGGCTGCGCTTCTCCCCGCAGCCGCTTGCTTCAAAAGAGGTCCGGGGGCGGTGGGGAGAAGCGATCTCCCCATGCTCCGAAGCCGGGCGGGGGGGGGGTGGGAACACCTGCCCCAGCCACCCCGCTTCGGAACGCTGCTCCGAAGCGGGGTGGGGGGGAACACCTGCCCCAGCCGCCGGGCTTCGTAGCGCTGCTGCGAAGCCGGGCGGGGGGGTGGAAACACCTGCCCCAGCCACCCCGCTTCGGAACGCTGCTCCGAAGCGGGGTGGGGGGGGAACACCTGCCCCAGCCGCCGGGCTTCGTAGCGCTGCTGCGAAGCCGGGCGGGGGGGTGGGAACACCTTCTGAAGGCGGGCGGGGGGCGAAAGTCTTTGTCCCCCCTGCCTGCCTTCCCAGGGGCTTTTAAATCGCCCCGGACAGCGGAGAAGTCCTCCGCTGTCCCGGCGCGATTTTAAAATGCCGCCCGCCAGCATTTTAAGATCGCCCGGACAGCGGAGAAGTCCTCTGCTGTCCCAGGGTTTTTTTAAATGCTTGGGGTGAGAAGAAAAGCCCTTGTCCCCCCCCCCCAGCCTTCAGAAGAGGTCCGGGGACAGACTGTCCCCGGACCTGGTCTGAAGGCGGTTTCCCTAGGAACGCATTAATTGATTTTCAATGCATTCCTATGGGAAACCGTGCATCGCAAGACGAAAAAAACGCAAGACGAAGAGACTTGCGGAACGAATTAATTTCGTCTTGCGAGGCACCACTGTATCTAGCTTTTCAAATACCGTATTTTTTGCTCTATTAGACGCACCGGACGATTGAACGCACCTAGTTTTTAGGGGAGGAAAACAAGAAATAAGAAAGGAATGCAAAGCATCCTGAGCTAAGAGGGAGCGCTCCTCCATCTTCACTCAGGAGGCTTTGCGGGGCTACCCCTGAAGCCAGGAGAGCAAACGGGATCGGTGCGGACCGATCCCTCTTGCCCTCCGGGCTTCAGCGAAAGCAAGCCTACTGGCTTTCCTCCCACAAGAGCCGCACACTCTTTAAAGGGAGCGCGGCTCTTGGGGGCTTTTCTGGGAGGTGGGGCTATGGATCCCACTCTCTGTCCTGGCTTCTTCTTTAGCCGCGCGTAGCCTCTCCCGGGCAAGGGGAGCCTTCATCCCCTGCCAGGAGAGGCTGTGCGCGGCTAAGGCTCCCCCAAGAGCCGTACTCCCTTTAAAGAGCGCGCGGAGTGTGTGTGTGGCTCTTTAAAGGGAGCACTGACAGAGCTTCCCGTCTGCATTCGCTCCATAAGACAAACACACATTTCCCCTTACTTTTTAGGAGTGAAAAATACGGTACATATTAAACAATTTAAGATAGAATAGTCTAACACCCATACAAACCCCTACCTCTTTACACCTCTTCAATTTACGAAATATTAAACTCTAGTCAATGTGGCCAGAATTTTAAAAAGCACACCAAACTAAACATTTTAAACATCCAAAGCCAGATACTTCCATTATAGTTTAATTATAGTTTTTTGTAACAAACACTTTTCGGGATTATCACTATTACAAAATATATCTCCTAAGAATTTTTAAACACTAGCTGCCAACAATCTAGTCCACAACCTAAACAAAACAAAACAGTTCTGACTTATTTGTGAACATTTTTTCAAGCCAGTTTTTGAAGATCCAATTCAGTTTCTGAAGCCATTTTATTTTCCGTTATATGGGTTCAATCCCCATATAGGCCACGGGTGGGGACACGGGTGGCGCTGTGGTCTAAACCACTGAGCCTCTTGGGCTTGCTGATCAGAAGGTCGGCAGTTTGAATCCCCATTACAGGGTGAGCTCCTGTTACTCTGTCCCAGATCCTGCCAACTTAGCAGTTCAAAAGCATGCCAGTGCAAGTAGATAAATAGGTACTGCTGCGGGGGGGAGGTAAACAGTGTTTTGGTGCGCTCTGGTTTCCGTCATGGTGTTCCGTCACACCAGAAGCAGTTTAGTCATGCTGGCCACATGCCCCAGAAAGCTGTCTGTGGACAAACGCCGGTTCCCTCGGCCTGAAAGCGAGATGAGCACCACAACCCCATAGTCGCCTTTGACTGGACTTAACCGTCCAGGGGTCCTTTACCTTTTTACCCTACCTAGGCAAACTGAATACAGTGGTACCTCGGGTTAAGAACTTAATTCGTTCTGGAGGTCCGTTCTTAACCTGAAACTGTTCTTAACCTGAGGTACCACTTTAGCTAATGGGGCCTCCTGCTGCCGCCACGCCGCCGGAGCACGACTTCTGTTCTCATTCTGAAGCAAAGTTCTTAACCCGAGGTACTATTTCTGGGTTAGAGGAGTGTGTAACCTGAAGCCTATGTAACCCAAGGTACCACTGTATTCCTGCATTGCAGGGGATTGGATTAGATGATCCTTGGGGTCTCTTCCAACTGTATAATTCTATGGTGTGGGAAATGGGAGCTGAAGGGTGGGGCGGGAGAAGAGTCAAGGACTAGCTGTAGCCCTACTGGCAGGAAGGAAGGAAGCAGGCTTGGCTATGTGGGCCATAGGGCACAAGTTGCTAGGTATAGAGTTTATATTCTAATTACAGAATTCTGTACCTGTGGCTTCTATTGCCATTGCAAGAGGCATGACTCATGAACCCCAAGAAAACAAAAGGAGCGAGTGGAGGATTAATCCAACCAACTCTTCAGCTACAGCCTTCTTCTACTACTATTTATAAATGATATACTTCCTAGGAGATTTTATAGAGTAGATACTCAAAGTACATATGACTTCACCTTTCAAAGGAAGGGGAAAGAAGCATGAGAGCAAAAGATATGACTCAATTACTGTGGAAATTAGATCAGTTTTCAGCAGGAAGAAATGCAAGTGTACTTTCAGATAAATATTTGGCTCTGAGCCAATTGCAATGTAATTACATTAGTCAGAACTCAAGAACAGGAATTCAATCTAACAACCCATACTATCTGCTACCTACCCACCAATTGAAATTATGATATACAGTAATAAATTCTCATCAGTCAACTTGCCCAGAAAGCTATAACTACCAAATAGTGCATTTTAAACATCCAGTAGCAGATATTTTAATTATAGTTTAATGCAGTGCTTCCCCTCCCTAAAAAAACACGTTTAGGGGTACTCTCATTTTGGCTCAAGAAAATCATCACGTTATAGTTCAAATCAGGAAAAATAAATACGGTAGATGGACAAAAGTACAGAGATTAACAAAGTGTTTAGGGGTATGCGTACCCCCAGAAAAAAGCACTGGTTTAATGGTATGTTTTTGTACCCAACATTAGTTAACTTCACTGTGCCCATTGGAAGTGTTTTGCTAATTTCACTATACAGTCCAACTGGAGGAAAACTGACCAGACAAGCTTTGTGGAAATGACAAACTAGAGGCTGATATTATGATTTTATAGCATAAGAGCTGAATAGTCATATGCATCATAAACTATTGCACATTATAATTGTTCCTCCTCTTCTTCTTCTCTTAAAAATAATAATCAAAGAGCAAAAAAACAAGTGCTGGAAGCCTGGATTGTGAAACTCTAAACACTAAAACACCACAAAATTACTTGCTCTTCCCAGAAAGTCAAAGCAATTCCAGAACATTTCAAACTCACTCACACATTAAAACTTTTTCTTTTTCTTTTCATATACAGTGGTACCTCGGGATGCGAACGGGATCCGTTCCGGAGCCCCATTCGCATCCCGAACGGAACGCAAGATGCGACGGCGTGTCTGCGCGTGCACGGGTCGCGTTTTGCCACTTCCGCACATGGCGTCATTTTGAGCATCTGTGCATGCGCGAGCGGTCGAAACCCAGAAGTAACGTGCTCCATTACCCCCGGGTTGCCGCGGAGCGCAACTTGAACGCGCTCAATCCAAAGCGCATTCAACTCAAGGTATGACTGTACTCTATCAACTAAGAAACCTTTAGAGAAAGATTTTCTATACATGAAGAATTCAAGTTTCCATTCCATATTTTTCTTTATTTACCTGTCAGAACAGCTAACAAACATTACATACTAAACTGCACTGTGTTCAGCAAGACACATACACAGGGATGTGCATTTGGTGTATTTTTTCTCTTAAGAAGAATCATATGCACTAATTTTAGAATACTGTTCTGGTTTTGTTTACAAACTATGTGAAATTTGCCCAAAGCCACAGTGCAAATGTTTAAATCACTCACAGTAGGTTTAAATTTCAAAATTTAAGAGGTAAGCTCCAAATGAGGTAATTAAAGGTCAACCTAGCTTATTTTACTGACTCTCTTAGACCATGAATGTACAAGCTACCTGCTGAGTGAAATGCAATTAACTCACAATGACAAAGCATGCAGGAGATTGTGCCTGTGTCGCTTTGTGGGCAGCCTTGCTTTTCACTACAATTACAAACGTTTAGCTCATACAACTTTTCTAAAATCAAATAACTAGAAACTGGGTTCTAACAAAAGACAAATATAGAAGACTACAGTTAGTTACCATTAATTGCAAGCGTTCACTTTGGTCTGATTTGAAGCCAACTTGCAGTGATAACTTGGTAACAATGGAAAAACGAGATCCAGTATCTCTGCTGTAAGTGGCTCGATGGAACAAGGCATGAGAATGGGGTTCTGCTCCCAGTTCAGATTTGGTGCTGGGTTCTCTTTCCCAGCCATAGTTATTTCAGAGAGCAGGATGGTGCTACAGGAAGGTAAAGCAGCTGTGACGTTCACTATCCAATGCATCCTCACTAACTTTTCCATTGAGGATTAACGGTGTCTCAAAATGCGAATAGCAACAATATTCTATAATTGTGAGAAACAATCGTGCGGTAGATTTCACAAAAACAGGGAAACTCCAACAGCGCACTATGTTCAAAAACATCTCTGTCTTCTCTGGGTTTTTTCAAAGGTGAACTGCTCTCTGCACACTCAGAATGAACCTTGGTCCAGATTCCTGATCTAGCCTGAGTTGAATATTTTTAGGTTCAGTATATGCCACCTTCGTTGAACTCAGCAGATCTGAAAGTGCTTAACTCTGGCTGGATTATGACCCCTGTGTTTAAACTTTATGGAAAGATTATCAGCCAAGCCCCAACAAAAAATAAATAAAATCAAAACCTCTGGATGACATTGCTTTATGATTGCAGCATAAGCCTTTCCATATAAGGCAATTCACACGCTCCATTTCTGGTCTTGCATTACTCAGCATGATTTGGTCATTCTAGGCTTACTCACTGAGGCAATACTGAAGTGACGAAACCACAGACTGACAGAGCAGAAGTGATTCTTTCTCCAAAAAATAGGATCGTGTACTCTTCAAAATGTTACTGTTCATGCTATTAATACTTACTCCTCCTTCTTACAGACCAATATTTCAGACTGCAAGAACAGAACAAAGCAATTTAGTGTTCAGCGTTTAAACACCATCTTTCAGTGTCTATTCACTTCACCACCAGCGTAAAAACTTAAAGCTCTCACTCATTTAAAGATCACTTGATTCTGTCTGAAAGCAAAAAGCTTAGAAGAAGCCAACGATCTGTGGATTCAGTGTCAGACTTAAAAACTTGTATGAACCTGGTGCTGATTCTTTCAAAGCAGGGGTCTTTACACAACCCTCAGCCAGGAAGGTGGCCCCACCAGTCAAAAGTTGTCACAGCGCCCAGTGAGTATCCCTGAATTAACCCTTGACCAAGTTTCTGGCAAGCAGACAGGAACCACCCAGTTAAAGAAGAGATTTAGTGACTCATTTTATTCCACAGGAAACCTCTGAAGTCAAGAATAAGTATGAACTCCCACTTTCCCCTTCTGTCTTATAATTCACAAGCCATCCTTCCTCTCCATCTGTTCACTAAATGAAACACCTAAAGAAAGGGAAGTTCAGAAAAGAGAGTATCCAGCTGCAAAGGAAGACAGGGTTCCCAAACTCATGCAGATGAGGAATCTTGGCAGGTGCAGTTAAACAAAAAACTGCAGTACTGTTCCATATAAAGCTGCGTTTATTTATGAATTGCTTCCCATGAAGCATCACAAAGTGACTGAATGACACACACACATTGTTTACATATATAATCTAAT
Source organism: Podarcis bocagei (assembly GCF_964188305.1). Lineage (NCBI taxonomy): Eukaryota > Metazoa > Chordata > Lepidosauria > Squamata > Lacertidae > Podarcis > Podarcis bocagei. The sequence continues at coordinate 65,520,576 of NC_138129.1, forward strand.
GCAGGTAAAAACTGGGATGACAACCTCCATTTTAAAAGCATGTTGAAAGGTCTTCAGTAGGTGCCAAAAAGACTGTAAAAAGATGCAGGTGCCACCACATTAAGCCAAGAGGGGCAATGGTTGAGGAAGAAGATGGTTAGGTGCACAGATGCAAACACTTTGTCTATGACATCAGGCTGCATCAAATGAAACCAATCCCACAGTGTCACTTGCAAACCTTGTGGTAGGCACCTCTCTGGAGGCTGCAGTAAATTCTCTCTTGTACTAAAAGCATGAAGATGCTTCTCTGGTCATCTCAACAGGAAAATGGCTGCAACTAGCTGTAAGCCCCACCTGATTCACAATCCCTTTGTGAATGTTGTCCAGTCATTTGGAATCACAAGAAATGATCCTTTTTGAAGAACATGCACACACACACAGAAAAGCTACAGGAAGGACTCCTAAGTGGAGATTGTGAGGAGATACATTACAGTCGTACCTTGGATGTTGAATGGAATCCGTTCTGGAAGTCCATTCAACTTCCAAAATGTTCGGAAACCAAGGCGCGGCTTCCGATTGGCTGCAGGGTTCCAAAATTGGACGTTCGGCTTCCAAAAGAACGTTTGCAAACTGGAACTCACTTCTGGGTTTGCGGCGTTCGGCAGCCAAAACGTTCCGAGTGCCCAGGCGTTCGGCTTCCAAGGTACGACTGTACTTGTGTGCATATGTTACATGTGTGTATACACACCCACACTTGCTACACTGAATTCAGAAGAATTAAATGCTGTTCAACACTTTATGTAACAAACAATTTGGGGGGGGTGAGGGCTCAAACAAAATTCCACGTTTCTTGGAGATATAGTCAACTGATGCTCCCTGTTGTGCATCCTTTACCTTTTAGGGATGTGCATCTAGCCTTCATGTGTTTACTAAAGAAACCCTGAGAGAACACCATTGTAGTTGCGACAAGTCATGACTTTTGCATGAAGTGTGAAGAAGCCCTTATAAACTGGCTGATGTGTCTTGTTTACAGGGCTTGTAATCTGCAAGCTACCTCTCAATTTCAAACAAAAATCTCTCTTCCACTTTTAAGTATTATTCAGTAAATCGGCCACATTCATTCTGTTATGAAACAATTAAAGGTTTGAATAGAACCTTTGGAGTTTATGAATATCTTTGTTTAATGCCTGCATTCATTTGCTGTAAACTTCCGTGCCTCTTTCCTGCTTCATCAATACTCCCTGCACTACTTCCAAGTTTCTCTTTCCTGGCTCCAAATCGACCTTTGAGCAAAAGTTAATAGCCCCATAGACAGGCTCAGCTCACATTCTTTTACAAATGAATTTGGACTACTGAACAGCTGTCACTAAGAGTGGAATGCAGAGGACTGAAGGAAACCATAAAGTATGGCTAACTATCTTTACTGGTAGATTAAAATATAACTTCTTCCACTTTAACATCAAATTCCAGACATATATTGGCTCAGTTCTGATGTTCTTCATTGGCCAGCTGCCAAACCATTTATTTTTGAAGTGTGTACCCCAGTTTTCCTAAGAAAAAAATTCAAAGCAGCTTACAAAATAAATCATAAAAAGCAATTACATAAAAAAAAAACAAATTTAAAACCGCCAATCTAGCAATAAGAAGTCACAAAAAGGTGGATGTGGTAAGAAGTGCAACACCTCTCAACTGTGACATGTGAACCGGCATTTGCAATCCCATCCAATGTGGGCTGCACACTTCTTTTCAGACCAACAGTTCCCCCAAACCAAGGTGTGGCAAAAAGGAGTCCTCGGTAGACTATCACACTCCCATCTCTCCTCATAAACCCAAATCCCCTCCTTTGAGGAGAACTAGTGTAGAGCTTCGCCCCAAGGAAATGTAGCTCTTTATGGGGCTTGGAGACCTGAAGCACAGAAGTTCCAGCACTCTCATGGCACCAATACCTTTGGCTACTGGGGTGGAGGAAGCCTGGCATTGTTGAAAAACTGTTTAATTTATGTATGTCACATAGACGCCCCTGAATTCAAGATGGCAACAACTGAACACTGGGTTTGTTTTTTTAGTATGCCAAAGGGAACTAACAAATGTGCAGCAGAAACAATGGACCCGGAGAAGATATTCAACATATTCCCACTGATAGTGAAATCCTAGTCTGGTAACTACTTTATAAAGAATACAGTTTAAGGCTACAATGCTCAGCGATATTCTCATAATTCCAAATGATTTTTCAAAAACAAAGTTCTTGTATATTAAATACAGGGCGAACAGGGTGCCAGCCAATGTGAGTCATACTCAAGAGTAAACTTGTCCATTTATTTAAATAGCCTCTGAGTGTGACTAACACAGTGGCTGTCACCGTACTGTCTAATAGTAGTTGTTTGCTATTTTCTTAACTAAATGCTGGCATTTCAAACCATCTGCCTATCCACTTATTGTACCTAAATTCATGCACCCCAAGGATACACACAATATTTAAAAAAGAACTTAATAGCTCTACTTTAACAAAACCTTTCACTAATAAGCTTATTATGCTAGTTACTGTATATTCTCCATGTTTAATTGCCAGCTACAGAGTCTTACTAATGACTAATTTGTTTATCCTTAGAAAGTTGCAGTCTATTGTTTGCAAGGACTACATACTTCATTGCTCATAGAAGACTGAGCTCGTGATCTATGACTAACCAGAGCTCAAGCCAAATTAAAATGTAACTGGACCCTGCAATTAAGAATACCAATATTGTGCCCATGCCCATTTTGTCCTAGACAATCCCAAAACTCATTTGTGTTCCCAAAGGGCAACTGCCACCATAACAGTTTAGCTTCCCATTCCATGGATCCCTGAATCCATTACACAATCCATTATCATAGATCCATGAAGCATTTGTATGTTTCTTGAAACAATTTCCAATGAAGCTCTGAGTTTCAAAAGGCTATCTGGACCAAACTCTGGTATGGAGCCTAAGTCCTCTATATGCAAATGTCTCTAACAAACTAGGCAACATCTCCCAGAATTTATTTGCCAGAAACAGATGGAGCCAAGATACACTACAGAAAAAGTATCTCAAAGACAGAAAATATGTGGCATAAAACACACGCAGAAAGCAAAAACTCTTTGTGAGCTAAACCACAATGACCAGAGCGAAATGGCTTCTCAATTCCAAATCAGACAATTAGTTTTCTGAAGACTGCCATAGGAAACATTCATCCTGGTGTCATAAAATTGGAGGCCCACAGTGCCTAGAAAATGTATGGCACTTTAAACATCATAAATATTAATAAATAATCTTTCCAGAATAAAAAAGGATGCAACACACACACACACCTCAGCCTTTTCCTCAGAAATACTAAAATAGTCTACAGCAAGGAGATTATATAGGGCAGTATTTGATGTTAGACCTACTCAGAGTAGACCCACTGAAGTTAATAATCACAACTAACTTACGTTCATTTATTTCAATGACGCTACTCTGAGTGGGACTTAGCAGAGTTGCTGGACCCCAAGAGGAAAAAGGCAGCCTGAAGTCTATAAAAATCATGTTTCAAGAGGCAAAAAATTCTGCTAGATGTATTATCCCTGTCTTCCCTTATTTCACTCCCGCCTGAGTTTTTTTTAATGAAAAGCTTACTGAATATGGAATACTAACCATCTTGCCATGCCCATGATATCTCTCTCTCTCTCTCTCTCTCTCTCTCTCTCTCTCTCTCTCTCTCTCTGCACCTCACCCCCTTTTCATTGAAATCAACTTTTAACTACAGTGGTATGTCAGTTTTCGAATGTCTCAAAAGTCGAAAGTTTTCGAATGCCAAAAACTCGGAAGTAACTGCTTCGGTTTTCGAACGCTTTTCAGAAGTTGAATGGTCTTCCGGAATGGATTATGTTTGAAAACCGAGGTACCACTGTATTTCCCTTTAACCAGAAGGACAAGACATACGGTACTCCAATAACTGATCACGAACTAGTCTAGGTCTCCAATTCACAGTGAAGCAACCTTTTCCAGATACTGTATAAAGAAAGAATGGGAAAAGATCATTTCCCCTGCACAATTAAAGACAGCTTATTCACAAACTGGCATGCAGGGTAAGTTTAAGAGTGCGTTTTTTAAAGGGGGGGAGGGAAAGGCAAGCCACACAAGCTTTCTAGTCTAGACTAAACTCTTGTTCTCTCATTCTTTCCCCATAAATGTTCTGCAGGCAAACTAATTCCTTCAGTGGCATTTTGTGGTCTTTCAGTTATGAATGCAGACACCTATGCAGTGCGATTACTAAACTCCTGGATCGGGTAAACAGTTCTGCTGACAATAACAGAAAGGAATGGAATCTAGTTCAGTCTGCTTTAGCAGTTGTTGTTGTTGTTATTACCATATAAGATTGGCAGTTTTCACTCTTAAGGTGTTCCAAGACATTAAGGTAAAGGTAAAAGGTAAGGAGATTCTGAGTTTAGTTACTTTCCAAAAACTCTATTTAAGGAGCGGGTTTGATGTGTACATTTGCCTTCTCTTAGAAATAGTAAAATTTCTACTCCTTTCTAAGTATTTGTGAAAGCCGTTCTGGTAATGTCCTCTTTTGAAGGTCCCTCTTTACATGAAACTTTTTTTTACATGTTACAAGTTTCGTTCATTGCTATTTGCATAGTGCTTTCGCAACCATTTCCTGTTCATACTCACTAGTCTTGTCATCCACAATCCATGATTTAGTGTAGGTGGAAAGTTCAGGTTTCAAAATTTTTATTTTACACAATGTTGGTTAATAGAAGAAAATGTGTCACGCGTCACGGGATGTCATCTCCTCATCAAAAATACATTTTGCAAAATCCCAGGATTTTTAAAGTTTGCTGCTTGTCTCACTGATTGCAATGAACAAACGCCCTTTAGCAACGAAACTATAATACTGCACCAGACCATGGCAGATTGTATATGTAGTTTTCTCTGGTCTGGCTCCCTTCTAAGTGTTGCTATCACTACAAAGCGAAGCCGAGGGGCTTTATCAGATAATAGGGGACTGGCTGCTCCTTCTATTATTAGTTGCAAAGTTGCGTTAACAGGCAGATTTTATATGAGCTGGTAAAAACTGAATTTGGGAATACCAAAAATGGCATGCAGAGAGACTAGGATTAAGGAGCTCAGGCAGCAGGACAAAGACAGGCACTCCAGGAAAATTCTCTGCGGAGTATAATCTTGTCATTCCCTGGACATTTGGCCAGTTGACCAGCAGCCTCTCTCCCTTATGTAAAAACTTCTAGAAAACTGTGTCCAATGAGCAGCTAGGCCAGGGGTAGGCAACGTAAGGCCCAGGGGCCAAATGCGGCCCAATCCGGCCTGCAGACGGTCCAGGAATCAGCGTGTTTTTACATGAGTAGAATGTGTGCTTTTATTTAAAATGCATCTCTGGGTTATTTGTGGAGCATAGGAATTCATTCACTTTTTTCTCTCCAAAATATAGTCCGCCCCCCCACATGATCTGAGGGATGGTGGACTGGCCCACGGCTGAAAAAGGTTGCTGACCCCTGAGCTGGGCTATAGAACCCTGAATCAAAAGGTTCAAGCCCCAACACTGTTAGGCTCCATATAACATTCTGCCATTTTAAACTTAAATGAGACTCATGTCTCATCAAATAATTATTAGAGAAAACTGATGTGGCACAATACTGAAAGGCCAGAGACACCGATTAAACTCCCATGTGTTGCTTTCAGAAACGCCTGTAAATTGTGGAACTTGACAAACTTGTTATAAGTCTATCTTGTTTATTCCATTGAGATCCCCTAAGGGAAGTGCTAGTCAAAGGAAGAATACTGGGGAAATGCCTGCCCTGAGAAAAAGCTGGTTCTCTGCACTTGAAGGGTAAGAGCATAAGAACATAAGAAGAGAGCTGCTGGATCAGACCAAAGGCCCATACAATCCAGCATCCTGTTTTCACAGTGGCCAACCAGATGCCCATAAACCCAGAAGCAGAACCTAAGTGCAACTGTACCCTCTTCAGTTGTGATTCCCAGCCACTGGTACTCAAGAGGCATATACTGTTGGTATAACATACCCATAATAATAATAATAATAATAATAATAATAATAATAATAATAATAATAATAATAATAATAATTTATTATTTATACCCCGCCCATCTGGCTGGGCCTCCCCAGCCACTCTGGGCGGCTTCCATAAAAACCAAAAATACAATAAAATATCACACGTTAAAAGCTTCCCTGAACAGGGCTGCCTTAAGATGTCTCCTGAATGTCAGGTAGTTGTTTATCGCTTTGACATCTGCTGGAAGGGCGTTCCACAGGGCGGGCGCCACTACCGAGAAGGCCCTCTGCCTGGTTCCCTGTAGCTTTGCTTCTCGCAATGAGGGAACCGCCAGAAGGCCCTCGGCGCTGGACCTCAGCATCCGGGCAGAATGATGGAGGTGGAGACGCTCCTTCAGGTATACTGGACCGAGGCCGTTTAGGGCTTTAAAGGTCAGCACCAACACTTTGAATTGTGCTCGGAAACGTACTGGGAGCCAATGCAGGTCTTTCAAGACCGGTGTTATATGGTCTCGGCGGCCGCTCCCAGTCACCAGTCTAGCTGCCGCATTTTGGATTAGTTGTAGTTTCCGAGTCACCTTCAAAGGTAGCCCCACGTAGAGTGCATTGCAGTAGTCCAAGCGGGAGATAACCAGAGCATGCACCACTCTGGCGAGACAGTCCGCAGGCAGATAGGGTCTCAGCCTACGTACCAGATGGAGCTGGTAAACAGCTGCCCTGGACACAGATTTGACCTGTGCCTCCATGGACAGCTGTGAGTCCAAAATGACTCCCAGGCTGCGCACCTGGTCCTTCAGGGGCACAGTTACCCCATTCAGGACCAGGGAATCCTCCACACCTGCCCGCCTCCTGTCCCCCAAAAACAGTACTTCTGTCTTGTCAGGATTCAACCTCAATCTGTTAGCCGCCATCCATCCTCCAACCGCGTCCAGACACTCACACAGGACCTTCACCGCCTTCACTGGTTCTGATTTAAAAGAGAGGTAGAGCTGGGTATCATCCGCATACTGATGAACACCCAGCCCAAACCTCCTGATGATCTCTCCCAGCGGCCGCATGTAAATGTTGAAAAGCATGGGGGAGAGGACAGAACCCTGAGGCACCCCACAAGTGAGAGCCCAGGGGTCTGAACACTCATCCCCCACCACCACTTTCTGAACACGGCCCAGGAGGAAGGAGCGGAACCACTGTATAACAGTGCCCCCAGCTCCCAGCCCCTCAAGACGGTCCAGAAGGATGCTATGGTCGATGGTATCAAACGCCGCTGAGAGATCCAGCAGAACTAGGAAACAGCTCTCACCTTTGTCCCTAGCCCGCCGGAGATCATCAACCAGTGCGACCAAGGCAGTTTCAGTCCCATGATGAGGCCTGAATCCCAACTGGAAGGGATCCAAATGGTCCGCTTCTTCCAGGCGTGCCTGGAGTTGTTCGGCAACCGCTCGCTCAATCACCTTGCCCAGGAATGGAAGATTTGAGACTGGGCGATAGTTGGCCATCGTGGCCGCATCTAAAGATGGTTTTTTAAGAAGCGGTTTAATAACCGCCTCTTTCAGCGGGTCTGGGAAGGCTCCCTCACGGAGGGAAGCATTCACCACCCCACGAAGCCCATTGCCCAGTCCTTCCCGGCTAGCTTTTATAAGCCAGGATGGGCAAGGATCCAGGAGACAGGTGGTTGGTTTCACTCGTCCAAGCAGCCTGTCCACATCCTCGGAGGTAACAGATTGGAATTGATCCCACTCAACTTGACTAGACAGAACTCTAGCACTCTCCCGCCCCGGCCCTGCTCCCACGGTGGAGTCTACTTCTTCCCGAATCTGAGCGATTTTATCTGCAAAAAACTTTGCAAAATCATTGCAGGAGAACATGTGGCCCGTACTGGGCCCCGATGTTGCAGGTGGTTCCGCTAAATTGTGAACCACCTGAAAAAGTCTCCTGCTGCTGTTTTCTGCAGATGCTATCGCCACTTGGTAGGCTCGACGTTGAGCTCTAACCTGTGTCCGGTCAGATTCGGAATGAGTTATCCGCCACCGGCGCTCTAGCCGTCTCAACGATTGTTTCATTGCCCTCAGATCCGTGGAAAACCACGGGGCTGTCCGGGCTCCATGCAATCGGAGAGGGCGCTTCGGAGCCAAACAGTCAATAGCCCTGGTTAACTCCACATTCCAGCGGGCCACCAGGGAATCAGCTGAAAGGCCATCAACATGGGATAAAGCATCCCCTACCACTCTCTGGAAACCATTTGGATCCATTAAGTGGCGGGGGCGGACCATCCGAATTGGTCCCACCTCCCTGCAGAGGGGATGGGTCGCAGAGAAGTCCAGTTGCACCAGGAAGTGATCTGACCATGGCACTTCTTTCGTTTCGCTTTTACTTAGTGTCAGATCACCAACATCCATAGAGGTAAACACCAGGTCCAAGGCATGTCCGCGGCTATGGGTTGGGCCAGACTTATTCAGGGACAGCCCCATGGAGGCCATGCTTTCCACGAAGTCCCGAGCGGCCCCTTGTAAGGTCGTGTCGGCATGGATGTTAAAATCCCCTAGGACGACCAAGCTAGGTGTCTCCAGGAGAACATCCGCCACGACCTGAAGCAGCTCGGGCAGGGAATCCTTGGTGCAGCGGGGAGGTCGGTACACCAAAAGGAATCCTGTACTGCCCCTATTGCCCAACTTCCAGAACATGCACTCAGAAAACTGGGTCTTCCCAATAGGACGCCTGGTGCAAACTAATGACTTCCTAAAAATCACTGCAACCCCCCCTCCCCGCCCACATGACCTGGGTTGCTGTGCGTAAGAGAAACCTGGTGGACAAGCAGCGGCAAGGACAGGCCCATCTGCTTCATCCAACCAAGTCTCTGTTACACATGCCAGGTCAAATCCTCCATCCATGATCAAGTCATGGATGGCAGTGGTCTTATGAATCATTGACCTGGCATTGCACAGCAGCACCTTCAGGTCATGTGGGTATCCCTTGCTGATTCTAGTATCCATCCGGTCAGGACCAGACCCGGAGGCAGGGATAGTCCCCAGACAACGACTAAACCTGCCTCCTCTGTAATGACATGGTCTGGTCTTAGCGTAACTCCTCCTCCTACCCGTGATCACTGAGATCGGTTGTCCCAGTGCATCCCCCCCTGTGGAACATGCCCCAGCCATTTTATGGGCTGGGGCCCACTCCCCGGCAGCCCTGAACCCTCCCCCTAAAAACAAAATAACACCTTAAACAAACAAACAAAACCAATAAAACCATACAAACAAAAAATGTAAAAATTACAAAAACATCAAAATAAAAAAATAATAATTCCCCAAGCCCAACCAAACATCCATCCCACCCCCACCCCCCACATACAAAAAATCCAAAGAAAATTTTTAAAAACATTTTAAAAAACACTCTGTGCCTCTCCGGCAGTAACAACTGTCCTAGTGAGGCCTGTCAGGCCCCGCCCTGGGCCAGGTGGTAAGTGGCAGGGAGGAGCAGGGCCCTCAGGCACTCACTCAGGGGAGTCTTCCTGGGCAGCAGGCCGCAAGCAGCACGCAGTCCTTATGAGGCTTCAGGCCCCGCCCCAGGCCAGATGGTAAGTGGCAAGAGCAGGGCCCTCAAGCACTCACTCAGGGAGTCTTCCTGGGCAGCAGGCCGCAAGCAGCACACAGTCCTTATGAGGCCCCAGGCCCCGCCCCAGGCCAGCCGCCCCATCATGGCTAGGAGCCACTGACAGCCTTAATCTACATAAATTTGTCCAATTCTCTTTTAGGTTGGATTTTTAAAATTCTCAGATCTTTTACATATAGCCCCCCCCCCCCCCCGTGGACAGGTAGTATGAATCAGCATCAAGCATTCTGTAGTTCCGCAATGGACATACAGGCTAGAAAGCAAGCCATCCAATGCAATTGCACCTGACCTTTCCGTAACAAGGAATGATACATTATACATACGAGTCAAAGGTAATTACGCTAATAAGCTTTCGAAAGCTCGCCCTTCTTTTTTCTTGGTGGGGATCATTCAATTATTCAAGATGTCAAGAAATACTGCGAAACATTTTGTCTTATTCCCAGAACAACGGGCACAAAGTCCAAAGTTTTTTAGTTTGGTTATTTGTACAAACACTCTTAACTTTAACATGATAAATTATAATGGCCAAGCAGAAAAACTCTGGGTTGTGCATTCTGCAAAAAAAAAAAAAAAACCCATACACTCCTAGAACAAGGTGTGCTGGTACACTTAAAGGTATAATTTGTGTCTCCTATGTTTTGAAATAAATATTGCACCTAACATCTCTGGAGCTATGTGTAGTTATATTCTATACTAGTTCTCAAACCTTTGTGGGTAGATTATAAAAGAGAAAGCTTTGTTTACAGCTGTTGTAGCCAAAGAATATCAGACAAGTTATTTTTAAAACTATCAAATTTCTAGCTGTACACTGAAAAATTCCAAAATCATGAAAAGTGCCCAGATTTAATGAAACGATCGGGGTGTAGAAAAAGCAATTAATCTATACAAGGAAGGTTCAAAACTAAAATACATAATGTAACAAAAATCTGAGTCATATTAAAAAAACCTCTTCTAAAGGCTATCTTATGATTTTCAAATTTTTGGGACTGGCAGCCCCAAGATTATTCTATGCCAACTCCACAAATCTTTCATGAACTATAATCTTCTTCATCAGAATAAAAACAATAAGCACTGATTTCAGACGAATGATCACATTTCAGCATTTCAGGTGATGAAATGTTAAACAGGATGGATTATCAAGTAACATTTTATATGAATAAACATTTTATCAGAATATATATATATATATATATATATGCTTTCGTAGATTTTCACGGGTACAGGAATGCAGGTTTTGGTGTTTTCGGGTATCTTCCCGTGTAAGAGTTGGGGTGTCTAGGCGACGTTTCGACGAGGTCTCACTCGTCATCTTCAGGCTGGTGCTTTCGGCTTCTTCAGGCTGGTGCTTCTTCGGCTCTGTTCTAGTAACAAGAAGCCGAAAGCACCAGCCTGAAGATGACGAGTGAGACCTCGTCGAAACGTCGCCTAGACACCCCAACTCTTACACGGGAAGATACCCGAAAACACCAAAACCTGCATATATATATATATATATATATATATATATATTTGTTTTCGTAGATTTTCACGGGTACAGGAATGCAGGTTTTGGTGTCTTCGGGTGTCTTCCCGTGTAAGAGTTGGGGTGTCTAGGCGACGTTTCGACGAGGTCTCACTCGTCATCTTCAGGCTGGTGCTTTCGGCTTCTTGTTACTAGAACAGAGCAGGATCTCAGTGTTTGAGTTCCTATAAATACTGTTGAGGGGGTGTGGTGTATAGCCTCCAACGTTCTGGGCAGAGGAAAGGCACAATAACCTGGGAACTTCCTCTCTGCCCAGAACGTTGGAGGCTATACACCACTCCCCCTCAACAGTATTTATAGGAACTCAAACACTGAGATCCTGCTCTGTTCTAGTAACAAGAAGCCGAAAGCACCAGCCTGAAGATGACGAGTGAGACCTCGTCGAAACGTCGCCTAGACACCCCAACTCTTACACGGGAAGACACCCGAAGACACCAAAACCTGCATATATATATATATATATATATATAAAATTTGCAGGAAAGGTTTTTAATCAGAATATTATAATTCCTGCTCAGGAGTCTTAGTGGAAAAATCTATGTACTCTTCTGTTCTGACGTATGATTATGCAGCTATCTTCCTCTACATTTGGATGCTGGTTGCAGAACAGTTTAATGGTGGATTTAGTATCAGCAGAGGACTGACCTCTAGTGGACAAATGGAAGAGCCAACTCAGCAGAGTTGACAATGAACAGAAAACTACCGGTAATTCCATTTTACATTAAACTAGAATAGATAAGAATAAAACAGAGCTGAAATTGTGTGGTGAAAAAGTCAAACACGTTTTAAAATCAGTATTTATCTACTGCACAGCTAATAAATTATTTGATGGATAAACATAATGTAAATTATTGAAGGGAGAGGGGAACCCCCTAGGCTTAATTCAGAAGTCACAGAGCAGATTGCCAGCAGAACAGGGGACAAGCAGAGGAGCTCAAGGAACCGCTCTGTGGTCTTTCATGAACCCAACTACAAGCAGCAACCCAGGTACTGACGAGAGGGCCAGCTATGTCTGAAGGACCAATGACAGAAGTTGCAGGGGTGATGTCCCTGGGTCCCAACACTACCCCCTGAGCTTGGCCTGGTGGAGAAAGTAACCCCTGGTACCCCAGAGCTCTTGCTACCAAGAGTGTAACTCGCTGCAATGCCTGCTTCCCAACACACATAGAATGAAATTATTAGAGACTGCCCTTTTAAAGCTTTCCACTCCTCAGGAAGGAGATTGACCGTAGGCTACATAGTGAACATAACAGACTGAGTATGTAAGTGCTTGTCTGGAACTAGGAACCCATCAGAACAAGTTGTTTGGTCTCTAAGAATTGTCCAAGGTTCTGGAGGATGTCTGACCACTCAGCTTTGGTGCGATACGCAGCCTCCACAAAGGTACTCAATACTTATTGCCCTATAGGACGCACTGTCCCATAAGGCGCACCTAGTTTTTTTGGGGGGGGAATAAAGGGGAAAAATTATTTCCCCCCCAGGCCCCAGAGCTTCCCCCGACCCCAGCCCCCAAACAGGCAGCTCTCTGCAAGCCGTGGGAGCCCAGTGCTTCAGCATGCAGCGCGCAGGCTTCAGCATGCAGGCACCTCTCCGCAAGCAGCAGGAGCCCAGCGCTGGGCTCCCGCTGCTTGCAGAGAGGTGCGCGAAGCCTGGAGAGCGAGAGGGGTCGGTGCGCACCGACCCCTCTCGCTCTCCAGACTTCAGCGAAAGCCTGCATTTGCCCCATAGGATGCACACACATTTCCCCTTCATTTTTGGAGAGGAAAAAGTGTGTCCTATAGGGCGAAAAATACGGTACTTGCACTTTGACGTGCTTTCAAACTGCTAGGTTGGCAGGAGCAGGGACCGAGCAACAGGAGCTTACCCCGTTGTGGGGATTCGAACCGCCGACCTTCTGCTCGGCAAGCCCTAGGCTAGTATGGTATTAGTTAAAGGCAAATTTAGAATTCATCACAGAATTGTACTTAATATTTCTATGGAAGATTTGCTTGTTAAACCTCCAGGTGGCACTATAAACCTCATCTCTGAATTTAAAAAAATGTTAATTATCTATAAAGATACAATGAACATCTGAATTAAAAAATAAGGTTTCTGCTGTGGTATAATATTTACCTTCTAGTGTGAATGATAGGAACAGTCTGGCTATTAAAGCACCAACAAGGAATCAGGTGATTAGCTTCCAGTTCTTGCTCTGCGACAAATCTTGCACTTGGCCTTTGGAAAAATCTGGAAAACAGATATTAAGTGGAATGATGAGAAAAGAAGACAGTAGCATCTGGAAAGGAGAGAGTGTGTTTTCCTACTGCAACAGTATAAAATTACTTCTTAGGATGTACAAATTTACCAGTATTATTAGCACTAAACATGACCTGATGAAAAGACCTGGTGCTTTTTTAAAAAAGGGTTTATGAACTGCCATCCTAACACAAAGTTAAACAAAGCAAAGGATGGGATTCAGCTAACCAACTCTGTCAACAGAAGCCCTGTGCAAGGACTTCTGCATGCACAATGGGGCTTCCCCCCCCCTTCCCTCCAAAATTGACTCTGGAAGGGTTGGGACATGACCATAACATTGCACAGGGGAAAGGGTCAGTGCTGCATCTAGGAAGCTATAATGCTTGCGCAGGCAGAATGAATAGAAGAGTGTGACATGGAATTCCGCAAAATATCAGAAAAGCAGCCTTAGTTAACTCCAAATGAACAGAATGTTTAAGAAATATATAGGCAAAAAGAAAGTGTCTGCAGCAGAATAATGAAGATGTGTTCCATTCATTAGCTTTATACATGATCTCTGTAACCCACACCCGGTTTCAAAATATCCCAAATCCCATGTCTCTTCTCCTGACCCCCAAATATTTATCTTCCTAGAAATAACTGCAATCTTAACTCTTTTCTCTTTCTGCTGCTAGAAATCCTCACAGCTTCAGAATGTCAGTGACTAGGCAGCACTTTTGTACCAGGAGCCAGAGAACAAGAGTTCTGGTTCACACATTACGATAAGCCAAATGATGGTTTAGTGAGAACCTGCAGGCTCCTGGGAAGGAGATTGTGGCTGTTTTGCTCCTCCCTGGTTAGTTTGCTCCCTTGCTTTACTGAGATAAGCCAGGAACTGACTTAGCATATTGTCGAAATCCAGGGCTCAAAATTTAACTTTCTCTGAACTAACCACAAGCAGTAACCAAGGTCCACAATTTTGCAAGCCACACTCATCATAGGAATAAGTCACATGGTCTCTGGCAAGTATGATGGGCCCCAGACTCCCTTCATATTTGGAGCTGAGTGGATGATCCCAGATTTCTACCCACCCACAAGATTCAGAGGAAACACTGGATTTAGTTTACTCTCAAGAGCACCTGGCAAAGCCAAAGCCCCACTTCCATAGTTTAGAGCAGGTCTCGTTAATTAATGGATACTGTTTTGACCAAGACAGATAAAGTATACAAGAAAAAGTATTGAAAAATCATAAAGGTAGTCATGGGAATGAGAAAGCAGAAACAATGAAGTTTGGAAAATGTGAGATTTTTCTTCCTGATGTTTAATATGTCCCAGGATGTATGTTTAACTTAAGATAAACTGAAAGCCCAGCACATACTGTAAGCTAAAACATGGCACTCAGGATCAAGCTAGACGCCAAACCCATGCGGTTTTCTTGCTGAATGGGAGGCCACTCTTACAAACAGGTGATCACAATCACTGATCACAATTCCCCAGTCAAATGCAGCATCCAGGGCTCTGTCAAAGAATCGGTGACAAACAATCAGGGTTGACAAGAGCTGCAGTTCAACATCTGGAGGGCACCATGCTGGGTACCCCTGCCCCCTGCCCTAAACTGCCTATGAATCTTAACATACAAGCAGTATACACCACCAATGTAAGAATGAAATTCTCAATCAACTTTGAAGTCCAGGTTTTGATTAATCTGATTTCTCCGGTTATCTTCCATCTTGTTTTCTTGTCAATTCTACTTAAATTCCTTTAATGTAAGCTTTGGAATTTTGCATTCAGAATTTATATTTTTAAACAAAAACAAGGAGAAAGAGGACCCATTGCTCAGTGACTGAGTAAGTGCCTCATATGCAAAATGTCCCAGGGCACAACAGCTGAAATAATCTAAGGCAGCAGAACTGGGAAAGACTCCCGTCTGGTACTCTGGAGAGTCTTCACCAGTCAGAGATTCAGGCTAGATCAGGGGTAGGCAACCTAAGGCCCGGGGGCCAGATGCGGCCCAATCGCCTTCTCAATCCGGCCCGCGGATAGTACGGGAATCAGCGTGTTTTTACATGAGTATAATGTGTCCTTTTATTTCAACTGCATCTCTGGGTTATTTGTGGGGCATAGGAATTTGTTCATTTCCCCCCCAAAAATATAGTCTGGCCCACCACATGTTCTGAGGGATGGTGGACTGGCCTATGGCTGAAAAAAGTTGCTGACCCCTGGGCTAGTTGGACCAGTGGCCTGACTCAGTAGGAGGCAGTTTCATACATCCCGCCCCCGAAGATTAATAATAATAATAATAATAATAATAATAATAATAATAATAATAATAATAATAATAATAATATATTTATACCCCGCCCATCTGGCTGAGTTTCCCCAGCCACTCAGGGCGGCTTCCAATCGAGTGTTAAAAACAATACAGCCTCAGTATCATTTAAATATACATCTAATACCCAAACACTAGATGCATTGGCTGAATCTCCCACTGTCCAGTTATTCAATGAAAGCATATTATATCCTGTCATTCAGTTTCACAATGTGCAGGGTGTCTTACAATTAAAACAATCAAGGATATTTAAAAAATACTAAAAACAGCAGAGTGAGAGTAAGAAAAAACAGCAACATTAAAACAGATCTTAAAAATTGTAATTGTTATAAGTGGTAGATGAGCTAACAGTCCCACAACTCAGATTAAACTGGTAATTTCTCCTTTACTTGGAGCAAATACTGCCAAACCAGAGGAGACTTCTTGATTTACTTCGCCCTACTGCAAGTGCAGCCATTTTTATGAATGGAACTCCTACTGTGGGGAATATTCCCAGAATAGGTTACTAGTCACCAGTACTGGCATAAAACAAATTATTTTGTGGATCAAAGGCTTTTTGGCACTTTAAATTGAACTTAATTCTATCTGACTTTTGAGGATGCTTCGATCATTAATCTCCAAAATCTAGTTGGGCAATCTCTTCTCTCTTTCTCTCTCTAGCTGAGTAAGATTGTCTTATGGTGTGTCCATAAACGACTGTGGAGGCCAATTCTGGATCCACACATCCTTCCATTGTGGGGACGTAGGTTTCTGGGTGGGAGTTGATCACGGTGAGAATTTGCCTAATGTGCCTTCCTCTTAGCTCATTTCTCCCTTTCGTCCTGAATTCGTGCTTCTTCAAAATCCACAATGCCTTTTGTAGAGGCTGTTCTCCAACTGGAGCACTTGCAGGCCAGTGTTTCCTATTATCGGTGCTTATATTGCATTTTTTTTAGATTTGCCTGGAGAGCGTCTTTAAACCTCTTTTGTTGTCCTCCAGTATTTCATTTTCCTTTCTTAAGTTGGAAATAGAGTAGTTGTTTTGGAAGACGATAATCAGGCATCCAAACAACATGACCAGTCCAAGGACGTTGGTGTTGAAGAATCATTACAATGCAATTATTGAGACTAGCCAAAGTGTCCACAAGAGTGGCAAGCTTTAGAGTTCTCTAGAACTCTTAATCAAGCAAGACACAACAACAAAACCGGGGGCAAGGGAGATGAGGATAATTGTTTAAAGTACAAAAATTAGGTTGATGTTGTAGCCATGAGGTCAGGTTGACTTCATGATGGAGACTGCAGGCTGAGTCCATTCCTGTTACCAGGTTACAGGTATCAGGTTACACACCGAGGATGCACACCATACAAACGATGCTGATTACTGGGCTGCTGTTAGGGCAAATTATATTTTAACTACTCACTTTAAGTACATTGTGATATCTCAAACTTAAATGAAACACACTAGTTCCTGAGCTACACAGACAACAGAAATAAAAAGAAACATAAGAGTCTTTCATTTACCAAAGTAAGGGGTTAATTTTGGGTGGTGCACTTGACAACCATCCAAAGTTCATATTAAAATTATTTTAATATGAAAATTAAAATTAGTACCTAGAACACCATCCAAAGGTAATCCCTGATTTTGCTAAATTAAAGACTGCCAAGTTTCTCTTCTGCACTGTGCCTATGCCAGTAACCTCTGAATTTTGTTTAAGACAATGATGGCTAAATCTTTTACAGGCCTTGGGCCAACAATCTGGGGCAACTCTTAAGGACCAACATGACTACCTTTGCTTATTATTGCTCATTAAAATATTTTAAAGTTCTAGAGCCTTTGGGCCTGGACAGACTGACAGCATCCATTTAAAAATGTCAAAGGGCAAGAAAACATGTATTGTTGTTAACCTTAGATGATATTATAATGCATTACAAATACTTCTCATGAAGCCACACTAAAGGAATAGAGGTAGAAGAAAAGTATACAAGCTTTAAAAAACCCAAAAGTGTTTGTGTTCCCATGCCATTACTAAAAAGAATATGGTTAAGGTCAAAAGGATATTGCAGCAGAAAAGTGGTATGTAATTAATTTAAATTGGGGCAGAAATGGGATAGGAAAACAGCTCTCTCTCTCATGAACAGTGGTACTCAAGTTATTTTGTAGACTAATGAGGACAAATACATTTATACGATATACTAGAATAGACTAATAAGAGATCAGCTAATGCATCTCATTGCCAATGGTTGATTTATTCCTACAGAAACATTATCAATGTTTCATACAATTTAGATTTTAAAATGCAGAATATATTATTTCCTTAGGAATATGCTGTTAAAAATGTAAGCCTCACATTTACCTTTTGAATAATATCTACTAGATGTAGGAATGTGAAGCAATTATTTAATACAGTTCAAGATGCTATCATCAATATTCATGCAAACACTTCTTTTGATTTTCCAGTATTCCCACGAATTTCAAACACAGACCTGGAACTGATTCAAACAAGCATCTACTAAAAAAAACCCAAACCCACAGTGCAGTCTTTCTAAATTAATAACATAAAAAAATCTGCATTGCAAAGTTAGTATACTGTATTAGGGATATGCGGGTGGCACTGTGGTCTAAACCACTGAGCCCCCTGGGCTTGCTGACTAGAAGGTTGGCAGTTCGAATCTGCAAAACAGGGTGAGCTCCCATTGCTCTGTCACAGGTTCTGCTAACATAGCAGTTCGAAAGCATACCAGTGCAAGTAGATAAATAGGTAAGGTAAAAAGGTAAAGGTAAAAGATAAATAGGTACCACTGCGGTGGGAAGGTAAACGGTGTTTCCGTGTGCTCTGGCACTCATCACGGTCCTCCGCGCACCAGTAGCAGTTTAGTCATGCTGGCCACATGACCCAGAAAGCTGACTGTGGGCAAACAACAGCTCCCTCGGCCTGAAAACCGAGATAAGCACAGCACCCCTTAGTCGCCTGTGGCTGGACTTAACCGTCCAGGGGTCCTTTACCTTTTACCTTATTAGGGATAATGAGTTTAGACTGATCTGCACCCTGACACATGAACATTGTTGTATACATTCAAGCCTGTCTTTCCCCAACTTACCACTATTTTTCTGCATATCTGAACTTTAAGTGACTTGACCAAGAACAGAAAGGAACCTTAATGACTACGCATGGCTCTGAGCCTGGATATTTCTACATCCAAGTATGTCAGTGGCTTGTTTAGTTTATTTGCCTACATACAATGCATCCTATTATTCCTCCAGGTGAGGTGGAATGGGATCAAAGGAAAAGGAAGTTATAGGCACAATATGTATCTGTTTGGATATAAAAACATTCACAGATTACTACCGATTAGAAATGCAAGATTATGCATGGTCTTTTTTTGTTGCAACTCTGGTTTAGCAAGGGTGCATCATGAAATGGGAGAACAGTTAAGCACATTAACTGACTCTACCTGTCTTTTGAGCCTTATCAGCCACTTGTTTATTTTCTGACTGCTAACACAAGATCAAAATGATACTTGCTTCTTCCAGACCTACACTGAAAGCATAAACTTTTACCAGTGCCTAAATCTCTAACACAACAAGAACAGGAACGAGGAAAAAAGAGCAACTGAAACTACTTGCTTTTATATGGCTAAAAGTGAAAGTAAGATGTGGCAAACAAATTGTAGTACTCTTAAACTGCCAAAAAGGAATCTGATTAAAGTAGGCACAAATCAAAAAATATTACATGTTTTATTTCTGTTGTACAGAACCCCAGCTGAAATTTAAACACTTGGGACAAGACTTCCCGGTACATAATCCTCATGTAAGCATCACATCAAGGCAGCTGTATCGTGTTCAGATCAACATCTACAAGGCTTTTCCAGAGGAGAGACGCTCTTGCATAGTTTCATGTCCCAGAGACATAATGAAATTCTACAGGTGAAGCATAATGAGACCTTTAGAAGATGGGAACATAAAAACAGAAGAGCGTGTTCCTCAGTAATGGTGGCACCCAAAGTTGAAATCCCAAAACAAGCACTGCCTTCTGGGTGCTAGCACAATATATGGCAGTTTTATTAGTCTTAGTTACGGATTTTTCAGCTTGGAGATGCGCCTCTTTATCTCGAAACCTAAGTACAGTGTGGCGTGAAGATTTGTGATGTGGCATTTAAGGAGTGCTGGATTTAAGATGAAAACCAGGATTCAAATCCCTGTTTAACCACAAAATGCAATGGACAGCCTGATCAAGTTATTGCCTCTCCCCAACTGTACTTCACAGGGTTGTTGGGCAAATATAAACAGCATGATCCCAAGTATGTTACCTTTGGAGGAACTGAAGAATACCCATGTGACAAATAAAATTAAAATTCTTGGGTGGTGGGCTATCTTCAAATGCTTCCCTTCACTATAATACATTTTATTGAGCTGTAATTATTTTTTGCTGTCTGGAAGTCAGACAAAAATGCTACTTTTGTTCTCAAGCAATGGGGGCAACATAAATGAATAACTGTCTGATTCCACAATTTTCAAGAACACAGGACAAACTTTAGTACACAGAAGCCCATGTTAAGCTGAAGACAGCTGCTTTTGTGCGGCGTTTATTTCCATGGGCCCCCCCCCCCCTCAAGCCTCCTGACATGGAAACAAATTGTAGTAAATTTAAAGTAGGATGAGCACTGAAAATTGTTCAATAGCCCTGTCCTTCATACTATTAAGTACTATTGTGTCCCATGGCCACAGATACTGAACTGCATACCAGTTTATGTGTAAGCAAGAGCTTGTCTAGAACAGGCAAGAAATAATAGGCTTGGGAAATATATTGAGTGTATAATTAGTTATCATAATATAGCAAAACTTAGCATGAGTACTAAGTTTTCAGACGGCAAGTCTAAACACTTTCCCAGAAGTAAGCCTCACTGGGACTTACTTCTGAGTAAACATGCACAGGATTGGACTGTAATGAAACAGCCAACATAGCCCTAATTACCGCATCAGACACATTAGATAAGACAAAAATTGCTTTCTCCCAGTGCTGACATGAGCGAAGATGTTTGAATCGTGTACAAAAACAACTAAGCAATTACTTCACAGACACGAAGAATAGGTCCCTAATGCTGTAAAGAATGTGGTTGCAGAAGTATTAAAGAGCAGTGCTGATAATGAGCAACACTGGTTTGCCACCCATAACTAAACTATTTTGTAAATATTTTCACAAACCTAAGAAGCTATTTTTATCCAAACAAGAACACTGATAACAATTCAGCCATTGCTTTATGAAAGTCATCATGTAACAATGGTAATTTTCGACAGAATAATCTCCAATTTAACAAATTCTCCCCTTCTGTTCTCCACCCACTCAACCCACAGGAACTATTATTATTCATGTTCCTACTGTGAATCACAAGTTCCTAAAAAATAAAAATAAAAAAGAGCCTTCCAGAGATTTACACGGATTATGCGGAATCAGATCATTAGCCCACCTAGACTGGGGTTATGTACCCCAGCAAGCAGCAGCCCCCCAAGTTACACTCAGAATAATCCCACTGAAATAAACAGACTTAAATTAGTCACGATTAATTTTAGTCCATTATTTCAACAGATTTGCTCAGAGTGCAGCTTTGCTTTAAACCAGAGCCTAGGAATGGCACAGTCTCTTTAAAACCAGGTACGTAGTTTGTGGTTGCTCCTGAATCTGACACTGTCCCTAGGTGCTGAGTAAAGGAGGGGCACCTCTACTCGATCCAAACACCCCACAGCCCAGAACTGCGGGGTGGGGTAGGGGCTGGAATGCTCTGCCCAGACGGGCACAATAGCCATAGTTTTTTCTGAATAAAACAGACCTGGCCACTGCCATTCGTGTCTTAGTATCATCCAGATTAGGGTACAATAACACACTTTTATGTGGAGCTGCCATTTGCAGAATTTTCATGAAGTACAATGGATTCAAAACACAGTGGTCACAGTATAAACTGGGGCTCATCGTGGACAGCATATAACAACTTTGATATCTGTAATTTCCTGGAACTGCAGCCCAGACATTTATTGAAATATTAATTGCACAATTGTAGAAACTGTGTTATTGTTTTTAGGGACTGTATAATTTTCAAATCTCATTTATTTTATTGTACATTGCTTCTAGATGTGAAGTGGTTTATAAATATTGTAAATTGTAATTGTAATTGTATTGTATTGTAAATTGTATTGTAAATATTGTAAAATATTGAAACATTCAGAAAAATGTCTCTGGGTGCTGATTTTCTGCATTGAGCTGACGTATCTTTAGGACACCTACCTTAAGAGTTTACCCCAGATCTCAGATTAACATCAGAGGCTTTGCTCTGACTCATCTGAGACTCAGCCTGCTTATGAACAAATGTAAGCTTAGTATTGTGATGAATTTCCCTTGACATGGTAGGGCAACTGATTTGGTTATTTATTATTATTGAATTTGTAATATGTGCCTATTTTACAGCTTTAAGTACAATTTTCCAATAGACCATACTGTGCCTGGAGAGTGGCCAGTTTCTCCTGATAAAGGCTTGATTCCCAACACATACTCCTTTGGTTTGTTTAATTTGCTCTATTCAAAGATTTAGTTATTATATATTTTGCAGTTTGTTTTCAAATACAATGACTGCTTGGTAATATACTGTAACTAAACTTTAGAAAAGTAAAAAGCTGTTTTGGGTGGGATATTGGGACAAATGTTGTATATAACCACTCCTGACCCCCCCCCCCCCCGCTGTGGTCTTATTTAGTTTCAGCTCTATTCTTTTACTGAGTTATCTTGTCAGCTGCCTTGATGGAAAATAAAAAACATGTGCACTGCCACTGAGCTATGGATCTTCCTCTATTTGGAACATATTTAACTCTGTTCCTAAGCAAGAACTTGCACGTGTTGCTTAAGACACAATACGGTTCTGGATAACTGACAGGATTTTTGTTTTCGGAAACGGGGATCACCCATTGCTTCTTTATCACAGAACCCTAGACGTAACCCGATATTTGCAGAACCTAGCAGACAGCAATTTATTCTGCAATCTCCATTTTGGAAGAGAGTCTAAACACAGACTTCATGGCTACAACATCTCCCTACTTTTTTGTATTATTTTGTTTCATTTCACACACACACACACACACACACACACACACACCCTTCTGCTTTGCTTAAGAACTAGCCTGATAAAGAGTTCTGGAGAACTTGCTCTCTATTTTGTGAATCATTTGTTATGATTTTAACATTATTATCTAGAGGAGACAGGCATTTATTTGGAATCTCACCATGTTTAAGGGCACAAATTTTGCTATCCAAAACCGAGACAAACTTCATTTGGTACTTGCATAAATATTTCCGTTTCTGGAACTTTAACAACAGTTAATAAAAATATAAAAGCTGCAGTTTAAGTAGCAATTGGGAACATCAGGCCTGGGTGGGGAGAACCACATTGCAGCTTCTCTACTTGGCTTTCAAAACTCTTCCCAGTCCATGCCCCCTATCCCAGGACCCTGCTTCTTAACAGCCATGTTCTGCACTCTCCTCAAGTGCTTCTGCCAACTGAAATGTGTCCTTGAACTGTGATTCTGCCTCTTCCTTGACTGGAGGATCAAAAAAATATTATTAATAATATTTATTAAAATTCTATGCCACCCGTCATCTCAGGTTTACAGGGCAGTTTACAGTATAAAATATACATAACAAAATAATGAACAAAAACAATGCATGCGGAGTGTTTATGCAAAAACCTTGGGGGGGGGTTGTAGCTAAAAATACAGGTTACTGTAAGAGTCACACCTATTGCTCCGCTCACTTTTTTTTGTCTCTGATCCTGCCCACAGCTAGCAGGTGAGCCCATGAGGAAATGTGACCCTTAGGCTGAAAAGGGTTCCCCCAGCCTGAGAGAAAGCTTTAATTGGGGGGGGGGGGTTTCCAAGCGGAAAGAGGTAAAAATGAGTTGACGATTACAAGTATACGAAGCAAATGTGTACAAAATGGAAGATTCCAGCATTAAAAATGTTGGGTCTGAAACAGCTAAAGTGTAAGAAGAAGCAAAGTTTAATCCCACTCTGCAAGGTTTCACTATCCAGTAAGCTTTATGTTTCACCTCCATAGCAAGCAAGACTATCATTAAACATGACAGAACTTGTTAAATAAACTCCCTGATGTTCTCGCTGTGAGATTTTTCTTGTGACTAGGCTTTCCGATCAGTAGGTGTCCATAAATCCATCTTGCTGGGTCAAGGGCCTCTACTCAGTGTAACCTGAGAAACCCTCCCCTGCCTCTCACCTTGAGAGGGAAGAAGGGGGCCTTCGCACTGTGCAGTGCTTGTGGGGAGAGTTAAGAGACACTCCCGCCTCCCCCGCGACAATACACACACACACACTACAGTCAGGAAGGGGCGTTTCTTTTAAATTACACTGAACAGAAGCATACTGTGCATGCAAGATTAAAGCCCACTCCCAGTGTGATATGAGATGCCCCCTTCTTTTCCCAAGCTCTCTAGCAGATGCAGAAGGCTAAGGAGATGGAGAGAGTCAGTGGCAACTATGGAGTACGGCTGGGTAGTAAGTCAAGCCAACATTTTGTGGACTCTTCCCTTTCATGCTGTTTCCTTCGGAAGAAAAGTGCACTTAATATCCAGCAGACACCAGCTATATGATGCTTATTATTGTTCTAGCAGCTCACAGTCAAGAGTTACACTAAGTTCAGGCTAGAACAACAACCACTCTTTTCCTTTTGCTTGCAACAGCATCAAGATGACTTATGGGAGCAGTTTTATCAGGTTCTCCTTCATAAAAGAAGAAGAAGAAGAAGAGTTTGGATTTGATATCCCGCCTTTCATTCCCCTTCAGGAGTCTCAAAGCGGCTAACAATCTCCTTTCCCTTCCTCCCCCACAACAAACACTCTGTGAGGTGAGTGGGGCTGAGAGACTTCAGAGAAGTGTGACTAGCCCAAGGTCACCCAGCAGCTGCATGTGGAGGAGCGGAGACACGAACCCGGTTCCCCAGATTACGAGACTACCGCTCTTAACCACTACACCACACTGGCTCTCACACTGGCATGGGAGTTTGGTAGAAACTAAACACAAGCAGCTTCAAGGAGCAGGAGAATACGGAAAACCTCACCACAGACCCTATAGCTTGCTTTGTTTTCCTTGTATTTTATTTCCACGGAAGCAGAGGTGGCTCACTGGGTGGGGCAGAGTTGCTGCACTAGCTTCCCTGTAGGCTGGTTGCTGTTGCTTACTGGGAGGGAGGCAGGCATGGCACACCAAACTCTTTGCCACCTTGTCCCCCCCCCCCGCCCCTCTTGGTAAGCAACAGCGACCCACATGCTGGAAAGCCCAGCAGCTCTGCCCCACATGGTGAGCCACTTCTGCACAACTGTACATTAATTTCTTGCTTTCGTTTACAAATTCTACCCTTCTGAAACTCCCAACAGAAGAATGGCGTGTTTCTTACGGAAATGCAGAGTTCAAACACCACTAGGTAAATGCTGACTACGTGTCTTTGGTGCAGCGGTGGGGATCCGCTGGCCTTCCAGATGTTATTGGGTGACAGCTACCATCATCTTTGACCACTGCCCACGCCGGCTGGGGCTGATGGGAACTGGAGTCCAACATATTGGAGGGCCCCCTGCTTTAGTGACCCTTTCTCCACGGCAGTCACCACAATGTAGCTCAGCACCAACCATCAGCAAAAATGAGCTGGGAGTGTTGCAGGCCAGCACCATTCATCGTCTTTTGGACACACTGGAAACCAGGAGCAGCCACACTGTACTAAGGAAGCCACAGAACTAAAAGGGAATAATTAGCATCATTAAGCCATAATGGTTGGCAAGGAGCACCAGCGATGCAGTATGGTTATGTAGGTAACCACCATTTTATTAAACATTACAGCCAGCCACATTATCTTCTAGCCAATAAATATATATCAGTGCCGAATATCCATCATCAAGCAAAAGCCGATCTGCAGCATAATAGGATAGCAGCCTTGTATGCAGTGCTTGCCTGCTGTCTGAGGCACTGATACTGTTTCTGACCCTACTGTGAGGTCTCATTGGTAACTGAAACTCAGCAATGAAAGCAGATAACACACATGATGTGAGAACTCAACAATGCTTTGCTGGTACTCTATTCCAGCTGATGGGAGTTGTAGTCCAAAACATCTGGAAGGCACCAGGTTGGAGAAGGCTGGACTAGTCTATACCTGTCCATTGTATCTACTTTGGCCTCTGTGCAATTCTGGAGGACAGACCCATCCAGCAACCCAAGGGACCTCAGGTAGCAACCTCACAATAGTCCTGCTTCTTCCCATCAGAGCCAACAAGATGTGGCAACAGCCGATAACTCAAGATGGTTTTAAATGGGGATTCTAGAAATGCACCATAGGCAGTTCAACACTAGTCAGAATAGCTAAATGGAAGCTCCAGGTTTAGGTCCTGAAACAAGTTTTACTGTTAGGATAGGTATGTTGATGCAATTCTTTATCAATATTGTGTTGTTGTTGTTGTTGTTGTTGTTGTTGTTGTTGTGCACCACCCTAGAATCAACCAGAATCTATAGGCAAGTTACTAGATTAGCACTCTGGTCCTTGCTTGGGGGCTTCCCAGAAACATCTGGCTAGCCATTTTGGAAACAAGCCACTTTGGAAACAAGACGGACCTTCAGCCCGAAAACTCTTCCGACGTTCACACATACACAGAATCACCCTCCATGTTCTCTAACACGGGACAAGAGCCACCCTCCGGGTGCGGACTCCCTAGCACACCTCGTTTCGAGAAAAAGGAGCCGACCCACCCTCTCCCCACGACCCGGCGCTGGTGGCGTGGAAACAGTGGCCTAGCGAGCCCGGGAGGCGCCCGCCCGCCCGCGGCAGCCACGCCTCGCTCAGCGCCCCGCACCGCGGCCAGGAAGAGGCGGCGGGGGCAGCAAGCCGAAGGCTCTCCCGCTCCCCACGACGACGGCTCTGCGCGCCTCGAGCGGCCGAGGAAAGGCAGCGGGCGGCCGCGGAGGGGGCAGTCCTCGGCCCGGCGGCTGCAATGGCGGGAGGCGGGGACAGCGCCCGGGCGGAGAAAGAAGCAGGAAAGAGCAGCGCTGCCTGTGGCCCGGGGAGGCCCTCCTCCCTCGCTCCCGCTCCCTCCGGCGGCGGCGGCGGCGACTCCGCGCCGCGCCCGCCCTCCTTACCGTGCGCCTCGCCGCCTCAGCCCCTTCTCCGGCCGCCGCCGCCGCCCTCGCAACTCGGGACTCCGCCGTCTCTATGGGCGACCGGAGCTAGCCGACCTCTCACCCGCTGCTCCTCCTCCTCCTGCTGCTGCTGCCTCCGCTGCTGGCTCCGCCTGGCCCCGGGCGGGGAAGGGACGAGGCTCCTTCCTGGGCCAGGACTGCGCGCTGCTCTCGTCCGCCCAGCAGCGCCTCTGCCAGCGGGGAGCGAATCCGGGGGCGGGAAGAAGCGCCCTCTCCTTCCTTCCTCCCTTGCTCGGCTCCTCGGAGGCAGCAGGAAGCCTCTCTCCCGGGCAGGGTCCGCGGCGCCTCCGTCCCAGGCGGGGTTGCGGCGGGAGCCCTGAGTTACCCCGCGGCCCTAAAGCACCTCTGCAGAGGTGTTTAAGGCAGGAACAGGATTGAGCCCGTGGCCACCGCCAAGTAGCTGCTGGTCGTTTTCCCTCCCTAAGAATTGTAGACTTGGAAGGGTCATCTAGTAGTCCAACCCTCTGCAGCGCGGGAATCTCAACTAAAGCATCCATGGCAGATGACAACAACAACAACACACTTATCATTTGTAGGCCGCCCCTCAGACTGGGTTGCCAAAGCCTCTCTGGGCGGCTCCCAACAAAATGTTGAAAACACAATAAAACATCATTAAAAGCTCCCCTAAACAGGGGCTGCCATCCAACCTCTGCTTTAAAACCCTTCGAGTCTGAGGGCGCCCATCCCACTGTCAAAAAGTTAGTTGGAATCTCCTTTCTTGTAACTTAAAGCCAGTTGGTTTGGGTCCTACACTCAGGAGCAGAAGAAACCAAGCAGGCTTCCATCTTCCATGTGATCGATATTTGAAGATGTCATATGATACCTTCTCTCAAGCAGGCTTCTCTTTTCAAGGCGAAAGGCAGGCCTCTCCTGCGTTCATTCTCAAATTTGGGGTAAAACTAGGAGGCGATGTTTGTGTAAGAAGCTGTGTGAGCTCCATTCTGGTATTGAAAAGAAATTATTGGGCTGAGCATGTGCTGGATTTCAGATGCGTAAAATTGCCTTGAGACAATTGTGTATAAGGCAATTAATAAATTAACAATTATAAAAATAAAATAATAACGTTTTGCACCTGTTGGTGGACTTCAGGGTTCTATAAACACAGACACACACAGTAGATCCCACCAGCCTGAAGTCTGCCCACTCCTGGTAGGCCTGCATGTTGACTGTATCCAGTTCTTAGACATACACCAGAAAAGTCCTAATAGGTCGGACCAAAGATCTCTTTAGGCTATCTAACCAGATGCCCCCAGGAACCCCACATGCAAAGCATGAGGGCAACAACCTTCCCTATCTATTCATTCCACCAAACACCCCACTGATTTGATTGTTCCATTTACCCATCATAGCTAATAGTTGGAAGGAATACTTACCAGGAAATTGGGCTTCTTTTAATATTGTTGTGATTTGCTTGAAAAAAGCCCAACTGGCTTAACATGGTTCTGTAGTTCTGGCTATTGACATATGTTAAAAGCCATGCCCGGCCATGGACTTCCGGGTGAGCGCCTCCGGCAATGGCGGATTTCCTCTGATCAGGAGGAATCCGCTTCGTGGAAATTAGGGTCTGGACCGCCACGGCGAGGTGGAGACCCATCAAAAACCACAGGCGGGAGAAGCCTGTGGACGTGGGATTCGGCAGGCACCTTTTGCGCCTCCCATACTCGCGGGGAAACCCGGTTTCGGGGATCCGGAGCAACGTGGGGTGAGCGGCGCGGTGCTTCGAATCGACTGCTCTTTTCACGGAGTGAAGCCGCATTGCTGTTGCCGAAGAGCGCTGACTTTTTCCTGTGGACAATTGGACTTTAAACAACTACCCATGAGTAGAACGGAAAATTGGACTATGACACATCTTAATTTGGCACCAAAGCGGGAAGGTTCTAAACAGGAAGTCCGCCTTCCGCTTTTGTAAATAGTTTGAAGCAAAGACATTGCAAGCTAAAGTCTGGAAAGTCTTTTGTAAAGGATTAAATCTCCATCGGCTAAAACTACTAAACCCCCCTTGGAAGCAGGAGAAGAGGGGGAAAATCTTAGATTGTTCAAGCCTGCAGGAGAGAGAGTAAAGAAAGATAAATTTCCACCGCCTTGAACCTGGGAATGGGTTGCTAGGAAGACAGACGTTTTGGGAAAGTTCATTGACTGTGAATAAAACGTTTGTTGATAGATAGTTAAAAAAGAGAAACATATTGATTCCAATGTTTCCTTTTGCATTTAAAAGGAACAAAATATTTGAAAAACGAAAGTAATTTTGTTGCTGGATCTGCTTTTAAAAGGATGGATACAAATAGAAATTGTTTCCCCTAGAGGGAGCTTTTGAAACTGTTGTTGGAGTCAATCTTGGGGAATTCTCCAGCTGCAGAGATTAAAGATCGTGAGAACCAGACATTGACCTTGAACAAGAATATGCCCAGAAGAAGCCTTAGTGATTGCTTTTTGCAAGACAAGCGCTTTATTGGAACAGCTACATGAGAAGATGGATTGATGACTGTTGCAGTTAATAATTTTGGACAAACAGTGAATATATATATAGAAACCACTCAGGAACCGACCCAGGAATCTGCTTTGACAGGGCAAGTTGTGCAGAAGACAAAGGAGGAGGTTGCTGTTGAACCTCAAGTAATACAAGTGGAGAAAGCCGCGGCCTTGCAGGAACATAAGCTGTTGTTTTTGATGACCGAACCTGGAGAAAGTCAGATTTGGAGAGATGGAGTTTCGTTTGGATTGGAGATGGGAAATTGGATAGATCCTCCTATGCAGGGCTGTTCTGGCTTCTGGGATCTGGTTCTGCGCCAGGGGGAGTCTGGAGTTGTCGGGGCCTTTAACTTTGGAGGGACTTTGAAACATGCCTTGAAATACCTTTTGGATTTTAGTGCTGACTATGGAGAATGGGCTGACCTGTCAAGAAGGGATAAAGACATTGTTAGGTTGGAGTCTCCCCGAGATCTACTCCTCAGCGATAAAGAAAGGAAATTAAGAACAAGATCAGAAGGCAAAGTAAAGTGCAGGTATAAATATGAAGAAGATCTGCAGAAGGGACATGGAAAAGAGTTAAGAGCCTCGGATAGAAGATCACCAGGTTGATGGACTAAATGGAATGGATAGAAAGGACTGACAGAACCCGAGACCAGGAAGAAGAGACGGTGGATGAAGATTGGAAGAAAGTTTAAAAATTCATTTACAGAAATATTGTAAAATTAATGAGTGTTAGAAAAAATGTTGGAATGAAACTATTTGGCTTTAGTAGAAATGCTATAAGGAGTTATGTACAAATAAGTTTTAAGTTTTAGGGCTTTTTATGGTAAGATAAGGTTAAAATAAATTAAGACAATTTAATGACAAAACATAGTGAAAGATGGAAAGGATTTGTAACTAGAATACAAAAAAGGGAGGTGTGAGGAGGTTGATGAAACAAGATAACGAAAGATAAAGATTTGGGAATATTGGATTTGTTTTTAATTTTTTGTTTGCTTTTGTTTTTGGTTTTGATGTATTGTGTGTTTTGTTCTCTTCTTTCTTTTTATTGACTTGTATTGTTTAATTTCTTTTTTTCTTTCTTTTCTTTTTCTTTTTTTCTCTGTAATTTTAAATTCTCAATAAATATCATTTTTTTAAAAAAATCAAAAATCCATGCCCGGCCATAACTCAATGACCTTGAACAAACTGCTGTATTTATTTTTATTACATGTACTTGTTAAATTTATACTGTCTCATTTAGTCCAAAAAGAGTCTCCCCCATTTCCCTGTCAGCCCAATTCCACAACTGTATATAATAAATAAAAATGACCTCATGTGGAAGTATGAACTAAACACAGTGAAGAGCCGAAAATTATAATCAACACAGAGGAAAGGAGCTGACATGAAGCTTCAAAATCTTAACATAACTGAACTGAGACATATTAATTAGGCTAGATCATGTTGAAGTCTTAATTATGTATTTGAACGTCTTCAAGAACAAAGCAGAAAACATAATCTGCTGCTGAATATATTATATTATTGAAAATGATTTGCAATGATTTTGCTTTAAAAACAAACAAGCAGGTATTTATAGCCTATGTTCTTCTCAGAACACTTACTAGTTGTGAACTATAGCTGAGTAGTATATTAAGAGTTCAGGGTCGTGTAGATTCAAAATACTGTAAAACCTCTCTCTTAAATGTGAGTCAAAATGGTTGAGGATGATAATAATAATAATGGAACAGTTCCTCAGAACATGTCTCATGTTTGTCTCCATTTATTTCCATCCAGTCATGCTGACATACTAAAGAGGAAAGGTGAAATGCTTTTCTCAATTGATATTATTTATTTAATCTATTTATATCCCACCTTTCTCCCGGGTTGGAATTCAAGGTGACTTACAACGTTTTAAAAGCATTGGTATAAAATGCAGAGTAATAAAAACAAGCTAGTTCAAAACAATAGTTGAAATACAAGAGAATACATTTTGAAGCAGCATTAAAGTACTGATTGCCCTGATAGCAGCTCAATAAAGATTGTCTGCATCTATTGCAATATAGGAAGCTATGGAAAGAGGACAAAAAGGGAGCCAATCTAACCTCTCTTGGAGGCAGTTCCACCATGTGGGAGCAGCCACAGAAAAAGCCTTCTCGTTACATCACCAACTGGGCCTCTGGCGGTGATGGGATGGAAGAAAGGTGTTCACCCAAGGATCTTTAGCACCTGGGCAAGGTTCGTAAAGGGAGATAAATTGCTCGGGTTACCTGGCCCCAAGCCATATAGGGCTTTATATGTCATAACCAGTGCTTTGAATTGTGTCAGGAAATAGACCTGTTGTAGGCAGTGTAGTTTTAACTGGAGGAACGTGCTCCCTGTAACCTGCCCCGGTCAGCCGTCCGGACCAGCTGAAGCTTCTGAACACTTTTCAAATGCAGCCAAGAAAAGTGCATTATGTTAGTCCCACTGGGATGTCACTCAGGCATGTGCCACCATGGCCAAATCTGACATTTCAAGCAACAGGCCAGCAAAGACAAAAGAGTATATGATGAATCCTAAGATGGTAACATTTGTACAGAACAACTATGCTAGTGGAAGGCACATCTAATCTAATCTAACCTAACTGAGAAATAATGTCAATGTTCACCATAATATATACATTTTTAAGGGTAGCCTTGTTAGTGTGGTTTTTTTAAGTGCTTAATTTAAACTTCTGGAAGGGATTGTTCAAATGGTGCAAATATTCTCTCAGTTGATTACAGATGGTACTACTGGAGATCCATCTCAACCCAAAATTCTCCCATTGTTCTGTTGCATCCATGATATCTATTTGCCATGTGTTGCTTTAAGTGGTTAAACTACACATAAAGGCATTTAAATCAGAGCATTAAATTTTAGATCCCTCAGACAATGCACATACTTTTGTAAACCAATAAAATCTTTAATAATTTTATATTTAAAAAAATAAAATAAAAGTTTTTGATGTGTTTAAACTGCTATAATTTAAACATTCTCAAAGGGTTGCAGTCAACTAACTTTTACTCAGAGTAGTCCCACTGAAATGAATGGACCTAAGTTAGTCACGGTCGTTAATTTCAATAGGTGTACGGTGAGTGCAAGTTGAATGCAACCCAAAGGCTCGCTCTTACATTTATTCCTAGGTGGCCCTAGGTGATAATCACATTTGGCCAGGAGATGGCACTATCTTGTTTGAAAAGTTACCATTAGGCCCACTAGTGGACTATCCTGAAAAGGCAAGAATGTAGGCACTACCTTTTTATTAATGTGTGGGCAGATGAGCCTTAACCATGTAGGACTTTCTTGGAAGGTGGTGCTGGACTCTGTGGTTTGGTCCATTGACCTTCAGGGTCTCTCACGGTTTCATGCTTCTCCCATGCTATTTAGCATCTACAGGAAACAGCTGGAAAAGGTCATCCAGAGTTGGGAGTTGGGTGGCATCAAGGTCAGCCCACACATGAGGCCTGGTGAGGTGAACACATCTGGCCGCAGGATCCACAGGGGTAGCAGACCTCAAAGTCAATCTTTATCCCCCCCCCCTTATTCCCAGTGTAGATCTTCGCTTCCTCCTGGTTTCTGATGTAGATCCTTGTTCACCCTTTCCTCCATGGTGGGTGGGGGGCACAATTTTGTGGTTATCTCAGGCTAGCCCTGGGTACCACCGATATAAAATGCTCCTGAACTACGCATGCCGTATATAACAAGTCAACAACTCCTGTGCCACCCTGAAAGTGAATCCGAATGTTGCACTCAAAATAGACTACCCAAAATTACGAAGATTGCAGATAAGTATATTATTTGCATAAATTATTCTAACGGGGGAAATGTTTTCGCAGAATGGATTTTTTAAAAAGTATGAGTCATAGAAGGCAATAAATGCATGTGCAGGGACAGCAAATATCAGGGACAAGATTTAGGAGCTAAAGGTGCAATGCTCTACAAGTATAGGGTTGCCTATATGTGTCAGAAGTAATTCCCATTTTGTACCATAAGTCTTGCTTCCAGGTAAGTGGATACAGGATTGCAGCCTGAAGGAATGAGAAATGTGGGGGGAACATGGTCTCCCATTTCCTTACCACTGTCCATTCCAAATGCTTCTTTAAGTTAGTGAGTTTTTAGCCAAGCATTGCCTTCATATATTCCATCTGTTCTCAGCAATCATGAGGACTAGACACTTTAAAGAAAAAACAGGGGGGAAACTGGAATTCACAACTGGCTATGCTGTAAGACTTAGAATTCTGTTTTACATGTTTAGTAATAATAGAAGTAGTAGATGATTATCAGAACTCCAGAAATACTTTTGAAACATTTGCTAGATGTCACTCAAACAGAATGGTAATCTAGAAAACGTTCTTCAGCAAAAGTACATAAACAGTTGTTTTTATTCTTATAGCAAAGCTGAAAGCACTACAGATTCTGCGTTTCACTTTTGTAATCCCCAATAAAGTTTAATGGCAGTTTTTTTTTACAAAGATACAGTAATTGGATACTGACTGTGAAATGGAAGTGGAATGCATGTTCTTCTTAAACATTAGTGTGGATTATTTGTTTTAGAGATAAAATACTTTCCCTAAACTCTTTAAATGGGTATCCACTCTTACAGATAGCCACTGGTTATTTTCCCAACACCATGACTATACATAGGATCCAGACAGATCCCATTGGTGGGTTTGGGAGTGCCATTTTCCCTCCTTACAGTGGCAGCCCCTCAGTGCCCCATAGAATACTTCCCTAGAGAATCTGCTACCTTGGGTGTGGCATTTGGGAAATAGAAACCGTTGCTTCAAGGAAGAGACTTGAAAAGCCTCTGTGTGCACACACAGAATCACATGCAGCACTTGGATGTCAGCCCGAACCCACAAGCCTAGACAACGAAATCCTGCTTGATGCAATGGGGTCTAAACACTGTACATGTCTTGAATACAAATAAGCTTATCTGTGACATTAAAATAAATAAATTGATTGGATATTTTTGTACGTGTGCATGTGCAATTAAACATGCAAAGGCCGCATGAAATCCTGGAACTATTTTTTGTAGTCTTACTTCACCGGCAGGATAGATTGTGATCTCCTGTTTATATTATGTTCTTTTTCCCTTTCCTTTTGACTTCTATTAGTTTTCAAATAAATAAACGTGAAAAACATTTGAAAAGTTGAATGGAATTTTTAAAATGTATTTTTTAAAAAAATATTTTTTACAGTTTCGTGCTTGCAGACCTCTTAGATCCAACAATGAAAAAGGCAGATATATTTGGTGTTACTGATGGCTAATCTACTGAGGCAAAAAGATAACCTCAGAATAGATTGGGTAGTCTATCTTCAGATAGTGGAAACTATGGGAAATATCACATAGATTATTGGCATTATTGTATCAACAAGTCAATCCAAGTCTAGAGTTCCCTCTCAGAAGATGCCTTCCTTGGGAAGGTGCAATCCTACGGTATATTCGCGTTAGACCAGATTTCTGCCGGTAGAAAGACTGCCATGTCATGTTTAGCCCAGGAAAGGAGAGGGGAAACAGCCGGGAAGTACAAAAACGTGCAATGATCACAGACACACATCCCCCACAGTGACCTTGAAACACCATCAGTGACAACCAATCAGGACTGCTTGTGACCACACCCAGGTCATTCTTGCACATGGAGCCAATGAATTTACCTGTGGCGATCACATAGGGTCCCTGGACGTTTCACTGTCTATTGATCCCTGTGCCACCACTTTATTTCTCACTGCCACCACCCAGGCCCTTACCTGGTACAATACTGAGTCCAGTCAGGGTTAAATTGGAACATAAACATCTGTTTATTTATTGCAGTTTAACAAGCGTGTGGTTTCATAAATGGTATCGGTCAATTACAATCATGGGGTGCCTATCCAGACCTATAACTTCCGCTACCTGCTCTCACTTACTAACCACCTCTCAGATATTTACTTGTCTTCCTAGCCCCTAATGGTTTCTGACTCAGCTTATTTCACTACACTAACTCAACCTACCCACAGACTCTATTCCAATTCACTCCCACTCCAACCAACCACCCAACTCCCAACGAACTCCCTCAGAGCTGGTTTTATAGTCCCTCTGACTCCACCCCCTGGGTTCTGATTGGGTAACCTGTTTAACTATTTCACCTCCAGCACTCTCATATGTTAATGTCACATAACCATGAAAGGGATACAGCCCCACCATATCACCCCTGCATTACCACACACAAAAAGCAACACAACTCCTCCATAGCCAGAAACTACTACTAGTGACCACTAGTGCCCCAGGCAGGGAGTTGAATTTCCGTATGCAGCCTACAACGGAATGTTCTGTTTAGCTTAAAAGATTGCAAACTCTTTTACCAATTGCTTTGGGCTTTTGGAGGCCAGCAGAAACACAGTGGCCAGAGATACTCTCCACTCCAAGTAACAGTTCTGCTGCTGGGCTGTTCAGAGTTTCTCAGTGCCTAAATTGTATGTGATTCTCCCTTCCAGATAGCTCTCACACTGGTAACTCGGTTGCTGTGTGTTCATGACCTGTTGGACAGTGTCTGTGCCACCGATGAGTGACAGGCTTTTCCCTCCCCTTCTAAGGCAGCCAAATACCTCTTGCAGGAAGCCCGTGAAATGTTTCTCATGGTTTGCTGTGTTAAAACAGACATGGTGCTTTAATGCAGGCAGTTCTAAATCACTTAACCTTCTCTGCGATAGGGGAACAAAATGAAATGGATGTTAGACCATCCTCTTACGTAATGCCAGATGCGTGCATTCAGAGAGCTCAGATCTGTCTAGGATACCTTTCCAAGTTCTTCAGGGCTCACCTCTATCTGGAATCGCTTGGGACGGAAGGGACAGGGCCACCAGGGATTCTGTGGACTGCATGAGATATAGCCACAGGACACCAGTTTCGTCTAAAAATTAGTTCCAATGGAAACACATTGGCAGGCTGCTGAAACTCTTTTGCAAGGTGGTGCCTCCAGGCAATCCAAAACTGTGTACAGTATAGAAAGGGGGTGCATGGGTATGTGTGTAGGTGGCAGAATAAACATTGGCGCCAAATAGCTACGAAATGCAAGACTCAGTGGCAGCTCTGTGGCAGATTCATGACAATGCACATTTTCATGAACTCTGTTATGTACTGAAGTTCTCACCCTGGGCCAGCAGGGGGATACTGTAGATAGTTTTCACTCAGGTCCACATATGCAAATAGGGGATTGAAAGTGACATTCAGTGATTGGATAGTTACAGGAAATGGTTACAGTTGTGTTGTAGTGGAGCTCTATATAAGCAGGCTGGCTGAACCCTTCAGTTCAGTTCTGTTCTGGCCTGTGAATAAACAAGAGCTGTTTGAAGAATCGCTGTGTCGTCTGATATGTTCACCCACAACTTAACAAACTCCAGCCTGTATCTCTTGCCCTCTGAGGAGCGGCTGCAGGTGTTCTGCAAGGCTGCTGTGACGTGTAAAGTGGCCTGCCTGATTGCGCGGAGGGTTTCCATGGCACTGCCAGCCATGAGAGTCTCCACACAGCAGGCTGCACATTACAGCAATCGCTTGGAGCAATAATCACACGCTGCTTCAAGCGGCCACCACCACATGGCTATGATAACATGTAAACTAGCCCTAACTAAGTAAATGAATAGATCAAACGTGTCTTTAATTATATCTCTTCTTGAGCCGCTGCAGAACCTTTAGGCTGCTACAGGATTCTGCCTGGCCCCCCTCTAATCTTCTCTTGTTTGCCCATGAGGGAGACAGAGCCTAAAATCAGTTTTGAGCGTGAGTCACTCTCCCTCGGGATTTGGTGCCCCCCAGAAGTGCATCTCGGCCTCCTCCATTTTGTGCTGCAATTACTCACCTTCGCAGAACCCTTATTATTTCATATGTAACAGGGGGCTGAGTTCAGCCAAAGGACATGTTGGCATAATAAACCTTGAAAACGGAAGAACTGGCCTCAGCTGTACATTGGTTCAGACTAATTCTATGGATGGCCCTTCACCTTGGTTTTCAATAGCGATTTTCTGCCAAGTGCACTTTCAGTCATACAAATATAAAAGCTACTTCCTAGGGATGGTACATCTAGTTAATAAAGAAGCTGAGATGTAGTACATGTTTTTGAGCTTTGTGCTACTGTCTCGTGAATATGAGGAGAAACAATATTTACCTCCCAAAGATGACGAATTCGAATCAGATTGTGCAATTTGCTGTGGGATCTCAGATTTTAAGAACTCAGGAAGAGCTTGGCACTTCGTTACAGGAGTGGGGCTAGTAAAATGAGTATCAATCTGAGGGCCTTTCCCCCAGGCACAGGGGTGGGAAATGCAAAATATACACTTTAGTACAGTGTTTCCCAACCGGTGTTCCGCGGCACACTAGTGTGCCGTGAGACGTCGGCTGGTGTGCCGTGGGAGGGAGGCGGGCGAGTCGGGCGGTGAGAGGCGGCGGCGGCGAGGATCCGCGTCGAGCCAGGGGCGGCTCCGCGGTGGTGGTGCCGAGCGGTGGGGCAGCGCGTGCAAAAGGGAGGAGCGCGAGACAGCGGAGGAGGAGGAGGCCGGCATGTCCAGGCAGCAGCAGCAACAACAGCAGCAGCAACTCCCGCCGCCGCCCCCTCCTCCGCCCGCTATCGCCGCCACCACCACAACAGCCGCCGCCGCCTCAGCTGCCGCCGTCCCTCAGTCCCTCGCTCTGCTGCCTCCTCCCCCCCCACCCCCAAAGCTTGGAGGTTCCCCGGCAAGGGGGAGGGAAAAAAATTAAAAACTTTCACTTTCGTGCGTCCCTCCCGGCGTGACGCTGCGCGCTGACGTCACGGGGCTGTAATGGTGGTGTGCCGCAAGATTTTTTTCATTAAACAGGTGTGCCGTTGCCCAAAAAAGGTTGGGAAACACTGCTTTAGTATATGTAGCAGTAACAGGAATCCACTGGCAGGGGCACAATATCCAACTTGCATTTAAAACATGGGTAGAAGGAGACGATTACTTCAGGGAACAGAGTTTTGCTACAAGAGGTTCCCTTTGCATACCCGAAGGTGTGCAAAGCTTGCCCACCTCCCCCTAAATCCCTCCTTGCATTATGAGGGAGGATTATGTTTTTATTTTGCCACTAATCTATGTGAAGATTGGCATGGGGCATGTTGTACCATTGACACACCAGCTGAGACGGAGACATGGAGGGGAGGGGGTGTGACACATGCGTGCCAGTTTCACAAGCAATGTCCAGCAGTTTTTCTACGAAAAAAGCTCACAGGTGGATATTAATCCCTTCCCAGAGGTTCCGATGCCAAAAATAGAGCTTCCTTTGTCACTCTCTGTTCCCAGACTTTGACTCACCCTATGACTGAAGTTTAATGGCTAGATCTGATTATTCCAGTTGTCTCTCTCACCTCCCTAGTGCTTGATCATAAAAATGTACAGCTGAAGGTGACATGATGGTCCTCTAGTTTATTTCCTTGCAAGGTTCCTCATCCAAATATAGCTTGCAGGTATATATAATGGCATCAGATGCGCTGAATAAGTACGCCTGGCTGGCACCCAATAAAATCCTCTGGAAGTAGCTGTAAATAGATTCCCTATACAGCAGGAGAACCTGTGACCACTCTGGGTGGATATTGCTAGACTACATCTCCCATCATCCCGGACTATTGAGCATGCTGACTAGGGCTGACTGGAATTTGAGTGCAACGGCCTCAGAAGGACCACAAATTCTCTATTCCTGTTTTACACAGGAATGAGAAAGACAAGAGAATTTTTTCATGTTCTTGAGGCACCGAATTCTGACCGCTTCTCATCTGCGCTGCTTCCTTTCTCAGAGCTAGGAAAGTTTTAGGAACGAAGTTCATGCATGTTTCTTAAATTTCCCACCTCCTGTTCTGAAAACCCACTCACTTCTCTTCCCTGCCAACTCCTTGTGCTCAGAACGTCACCTGCAAATTCACAACACACTCCTATGTGAAGATGACGACTAAATGACAGCTACGCAGTCCCAAGCCAAGTATTCAAGGTTATGCCTGAAGGTGCAATCTGGAAATAGACAAGGGGGCGGTATAACCTTGTCCAGTTTCTTGATAGCATTTCACTTGCTGTTGTCATCAGTGGCTCTTAGCACAGAAAGTGTATGAAGATTAGTAACAGGACAATGGTGGAAAATTGGAGATAAATGTCATCAGGGAGTCTGCGTGGTTCTACTATGGGAAAGAAAAGAAAGCAACAAACATCCTGTTTTTGCCTAATTGAAGCTTGCTTTCAAATTTTGTTCATTCTGCTGCATCAGTGAGAGAAACAGAATCTGGGAATGGACGGGAGAGACAGGCTTATGACTTCAAAAGCATCCAAACTCATAGACAATATAAAATGTACATGGGCTGTGATTCTATGCGAGTAATCTCCATTGAACACAATGGGATTGACCTCTGAGCAGACACGTATAGAATTGTGCTGTAAGCACATAATAGCATCAGACAATGTGAATCAAATTACCAATTGGTACAGGTAGTGGGAAATTGCTGCATCATTTCTTAAATGCAGTAGGACTACATTTTTTAATTTTTTTTTTAAGAGAGAGACAGAGAAAGAAGCCATGGGCCTATCATCTTCATTTTCCTAGGGCCCACCTTTGAGCCATTATCCACATTTTTTGAGAGTTTGGGGATGAAGCACAGTTATGATTTGCAGTCCTCAAACTTCAGTTTTCACAATGTTTCCTTTGCTTTCTCTCTGAGGCTGAAGAATCTGTATTCATGACAAGCCTCTAGGGCTGGGATCACACTACTGTTAGAAAGAACTTACGCAAGGAGGAAACATGGCAGGCGTCAGAAAGGAGGCAGTCCTCTGGAGAAAACCTGTCTGATTCATGTTTATGAACTGCAGTGTATCAAAGGGAGCCAGCCCTGTGAATAATAGCAAAGCATGCGCACGATGCTGAAATATGACTCAGACAGTGCCTCATCATTAAATCGTGCTGTCAGAAATATTGATTTACTGCTGGGTGCAATTGCTTAAAAACAATAAATAGGTCCTGGTGGGAAATTTCTCCAACTTGGTTATACAGTTTTAAAACCCTACTTTTAAAAACAGGTTAGCTGTGTTTTAAATATGCTCCCCAATTTGCATTTATATGAGTAATTACTTTATAGCAGTCTATATATTTTGTAATGTTCCTGAGTCTGGATGATTCTTAAGTCATAAGATTAAGCAAAGAGCTAAAGGACCCCTAGAGAGAGAGAGAGAGGAGTGATTAAATATTACTAATTAAGTAGTTGCACATTCCATAGCCGTGTGTTGCAAATGAGGTCTATAAGATTAGCAATTTGCCCTGTATTTGATTCCCCTAGAACCCTTCACTCCAGCATTGTGCCTCCCATCCCATAAATTAAGGGTGGGCAGAAGGTAGATAAGGATCTATGTAGATCTCTGGACCATAGGAAGCTGCCTTATCCCACATCAGACATTTACTGCATCTCGTTCAATATTGTCTATGCACAGCAGCACAGGTCCTCCAGTAGTTCAGAAAGGGGTCTCTTCTAGTCTTCCCCTGAGGCTCAGAATGTGTGTTTTATCTCTGGAAATGGATTTTGGCATTAGAAGCAGTTCAACCGAGACTTCCGGGTTGGTGCCTCCGGCAATGGCGGAATTCCTCTGATCGGGAGGAATTTGCCCCGTGGGAATTTGGGTCTGTACCGCCACGGCGAAGGCGGAGACCCGTAAAAATCACAGGCAGGAGAAGCCTGTGAACGTGGGAGTCAGCGGGCACCTTTTGCGCCTCCCCTACTCGCGGGGAAACCCGGTTTCGGGGATCTGGAGCGATGTGGGGTGAGTGGCACGGTGCTTCAAATCGTCTGCTTCTTCCACGGAGCGAAGCCGCATAGCTGTTGTCGGAGAGCACTGACTTTTTCCTGTGGACAATTTGACTCTAAAGTAATTACCCGCGAGTAGAGCTGAATTGGGAAGATTGGATTTTTAAATGTTTAATCTGGCATCGAAACGGGGAGGTTCAATACAGGAAGTCCGCCTCCCCCTTTTGTAGATAAACTGAAGCAAGGAGGCTGCAAGCTAAAGTCTTGGAAAGCCTTTTGTAAAAGACTAAATTTCCATCGGTAAAGAACTAACCCCCCCCCCCTTTTGGAGACAGGAGAGGGGGGGGAAGTGGTGGACTGAATATGCCTGTAGGAGAGAGTTAAGAGAGTTAAAATACCACCGCTCAGACCCTGGAAACGGGCTGCTAGCAGGATTGATGTTTTTGGGAACGTCCATTGACAGCGTTTAGAACATTCATTCACAGGTAGCTAAACAAGAGAATACAGTGTTTCTACTGTCTCAGGTTGTTTTCAAAAAAAGGAGGAAAGTAACTGAAAATTGAAACTAACTTTGGATTATTGAAACTGTGTTTAAAAGAGGACATACTGACCGATACAAATAGAAACTGTTTTCCCCTAGTGGAAGCTTTTGAAATTGGTTACTTTACAGAAGCTTGGCTAGGGGAATTTCCAGCTGCAAGATAATAGTGTGAGACTTTGGAATTGACCTTGAATCTCTTAAGTGTTATGGCAAATGGAAAGGAAAAAACAGACGGGATGTCGACAGAAGAGGTCTTAGTGGCTGCATTATTGAAAATAAACGATTCGCTGGAACAACTTCACAAGAAAACAGACGTGATAAATGTGAAAATGGATGCTGCAAATATTGAAATTGACTTAATCATAGAAAGTTTAAATAACTTGGGACAAAAGGTGAATACCAATTCAGAAACCACCCAGAAACTGACACAGGAATCTACTCTGATATGGCAAACTGCAGATGAAGTCAGGGAAAAAACCCTTGCTGCTGAATCTAAAGCAATGCAACTGGAGAGGAGAGTCCCATCCATACAAAGACAACCTGATGAACATAAGCTGGCATTCATTATGATTGAACTTAAAGAAGAACAGATGAATTTGAGGACCAGAGCCCTATTTGAACTGGAAAAGGAAAGCTTGACAGAGTTTCAGGAGGTGACAGGACTAACATCGGTTGAGAAAGAGAGGTATTTGGGGGTTAGTATGACCGCCAAAAATGTGAATCTGTTTAAGGATAACTGTGAAGGATGTTGGATTGAAGAGAAGGGGGATTTGGAAATATGGACAAATCAGAAGTTGTTACTGTTGGGCTGAGTTACTGTGGTGGGGATGAGGGCTGCTGTGTTGCTGGGGATGTTGCTTTTGTTTCAAACATTGCAAGCTTTGGATGGGATGGAGTGTTTCAGGAGGTGGCAGAGGGATGTTTCTAGAGTTGTTTGGCAGGACGGGAAGACTCGAGTAAAACTTAAGATATTGATGGATGCCAAAGAAGGAGGTGGACCTGCCCTGCCAGACCTTTAAATTTTGTTGTGAACCATCTGCTTTTTGCTGGTTGAGAGAATGGTTGCTTATTGAAAGCACTGAAGTGTTGGACAATGGCAGACGAAGTTGATGGACTATATGGAATTGGCGGAAATGACTGGCAAGATCCGAGACCAGGGAGAAGAGTCGGTGGAAGAAGATTGGAAAAAGTTTAAAGACTATTTATATAAATATTGTAAAATTAAGGAATGTTAGAAAAATGTTGGAATGA
The DNA here is from genome assembly GCF_964188305.1 of Podarcis bocagei. Lineage (NCBI taxonomy): Eukaryota > Metazoa > Chordata > Lepidosauria > Squamata > Lacertidae > Podarcis > Podarcis bocagei. The sequence continues at coordinate 65,563,488 of NC_138129.1, forward strand.
AGTTATATGGCTTTAGTAGAAATGTCATAAGGAATTAAGTATAAATAGATTAATAGAAAATTAAAGGAAAAATAAGGCAAGAATGTGTTAAGATAATTATAGGATAGAAAACAGAGTAAGATGGAAAGGAATTGCTGAAACAATTAATAGAAGTGGAATACAAAAAGGGAGGTGTGAGGAGGTCACTGGAAATAAGTGAATGAAATATAAGATATTGAAAATGTTTGAGGTGTTTTTAAATTGTTTTTGTTTGTTTTTGCTTTGTTTTGTTAGTCCATGTGGCGTTTTTGTATTGTATTTGTATTGTTTTTTCTCTTTTCTTTTTTGTTTGTAGTGTTGTGTTGGAAATGTTGAAAAAGTAATAAATATAATTTAAAAAAAAAATAGAAGCAGTTCAACCAAGGCTTTTCTCTCTCTCTGCCCGAGCAGTTCCTTTCTCTCTATACTATATTTGTACTAGTCTGTCATCAGGCTGTTGATGGTCTGTGCATGCTCCAGAGTGAGGGGGGCATCTGAGACAGGAAAGTGACAGGGCGATGGACGAGCAAGCTGGTCTTGCAGCAGGGGGTTGAAGTAGGTGAGTGGGGTTGTCTTGTGGCAAGGGAGTGAGTTGAGTGAGAGGAATGGTGTGGCAGTGTGGGAGAGCAAGGAGGCAGGTGGGACAGGTGAGCTAACTGGGCATGCAGCTGTGGGCAGGTCAAGCGGGAAGATGCATGGAGATGTAAATGGGGTTGGAGAGGGTGCATGAGCGAACTGGACTTGCAGTGGCTGGGCGGTCTGAGCAAGGTGGCACAGTGGAGTGACTGACCTGCAGAGGGGAGGGGCCTAGGGAAGGGATTGCTTGGACAAGGAGTAAGGGGGCGGGGCCTGCGGCAAGCAGTAACGGGTAAGGAGAATGTAAGAGGGCTTCAGAGGAGAGGGGCTTTGGTGGCAAGCAAAGTGAGCAGGGATGTCATCCCCTATTCCTTTTATTGCTTCCTACCAAACTGCAGGTTCCTCATAGAGCCTAGAGGCCAATTCTCATATAGATTTTGTATTCATGTAGCCCCCTAGCAAAATGTAAGTCTACCACATTGTGTGAGACGTGTATGTATTTGGGGTGCTTGTTCCTTTCGGAATACTCATGATGTGCAGACAGAGGGTCTGCCCAGTCCTTTTGCCAATCTGGCCACTGCATTCTGGATTATTAAACTGAAGTTTTCCTGACACTTTTCAAAAGCATGTAGGCAGGAACATATTACAGTGGGTGATTCCAGATTCCTCATGCAGGCAAAGTGTTCTGTCCACATGATCTCAGCCAGTGGCGTAGCGTGGGGGGTGCAGGGGGGGCCGGCCGCACCGGGCGCAACATCTGGGGGTTAGGGTTAGGGGGCGCAAATCCACGGGTTAGGGGGCGCAAATTACTTGCCTTGCCCCGTGTGTGTGTGTGTGGAGCAGGAGGCAGAGCGTTAGTCAGTAAACATGAGCTGGAAACTATAGAGTACCAAATAAATGAGTTTTCAAAGCTGTACTCCCATTTTAGTAGAAATGGTCATAAAACACAATGTTAAGCATTGATTCAGGCTTTTTTTTGTGGCTCTTATGACAAACTTTCAAATCCATTGTAAATACTGTGTCATATTTGAGGCAATTTCATTGCCAATGTTACCCCGTTGTCTCCCCTCCTTGTGATACAGCAGTGAATCAGAGTCACTTCACACATTACACGTCAGAGGCGGTATGAGAGGGTGTTTGTTTTCATGCTCTGCTTCAGGCATTTCCAGAGGCATCTGGCTGGAGTCTGGACACTGGATAAAAGCAGAAGGCTGAACCGGGTGGGCCTTTGGTGTGATCCTGCAGGGTAGGTTTACACCCAAAAATGCAAAGTGTGACTGCAACAAACACAACCTTTCAAACACAGCCGGGGCCATGTTGAGCATAAGCTGAGTTGCAAACTTAAGCCTGCCTCTGTGTGAGAAAGCATCCCATCAGCGGAGATTGTGAGCACAGCTGGAAAGTCAGTATAACATTGAAGTGGAATTGAAGTCGCTCGAGTGTGATCTGAGAATAGACTATGGGTCCCTGCAGACTGGTGTTTTATCTACAGGAACATATTCTGCAATGTGTTCCTGAGACAATAGGAGTGGAGTTTCTCTGCTTTACTTTGCTCCGTGATGCTTCTCCCATGTTGCCACACTCTTGCTGTCTGGAGGGGCTATAGCGCAACAAAAACAGGGGGGAAACTAAACCGAAACATTTATCAGATTTCAGCAGGAAGTGACAGTGCTTGGAAATGAAGCAGGTGCAAGCGGTATGCAAAGTGGGATCGAGTGTGACTGTCCCGAAACCGCCAAGAGCAAAACCAACCATGAATGCCCCATAAAACGGAATCTGTAGGGGCCCTATGTTCCTTGGGGCTCCCTCCTCTGTGTTCACAAAGTCACATGATTGTTATAGGCCAGAGGTGGGGAACCTTTTTAACCCTAAGGTGAAGCTGGGAAGCCACATTCCAGCAGTGGATGGTGTCACACCATCAAATTACACACCCAAAACATAATACCACGCACTCCTTAACACAAAACACCATCACACACAAATTTAACACAAAGAGAGAGGTTTGTTCTATTATTCGTTATCTGCTACTACTCAGAAATGAAGCATCCTCACAGATCACTCTCCTTTCGAATCTACTTACATGCTGCAGACCTCACACTACAGCAGGCCCTTGCTCCTTTTTTCCACTTAGGACTCCAACACATAGTCACAGCCAGGAAAACCAAGCGTGCTGGTTGCATCCTAGCCCACAGTCCATCAAACAATGTCTCTATAATTTAACCAGAGAAGCTCAGGGAGAAACTAGATGTGACATTAAAAGTTGTGAAACTACAGGTGTAATTTTTGGTTTTTTTTGCAATTTGTGTGAAGGCAATGAGATCTGGAGGTATATTAGCCAAAGTGATCAAAGAAACACATTAAGTGGGCAAGCAAATTCAATGTAATCCAGCCACAGCAAAGTGCTCTTAAATCCCATTGCTTCCTGCAGAAGAATGAAGTATGAACATCTGGGTGTCCCACTGAAATCAATTATAGGGCCCCATCTGCACTATACATTTAAGGCAGTTTCATACCACTTTAAAATGACATGGCTTCCCCCAAAGAGTCATGGGAAGTGTAGTTTGTTAAGGGTACTCTTTTCCCAGGGAACACTGGGTATTGTAGCTCTGTAAAAACCGAGCAGTCTTTACTGTGGAAGAAGGAGAAAGTGTACCTGTCTGTCCTATGAAACAATAATAATACTTTCATTTTGCTACAGCCCTGTTATAAGAATTCTAAGGTCTCAAATATAAATTAAATGCTCATAAATACGTAAGTATATAAACCATGTGTCTGAAATAGCACAGGAGAACAATCCTGAAGTCATTTTGACTCTCCCAAATTGACCTCAAATATTTCTCAGCAAGGAGAAAGGAAATGGGAAAGCCTCCCCCATTGTCTTTTGCTTACAAATCCTGTCTTAAGGGTGTATTTGTGTATGAATAGGGTGAGCCTGTGACCTGGATTCAGGAACCATCACAAAAAAATGGCCAGGCTGCTCAGGTAAAGCAATCAGTGACCATTATTAGGTAACCTGGCAAACAGGATTTCTACTGTAGACTGCTTCCTTCTCTGATGTATGTATGATGTTTTTTTTTGGGGGTGGTGGTCTTGAGCTACAGGGTGAGCAACTTCAAAAGTCTTTATAAGGACTTGCACACAATTGTGCTGGCCTTCCTCCTGTGTGTGGTGAGTGAGAACCCTGTTACAACAGTCTAATAAAGATCAAGCTTACTAGCTGCTTTGCTTCTCAATATTCTCTGGCCGGCCTCTGTTATTTTCTCCTACTGATAGGGAACCTACTTAAGGACTCTATACGGGCTCTTGGATACCCCATAAGGGAAAAGGAGCAGTTTTTTCTCTTATAACAGCCCCAAGAGTTATTGCCAAAGATTCCCTCACACCCGGCCCATCAGATGACTTCTAGGGCTTATCCAGAGAGTTTAATTCATAGCAGGGCTCACTAGGAATCACTAGCAACAAATGTCCTTTCCTGGGCTCAGTCCTGCAAAATGTGAAATATTAACAAAGGCTTCCTTTCGATAAGGCACAGACTGATTTTCTCTCACTGCTGAGAGCCAAGCTAGACTTTCGCTTAATATGCAGCAGGCACCTCCGTAATGGAGAAGGCTCCCCATGCAGCCAGGAGGCTTTGTGGGGAAAATCCCCATCAATGCCAATTGACTTTTCCTTAAAATCTCCATTCCAATCCCAGCAGGGGAAGGAAGAGATTAGCCTCTCTGCTCTGCATACTGCCTTCCTTGTAAAAGGACCCTGTAAAGAACTGGTTAAGCAAGAATCCCCCATGCCTCCAATTGTTTTAGGAAAAACAAGGTAAGTAGCTGCCTGCAACATGTTAAATAAACATTTAATTGGGCTGCATCTAGTTAGCAGAAAGAGGCATAGATCAAAAAGAGATTTCAATAGGAGGCTGCTATTGACTGGGTCTGGCCAACGGTCCGCCTAGGTCTGTACCGTCTAGGATGTGGAACATTTTTCAGCCCATGGACTGCAGTCCCTCATGAGCAACTTTCCAGGGACTGAATATTAGTGGTGGATGGGGCCAAAGATGTTGACTCTTCACTTTCATTTCACTTTTAATTTGTATACCGCCTTTCTACGTTACTATACGCAAGGTGGTCTACGAGCTGAAGAAACAACCACACACCTTACAACAATCTGGTCCAATACAAAACAAATCATAATAAAAAACATAACTTCAAGATAAACCACTTACTGTATATCAAATAAAGTAACATTCAAGAACCCATTAGAATGTAACAGTGCACAATAAAATTACTGGTAAATATCAGCAAACAATAATTAAACAGAAATCCACTCTTAACAATTACAGTGGTACCTCGGTTTTCAAATGTCTCAGAAGCTGAACGTTTCGGTTTTTGAACACCGTAAACCCGTAAGTAAATGCTTCAGTTTTTGAACATACCTCGGAAGTCGAACATGTTTCGCAGCTTCCGCTGAGTGCAAGATCCTGAGGCCTAGCTGTCGGCTATTGAGGTTTCGGTTTTCGAACGTTTCAGAACTCAAACGGTCTGCCGGACAGGATTACATTAAAAAACCAAGGTACCACTGTACTGTATAGTAAAATAACTGCTAAACTATAACCAATAAAAATAACAGCAAGTCACAATGCATAAAATACCTCAATGCACACAAAACCATGTAAAATGATCAAAGTGAGAAACAAAGGCACACAACTTATAAAATAATATTTTTTTTATTAAAAAAATTATCCCTGAACTCCTCTCCTCTCTTCCCAGCTACCTTCTGCTGTTTGTAAAGTCATGGACTGGGAAAGGCTCCTAGGTTGGAGGGTGGGGCAAGGCAGGTGAAAAAAGCAGTTGCCTGATGGCCAGCCACAGACTTTCTTCCTTTCGTACTGTAGGTTACATTCCAGTCACTCCTAAGGTGTTTTTCCCCTCTTTCTATTCCACAGGAAGCAGCAGCAACAGCAACAGCACCATTCAAGGGCACTTCTCAACTCAGGAAAGTTCTTAAGTAGGGCATGGAGCAGGACTGGCGAGGGCTGTGGCCCGTAGAAGCTGCCCAAAGGGATGGTTAGAGAGGCCTGGTGGACTGCATTTGACCCCTGGCCTGAAGTTTCCCACCACCCCTGATATACACTGACTGTCAGTTGCTCTCTAGGTATCCGAGAGGGGTCTTTCTTAACCCCACCAAGTTTGTGCAAAAGAATTAGCAAGGAAATGTGGGTGTCAGGAACAAGCCAACAGTAAATCACACTGTGCAAGTTGGAGTTAACGCTTTATTAGCAAGAACGCAATCTGCACAGGAGTGGCAGACCTAATGAGAACAGCAACTCATCTCCAGGAAGTCTTGCCCCCATGAAGCAGTTGGTGAGATGGATGGTCCCCACCTCCCCACAGCTGCCTAAGTCCCCTCCTCTCCATGGGTTTTCCCCAAGCAATCAGAGACTGCGTCTGCGTGTTACCAATCTCTCCACTGTCCTTTTCATGCCGGTTCTGGTTCTTGGAGATGTGGGGGAGGAGAACTTGTCGCAGCAGGAGGGGGAGGACACCCGTGACTCTTTCACCAGCTTGACTCTACCTCTTGGTCTCCATCTTCTCTGACCTCCTCCAAGCTCCTCTTCAGTCTCTGGTTCTGGACTGCTCTCTGCCACTGACTCTCCCAGCTCACTAAGACCTGTCACCTCTTCAGCTTCTGACCCCTCCTCCTCCCAGTCTTCTCCCTCTGACCACTCATCATTGTCCCACCACGACTTCCCGAGCTCTGAGCTGCCTTTTTCTCTTGGTGGTTTCCCAGGTGGTTCCTCTGCATCCAAGCAGTCCATGACACCAGGCTGCTGTGAAACACTGAGGGGTCCAAAAATTTGGATCAGTTCAAAATACTGCTGTAAGATTGTTTGTGCTTTACAGTGTGCCTGCAGCCTGGCACTGAGCAACATGAGGATATTTATGTAGGTGCAGGCTGCCAACTTTATTGCAGATTAAATAAGCACAACATACTGCAAGGAGAGAGGGGAGTCCTAAAGTAACGTATTGCAGAGGAAGGGAACAAGGTAGTGTTCCTTAGTATGAGTGTTGCAAGATTGCCTCTGCCAGGCTCAGATCCTGGATTCTTGGCCTAAGCCAAGATTAAACCACAGTTTCCCATATGTAACCCAGAAACTGTAGCTTTAAGAAACAAGAAACTGAAACCAGACACATTAGTGGAGAAGAGGGAGCACATGGCTGGTGCTCAGGCCAATAAACCATGATTTAATCACCCTGACATTGTTTTGTCTGTACAGGGCAGGCATAGCCAAACTCGGCCCTCCAGATGTTTTTTTTTGGCCTACAACTCCCATGATCCCTAGCTAACAGGGCCAGTGGTCAGGGGTGATGGGAATTGTAGTCCCAAAACATCTAGAGGCCCAAGTTTGCCTATGCCTGGTACAGGGCCTTTGATAAAATATTTGAGGCAAAGCTTGTTGAAAAGACTGTATGTTGAGCTGGTGCAAAGGGTTAGGGCTCCTGTACATTTACCAGTTGTGGAGGGGGAAATGGAAATATCTTTCAGCTCTCCTTTACAAGCCACACCTGCCAAAATTCCTTCATCTGCACCACTTTTTAAAAAATGCACTGCACTTTTCATTTACAAAGCCAAGAAAATTAAACTGCTTTAAAGCCAGTTTGGCTGTGGGGAGCTGTGCTTTTGGATGCTGACATATTTGTTATTTAGCATTTATATTACTGCAGAATCAGGCCTTTCAGCAGCTGAAGTCATAAGACTTCAAAAGTATTTTACTGCACATCAGAGTTCTAATTTCTGCTTACTATATTCTGCCAATATATTGTTTTCTGCACTGCAAAATATTTTTTTTAAAAAAATTACATCTCTCTCTACCGTAATGTATTACTGCCTAGTATTGGTATTTGTTGAAATTTTGGTGTGTGTGTGTGTGTTGTTGTTTTTTACTTTCTTGGCTGCAAAAAAGATTCCAGCTGTCAGAGTCAGCAGTGGCTACACTTCCTCCACACATTTCGTAAGAAATGAAATGACGGTACATTGTACCCCAAAATGGAATGGACTTGCTTCACTGCATTGGGCCTTTATTTTTGGTGCCTCAAAATTATAGGCACATATTTTATTTATTTAACCAGACGGCAGATCATCAACCTCAGAAGGGGATTAGGAGATACCTTTGTTTTAAGTTGCTGGTCATAGAGAATTAAGGTGTTCTAGCTATTGAGTACTCTCCCTAGATTTGACATACTTTATTGCCCCAGTCAGGCATTGAGCCAGACCATCCCCTCTACTCCCAGCCTTCAGGGGTGCACGTTGGTCTTTCAAACGTCAACAACTCCCTGTCCGAGCCTAAAATTCGGTGCCTGTTGCCTCATGTCTTCTGTTCTGCTCAATTCACTACGTCATAGCCCTGCAGCGCCCCCTAGGCTCAGCGCCCAGCACAGCAGAGCCAGTTGTATTGCCCTAAGTCCGCCTCTGCCAGCCTTTGCAAAGGTTCCTAATTGCAGAGACGCTTCCCTTCAGACCTTCATGTTAAATGCATAATCTCTAGTGGGGACATCATTCCTGGCTGCGGGCTTGCATGGATGATACACCCCCCCCCCGCACTGCCCTATTCACCTATGTTCAAACTAAATGTCCTTTTAATATGGAATCTCTGCCGTTCAGATATATTGGAAGGTCTAACTGCAGTAGGTCTACTGCAATGAATGAAATATTTAAAATGATAACTAGAAGCCGAAACGTCAACTGTGACGTATAAAAAGTTTTCTTGTCATTTTCCATTCCGTTTGTTTGTTATCGGTGGTTATGCATTTACCAGTTCTGATGGATTTATTATAACTGTATGGCAGAACGTTAGTAGCAATAAGGAGCCTCAACTATGCCAGAAATAAACTGTCCACTTCATCTCATCAGATGGCTGGACAGATTTGAGTTGCTAAACACCAATGAACCCTCTTGCTCATGAGACTCCTTAGGAGATGCTAGCTCTGGGTGTTAGCCTCCCACCACCAACCAACCATCCACCACCTTTGAACAAACACCAGACCTTCTGAGGTGAGAAAATAGGTAGAAGTAGCACTTGGGGAAACACAGGAGGATTACAAATGGACAGCACAACATAGGCGCCCTGTAAAATGTGAGCAAAGGAGGCACAGCCATCCAACCTTAAACCTCTTGTGTGGAAACTTTTCTGAGCCACATCTTCATTCTACAACTTAGCCATTGCTCCATTTATCTTACTTGGCTATGAGTGGTTGCCAAAGAAGAAGAAGAAAAGAAGGCGACGACAGTGGAATACGTTTGCAGCCACTTGTAGCAAAATGGAGAATGTTTAATGTGCAGCATGACTCAAGACCAGGTATGGTGGATCTGTAGCCTTCCAGATAGTGGTTGGTGGGTCATGGAGGCCGAGGCTGATGTGAGTTGGAGTCCATGCCTAGAGGGACACACTTTCCCCATCCCTGCCCAAGGTACACCAAAGTTCACCTCTTAGCCATCCTCAATTTGAAAAGCACATTGAGTATTTTTGACCCCAGATTCTATCTTTTAGGGGAAGACAACCTTGGATCTGCTTACGGTTAAGAAGTCAACAGATGCACACTAGGTACTCAAATCACTTTAATCGTTCACATAAAATCCTCGCCAATATACAAACACCACAAATGAAGTTTTAACATGTAATAGGAAACAACAAGCACTTCTTTGGTGAGGAATGCAGCTCCTCCTTCCCTACAAGCGTGCAGATTCAAAGACCTACGGTAAATGATCAAAAGTCATCATTTACCGCAATCAGCATTTGATTTCACCCTGGTGATGCATCCATCTGAAGAGGTCCCTTTGAAGTATATACAAAACATCAGACACAGTACTATTTTTGTTTGTTTCTGGCTTACTGACCGGAGCCCTAGTGAGAATTGCTTGGTTCCTTGAGCATTTGCATAAGGGCAGGAGGGGAGGAGCTATGATAACTCGGAGATGGTGTCAGAAGCAGTGGCAAAATGCAGGACAAGAGTACCCTCTGTTGCTTTTCCTCAACGCATGTGACCCTAGCGGCTTGTCCTGTGACATAAATGGCTAATACTGGTTGCTGCAGGGACAGGAGGGCATGGAGAGCGATGGTGGCTGTTTTGGAAAAGCCTGCTAGTGCAGAACAAGCATGCAAACCCCAACTTCCATCAAGGGAATATTCAAACAGCCTAAACGAAATTTAGACTATAAAGCAAAAACATCCTGGGTCAGCTCCTCGGGAAATCGCTACTCCAGGCACACCCCAGGACAGGCGAGACAGTTTTCAATGCAAGAAGAAGTCCTCTTTCAACCGCAAAGGCGGCGCAGAACCTAGGCATCTCACATGACTGAGCATTTGCCTTTCAGTTTATCCTTCTTGCGCTGCTGCTTGGATTTCTTACCGTCCACCTGGAGGCTGACGCTTCTCCTCTTCTCCAAATTCAAGAGCTCCTGGAAAAGCTCCTGCACATTGTAGTTCATTTTGGCCGAAGTCTCCATGAAGGAGCATTTCCACTTGGTGGCCAGGACCTCCCCTTCGCTGGCCTGCACTTCCCTCTGCGAGTCGTCGCTCTTGTTCCCCACCAACATGATCGGGACCTTCTGGATGTCTCCTTTGATCTGGCAGATCTGCTCGTAGATGGGCTGAAGCTCTTCGATGGACTGCCGGCTGGTCACGGAGTAGACCAACATGAAGGCATGGCCTTTGGAGATGGACAGTCTCTGCATGGCAGGGAACTGGTGGCTCCCGGTGGTATCTGTGATCTGAAGGGTGCAGATGCTCTTGTCGCAGCTGATCACCTGGCGGTAGGTGTCCTCGACGGTGGGAATGTACGTCTCCCGGAAGGTTCCCCTCACAAAGCGGAGAACCAGAGAACTCTTGCCAACTCCTGCAGCTCCAAACACGACCACTCGGTAATCATTACTTTGTTCGGGCATATTGCTCGCTCAGCTGGAAACCAAGGAGGAGTTCTGTGTGTTTACATAGCCCCTTGGGGAGCAGGTCTGGAGAGAGAGAGAGAGAAGAGGGAAGGCAGAAACTTAGGCATAACAAGAGGTTCCACAACGTTGCTGAATTCAGCAACGCCCCCTCCCAAACCCTCCACATTTCAAGGAAGCAGCAGAGCCAAGCCAACCTCACACTTTCCATAGGCAGCCCTCGTATTAGCTGTGAAATATCTGATCCGCCTGCAGCTGTAAGGCGAAATACGGTTATAATTGCCTATGCGAGTGGAGATCAATCGGCCCTCCTCATTAATGCTCTTCAGTCCCCAAGCAACAGAACGCCCTGCAGCTGGCGCAAAACCTTCAGGATCGCCCTTCCCCATTAAGCTAGCCTCAGCACACAGCTATTTTCATTTTCTGCTGCGGTGGGGGATGTTGTTAGCTGCGAATCCCAGGGGTTTGTCGCTTCCATTTCTCCTGTTTTCTGCACACGCCCACACTGGCTCTCAAGAAGCAACAGGCTCAGCAATCCAGCTGCATTACTCAGAAGGACCGATGCAAATGAATACAGACAAGCCCAGCATGTTGCCTCGTGGCGTAATCACAGCTGCCAACAGGCAGGCAGGACAGCCCCCTTGTCAGTTTGACCCACCAACCCTGTCAGAGAAAGGCAACACCAGCGCAAGCCTGCTGTACCGCAGAGTTACAGACCTGCATGGCCAGACAGGAAGACCGTGGAATTTTAGCTATTATTTCACCTTCCCTCTGCAGTACATCCATGCATGTATACCAAGGATCACAATTTTCCTGTGCTGTAAGTACTTAAGTTGGGAATATGCCCCAGGATTTTCAGCAGCATGGGATGTAAAACCACTAATAATAATAATAATAATAATGAATTGGAAGCAGTCGCACCTCATCTTGTTGACATTCATTTTAACTAATTACAAGGAATTCTGGGACTACTGGAATAACAGTGCAATCCTAGCCATGTCTATTCAGAAGTAAGTCCTGTTGAATTCAGTGAGGTTGCTCCCAGACAAGTAGGGTTAGGATTGCAGACTAATCCATTATCACAGGGTCAGGGAACTGGGTCTCTCCAGATGATGCTGGACTACAACTCCCATCATCCCTGATCATCAGACACACTGGCCAGAGCTGATGGGAGTTGGAGTCTAAAGTATCTGAAGGGCTGTGGGTTCCCCACACCTGGGCTATCAGTTTCCTCACGGTCTAGACGAGACGTTCATGGAAACATTCCATTCAGCCCAGCCAATATTCTCAGCATCCTGCAGACCTGCCATAAGCCATGATGTTAAGCATAATTTGTGGGTAAACACTGCTGGATTCAGGGGGACTTGCTTTTGACTAAGTACACACAGGATTTGGTTGTCTCAAGAGTATCAGAACCAGGTCTTTTTATGACATTTCTCACTAGTACAGAGGAGCAGCACCTCTCTCTCTCTCTCTCTCTCTCTCTCTCTCTCTCTCTCTCTCCCCACGACAGCCATTTTGTGCTGTGCTGGCACCCACAGCACTTTTATCAATATGTGAATAACACCAATACCTCATTTTTAAAACAAGAACAACAAAAATAGACTGATCAAAATACTTTTTCCACAGGAGATATTGGCTACGCTGTTTGCCAAGATGACAGACTCTGTTGCTCGGGTTGGGGAAAATATTTCTACTTCAGGAAGTTTAGGCATCTGGGATTTTCCCTTCAGTCCTGATTCTACCAGCCAAAAATCCAAGCAAAGAAGTCGCAGATTTTCAAGCCTTCAGGGTGAATCATCTTATGGTTCCTTTCCAGTGAGAAAATTCTGAAGGTAAAGTTATCAGAATGTTTTTCAATTAATTCATTTATTATATTTATTACCCAGTGCTGCTCTGCCCCAGATATTCCCCCCCTGGCCAACTTCCTCCCCATGCTCTAGCAGCTGCCCACTGGGAAGATCCATGTCTGCCATTAAGCAAGCCCAACAGAGTCAGAAGATTTCGGACTTGGATCTGTAAGACCAGAATCCAAATCCTAGGGTGCAGTCAAGTTTCTGCTGTTTTGGTGTGCTTCACACTTCCCCACCCTTCATCTGCTCATATCAGCAGGGCTTAAATTCATTTCTGTTTGTGTACACACCCAGGAAGTGTGGAAGTGGGCGTGGATGTCTTTCCCCTATGTAACGGTGTTCACACCTTGGCTAGAGAGAATAAGGAACTGGTGGCTTAAGGAGTTTGAAGAACAACAAGCATCAAACAGTAGCATCTTGCAACAAAGTACAAGAGATATATGCATTTTGGAGAATGTTGCCTGAAAACAGATTAAAAACTCAGCACTGCAAACACAGTGAGTGCACACCATAAACAAGAGTAGGAGCACAGCCCTAATTTAGTACAATAGCCAATAGCATGTTGGACAGCACTCTCTAGAAACCTAGGAAGTTGCCTAATACTAGCTTGTATATTTGTCCAGAACCTAAGTCAGAGGTCTTCTCCATCACTTGCTATCTGATCCTGATAACTTGAGACATCTAGGATTGAACAAGGGACATTGTGCATGCAATTCATGTACTCTAGTCCTGAGCTATGATCCCTCCCCGCAATCTCTCTCTCTCTCCGTTCCTCCAGCTGAAGCAACAGGAGTAACAGCAACCTACCTCACTACGTTGTCCTGTTGCAAGCAGGTTCACAGCATCTGCAAGGAACGCCCCCACTCTTTAAACCTCTCAAGTTTCATTGGAATGGAGGCTTTTCTTCCAAGCAACTGTTGCGCAGGGCCGAGGTGACAAGGCGCTGCTCCGCCTAAGCACACATATATTCCCGCACACTTTATATCGCAGCGGTGAGAATCCCCCAAAGCGGGGACGTTGCCATGCGGCAGCCCCAGACCCTATCCCAAGAGGGTCGGAGGGGAGAGTGGATGATGACCCCACTACGCTGGCGAAGGCAAGTCTCGGCACGATCAGCCAAGATAGAAGCGTCACGGTGGGACTCGGATTTGGGGAAACCAAACGGGCGCGGATGCCTTCCAGAAAGCACTCCCTCTCCACCAGCCAGGAGGGAAGAATATCCCCCAGAGGGCTCCCTCTCCCAGCCCCCAGGAAGCCAACGAGCAGGCCAGGCCTCCCGGCAGCTCAGTAGCCCACAGGGGCGAGGCAGCATCCGCGGAGGAAGCCCAGCAACACGCAAACAAAAACACACAGAGGAGCAAAGCTCCCCAGGACTGTCAAGAGACGCAGATTTTGTCATCCACCGACATCAGACACCCCCCTCCCCCTCCCCCAAGTGAGGACCCCCCTCCACCCCCTCGGCGCTCTCTTTACCTGGGTCTCTGGCTCTTCCAGAAGCCTGGGCGGCCAGCCTCTCTCGCTGCCTGCCGGGCGTCACCAGGGGAGGCACTCCCGGGAAACGCGCTCCCCTGCGCCCCGGCGGGGTAGCCCAGGCAGGGCGGCGCCATCGCGCCCAGGGAACCAGGCGGCCTGCTTCTCCCCTACTGCTGCTGGCTGGTGCTGCCCTGGAGCTCCCCAGCCGAGTCCGCCCTGGATGGCGGCGGAGGCAGCAAAGCGTCGCCGCGGTGGAGCTTTGCTCAGCCTAATAACCCTTCTCCAGAAACAGCAGCCCGGCCACTCTCACGTTCCAGCTGCGCGGAGCATCCCCAGGCAAGCGTCACCGTGGAACGTGGAGGACAATGGCTGAAAGGCACCCAACGCGGGGGAGGAGGAGGCTTTCCCTTTCCATCGAAAGAGAAAGAGCGCGCCCCAGTCTGTTGGGCGGGTGGGGGCTTGTTTTTGTCTCTTTTTTGGCCGAGGGGTTTTCGGGGGCTGGCTGTTTCTCAGGGAAATAAACAAGCACCACCACCATGGAAAGGAATTGCTCTTAAGATCTCCAGGGCTGCTCCGAGTGAAAAACATTAATCTAGCATCTCCACACAGGTGGCAGCCCCCCCCCCCGTTTTTTCGTGCGGGATCTCTTGTGCTGCACCTGTTGAATTTCCGCTTTGTCGTTAAAGATATTTAGAGTCACGGCCGGAAAGAAAGGAAAGGGGTGGGGGAGAGCAACCTCTTTGTTTCAGAGCTCTCCCACCACCTGCAACTTTTAGGTAAAGGCACACACGTTTAAAAACACTTCCATACGATACGTGCTGCCCTGAGTCCTTGCAAGCGCAGCTGCACATTCGCCAATGGTGGACGGTGGGGGAAGAAATCGGGCACCTTCTTAGCATTAGCAAAGTTTTAAACACAAACGTGCCCACACGCGATAAATAACAACAGACTGCTGTGGTGGAGTCTTAGTGATGCATGGAGAGTGTTTGTGTTTAAAATATTGATAAATCCCATTTGGGTAGCTGACTGCCATTCATTCATTCATTTTATTTTGTCAATGACATGCCACTAGTGAGACAGCTCCATTTCCCTTGCCACATCTCCATCAATGATATACCATTAGTGGGAAATCCCAATCTCCCTTCTGTCCTACATTGACTATGAACTTGATTTTTCCTGCCTTCCTTCTTCTCCTTTGAGTTTTACAGTGCTGCACTCTCAGGGCACACTCTCTGGATTTTACAGAATTGCATGGGCAAAAACAAGATGGGACCCTGCCCTCAAGGAACTTACAATCTCATTATCCCAGAGATCAGGTGTGGATAGACTTGAGGCTTGCAATACCTACTTTCTGCAGGATCCAGCAGAACCCCAAGATCCCCAGACAAAAGCTTGGAGCCAAAGACATGCACTTAGAATTAAATTTGCAGTCTTCTGCAAATTGTCCACGTCTCTACCGTTAGGTACAGATCTACCTTCTTCCCACTCCTGCATGGATCATAGAATTGTAAAGTTGGGTGGGGCCATGAGGGTCATCTAGTCCACCCCCCTGCAATGCAGGAATCTTTAGCCCAATGTGGGGCTTGAACCCACAACCCTGAGATGAAGTTGTGGGTTCAACTCTACCAATGGAGCTATCCCAGCACTACTTATGGCAGAAAGTAAGGAGAGACATAAAACAGGCAGGGTGGGCAGGGAGGCGAGAGGAGGGGGAAAATGTGCCTTTGAGTATGTACAGCTTGGGAACAGGTGGAAACGAGGTTTTAGTGGAGAAGCCCAAGGCCAGACACAAAGAGGTTGGTGCTTGCAAAGTGTTGTGCATGGCATAGGGTTTTGGAGGGGCTGGTGATTGGTCCCAGCGATGTCTTTACTCCCCCCCCCCCCGATATTATATGTGATGTCATCTGTAAGCTGTGGGCATGGCTTGGCCACAATGGCCTTGTGGGCCACATGGGGAGACCTGGCAAAATTAATTAGGGGTGGAGATTCCCCTTTCCACTGATTTAGGAATTTGAATCCCATCATGCTGAAATGGAGGCACCTCTCTTTCATTAGCAGCGATATGCCTCCTAATAAAAAAGACAAGGAAGGAGGCTTTTGACACTTTTTAGTATTTAGATTATCTATGCCTATAAAAGCTGCATGATGGCCAAAAAAATCCCCAAAACCAGGGTGCAGCTTTTCCCAGTATGAGGACGCCTTGATGAAGTGTACTGCCCCCTGGCATTTCTCCTTGCCACTCAGCTGTTACAGACAACCCTAGATACTACCACAAATAAAAGCAAGATTTTTCTCCCCCGCCTGAGCTTGTGGGAGTCCAGTGCTGCTGTCAAGCAGTTTATTTCCCCTTGACTCATACTCATGGTTATTTATTTGCATCTAAAAAGCAGACCAATTAATTACAGTCTGTATCTTGGCTTTTATGCTGTTTCCCAGCATTTATTCTTTAGGGCAGCTGCAGTTTTGAAGTTGTTGTTTCCCCCAGAGAGTGGAGATGCTGCATACATAAGCCTCTCCCCCGCCCCACAAAGATAGAAAGAGGAATTCTTTCTAGTTCTACTTTCATATGAAGCTACTTGTGGAATGCTGAGATCTAGGCGCCGCTGCATCATCATCATCATCATCATCATCATCATTATAACAAGACTTCTATAGCATTTCATTTATAAAATCTCTAAGTGTTATACATTAAGTGGTACCAAAAATATCATTAAAAATAGCAATAAAAGCAGACTTTTTAAACAGTAGGCACAACAAAATGATAGAAATGATGATAAAATCCATGTACATAACAAAATTACATGTCTGGTTAGGCTTTAAGAAGCACAGCTGCCTTTGTGGTTGAAGTCCTTCTTTTTAAACATTGTACCATCCCACGTTGGGTGTTGGGATTGCTTCTTACCAGCCCTTCTCCTATGCCTTTAACCATGGGTAGGCAAACTAAGGCCCGGGGCCAGATCCGGCCCAATCACCTTCTAAATCTGGCCCGCGAACGGTCCTGGAATCAGCATGTTTTTACATGAGTAGAATGTGTGCTTTTATTTAAAATGTATCTCTGGGTTATTTGTGGGGCCTGCCTGGTGTTTTTACATGAGTAGAACGTGAGCTTTTATTTAAAATGCATCTATGGGTTATTTGTGGGGTTTAGGCATTTGTTCATTTCCCCCCCCCCAAATATGGTCCTGCCCCCACAAAGTCTGAGGGACAGTGGACTGCTGAAAAAGTTTGCTGACCCCTGCTTAACACTAGATGAAGAACTACACACATGAAATGGATTACAGTGGTACCTCGGGTTACAGACGCTTCAGGTTACAGACTCCGCTAACCCAGAAATAGTACTTCGGGTTAAGAACTTTGCTTCAGGATGAGAACAGAAATCGCGCTGCACTGGCGTGGCGACAGCGGGAGGCCCCATTAGCTAAAGTGGTGCTTCAGGTTAAGAACAGTTTCAGGTTAAGAATGGACCTCCAGAACAAATTAAGTTCTTAACCCAAGGTACCACTGTATATACATATAAGATGAAACCATGGTAGGTGTTTGTTAGGTGAAAAAGCAGACAGCTGGAAGAATGGCTTAATGGCAAGTGAAGGATGTCAACTGGAGACCAAATAAGAAAGGAAGCAGCTATGGGGAACTATCTTGGACATATGATTGCAATGGGAGCAGGAAACCTGATTTTAAGAAATTGTATTAAATTAAAGTAATTTGGTTTGATTTGTAATAATTTTGAATCATCATCATCATCATCTTAGATACAGAGAAGAAGCAGGACCAGGTAAAACAAAACAAAACAAAACAAAACAAAACAAAACAAAACAAAACAAAACAAATGGTTTTCACTGGTTGCCAGTGTAATTGGGAAGAAACCTCTGACTTTTGCATAGCTCAAATATAACCTAAGAACCACATCTGTGACTCTGTTTGCTTTTGCTTCTGGTCTCCCCCATCACTGGCATGTGGCCCTCAGAGTTTTACTCATTAGAGAATGCAGCCCTTGAGATAGAAAATGACCCCTCTCCCCTGGTTTCTTCCCATTCAGCTTGTGAACACTGGGCTCTCAATCGTTGCTTTGTCTGTGATCCTTGTGGTATATTGCAGAGGCTTCAAGAACATAGACATTGCTGCGTCTGAAACATGCTCTGTGGATTGACTCATACCTTTCAAGCATGTGCGACACTGCGGGTTTGAGTCTTTCTCCTGCCGCCCCTTATTGACACAGGAAGCTCTTTACCAGGTGTGTTCTTGGATCAGCCCACCTCTTCTTCTGAATTTCACCAGCTCTGTTGGTGGTGATAGTCTCTAAAAGTTGTCTCTCAGGACAAAACTGAATTTCTATAGGGAAGAGCTTTCAGTGCAACTCTGGTTGGGTAGCAACCAGTTTTCTGCAGAGAGTGGGAAACGTTCTTGGAAATAATATTGAAAAGACAACCCAAGTGATGGGTAGAAAATTGAAACTGGAAACTAGAGAAGAGTCCCCTTTAACAGATGGGATACAAGAGAAATTGTGTAACTGGAATTTCACCAGCATTTTATTTTGAAGTATGAGCCAGCCTGGCCCAGTTAAATTTCCACGACATATAAAAGGAATAGACAACAACCACAGGAAAATGGCCCTAAGAGAGTTTTCATTTTTATAATGCAGTTTTGAAAGCATTCAAGAGCTGGCAGAGCTTCCTGAATATTGCCTTGTTCGCCATGCCTGCCCCCCTCTCCACTCACCCAAAGCCATCAAGCAGATTAAAGTCCAACTTCATCCAAAGATTAATCTTTTGAGAGAGATTTCTCAGCATGATGAATGGAAAAAACATGGGTTTAAGAATCCACTCTCTCCACATGATGAGCTAAAATTAAGAAGTCCAAGACCAGCTGTTGGACAGGTAGATGAGATGAAGAAAGTTGTAACTCCTTTTGCAAAAGCAGAGAGTGACCAAAACTGAAGAATATTAGGGGGAAATCTTATAGAGCAATGGATATGTCCTCAGGGATGGAGGATAAATTTGGTTTTTGTTTGCATTTTAAGGAGAAACTACTTAATTTGCACTTCTCAAACCAATCCGCAAACTGAAACACAATTATTCTTTGAAACTTACATTTCCTCAAATTTTGTGGCGCAGTTGTCCAACCAAACAACATGCGCAAAATTGCATATATATTAGGGGGAAAGTGTGCACAAAACACATGCCTTAGTGAAATTAACACACACAAAAATGTGTTCAGTTAGAAGAAATTGTTTGCAAAATGTGTAAATTAGTCAAAACTGCACCTAAAAATATGTATATTGGGGAAAATCTGCAGTAAAATGTCGATAAAATTTAATGAGGTTTTTTTATTTAAATTGCAAAAACATGTTATCCTTCTCTACAACAAAATGGAGTTTGTTATCAAGTAAATGTGTTTAACATCAGGTCAGTAGAAGCCAGGACTACTTTTTCCCCTGTAATGAAGATGGTGCAGCCATTTAAGTGAGTTTTTTAAAGGGGAAACTGTGCATGCTAAGAGTATATTTTCCTTGGGGGAAAAAAGCAATCAGGGTTGGCCATTTGTTTGTGGGGAATATTTGCCCACGTGGAGACAGTTTTCATTGTAAATAATGGAATGGGTGTGGGTGTGTGAGAAATAAAGAAATGTTACTTGTGTGCTTCACAACATGGCTGTCTAAGGCAGATCCCCATATGTCCGTTTTAAGTCCAGCATCTAAAATAATCCAGCTGCACCACTGGGAGATGCCAGCATGGCTAATGTGCAGGTGTGGTGGATCTGTTGTCTAGCAACCTGAGTCTAGAGAGTCACAGATTCCTCATAAAGCAGCATATCTGAAGCCCAAACACTTCCATGACAAAGGAGCCCAAAGTTTGCAGTAATTTCAGAGAAGAAGCTACGACTCAATCTAGCAGTGGGGCAAAAGGAGAGAGGGAGGGATAGAAAGATGGGAGCCAAATCACCTCTCCGATTCTGAAAAGCCCATCAGAGCTGGGTTATGAAGGGTGTCGTGAAACCAAGCTAGACAGCTTCATCTCTGCCTGGTTTAACATTTAAAAAAGGAGGAGATAGGAGGACAGGCAAACAGCCAATATGAAACCCTTTCCTGGAAAGGCCTGCTCAGGGGAAACTGTATGCTAGGCCTAGTCAGAACGCAGGCAAAAGACTGATTCTCAAGCATGCACCCCTCTGATAAGCGAGCCATAAAGCCAGGCTGGCAAAATACGTCACTGCAGCAGCTAATATATGCTCAATAAGTACTCCCACAGCACAGGGTGAATATCTGGGATTTCCTTAACTACAGAGAAGAAGCAGTACTTTTTACTTTTTGTTATTTTTTGTGAGGGGGAACAGGATAGTTGAGATGATCTTATGAAAGGCTTCGGTTGAAATTGTTCAGTATCCATCATCTGTCTCAAAAAATAAACTAAACAGGGAATGGGGATGGGGATGGGCATCTCCCATTTCAGCAGGGAGGGCCTTCCACAACACCGAGGCCTCCAGGGAAAAAGCTTGCCTTTGCGTTACCACATCGTTCTTGAACAGGCGCCATGAATTGCCAACCCTCCGGAACCTGTGACTGGTTACCATGAGTTCCTTTCTCTCTCTCTCACCAGGGTCTGCGTGCTGCAGTCATAGGTAGGCAGGAGAGAAAATATCCTCATTAATTATCTCTTTTATATAACGTCCTGGAAGAACTGATTTGCATATGGGACCGAAGGCGTAGGCACTGTTCCATATTTAATAGAACTTTAACTTTTAGGAAAAAGAAACGAAACCACGTCACAACATGGGCAAAGAGGCTCCCACATGCTGCTTTGGAATATATTTCCTGGTTCCTCTCCAAATGTCGCAGAAGCCCAGCAGCAGAGAGCTAATTCATCAAAGGCAACGTGATCGTCAGAGAGAGGCAATCCCCTACTAATGTTGGAGCAAGGAAAGGAAGCTGTCATCAGGGACTGATTTTAGTAGGCGTCTTGTGCCAGAGGTGTTACATTCGGAGCTATTAAAGCCAGTGGGATTTGCTGCCAGCTCCAGTGGGCTGTAGAGTGAAGCTAGTTATCTTGCTAGCGCCATCAGCCACAGACACCTCTACCTAATGGTGTGAATTGCTGAGTTTACCTCCTTGTCTACGTCTGCACAGTAGCAGCTCAGCCTGTTCCTCTTTGCAACTTATCCCAACGCAGCACAAATCTGAAAGGAGGATTTTGCAGCGGGTATATAGCGGTCCATGTCCTTATGCAGGGGAAACAAATTTAGGGAGCCTGACCCTGTTTCGTGGCCTCCCTTCTTTTTAATTGAAAGGGGATATACTAAGAGGAAGGCTTGTCCTCGTCTGTGAGGGGTCAGCCCCAGGTCATAATCTGTGGCAGGGTGTGGCTGAGCCTGAGCCACTCACCTCCCCAGCAGGTCCAAGGGGAATCAGGGTCAGGAATTACCTGTGCGAAGCAAAACAGTTTAGCATAGTTATCTGGACAGAGTTCAGATAAGGCCTAACAAGAAATGTAATCTTTGAAAACACATCCTTCTAATGTCCCCCCCCCCCCGTAGGATAAACACAGATGTTACCAATCTTTTATATTCAGCACATATTTTAACTGCAATCCTTATGAGATCTAAAAGCCATTTAACTCAGTGGCACTTACTTCTGAGTAAAACAAAAAGCATAGGCTCAGGTTGCAAGCATATCTTTACAGCTGGAGCCTGTGCCTTTTTTGTTCAGAAGTAAGTGTGCATGAGACTGTAGGCTTAGATTTTCTTCTCAGGGTCAAAGTTAATTGTGGTAGATTGCATTATGTGTGCACGCATTTTCTTATCTATTTACCTTTCATGTGTCATGGATCCCAAAGTGGCCCGCATGTGTTTCCCCAAGCCCTGACCATATGCAGACCAGATGAGCTTGAGCATGATGGTGGCTTGGCTTGCTTTACTTTAAAAATAATCATAGAATCATAAAATTGTAGAGCTGCAAAAGCACTCTGAGACTCATCTAGTTCTTGCAGTTCAGGAATCACAGATGCCCAGCATGTTTGCACTTCTGTTTTAGCTGGCTTGGTCGTTGTCCACAGAATGGAAGATGGTAGAATCCCCAAGGGAACAGGCTTCAGGAACCAGACAAACTCCGCCACTCAAAGATGTCTGCAAATGTGACACGAAGCTTGGCAATTTTAAACTTGCCATGTGAGAATCCCTGGAAGATGATCACAGTGTTTGGAGACAGACAGTCACGTTGTGCATCTATAGCAGTGACCAGAGGAGGAATGACCACTGGGAGGAGCACGGTGAGAAGAAACGCCATGGTGCATCTGCAGCAGCACAACTCGACACCTTTCATCTGCCCCAGCTGCAACAAAACATGTCTCTCCCATATTGGTCTCTAAAGCCACAGCAGGTGCTGTAACTCTCCAGCGTTTTGAGTTCAACCCCAAAGGTGCACTAATCCATTGTCTCCCGAGACAGACGGATTCCAACAACAACTACTGGAATTAGAATCCATGCGCCATGAATATGTTAGGGCACAGCAATGGATAAGTTGCTGGACTCCTGACTCACATCATCCTCGGCCAGCATGGCTAATAGGGATGACAGAAGTTGTAGTCCCACAACAACTGGAGAGCCACAGGTTCCCCCGCTGCTCTATTGGGGTTAGACAAATGCCAGTGCCTGCCTGTGGGTTGAAGGGGCCTGTATTCCCAGCTCCTTTCCTGCTCTTCTCTGGACCATGATCAAAAGCACCTGCGATCTGCCGGCTCAAGGAGCGTGCGGGCTCTGTGAGTCTGGTCACGATCAATGCTGATTAATGCTCCCGCTGGCTTTCTCCCCAGAGAGCGGGAGTACATAACCATGGTGACTGAAAGCCTCTCTCGCCTGCCCTTTGAACAGAGATTGTTTCCACTTATTGGCAGAAGGCTGCTGCAGGCGAATTCTACCTGTTTTTGGTGAGCACACATGTGCCTCAAACACGGAGCCACTGGCTCGCTGTTTTCTCTCTCCACACAATTCTGCCTTGCTGTACTGTATATGTAATTAGAGGAAGATCACTAACGGCTTTCTCCCTTTTTTCCATCCAAAGCATATAAAGTCCAGTGACATCACCGATTCACTGTGACCATTTTGTAAGTGAAGGCTGGGTAAGCCACAACTTGCCTCCCTCTGAAAGAACTAATCCACTTCGATTTTGCAGCACAATGGGCCTGTGTGTCTGGCTGTTAACTGGAAGACTGGTGGTTCAAGCCCATCCAGTGACTTCTGTGGGCAGGAGTCCTGAATTGCTGTGGGTTGGACTAGATGACTCTTGGGTTCCCTTCCAGCTCTGATTCTTAGTCAAGTTGCAGTGCCATCCTTCATAGGATACCCTTGTATATTTTATTAAACCCTTAGCAACGCAGAGCATCTAGAACCACAGAATCAAAATTAATTCGAAATTCATTGCAGGGGTTCTGCAGCCACATTTTCAGATGGAAGCTTTCTGTGAATGAAATATTCTCTGCCGGAGAGTGTATTATTAACTCAACGTGCGTTGGGTTTCACAATATACTTTGCGCACCTATCGCTTCCTTCCTTTTTAGATCAGGTTGCTAGGTTGCATCCTGGAGACTGACACTGCGTATCTACATCTCCCAGAGAAGCTGGACCTGCAGCAGCTGCAATTTCACCAACTTCCTTCATCCGTTCCCTGCCCTTCTCCGATTGATGCAAACAATACAACTCCTTGGAGAAAGCCGGTTTTTGTTTTTCTAAAGGACAGGCCATTTTATGGCTACTGAGGCTGCAATCCTCTGCCCACTTCCCAGGAGTCAATTCCACTGAATACCTCTGACTAGGCATACAGAGACTTAACTAAGGAATTCAAACTTGTAGACTCAGTATGTAACCTGGCAACTCTGCCACAAGATGCTGAGAAGAAAACAAGCACATATCAGGCAGCTGTACCCATCATTCTCCCATCTCACCACTAGATGGTCTACTCTGTTAAAATATTTCTGATTCCAACAAAGGTTTCTGAATCAGGGCATCAAAGACTGGCTTCTGTGCCCAAAAGCCTTGCAGGGGCTGATGGTGCTTAGCTAGAGGTGGCCTCTTTTATAATTGGTGGCAGTTTTTTGTATGTAAAATGGTTTTAAAATATTCATTTGGCTTCATAACACTTCCTATCCCTTGGGCTCAGTAGCAATAATACCGCCCCTCGACACTAATGCAGGCACATTAAGTCCCATCGATGGAAAATGTGGAGAGCACTCAGAGGTTTTGCAGCTGCAACAACAACAAAAAGCCCAAAGCACTTCTGTCAGGCAAGAGGCCTTTCTAATGAACGAACAGTTTTAAAAATAATGATTTCGGGAAAGGAAATGACATGCAGCATAGCTGGGAATCCAAGGTGATGCAATGGATAGTGGTAGTTTTTGAGCAGGGGATGCCAACTAGTAAGAAGCTCTACTCGGTGTTGGGAACTCAGTAACCTTTAGCTCAAGCTACTTTAGAGCTGTTGCGCTGATACACATAATGCAATATGCGGCTCAGGATCGCGATACCTCAAGGACTGCCTCTTTCCATACGAACTTACCCAGACCCTGAGATCATCTTCTGGGGTCCTTCTTCGTGTGCCTCCTCCTCGAGAGGTCTGAAAGGTGGCAACATGAGAACAGGCCTTCTCTGCAGTGGCTCCCATCTGTGGAATGCTCTCCCCAGGGAACTTCACCTAGTACCTTCATTATACACCTTTAGGCACCAGGCAAAAACATTCCTTTTTAACCAGGCATTTGGTTGATCTTATTGACATCCAACACCCTTTTAAAATGTGGTTCTTTGGGGTTTTTTATTGGGTTGTTTTTATTTTATATATTTTGTGATTTTATATCTTGATTTTATTCTGTGAACTGCCCTGAGATCCCCGGGTATAGACTTCCGGGTTAGCACCATTGGCAATGGCAGAGTTCCTCTGACCGAGAGGAACCCGCTCCGTGAGAATCGGGTCTTGCCGCCGCGGCGAAGGCAGGGGCCCCTTAAAAATCCCAGGCGGAGGAAGCCTGGGAACGTGGGATTCAACGGGCACCAAGAGCGCCTCCCCTACTCGCGGGGAAACCCATTTTGGGGCTCCGGAGCGAAGTGGGGTGAGCGGCGCGGTGCTTCGAACTGACTGCTACTTTCACGGAGTGAAGCCGCACAGCTGTTGCCGGAGAGCGCTGACTTTTTCCTGTGGACAATTGGATTTAAAAGTAACTACCCATGAGAAAAGTGAAGAATTGGAGTTTTAAAAGTTGAATTAATTTGGCACTGAAGCGGCAAGGTCTAAACAGGAAGTCCGCCTTCCGCTTTTGTAAATAGATTGAAGCAAAGACATTGCAAGCTAAAGTCTGGAAAGTCATTTGTAAAGGACTAAATTTTCATCAGCTAAAAACACCAAACCCCCCTTGGAAGCAGGAGAAGAGGGGGGAAATCTTAGATTGTTTAAACCTGCAGGAGAGAGAGTAAAGAAAGATAAATTTCCACCGTCTAGAACCTGGGAACGGGGTGTCAGAGACAGACGCTTTGGGGAAGTTGATTGACTGTGAATAAAACGTTTTTTGACAGATAGTTAAAAAAGAGAAACATATTGATTCCAATGTTTCCTTCTGCATATAAAAAGGAATAAAATATCTGGAAAACAAAAGTAATTTTGTTGCTGGAGCTGCTTTCAAAAAGACGGATACAAACAGAAATTGTTTCCTCTAGAGGGAGCTTGTGATACTGTTGCTGGAGTCGATCTGGGGAATTTTACAGCTGCAGAGATTAAAGATTGTGGGAACCAGACATTGACCTTGAGCAAGAATGTGTCTAGAAGAAGTTTTAGTGCTTGCTCTTTGCAAGACAAGCGCTTTACTGGAACAGCTACATGAAAAGATGGATTTGATGACTGTTGCAGTTAGCAATTTTGGACAAACGGTGAATACCTACATAGAAACTACTCAGGAACCATCTCAGGAATTTGCTTTGACAGGGCAAGTTGTGCAGAAGACAAAGGAGGAGGTTGTTGCTGAACCTCAAGTAATAGAAATGGAGAGAGCCACAGCCTTGCAGGAAAATAAGTTGTTGTTTCTGACGACTGAACCTGGAGAAAGTCAGATTGGGAGAGATGGAGTACTGTTTGGTTTGGAGATGGGAAGCTGGATGGATCCCCCTATGCAGGGATGTTCCGACTTTTGGGATCTGGTTGTGGGCCAGGGGGAGCTTGGAGTTGTGAGGGCCCTTAACTTTGGAGGGACTTTGAAGCATGCCTTCAAATATCTTTTGGATTTCAGTGCTGACTGTGGAGAGTGGGCTGACCTGTCGAGAAGGGATAAAGACATTGTCAAGTTGGAGTCTCCCCAAGATCTACCCCTCAGTGAGAAAGGAAGGAAATTAAGAATAAGATCAGCAGAAGATAAAGTAAAGTGCAGGTATAAACATGAAGAAGACCTGCAGAAGGGACATGGAAAAGACTTAAGAGCCTTGGATAGAAGGTCACCAGGTTGATGGACTAGATGGAAGGAATAGAAAGGACTGACAAAACCCGAGACCAGGAAAAAGAGACGATGGATGAAGATTGGAAGAAAGTTTAAAAATTCATTTAGAGAAGTACTGTAAAATTAACGAGCGTTAGAAAAATGCTGGAATGAAACTATTTGGCTTTAGTAGAAATACTATAAGGAATTATGTATAAATAAGTTTTAAGTTTTAAGCTCTAGGGCTTTTTATGGTAAGATAAGGTTAAAATAAATTAAGGTAATTTAATGATAGAATATAGTGAAAGATGGAAAGGATTTGCTGAGATAATTAATAATTAGAATACAAAAAGGAGGTGTGAGGAGGTCGATGAAACAAGTTAACGAAAGATAAAGATTTGGGAATACTGGATTTGTTTTTAATTTTTTGTTTTTCCTTTTTTGTTGTTGTTGGTTTTGATGTATTGTGTGTTTTGTATTTTTCTTTTTTTCTTTTTATTGACTTGTATTGCTTAATTCCTTGTTTTTCTGATTATATATATTTTTTTCTATTTCTTTTCTTTTCTTTTCCTTCTTTTCCTTCTTTTTCTTCTTCTCCTTCTTCTCCTTCTTTCTTTTTTATTTATTCTCTGTAATTTTAAACTTTCAATAAATATCATTTTTTTTAAAAAAGAGATCCCCAGGTATAGGGCGGTATATAAATTCAAATTATTATCATTATTATTAATAAGAATATTGTGACCACTCATAAAACCACGGAGTTGGCCTAACCCCCAATGAACTGGTGGAACTCACTGCCACAAGAGAAGTGACGATAGATTCTCAAGCTGGGTAACAAATTGATCCACAGACTGCTACTAGTACATTATGGCTGCATGGGAGCTCCAGGTTTTGTTTGTTTTCTTCCTGTAACTCTTCTAAAATTGAGTTCACTCATGGGATACAAACGCAAATCAATACAAAAAGAAATAAATGAATTGGCTTAAATTAGTAACAGGCTCACGTTTTGAGGCCAAAAGAAGAGGAAACAGTGGAAGGCAGCTACTGCTTCCAAGCCCTGCTTGTGGACTCCTTGAAGGCCACTGGTTGGGCAAGAGTGGGCAGCAAGATGCTGGACCTTTCCTCTGATCCAGCAGGGCCAGTGTGGCGTAGTGGTTAAGAGCGGTAGTCTCGTAATCTGGGGAACCGGGTTCGCGTCTCCGCTCCTCCACATGCAGCTGCTGGGTGACCTTGGGCCAGTCACACTTCTGTGAAGTCTCTCAGCCCCACTCACCTCACAGAGTGTTTGTTGTGGGGGAGGAAGGGGGAGGAAGGGTTAGCCGCTTTGAGACTCCTGAAGGGGAGTGATAAAGCGGGATATAAAATCCAAACTCTTACGTTCACAAAAACAACCGGAAACCAAAACCAGATGCCCAATGCAGGGTTCCACCCAGCAGGCTATGGCTTCCCTCTTCCATTTCCCCAGCTCAACAGTTGTATGCAGGGACTACCTAAGGATCCACATTTGGAGAAGGGAGTTCCACATTAACACTCCAAATTAAACCACATGTTCTTCCTGCACTATAGAAGTGACCCTTAAACTGAGGGAGCACTGAGCAATGGAGAAGATCCTACAGCACATGGGAACTTTCTAAACCCAACCATCACAACAACAGACCCTTCCAAGTGTTTCTATTTTCCTGGGATGTCCCTGGTTTAGGGACGCCATCCTGGTTTCTTATTTGATCCCAGAATGTCCTGCTTTTCCTTAGGATGCCCCTACTTTCATTGCAGAAATGTTGGGAGGATATGGAGTTATCCAACTCCCGAGCCGTCTGAAGGCAATTCTGTATAGGGAAGGTTTTTGTTTTTTTTAATGTCTTAACGCTTTATTTTGCTTTTATATATGCTGGAAGCTGCCCAGAGTGGCTGGGACTACCCAGCAAGATGTGTGGAGTATAAATAGTAAAGTTATCATTATGGAATGGGGCGTCCCTATTATCATCAGGGAAAGTATTTTTGCCTGACGGTATAAAACTCCCTTTTGTGTTGGTTTCATTTTAAATCCCAGGTTCCACTACCCTGCGGCCAGCAGATGGCAGCAAACAGCTTCGACATGCAGGATGAGTCACTAATTTTTAAATCAGATTTCCCAAATCAAGATAGGCAGCTAGAAGACATAAAGTTCTTTAAAACAGAGACGCATCTATTTGGTTTGATTTCCAGGAGTCTTTTTTCCTTGGGGAAAAAACCAAACTCATTTAGACATAGGGATTTAGCTGGAGGATGGGTTGGAAACTGGATAAAATAGGCAGGTGCTTCAGAATACTCCAAACATAAATGCGTATTTTGGAGTCTGCAAATTTGGGGGGGAGATGATGCTTCTTGGAAATATATGCCTTTACTGCGGAATAGTGAAAAGTAGCAGCCGTCCTCAAACTCTTGCTTCATTGCCCCCCCCCCAAATTTCCAGTGACTATTGAAGAAGGAAGATGTAGAGCTTCCCTCTCAAAAAGGGAAATGTTGGGAGATAAATGCTGCTGTGCTGTGCTCAGAGAATAGCACTCTGCACATGCTTGAAAGTGCTCTTATGTTCTGTATGTGTGCCAGGGCTGGGCTCTGGCACCAAAACCTAGTGTTTCCTGGGAAGAGGGAATGGTGATTACACCAGTCTGGGAATTGTTGTTTGGGGGGAGGAGGGGGAGGAATAGCAACACGCAGAACTATACTTCCCAGGATTTATTCGGGGGTGGGGTCGTGGCTGTTTAGAGGTAATGCTACTGCTTCGAAGCAGCATGGTCCAGCTTTAAATGCACAAGGATTTGCAAGAATGATAATCAGCCTACAATTCAAAATTTGGATATGTTCAGGTTTTCAGAAAGACTGCTAGCAAACCCTGGACGTTTACGTGCTCAGGATAGGGCCCCCTGCTAGGCTCTGGTGCAGCAAAATCCAAGACATCAGACCTCTGCCATGTGAGCCTTCTTGTTCATTGCCACTTTCCCCCATCTTGCTTCTTATCCTTACCCATACCTTTTGGTTATTGCCTAGCAACCACAAAATGCAGTTATGTTTCTCCATGGATATAGCAGAACAGCCTTCCTGGTGAGGTGTGATATTGGCACAAAGTAGCCGACTTCTGATTCCACGTGACAGGGCAGCCCCTGAACCTTGGAGAGCTGTGCAGAAGCGATTTCAGCAGGCGTTGCTTGCCAGAATAGAGACATTAAGATATTTTGTGTGTGTGTGTGTGTGTGTGTGTGTGTGTGTGTGTGTGTGTGTGAGAGAGAGAGAGAGAGAGAGAGAGAGAGAGAGAGAGAGAGAGAGAGAGCTTGGGCCAGTCAGTCTCTAACTAGCCCACTTCACAGGGTTGCTGCAAGGATGAAAACACAGAGAGGGAGAACCATGAAACCCTGAGCTCCTTGAAGGCAAGGCAGGCTATAAATTTAATACATCCTCCACAACATCATAAACACATGGAGAGCAAAGCCACAAAGGTAGTGACTGTCCCCTGTTTATTATTTGACTATCCTCTACAGACCTACAATTGTGCGGAAGATAAGGCCTGCAGAGGGCTTGGGTTATAGCCTTTCTCTTTGTCTTTGGCACGGTGTTGGTTAAACTGAATTACATCACTAAGAGCTGGAGGGAAAGTTGAGACTTGGCTTCTTGTACAAGTTGTCCTGCAGAGTTTGCACAACTTCCCGCTCTCCCCCCACCCCTTGATGATAAAGGGATCCCCTTCTTTCTTCTCCAGAAACCGTGAGTCCAGCTCTGTGCGATAGACAAAAAAGGGGGAAGCCGCTTGGCCCAATGAAAGATCACACACACACATACACATGCTCATCACCATCCATTTACCTGACTTAAGTTTACAGTTCTGAACCTATGCGGGGCAATGGTCCACTGGAATGCACCCAATTTCCAGCAGATGTCAGCATTCTCTTTTCCACTCCTTTCCACAGGTAGTTTTAAGGAGACAGCTTAAAACAGAGCAGCAACATTTACTAATATGTTTCCCGACCAAAAAATAAATAAGCAAAAGCCATAATTATTTGTATATTTTATTCATAGTATAAAAGAAAAAAAAAGATCTACAGTATTCCCCAAGTTACATTATTTAAAAAAGAAAAGAAATAGAAACAGAACAAAAGAATTAAACAGTGCACACGAACAGCCCTTTCACCTTCGTGGATTATGTATCATACAAGTAAACAGGGATTCTTGGGGCATATAAAAAGATATCTACACCAGATAGACTTGTTAGTATTCACAGCACACACGCACGCACGCACGCACACCCACCCACATTTGAACACAAATAGCCCGACTTAAAGCTGAAATGACCTTATTTGTACCAAAACTTTACAAAAAGTAGCTTTATACTAGACTAGAAAAGAAGTCATGAATGTGCTTATTAAAGCATGTAAATATTAACCATTACGTGTGATATAAATAAAGAACAAAAAATGGTTCTAAATGTAGGTTTTGGGAGTGTGGAATAAAAAAACCTTGACTTGGGGACGCACAAAGTATTCCAACTCTGTTTCCCAATAATGTCCCTATATCAGAAGGAGCAGCAGGTGTGTGGGTAATGAGTAAGGTATTAAACCAAAGGTCCTACATGGAAATGGGCACCTCTCTTTTCCATACATCAATTCTCACTCTCAATCACCCCCCACCCCACCTTCTGCAGTTAACACCCAAGACAAACTAAAGAGTGTCGTGGGGGGGGGGGGAGTCAAAAGAAAGATACACTACTATCAAAGCGGCATTTCCACCAGGTTGCCACCGTTCCGTGAAAATGCCCCGTCAGTGCCAGGCACTTTGGGGATGATTTTAGACACAGATCATCACCCTTTCCATGTGTCACCCACAGTTTGTGCCTGATGAGTCCTGCTTTAGTGGTTACTCTTGGGCTTCCTTGCGAGCCAGTTTGTAAACCTCTGTCGGTCCGTCCACGTGGGTTATGGTGGTAGTGAGCTGAAGCTCTTCTCCGCTGTTTACTCCCAGGTCTCCTGGAAAAAATAAAATAAAGCCACGTTTCAGACAAAAGCTGAGTCTTGGCATGAGGAGAGTCACGGAACAGGCCTCCATGAGGCCTTTGGAAGAGAATATTCTTTTTGAAAAGTTGGTAGTAAGGGAACGCCTTTTTAAAAGTCTGCATCAAACTTTAAAGCAGAGATTTAATTCAGGAATTGCCTTTGAGAGTTCTGTCTGTGGCAGGATTTGGTACATAAGAACACATCCTTAAACTGATCAGTCCACACGATCAGTACAAGCCAAAAGAGGTGATTCCACATGCCATTTCTGGGTCACAATGATCTAGCCACAACTGGGCACAGGCAGACTTTAGGTTAAAGGGATCTACTATTTTAACTATAACTTTTGAGGTGAAATAGAGCCAGTTGTGAAATAGCATACCTCAAATACCAAACCAGCGTGGACTTAATCACGGCTTGTAGCCCTGAATGCTTTTGGCAACTAACTTTTTAGGACAGGCCTACATGTCACTAAAGGAAAAGTGGGTTTCTGTCTGAATACATGCTCAGCTCAGGATTTTGTTTTCTGTACAGGGACTTAACAGTTCTGTTACAAAAATATCAACTCTTGGTTTCCCCCCACCATCTCAGCAGCCTCCTTTAGGAGGAGTGGGACAAGGGAGAGAAAGCCTTTTTGCCATTGCCTTGGTGGCGACACTGCCCATCACCTGGAGATCGACCAGTAATTACAAAACAACTTCCACACACCTTACATTCAAAGAAACATAGGAGAGAGCCTGCTTTATCAGGTCAATGGCTCATCTAAGTCTAGCATCCTGTTCTCACCCAATGCCTATGGGAAACCCTTCATGATTAGAACAGGAGGCAGAATGATCCCCAAAACCGCAATATAGGTTTTCCTTGGCTACCCTCAACATAGGAACATCCATTAGCAGTCACAACTCCATGCTACCAATACAACTAGGCTACCAATGAGAGGATACCCAGACTTAAAACATACAAAAGCCCCCGTCTTCTAAAAAAAATTACTGAGGTGACTTCAACCCAAGCCACTGCTGCATCAGCCCACCGTTTGATTGCTCTTCGACGTAGTTTTTGTGTGAGGGAGCATACAAGAACATCAGAGCAAAGACGTAAAGATTCCACATCCCGTAGATCCCTGTGAAAAAGGCACTGTTCACTTGGACGGTGTAGTCGCCCCATTTCCAGCTGCCTTCAGTCACCTACGCAGGAGAAAGAGAAGGTAAAACCAAGTGAGGAACACAGCAAGTAGGAAAAACAACCGAATCCCAACCACACCCTCAAGAGAAACGGCCCTTTCTGTGTTGGAAATTGCAACTCCCATTCCTTTTCCAGTCCTCATTCCTAGGCGTGACCTTACTGGTTTGCTTTCTCTACATACAATGACTAGAAGAAAAGGAAACAGGGCCAATCCTATCTTGAACCATGATGGGCTATGTGGCTCAGGCGGTGGAATTGTATGCACCATTTGACACCTGCAGAGCTGGCCACGCACTACAGCCACACTCACATGATAGCTAGTTGTTAGGAGACTTCTATTCCCTTCACAGAACTACACTTCTTAAGAGTATCTTAACCATGGGTAGGCAAACTACGGCCTGGGGGCCGGATCCGGCCCAATCGCCTTCTAAATCCGGCCCACGGACGGTCCGGGAATCAACGTGTTTTTACATGAGTAGAATGTGTCCTTTTATTTAAAATGCATCTTTTATTTAAAATGCTTTTATAGGGCATAGGAATTTATTCATTTTTATTTTTATTTTCAAAATATAGTCTGCCGCCCCCCCCCCCCCCAAGGTCTGAGGGACAGTGGACTGGCCCCCTGCTGACAAAGTTTGCTGGTGGTCAATCCTTCTTTCCAGGGAATTCTGGGAATTGTAGCTGTGCGAAGGGAAAAGGAAAGGTCTTCAAACAACTTTCAGCGCCCTTAACAAACGGCAGGTGACGTCAACTGCAGCACAGCCAATGGCATGTTACAGTTTAAAATTCCCTTAACGGTGTTCCAAACTGTGATTTATCGCCACTGCAGCAAAGCAGCAGAGGTGCTGGTGCTTTCTGGGTGACATTGGCTGCAGTGTGTCACTTGGAAGAAGGAGCAGTTTCTTAGTAAGGGAGCTTCTATGCTTTGTCAGCAGCAAGTAAGCATGTGGAGAAGAGTGGAGTACCTCCTGTTTTGCCAGCTGGGGGCAGGAGGAGATGGATGGGCCCCATTTCAGGTGGCACAATGTGTTGTGCTGCCCCTGGAAGCAATGCAGTGTGGGTAAATGTTTTGTAGGGGAACACTTCCGGGCCCCATTCACTCATGCTCTCCAACATCTCCACTACATGGTTAAAGCTCCAAATCCAGGAAAAAAATGCACATGGTCTTGTCTCGGAAGAATAAGCAACCCCAATTCTGAACACAAAGCTTATTTGTTGATTCTAACAGGTCATTAGTGAAGGACCAGATGAAAGCCCTTACCCAAAAGCACCATAAAGTTTCTCCAGCACGTTTTAAAGGCCACAGCCCAACCACCATGTAGATACAATGGGGGGGGGCCTCTGCGGAAAGTCATTTTTAGGATACTCACCTGACTGACAATGAAAAATATTATGGTCATGGCTGCACAAGCTAATGTGATTAGCATCAAGAACTTGAATCTGAAAATCAGCCCCTAGGGAGACACAGAAACGTAACAAGTGTGTGTTTAGGGGGAATGTAGCTTCAAATATTTCAAAGATTACTGGGAAAGCAAGCAAGAGGGAGAAAGTCAGGTCAGCACCTTTAGTCTCAAAGAACTCTGCTGTCAATATCCTGATCTCTTCTGATGGGATAAGCCTTTGTTTTGCTTGCCACCCTTAAAGCTTTGGCTTGGGTGAGCATTCAACATACAGCATGTTTAACCCTTGCTGCCTGGCAGCATCTTGATGGAAGGTAAGAAGAGAGGGATATAAGATGACCACGGCAAGTGCTGGACATTTCATCCGGCACAGGGCAGGGTGGTGTGGCTTCCCTGGCTTCCCAATGCCGCGCACTGCTGTTGCCCGTTACCAATAAAGGAGGGCAGGTGAGCTAGCAGGGAGCAGCCGAATGGTTCTGCACTACGCTACCTGCTGCCTCCCTGCTCCACAACGGGCAGCGGCACACACACTGGCAAGGCATCACACTGAGCTCCCACATTGCCCTACCAGCCGCTACCAATGCAAAGCTTGAAAAGCATGGCCCAGGAATGAAGGAAGGGGAAGGGGCTCCCGGGACAACTGCTTGAGCAGCGGCTGCAGCACAATGGAAATCACTCACTGGGAAAGCTTATTCACCACTGCAACTCTTCTCTTTGTGAAATTCTGCTTTGCGGAATCCCAGGATTGTATTTTCTATGTAATCAGGTGGTTTTTTAGGGGGTGGGGAGAATAATGCCTTCAGTAATGTCCAGCATAGTGGTTTTTCAACCAGGTCCAGACTTGGCACTGTTAAAACCACCCTGTATCTTCTCTCCGTGAAGCCCTTGTTAGTGACAAAACAAGCTCCACTCTTTGGTTACAATTCACTAGTAACCTGATCAGAATATTGATGCAAAGTGGCCTTTTAAAAAGAAGACATTACTGCTCAGGCTCCTTACCTCATAGTGAAGCCTGCGCACTTTGCTCATTGCTGGGAGGCTGGATTGCTTGCCGCTGATATTTCTGAACACTTGAAACACCATGAAACACAGGAACAAGAAGTAGAGGCAGAGGCATATTCCGGCAACGATAATAAATGCCATCTGAGCAGTAAAGTTAAGTTACTTGATATACACACAGTAAAACACGAGGCGGAGACAGTAACAACAGGCAATTCAGTTGGCTTTGCGAAGTTAACACAACATGTCTCTGTTCTTAAGGATAACCTTGGGGGGGGGGGGCGTGCTCCATTTACTACGTGTGTAAAAATGAGGCAGAGCATACAGGAAGTCCCAGACCTGATGCGCTGTTATTGTTCCCCTTGGCTCCTGACAAGGCATTAATGTGGGATAAAATATTGAAAACGTCAGGAGGCTAAAACAACCTCAGTTGGAATTGTCAGCTCTATTCTGCTGGAACACAGAGAAGATGCTCAGAAGCAGCAGCCACCTTGCAATCTTAAGGAAAGGCCTGCAGCCTGGAGGGGTGCAATGTGGCCAGAGCAGAACATTAGCCTAGTAAGAATTTGGAGACCGTTTGAAAGTGCTTCTGGCTCAGGCACTGAGCAAAAACGAGTAAGCTCAGCAGAAATGTTTTTAGGTTCACAGGCATGCCAGAAAAACCAAATATTTGAAAATGTAAAAACAGGAGGGGAGGTACACAAAGACAAGTTTACAACAGGATGAGGACGAAAGGAGATCCAGAAGAACTCCGGGAAATTTCCAGCAGATTGGCCCCGACTCCCAATTGCTTAGTAACAACAAGCCTGCTGCACAAAAAGTTTGGCTGCAGAAACAAAAGGCATGGTAGGGAAAACCAGGATTGGATTTCTGCTGTTGTGCTACAACAGGTAAAGGTAAATGACCCCTAAGTCCAGTGACAGTTAAGTCCAGTCAAAGGTGACTATGGGTTGCGGTGCTCAGCTTTCCGGTTCATGTGGCCAGCATGGCTAAACCACTTCTGGCACAACGGGGCACTGTGACAGAAGCCAGAGCACATGGAAATATCCTTTACCTTCCCACAGTAGTGGTACCTATTTACCTACTTGCGCTAGTATGCTTTCGAACTGCTAGGTGGCAGAAGCCAGGACAGAGCAATGGGAGCTGACCCTGTCCCGCGGATTCGAACTGCCAACCTTCTGATCAGCAAGCCCAAGAGGCTCAGCGGTTTAGACCCCAGTGCCACCTTGTTGTGCTAGAAACAAGATTGCTGGGCTGAGAATGTGACCTGGCCCTTAACTCAGTATATGTTTGCTCTCTTGAGCAGGTATGGTTGGCACACCTTAAGGTTCAAGCAAAAATAACCCAAACAAGAATACCGTGGTACCTCGGGTTACATAAGCTTCAGGTTACAGCCTCTGCTAACCCAGAAATAGTACCTTGGGTTAAGAACTTTGCTTCAGGATGAGAACAGAAATCGTGCTCCGGCGGTGCAGTGGCAGTGGGAGGCTCCATTAGCTAAAGTGGTACCTCAGGTTAAGAACAGTTTCAGTTTAAGAATGGACCTCCAGAACGAATTAAGTTCTTAACCCGAGGTACCACTGTACCCCCACCCCAAAAGCAAGTGGATTCCACAAGCCTGACGTTTACCTGTTCCTGATTCAGTCTGCAAGCTTAAAAGCACAGCAAAGCCGTTCAACTTTTATCACCGCCCTTGTAGCTTGATAAGTCTAGTCACTTTAGTGTCCTCCAACTAGCTACCTGGGTAGACAACCAACAACATGCTTGTTTCTTGTTCTAGTAAGATCCCCACAGAAAGGAGCCTCTACAGGAGAATCATCATCAAATCAATTGCCAAATTCATGAAATACATTCAAAGGATACCGGAGGTGGTCCATAATATTTATGTGAAAAGTTCCTATCAGTTTGGCCATGTCAACAGGTTTTTCAGTATGTTCAGAAAGTCCCTGAAGAAAATGCAGCCCCTTTCCCAATACCCTATGACAAGCAAAACACACAGCTTTTGTTGATGCAAACAGCGAAAGGATACAGCCAGTTCAGTGCCAACATCTGTGGTCCAGATACTGTAGAACGGATTTTTTAATTGTACCCCTCTGGAAATTGAAAGGAACAAGCGGATTAAATTACACACGGCAAAGTATACAATAATGCAGCAATGCCCCTTGAGAACTGGAAGGACCAGAGGCAGAGAAACGCTCAAGGAGAGCTCTGTTGGTTTCATGCAAGCAAAGCTTGACTCTA
Source organism: Podarcis bocagei (assembly GCF_964188305.1). Classification (NCBI taxonomy): domain Eukaryota; kingdom Metazoa; phylum Chordata; class Lepidosauria; order Squamata; family Lacertidae; genus Podarcis; species Podarcis bocagei. The sequence goes on from NC_138129.1 coordinate 65,600,624, forward strand.
TATATTGGAAGATTTCAAAGAACATTTGCAGCTGGAAAAGTGTTCTGGCATTAATAATTTTCTTATTATCATAAGCCGCTTTTTAGAACTAAAAAAAAACTAAAACCAAACACATTAAGATTATGTGAACCCTCTTAAAAATAAAAAGTCTCCAGTTACCTCTCACACATGTCAAAGACAAAGAGGCAGAAGGCGCCCACAGCTATTGGTCCAACTTGTTTCCAGTAAGCGGAGAAATGATTTCGTTCACTCTGATCCTAAAAATAAAATTAGGAGACAACAGAATGATTTGCAAATGGGTAGTAGGAATAATAATAATTTATTATTTACACTCTGCCCATCTGGCTGGGTTTCCCCAGCTACTCTGGGCGGCTACCAACAGAATATTACTAATAATAATACAGTAAGAAGCAGCAGCAGCAGCAGCAATAAAACACCAAACATTAAAAACTTCCCTAAACAGGGCTGCCTTCGGATGTCGTCTAAAAGTCATATAGTTGTTTATTTCCTTGACATCTGATGGGAGGGCGTTCCACAGGGCAGGCGCCACTACCAAGAAGGCCCTCTGCCTGGTTCCCTGTAACCTCACTTCTCACAGGGAGGAAATGGCCAGAAGGCCCTCAGCACTGGATCTCAGTATCCGGGCTGAACGATGGGGGAGGAGAAGCTTGTTCAGGTATACTGAGCGAAAGCCGTTTAGGGCTTTAAAGGTCAGCACCAACACTTTGAATTGTGCTCGGAAACGTACTGGGAGCCAACGTAGGTCTTTCAGGACTGGTATTATGTGGTCTCGGCGGCCACTCCCAGTCACCAGTCTAGCTGCCACATTCTGGATTTAGTTGTAGTTTCTGTGTCACCTTCAAAGGTAGCCCCATGTAGAGCGCATTGAAGTAGTCAAAGTGGGAGATAACCAGTAGGAAAGAAACAATAATAATGATTTAACCTGTGTAACCAATGTGCCACTCACGCAGGTGAAGAGTAAGTATTACTGAAGGACACTTTGAAATAGTGCTAGTTCCTCAACACCATCTCTGAGGGTGAAGCGGGACTGAGATGACCCGGGATCCATTTGTGATGGCATCTGGCACAATTTGGTTCCCGATTGCCACCCCAGTTCCAGGATAGTTCAGAATGAAGCAGGGTTTCTACCAGCCCCTTATCCCAGACATCATTAGCAGTGGGGCTTTGGATGTGGTGGAAGCCATGTGGCTCCATCATGCCCTAACCCCGGCCAGGGTTAGGATTGCTCTGCCCACCTGATACGACTTACAGAATTACCTTCTCATTGCTTCAAATCCATGGACTAAAAAAACCCTCTTACATTCATCCTATGTTTCTGATTGCCCCCCTACAAAAAGGGGGAAGAAAACCCCCTTAAATATTTTCTCTGTGGCCAATAAAAAATACACACACACACACACACACACACACACACACACACACACACAGTATTATGCCCAGAAACGATCATACCCACCATCATATGCTCTCCACAGAAGATGATCCAAAAGGACAAAAGCGTAGCGTAGAAGATTCCTTGGCGAATGTCTCCAAATAGCAACATCCACGTCCAGTCAAATCCAATAGAAAACCACTCTACTGGAATATTTATGAAGGTCATAGAGATCCCAAGAGCAAAGATAACTCTGGAAAACAACAATGGTGCTTTCAGTGCTCCTTTCAGAGAAACTGCTGCATTCACCCCAATGAAAAATTTGTGAGGAATTTAATAATGTAGTGTTGGGGATGGGGAAGGAGAAATGCCAGAGGGGGGATGCTCAGAGCTCTGAGCAGAGACAACATTCCACACACACTCTCTAATTATACACTGGCCACCTGACTTCTTTTCAAATAAGCTATAACTTAATGCACTCTTTGTAGAGAGCAAAGGATTCGTAGCTTTGGTAATAGGATTCCTCCTTAAAGCAAGACTCAAGAGGCTACACCTGTGTTATCTATCTTTACTCACTTTTCCAGGAGTACAGGTGGTCGCGTCATCATCATGATCCGCCTCCAGTACCAAATCATGATGATGAAGATGCTCGGAGTAAGGAAGGTTTTCATTGCAAACCACACCTTCGTAAAGCCTCCGTTCTGATGGATACCCTGGAGAAGAGAGAGCAAATGGAAAACGCTGCCTTTCTTCACTTTCCCAACGTTAAGATCCATCTGACATTAACCACAACGCCTTGCAACAAACATCGTGAAGCTCAAGTAACAACTATATTTGGGGAGGGAAGAAAGCCCTGTGAAGAAGCCGAGCGCATGAAGCAAGTTCTTCAATTAGCCGCTTAATCATGAAAATATTGTAACAAACAGATTAACTTCGTCCTGGAGTGAATACTTTGAATAATCTTTTTATATGTAACTGACAAAGAATCAGAAGTAGTTTTAATTTCTCTCTCTTTGTTTTCTTCTTTCATTCTTTCATTGTTTTTATCTTCTTTCTTCTCTTTTCAGTGTGTGTGTGTGTGTCTACTCTGAGGGTCACTGAGGGAATTGTACACTCAAGAAGATAATGGCTGGCTGGTGAAAGACCCTGTGTGTGAGAGGCAGGAAAGGGAAGATATTGGGGTGGGAGAAGAGAGGCTGGGAGAAGAAAAGAAAGCTCCCAGGTGGAGCTTGGAGAGCCCACCCCTTTCTGTGTGAGACAAGAGTTCAAGATCTACCTTTGAGAGAAGACTTTGCACTTTGTTTTTCTTTCTTTCAATTTAGATTAGCTTTTTATTGTATTGTATTATGAAAAACATCAATAATTTTTTATGGGGGGAATATTAACTTCCATATCAGATAGTCCTAACAAGAGGATCAAAATGAGACCAATACTTAAGTCCCTCAGCTGTAATCCAGTCCCGGTATACCTCTTTTTCTCAATATCCCTTCCCCGCCCCCCGCCCCCGCTTTAGCTCCTTCAGAGACCTGTTTCTCCAGTGGAATTTGCACACTTTCACCCAAAGGCAGACGGCATGTGACAGGCAAAGGCTGGTGGCCAGGCGGAATTGCTGGCAATCAAGAGAGCCATTCCTAGCACAGCAAGTGACAAGCTAGTTAATGCAGTGGGGAAAGGGGAGGATAATAGCTGGAGCAATGACAGAGGGAGAAATCCCCAGGGAACAAGGAGGCTCTGAGCAGGGACAGCATTCCACACAAACTGCCTAATTATACACCGTCACTTCGTTTTGAAGAAGCTGTTAACTTCATGCACTCCTTGTAGAGAGCAAAGGATTCATATTTTTGGTAATCCGGTTCTTTCTTAAAGCAAGATTCAGGAAGCCCCATCTGTGCTTATTTCATTCATACTATAAAACTGTGGCTTAGTTCTCTTGAATGCCCATTTTAACATGAAAAAGAATCTTTAAGCAGAATCTTAAGCTGTTAACTTACCCAAAATTCCCTAGAACAGAGCAGTGTGCATGACTGATTTACACACTTTTTTAAAAAAACAAAGCAGGTACGAAAATTCTTGGGAGGTATCTTGGCAGGGTTGCCCTTTATGATGGGTGTGGCATGCCACCAGCACCCATCTTTCTAATGTTCCTATCTTATTCCATTCAACAAACAATTCAGAAGTTAAGAGTGTCCACTTTCCAAAGGCTATCCCGTACAAAATGTTTTGACACCCTAGCAATTACAGTTGCTTTTAAGTTTGAAGGGAACACTTACCACTAGACTGATATCTTTGATTTCACCAATTCCCACATTGATGCGTTCCCTTTCATTCACAGGTAGACGGATATTGATAAGGTAGAATTTGTGAGCAACTGTTCCAATCTCCATGAATGGAAGCACCTCACAGTCATAGAACTTGCCTTCATTCTCTATAGTCTATTGGAACACCAGGAGAGGGAACGAGACAATCGTCAGCACTGGTTTTTCAATTGCTCTTAAAAATGCCCACGTTTTATAAAATGGCAGGTTATTTTGGCTCAGGAGGGCAACGAGAGATGGAGATGTTTCTTTAAAAAAAAACCACAACCCACCCCCCTGCTCTTCCCATATCAGTAGCTTAGGCTTAGGATGCGTGAAACGTAATAGAAATACATTTAACTAATACTTTCCCCTCAATAATTTTGCCTTCCACAAATGGTAACTAAAGGTTCAAAAATCAGCTGGTACAACTATTGATGGCGAAAATATCCTTGCCGTTCCCACTTTGGGGGGGGGGGAATCATGAAGATCTGTGAAAACAATACATTCAATACATGGGAAGTCCAATGCCACATCCAAAAGGAGTGTAGGATGTTGTAAGCCATGGTTGAAAAAAAAGCATCATGCAAACAGTTAATAATAATAATAATAATAATAATAATAATAATAATAATCCTTTGTTGATTTTGCTGCAAACTGTTCTGCTATTTACTTTGTAAACCATGACGTAGCAGGAGAACTTGTTCATAACTTATGGACAGAGTAAAGTCTCCCAGGCAATAAGGGTACACTTTGTGTGCTCACAAGAGATGTTCTCCAAACCCCATTTTGTCTGAGATGGGAGACCGAAAGATCATACTGGAAAGCCAAAGTACAATCCCATGGGGACAGCAGTTATCTTTAGCAAATATCCTATTTTACAGCCTGATGAACACATATCTTGACATCAAGGGAATACCTGCTTTTCCAAAGCTCTTACACTAGCAGGTTCAAGAAGATTTTCTCTAACAGATACTGTGCAGGCAGGCTCTTGGAACAGTTTATCGCTGACTTTAAATTGTTTTTTTAACATTTTAAATAGCTCTTTGTTTTTACAGATATTTTTATTGTTTTATTTGTAAACCAATTTGAGGTTTTATTACAACCAAGTGTTATATAGAACTTGTGTAAAAATGGGAGAAAGGAACCTAAGTGTTGCATGTTTTTGAAAGCAAAAGTTACATAAAGTCTTTTGCAAACAATACTTTTTTTATAAAAAAACAACAACCCAAAAATCCTAGCGATATCCAACAAGAACCAGAAGGAACCTACTTTTGGAGCTCCAAATTTACATTTTAGCTTTCGGGTCTCAACTTCGTGTGCCATTTCTATCCACTCCTCGCTCATGTCGTCACGGTACGCTAAGGACACATCAAGCATAATTTCTGCATTTTCTTCTGTAAGAACAAAGCAATCAAAACTTGTTACAGAAAGAAGCAGGTAGAGCATGAAAAGCAGGATAAAATTATTATTAAAATCTGCTAAGTCACTTTATCTTGCCCAAGGCAACCCAAAGCGACATACAAAATTGCTCATTGGGGCGATTAGATTATACATAAAGATTACTTGTTTCTCATTTGAAAGAAAAAAATCCAGGCTGTTAGATCCATGATGCGCTGGGATAAAGTCTAATCCTTGCTGTGTACACGATTTAGAATGGAGCCCTTTTTCACAGGTCTACACATTGGCCTAGATTCTTACAACAATGTAAGCTTCCTGGGACCATGTGGGACTCCCAGGGGAGGCTGCAGCCTCTGTGCTCCTTCCCTGGTCCTGTGGTCACTGCCACACTCAGCAAAACCAAGGTTTCACTTGGCGTGCTGTTCGAACCTGGGTTTGCTGTTGAGCTGCAAAGTGGTCTCCAAGCTTTTCTGGGCCCTGTAAAGCCATAGTTTGGCTTCCCAAGTCATGCAAACCAAGTAATAAATCCTCAGGCTCTTAGAAACATTCCATTTGTTCTTGCTATTGTTTAGTCGTGCCAACTCTTTGTGGCCCCACGGACCAGAGCACACCAGGCACTCCTGTCTTCCACGGCCTCCCACAGTTTGGTCAAACTCATGTTGGTAGCTTTGAGAACACTGTCCACCTCTATAGTTCCAGCCATGACTCTTAGAAGTGGAATGAGTTTGTTTTAAATGTATGGTGTGGGTGTGGTCAAAATGTTCTACTGATTCTGACAGAATTAGAAACCCAATCAAGCGACTTTGGCACCCCGTAATTCTTAGCTGCCAGCAGGGACAAAATTCCTTCCTCTCCGCTACCCCCAAAGCAGGAAGGTACATACATCCTTGGGAATTCCTTCTGAGCTCTTTAATGCAGATTCAATCCTAGCTACCACCATTCTTCAGATTTCTACAGGAATCCTAGATGGCACATGCTTACAAACACCTGCACCTGGTTTAAATTACAGCCAGCCGACTACAACCTTCGCTGTCATTCTTATACAAGACCACAAATACCACTTGGATTTGGCATAAATATAATCCATCTGCAAGCTCAACCTTGTTACATATCGCCAAGAGACACTCGACATGCAAGAAGCTGCAGCCGATTAAGACTTCTAGTCCCAAGAGCCAGTGCCAAGCAGAAGACAATTGTTCCTCATGCTTCACAAATGCATCTTTCCAGCCTGCAGTTGAGAAAGAAATGTCTTTGAAGCTCTGCCGGCCAAGACATCTGTTACCGGTTTCAAAGTTATAATTTATTGGGATTACGTGGAGGGACGCTCATCTAGCGTGCTGGGAACGGGTGTGGAAGTGCTTTGTGGTTCAGACCATCTATTTATACAGTGCTTGGAGGTGGTTCTCTACTGCATGGGAGCAATGACATTTTTTTCAGGGCTTTTTGGTTCGCTCCCTCCATCAACCCCCCCCCCAAAAAAAACCAACCAAAACCTTCTAGATTATCTACAACCTGCACATTCCAGATTTAAAATGAGAATCTTAATGTCGAAGATCACTACATGAGTAATAGCTGAATACATTAAGTTTACTCTGATCTCTTAGCATGGCAAGATATAAGGGACAACTCTAAATGCAGGCCACACATACAGCATCTATTTATTATTATTTTTTGTAAATCTTAATAGAGGACAGTACTGGAGTACTGAAAGTTTTGCTGTTGTTTGGGCAAAAAGATCCTCAACACAAAACAAGACCTCCTCCTTGTGGGCAGAGATTATTTGTCCACCCTAGTCTTTGCTCAGTAACTAGATTACTGCAACACGCCCCACCTGGGACAGCCCTTGGAGGTTTAAAATGCAGCAGCCAAATTACTCACATAGCCCCCATTTTAGAACAGCGCCATTGGTTGCCAGTTCATTTCTGAGGCCAGTTCAAGGTGCTTAAAACCTTAAATGGTCCCCAATATCTCAAAGACTGTACCAATCCTCTCTGGTGTGAAGACAAGCAGAGGAGGTCTTAACGGAAGTTCATGAGGCAGCACCCTGCGAGAGGGCAACCCCTAAGTTGCAGAATTCACTTCCCGTAGAGGCACATCTGACTGCATTTTGACTGTATGGCTCTATAACTTGGCCTTTGACATCTGATACATACATATGTGTGTGCATGCGTGCGTTAGGACCCACTCTATTCTTCTGGTGGAAAATTCTTTTAACCGATTTTAATCCTGTATTGTTGAGACCTCCTGGTGAAGGACGGAGAAGAAATCAAACAAATAAATAAGTTAACGCCACTGGTTTAGAGCAGGACACCGTTTCTAAAATGGGAAGCACTAAGACAGGGGTAGGCAACCTAAGGCCCGTCCGGGAATCAGCATGTTTTTACACAAGTAGAATGCGTCCTTTTATTTAAAATGCATCCCAGGGCTTTTTGTGGGGCATAGGAATTTGTTCATTCCCCCCCCCAAAAAAAAAATATAGTCCGGCCCCCTACAAAGTCTGAGGGACAGTGGACCGGCCCACAGCTGAAAAAGGCTGCTGACCCCTGCACTAAGACTTAAAGCGGCCTAGCACGCTCCTGATTCCCCCTCTCCTGGAAAAGCTCTTCCTTAACTCCATGGTGCTAAAAAGTCCTCAAATGGAAGCTCCGTCTACCAACGTGAAGCTGTCCTTTGTCGCATTCTTCAGTCTCAGTCCTCAAGAGGAGGGAGAAAGGGTGGCTGTAGGGAGTGTTTAAAAGGCAACAGCAGCTTGCTGGTGGGTACCGTGGATCTTGTTGTCTGCTAAACCTTCTCAGTTCAGCAACTCAAAAGTAAAACTGTAACAGTACGTGTATTACAAAACTTTTACCTCAGAACCACTCATGTGTGGTCAGACAGCTTTAAATGCTGGAACATCTAACTGCACTACATTTGCCTGTGAAACAAGAGTAAAGACCAGCATTGCCTTTTTATACGAGACACTCATAAACATCCTTGATACATTTTCTGACACTCGCCCTTTTAAAAAAATATATACGTATACAAAGTCTTGCCTCTGAATTCAACTTAACATTTCGCAAAGCTTTCCTCCCTTTGCAGGTAAAGATGTAGTTTCAAACACTTCCCATTCCCTTTCTAGCTTTACACATTCAAAAATCTTTTGTTCACACCACATAGATCTAGAAATAGAGATGCCAAACAATGACAGGACTTGCAGCTAGTACATCCTAATCACATCATTTGGAAGTAGGAGAGAGCCAGGCCATTTCTGGACCCCAAATCATTCTGCTCACCACAAAGAGTGATCAGTCTTCCTACCAACTTCAAAGCTGCAAAGGTGGAAAGTTTTGAGTGGGGATACCTGCCACCTCACCACCTCCACAATCAGGAGAAAGGCCAAGAGCTGTTTGGCAGCCACACAGGCAAGGCCTCTGGGCTGCTTTGGCCATGCAGAGCAAAAAACACTACCCTCCCTCTGTGTCTTTACTGTTCTGAAACAGGAAAAGCAGGTAGGATATGACTGCAGTTCCCTGGAGGTGCACCATACTCCTTCAGGCACCCATGTCCAACTCTCCTCAGCTCCTTTCCCTGACAAAAGGAAGCAGGCAGCACAGAAGTGGCTTGGCATCTACAATTTCTTTAGCTTGGCCAGCAATAGCAGCCAAAAACTTTAGACTCCCCAGTCATTTTGCTGCATGTGAAGAGAATCCACGTGACATAATATATCAAATAAAGTATTTTTCAAGGAAAAAAGTGCCCCACCAGATCATGGATCATGCGGTGTTGACATCTGACCTGTGAGACATTGTTCATGTTACCATGTATCAGACTGGCAGCACCATCATTTAAGTACATGGATGATAACTAAAGCTAGTAAATGGTTTAGGATACCTACTGTATATACAAACTTAAGTCCTGCACAGGGGGAGATGGAGGAACATGAGGCCATTTCCACCTTCCACTAGTAGCTTTGGGGTGGCCCAATTACAGAAGCGAAGATGAAAGCACCCTTGTTTGCAAGGATATATAATCCATTATGATATTCTGTAAATGGACATAAGCAAATGCTTGTATGTGTTGTGCTTGCTGAAGATGGTAGCACATTCAATAGGATGGTGGAGAACCAAGAATACTCTCCAGTTCTCATTGAACAAGAAAGTGGTGGGTTATCAGATACAGCCCAATTTATTGAGTGCTAGATGTATGGTGCAATGCTGTGCACCATAGGGTGGGGGGGGCACAGCCCAATAACAGAGCAAATGTTTTGCAAGCAGAAAGTCCCTAGTTTGATTCCTGACAACTCCAGTTAAAAGTTCAAGAGCAGGTAATGAGAGAAACAAATGCATGAGATATTGAGAAAGCCACTGATAGAATAGTCAGTTGTACAACACAATACAACAAAGCTTTATCTGTTTGTCTTGCTAAGGGTCCTTTCTTTTCCTTGGTCAAACTTTTAGTGTCCTCTTCTTAGTTTGTTGTGGCTACTGCATTGTAGAAGCACCCCCTCAACCAATTTGTCAGGCGAGAGAGATGGGTTGACCTCATTCAAACTGGGTACAGTAAGAACTTTGTAACGTTAATAACCAGTGCTCAAGTTTGCCCGTTTCCTTGTTCCTTTCTCACTGCCTCACTTTTTCCTTTTGTGTCGTGTCCTTTGTAGATTATAAGACTGTAAACAGCACCAGTCTTGCTAATCAAGGATTATTATTTTTTGCAAGCCACTCTGGGAGGTCTTCTTGGCCTGAAGAGCAGGGTAAATGCAGCCAAGATGGGGATAACTATTCCCAGGCAGCATAGTAGAAAGTCTGTTTGGGACTGTGTGTTCTCCCTCCCAAAACGTGTGCATCCCCTCTCATTGTCAAACTTGGGGAACAGCCCATAATAGGAGCACATTAGCAGGACATTAACAGTAGGGAACTAGTTTACCTTGTAGTTGATCTAACCAAACTGCTGGTCTAAGAGCACAGCACCCAAAGCGTGGCAGGTGTTATTTCACAGAAGGTACAAGGCAAGGAGAAAAATGAAGCAGAAGGCCTTTTTAAATGGTTCTGATGTTGCTCACCCATGGAAAAAACCCCACCATCAATCAGCAGAGAAGGCGGCTAAGGCCCCTCACACTTAGGATTAAGGATTATTCAGGTCCACCCTTCTGCCCTCTGCTGTTTATTTGCAAAGTTTCAAATGCGCGCGCGCGCGCACACACACACACACGGACCTAAAGACCAATTCTGAATCAATGCAACCATACTCCTCAAGTTTCCTTCGATACATCAACCTACCCAATCTCCATCCCCAGGTGCAGGGTACAAGGCCACAACAAAAAGGAAAATACCACTGCTGCTTAAAAGCCAATTTTTCTTTTGCTCACACTTGTGAAGGCTCATCAGTGTTGGGGACACCTCCCGTCCCGATGGAAAAGCTGAAGGAAGGGTTTATGTGCCCCAGACATGTGACACCTGCTAGTTGCACAGGAACACTGCCAGTTCCTCAGGCTGATTCCTGGCTAATGGAAGTGGCAAGGTGGTATCTGGGTTGTGCCAAAGTCCATGGGAGAATTACAGCAGAAGCTGTTTGGAAATAACCAGGGAAACAGCGAGGGGCAGAGGGATGAAGTGCTAAGGGGAGGTGGAGAGAGCTGGAGTTCTGACTCGTTGAGAGGAATAAGATTGCTTACAAAACACTGGAGTGGCCTTCCTTGTTTCAGAATGAGCCTTTTGTGCCAGGCCCCAAACAGTGATCTCTTCTGGCTAGAGAACGAGAGAGCCTCTCTTTCTCTCGCCTGTGTTCCACCCCTTCCGATTCAAGGTCCCATCTAGTCAAATGTCAGGTTACTGCATACAAACATTCCCCTTTCAGAAATGCCTCCATTGCCTGGGTGACTAAGCCCTTTCAACAGCTGTGTTATTACTGGAAGATGGTCAATGTTATTCACACAGAGCACTTGTTTCATACGCCTTGTGAGAAAGGAGGCTTTGCTGCTGCAACAGAACAGGACTGGAGATCAGTTTGGAGATTTTTGATCGATCTCTCTCTCTTTTAAAATCACTATCAAGTTGCACAAATCGTTTGACATATTTCACTAGTTAAAAGCATTTGAGAGAGCTGGTAGCCACTTCCAAGAGGATACCAAGCGATTTCTTCCACCTGTTTGGCAAAGAGCATTAGTCTACTCTAAAACAAAAAGGTTATCTGTTTTCAGGTTCTGCCTGGAAAGGAATATGAGTTATTATAACGACATAGGAATTGATTGCTGCCCATTTTTGTACACTTTCTGGCAGGCAAGACAACACTTCAAAATCAATGGAAATTTGGAGGTTGCTATTAAAGTAGCAATCAATTATAGTCATTTAGGATTAACCAATTGGATATTGATGCTGCTTTAGCAGTTGAGGTGCCATATATGAAATGCATATTCTGTGCAGACTTGGGCAACTTGTGGCCCTTCAGAAGTTATTGGCCTACAACTCCCATCAACCTCAGCAAAACGGTCAATGGGAAGGGATTTCAGAGCTGCAGTCTAGCATCATCTGCAGGGCTATGGGTTCCCCATCCCCAATGTAGTATATACAACCGCCACTGGGATACTTGCCGTTTAATTCCAGAACAGGGATAATCAATATAAGCAACTCATGCCCTTTCAAGAGCAGGGGGTTGGACTAAATGGCCCTTGGGGTCCCTCTTCCTAATCTACAATTCTATGATCAAGGTAGAGGAGAGAGTGAGGAAGAGAAGATTCAGAGGTAAATGTGGCCAGAGGAAAATACAAAAGAGAGGCATGGCGGATTTAGGGGACCGCAACCTGTTCACCTGTACTAGGCACCGAGTCGAGAGGGTGTCGCAACAATGACTTAGAATGGAAGGCAAGAGGCAATTAATTTTGGCACTGCACAGGGCGCTGCTGAAATCTGAAAGCCCTAAAGTCTGCTACTGGTGTGCATGTCTGTATGAAGAAGAAGAAGAGTTTGGATTTGATAGCCTGCTTTATCACTACCCGAAGGAGTCTCAAAGCGGCTAACATTCTCCTTTCCCTTCCTCCCCCACAACAAACACTCTGTGAGGTGAGTGGGGCTGAGAGACTTCAGAGAAGTGTGACTAGCCCAAGGTCACCCAGCAGCTGCATGTGGAGGAGCGGAGACGCGAACCTGGTTACGAGTCTACCGCTCTCAACCACTACACCACACTGGCTCTCTGTGTGGTGGGTTTGGGGCTTTATGTGAGAAAGACTTGGGGTAAGGTGATGATCTCAAGTTAAGGCAGGTGTGGGAATGTGTGACCCTACAGATGCTGCTGGATTCCATGTCCCATCAGCAACCAGCCCTGTTAGTAGAGCATGAGACTCTTAATCTCAGTGTTGTGGGTTCGAATCCCCCACTGGGCAAAAGTTTCCTGTACTGCACAGGTTTGCACTAGACAATCATTATACCTGTGGTCCTTTGCAATCCTATGATTCTATGATTCAATGGCCAGGAACAATAGGAGTTCAGTTTAACCACATTGGGAGGGTCATAGATTCCCCAGCTCTGCACTAAGTTCACCATCAATCCTCCCCTCTCTTGATCAATATTCTTAGGGAAATGGGAGTGGCCCTGCCTACTGCCTGTCCATGTGAGTGCCAAGCTATTTCTCCTGAGGGAGTGTGGTTGGGGGGGAAAGGTTTTCTCGCTTTTGAACGAGGACCAAGACCAGAAGCTGCTGACTCCCATACACCTCAATCAATCAACAGCCCCCAAACAAGAGATTGTCTTGTCACAATCTGTCACTTCCACAAGAGCAGCTTATCCCCACATTTAAATACTAGCCATTAATTTGTTCACAGCAATTGTTGCAATAAACAGCATAAATATTTCGTCAGTGGAAGGACCTAATTTCCATAAGCATGCAAAACAAACATATCCCTCAGAAAGAAAAGCACAGCATCCTTCAAGGGCACCAATGTCAGCCTCCAAGATGTTTCAGTTACAGCATCATAATCAATCTGCATTATCTTGAAGTTAAAATGAAACCACTACAAAGATCTATTCAAGGCATCCTGCCAAGACTGGGGTTTTATTCCACTGCCAGAAAATCTTTTGCTCGTTAAATGATGAATTTGTAAGGACTCAACAATGCTAGTGCCTGGTTCCCAGGTTTCTGTGCACAGTAAACAAAGAAACAGTAATTAAACTGTGGTAAAACGGTGGCTTTTAAGGCACCAATCATCTTCATTTGGTGGTTCAAGCAGCCGAGGGATACTGGTTGAAAGAAGTGACTGGACTGAGTCACACAATGAGTCATTGCAGCCATTTTTATTCCTCCGGTGTCCCCCCAATCCAAGCATTCTATATATGCCTGTACACACCCTCTCTGAATCCGAATGTCAAACACCAAAATAACTCTGCCCACCAGGAAACAATTGGAAGCAAAGAATTGCAGCAGACATCTTGGGTCTAGCTTTCTGGACTGCATATTGGGATTGCCCTGCCTCTCCTGAGAGGGAGAAAAGGATGGATGTTCAAAAGAAGTCAAAAGCCAAGTCAGTAAATTACTATTGAGGCAACATGGAGACACCAGAGAGCAAAAAATGTTTGCAGACCATTACAGGTATCCCAGTGAGTTCAAAGAAGGCATCCTGTGGGTGCCGTAGCCCTTCTTGTGGCATGTAAAAACAAGGGGCCACTGAATTAGTTATGAAATTCATGAGCACAATTTTCGGTGCAGAGCAGCAAAAGTGTTCAAAGGTAGAATTTGAAGGAGCCAGCACTTCAGACCATATAGGCAAAGCATTAGTGGCTAGGGAAATGCAGCCAGATGGGCAGGGTATAAATAATACAATTGTTGTTGTTGTTGTTGTTGTTGTTGTTGTTGTTGTCGTCTGTGCAATAGAGCACATGTCTGCACAGCTAAGTTAAAACGGCTTAACCAAGACAGTTGCCCCGCACTGAACACATCCGGGAACTGTAAGGAGCCAATATTTTACATAGCACTCATTTTCTAATCGCAGCCCACAAAGCCAGTCAGTCGCACCCCCTAGTTACAGATGGCAGAAGCGCTCCCACTGCCCCTGGACCTCTTTTGAAGCAAGCGGCTGCTGCGAAGCCGGGCGGGGGGTGGGAACACCTGCCCCAGCCACCCCGCTTCGGAACGCTGCTCCAAAGCAGGGTGGGGGGGCGGGAGCACCTGCCCCAGCCGCCGGGCTTCGTAGCGCTGCTGCGAAGCCGGGCGGGGGGGTGGGAACACCTGCCCCAGCCACCCCGCTTCGGAACGCTGCTCTGAAGCGGGGGGGGGGCGGGAGCACCTGCCCCAGCCGCCGGGCTTCGTAGCGCTGCTGCGAAGCCGGGCGGGGGGGTGGGAACACCTTCTGAAGGCGGGCGGGGGGCGAAAGTCTTTGTCCCCCCCTGCCTGCCTTCCCAGGGGCTTTTAAATCGCCCCGGACAGCGGAGAAGTCCTCCGCTGTCCGGGGCGATTTTAAAATGCCGCCCGCCAGCATTTTAAGATCGCCCGGACAGCGGAGAAGTCCTCCGCTGTCCCAGGGTTTTTTAAAATGCTGGGGGTGAGAAGAAAAGCCCTTGTCCCCCCCCCCCAGCCTTCAGAAGAGGTCCGGGGACAGACTGTCCCCGGACCTGGTCTGAAGGCGGTTTCCCTAGGAACGCATTAATTGATTTTCAATGCATTCCTATGGGAAACCGTGCATCGCAAGACGAAAAAACCGCAAGACGAAGAGACTTGCGGAACGAATTAATTTCGTCTTGCGAGGCACCACTGTAAAGTGTCACCTGCCCACTGATGAGGAACAACAGAGGCAAATGGCTGCAGTGGCTCGAGGTGAAACAGCTGGGGATGGTTTTATACAGTTAAAGGCATGACCAAGTATCACCCAATGACAGTACAGTAGTTTAGTAGGGGTTGGGAAAAGGGGAGCATTTGGAAGAATGAATTCTATAGAAATCAGGAAATCTGCTAGAGTGAATTCTGACCTGGAATCAGGCCAGTCTGTATACTCCTCCTCCGTCTAGAAATGGCAAAGCCAGGGCAGAGCTACAGTCACTCAAATTAGAGCAGGAAAACCAAGCCAAGAATGATCTCACAATGAATTTCACCTTCATGCTTCTCCTTGATTACAGGAGAAAACTACACTTGTATTATTTTTTTCTTGGTCACCAAGACAGAAAAGAAAAAGCTATTTGGGGCTGGTGAGGTCAGATCAGTGTGAATAAGCTCTTCCTCCCCCCGCCCCCCAACATTAGCAGCCAACTCCAATCCACCGATTTAAAAAAAGGGAGGAAAGACATCAATCATCCTAAGACTCTATCTCCTTTGCTTCCACACATTTCTTGCCAATGCAGAAAGGAAATCTCTCAGGATCGCTGTGCTTGTCAAACTGAATGAAGTCTTTACAAACTGAGTGGAAATGCTGCTCGTGGAATTATAACTCGACTAGAATGGGTGATTCCAGCAACTTTCCACATGTTATGCACAATGTTTAGAACTAAAATAGGCCAGCCTTAAGATCTGCGACACTGCCACTTATATATTAAGGAAAATGTAAACTTGATTGCTGCAAGTCACAAAAGCGGCATGACAATCTACTATATGATGTTGTCACATATGCCAGGACAACAGTTCAAAACCACACAACTAACACATCTATCACGACAGCTTCCACAAGCACAGACTTCACAGTAATTTTCACAACAGCGTATTATAATGCAATCATATTGCATTCCTAATTTCATAGGAAGCAGCCTGAACCCAATCACGTTGCTAGATTAAATTTTGTTTTTAAACAATCCCATCATACAATGATAAGTGGCACAACATCTGAAGGGAGCATCTTCTGCTTGATTTTGCCCTTGCAGCAGTCACTGTTGTGGTGGAGAATCAATGCCTCTCTGGATGTCACTCAACTCCAGCTCCCATCAGCCCCAGGTAGCATGGCTAATGATCAAGAATTATGACAGTTGTAGCAACAAGTGGAGGGCCACAGGCTCCCCATCCCTCTTACTGCTTCAAAGCAAAAGATGAGGAGGACTTTGATCTCCTCATACTGCTACCCATAAACCTTCCCATTGGCATGAGCATATTCTGGAGAGGAGATGAGCTCTCTCCTTGTCCACTGCAGGACTTTTTAAAAGGGAAATTGAGAACCGCCCAGTGGTACATGATTGTAATCTGCGTGCCTCGTGTGTGTGTGAATACAATACTTTCTTGCTTGGAGTCACATTCCATGACATTTAGAAGACAACACAGATTTTCCAGTTCTGAGGATTTTCTCATACCCTTAACACCACTACCACAGAAGTGTGCTATCATCAAGCTTCAAGCAAGACATGTCATGAACTACCAAGAGCAACTGCAGAGTCTGTGAAAAGTGTTCTTGGCAAGGGAAGGAGAAACTCATTTACTTTCACCTTGTTCTCAGTCACTTTTTACATCACCAAACATAATACAACTTTTGCATCACTTGAATTTCTGAACTGCTTAAATCTTTTCGGGGAGGGGGGGATCACAAACAAATGTTGTTTTCTGAGCTATTTTAAAGGAAAATAGGCAAAAATGACACTGCTGCCATGGGTTGCCATACATCCAGATTTTCCTGGACATTTCACCAATTTCCACACAGACATTGCTTCTGACTACAATATTCCAGGCATGTCCGGGAAATTCTGGATGTATGGCAACCTTATCTTTTCAGAACCGTCTTTCCCCCTCACTGGAACTAATCCATTTTGAGTCTGGCTGCCCATTAAAATAAGCCCTGGTTCACTGCAATCCACGAGTCAGAAGGGAGCCCATGTGGAAATGGGTGAGTGAAGTTGTCCTAGGTAACCTTCTGTCTTGCCTTAATACAAGGAGCAGAGGACGGGCCTTCGTTCTCCTTTACCACTTTCTTTTAAAACACACACAACGTACCCACTCAGTCCGACTTACATCAATACTCTTTTTCAAGTTACTACATTAACTATGTAAACAACAATTCTTCCAGGTACTTACTAATTTGGTTGTCAATCTTGAAAGCAATGTCCATGTGCAAAATGTAGACCATAAACTGGAACCAGGGGCTCATCTCCCTGTGGGGGAGCGGCATGTGAATTGAGAACACAATATCGTTGGCTTCGATTTGCCTGCTCATCGCTTCATCAAAGTCTCTGATTTTTTCGCACTGGTCAGGTCCCCAGGGCATAAGCCACTTGCTCCTGTGGTGGTTTTTCCGGACATCTATGCACTTTATTGCCACATAGGGCACAGCTGCAGTGGGACCTGGAGCTGAGGAGAAGGGGGAAAAAGAAACACAAAAGAACAGTTTATAAACTGTATTACTAAATAGTGCCAGCAGCATCTGAAGCTGAAAATTTAGTTACTCAAACTCATGTGAACACCTGCAGAAGATCTAGAGGAATGGAAGGTGAGGATGCAATTATGTGCCAGAGGAATGAAGACAATATTGAACCCCATTCTTGCTTTCCCTCTCCTTAAATTATGGTGCATGTGGCCCTCCAGGCCCCTATCTGGCCCTCACAACTTTCCCCAGCCCTCACTTCTTACTGGCTCTGCTTTGCCCCTCAAGTGTTTTTGCCTGGCTGGAATGCTTTCTTGAACTGTGATGTCTCTTGCCTGAATGGAAAATCCAGGGGGGGGGGCATGTTGAAACCAGCCTGCTGTACAAAGGCAAGAGAGAGCGCAATACTGTGTCACTTCAACACTGCCATTTTGGTTGTTTCGTTTGGATGGTGTCAGTTCCAAGGAGAGCAATGGTCTAGAGAAGGGTCTTTCCAAACTTGGGTCTCCAGCTGTTTTTGGACTACAATTCCCATCACCCCTGACCACTTATCCTACTAGCCAGGATTGACAGGAGTTGTAGTCCAAAAACAGCTGGAGGCCCAAGCTTGGGAAACCCTGACCTAGACCGGGATGGGAATGCAGGAAACTACCTTATAGCAAATCAGACCATTGGTTCATCTGTACTGTCTACACAGATAACACCTATCAAGAGAATCTTTCCTAGCCCTACCTTGAGATTCCAAAGACTAGCCTGGGACCATCAGCATGCAAAGCACGTGCCCTTCCATGGCTGTAGCTTGTGTCCCAGCTATGTGGGTATAGGCTGCAGCTGGAAAGCAGCACTCCTAGCTACTGGGTGATGGCACTAACAGTACTTCTGGGAGAATGCAACCCCATCAAGAATAGTCAACTGGTCAATTTACCAAACTTAGCAATTGCTCACTCACAAAGCTTCTGTTGTCTTGTCAGGATTCAGCTTCAGTTTACTAGTCCTCGTCCAGCCCTTCATCTACTCCACAAATCAGTCCATGAACTGCATGGTCTCACCAGGTTCAGATGTTATATAGAGAAGTGAGTGCCATCAGTGAACTGGTGACACCTTGCTCCAAATCGCCTAATGCCACTCCCAATGGTGTTAAAGAGTGTCTGACACACATGCAAAAGATCCATTCAGTCACATGTAACAGCTTTAAGTGGGTTTTAAAAAGAATTTGGGACAATATGGGACCCTGAGGCCACACTGCAAATGGTCCTGAAGGTAGGAACAGAACCACTGAAGGACAATGCCAGCAAATTCCATCTGACAGAGCTGGTCTAGGAGGATATGGTGGTTGATGGTATCAAAAGCTACTAAGAGAAAAAATAGCAGGGTCACAACTCCTCCTGCCCCAATAAAGACCATCCATCAGATCAACCAAGGCCAATTCTGTCCCAAAACCAGTTCTGAAGCCAGAATCAAGTTAGTCAACAAAACCTGCATCTTCCAACAATGTCTGTACTTGTGCTGCCACAGTACTCTTTCAGTCACCTTGACCAAGAAAAGAATATTGGCATTTTATTGTAGTTTTATATAGGCAATGACTGTTTGTGCAGGGGTTGCATTCCTGACCCCCATGCACATTGGTGGAGCATGCATAATCCCACCCCCTTTTCCAGCCACATCTGGGTTACGGCAATATGCACGTGAAAGGGCACACGTTCTCGGAATGCATGCAAAATGGGAGTTGCCTGTATTTCGTAATCTAGTCTGATTCGGTGAAGAATGGAATAGAATAATATAAATAAAACAGGGTGCAGCAGAAGGGGAGAAACAACATGGGAAAAGGAGCGGGAAATCAACAAAAATAAGAGAAAAGTTGAAACTGTGTTGTGACTGTATATGTTAAAAATGTTGTATTTTGGAATCCATGCATGGAGTAGCCAGCATCAATGCTTTTGGTCAGTCTCCTCCAAAAAAGCTCAACAACTCTTGCTTAACAAACAGCTCCATATCCTAAACCAGTGGTTTTCAACCAGTGTGCTCCCCAAAGAAAGTTCAACAACTCTGGTCAATCCAATGGGTAGATCATTGTCTGCTTATTTATAGTGGGAGTAGATTGCAGTCTCTAGGCCATGCCATGCTCCCAATAGGCCATGGTGAAAGAATGGCCATGAAAAGAAACTCAAAATACTGCTGAATCTATGCCAGTAATAGACCTTTCGGGATGGGATTAGAGGGATTCTGCTATAGTTGTGTACAGAAGATAGCTGCATAGCTCTCAAAAAGTCGGCGGCAGTGAATGGCTCCACACATCCTGCCTTTTGTTTTGCCCCATGGAGCACACACTTGTATCAGTAACTCTGGTCAATTAGCTGGTCATATGAGCTTCCTAATCCTGCGCATCAAGCAATGACTTGCTCCAATGAACCAGACCAGAGCATATTCTTGTGCTTCTGGCCCACCAGAGAGAGGGCTATTCCCTTTTGATGCTGGATCACATAAAATTCTTTCCAAAGCAGGATGTGCAAACCACTGAGCAGCTGGTGCTTCACTGGATCAGATATGCTGTAATACAGACACATTTCCATAGTCAAGGGTCCATCGATTTTGACTCGGCTCTGTACTCAGCCCTTATTAATGGCTCCCAACGATCCTTACCGCCTACCAAGCCTCTGGCATGCAGGGGACTCGGGGAAGAGGCCAGGATCCTGTGTCATGCAGAGCTGCTCAGCAGACAGTAGAGGGACGAGGCCAAAAGCCCAGAGGGCAGCGCAATGTGTGAGACCTCCCCAGAGTCATCTGAAACTGGGAGAAGACTCCAGGGAGGGAATCCGCCACTGAGCATGCTGGCAACCACAGATTTGTGGACACCTGTACAAGGTTGCTGCCTTTTTTAAAAAAAAACAAAACTACATTTTATTTTGTTCATAAAGATCAATGGCAGGCAGGGAAAGGATAAGCAAAGTCTCCCAGTATTTAAGCCACAAGCCCATAGGTCATTCAACTACTTCAGAAGCAAAGGAAGTCTGCAGGCTGTTAGCCGACCATTCCTAAAGCCACACACATGGCATTGCAGATTATGCTAAATGTCACAAGCAAATTAAACCATAGCACAAGAGTATTCTGGTAAGGTTCCTATTACTGTGTGTATGAATCTCCAGGCTTAATTTTTAATATGCAGGGATGGGGGATTAAAAGCACATTCCCCCCCCCCCGCACTTTCCCCAAAAAGCATCCTCTCAGGCTGGGGGGCGGGGGAGAGAATGCCCAGTAATTGCTTTTTAAAGAACAAAGGACTAGAAAAGTGAAACAAAACCAGATTCCAGTCCTCACCGGCCTCTTCTCTCAGCCCATTCGTCCGTCCCCTGCAATGAAATCAGTCCTTTAAAGCAGTGTTCCCCAACCTTGGGCCTCCAGCTGTTTTTGGACTACAACTCCCATCATCCCTCGCTAGCAAGACCAGTGGTCAAGGATGATGGGAATTGTAGTCCAAAAACAGCTGGAGGCCCAAGGTTGGGGAACACTGCTTTAAAGCACTGGTCTGATTATTTGTAATGGGTTTCCTTACGTTCCTGCTTTCCCTGCTATATGTCCAACTGCAGCAAATACCTAGCATAAAACCACAATGCAAAAAATATTGCTTAAAGAAATATCTGTGTCCTGCTTGGCACAAAACCGAAGCACAGCACTCTCTTCTCCCGAGCTTTGTTCCGCATCATGCTTTGCAATCCCGTTCACCGACTCTGCTGCCATTCCAAAGACATCCACCACCACCACCTTTTGGCTCAACACTTCTTTCCTACTGTACGGCGCTGAAGCCAGCTCTGTCATACATGCCAAATGATGATGATGCTTGTCTACTGTACCACCTCCAACAAGTCAAGAAAATATGCGAGTTACCGCTTCTTCACAGTTGTTTAACTTTATTTGGAAAGGCACCTTTCTAAGTCCACAGCTCCCTTGGCCAACTACATTCTTTCTGCAGCACCCCTGAGAGGCTCAGGAGCCCAGTTATGCCACCCCTTTCCTGCAGAGCTGGCAGCTTCTCACCCTTTTTCAAACACCCTTCCTTGCGGAGTGTTCCCTCAGCCTCCTCCCCTCTCCCCTCTTCTTGGGAGTCCTCTGGGCAGCAGCTTAGCTGCCCCCCTACCCCAAAGACAGGTGCCTCCTCACACAGCCCCACAGTAGCCTGGGAAGCCCCCCCTGGCCAGCCCCAGAGGCACCATTTGCCTGGGGAGTAGCCAGGACTGCTGCAACAAACAGCAGTGCAAGTCTTTGGGAGGCAGAGACGCAAGAGGGCATCAGAGGAGGGAGGGAAGAAAAGAGGGACAGAGGCCAGTGTTGACCAGGCACCCCAATCATTCAAGGCACCCCAGGGTGCCACGGCCCCCAGTTGAAAACCACTGCTATGGGCCACAAGTTTAAAACAGTGTTAAAGTTATGGCAGGGTATCTAAAGTCCTGCTGAGTTCATGGGTAAGAAGGAGGGGAGGCAGAAGGAGGTGGTTTTTTTTGCAGAACAGCATTTGTTTAATTGAGAACTGTCTACTTCAAATACAAAGACCTCACAGAGTATTTTATCTGAAGAGCTGTGTCTGGAATGTCTGGCTCTTCTCAAAGAGTATTGCTTGAATTCAAGCCATTCATGCAGAATGGTGGCTGTAATGTTCCCCTTTAGATGTTGGGGGATTTGTTGGGCAATACAAAAAATAAAAATAAAAGCAAAGTGGGTGGAACAAAAGACCTCAGGGGCGAAAAAAAGAGTCTGTTGAAGTTTGGACCAGATGTCCTTTAAAACACAGCACGATGACAGATAAAATCTGGGTGACAGTCAACTTGAGCATCCAACTCAGAGATGCTCTGTTTAGTTCAACCTAGTTTCTGGCATTTTATATGTTTGGCACTATCGGTTGAACAAAACATAACATTTACTAAATATTTTATTTGTTTACAAAATTATTAACTTGGGTACTTTTGTAAATAAATACTTAAGAACAAAAACTTACAAGTGAGAAGCTACAATGTCAGAGAGCACTAAACAATACAGCCTCTCCAGTTCAATTATATTCCCATCCATTCTGTTCAGCAGTTAGCAAACAAGTATTCATCGCATGTGCTCCCCACCCCCTCCACTTGGGAAGGAATGAGAAGCATAGCTACCCCTCTTCCTCAAGAAGGTCCTCTGACCTGGGGTCTGCCTGTCCTCGCTGGAATTATCAATCTGAATTGAATAGTTTCTGTTTCCAGAAGAAAGTGTTAGAATTTCTAGAGGGAAAGCAGTGCTAGTTAGCAACACTATTGTGTGGCATCTTCAAGACTAAGAAATGTTACTATGGCACAAGCTTTTCCAGACTACAATACACTTCAGATATGGTGATGGGGAAGATAAAGTTGGAAGCCTGGGGTCAGAGGGAAAGTACAGATAGTGACAACTCAATCAGAAGCAGAATGCATGCAAAGTAACTGCAGTGATTGCTTTATCACCCATCAACTTACCATGCTAATTAACATCTGTAGAGGAAAGGGAACCCACTGTCCCTACTGAGACCTGAGAGAGGAGTTGAACTTATATCACTGGTTTAAGAATACTGCCATTTCTCATATAGGATTTGCGTCCACCGATACAATTGCTTAGGGATTGGCCTGATGGACCTACGCAGAATGCAGAAGGGCATTGTATGCAGATGATGGCATACATGGAAGATGAGCAAGGGGGAATAAAACGCTGACATTATTAGCTCCTATAATGGTACTGACAGAGAAAATGTGGGGACAAATTTGCCACCTGGATTTTGCACAGTCTCATTATTGTGCTGATGTGCAGCTGGAAACATGATTTAGGTCAAAGGTTTTCAACCTTTTTGAGTCCACAGCTCCCTTGACCAACTACATTCTTTCTGCAGCACCCCTGTGGGGCTCAGGAGCCCAGTCATGTCACCCCTTTCCTGCAGAGCTGGCAGCCTCTCACCCTTTTTTGAACATCCTCCCTTGTGGAGTGTTCCCTCAGATTCATGCAGCTGCTGGGTGACCTTGGGCTAGTGACACTTCTCTGAAGACTCTCAGCCCCACTCACCTCACAGAGTGTTTGTTGTGGGGGAGGAAGGGGGAGGAGAATGTTAGCCACTTGAGACTCCTTCGGGTAGTGATAAAGTGGGATATCAAATCCAAACTCCTCCTCTTCTCCTTGGGAGTCCTCTGGGCAGTCCCGTTGCTGCCATCCCAGGTCTCTGAGCTGCCCCCACCCCACCCCAAAAAGGTACCTCCTCACACAGCCCCACAGGGGCCTGGGACTTGTTTGTCCATTCCCAACAGCAAGGGCTGGCAGACTGACTGGCTGGGCTTCCTCGCCTGCTTGCTTGCTTACTCCGAGGCCACCTCAGCTTCTGGCAACCAGCACTCCCTGGCCAGCCCCAGAGGCACCATTCTCCTGCAGAGCTTGTAGCCAGGGCTGCGCACAAGCTTTCGGGAGGCAGAGACATGAGAGGGCATCAGAGGAGGGAGGGAAAGGGGCAGAGGCCAGCGTTGCCTGCGACACCCCTGACCATCATTCAAGGCACCCCAGGGTGCCATGGCACACCAGTTGAAAACCACTGGTTTAGGTTATGGAGCTGTTTATTAAACAAGTATAAGCCTACAACCCAAGGCCTGAGAGAGGAAAGTATAATTCTACAAATCTGGTTTTAGATCTATGATACATTGGGGTAGTTTTAGTTGAGAGCAGTAGCTGGCAACAAGTAGTATCCTGCCACCTTATCTTCTGGGTCTGTCTTATAGGAGGCTATTCCTGGAAATCAATTCACCCTTGTTAGTCTTCGTTAGATGGGTATTGTACTATCAGATGTGCCCGGTGTCAAGTTGTGAGTCTATTTGATGGGTCAGAACAAATGTGGTTTTATTGCAGGGTTTGGCTATTCTACACAATAGGCTGCCCACGTTGTACACTTTCTGGAGAAGGAACCCAGGGCTTTGGTCCTTAAAGTACTTCTTTGTTACTGACCATTTTTGGTCAGTAACACTCTGGTGATGATGGTACCCACCAAGTCATAAAAAGTGTTTGCTAGCAGCTTGCCAGAGACACAGTCTGAATGTCTGTAGACATGTGCAACAAAATTCTTCTTCCCCCTAATAATGGCATTTATCATGTGATTTCCTGAAATGGAATTTAGAAGGGCTCAAAATTAAACACACACATGCCCTGGCATGCAAAAATGCATTTAGGGTACTGCAGCCAGTTGTTCCACTGCACTAGCTCTAACACTTTAGCCCCCTCAACCAATCTTTGCTGCAGTTGATTCCTGGTTCGCAGTCCACAGCTCTTGAAGGAAGCTTTCCTTGAGAAAGCTGTGCTAAGAACAGCGGCTTCTCAACTGCTTTCCAAATCTATGTTTTTATGAGGTCTGACTGGGAGTGAAGTGTTTGGCATTCCACACCTACTCCCAACAGCATTATGCAGACAGTTTACAATGAGCTATATGTGATTCAGACCCTACTCCACCCTGGTTTTGTCTTTAAATGTGGGTTGTGATAGCAAGGGGAGGGGGCAGTTCTTGCGACCAGAAGTCCATAGCCTCCCAAGATGGAAGCTCAGGAATATTCTTCTGACTAGGCCCCTTAAACCTTTGTTAGAGTCCCACCACATGTCTGCAGCCAATTTCTTGGTTTTACCTCAAGACACCTTTCTGGAAACTTTCAACCATGGGGGGGGGGGGAGAATGTTTGCTCTAATAGTGAAACACAAACCGCTATGGCCTGCGTAAGTACTGTTTAATCTAAATACACCACAGGCTCCCAGATCAACATTTAAAATGTATCTGCAGCTGGAATTTTGCCCTTCTTTTATTTTTTTACGGCTCCTTTCTGCATTTCAGATTATTTACCGATCTTTGTTTCACACCCCAATGGATCGTTCGGAAAAATCTGAATTGCAGGGTGTCCACACTGATTAAAACTTGAAGCCTAGTGACCTCGTGTGATGTTAACTACTCCCATGCTCCAAGAGCTCTCTGCTTTTCTCTTCAATTACCCCCTTCTGTGCAGAGCTTTCGCTACCAAATGAGTGCATACAATGGGCTTCTGCTTCATTACACTAACCAACAGGAGGGCAGGAATAAACAAGCTAATTTATCATCCTCAACTCTCACATCGCTAGCCTGCATTGCAAATCTGTTTCTGTGGAAAGAATTAAAAAAAAACCCCACTGACTTGCAACTCGCTCAGCTCATAGCACTTTACAACCCAGTCAGACTTTTAGCAGAAGCTCTTCCCTTTTGGTAGTTTTTGCACAGTTTGGCTACACTTCTACACATCCTTACATGTGAGACTGTCCCACTGAAATCAGAAGACCTTGCTTCCCAGTAAAGAGGTTTAGGATTGTGCTTATGTATGTTGTGTTTTTCGTGAGTGCGACTTAATCGGTATAAGTACACTGAACTTAAGGGAGAGTGGCCTACTTACTTTTTACTGGAGTCAGCAACAGGATTTTTTCTGCTGCCTCTCTCTCCCAATTCTCAACCAGTGCTGCCATAGTTCAGTTATTTCCCCAGGTTTGTGCCTTTCCTATAAAAGTATCAAAAGGCAGCAATTTTCTACACCCTTTTCTCCTGGAACATGCTGCCCCCAACCAGAAGCACAAGGCAAGGTTGTTTCTCCAGAGAAATCATTATGACCAAGTTGATTTTGAAAATTTTCCAAAGAAGCACTGTTGACCATGAATGATGTCATAAATTGTTGTTGTTGCTGCTGCTGCTAAGAATTACATTTGTATACTGCCCTTCATCTGTAGAACTCAGGGCCGTTCACAAATTAACAAGAATAAAAACAACAACAAACCAATAATCTCCCCTCCCACAACACATTTAAAAGGGCATTAGATGTCAATCAGCCAAAGGCCTGGTTGAAAAGGAACAGTTTTTGCCTGGCACCTAAAGGTGTACAATGAAGGTGCTGAACAAATCTCCATGAGGAGAGCATTAAGTCGGATTAGATAGCAAGTTTACTACTATATACTTCTTGAAGCGGCCAATGCCTACAGCAGTTTGAATTCTGTAGCACGTATATTTTCACTGTGACCCTCCAAGCCAATTCAACACACACACACACACACACACACACACACGGGAAACATTTGCTAATTGCAGCATCGCATACCTGGGCCTCGTCCAAGCCCTCCTTTTGTCGATTTTTACTCTGGATAAAAACACATTTCCTGCTCCTTCAGCCAGACTATTAAATCTCTCACAACACAAGTCTAAACAGCAGTGATGACCCAACATTATTCACAGCAGAGGCGAGAGCACAGCTCTGAGAGGAAAAACAGTGTCTTTCAAGCTGAAACATTTCAATTCTACAGTGCCTAATCCGCAGGTAACTACTGGTACCTCATAAAACAGTTTATTTAGACTAGCCTGTCCCCCCTAGACATAACTCTGCATCTACCACATACATGCCTGAAGGAATACTAAAGTATCCTTGGTATGTGCAGAGAGCCTTTTCATCTCAAGGGAAGCATTCCTAGCTTACAGAAAGAGTTTGAATTTTAGCTTCAGGCAAAACAGAAGCCTTCTTCGCTGGAGGAGAAACCATTTCCCTTCCCAAACACGCCAAGATCCTTAAAGCAGGGGAAAATCTTCATTTTTAAAATGAGATTAGGGTTTCTGACACTATCATAGCACTTTTAGTCTTGTTTTATCTTCTCAACCACCCCCATGATAAGAGGTTAAGCTACAAAAGAGCGACTTTGTGATGGGCTTTTAATCAGGATACCAAACCCCAAATCAGATTCACTAATAGCTTCAGAAGGTGAGGGGGGTTATTGAGAAAGAAACCAGCAGTAGCATTTTACTTTGGCGTCTAGTAACAGCTCTGACAATCCTTCTTGGTATCTGGAAAGAACTACAGCGGAGTATTGTATCACATAAAACTAAGCAAAGACACTATTATAGCTATAAAGCCGTTTACTGTAAGTTATGCCATTACAAGAGATAAAGGCAAGGCAATGCAGTTTTGGTAGGATCTAAAGTATTCCCCCTCAAGTCCTTAATCTCTATTCTTCACCACTCTTAAAAACAAACAGATTTGTGCCAAGTAGTTTCATTTTCCAGTGCATTTTCCCATTCAGCTGCAATTAACAGATATTCACTGAAGAAGGGAGTAGACATGACCTTTCTTGTCTATTTCCTATCTCAAGAATCTATGCTAAGACTGCAGGCTGAATATTTCCAAACAGAAGGGCCCCCGTGCAGCATTCATGCCCTGAGTACAGCAGAGCAGCCCTAGCCACAGATGTGGCAAGGGGTCCCAGTGTTTAAAACTGCATGACGGAATAAAATAAGCAAAACTAATCTTGAATAAAGATAGGCAATCTGATATGGGGTCATCCATGAAGCACAGAACTTGTTAAGTGTTGACCAAGGTAAACTCCACCTTGTTAACTTCTAGGGACGTTCTTTTAAGGATCAAAGAACAAGCCAGTCCCACCTCAGCCAAGAGTTCACCCTTGGCCATGAGAATCATAGAATTGTAGAATGAAGAGGGACCCTGAGGATCATGCAGTCCAACCCCAAAATACAGGAATATGCAGCTGTTCCATATGGGGAATCGAACCTGCAACCTTGGCATTCTCAACACCATGCTGTAACCAGCTGAGCTATCTAGGATTTTGTCACGAACATGGATCTTCTATGGGAGATTGCCAACACACTATAAACCACGACCAGTTGACTGAAAAAATGATGAATGGAAATTACTATTAAGGGAGTGAAGTGCAAGGTTACCATTATGAATTCATTAAGCCACAATCTTAAGTATCCTCACATAGACTGGGATCAGAAATCACACTCCTCATTGAACTAACCATATTTTGTTGGATTCGGAATGAGCAAACTCCCATCCCTCCTTATATACCCTCTGTAAAACAAAACTTCCAAGTTTGCAAATGATGTCCAAACCGGTAACTTGTGGTTTGAAACCTCCCTGAACACAAGCGTCACTCAGTAGTAAAACAACAACAACAACCCCAAACCTCCAACGTAACAGCGCGCAGATTTTTTTCTGGAAATTTAGTATTCAAAAGTATTCCACAGTCTTGTTATTTGAATTGGAAGCTATGCTTCTGAAGGATGTATTCATGGCTCAAACATACCGAACCAGAAAACCTGAGTTACGTAATGGCATACAGCAGCAGAATCATGTAGCCGTTATTCTACAATTTGATCTAAAGCAGGCATGGCCAATCTTGGTCCTCCAGCTGTTTTGGGACTACAACTCCCATCATCCCTAGCTAACAGGACCAGTGGTCAGGGATGATGGGAACTGTAGTCCCAAAACAGCTGGAGGGCCAAGTTTGGCCATGATCTAAAGCAATCTGTGGCCCTCCAGATGTTACTTGACTATAACTCCCATCACCCCTGGCTATTGACCATGGTTGTTGGGACATATGGGCGTTCAACATCTGGAGTCCAGCAACTTCTGGAGGACCACAGGTCTCTTACCCTCATCTAAATGTTCTATCATGGTGCCTTAAAATATTTTCCAGGCTTTCAGAATTTGAAGGTGGAAGGCATTTTAAGCAAGCACTGTGCATTAGGACACACTAAACCAACTTTCAAAAATAAAAATATAACCTCAGCACATGATGTGGTTAAGATGAGGTGGGATAACCAACTGGCATGATCCTCGAAATAAAAACCTCTGTGAAGTTTGTTGCAACATGCCTCAAATTTGCCTGTAACAACCCATTAGTGGTGTCTTGCAGACTCACGTTGGGGAAAGCCTTCGTGCTATGAGATGAACCTTAAAATTGAGAATTAAAACAAAGGATTTGGGGTATGCCTGCTCCAGAGCCAGAACAAATTAAAGGTTACGTCACTGCTTAAGAAACTGCCTGGAGCAAGAGTTTTCAGAGTGCTGAGCACACTGGAAGGAGAGCAAGATTTTAAGTAGTCTCTCTCCCTCTAAGCATTTGCTCCACTAACATTTCCCATAAAGGTCACTCCATATTCATTTTTCTTAAGACATAAGCAGATTTGCCCAGAAAAGGGACTTTTTCTTCTGCATCTTAAGACAGATACAGTGTGTGCAGGTTAACTAGCAACTTGGATTGTGCTTCTTAATTTAAAACAAAAAACAAAGCAAGCCCTAAACAGAATTATTTATTTGCGAAGCAAAGCAAGGGCACTGGGTTACTAGACTATTCACCATATCATTTCCCTGTACCATGCGACAGATGTTAGAATAAAGGTGCAAGTTTTGGGGCACAGATAGATAATGAAAAATAGTGAGTACCTGTCTGAGCTAGAAACAAGGAGTAGCACCCAGATCGGGGATCTGAAAAGAAAAAGCCCTCAAATAGCATCCATTTCATGCCCCCAAGCTGTTTTTAACACAGCTTGTTGAATTAAGCATTTCCTCAGTTCCTACCATTTAGTTATCTGTAAACGTAGGAATTTCGACTTGGGAGAGCAGCAACCCCATAAGTTTCAGACAGTCAAAGACAACAGAGGGAAGCTTTTTTTGGGAATCCCTGGCTGAAGCCAATCTTCCTCTATCCCAGGAATGGGATGGTTACGAGGGAGACAGTTGAACTGTGCATCCATGCAGCACAACTTTTACTTCGACCGGAAGGAGGGCGCGAGGGGGGGGGACAAAAAAAACCTTTTGTCCACCCAATATGTTTAAAGAAAGGTGCGCCCCCCCCAGCAAGATCTCAGGTAAGTGATTAAGTTGCCTCCATCGAGACAGGAGCAAAGAATCGAAGGGAGTGTGTGCAAATAATAATAATAACCCTTCACCCTCCGTGTTTGTCTGTGTGTGGGGGGGGGGGTGTCACTTCCTTCTTCTCCCGAGGGAGCGTCCTTACCCC
This sequence comes from Podarcis bocagei, assembly GCF_964188305.1. Lineage (NCBI taxonomy): Eukaryota > Metazoa > Chordata > Lepidosauria > Squamata > Lacertidae > Podarcis > Podarcis bocagei. Next base: position 65,630,787 of record NC_138129.1, read on the forward strand.
CCCTTTCAGCCTTAAATCCAAACTTAGAGACTGCCTAAGCAAATGTAAGCCTGGCTCGAGAAAGAAAGAAACACAAGAGAAAGGCAGATCCCCGTCAAGGAGGCACAATGCGCAAACATTCCTTTCGTGGGCTCGAGGAGCTCCTCTTCTCATTGCAATTGAAAGAGATTAGCTCTCTCCCTGCAGCCCAGTCGGAGAGGAAGGGGAAGGGGAAGGGAGGGAGATCGTCGGGACGAGGCTGAAGTAATAGGGAATATCAACTTCGCGTTTCATACAATCTCCCCCCCCCCCCCGCCGGCTTTCTTGAAGAAACCAAGTCGCCATGCTTAAGAGGTTTCGCCTTTCCACTCGCTTCCTTGGTGCAGATCCTGGAAGCGAGGCCGAAACACACACACCCAAACACACACACACACCCCGAACAAACTTTTTCTGCCCCGAGCCTGTGCGCGCGCCCCTCCCTCCCTCCTTCCTTCCCTCCCTTCTTTCTCCTTCCTTTGCAGCCACTCGAGTGCAGGGGGCACAAAGAGGCCCGTGGCGCGGTGTTTTCTTAACTACAATAGCCCGGCTAATTAGATCACAGAAGCAAAGTCTCGAAAACAGGGAAGAGAGAATCCAGAAAGAGAAAGACAGAGAGAGAGAGAGAGAGAGAGAGAGAGAGAGAGAGAGAGAGAGAAAGGCGAAGGAAAAGAAGGATAAAGTTTGCCCCTGCGACGCACTTACCGATCAGACCTCCCACCAGAAAGGCGATGATTTGGAAAATCAGCAAGATCACGCCAACAATGCACAGCTTCTTAGTGCTCATGTTCTCGATAATTGCCCCTGCCATTTTTTGCAGCTTGCTCCCTTTGCACAAGCTACTGCGGCAAAAGTTAAGGCTGTCAGGGATGGGGAGGGAGAGCGGCGGCCGCCTCGGCACTGATTGCCCGGGCAAGTCCGGATCCGAATCCCGCTCTGCCGGGAGCTGTGATTGTGGCCGGCGCTCGGCTGCATGTGGCTGCTTTAAAGGAGCAGGAAAGCGGATCACATGATACCCACCTCCCTCCGTCGCCGCCGCCTCCTCCCGCCTTCCTCTGCTATTCAGCAGCAATTGGTGTCAAGTCTCGCAGAGCGGTGGGGGGCAAGGCGGAGGAAGGGGGCTTGGAATTAACAAGTGGAAAGAGGACCAGGCGGATTCCCCCAACTCCAGAAAGGGTTCTCTGGGTCTCTCCCGAGGCCTAGCCCGGCGAGAACAAAAAGCCCCCAGAAAGTTCACCAGACTTGGGGATGGATGTTAAGGAAGGATAACACGAAGATGCTATTAAGATGTGTCCTTTAAAAACGATTTTATCACAGGTTCAGCGGGGGCGGGGAGAAAACTTTGCTCTTTCTGTTTCAGAATTAGCTACCCCTCCGTTTTGTGTGGTTGGTGACTTCTGTCTTACCTCCGAAGCTGGTTGAAGGGCAGAAAAACCACAACCCTGTCATATTCTTCTGCCACATAACCACATGGATGTACGATCCAGCAACAATAGTCACTACAGGTGACAGAACAGGAAATGGTAGTGGTGAAAAAGGATATCCACTCTAGACATCACACTAATGTCCAAAAATAATCTGCCATGAACTTGGCTTAATAAGTGACACCATCAAATTTCAAATGCTGCGGTTACATTTCCAAATGTTCACCACCACCACCTATAAGAAGTTCACTAATTGCAAAAAATAAATAAATAGAAAGTTCCAGTGTAAGCTCCTTCTTTTATCTTTAGAAGTGCATTATATACAAACTTAAGAAAGGGCCCTCTCTGTGGTAGCCTCTAGAAGGAGGTACATCTGATGCTGATGATGTGTTGAAACCATTTTACTAGGTTAAAACCATTTTACCTGCCATTGTCGAAGGGAAACTCCCCACAGGAGTAGAAATCATATATCGAACAGATGGAAAGCTCTTCAATCTGAGCAGGCTGAAAGCAAATAGTAAGGTTACCGTAACGTCCATCATAGACCTATCTTGGCCTATCACTCAACATCCAAAAAACCAAAGTGCTGCACCAACACGTACAAAATAACCCCTCTGCAGCGCCACAAATCCAACTTAATGGTGTAACGTTGGGAAATGTCAATCACTTCTCCTATCTAGGACAGTTATCTTTCCACAAGGGCCAACATTGATGCCAAAATCCAGCATCACCCGAGTTCTGTGAGAGCGGCTTTCTCCCAGTTGAAGTGCAGAGTATTTGAGGATCGGGACATTCGCAGGGAAACCAAAATGCTTGTTTACAAAGCTATTGTACCACCAGCCTTACTATATGCTTGTGAAACACGGACCACTTATAAACGCCATCTCCAACTCCTCGAAAGATGCCATCAACGGTGTCCCCGAAAAATTTTACACATCACTTGGGAAGACAGGTGAACTAATATCAGTGTACTGGATGAAGCAATGATCACCAGTGTTGAAGCAAAGATTCTTCAACATCAACTTCGTCGGACTGGTCATGTTGTGCAGATGCCTGATGATCATCTTCCAAAGCAACTACTCCATTCCGAATTTAAAAATGGAAAGTGTAATGCTGGTGGTCAACAAAAGAGGTTTAAAGACTGTCTCAAGGCAAATCTAAAAAAATGTAGTGTAAACACTGACAACTGGGAAACACTGGCCTGCGAGCGCTCCAGTTGGAGAATAGCCTTTACCAAAGGTGTCATGGGCATTGAAGACACTCGAACTCAGGACGCAAGGAAGAAACGTGCTAAGAGGAAGGCACGCTTTGCAAATCCACACTGTGACCAACTCCCGCCCAGAAGCCAATGTCCCCACTGTGGAAGGACGTGGATCCAGAATTGGCCTCCACAGTCACTTACAGACTCATTGTTAAAACCGTATTTATGGAAGACAATCTTACTCGGCTACGAATGATCGCCAAAGAATAAGAAATAAACCTGCCATTTTTCTAAATACTGGTAGTTTTGGAGGGCTGAATAGTTTTATTTCTCTTAAATTTATTGTTGATTATGTTTTATAATTTTACTTTTTTTTTTTTTACATCACCCTGTGATCCATGTATGGATGTAAGGTGGTGTATATGTTTTTAACATGTCAAACATACTATCTTAGTCACAGTCACTGCTGTGTGTAGTAGATTAGAAGAATCACAATTCTTACAGCTAAGAAACTGAGGCAGCAAATGATTGGCCAAAGCTCCCCCACCAGATTTCAGAGCTGGTATCCCTAGTCTAAGATTCCATCTGCTACATCAGACTGGCTTTATGCTAAGGAGATGACATTATTTGCCTTGGGGAATTTTTTGGTTTCTTGTTCCATAGAATGTTTTTAAGGCAAAAGACGGGCAATGCAAAATAATCTTACTATTCTAGCTAGCTCAATGCCAAGAACAATTATCTAGGATTGAGCACATTGGAGCTTACTTTTGAGTATACATGCACAGGATTGTACATTAAAAAAATATTGTTAGAAAACAATGCTGTTAAAAGGATTACTTAATACAGGGAGAATTGCAAGCACTCGAGAATAATATTATCTTTCACAGAATTTTTGGTCCTAGACAAATATTAAAGAGAATTTCTTCTTTTTCCTGCTGTGGAGTTTCCATTTGGGCAGCAATGGAGAAAAGTAGTCACTTCAGGAGGAAGGATATCTGAGACACAACCCTCTGTCAAAACATCACTAAATAAAAAAGGTGGATTAAATCAGCAGCAAGTCTTCCACTCCCACCTTTCTATGTGCCCTATTCTTTTCCACTCAAATTGGTTCATGTCCTTCTAAATTCAGTGGCACTTACTCCCAGGGAAATGTACATAAGACTGCAGCCTTACACTTTGCCTGTTTTTTTCAGGTGTACGTCTAACTTTTTTCAGTAAGAGTGATCCCCAAGTATGTGTGGGTAGGATTGCAGCTTAAAATTTGTAAAAGATTTCCCAACAGAAGAAGAAAATTTCCACTCTTGTGGACCTTTCCGAAAACTGCTCAAAATGAAGGCAAAAATTAATCAATATTTCCATTTTACACATTATTTTAAAAAGGGCAAAAGTGTGGGGCAATGTTGCTCAGACGATTTTATTTGTTCATGCATTTATATGATTAATTTGTAAACCAACTCTAATTGGGATCACAGTGTGATTCACAACACTACAGCAGAACAACAAAAATATGAGGTTTTAAGGGGAGGGGAGGGAGACATGTTGTGCTCCTTCTGGAGTAGTTTGTCTACCTTTGGTCCCCACCCAGCACTCAGCTCTCATCTGTGGCTCCTAGAAGCTGTCAGCATGTATCAGCAGCAACACCCCGGGAATGGTTTCCATTGGCCTGCTAAATCACATGAGGGTAGCTGATGGGTCTCAAACCTTCAGTGAGTTAGGGACTTCCCCTGTAGGCAAAGACAGGCTCTGGCAGATTGAGCAGATGAAACCAATAGTGGGTCCAAGCGTCAAGAAGGCGGTTTCTGCCCATGCTGTAGAGGGAAGTGAGGGGCAGATGGGGCTTGTCAACCCTGAAAGCTAGCCCATCTAGGACTTCCACTGCCTTGTGAGATATCTTCAGGAGAAGAAAGGGTTAAGAAAAACCCCATCACATATTCAGAGTGAAGTCTCTTAAGAGAGTTGGAGGGCATGTTGTACACCTCCTTCTGGCAACTTCTGCTGCCAAGCTGGTGCCAAATGTATTACTCTGCTTTTCTCTGGTCCCACATCAGCATGACTAAGAGGAGGTCTTGTTGTCTGGGCAGCCCAGGACCTCCATACACACTGTCCTTCCTTGCTTCAGGGAGGTCACTTCAGGGCTGCTAATGCAGCAGTTTGACTTCACCTCGGAGGCACACTCCATTGTCTCTCGAGACAGACAGATGCCCACAACAATCCATAAAACCATTAGCCATTGAACATTAGATAAAATCAGGAGTTTAGAAGTGCTTATGCCAATACAGCAGATAACAAGAACAATGCAGGTAACTTGACTTCAATATAGCCCAAAGGCCTAAGTGATGCAACATCAACCATGAAAACAGTTTGCATGCATATAGCACCAACACAGTACAAAACCAGTATCTTGACTGATAAACCCTGTGCTATTAAGTTACTGGCTAAAGCTCGCCTCTTCATAGATCTGACTTTTAATAGGATTGCACTAGCAGAACACTTTGGAAACTAAGCTATACACCTAACATTTTTATTGCCTTTTTCTGGTTCATTTGAAGGATTCTATTCTGCATTGACACCTTTGTACCTATCCAAGAAGTCAAAGGATATTGATGTACTTGATACGCCAATCTTCACTGTTTGTTTACTGTTTGTGTTGCTTATGTTGTTTTTGTCATCATTTTTCCAGCCCCTGTTTGTCCTGGGTTTGAAATTATTTTTATAAATGTTTTTTATTGTTAATTGCTTCCAGATGTTTCATGGGAAGGGATTCATAGATGAAATGAAATACATAAAATGATAACTGATACCTCAATAAAAATAGTCATTTTAAAGAAATACTGTATTCTTTTCCCAAACCCTTATATAGTTGCCAACTAGAAACTAGAGAATGGGGGCGGGGACAGGGGCTGGTGTGCTTTGGTGCCTTTAACTGCAGCAGGGAAGTAAACTGTCACTTACTAATGTTTGGGCGTTTAGATACACTGAAACACTAAGGACAACTTATCTCATACAGGTGAAAACTTGCACTCTTTTGTCTTTAGAATTCACTATTTCATGTTATGCGATTGTTTGCCGCTTCACACTGGTTGCATTCCAGAGTCTCAGGATAAAACACCTAAGTATTCATGAGCTTCAGCTGCCCAAACGAATCCACTTCTCTCCCCCTCTACAGGAGTGGCAAAACAAACCAGAAGCTGCAAAGCTGCATTTCCCCTGGCTTCCCATTACCTCCAAACTAGGAACAAAAGTGGATGGCTTCCAAATGACAATTTGAAACCATTGCTTCATGCATTCGCTTGTCTAGAAGCCATGCACTATAGTTCCCCAGTTCAGATACAGTGGGAAGCTATAGTTAACGGTGGTCTCCCAACTTGTTTTGCTATTTGTGCAAAGGAAGCATCTACATGCGGTGGGTACCTGAAGTTTGCGCACATTTGGGCTTATTACATCATGGCCAATGTGTGTCTAAGACACTGAAACCACCATTGTACCTCATTTCTAAGATTTCTAAAAGCCACTTGGCTGGTAATTGTTGGGAGACTGGGCAACAGGGACCATGGACCTGACCTAGCAAAGCAATTATTGCTTTGTAATTATGTTTATGCATCATATCTATGGATTCCTTAGTAGTTTCACCATTGCTTTTGGAAACACCTGAACTTTATTTCAACCGTCAGGAAATGCGAGATTCTTTGCAATGCTTGGCAGCGTTGAAGCTCAAGTAGGACTGCTGTTTCCACAGCACTTTAGGAAAGCTATCGTTCCTGCTTTAAGGTTTTCGGCAGTATCTGTCTAAAGTAAGGTCTAGAATAGAGTGGCCCAGTGGATAATGAACAACAACAACAGATCTGAGATGCCCCAAAGATAAATAAGGTGAAGCTCAAAGAGGACTGCTGGTGCTCATTCATATCCCCCACACTTGACACATTAAAAGCTCTAAGACGCAAGAAGGAATGCAGTCACTGTGTGCTCCTCGCCCACTTTTCTTGACCATCTGCTCTGGGACTACATCAGAGTCTTGCTTCTCCACAAGGGAGAGAAAGAGAGAGATGAAAGGGACCAGCGACATGGAAGTCATGGTAGCTGTATCCTCTCTCAGTGCCTCTTTCCCCCTCTTCAAAAAAAAGGATGGGCATGCTAAGGAAGGACATGAGTAAGGACCTTCCATGAATACTTCGTAAGCAACTCCACACAGAGCAAAATATTTAGGTTCTACCTCTGCTTTTGAAATTCTCACGTTTTGTCCCTCAGCTCCTACACAAGCTATGATGAAAGCAAATGCCAAAATCCAACAAGTATGATAAATGTCCTTCCCCCCTAGAAATCACAATACTAAATTTCTCTTTTAAACAGACAAAACTTACTATAGCTAATAGTGAAGCTCACCTTGCAGCCCCAAATAAGCCCATTAGGAATATTTCAACATAAGAAAGGAGTAGGCCAGCATTTCCCAACCCAATGCCCTGTGAGGTTGTCTTCATTGAGATCAAATCATTTCATTTTAATTTTACAGGGGGAGGAATTGCATCTCAACAGTGAATTAAATGGTAAAGCTTTGGTTGTAAGTTGCTTTGGTTAAAAACAACCACTGGAAGCAGAACTGGCATCTTAAATCCCTCCATTACACAGGATGAATAAAACATGCGTGGCAAAAATTAATTGCAATTTTCTTCCTTTAAATTATCTGTCATTTTCTGGTACAGTAAAAGGGGGGGGGGGAGGAAGGGCTGAAATGGGCTTTCAAACTCCACTGCCTCGTTTGAATTGAATTTTTTTTCATAATAATATAGCTTTAAGAGAACTCGCATTAGCAAGTGTTACAGGATTTCACAGTGTGGGGATGCAGTTGTTTGGGAAGGTGCAGGCAGTTTAAATGCATTTCTCTACTGGCAGAAATAATAAATGCCCTGTGAAGAAAAAGAGGTGGTCTCGATGGATAATGATGTGAACACCCCCTGCTGCTAAGAATATTAACACTCCATTCCAAGCCTTTGTGCATTTCCCTCCATCAGAGCTGCCAATATGAATTTTGCTCTTTACCTCTCTTAGCAGATTCCTCCAACACACCAACCGTTATCTCCTTCTTGCCTCAATTAAGCCACAGACAGTTATCTCTCACCCAAGCTCCAAATGCAGAGACATGCTGGATTATTTTGTGCCACTGCTTCAGCTGAGCCTGACCGAATGGAAATGTAATGCAGACTGAACTGACAGAAACCAATGCTGAAAGGAAGAAAGCATTATAGGGCACACACACACACACACACACACACACACACACACACTTCCTTTCCCAAAGTGACAAGAAGTTTTTAAGGGGCGGGGGACTCAATTTACCTCCAGTTGCCCCAATATATAGGACATGAGTTAGACTCGTTCCTTCACAAGTCTGATAAAAAATGAAGGGACTTGTTTCCAAATTCATGGGCTTAGGTTTGCTCTATAAAGCAGGCCAGTCATATAGGAGGCATGGATAATTGTTATGGAAATTACGTGGGGGGGGAGGGACATCTTTAAAGTTGTTAAATGTTACAAATATTATGCATAAATGTATCCTTTCGACTTGACAGCTCAGGGAAGTTACCTAGCTTTAACAATCGTATAAAATCAACTCCTTTGCCAGTTTCCTCCATTTCAACACCACAGGCCCCACAAATAACCCTGAGATGCTTTTTAAATAAAAGGACACATTCTACTCATGTAAAAACACACTGTTTTCCGGAACGTCCGCAGGCCGGATTTAGAAGGTGATTGGGCTGGATCCGGCCCGCGGGCCTTAGCTTGCCTACCCATGGTGTAGACGCTCCTTCAGGTATACTGGACCAAGGATATTTCAAGAAAAACAAATGCAATGTTTTTACCATTCTCCTCTGCTGTCAAAAGCCAATGTGAACAACTACGGAATTTCTGGGCCACAATGCTGCAGGTAACTGCTTTATATCAGTGCATAGCAGGGTAGCAATGATGGTAGTAATTTAGGGAGCTACATGGCTCTCTCTGTGTTCCAATAGGATTCCATTGCATACTGGAAACTCACTTCCCCAAAAGATCATACATTTGTGATAAGGAAAATGATGGGGGGAATACACTGGAAAGGGTGTGAGTAGCTGCCCCCCAATCAGTAAAAATCAATACAAATCTTAGGTTCTGCCCCCCAGCAAAAGCCTGCCCCCCCAAACAAAAATCCTGGGTACGCCCATGACACCATCTAACCTCCCTGCAAATAAATCTGAATGAATACTCAATTAAAAAGGTCATGTAGAAGCTCACGCAGATTTCTGAATCTGTGGAGCAATACTAGTAAATATGTCTTCCCCTCCCAAAATACTGGAACTCAGGGCCATTATTTGAAGCTGGTTGGATGGAGCAATTCAGAACCAAAGGAAGTAGTTCTATCATGCAGTGCCTGAAATTTGTTTCCATTCAGTGTGGCAGTGGCCACCAATTTGTACGACATTAAAAAGAAATTAGATATACTCACAGAGGATAAGTTATCAACAACTATTGGACATAATGGCTACCTATTGCCTCAAGTATCAAAGCCAGCAGGTTTCTGAATCCTGGGGAGCATGATCAAGGGAGTGTTGTTGTGTTCATGTCATGCCTGTGGCCCTACTATAGGTATTGGGTTGGCCACAATGGGCACAGGATGCTGGACTAGATTAACTTTTGGTCTGATCCAGCAGTGGCCCCTCTTAGCATAGAATCCTAGAGTTGTAGCATTGTAAGGGTCATCTAGTCACTTAGTGCAACCGCCTGCAATGCAGGAATCTCAACATGTGGTCTCCCACTCAGTTTGAAACCGCATCGGACCCTGCTTAGCTTTGCAAATGTGCTAGCAGTTTTATGTGCACTGAAGACATAGAGATTAGCAAATCAATATCCTTTGGTATTACTAAGCAGAGACAGCCTCTGTGTAGTCCCCCCCCCCCAAGATATTGTTTGATAGAGTTAACACCACCTACTATGGGATGCAATCTTTCCCCTACACATACATAGTGTCTCTCTCTTCTCTCCCTGTCTCCTCCTAGGTGACAGTACAGTTGCAATTGTACAGAATCTATTTGTGTAGGCTGCACATGGGCTCAGGCTGATGGAAGCAAAGGTGGCAGTGCTTTTCCTTGCTAAGCCATGGTCTCCTTTGCAGAAGTGGGGCTGTCAGGGCTGCATGGTGGCAGGGACAGAACTTAGTCATCTTGTTGAAATTTCTCTTGCCGCTGATGAGACACTCCTGAAACTAGGATTTCTTATTCAACAGACTTCAACTCTCTCTTGCCAGGCCCCTGGAGCACCCACAAAATCTGCTATATTTATACTGAGCAGAAGATCAGGTTCCATGCTTGTAATCAGCAGTTGGAAAGAGCAACAAATTAAGTTACATTTTGCCAAATAATGGAGACAATCTAGTGGATGACGCCAGAAACCATTGTTTTGCTTATTGGGAGGAGTTTCATTACACACAGAAGGAAATGACTGTTTAATAATTGCCTTGAGTGCCTTCAGTCCAAAATGCTTTAAACAGCAGAGCCAAATCATAAATCTTAATGTCTTGGCAAAGTCAAGCCCACCAAAAATATTAGTCTCCCAACAGTTCTCATAACAAAATCCTCTGCTCCTCCTTATGTTGCGTGTGTGCAAGGGTAGGTTGGTGGGATTGTGCAAGACACTGCTTAATTTGAAAAACAAAAATTATTAGCAGTGGGCCGTGGAAGGGGCCAAAATGTACCTCATTGTCCTTAGGACGTATGTCTAGTCATGTCTTGCTTCATGTGATAGTGAAGCACAGAACAGTTGTCAGATTCTGAACTCACAAAGGATGAAACATATTGTCTGCATGGCCCCAATCAAATAAGCAGGGATAACTGTGCCATATTGGGTGGAGTTCAGAAAGCTTTGTGACTCATGAGTAGCCTTCGGTCAGACTGTTTCCTCCCCTCTTCCTAACAAGGACAAATTACTGCCAGCATTATTAAATTGGCAACTGCGTGTGAGATCTTGGTTTATTAGTTTTAAAAAACTTAACTTCTAAAGTTTTTCTATTAAAAGGTCTTTCATACATGTTCTCAAAATTTACTAACCTACTTGCTCATTCATCCTTATGTTAGTCATTTCTAGTACACAAATAACTTAGAGAGAAAAATAAACAAAAAAGGGCCAACTCTCCTTTGCCTGCTAATTTCACTGGCTATTTACAAACCTCATTTGGAATTAAGAATTACTTTGCTGGAATAGAGACCTATAGATCAGGTTGCAAGTTAGAAACTGGTATTCCCCTTAAGCCCTGTTCTCATCTGATGTCCATGAGGAAACTGCTGATGATATCAAAACAACAGCCTGTAGTTGTTGTTTTTACTCTCATTTAATCCTGATTTACTCGGGGGGGGGGGGAGCCAAAAAGCAATTAAAAAAAAACCTGTGGTCAACATGGTTGTGATATCTGAATATCTGTGATATTCTGCAGTATTACACCACTGTCTGGAAGCATCTGAGGAAATGCAACAAAATTCTTAGTTGCTGTCCTACATGAATACGGCATATGATCACAAAATAAATGTAGAATGCTTAAAGGAAAAACATACAGTCCCAACAGAGTTCAAAGATACAGCAAAATGTTGGGTTTATGGAGTTTGGTTTTGGGGAAATAACATGAGTGTAATACTAGTAATTTATGCCTACTTGATGTCTGTGGTTTTAAATATATATACTGGTTTTAAAGGCATGATTATTTGGGATCGGTCCTCAATTAAATAACAAAAATATATTTTACAAAACACAATTGGAGGCACACAGGGAAAAACAGGCAGGACATGTTTAAATAAAGATCTTAGGTAGATCCTACCCAGGCCTGAACAAAAGCTTTATACTTTTACTCTCAATACAGCAACTCTTTGCTAATTATTATCATTTAAATGGAAGGAATATGATGCATGAGAACACAGAGATCACTGCTGCAAGCATGTGAAGATAACTTCAACTATAGGAAATGAATGAGGTAGCAGTTTTAGAAGTTATCATCTTATGGACTGTTATTTGTCTTTTAGCCATTCTGAGAACCCCTATTCAGCATTGCAACCACGTTAAGTTACCAGATGAGGCCAATTCATTGACTGGAATGTAACAGCACCAAGTAACAAGGATTGATACTGACAGGGCTGCTTTCATGCTGCAACTTCCCTGGACACCAGCTGTGCAGCAGAAAGAAAGAAATCTCCAGAATCCACAACATCCCCTCTCCAATTAATCCACAGTTTTCATGCTGTGCAGGAATGAATAGTGCTAGGTATTGATAGCTGCATGCAGGAGGTTTCCTGATTTTCTTGGAGTTTCCTGAGGGGGAAGCTATACAGAGAGCAAATAGCCAACCTGTTAAAATTATGTCATGAACCTAATTTTAAGCAAAAATGTCGACTGTGCACTGTTTATATACCAGAAGACTTGTGTGTATGGGAGAAGAGACACAATCTTCAACATTTTGCTTTGGGATACACCTCACAGGATGGGTCACGGAGGTGCCTTTTCTGTTTTAGACTGAAGATGCACATTTGCTAAAGGCTCTGGAAGGTTGGAGAGAACAGCTTGGATGGTTTGAGGTATTTAACAGAGCCTGGGTCATATGGGAAGGACAAGTTGTGCTGGAATGCCATCCCTAGAAACACAGTCTGTGCTTGGAACTCCCACTGTCCATGCCCACAAGTTCCTCAATCAACTTTGCTTGTCTTCCTGCATAGTGTCATCTGTGCCTGGAAACTCTTTCAAACAAAACTCATGCGACTACAATCAATCCCCCTTCAAACTCTGTCTCATAAATCAGTTCTGGAATAAAACTCTTCTCACTCTAGCCCACAAACTTGTTGCACTGCTTTTGCATATCGCTGAATTTAATTATCTTTTGGATGGTTTAAATAGCTGCTTTTAACTATTTTTACAGGTTGTTTATTTTATTATTTCATTCTCTTTGTAAACCACTTTGAGGTTCTTTTTACAATCAAGCAGCATATAAATTTTACAGAATAAATTGTTAGGAAATCATTAACTCTCGCTTGTAAACTTCTTGAAACAGGAAGTCACACTAATTTTGTTAAAGATTGCACATTGATGGCAGAATGCTTATGACAAAACATTCACACCGAAGTCTGAATAACTCTGTTACCTCAACATTCAAAACAGGCTTCAGTAAGCCTCAATAAAATTAAACTCTATGTCCTCGTTACAAAACCTTCCATTTATCCAAATCCATAGTGTGTCTCCATAGTGTTCTCAATTAAGTCCACAATCCTATGCAATCCCAATGAGTTCCATGGAACTTACTCCCAGGTAAGTATATGATATCTTAAGAGAGCCATAGGGATGATTCTCCTATTCTGGCAAGCTATCAGGACCAGTGGCTGACTTGGCTTTTATTTCTACCTGTAGATTAGTCTTAGTTCCTTCTGTTTAATCCAGTTTTAATGGGTTTTAGCCATTTCTACTTAATACTTGTATTATCAGTGTGGATTAAAAGAAAGAAAAAAAGCACTTGGATGAGTCATATTGCAGGGGGGAAATGTTGAAGCCTGTCAATATCTCCATTAACAAGACTCCCATTGTTACAAAACAGAGTATTTGACAGTTACCAGACATTTGGAGGTACAGCTGAACCTAAAACTGCTGGCTAAGGGCAAAGGTTAAAACTGTGTAGATGGTTTCATTCTATCTCAGTACAGTCATTTGTTCGCAGAAGCAAAAATTTTCTTTTAGCAAACTGGAGGCTCTCTGCTGGACATCTTGAAAGATAACAAAACCATACAGAAAGATTACAAAACCATCCGGAAAGAGAAGGCAGAGAAGGAAGAATCTTCAGTGTTACATTGAGGGAAAACCTTGCGACCCACTTTACTGAACAAAGATTTCTAAGTGCTGCAAAGAAACCACAGGTGACCCTTGTTCAAAAATAGTTCAAACCCACATCTCTATATAATGTATCTTATGTAGTGCATTAAAGCCATAGCTACGTTTTAAGAACCATCATGCACGGTTCTTGCAGTTCTTGTATTTCATTACATTCCAGTTCAATTGGCAAGATCCCTGCAGAATTTCCTCTGGCAATTACCGATGGACAAATGCTTCCCTAGCTCCACTTCCATTGTATCAAGCTTACCAGAACAGGATGATCCAAATAATGCACAAAAGGATCATCTAGTCCAATCCCCTGCACTGCAGGAATAATAGATAGAGGAACCCTGACAAATGGCCATCCAACTTCTGCTTAAAAACCTCCAATGTAAGAGAGTCCACTTGGAAGGTTGTGGACTCTCCTTCCTTGGAGGTTTTTAAGCACAGATTAGATGGTCATTTGTCATGGATGCTTTAGTTGCGATTCCTCCACTAAAGTTTATCACAAGAACATCCCCTAACCTCTCATTGATGAGACATCAACCAATCTTTTTGGACTATTAGGGAGCAATCCACCTAACAAGGAACTATTGGCCAGCAGCTGTCATGACATATACAAACGGGCTCTGAAACATCCATAAAAATGAAGATTCTTGTCGAATAAATATGTTTGTATTAGCATTAAAAATGTGTAGAACGTTTCCCTTCTATGGCTGAATTGTTCATCCATTGGCTCCCAGAAACATCAGAGGTAGCAGCATTTATGGAACTCATTTTCCATCTGCATACAATTATTAGAAAATATTAAGTGATGCTATTAGGTGAAAAGTTAAATTATCCAGTTATTGCTACATTGCCAAATAGCTGGTTGCCCTATTAAAAACATACCAAGATAGCACACCTCAGCCCACTATTTTGAAATATTTATAATGAAAATTAGTTTCTGCTTGGCTAGATCTTCATTTTGACCGATGGTTCTAGCGAGTGCCCTCAAGCTATTCTGTGACATGACCAGCTCCCAAGACTCAACCTTTGGGTAATTCAAGGTAACAGTAGAGTCTTAAAAAAATAATATAGGATACCAGGCATTTCATACCAGTGAAATTACAACTGCGACAGTGGTATCCATTAAACTATTTGAGTTTGCAAAACAATTTGCTTTAATTTTAAAAATTATTCTCCATGAAAGATTAACAATCTGTGACCATAACTAATCATTTAGTCTGGTAGTGACAGGAAGAGGTACAGTGGTACCTCGGGTTAAGTACTTAATTCGTTCCAGAGGTCCGTTCTTAACCTGAAACTGTTCTTAACCAGAAGCACCACTTTAGCTAATGGGGCCTCCTGCTGCCGCCGCGCTGCCGGAGCATGATTTCTGTTCTCATCCTGAGCAAAGTTCTTAACCTGAAGCACTATTTCTGGGTTAGCGGAGTCTGTAACCTGAAGCGTATGTAACCTGAAGCATATGTAACCCAAGGTACCACTGTACTGTATTATGTTAAAGGGGTGGGGGTGGGGAATGAGAGAAGCCACATAACTCTCTGACCAGAACTAATGGCTCTCCCGTTAGATGCCTCTAAGCCAGAGATGTTTTAGCCATGAAATGAGAACAAGAAAAGTCCATTAGTGCCATGGTTTCATTTCTTCAAATATTAAGCAAGGTTGTAGCTTTGGGAGTCAGAGGCCAGCTGCCTTTTCATCCCAAGTCCACTGTCACTCTGCTTTTCAGAGCGAAAGGGGGGAAAGCAAAGAACAATGTATTTGGAAGCCTGCAAGAATGTATTCAACACTGCATGGAAACTATAGATATTTTCTAAACATCAACTAAAACTTAAAGAGCTGTTCATAATAGCCCCCGTTAAGCTTTTCTGAGCAAAGATATCAAAAATTGTTATTGTTATTATTTATTTCATTTCTATACCGCTTTATATTTTTATAATCTACATTAAAGCATCTAATAAAACAATTCAGAATAAAACATTGCTGAAGAAAGGCAAGTATAAAGTATGCATTCAAAGCAACATAATTAACAGGAAATGAAAATATTACCCTAAAGATTTCAAAAGAAAACACTACAAAGGAGGTCAACAGCAGAATGCACATTTAACACAGCACTGTTAACCATTTTTTTAAAAAAATCTAAAACACCACTAAAGTGAAATATAAAATGCACATTTAAAACAGCATAACCAAAAAGAGAATAAAATATGATCATAAGCACATAACATATTTGCCGCTGTTGCTGCCTATCCTGCCAATGGTGGTTCATGGCAAGCGGCAGCTGTGGAAGCTCAGGCGTAATGACATGGGTCTTTGCACTAAGAGAAAGCCAAGGCAGCCTGAGAATGGCAAGGCTAACAAGGGATGAATGCAAGCCAGGGAAGTTACAGGTAAATAGATTTTCGTTGTAGCTCAGGAAGAAGACTAGCTGCTGAAGGAAAGGTGAGTTGAGGTTTGAAGAAAGAGGTGGTTCAACCATAGAAGTCTTTTGGGAAGGAATTCCAGGCAGATGAAGTAGATGGTTTGAGGAGAAAAGGATTGCCCAGGATGGTGGTAGTTTTGCTTCTTTTATTATTTATGGACCTGGTTGAGAACCTCTCTTTAATTTTTTATTAAAATTGTTTTATACAAATCACAGAGGGACTATGAGAAGCATTTAGTCAAACCCTGTGCAATGCATGAATCTTTTGCCCAATGTGGGGCTTGAACCCCACAATAAAGACTCCCTCAGAAGTTTTAAGACTCCCTCCAGGTATAGAACTGGTACGCTGAACAAATATGAAGGAATGACTGAATAATTCCACTGCCTGCTTAGACATCATATCTTCCAACTGGGATATGGACTGCTAAGAATTGCTGAACAATGGCTCTGCATAATTCAAATAATTGCACGTGATATATGCTACGTATTTTCAAAAACGATTGCTGTTTACATGGAGCAATATATGAAAGATTAGAGTCCTTAGCCACATCTTTTTCACTTCTTCATTACTGCATTCATGTACAATCAGTTGAGTGGACTGCTTGGTAGAGTTAAAGGAGCCAAAATTGCTGTGGGTTTGGGGTTTCTCTTGGTAAACAAACAAAACTCTTCTCTAATTTAGACACAATTTCTAAGCAATTATTGTCAGAGGGGACTGAAAGGCCTTTGGTGTTTTGTTTTTTTAAAATTTAAACACTCTAAATAAGCAACTTGGAGTAGATTTTGGCAGGAATATGCTTAACTTTATAAGAACATTGCAAGAGATTGCAATGTCCTTTTCCACTATAGCAGCCAGTGCCCGTACGTGTGTTGGTTACTAAATAGAAGTGAAGCAATGGTTACACTAACTATGCCTTGCAAATATGGAGAACCTATTAGTGTCTCTCATTTTGCTATCTCCACACCTCCTATTCTATATGCAGAATACTGTATGCAATACTGTATAAAGAAGGGGGAAAAGGTTTACAAGCAAGCACATTCCAACTTGTTATTCAGCGTTCCAAATGTAAACTCCACATGCTTTCAGAAATTCCATAAAACTGTGTAAATTACATGACCAGCTCAAGACGTTTGATTCATAAGTGGAATATTTGTGTTTAATACAGTATATTTTCTGCCCACATCTTCCTCCCAACTGAAAGAGCAGATTTGCAGACCACCACCCCTTTTGACAACTCTTAACAATAATCAACAATAATCAAACAACCAACAAAACTCTAATCCATAAATGAATATTTGCTTCTCATCGTTATAGTACACAATTAAATTAAACTTAAAGCTCTGTGGAAGCCTATAATAAATTGAGTACTAGCAGCTAAAAGTAATTTTCTGGTATTCATTTGGTTAAAAAAAATGGAATCAATATAAATGATTAATAAGCCCAACTATCTGCCCTTTCTGGCTGGCATTAGATGAAATCAAGCAGGATCATGGTTTTAGCATTTGGGGAAAAAATGATGTATATAGTTACAGAGAACTGATTAAAGATGGAACATTGATTCAATTTCCAGCAGTCAAAAAGCCAACAAAGAATGACTAGCTGCACTGGTATGAATGTCTACAAGTACAAAATACAGAACAAAAATTTATAAGAGAGTATAAGTTACTACGGGAGGTAACAGAATTTATAAATATAATAAAAAGAAAGATAAACATCCATTATCTAAGCTCTGTTGTTACAATATGATGAACAGGAATGAATAAAGGAATATGGGATAAAGTGGGATCAGGATATGGGAAATAACATAGCTATGGGGGTATGGGAGAAAATATGGAGAAAGGATCATAAATTTTTGCTAAATGCAAATGTGAGAGAAAATTGTTTCAAGGTAGTGGCAAGACTCCAGTAACCATTCAGGCAATAAACAGAACATATTCAAAAAATCTGGTTAGAGTAAAAAAAGAAAATGGAACCTATTATCGTATATGGTAGACATGTATTTACGACAAAAATACTTTAAGAGGATTATTAAAATAACAACTAAATTTTGAAATACGAAGTTCATTTAGATCCAGTATTGATTTTGTTGAACCATGTCACCCAGTATAAGGAAAGAGCTTAGGGAAATTATTTCCTATTTGTTAACAGCTGCACAGATATTATTGGCTCAACAATGGATAATTACATTATGCCATCATTGCAAAGAATGGTTTTAATAATAATAATAATAATAATAATAATAATAATAATAATAATAATAATAATAAATGACTTCTTATTTGAGAAGACAAAAGGAAAGTGAATATAGGAACGAATTTTAGAAAAACCGGTTGTGCTTTATGCAGCATTGCCAAAAAAATCATTGCTTCCTGCAACAGCATATTCACATAGATTTTGAATGTTTTCAAGAAGAAAATTTGTGGCCTTGTGCTAATTTATATTTATTTAAAGATTTTATTAGAAGAAGAATATCCTTACACAGTATTTTCTGTTTTCAACTTGTATGTAGACAATTGTATGTAGCTTATTGATAACAGTGTTGCCTCCAGGATGAAAGAGTAGCACAACTGACGCTTTTAATTAAACTGAAATATGTTAATGGGAAATACAACATTAAGAAGAACTCCGATGTAAAACTTGTAAGCATCAGAAAGAAGAGAAATATTTACATAAAATATCCACATGTCAGTGGGTTGGTTATTCATATGAAAAGAGATGGTGTTATTTTAGTTGACTCTCAGGGGGTCTTGAGAATTGTGTGGTATTTGCCGCCAAATACAGGAACTGCTGCTATTCAAAGGATGTAGTATATCTAATGCCTAACGTCTTCCAGCTGTGGCAAGAAAACAAAACAAAAGCTGTCAGAAGAGAGACTTATTCCTCTTTAACGCACCCCATATTTGCTTTGCCTCTCCTGTTTGAAAAAAACTTGACTGTCAGCCCTAACCCCAGACAACTAAGCACTCTTCATACTTCATGTCTGGACAAGACAGCACCCAAACGGTACAAAATAAAAGGCCTTTAATATCATTCTAATAACGCACTATCAAAGACTATCAACCATTAGTCACTGCTCAATTAGCCTTAGGAATTTTAAAGTAACTTCTCATTGCTATATTATTTAATTTTCAGAAAAGCTCTTTAGTGACTAAGCTACTGCATATTCACTTCTGGGTCTATTTAAAGGGGCAAAAAGGATTCCAGAGGAAATAATTAAGCTCCTGTGCTATTTATTAATCAGATAAGCCATCTTCCCTACATAGCTAATGAGTTATGAGTCTACAGTATTTCAGACAGTATTCCTATTAATGTGTGCTTCTCCCTTGTACATATTTTTACAAGTTATACTGACAGTAAGAATGAACAGTCTGTTCATTCATTTTATCCAGCTTAATACTGTTGTGCAATGAAGGTACCAATCATGCCTTTTCCCTGCTGAGTTCAGAAAAACTTTTTGCTAATATGCAGTTGAATCTCACTCACAAAACAGCAACAATATAGAAGCAAAGAAGTAAAATTGTAAGAAATAGAAGTAAAATTGTAAGAAATTCTATGCCAATTACTTAGCAAGTCATGGAGACCTCTACAGGACAATTAATGAAATGCAAGTTGGATTGAAAAATTATGCCATAATGTCTCTTTTTGCTTTGGGAGTATGAAATTTTCATCTGGCCAAACCTCAGGCATCCAAAGCTGAATCTTGTATACAACTTTAGTATGTTGTATTCTAACACCTGCAAATTCAACTCATTTGTAGGTATGTTCTTTTGCTGTAATTATAATCCTCTAATAGTAAACTCAAGGGATGCGGGTGGCGCTGTGGGTAAAACCACAGTGCCTAGGACTTGCTGATCGTATGGTCGGTGGTTCGAATCCCCGCGGCAGGGTGAGCTCCCGTCTTTCGGTCCCAGCTCCTGCCCACCTAGCAGTTCGAAAGCACCTCTAAAAGTGCAAGTAGATAAATAGGTACCGCTTTATAGCGGGAAGGTAAACGGCGTTCCGTGTGCTGCTCTGGTGCAGGCTTGCCAGAGCAGCGATATCACACTGGCCACGTGACCCGGAAGTGTCTGCAGACGGCGCCAGCTCCCAGCCTCTAGAGTGAGATGAGTGCACAACCCTAGAGTCTGTTAAGACTGGACCGTATGGGCAGGGGTACCTTTACCTTTACCTAATAGTAAACTCAGCTGGAGAGCACAGAGAATATTGTAAAAAACAAAACAAAAACCTGAACCACCAAGAAAGAGGGAGGTATCAGTGTGCTATGGGAACTCCAAGGTTTGCTGTTTTGTTTTTTTATTATTACTTTATTAAATCTGTATACTGCCCTTCACCCATAGATCTCAAGGGGGCGGGGAATAGGAGAGAGGCAAAGCTTAAGTTCTTTTATTTTGTGTATGCTTGGGGTTTTTCTGTCAGCGTCACTTGGAGAAGTTCTCTTTCTATTCGCTTGTTATGTTTCCTTGGTGGTGAGAGAGGTTGGGGTGGTCTAGGGTGATCATCTTTGGCTGGCCGCAGTGGGATTTGTTTGTGCGTGGGTGAGGGGGGTTGTCAGTTAGCCATATTGAATTGTATGCTGTCAGTGGGTTATGAGATGAGCTCTTTCTAGTGTGGGCATTGTTATCTTGGAAGATGTTCGGTAGGGCCAGTTCTGGGGTGACTTCCAGTACCTGTTTAGTTATTTTGCTTATTTCTAGTATGACTGCGCACACTCCTTTTCTGACTGGGTCCTCGATTACTTGGTTTGGTGAGATCTGCTGGTTCAGACACAGCATATGTCTGAGGAAGCCCCCACATGGGATCATGGGGAGGAGGTGCGAGGAAAAAACTGTTGTAACATTGATTTCTTTGGCAACATGGAAGGGCTGTGGTGGGATTCAGAAACGGCAGCCCCCGACCACTTAACTGCTCTCTTTTCCATCAGCTTGGGAGCTTTTTCTGAGACGCTTGCGGGGTATGATAGCATCCTTTGTTGTATTTGCATCTTTCTCAAGATGCTAACAGATCTGCCTGCCTCTGCTCAGTTGTGCTTCAAGGGAAGCTCACTAGTCCTGATTCTTTAATATTTTCCAGCCCAAGAGTCATCTCCTTGCAGGAGCAAGGAAGCATAGGAGAATCAGATACACCACAAGGGCATCTTGGGTGGGATGGCTTTCAAAGAGGGCTAGACAATTGCATGGAAGAGAGGCCTATCAAAGGCAACTAGCCGTGATGGCTATGCTCAGCCTCCCCTGTTTTAGGGAGCAATGCTTTTGAAAAGCACTTGCTGGAAGCCACAGACTCCCCAAAAGTGTTTCACTAGGACCCCTTCCTTCCCTCTGCCCCAGTACCTGAGGGTCATCCCGTCTCTCCAGGGATTTGGCCAGAACAAAGTATATGTTGGGGAAAGGCTCCCTCTCTGCAAAGAAAATGGAGGAATCAGCAGGCGCCTGGCTCCCAGCCATGCTAGCACCAGTCTGGCGCATGAGGGTGGAGGACACAGGAAGGAAGCATTCATATGGTATAGGACACTCAATTGGCATTTCCACCTACCTGAACTCTGAGCCTTTCCTCGCTTGTTCTGGATTGCCTCTCTCCTAAGGAAGATGCAAGCTCTTGCTGGAAGCCACTGGTGGGGAGAGTGTTCCTATGATTCCTGAATGTTTCAGATGCATCCTTTTGTTCCTTTAGCAGTTTAGGTGCTTGATATAATCACAGCATGGCAGAGTTGGAAGGAATCCCAAGTGTCATCTAGTCAAACCCCCAGCAATGCAAGGATCCTGCCCATAGCCTCCAAGCTCCAGCCTTCTGGTTACCATTGCAATTCTGCATGGTATGGAGAAAGGGGAAAGAGAAATGTGTTGCTTACACTCTCATAACACTGATCCACACCATGCAGCCCTTTCAATAACTAAAGTCTAAAGGGCTGTCACATGGAGGATGAAGCAAACTTGTTTTCTCCTGCTCCAGAGGCCCTTAGGGCCTGAAGCAATGACTCTCCTTCCTTGGAGGTTTTCAAGCAGCGCTTGGATGGCCATCAGCCACGGATCATCTAGTTGAGATTCCTTCATTGCAGGGGGTTGGACTAGATGACCCACGGGGTACCTTCCAACTCTACTAGTCTATGATACTATGTTTTAAAGAGCATCCAACGCGCTTTAAAGCACATGACTTCCCCCAAAATGATTTGTGCCATTGTGGCTTCCCTCTCACAGACCTTTAATCCCTAGAACCCCTAAGAAACTGCAATTCCCAGAAACATTTGGGGGAAGACACCTGGTTTTTGGAACAGGGATGGAGAACCTGCAGTTCTCATGCGCATTACCTAGGAACCAGGAATGGGAAATTCAAGTGCTTCTAACAGTACAGTGGTACCTTGGGTTACATACGCTTCAGGTTACATACATTTCAGGTTACAGACTCCACTAACCCAGAAATAGTACCTCGGGTTAAGAACTTTGCTTCAGGATGAGAACAGAAATCGTGCTCCGGCGGCAAGGCAGCAGCAGGAGGCCCCATTAGCTAAAGTGGTGCTTCAGGTTAAGAACAGTTTCAGGTTAAGAACGGACCTCCAGAACGAATTAAGTACTTAACCCGAGGTACCACTGTATGGTTATAGGGAGCAGTGTGTATATAATATTGAATGTAGTAGGGTTATTAAGGTAATTGTATCAGAATGATTATGGGAATGTTAAGGAGGGAGGGAGGGGGAAAGAGATTTTGGAATTCTGGTGGTGAGTGATGATTGGATGAGGATTTCAAAGGGAGTTTGAATGTGAGGCAGTTGAGAGCAGTGGGTTCTGGAGGGGGTGGCTGGGCAACTAACTATTCAGTTTAGGATCAGTAGTCTGGTCGACATTTTTGTAATAAAGCAGAATATAAGATAAAGAGAATTTAAAGCCATAAGTTCAAGTACACACATCATCCTACAATCATTTAGTGAATCATCCATACAGTCTCCTTTAGTGAGGGTGCAGTATCTAGGATCTGGACCAAACATTGACATATTTTGCTCTTTTCTAGTTTCATAGGTTTGTTCTGGTTCTAATGATGTAATAGGGGTGGGGGCTCTTTTAATGCTGGGGGCTGCCACACACTCCTTTTCTTCTTTAAAAAAATAATAATTTCCCCTCGTTTTCAAAAGCACATGCATTATCTCTTTCTTCAGGTTCTTCAGTTACATTTGTTGTGAGACATTGGTGTTATATGCATTATAGGGTTGGGAGGATTCTCAGAGCAGTTCACTATATGAAAATACAAGATGAAAAAACACAAAATTCATAATAAAACCAAGAACAAAACAGTAGGTCAGTAACATAAGTATAACATGATTGCGGGCTCTGTGACCTTAGTCACATCTGTGTGCTGGAAGTCTAGAACCAAGGAGATCTAACTTCAAATGTCTATACAGCTATAAAACTCAGTCACCATCCCTCAGCTTAACATTCCTCACAATTATGCTGTGAAGATAAGAGAGGAGCCATGAATGCCACCCTGAGCTGCTGAAAATAAAATTTATTTGGACTAATTAATAAGTCGGCAAAAGATCTGGCAACCTAACTTACACACCCAAACTCCCTCAGTAGTTACTGAGCTTCTCCTTGGGCTGTTTTATTCTTTAGTAGTTTCACAAGCTTATTCATGGTGTACTAAGAGTTTCCTGATCTTTCTTTTTTTGGCAGAATTTTTAAATTTTATTTCCAAATAGAATGCTACCTGGGGGGGGGAGTAAGACTGGAAGGAAATGAACAAACATATAAAAGATGAGGCTCTTGCATCACTTCAGATATACCAGTCAATTTGCAACTAACTATACACCTGTTTATTATTTTTCATATGTTTAGTTATTTTAAATAACCTATGAAAGACAAACTAATAAAGCGTGTTTCCCCTTGCATTTGGCTCTCAGAATCAACATAAAGCCTTCCAGTGCAACTCCTCAGCCAGACGGAAAAAGGGTTTTCATCCGTTTAAACACTCTCTGTGTAAAAAATTAAAGAATAAATCCAATATGAAATATATTGAGAAACACATGGGGGTGGGGTAGGAAGGGCAAGTTAGGCAAAGATAGCACAGAGAAGGGATTTGAAAATGTAATGAAATCTACTTAGGGAAACAAAATGTCCAGAGCTAAGGTAAAGGGACCCCTGACAGTTAGGTCCAGATGACTCTGGGGTTGAGGCGCTCATCTCACTTTACTGGCTGAGGGAGCCAGCGTACAGCTTCCAGGTCATGCGGTCAGCATGACGTAAGCCGCTTCTGGTGAACCAGAGCAGCGCACAGAAACGCTGTTTACCTTCCCGCCGAAGCGGTACCTATTTATCTACAGTGGTACCTCGGGTTAAGTACTTAATTCATTCCGGAGGTCCATTCTTAACCTGAAACTCTTCTTAACCTGAAGCACCATTTTAGCTAAGGGGCCTCCCGCTGCCGCCACGCCACGGGAGCACGATTTCTGTTCTCATTCTGAAGCAAACTTCTTAGCCTGAAGCACTATTTCTGGGTTAGCGGAGTCTGTAACCTGAAGCGGATGTCACCTGAGTTATCACTGTACTTGCACTTTGACGTGCTTTCGAACTGCTAGGTTGGCAGGAGCTGGGACCGAGCAACGGGAGCTCACCCCGTCACGGGGATTTGAACCCCCGACCTTTTGATCCACAAGCCCTAGGCTCTGTGATTTAACCCACAGCGCCACCTCATTTAAACCATGGGACTCATTTAAACCATGGAACTCGCTCCCACAGGAGGTGGTGATGGCCACCAATCTAGATGGCTTCAAAAGAGGGTGGCTGCGCTCTGCGTCCAAACTGGAGGCAGCAATGCTTCTGAATGGCAGATGCTGGAAACCACAGTGGTTGGGCGTGGGGAAGAGGACGCTTGCGGGATTCCCTACAGGTGTCTAGTTGGCCACCTGCTGGACTGCATGGCTTTCCTTCTGCCCTCCCCGCTCGCTGTACTCGAGGAACAGGCGTGAGGAAGCGCCCGCGAGAGACTCGCTCAGCACGTGCCATTAACTGGGCAGGGGGAAGCGCGTGAAGAAAGCGGGCATGCGCACTCCCACACTTTCCCATGGGACAGGCGTTGGCTTCCGCCCTTACGAGAGAGAAAAAGAGAGAAGCGGAGGGGGCGGAGCCCGTCCTGGACGCGGAGGACGCTTTACGTACTGAAGCGGGGCCGGGGACTTCTGGGAAAAGCCAAGAGTTGAAAGAAAACGGTAACTTGGAACTTTCCTTCGGTGCGTCCCGAAGCGGGGGGCGGGGCGGGTAGAAAATGGCCGTTAGAAAACGGTCGTCGGGTGACGCAGCTGGCGGTGGGCGAACCTAGTCCGGTTGTCGGGTTAACGCCAGAGACGGAGGGGACGGATAAAAAAGGAAAACGAGGCCTTGGTTTCGCCTACAGCGAACTTGCCTGTGCAGCTGTTTCCCTCGAAACTCCGGGGCCGCCCTTGGGGCCAGAGCTCTGAGGGGTTTCGCGGGGCCTTCGGGAAAGAAAGAGCTTTCGGTAACAACCACGCTCACTTCTGGGCTCGCTCGGCAACCGAGACCCGCCAGTTAAAACAAAAAAACAAAAACGAGCAAACATGAGGCGGACAGCAATAGTCGAGGCACTAAAAAAAATTCGTCCATCCTCTCCATTAGGTGAAATGAAATGTAGTCAGTGCAATAAAAGCAATCGACAGTCAGATCAATTTTGGCCAAGGGCTTGTTGAACGCGCCCTGAGACAAGAAAGCATTCAAGCTCATTGTAATGCAGCTAAAACAAATAAGTTTCCATGAGTTGCATATATTCCTAATTCTGCATTAGTGCAGAACAACCATTTTAGAAGCAAAGAGATGAAGCAGACACAGAAGGAATAGCAGCCTTGCCTATCCTGTTCTTCAGGGGTAGTACAACTCCCATCAGCCTAAGCCAGCATTTAGCGAATGATCAGGGAAGATGGGAGTTGTAGCCTGAAACATCTGGAGTGCTCTCTGTTGGAGAAGGCTGCTGATGCACCCTAAATGGGCTCCTAGGGTTTGTCTTGCTGCAAAATAATTCCGTATTTACAAACTTTACAAAATAAAGTTGACCTGTTAATGGCTTAATTTAGCTGGCAGGCTACAAACCTATGCCCACTTAACCTGAGAGTAAAGGTGCAGTACTAACTCCCAAATTTCTGCATGGTGGCTTCCTCCTAGTTATTGTGTTGTTGCACTGTTATAACTGAAATGGCATTCCTTTTTTTTTGTGACCCTGGTCCCTTTCTTGGCATAGGGAATATTTTGCTAATGCCTGGATTTTGGCAGTCAGAAGATTCAAATACCAGCCTCAGGGAAGCACTGGAGTCTCCTAACCACTGAGCTTTGGAATTAGCTATTTTGGATGGGGTGCTGTGAGATTTCCTGGCACAGTGCTCATGTATTATGTGTGGAATGGGTTCAATCGCATCATCATGGTATTAATGCTGTTACCCACAGGATGATTGATCTCTTTTTGCACTAAAAGTGTATCATTGGGAATAACTTTGTAATTGGTGGTTGGCAAGAGCTTTTTTCTAGTGCTTTTACTGTGCTATTGATTTTGCTGCTGGTAGAGTATAGCATCCCAACTAGCGGCAGTGGTGTCCAAACTTTTTTCAAAGAGGGCCAAATTTGATGAAGTGAAGGGCCGTGGGTAAGGTACAAAGGTGGACCCTAGAATTGTCCTTCCTTTCAGTTAAATTCTTTAACTGTTGAAGTGAAATGAAATTAACTAGCAGAGATTTTGCTTCAAGAAAAGTTTTTGTGCACTTTCTTCCATACAGCATTGAAAATGATAACTGAAATGTTCTAGTCGTATACCACATTATTTTATGTTGGGAGGGCTATTGGTTTATTTTTGTATGAATTCAGGGATGATATGGGATATGCATTTAAAAAATAAGTAATATGTTATTTATGATTCTAGGATCATGTGGATCGCTCTCACCATGCTCTCCAGGTATTCACGACACCCCTCGTCTACTTCCTGCTCTTCATTATTCCAAACTTCCAAGAGCATATGTCAGGAAGTTGGCGTAGGCAGACAGCAAATATGGAGCCTCCAGAGATGCAAGGATGGAACAAAATGCACCAGTGTGGTTCCACATAACATGCTACATTCCTCCTCTATGAGCTTCAAAACAAACAATAAACATAACCATGCAAAAAACTTTCCAGTATTAGATGGAAGCATCCCTTCCCTGTATAGACACGTAGTTGAAGGCAATGCAAGAAACAGTGAGACCTGCATTCAGAGGTAACTAATTCTTTTAAAAAAAATATTTCTACAGCATTAGTCCCTTGATTCAACAGTTTTGAGTAAGGTATGCATTTTTAGGTTCTTGCAAAGTAGCCTTACCTTAGGCCAGGATCCAAAATAATTCTCCTGGCTTCAGTTTTTTCCTTAATCGGTTTGCTGAATTCAATTATCTATAAACTTGAAAACTGTTACAAGTTATTTCTCCTGCCTCCTGAAAGGTTTAGTATGATTTCTCAACTTACATACGTACCCTCATATGTCTTGTGAAGATTTTTGTTTTCACAAGTTGGGTAGATGCTTTAGCACTTTTGGAGTAATGTTAGCTCATTTAAAAAGGCATCTAGCAAGATGATACCATAAATGTTATCTGTGTTATCTGCTTTACAAATTTTTGAAAATGTCATAAAACCTGTCCCTCATTTCATTTTGAATGCAAAGATATATATGAGTCATATCTTCCTAAGAGTTTTCAATTAATCATGATTCACAGATAAAGAGAGGAAAGTGACTCACTACTTGTAAGTATTGGTCCGGAAGAAAAAAATGGCAGCAGCCCAAAGGGCTTTATTCAAAACTAGTAGTGCAAGCTGAAAGAAAACTCATGAAAATGAGTATTTTGCATTAGTTATTTTAGTTTAACTGTTTCCATTTTATCTCTCAAGAAAGCCAGAATACAAATATCAAATAATACAGTTAATTTTTGAATGATAGGCTGTCCTAGCTTTGTGGTTGGTCATAGGACTGTTTGGGAATTTACAGTAAAATCAGCCAAGCACTTTTACTTTTGAGTATGAGACTGGTTCCAGGTAAGGACAAAATTCTATTTGCTCTTTTTATTTCTTAAGAAATATAGTTCTGAAGAAGCTGTTAAGTCTGTACTTAAATCTTTAGTCACAGTTCCATGAAGCAAATGTTTTCATGTTTTTTCAGGATCAAGGTTATGTCTATGTCATACAAGGTTTCCCCTAATTTGACATGTGAACACATGTATGTGTCCAGTTTAAATTCATATTTTTTTCTTTGTTGCTGAATTTTGAATAATACAGTCACACTATTTCCACACAAGTATGATGGCAGTGTTGTTAATATGTGTGTTGGATTAACTTGTTCTTAAGGTACTTTTGTCTTTGGCAACATAAGTTGGTTTTCAGTTCCATTGAGCTTTTCATTTTGATATCAGGTATTCAGAGTTGCTTGTGAAGGTCAGTAAAGGAGGAGGAAAAAATGCAATATTGCGCCACACTCAGAAGAACAAAAAGTTGCTTGTTCGTGAACGCTTAAAGATGCTTCTTGATGATGAAAGTTTCCTTGAGCTCTCCCCTTTTGCAGGCCTTGATATGCCTTATGGTGATGTTCCTGCAGCAGGATGTCTCACTGGTAGGTTTTGCGTAAGGGATTTTTTAAAAGGTAAATTGCAGTATAATAAATCTGCATGCAGTTAATCAGTTCATGCCAATTGATAGTGTGTGCTATGCCTGTTGGAAGATGCAATAGTGAAGACAGAATGAGAGGGAGACATTAGAGTGCCCTTAAGCTACCTTTTCGACAACTGGAAGCAAATGTTTGGGATCAGGTTTGGTTTGGCACATCAAATAAGGCTTTCCTATGTGGGTATTAATGTACAGTAGACTTGTAAATCTGTTTATGGTATCCACCTTACAAGGCAAGAGTCACACGCGTAGTTTTTCTTTCATGCTTAAATGTAATGCTTTTTTTCTGCATATAGTAACAAAAGATTTTTGAGGGGCACATTATATCTGTTAACTAAATTAAAGTAGAAACTTAGGTGCTCTGTAATAGACAAAATGGCATCCTCATATCTGCAGTTAGCCTCTTGCCAGCTCTTTTGCCTGCCCCTTGATCCAGTGCAGCAGTGACACATGATGTCAGCAGTGGAAACCAGTCCTCACTAAGCTACACAGTTGAGAGATTGATGAAGGCCTTATGAGAAAACAATACTTAGAATTTAAGTAGTGGCCCTGAAGTTGGTAGGAAAGCTGTTCATTTGTGTTTTCCCATAGTGGTTACGTGTGTAGTACATATTATGGTGTCATCTATCTGTGATGCGTAAAATTAACCTCAATTCTTCTGCAGCATGGACACAAGGTTTAATGAGTTAAATTGAACAATTAATCAACTAAAGCCTCAGTCAATTAATTGGTCAGGCTGTGATTTAGAAAACACTTGTTCTGAGGATGTTTTGGATTCTTGTCTGTGGAGCAGGAATGAAAAAAGTATTAAAGCTGGCCTTTAAATCTAATATCTCAAGCTGAAATATTGATAATACTGTATGTACATTTGATAGATTGTCATCTGACTTTAACTGATCAATGCAATCCATACCCAACCTTATACCAGATGTGGGGTTGGATTGAGCAGAGACACCCTTCAGCTCAGTTAACTGGTTGCCAGACATTCAAGTAGATAGGAGGCTTGCTGGTAGTATTCACACTTTCAGAGCCCAACAGAAGACTTCAAAATACAGGAGTTGGGATCCAGACCTTGAGCTGGCCCAGGGATGAGGCCCAGTTGTCCTGCCTCCTCTGCTTCCATTGCAGCCACCATGAGCAGCAGGGCTGGGAATGTAGTGGTGGCTCCTCTTTTAGCAGTGGGGAGGAATTAGGATTGCAGCCTTTATTTAACTGGTTGAAAGAATTAATTTGTTCAGGACAGAAAGAATCAATTCTGTGACAACTAACAAAGCAATAAGGAGATTCTACACTGAGCTTATAGGACAGGGGTCAGCAAACTTTTTCAGGAGGGGGCTGGTCCACTGTCCCTCAGACCTTGTCGGGGGCTGGACCCACCGCCTCCTGAAAGCACCCTCCCTCCTGAAAGGCCCCACTGCCTATGCCACTCATGCCACAGCCGCTGACGCTGTCTTGTCTTTGGCAGCGTTGGCGTCCTCTGTCTCGGCGGGGCACAGAGCCCATGCTGCTGGCCTGGGCGGTGGAAGCAGCCTCCACGCCACTTCCGCTTCCTTCTCGCTCGGCTGCTTCCTCCCGCTTGGCCACCTTAGCGGGAAGGAAGGGGCGGTGCCCAGAGGCATCTTCAGCTTCTGATTGGCTGAAGGAGCTTCCTGCAGCCAATTAGAAGCCATACCGCATCGCAGAAGTCAGTCTCCATGCGGTGAGGCCTCTGTGCTGCGCCTGTTTAGCGCGGGGACTGACTGAGCGGGTGGCAGGTTTGCAAGGTTCGTGGGTCGGATTAAGGAGCCCAGTGGGCCGTATCTGGCCCGCGGGCCTTAGTTTGACGACCTCTGTTATAGGATCTTTTGATAAACAAGTAATTTTATCTGCATGTATTGAAAAATGTCACCATAGGATACCTTATCAGCTGAGTCACTGCTTAGTTCCACAACTGTTCTCATTCACTACACATGTTCAAACTCTAGCAGCATTGTAAGGTAAAAGAGGATAGCTGAAAGTTGAGCTGCATTCTTTCTGAGTTCCTTGGCATTTTAATATGCTACAAAAGATCTCTCTAGCATATTTATGTACTTAATTGCCTTACTTTATGATCTGGTTACAAAATATTCCAAAGTGGATAATTCATACTGTTTGTAAAATGTAATGACAATAGTCATTGTTGCAGGTATTGGAAAAATCTGTGGAGTCTGGTGTGTCTTCATGGCAAATGATGCAACTGTGAAAGGTGGCACCATTTATCCCATTTCAGTGAAGAAACAACTGAGAGCTCAAGAAATAGCAATTAAAAATAGACTTCCATCTGTTTACCTTGTGGACAGTGGGGGAGCATTCTTGCCACTTCAGGTAAAATACATGTTCTATGAAACCGGTTGATTTAATTTGCTTAAAATTATTCCCTTTGACTTGTTTTATCGTTAGCTTTCAAGTCCGTGTCCTAAAAATATGTATACTCAAAAAATAGTCAAGGTAACAAAGTCAAAGCCAGTTTGTCATTGAACTGTCAATGAATTAACCATGTCAAAGAAAGATGAGTTACCGGTATGTATAAAATTACCGCACAGAATATACTTAGGGTTTTTTTGGGGGGAACTCCAAAAAAGAAAATACAGATTTTCAGAAAAATAATGATTCTTTCAGTATGCTAAAAACAACATTTGAAAAAGAAAGAGGCGGAACAACCGCATAGAACATAGGCTTTGTAACTTTTGAATTTTTACTGTATTTCCTGCCTCTGTATTATTAGGCAGAGTTGTTTCCTGACCAATTCCATGGAGGCCGAGTTTTCTACAATGAGGCTGTGATGTCTGCATTGAAAATCCCTCAGGTATAATATTGGGAAGAAATCTGTGCATTTAAAATGCATTTCCCAGTAGTATATAGTTAATAAGTAAAAGAATGCATTGCTAAGCAAAGCAGTTCATAGTGTTTTGGAAGAGTCATCCAGCAGTTTAAATTTTGCATTTGTTGCACAAGGAATAGGTCCACTATGGTCAGAAACCATTATGGTAGATAATTCATTGGCCATTACATTCATATCTTAAATAGCTGACCGTAGTTAGTCATTAACATCTTGCATTAAACACCTGTCAGTACTTTCATCTCATTCGCTTCAACACACTAGAGAAAGATAGCCAGTGGGTCACATTCTGAAACATTCCTTCCAAATTCTCTTCACATCATGAACACACTGGGTCCCTGAATAATCTGAGCTGGTTACCCTTCCTTTTGCAACATGTCACACAGGCATGATACTACTACCTCTTCTCACTGGTGATAACACTGGAGCATGTTCTGCCCACCTCAAAAAATGTAGGTGTGGAGAGAACTTGCTGTAAAAACCCCCAACCCTGACAAGCTGTCACAAATCATAATACAGATTTTGTATCTTGAGGTATAGCCTGCACATATTTTCCTTGCTTAAGTAAGGATTATATATTATTGCTGTACAATATAAAATTAAGTCTGAGATATTTGATACTGCTCTCTGAAATAAAACTCCTGACTCCTTTTTCCTGTGGAATTTCTCAATATAATCATATGCTTGATAACTTTTCCTGGAAATTTACAACATAAAATTAAATATTTCCTCATCTTTGTTCTTTTTTTCTTACCCAGCTATCTTCGTGTGTCCTCTAGGTGGCAGTTGTGTGTGGTTCTTGTACTGCAGGAGGTGCTTATGTTCCTACCATGGCAGAGGAAACAGCCATTGTAGATAAAATTGGCACAATGTTTCTCGCTGGGCCCCCTTTAGTTAAAGCTGCCACAGGCGAAGATATTCATCCCGAGGCACTGGGAGGAGCCAACCTGCATGCTAAGTAGGTATATTATTTGTTCCTGAGCTCTTAATATTGATTGAATGATACCTTTAGTCCTAGTTTTTCTAGGTATAATGATCTCATTTTTAAAAAATGCCTGCAAATGTCAGAAGCATCCAAAACCAAAAAAGTGATGCATTATTTGCACTTAGTTGGCCCATATCTATTTCTGGGTCAAAAATCACCCCTCAACATACAACATTTGTTTGTTTATATCCTGTTCTTTCAGTACCTTGCACAAGTACTGCACATTTTACATTAAAATGAGGGAGGAACAAAACCAAATAACAAGCCGTACAACCCACTTCTAGAAAAAGGAAGTGCTGGATCTCACCAAGAACACCTCCTTTGTTCTCTTAGAGTGGCAGTGGTGCCCACCTGAGAGGCGTGGGACTGAGTTTCTGTGAGTTCTGGCTGGAAAAAAGCCCTGGTACCACTGATTGTTATTTTCACAGCAAGAATCTGAACACAAAAACCAGACAGCATCACTGCACTATAGGCCTGATTGGAAAGGTGTGCTTTCACACCACACTAAAATCTCAAGAAGAAAGCCAACCTTATCTCAGAGCGGAGTGGTGGTCCACAGATGGAGTGCTGCAACCAAGAAGACCTTCCTTTGCATCACTGCCCCATGCCCTATGCTTGGTAGAGGGATTGTGAGAAGCTGCTAAGATCCTCAGCACATCTAAAGCCATAGGCCAGTAAATAATGGGAGATGTGCTCCTTCAAGTACTTGGGACCCAGTGAAATTTGAATTGGGAACAAGTGCAGTTTGTGCAGAACAAGTGTTATGTGGCACCTTTCACAGCCCTGGCACCTGCATTCTGCAGTAGCAATAGTTTCTGTCTAGAGCACGTTGTGCTACTCTAAACATGAGAATTCATGAAGAAAACTAATAGCACTCCTCCTTCAGTACAGTTAATGCAAACTGATATTACAGTCTCGCCAGCTTTATATATTTTTTGTAAGAAATTATCTTGTCTGAGGCAAATGTTTATTACTTCCAATCACTTGAAAGACAGAAGATAAATATAAGGAATCATTTATTTTACCGTTAGTAGTAATGTTTTCTGATCATGTTTGTTGCCTTGAATTTTATCTGTTGCCAAATATTTGTAAATTATTTTTCTCAGGGTCAGTGGCTGTGTTGACCATTTTGCATCTTCAGAAAAAGAAGCATACGAATGTGTTAGAAATATTATTTCAACACTCAATTATGAAATTCCTACAGAAGAAACTGTAGAGTATGACAGTCCCTTGTACTGTGCTGATGAGCTTCTGGGGCTTGCACCACAAGATTATAGCTACACTCTACATATAAAACTGGTAAGGAAAATGTTTGTTGCAATCTGAAGTTAGGCTACTTGATATAAATCCCATTGATGTTGGTAGGCTTAAAAAATAAACAGTGTGACAGTATAGTTAACAGTGGTTGAACTACAAATCCTGTAGCTCAGTTTTCTTGGATCATTTATGTAAATTGGTGAAAACAAAAAAATCCTGTAAGCATTTTAAGGACTAACAAATTTATTATCGGATAAGCTTTTGAGAGAATCCACTTCATTGCATTAAGTGCGATCCTCAGTTGGCAGCACTGTTAATTATGCTTCATGCATCTGATGAAGTGGATCTTAGTTCATGAAAGCTTACGTTATAATACCTTGCTAGTCTTTAAGGTGCTTGCAAGACTTTTTGTTGTTTACAGCCAACAAACACAGCTACTTCTCTGAAAGTTGTCCATTGCTGCTTGCTTTTAGAAGTACGTCCAGAGATGATACTGTGTTGAGGTGCTGAGTTGAAAAGGTAGATCAAGGGTTAATTTGAGTATTTCAGATGGTCTACTCCTTTATGTGTGCATAGTCGAGGCCATGGTTTGTAGTTGGTTGTTATTTCTCTTAAAACTCAGGAAGAGGTGTGAGAAGTAGTCACCATATTCTTCATGAATCAAAAAGCCTTATTAGTCTGAGTATTTACTTCTACTTAGTTTTTATTAGCAGTAAGGCTGTCCTACTCTTTCCCTACTCCAGCTTAATGGAGATGCCTGATCACAGGGTGTACTTCATTCCAGATCTAGGGTGCTACTTCCAAGAATACCTTACTCTGGATGCCAGTTAACAGGATCTCTCTTGATGAAAGGACAAGTAATAGGTCCTGCCCAGCAGATCTCAGGTTATGGACAAGATAGTATTGAGAGAGGTGTTTTTTCAGGTATTCATGCCCCAAGCTATTTACGACTTTATATGCCATATTGACGATGGCATACAAAGCATAAATAGCTCGGGGCATAAACTGGGCTCGGTGACAAATAGACAGGCAACACAACTGCATTGTAAGCAGTGTTGTATGCTCTTAAGTTATCATATTTGTCAGTTTCCGTGCTGCAACATTTTGCTGTAGTCTCTGAACCATCTTCCAAGGGTAGCCCTACTACTGTAATGCTAGCCAACCTGGGAAGTTACTACAGCCTGGATTACTGTGATCAGGCTAGCTCCATTAGGCTGTAGCTGTTGAACCCACTGGAATAATAGAATCATAGAGTTGGAAGGGACCATGAGGGTCATCTAGTCTAACCCCCTGCAATGTAGTGATCTTTTGCGTGGTGCTCAAACCTATGACCCTGAGATTAAGAGTCTTATGCTCTACCAATGCCTACTTAAATCATAAAATTTTAGCTTTGGATGTACGGTTGGTATCTAAACAAGTAAAACAATTTTGAATGTTAAAGTTTACAATTTTGTGATCTAACATAGAGTATTACCTGACTCAATTATGCTTGAAGCAGACTCATTGAAATCATTGGATTTTAATTCAGTGTGTCTACTCGTAGTATGACTTAGTCAGATATCATCCATTATCTTTGAATATTGAGCCATAATTGGAGACAGAAGACATGAATTTTTTTCCAGCAAGCTACCTACTATTGATTTTTCATTTCTCTTGACAATATTTTATAGATCCTGAGTCGGATGATAGATGGCAGCAGGTTCCAGGAATTCAAAGCTAATTATGGAACTACCTTAGTAGCAGGATTTGCCTATGTAGAAGGGTAAGGGAGAAGTTTAAACCAGCGGGCCACATTATTGCAACACTTTTTAATGATTAGTTGTTCAAGCAAATGGTAATTTGATCCCTGTTAGAGTCACTTGAAATTGCAGAATTGAGCTTAGATTTGTTATAGGGATAGAAATGTAGCCATACTATATTATGGCTCCCAGGTTGTTTGGATCACTTATGCAGTTGTTTTTACATTGTTACTCTTTTTTGGAAGCCAAGGTGTATAACTGGATTTAAATTTTGTTGGATTCATTGTATTCCAAGTGCTTAGTGCTTACATTTTGGGGTTTTAAATTAATATAGTCTGTATTTAGCCACCTGACTAGACAATCAGCATTGCTGATTAATAGTAAATTGCACCTGTTGTTTTTTTTAAAATCCATTTTATGTGTTTATAGAATTATTTACAACTGCAGTACTATACCCACATCTGTGAATAAGCCCTGTTGAACTTAGTGGGACTTACTTCTGTGTAGAATGCATATGATTCTACCATTAGTAATTCTTCTTTTTAAGATTTATCTCTGCTAAATATTTTCATATTTCAACTTAAACAGTATGCAGACGAAATTTCATTTTGGCATCTCAGAACTCAGAAGAATTATCAGTATCACACTACTAACAAACCACCAGCAATTTGTTGTTGTTGTTTAGTTGTTTAGTTGTGTCCGACTCTTCATGACCCCATGGACCAGAGTACACCAGGCACTTCTGTCTTCCACTGCCTCCCGCAGTTTGGTCAAACTCATGCTGGTAGCTTCGAGAACACTGTCCAACCATCTCGTCCTCTGTCGTCCCCTTCTCCTTGTGCCCTCCATCTTTCCCAACATCAGGGTCTTTTCCAGGGAGTCTTCTCTTCTCATGAGGTGGCCAAAGTATTGGATCCTCAGCTTCAGGATCTGTCCTTCCAGTGAGCACTCAGGGCCGATTTCCTTAAGAATGGAAAGGTTTGATCTTCTTGCAGTCCATGGGACTCTCAAGAGTCTCCTCCAGCACCATAATTCAAAAGCATCAATTCTTCGGCGATCAGCCTTCTTTATGGTCCAGCTTTCACTTCCATACATCACTACTGGGAAAACCATAGCTTTTACTATACGGACCTTTGTTGGCAAGGTGATGTCTCTACTTTTTAAGATCAAACAGGCACCAGCAATTACGTTCAGCCAAAGACCTGATTACATTAAGCAAATTAGCAATTTATTTAATAAACATAGCAATGGCTAGCTTTGGGCCAAGACATATACCGACATCTGAAAGACCATGATCAGCTCTAAAAGATACTGATCAGACCTAATTTACCGGTAATATAATCTAGTTGATGAGTTTTTTCTAGGATCTTTCCAGAATAGTTGTCTTGCACAAATAATTTACAATCACATTCTTGTATGAGATCTAATCCTTCTCTCATGTAGAACTTTGATGTGTGGGGAACTTGCATTCCCAACAATCATCAATTTGCTGTTGCTAGAGAAATGTGAGTTCTCAGCTATCACCACTCACTAACACCTCATATACAGTCATACCTCGGGTTGAATGAGCTTTGGGATAAGCGCGTTCGAGTTGCGCTCCGCGACAACCCAGAAGTAATGGAGCGCGTTACTTCTGGGTTTCGCCGCTTGCGCAGATGCTCAAAATGACGTCACACGCATGTGTAGAAGCGCCAAAACGTGACACGCGCATGCGCAGACACAGGCTACGTTTGCTTCTAGATGCGAACAGGGCTCCAGAACGGATCCCGTTCACATCTAGAGGTACCACAGTATGTGCATGTGTGTGCTGGGCACCTGCTAACTAGAGTCTAGCAGCAAAAGCCTCCCCTCACCATTTGTCTGTTTTAAAAAATCAAAATTTTAAGGTGGTATGGTTTGTGTATCCAGTGGGAATAGTTACATAAAACATTTCAAACTATTTGATGAAGGGGAAGCGCTGGCAAGTCTACCCAAGTCCCTCCATAACTTTGTTTAGCAATTTTGTGACTCCTCCTTAAAATTAATTATAGGCAGTGTACTCTTTGGCATTGCAACATATACAATGTCTTCAAAACAAAATGTTGGTACGTTGAACAGGCTTTCCCCCAATGTGCAGCTCTCCGTGCAGTAGGCCATTGTTCTTATCCATGCTCCTTCTCTGTCCAGTGAGAACTCAATGCCACCCTGTTAGCCTTCCTTGGGCAAGTGCTACACTGTATTTAATATTTTGAAGTAATGGCTTCTTGTGCAGAAAATCCATTTCTGCACATAGCTGCTTAAGTCAAGTCTAAGATCCAGAAGCTAGTAAGTGCTTGTGGTGCAGCCTGAAAGAGCCTGATGAACTGCCACCTTCTGGGTTGTCAGTTGAATGGTTAAGCAGGCCTTATTCTCTAGGGCTGATAATAAGACTGCTTTCACTGACTCTAAGATCACTCAAAACTTTAAAAAACTCAAATAAATATTTAAAGTCTGTTTTGTAAGTGAAAGAGAAGCCTCTTGTGGCCTAACCTTTTCCATTAATGTTAAGCTTGTCTCTAAGTAGCTCTAGAAAGTGAATTATTTTGCTAGGATTTATAAAGCATGCTGCAGACTCAAACTTATTGATTTCCTCTGAGATAAAATATGATAGTTGAGATGGTTTGTCTTTTCATCATAATAGAAAATTATGCCACAGAGAATATGAACTGTATTTTGCTTCCTGCTGTAAGCAGACTTGAGAACATTAACAAATAAGTTCCATATTAACTACTTATGCAGGATCATTTGTTTGTGAAAATGTATGCTTTTGTCACTAAAAGTACAAATTTGCATGACTAATTTGAGCTTTTTCAGTCTTGAATGTCCATAACCAGTACATAATAAGCAACCCATTAGATTGTTGCTTCATACTTTGGCATTGGAACCATGTTTGTCCATACATTCTAAGCTAGCCTACAATCTTGTGTGGACTACAACTGCCATCATTCCCAGCCATCATGGCCAATAGTGAACATGCCTTCCCCTCGCATAAGGGGCTCCCTAGATCCCTCCTAATAATTTATGACAGATCTCTTGCACAAACATTCCCGTTTTTGAGAGTAAGGGAATTTAGACATGAATAAGTAATTTTCCATGCCTGCACTTCACCCAAACCACATTCTTTTAAATGACTTGTAGCAGCAGATTATTTATTGTAAACATTTCTAAGTATCTTGGGAGTTTTGAAGTAAAGTAATGCAAATAATTTGTTGCCTATTTAAGGTGATATTATAAAGTTATAGTACTAAACACATGGAGGATACTTACTGTGTTGATTTCAATGTTTCTACTACCCTTGTACTATAAAAAGTGTTTTATGTTTTTGTTAGACAGCTAGTTGGAATAGTGGCTAACAACGGTGAGCTGACTCATGAAGCTTCTCTGAAGGGTTCCCACTTCATACAGCTTTGTAGCCAACGAAACATTCCAATCCTTTTTGTCCTGAATACAGCTTCATGTGCAGCAGAGATAACCAGTCTCACACAGGTAAAGCAACTAGTACAGAGCACAGTCAAATGCCTCTGAATTAGGGTGTCATGCTTTCAGTTTCAAATGGAAAAAAGTTTTTTCACTAGAAATGTTTGCTCACTTTGGTTCTTCCCTGCAATAACAGATTCCTCTGCATTCAACAGGGAACGGGTTCTCTGAATGTAAAAAGTTTGAAAAATGATTGAGGGGAAATCTCTCCACTTGGTATTTCCCAGATTTAAGGTAGCTTGTGGGACACGGGTGGCGCTGTGGTCTAAACCACCGAGCCTAGGGCTTGCTGATCAGAAGGTTGGCGGTTTGAATCTCCGCAATGGGGTGAGCTCCTGTTGCTCAGTCCCTGCTCCTGCCAACATAGGAGTTCAAAAGCACGTCAGAGTCCAAGTAGATAAATAGGTACCGCTCCAGCGGGAAGGTAAATGGTGTTTCTGTGCACTGCTCTGGTTTCGCCAGAAGCGGCTTAGTCATGCTGGCCACATGACCCGAAAAACTGTCTGCGGACAATGTCGGCTCCCTCAGCCAGTAAAGTGAAATGTGCACTGCAACCCCGGAGTCATTCGCGACTGGACTTAACTGTCAGGGGTCCTTTACCTTTTTTTTAAGGTAGCTTGTCAGCCAAATTAGGAGCCCAACAAGTTAACATCTGAACACTGCATAAGAAGTGCTGTTGTATACCTAGAAACTAATTGCCTTATAATGCTAGCTTCTTTGTTGGAAATTCAGTAGTAATGATTACAATTAACTAAATTCTTGCTATGTGAAAAAAATCAGAACTAGCAGATTTCACCATATACAATGAAAAATAATGTTCCCTACAGAGCTCAGTATTTCTAAGTAGTATACTTTGTTTTTGTGCCTGGAAAATGATGGACTGGCAGTTTTTGAAACTCCTGTTTCCTTTTAGTCTGCATGTGCATAGATAGAGAGCTTTGGTCTTGTTTTGAAGAGGAACAGATTAGAACAATGAATTTTTAGTGCTGAATCCTGCATTAATTACTACCATCTTCTTCTTTCCCCCCCTTTTACTGTTGTGTAGGCAAATTAGTCACTTAAATATTCGTATAAAAGATTTGCAAATCCTGTACATGTTGAGACCAGGAATAAAGGGAACATCTGCATGTAAAAAGTAAAAGAAATAACTCTCACCATTCTTTCACTTTAATTCAGGCAGAGGATCACACTAATAGGCTGAAAGCACAAGCATCCATGATGGCTGCAGTTGCTTGTGCTGCTGTTCCCAAGATAACCCTTGTGATTGGTGGCTGCTATGGAAATGAAAGCTATGCTATGGTAGGTTGTTGAACGTAGGATCAGCTTCTCTTTCCTCACCCACATGCCCCATGTACACAGCTCCTGTCCTAGCTAGTTTCTTAGGGTAAAATTCAACATGGTGCTAAGTCTCTTGTTCCATCAGTGCAAAGATTTCTCCTTGCACAATGGGGCAGATGTTCTTCTCCCTCCTGACCCTGCATCCCCTCCAATACTTGGATTGTTACTTACCCAAGGAGTAGATTTCATCATGCGGTCACTGGGTTGGGACAGATCTGTTCTAGGTGTTCCCCCAACCCTCTGAAGGGAAGGTTGTGGTCGTGGGAAGAAATGGATTTATGTGTAAGCATAAATCCTTGTGCTTACAAGACATGGTAGTTGAATGCCACACTTGAAACTTGATATAACAAAGAATCTCTAGCACGTAGTGAGGAAAATACAGAATTATTGTTGACACAAGTAGACATGGCACCTAAGGATCAGACTGTACTGAAACCAGAAATCGGTGTTTTAAATTAGATGGAGACTATATTTCACAGTTCTTTAATGCCTTCTTAATATGTTTCCCTTGAGTCAATGCTTTGTTCAAGCTGGCTTAAATAGTGAGTTTTCATTTCTGAATTTCTCTGGTCTTGTGTTGTCTGTCTTTAGTGTGGAAGATCATTTGATCCAAACTTCCTGTTCCTCTGGCCCAATGCAAGAATAGGCCTTGTGGATTCAAGACATTGCCACACGCTCTCATCTATTTGGGATGCTGATCGACAAGGAGCAGAAGTAGACTTAAAACTATTAAAGGAAAAGTAGGTGCATTCAACAAAAACCTCAGTGTTATGATTGAATTAATGGTATTGATGTTTCTCTTTGGATTTCAGGGTGCTGCTTCTAATTTTTTAAATAGCTAAAAGAATTATAAATTTTTGGAGTTACTTGTTTTCTATACTAGCGATTATTTTACTTTTTGAAGCAGACCGTTGGCTCTTCAGTTTGGGGGTATTAAAAATGTGCTGTATTGTCTTAGTATTCCCCAAAGTACAATATATTTTTACAAATGCAGTTGAAAATTGAATTTTTTCTTTTGTCTTTTAAGACTAGAGGAAGAAAGCAGTGCATTCTACTCTTCTGCCAGACTCTGGGATGATGGTGTAATCCTACCGCAGAGTTCAAGGAAGGTAAGCTTCTTTCTCTGTGTCTCTATAAGATGTTCAATATCTCTTCCTTCCCAAGCCTACCTGTTAAAAAATACTGGTTTCTGGTTTTTCCTGTTAAAATAGTATATGGAGGGGAGGGGAAGAAGGCACGTTTCCTTCCCCTGCCTTCCCCCTGGCTGTATGCTTGTTTGTTTATTTGTTTGTTAAAAATACCCCCCCCCGTTAAAAACCCTTTTTTAAAAACAAAAACAAATTGAACATTAGTGTGACTTCTGAATTATTTTGGACCAGTTGTGGAGCAGGTTGGCCTGATGGAGGCCTTTTAGATTAGAGCCACAGGGCAGTTCAAGGGTAAGGGCGCTTTAGACAGCCCTAGTGATTAGTAAAGGAGTTGGTAGGGCAGACATAATTGAAGGTAAAGGTAAAGGGACCCCTGGCCATTAGGTCCAGTCATGACCGACTCTGGGGTTGCGGCGGTCATCTCGCTTTACTGGCCGAGGGAGCTGGCGTACAGCTTCTGGGTCATGTGGCCAGCATGACTAAGCCACTTCTGGTGAACCAGAGCAGAGCACGGAAACGCCATTTACCTTCCCGCCGGAGCAGTACCTATTTATCTACTTGCACTTTGATGTACTTTCGAACTGCTAGGTTGGCAGGAGCAGGGACCGAGCAACGGGAGCTCACTCCGTTGCGGGGATTCGAACTGCCGACCTTCTGATCGGCAAGTCCTAGGCTCTGTGGTTTAACCCACAGCGCCACCCGCGTTCCTAGACATAATTGAAACAGAACAGTTATTGGCAGCATACTTTAGGGATGTACAGTGGTGCCCCGCAAGACGAATGCCTCGCAAGACGGAAAACTCGCTAGACGAAAGACTTTTCCGTTTTGGAGGTGCTTCGCAAAACGAATTTCCTATGGGCTTGCTTCGCAAGACGACAATGTCTTGCGAGTTCCTGCTGGTTTTTTCCCCTTTCCCCCCCTTTTTCTAAGCTGCTAAGCCGCTTATCAGCTGATCTGATCAGCAGATAAGCCGCTAATAGCGCTAATCCTCTAATCCGTCAATGGGCTTGCTTCGCAAGACGAAAAAACCGCTAGACGAAGAGAATCACAGAACGGATTCTTTTCGTCTTGCGAGGCACCACTGTAATTCTCTCTGAAATAATGGGTAGATGATGTTTTTTTCTCTTAATTTACTGCAACAATAAATTGACACAACACAGTCACTGCTTGTTTATCTGCTTCCTCCTATATTCCTTTGCTTGCCTTTCCTACAGTTTCTGCTTTACATATTTTTTCATGATGATTGCTTTTAGCATCTTCTCCTTTATCCTTAGAGTGACCTTCTGATACGTTTTATTCAGCTTCTACAGTAATTGTCAGTTGTATTTGTCTTGTGAAGCACTTTATAATGTTCCAAATACATTAATTGTTGTTGTTGTATTTGTTGTGTATTTCTTTTGGCAGGTTATTGCACAATGCTTAAGAATTATGAAACAGCAGAAATACCAGATCATGTCCCCGCAACAGTCTCCTCTTCCTGTCATAAGAATGTAAGCAGGAAAGCCTGCTGGTAAAAAAATGAATTTGAACATCTGGCTCCCTGGATGTTAAATAGAAACAACTAGTATTTTAATATTGTCATCATGATTTCTTAGTATGAAAATGTTTGATTTCTATATATGTTTATATATCAGTCTTCAATCATGCTTCTATTACTGTCCACACCCAATGATAGGATACTTTAAATTGATGTCTTTTGTGCTGAATATAACCAAACAA
The DNA here is from genome assembly GCF_964188305.1 of Podarcis bocagei. NCBI lineage: Eukaryota > Metazoa > Chordata > Lepidosauria > Squamata > Lacertidae > Podarcis > Podarcis bocagei. Next base: position 65,673,919 of record NC_138129.1, read on the forward strand.
GTATTATGGAAATCATTTATTAGCTGATATACCAAGGTTTAAGGTGTGTCAAGTTAATAATTTAAAACAAAACTTAAATAATACAGAAAACAGATTTAACAGCACCAGAAACACCAGAATATACTAACCAGCCAAGCCAAAAGCTACCGTTTTACTGTTTTGTTTTTAATTATTTACTTGTTTTTATCCTGTATTCTGTCAGCCACCCTGAGATCCTATGAGGAAGGCTGGTGTATAAACCTAATAAATTAAATAATTCTTTGCCACCACTTCCAAAAAAAAGCCAACAAAAACAAAATGAAGGGGAAACCAACTGATGTAAACACCTTATTTTTACCTCTGGCAGTTTTTACCTCCCACAGAGTTGGCCCCTGAAATTATATTAGGTGGTTGAAGCTGCAGGACGGTGCACAGAGGTGTGTCTTCTAAGTTATGAGGCTCTGATTGTAAAGAGCTTTTCATGAACATTCACAATTTTAATGCAGTTTTTACCTCTGTCTTGAAGACTCTTCAGGTTGGTGCAATAAAGACTTTTGGATTAATTCTTTCTGGATGTAAGATCATGAATGTGTCATTTTTCCTCAGAAGTGGGGAAAAAGCTAAGAGATTCATTGTAATTATTTTTTTAACTTGTTCATAATTGTTAAAAAGTATTAGAATTCAAGACTATATTAAAGAATGCATTCTCACTTTGTTTCTGAAAATATATTTGCTCAGTGGCTAACAGTTACAAAATCTGTCCATAATTAAGTTTTTTTTTGTGTGTGAAATTGACTTGAGCCTCTTTACCCCCACCCACCTACACAATCATCCATTTGCTTTAAAAGTTTGTGTGTCAGGCTACCGACTCATGAAAGACTATTTTGCAATTGACAATGCTTCTTTTCAGTTAAATTTATTTGTTGAATGAAAAATACCAAATGCTGACAGTTTCATATGCCATTTGTTTCTCTACAGTACATGAGGATTATAAAAGTATTCTTGAATTCTGTCAGTGTGCAGTTCTTTGAAATGTTAAAATACTTCTACAGGTCCTCGGGACAGATAGTTGGAAGGGTGTAGTTTTTTAAGTACAGTTCGTAGCTGCATCCGTTATGCTAAAAGCCAGGCTTTAATAATAGGTCTAGTGAAGGTGCAACCATCATGCTCGTTTGAAGAGTCCATGAAAAGTAACTGGGATGTTTATGTCCACTTCTGCCCTTGCGACTTCACTCATGTCCTTTGCGCTCAAGATCAAAAGGTAGCCAGGCTTTGGTCCACTTCCAGGACTAATGACAATGCTCAGGACAACACCTGAACCACAAATAAAAAAGAGTTACCTAGCTGAAGCAGCACCAGATACTTCAACAAATCTCCACTCTATCATCCAAGAAAACTGCAACAACCATTAAACCAAAATCTGAACAAGTTTTCCATTATTCTATCAGTGAATATTTGTGTACAACGTTTCTTTTCTTGCAATTATTGTGTAAGACGGCTGGCATTCAAAGAAAGCCTTCCTAACTCACTGGAGAAAAGATGTGCATAGACTTGGAATAAAGAAATAACATTACCATCATCCTCTTCCAGGGCATCTGGGTGTGAAACAAAGATTGGTTCAGAGGGATAGGCATCCGGTTCTTGCCATACCCATGTCTCTCTTGTTTTGATATTCATCTTGCAAAGCTAGAAAGAGATAAGGGTGGGGGACGATACTGAAGTTACTTTCTCCCTATTATATAAAGAGTTGTTAGTCAAACACTGACTAACTCTCTAGATATTGCAAAATCACCACAAATTAAGACATACATTATTTTTTACACAATGCGCTTGCTATTAGAATATGGTATGGGATGTTATCACGAAAAATATGAAAATATGACAAAGTGATGGTCACTTTACCATATCAAAGCTGTGTTGAAAATTAAGTCTTAGCCCAATAGATGACAGACTTTTTCTAACATGACTATGTTTTATCATGAGGTGTAAAACGAGAACAGAAATTTTGTGAAGAATGGATTTAGCCCAGTGCACAAGAATAGACAGATATTTGAAATACAGTGATCATAAATTAATGTCCGTATTGATGGATTATGTCTCTGTGTTTATAAAGAGCGAAAGAATATATTTAGCACTATGAACACCTTTTAAATGCTGGGCTGAGAATCACTTTAAATATATTTCAGGTTTGAGTGAAACCAGATGACTTTTTGATTGGGCTTGATGTTAATATTAAGAGTCTCTTGAAGATAGTGTTAAAATTGCACTAAACTGTGTTGTCTTGCACATTCCTATCAGTGCTGGCCCTGACCATATTAAGGAATCTTAATTTGCACCCATCTTAGCACATAATACTTACCCTGTCTGGAACAAAGTGATTCAATCCAAGTCCATATGCATATGTGTACGGTTTCCCAGAATACTTTGCATAGTTTATTTGTGGAAACTCAAAAGCTATAAAACAAAACACAAGAACATTTACAGGAATTAGTGAGTCATTTTTAGTCATTTATTTATTTAAAGCATTTTTATCCTGCCCTTCGGCCAAAAAATGCTCAGAGGGTGGCTTACAGATCACTTAAAAAACTACAATTCCTGCTGTCAGTTTTACAACTGAAAAACGATACAACACAAAAGGAAAATAGATTGGGAGGGAGGAGGAGATTTACTAGGCTGTCTTTGTTATTCTGGTTGAGGATGATCTTACCTTGACGGGGCCCTGAAAAAATAACTTCTGGCTCCAGCCAGATGGTTTCGTCACTGTGCAGAACTGCAGTAGCTGTTGTATTAGGCAATGTGATTAAGTTTTTGCCAGTGTCAGCCTAGGATAAAAAAGGGAAGCTAATGAAAAAAGTAGTGAGGAGGGAACATTTTTATGCTTTCTTACAGGATATGCTCCATTTTCCAACAGTACTAACAGTGCTACCAAAAACCAACTTCGGACAAAAGTTTGCAGGTAGGAGCAAGCTTGATTCACTGAATAATAACAGGCACTGTTCTGTAGTGCCTTCTCATATACAGGCGGCTCCCCATTTGTGTTCAATATGTGTGCAACCATGTAAACGTGCATTGTGCTGAACCCAGAAGTGACCAGGAAACTTCATAAAGACGTCACTGAAACAACACTAAAAGGGCAGAATGGGGTGTTCGCATTCTTTTTCAATGGGTTTCAATTATACATTATTTCACAGATGCGTGCAGTGCCTTGGAACCTAACCTCTATGTAAATAGGACTGCCGGTAATGCAAACACACTGGTCATGCTACCCTAAAACTGCCTCTGCCACAATGAGAGGCTAGGAGGGTTGAAACAAGAGAACAGGCATTTTCTGTAGTGGCCCCCACTTATGGAATGCTTTCCCCAGGGAGGCTAGAACTCTATTTCACTATTGCAGGTACCTTTTCAATATTTAGGGGAAGGACATATCGACGAACTTCAGGTTGAGGAGCTTTCTGGGCATTTTTCTTCACTTCTTCCCAGTTCTCCCGTAAATTGGCTAAATATAAGTAATTGTAAACGAACTCAAACCTGTAGGAGGATAAAAGTATCAGCATTCAAATGTTGAAAGCAAGCAGTTAATGACATCTAACATGGTTTTGTTGTGACACCCTAGAAGCAAGAGATGGATCAAATTTCCTGAAGAGTTCTGGTCCACAAAATTGGTTTGACAAAAAAAAAATTATACAGTAACTGCTGCATATAATAAAATATAGTGCACAACCAGTCTTTCAAAGTAGGTTGCATTTTAAAAAAAAACTAGCAGACTTGAGCATGCAACCCTAAGGATCTAGAAACAGGATCCAGAAAATCAATAAGACTTGGGCTTAAAGTCTTCGATTATTCAGCTGATCCCTTTGTCTCTGCAAAATTACTCCCAAGTATTAGGATATATTCCAGCATGCATATTCTATCACTCTTAAAAACGAAAGCTGACAAAATCCTTCTGTATTTGACACATGCTGCTTGGATTTCTTCAGAGCTCTTTTGAGTGCTATGCAATGCTCAGGCTGTATTCAGGTGACCCTCCAAACCTCTGAATGATAGTTTGCTGCATTATTTGAGTGATGCAGGAAGCAATGGTTTGATTAAACCACAAATAAACTTGCTAAGACACATGCACCAGAGGAGGAAGCATGAGAGCAAAGGGAATATTCCTCATCCTCCAAACTGCGGTTTGGAGAATCACCTGAAAGCAACCTTCTTGTCAATACCCACCCCTTCCATGTGCATAAATCCACAACCAGAAAACCGTGATCTTCATAGGTGTTGATGTGATGAAAAAGGTTAAAAGGCGAAGTCCTGAATTTGATGTTGAGGTACTTCTTTTTTTTCCTATCAGCTACATGCATCCATACCTAAAAAATAAAATAAATCACACTTGAACTGTGCGAACCCATAAAATAGCATCTACTGCTTTGTGCCCTTAGATAATATACTTTTAGGCCCTGGGGCATGTAAATTGCAGAGCAACATCACTTACCCCCATTTTTTCATTTGACTCAAAACAATCCATGTAGTTGGCTCCCCAAAGACTCCAGGAAGAAAGAAACTTGAGCAAGTTGATTTTCACTGGTGTTTCCACAAATACGATGTAATTTGGAGTCATTCCAAAGCTGTTCAGAAATATAGTTGTGGGTTTTATTTCAGGCGACGCAGCATTTTGCATACATGAAAGTGTGCAATATTCAGCTGCATGCTGTTTCTTCCTGTTTTTAATTGCTAATTTAATTCAATCTTATCTGTCAATAATAGACAAGGGCTTTGACATACGGGGCAAACAATTTTCTGTTAGAAATGTGTGCTTTCAAATTTGGATTGATTATATGAATGATATATTGCTTGGGGACATCATTAAAAGCTTTTAGAACATCAAAATGAAGAGTATCTACCTGAATACCAACCCTCTCCATGTGCTTCTTTGCACTTCCAGAAAATACCTAATATGTAAGTTAGGCAGTACAAACTTTTGAAGATGCTATTCTCTTTACTTGATCACATTATCTCTTTAGCAATGCTTTCCATGCTACATGTACTATAGAGGGAAATGAGGCAGATGGGGCTTGTCAACCTGGGAAGGGAGCCCATTTAAGAGAAGGAAAACTCTGATCCTAAACCTCCATTACCTTGTGAGATATCTTCAGGCAAGTAAACCCTACACAAATCCAGAGTTGAGTCCCTAAGACAGTTGGATGGCACCCTGTACGCTTCCTGGCAACTCCTGCTGCCAAGCTGGTGCCAAACGTATTGCTCTGCTTTCCTTTGGACTACATCAGTGAAGCCGGGAGGGGGGTCTTGTCATTTGGGCAGCCCAGGACTTCCATACACACTGCCCAGGCTCACGCCCCAGAGGTCACTTCGGTGCTGCTAATGCAGCAAAAATAATGCAGGAGACAGCAGCTATGCGTTACCAGTCTGCAGTCATAGTTGGCGCTGTGATTCTCCAACCGTTTGACTTCACTCCCAGAGGTGCACTCCATTGTCTCTTGAGAGAGAGCTGGGTGTTAACAATATTGCCCTTTTATATTAGCTGAAGTCATGATGTTTATATTGTTGGCTTATATTAGAGGGTGGAATTTACCTGTGCACATAAGATGGCTTGAACCTGTCACTGCAAGGAAACTGAACAATCACCTCACATTTGGTCATTGGATCTTTCTTATCTAAAAAGAATATATATTATATATAAAGACACAATTCATCTGCTGATCTTGTACAAGCCAATGAATGAGAATTCCATACAAGAATAAGAAAACCGGTGCGGTAGATGAAAAAACAAAGGGTATCCAGCATTAATCATACTTGGGAGTAGACCCACTGAAACTAACAGACAGACCTAACTTAGATCCATTAGTTTAAAGGGGTCTAACTCTGAGTAGAACTTAGTTACAACTCAATCATTCTGTCTTCAAACACAAGCACTGCTTCTCTGAAAATGAGCTTGTCATTACAAAAACCTCTTTTGATACTTTTTTTTGCAAAATATACACACACACACACACACACAGCTTCTGACACTTTAGCTACTGTGTAAGAGAAGGGAAAGTGACAGAAATCATAGGAAAAGCGAGAAGTATTGCACTATGTGTAGCGGATAGATTTTATTCATAAGGGAAAAGAAACAATGCAGTCATATTCTAAGTACGCAGATGTTTTTTGGAAGTGAACAAACCTGCTTGCAGGGGAGGTATCCGTACAACGTTGTAGGCAAGGGAAAAATTCTTTCCAAAGCAGTTGCCCATATTGTAAACGGTTCCATCATTCTCAACGTGGGGGTGTGCTGTTACTCCATTGACAGAAACATATTTGCTGATATCCACCTGGAGAGCATAATAGAAAGATGCCTTGTTGGTCCATACATTCATCTGGGCTTGACAGGTGGATGGCGGCTAACAGATTGAGGTTGAATCCTGGTAAGACAGAAGTACTGTTTTGGGGGGATGGGGTGAGCAGGTGTGGGGGGACTCCCTGGTCCTGAATTGGGTAACTGTGCCCCTGAAGGACCAGGTGCACAGCCTGGGAGTCATCATGGTAGACAGCTGTCCATGGAGGCACAGGTAAATTCTGTGGCCAGGGCAGGTACCAGCTCCACCTGGTACCTTGTGGCTGAGACTCTACCTGCCTGCAGACTATCTCACTAGAGTGGTGCATGCTCTGATTAGCTCCCGCTTGGACTACTGCGCTCTACATGGGGCTACCTTTGAAGGTGACCCAGAAACTACAACTAAGCCAGAATGTGGCACCTAGACTGGTGACTCGGAGTGGCTGTGGGACCATATAACACCGGTCCTAAAGGATCTTCATTGGCTTCCAGTGCGTTTCTGAGCACAATTCAAAGTGTTGGTGCTGACCTTTAAAGCCCTAAACGCCCTCGGTCCTGTATACCTGAAGGAGCATCTCCATCCCCATTGTTCAGCCTGGACGCTGAGGTCCAGTGCCGAGGGCCTTCTGGCCATTTCCTCACTGCGAGAAGTGAGGTTGCAGGGAACCAGGCAGAGGGCCTTCTCGGTAGTGGTGCCCGCCCTGTGGAACTCCCTCCCATCAGATGTCAAGGAAATAAACAACTAACTTTTAGAAGACGTCTGAAGGCAGCCCTGTATCAAGAACTTTTTAATGTTTGTTGTTTTAGTATGTTCTGATATATGCTGTGAGCTGCCCAGAGTGGCTGGGGAAAGCCAGACAAATGGGTGGGGTATAAATCATAAAATTATTATTATTATGACTTTAGATACAAAACATCTAAAAAGAAACCATTTGCCGGGGGGGGGGATTCAAACTGATAAACAAGGAATATGACATTTTAAAAGAGTTTTGATATTGTCCAGTTCCCCTGACTTGGTAATATAATCCCCCTTCAACTGGGACTGGATGGGCCTGTTGGAAAATCAAGGTTTGTACCAACTGCAAATAAGATGAGAAGGTAAGATGACTCCTCCAAATCCACTTTGTGCCTGTGTCTTGAGTCCTTGATTATTCACAGAATGATTTTGAATACTGTAGTAGCCCCTACACACATTGGGCTGGATCCAGAGTTCCTATAAGCTGAGTTCCACTCACAGGACATCCCTGCTACAGGAAGGGGAAAAAGACTGTTCTTCCCCAGCCCTCGCCAATTCCTCTCTGCACAGTTCCCTGAAAAGGTTGAGTAGTCACCTGAAAAAGTTTCCCCTTCCTCCAGCCGGAGGACACCTTCTGCTAGATTTCAGCCCCACAGAATTTCCTAAACAGAGGCAATCACTGTAGAAAATAGTTCTACATACTTGGAAATATATGAAGTTATGATGCAATGTTATTTTGCCATAAATGTATGTTTTACATTGACATTGCAACATGTCCTTCCAGCTAATTTTGATAAACACGCTGCTGCTAAGACATAACTATTTATGCAGTTTTTTCATGCACAAAACTATCTCTTGCAATGAAAAACAACCTGACTCTAATCTCTTAATGATGGCATTGTCCTGTCCTCTGGTACCACCTATAAGGTCTGCCTGCTCGTACCAGCTGTGATATATTTATAGCAAATTCTGTAAAACTACTGGTCTCTTTATAGCTCTTGCTGAAGCACGACATCTATAAAGCTAACACGGCCACTTTACGATGTCATAAATCCAGTTATGAATGCCCCACAAGTGGTAGTAACCAGCGGAATGTCATTGGAATGTCATTTGGCTCTGGCATAAATACCAAAAATGTCTGTGTTTGCATGATATTTACTAGTGCATTCTGAGAGCACAGACTTTGCAAAATATTTATTGAAGTATTCCAATGTCTGGACTAGATTCTAACGGGGAGAGAGGTCTGGCATGTATGAAGTCTGCCACAGACCTCATATACACCCAGACAGTTCTCTAATCAGGTATTGTGTTGCAGGTGCAGACTGTGCGTCACCAAAAGCATTTTTTCCTTTTCCTTTTTGCATTTCTCCTCAACCTCTGCCTTCTATCTATCTATCTATCTATCTATCTATCTATCTATCTATCTATCTATCTATCTATCTATCTATCATCTATCTATCTATCCATATGTATCTCTCTCTCTTTTTTTACCTTTTTAATTGTTTCCAAATTCTCTGGGTTAATTTTTGTTATGAAGTTTGTCTCGGTACAGGCATAAAAATCTTCACCCACGGGGTACACATTCACCAGGGCATTGTCGGTGACCTCCACACCCTGGAAGTATGAAAAAAACCTGCCAAACAGAACCAACAAGGACACTAGATTATTTCTTCTGGTGGGGAAAAAAAGAACACGGCTTCATCCCCTACAATATGCCTTTGTTTTGTCACCTGGAAAATATATTCTTGCATGGATCTGGGTAAGCATAGGTGCCAAATTCTGTAATCACGACTCTTTTCTCAGTCATTGCCCTTACATAGGCATCGGTCCGGATAAACCTATAGAAAAGGAAGAAAGGTTGTTTTGGTTTGGTATGTTGGAATCCTCAGGTCACCTAGGACGAGTGCGCTTCCCATGCCGCCTGTCACATGCCCCAGGGGGGATGGCATAGGCATGGGAATCAGCTCTTGTCATAGCATCTTGGATTTCTGGAGATGCATGGGAAGGTGATGCAGTTGCTGGGTTGCTGAGAGTAACTGTAGAACGGGCCCTAAGTGGTATGTCACATATCTGCTCAAACGACCCTAACTATATGGATGGAAGTTACAGACATTGCCAAGAAGCGACAAAGGAGTAGCCACCAGAGTGGAGTCCCCGTGCTGTTACCGGCAATGTGTGAATAAGGATGGAAGTAGAAGAGGCATGGAACAAGTTCTAGAAAAGGCTGGGGTGGAGGTGGGGAGCTATGTGCAGGACGGAGTAAGCCAACCCAAACGCCCTCGTTGCCTGAACTCTGGATATTATTAACCCCTGACATTTCAATGTTCACCATGCTATGCAATCCTTAACGTTATTGTCCAGAAAGCCTGTGCGGCAGATCGCCGATCCCCATTTCATAGAACTTAAAATATAGCCAAAATGCATTCTTAGCTCTGGAACAGAATGTTTTTAAAAGTCAGTTTGATTTGGACAAGCCTTGGGCTTGCTATCGGTGGGGAATGCCAAGTAGGAAAAATGAAGATGCTTACCTCCTGTGATAAGTGACATGCCCCTCCTTGAAGTCAAACTTGTGAAGAAGTGCTTGACCATCAAACAAATGATAAAATGGTTCTGAGCCAACTTCAAATAAACCCGGCCCGCATCTGAGTAAACTGCCTCTGAGCCAGACTGGAATCCTGCCTATTGCAATGATAGCAAAAAGCGTTGTCACGTATTTAAGAAATAAAAGGGCCCATGGGAGATGCCAACTGTGTTCGACTAAGAAATTGACTAAGCAGTCTCAAGTCTTCCCTTATTCTTTGTATCAATATATTTGCGAGGGGTGAGGGGAGGCCTAGCTCCTCAGGGCTGGTCACCCCTCACAGAATCAAATTGACAGTGGTGGCAGCTGAGAAAAGAAGACTAAGGTTGGAAACACGAGGGGGGTAATTTCCCATCTCATCTTCTGCCCCACAGGCTGCCTTCCCAGATGCTGCTGCAAGTGAAGGACATCCTGAGGCCTGGTCCCACCCAACCTACGCTCACACTGGGCCAAGCCAACACAGACAGATTGTAAGGCAGCAGCTGATTTTTGGAAACTATTAAAAAGCAGCAAATTGTCAGTTGCTTGGATAAACATATTTTCCCCTCTGACTGGGCAGTGATTGGGAAGGGATAGCCAATTTGGGTTTTCTGCCTCAGGGACCATAACGTCTCTGGGGAGGAACATCACAGAGCTTCTCCAAGGTACTACAGATTCTAGCTATTATTTCACTTACATTACATGAACCCCAAGAATAGGGCTAAATAAATACATTTGTTATCCAGCAAAAAAAAAAAGAAGGAAAAAAAAGATTTGATGTTCTGTTTAGAATATGTTTACCAAACTTAGAAGTCTACTTCTGCACTGAAGAAAGCCTCACTGTACAAAGGCCAGAGAGTGGGGAGAGCAAAGTTTTGTTTCATGGAAGGCGTTTGAAAGAAGGGCATGTCCAGAGATTTGTTGCTTTGTTACAGTATTGAATTTCTATTGCCATGTTCTAGGATTGTCAGGTTAACTTGAATGGCATTTAATTAGTCCAGGTATGCAGCAGGATTTCAGGGCTTGTGATGATTAGGTCAATTTGTGGATTTTCAGCATGAGGCTATGGAAATGCAATATTTGACTTTAATTAAATAAATTAGTATTACAACAAAGAACACCCAAGGTTTCTTCAACTCCCCCTCTGTATCTCCCCACCCCCACCCCATAAAGGTTTGAAGGAAAATAGCACACTGGGGCAATCTGGAAATAAAGCATTAGAAATCCACATACCCGTGACATTAGCTGTTATTGGTGAGGAGAGTTCCTCCACAGTCTCAAAGAGCTTCTTGTATCCACCTGCTGGATGTTCAACTCTGAAGGGTGTTAAGAAAACAAAGGGTGAGCAAGTCCTTCCAACTACTGGATGAAGGTTAGAAGAGAGATATAAATTCAACAAGAATTGTTTTGACCAGCATAAATAGGAGGCAAGGTAACTTGAGATGAAATGTATGATTGTGCCATGCCCCGCCCCCAATAAAATTGGTAGAGTTTTTAGAGAAATGTGGTGATATTCACTTTGTAGAGCAGGTTGTGGCCAAGTGAGAGTGCTGAATATATTTCCAGAAAGTGGAATCAGCACAGCATTCCTCCAGCCAAATGCAAGCTTCCCCATGACCAAATCACATTGAACATGGACTGAAGGCACAGATTACTCATCCTCACAAGTGCCAGGCATCATGTTCCAGAAACTCTGTGATCCCGCTCTCACCACAAGGTGAACTCTCCTATTCCAATACCCTCCCAACACATGTTGGTCACAATTCGAAGAACTATGCTTGCAATGGATTAAGCTTTAACAATAAAAATCACAGAATCAGGAGTCCAGCTTTACTACTGTTTACTACTGCCCTGCCACAATTTGTGGATTCTTGTTAGAATATCATGTATGCCCCAGAGGCGGCGGCAGCAGCAGCAGCAGCAGCAGCAGCAGCAGCATGTGAAGACTGACTCTTGGCTTCTGATAAATTTGCTAGCTGCAAGAATCTAGTGACATTATCACACTTTACTGGGTTGACATTTAAACTCTATGCAAAGCAAAGCCCAGGGAAGGTACTTACTGGCTGGCCATTTTCTCCCCAGGAAAGGATTTGGACTTCCCTGAGCCAAATGCAGAGTACGGCAGCCGGAGATGTGTGCTGGGTATTTATATGAAGGTTAGATCTTACTGACGGGAGCAGCAGCTTTATGGAAACATATGAGCCAATCAGCTGGGCCCTGGGGAACAGAAGCATCTTTCACCACTCAAATCCTCCCGAAGCTTTATGAGATTTCGCCCCGCTGCTCAAGAGAGGCCTTTGAATGTTTTCCAGAGACCTAAATCCCCATGCAGAAGTGGATTACAATGAAACAACAAGGGGAAAGAAAGTGGACTATAGTCACACAGCCTGTAACGTGCTCGCTGCTTGGCACAAAACCTTTGCCCCATTACCCAAACCTCCAGCTTGGAGGAACTGGCCCTCGGCACACTGCTGGCTCCAGGAGACTGGACTACACAGGCTGCCAGGCGCCCCATTTTATGTAACAGAGAGTCTCTGATGGACACGAGAAGCAGAAGATTGCAGCAGCTGCCAATGACATCCGTATTTAACCTGTCCTTAAATCCAATCACAGCTGTGTAGGTTACACTTCATTATACACCAAAACAATTTTGTAAAGTTCTATTTTAAAAGAGGAATCTCTGCCTCCTCCCAAATTAAAAAAAAGGTTTTATTAAAAACACTGCATCTGTATTTGGACAACAGCACAAACACCTTTGTCAGTTATCTGTTCAGTTTTTAGCATCTGAAAGTGCATTAGAAGGTCATGCATGGACTGTAGCCATATAACTTTTACCCAGAGTCGACCCACTGAAATTCTTAGTTCTATGTGATGAACGATGGTTGATTTCAACTCCTTGTTTCCTTTTCTCAATTTTGGCAGCAAGCGATTTGCCCAGAGCAACCTTTGCCAACCTGATGCATTCAAGATGTTTGAGAGCACAAGTCTGACGGTGGCTGGAGCTGCGAAAAGTTGTAGTCCAAAACAGCTGAAAGGCACCAGGGTTCGGGAAAGGCTGGCTTAGAGACTATAAAATACACAAATTATCATACTGCATTGGACTAAGGCATGCAGGCTTTGGGGCTATACAGAACTATTAACCGTAGCTCTTAGAAATAGACTATTGTATTTATGGGAATAGTACAAGTTAAAGCAGATTGTTACTCTCTCAAACATTGCGAGCATTGTGCCTGTGTTGCAAAACACACATGGTTTCTTAATAGGTATCAGAGAAGAGAATATTACCAAACAAATCTTTAATTCCCAGTAATCGTTTTTCTTGTGCAATTAAGCTGCAAAGGCCACATTCTTATAGGTGTCTAAGCTTTGCTTATATGGAACTATAAAGTGTGGTAGGTCTGCCATAAAGAATATGACTTGAAAGCGTAAAGGACTCGGATAAAACATACCTGAAAATTATTTTCATTGTTCCCGTTTGCCTTCCTATGTTATTTTCCAAAAAGACTTTGAAGCCAATTCTGTGAAACACTGTTCTAACCTTGAAGAAATGCTCAGTAGGGCTGAAAACATTAGTTAGCTGCTGTATGATGGCTCTTGCAACTTAATTAACATTAATTAAATTTGGTGGAAGTGAATGAATCTCTGATACAAAAGGCACTGAAGGCATGTGTTGCAAGTGTAGCCAAAGGCTATAAAATGGTAGGGATCATGAAGAGAGGATGGGAATGGGCATATTAAATTATCAGGAATACTGGCACATTCCATAGGAAATATCTGTCACACATAAAAAGATAGCAAATAGTGGCTTAGAAGGATTGACAGGCTCAGGGCTAAGAGTCAGCATTAAGAAAAAAGAGATAAACCTATCAAACTTTCACATGGAAACGAAGGTATCTAAAAACCCAGTATGATGGCTACAGCCAATGTGTGATGAAAAATAACCCACATCATAAAAGACTCAGAATAAGCAGGTTACCTCACAATTATTGCAATAACTCAGAGCATCTTTGGTCTTTAGAACTGCCCCATAATAAATGATCAAATGCTGTTACAATTTGGGGCCTTCCATTTACCACTGCAGCCTTTAAACATTGCTCATACTACGATAATCTAAATTCAGTGTTAAGCGTCAGAAAAGGTACTCCATATAGTCTTTCGTTTGCTACGATATTTAACTCCTTAAGTGCAATTCTGTGTTCAGTTCCTAAACTTGCAGGTCCTTTTGCTACAATTCAGTTTCAATGCACTTTCTGAAACACCCTTCTGAACAAAACACAAATAGAGTAACAACATTATGTCATTTTATTCAACAAGCTTCCTCTGACAGATATTTTAAAAATATAAAATCAATTAAATATTGACAGATACATGCTGTAAACACAAAACATTTACAACAGATAAACATAAAAAGAGGAGAGGTGAAAAGAATCTGGGCAGTGTAGTCTTACTACAACACACAATGGATTGGATCCAGAGTAACCTTAGTTGTACTTAGGTCCCACTTAAATTATATTAGTGAAGACTTAAGATTTCCCCTGAAAACTAGTTGAATTTAACCCTTGCCAAAGGCCGGTGGGGGAAGGGCGATAGGATGGAAGTGTGGCTTTTCCACTGGGGAAGTGCTCTGCTGACTGGAAATCCCATCTGCCTTAGAGGCCCTTCTAAGCCCCCAGGAGCTATGGAAGCAGTACGGCCATTGTTTTTCCCATTTGTGGTGGGATCAACTGGGGGTGACCTTTGATCTACTGCATTCAACCCCCTTCGCTTGTACAGTCAACATACTGGGCTACCTACTGATGCTGGCCTGAACCTGTGGTAATTAATTTCCCTCCCATTGAAACAGGCGGGAGGAAAGGTTTTAAAAACAACCAACCCCGTCAGTATGGAAGGATGATGGCGGTAACAACACCTTCCAACTCCCAACATGGCCAGAGCAAGCTGGTAGGGATTTGGAAGTGGAGATTGCCTGCTACTTAACTCTCCACCTCATCCCACTTAGGATTGCTCTTCTCACCTGGATCCAATTTACTGGCCTAAATGGAAAGAAAGAGAACCAAGACAGCATGGGAAGAAAACCTCAAGGCAAGTAATGGGACCAGTGACCCATTAACCACGTATTTCCAAATATTCCAGGACTACAAATGCAACACACTACAAATGCAACACACTTGCAAGCAAGGCTTTTAATTACTTCTTTATGGCTGTTGAAACCTTTTTCTATGAAAGGCTGGATTTGTGCAAAGATGATCAGCTTTACAATCGCTCTCTTCTGTTTAACACTGTGACACATGTTCCATGCTTCCTTTTTCTCCTGCCTCTTCTTGGTCAACAGCGGACCATGCAAATTTTCAAGACAACAGACGACCAACATACACGGTAAGTGCAAATTGAAAAGTAAAAGCTGTCTAATCAAGTTGCTTGCAAACCTATTGCTTTCACTCAAAAAATAATAAAAAATATTCTACTTTTCTACTTACAATTTCTAAAAAAAATATGAAGTACTTCTTGAAAATTAACACACACATCAGCTTACTGAGGTAAAAGTATGCCCCCATTTCTTGGAATGGGTTATAGCATGCATTCTCAATTCTACTAACTCCACCATCTTTTTCTTTTTGGCTATTGGTATCTGTACATTTTTGGTTACCCTTCATTTCACCCAACTCCACTCATACACAAATATTATCTATTTACATTGGTTGGTTTCTTTTGTAAACATCAATGTCGTCATTTCCAGACTTTAGGTATGACAAGGGAACCCTGGGACCCAACCTATTTTAGCACAGTTCAACAAATTCACATTTTTGTATACTCGCTCACTTAAATGTCGCTAATATTTGTTTTCCAAGCAAAATGGCTTTACAAACATCAGATTCGTCAAAAGACATAAAATTAACTTCTCAGGGTACGTAGCTTTGGCTTTCGCAGGCTGAGCATTGGCTGCTTAATTGTGGGCCTGTCTTCAAACAGGATGGCTTCACTTTCTGTGGTTGGAAATCTGTTTCGATAGATCTCGGGATACTCTTTCTGAAACTGAGGAACAAGATGCCATGTTAGTCATACTGAAGTTACAAAAAACGAACACAGTGCTACAACCAAGTAATAACTCTTATAAAGACAGTCAGGGGTGAGGAGGTGGCCAAGTTTGTTTTATTTTCTATTTATTTTATTTATTCAATTTTAACATTCTACTTTGCTACAAAATACTGGCTTAAGACTTCTTGCTATCCAGAATGAAACAATTCTTTCACTGGCAACCAGCTAGCTACAGAGTAGGAACTTTAAAACGTCCTTTTGGCTGAATTTAAGAAACAATTCAAGCCCAACAAAGTCTCCATTACTACAAGAAAGCACAGAGAATAGTAACAACAACTTGGTGATTTAAAAGCTGCTTGCTTTAGAGCTGGACTCCAGTCATAAGACTTAAAAAGTTCTGGGACAAGTACAATTTTGTGTAGGGGGTTTGTCCAGGAAAAAAAACAAACTCAAAGGTTTCTGCAGGAGAACAGAAATCCTCTGTATTAAGCTTCCAAAGATATTGTACTTTACCCAAAAGTAGATTACAGTAAATTGTGTGTCAGGTGACCTTGAATAAACCAAACTAAACACTTACTGAGGGGGGAGGAGAACCCCTACTTATTCAACCTAGCATACACTTTTTCATAACAATTGCAGGGGTGTTATGTGTCATTTTAGAGTACTAGTAATATCAAAGCAGAGACCAATTGCAAAAACAGCATGCCCACCATTAACCCTTTAAGCCCAAAATCCTTTGCATACTAATTGGAGAGCAAATAATATTGGACAGTGGCATTTATTTCCAAGCCAACATGCCTAGGATTCGGCTGGTGAAGGAGGGATAAATCTCTACTGCAGACCTGCTCTTGATCCATTAAAAAAACGAAAAGAATCCCCACCACCACACACCCCTAGTTTGCAAAATGCATTGCCATTCAGCCAGACATCTTGAGGTGGGCTAGATATGATTCTGCATGCTGTAGCCAGGGATTTCAATCCTATAAAAGAATGCCATGTCCTCCCATTATGGAGTTACAACACAAGCAGCTGGCAGAACGAACACTGTAGCGCTAGAAAGTCCCTGTTCATCACAGCTGGGATGGGGGTGAATTTTGGAGGTTGAGAAGAGCAGCCACCTACACCTCAGCAGAAGTTCTGGTGTACTATAGGGACATCTGCTTAACACAGATAAGTGCCTAAGCAGAATGCTAATTAGCAGCAAGATTAAAGTAGCAACCTGGGCCAGAGCTGTTATATCTTTGCCCGACTTGCTAGACCTAAGGTGCCACCTTAACCTTTGCGGTATAAGCCTTGTTTTCACCACTACAGCTGAAGAGGCAGCAGTGATGGGGCTGTAGCAGGCTTCAGAAACAGATGCAGCTTTTTTAAAAGGAAAAAGGAAAAGATGCCGCTGAACAGATCCCTTTGTTCTTCAACTGCAAGCACCCATTTCCAGGCGGACAATTTTCATCCAAATGAGAGTGCCAGAGGCAACTTAACTGTCAGTTCTGAAAACTAAATGGCTACCTGCTTCACAAATAACGTTGATGCAGGTTTAACATCTTCTATTACCTGCTTAAGCTTCTTCTTCTTGTCTTTCACACTTAATTTTCTGTCCTTAATGACGCTTTCCAGAAGCTCAGCAACTGCTGCCTGAGAGGTGAAAATCTTTTGTGCATCAAATTCCTGAGAAGTTATCCTCTCGCAGTAGGAGTAAGTTGGAAATATGGTGCTCAGTTCTTCCCCTAGGCACTCCATCTGCAAACAAAGATAATGTGAAGTTCCAGGCATTTTACACAGAGCTGGTTTAGTGCATCTGTTAAACATCAAGCACTCTCGATCTGACGCTCCCAGTTCCAATCTAAGCCACGGATGCACTGAATGGGTTTCAAACCAGTATTCTCTCAGCCCTCTATCTGTCATATGTGGATGATGATGATAATACTGACCTACTTACAGAGGCTGTAACTCCCAAAGGGTAAGATACCAATGAACAATGGAATCAAAGTATGATAAAAATATGACCCAATTTTCTGAAACCACAGAAGTACCCAGGGCCATTGGACTGAGAGTTATAGTGCAGAGAACAGTTATAGTACGAAGTAACATAATGAAAATTTGATTCCTGTCAATTAATAACCAGGTCTGGAAGTCCACAGAATTCCCTGAAGACCAAACTGAGTACAGTGGTACCTTGGTTGTAGAACAGCTTGGCTCCTGAACGCTGCAAACCTGGAAGTAAGTGTTCTGGTTTGCGAACATTTTTTGGCAGCTGAACATCCGACGTGGCTTCCTTGGCTTCTGACTGAGTGCAGGAAGCTCCTGCAGCCAATCGGAAGCCGCGCCTCGGTTTTTGAACGGTACCAGGCGTCGAACTGACTCCCGGAATGGATTAAGTTTGACAACGAAGGCACCGCTGTAATAGCCAGAAAGCAACCGAACAATTTCTACAGAATCTTTGCTAGGAGCCAAACTATTACAATTGCCTGAAGATATGGGAAGAATAGTACCTCAAGGATGCAAAACATCCTTAAGTTTAAGTGGCAAGAAATGTCAAGTTCTGCATTTTAAGTAGGAACCTTAAATAGGTAACTAATGTGTCTCAAGATCCAGGCTGAGAAAAAAGACAGCAAGCTCAGGAGTTAAGATCTCTGACTCATAAGAGTTTTTGTTTGAAACATGAAAGGCATGCTTCAACCTTTTCCCTCACCTGAGTAGTTTTTAAAATTTCTAAGTGTTCTTGTACGGCCACTTGTAAATAAATCGGGACTTCCAGAATTTCTTGGTGATGATCCATTAGAAAGGAAACTAATCTTATGGCAAGCAACTCATCAAGATCGACTTCTTCTTCACAACACAATATACATCGAGAAAATGTCTGTATCATCTGGAAACATTTAAACAAACTGGTTAGGAAACAAAAGAATTTACAGAATATTGTGGCGTATCACGCTCCTTCTCAAGACATATCCCCTTAACAGTAACAATGGCACAGAAGGGAAGACTGATAACATTGGAAACCTAAAATTTCAGTTGTACAATGGAACAACTTAAGAAGAAATTGGAAAGCAACACATCTTACCAAAGACCTGGTGCCCACTGCATCATGAAGTCGTGGCATATCAACATTTTCACATATTCGAGAGATCATGCGCATCAAGAGTTGAAGTTTTCTGCGATTTGCTGGAGGAAGCAATAAGCAGCAGATCTGCAGTGCTTCAATAGCAACTCTTTCTAAATGAGATTGGAGCATCTCTAGCAAATTAAAAATTGGGGACAGATATTATTCTTGGTAACTGTATCAAAAGCAGAATTAGCAATTCTGCACGTTAATTTCCCTACATAACACAAAGTAATAGTTTTACGGTAATTGATTCTACTTCAGTTAAGAAGTTAGTTATGTGCTCTATTCTAGACTTTTATGCTAAGATCCTAAACTCGCTTCATTTTGCTCCAGCAATACAGGTGAAGAGCAAATGAAAGCGAAACGTTATTATTTTAACACCGAAGTGTGCTAAAGTCCAATTACATAAAAACTTCTAGCTGGTTGTTTAGAAGCTTAGAGACTAGACGAGTGATTTAGCAGTCCGTGCCCAACAGCAGCTTCTCTCTTTTCTCTATAAGTTGTTTGGAAGAATAGCCCAGTAGCCGAATTACACAAATATAACAGCATTGACAGAAAAGCACACACACTTGGCATTAGCATGCACTACAGAAAATACTGGTGCTTGCATGGCAAAATATTAGTTTTTAAAAATTACTGAACCTCAAAGGCCCTAGGAACCGTTTTGACAAATCTTGTCGAATACGTTTAGTCATTTAAAACCTCGGGGTTTGTGCAAAGAAAAAAAAAAAGGCAGAAAAACAAACTAGTTAGTAAATATAAATAAATAAATCCCATGCTCAGGAAAGCAATCTTACTTGTGCCAGTCAACATAAGGGTGCTGGGGGGAAGCGTGTTTTCTGAAAGTTGTGTTGCACTTTTGCAGAGTCTTTTACTGATGGTCATATCAGAATTCCCAGGTTTATTTCCTATTTTAGTAACCAGTGTAGTGGTGCTTTGGGTTTTTTGGCCCAGATGGCCCAAAGGATGTGGTTTCACCGTGATCTCTGCAACTGGAACATGGGCACTACACCAGCTAGAGCTGCTATTTCCACGTAAACTACGAGATCTGCAAAGTTGCTTTGATTTGTGGTTACCACTAGATAGCTCTTGGTCTGGAATACTTGCTGCGGAAACTCTCTTGAAGCCACATGTTTGTTTTGGGCCAGCGACATCTGAACAAAGATCCAAGAAAGAGTCTGGATTACGTGCAGAGTGAAACAGCTGGTCTCCATTACTTGCGAACGGTATATGAACTCCAGTTTCAGAAAGTGTTTTTAGTCCGTCTTTACTACACTTGCCTGAGGCGGTATCTGCAATTCCCTCCAAAGAGTAACACCTCGCCTTAACATTGAGAAGCATAGCTTGTTCATTTTTCAGTCTTGAAAGGTCCTGACAACTTCCACCTGCTAGTTCATGAACGGTGGCATGTTCACAAGGCAAACTATCATGCTGCAACTTTTTATCGTGTCCCTTTTCTGCTGTACACTTTACAGAAACAGTTTTGGAAGCCTCAGCTTTGTCTTTTTCGCCAGTCTTGAGCAAACTTAGCAGAAGGCATTCGGATGACTTGAAAGAGTTTAAGGGTGGAGTTTTTGAAAGAGTCAAGTCATTCCGTGCACTAGATTTTCCACTGGATCTATTTGGAACTGCGATGTAGCCACACAAAACTATCAGAAAATGAAATACAAGTTCAGATGCAGGCGATGTGACAGGGCAACAAGACAAGCAACACAAGTCAGAAAAGTTAAGTCAGAAATGTTAGTCATGTTGAAGAGAACACTTGCTCAGTCAGAGGATATTCAAAAACATAAGTGCAACAGATAGCTCAGATATGCAAGACTAAGGACACATAACAAGCCAGTCTGTGTTCAGCATTCAGTGCAAAGACTAAGAACAGAAAACCAAGTTGTTAAAATTTATAATGAATTACTTGTCCTATTAAGGCAGCCAAAGTTCATTCTGAAAATCTAAGATACACCATGTGATTTCACTCAGACACATGGTGTCTTAGTCCATCTTCTGAAATGCCCATAAAAGTTTGGGGTGCCTCAGAACTAGAGGAATACGTACCCAGTATATTCACAAATAACTCATAGTACTGAAATGTAAGCAAAGGTTCGGGAAGACTAAGAAAATAGTCAGCAACTGTTTTGAATACATCTCGTTCAAAGCCCATGTACATTGGCTGGCTCGTGCCATTGCTTCTAGGCCCTAAAATACAAAAGGAAATAAATCTCAGTAACATTGAACTCGACTCTTCAAAAATGTACAACACGAAACAGCACAAAGAGCTGTGTGTGTGTGTGTGTGTGAGAGAGAGAGAGAGAGGGGGGGGGGATCTCTCTTACGGGGGAGAGGACTCCCAACCCCCTTTATGGTAGGGGTTAGCAGGCAGGATCTCCACCAGTAGAAAACTCAGAAACAGGCATTTTAAAAGTGAAGCCAGCCTAGGATTGGGCCCAACTGTTGCAGCTGGTACAGGGATGGGGTACAAGCCTCCCCCCTCTTCTGTATTCAGTGAGGGGCTGGTGTGTGGATGTTGCAGCTCCTCTGCTGCTCTGAAAAGCCCTGACGGCAGGGGTTAGGATTTCGGCCATAACCATCATTATACATAATTATACAAATGGAATTATTTTCCTGAGTGAGTGGCAAAAATAAAAGCTAGCTAGTTATTCTGGCTGGGGTATGGTTGTGGATGGACCCCTGACATGACGTAACACAATATTTATTTTAAGAACTGCCATTGTACAGATCAGGCACAAATTTGTGGCGCATTTATGGAATTACAGTGTTACTATTTTGCTCTTTTTTCGGCCTTAATTTCACTTATAAAATATTCTAAAAATCAGATTATTGGAAGCCCAGAATAAATAAGAGCCCAGCAGATGTCACCAATATAATATTGGTATTTCTATTATGTTTTCCATTTCTATTTCAGCACCTGACATTTCAAACAATGTGTGTCTAACTTACAGTTTGCCAAGCACTTCATAGCTGACAGTACCCAGTGAGGGAGGTCTTCTGCAAGGAAGGGGGTAGAGGAAGGAAGAGACAAATTGACCAGTTCCCATTATTATTCTTAAGAGCAGACTTCATATATTCTTTCTATTTGTCCTGTTTCATCCATCATCTAAGGGCATATTCTGGAAGATATAACATCTCACTTTAACCCTCATGCTCCCCATGAGACATAGCTGGGAATTAGAACAAGAGTTACCAGCTGCTCAAGGTCACATTCTAAAAAAGCTTCATGGTTAATTTTCTAGTCACTGCATCACACTAGCTAACCCTTAGCTGACATAACCGGTTTTAAAACATGTAGTTTGAGGAGAAGCAAAAGTTCTAGACTTCCCCTTTGCTCTTTCTTCCCTTGTGCTAGGTTGTGATAATGAAGCATAGTTACATTGAAGTTCTGTTGAAATTATTATTATTGCATTTATCACCCGCCTTTCACTAGCACATCCCAGGGTGGGTTACAATTAAAAACTTGAAACAGTTAAAACAGATCACAATCACACAAAACGGGTGGGCTCTGAAAACACACGTCTCAGGTGTCAAAGGTCAGGCACGTCTTCAAAATTCACTGAAAGCGGAATAGTGAAGGAGCCAGGCACCGCCCCCCCAAGGGGAGGGAATTCCACAATTTAGGGCTGCCACAGAGAATGCCCTCTCCCAGGGCACCCCGGAAACTTCTGAGGGAGGGGAAACTACCAAGAGAGCCCCCTCTGCTGATCTTAACATCTGGGAGGGCCTGTAGGAAAGGAGGTATATATCTTTCAAATTACTGAGGGCTTTATTAATTATTATATTTTAATTATTATATTTTAATACCAATGTTAAATTACCAGACAGGATAAATACTGCACTTTCCATAATATTTGAAGGGGGTGGGGTGGAAATCAGATTTTCAAATAATTGTACAGGACTTGCCTGATTTGTCTTGCAGAAGAACAATGCCACGTTTACTTGTATTAGTCATGTTGTATATTATGTACCGAGGAACTATTTGTGCAGGGTGCAATACTTCGTTGAGTGATGGCATGCCTAAAATAGTTTGCAAACTGCAAGGAGGAAAAAAAACCAACACCAGATAATTCCAGAACTGAGCACATCACTTTGGGTGGTCTCTAAAAAAACAGGCTTGCAAAAGGATTCAATATATATTGATGTTCAAACATCTCTGAAATGATAAGCATATCGTTTTACTGTGTTCTTAATGTTACCGCCTGCAAATCAAAACCAGGCTTTTATGAAAACTTCATCACTGGGTGATCACAGTAAATAAATCATAGTATAGTGGAAGAGGGGTGGACATGTAAATCCACTTTAGTGCCTAGTTCGAAATGAATTTTCCTGTGGTGTCTAAGGCATCATAATAAGCAAGGATAAATCTGTTAAGCGCAGACAGGTAAAGGACAAGGACACTAGAGACCAGGCATCTTCAAACGTTCCATGAAGTATCACAGAAGCCATGTTCATAAGTAATGTTTAACTATGATTTACCACTACTTGCATGAGCTGCTGTGAGTTTTGGGCTCACACACTCCTCCCTCTGCTCATTATCAGCTATGCAACCAGGAGGAGTTTGGCCAAGTTTAGTTTTAGTTTTCGCAAAACCTGGCTTGGTATTACATATGAACTAGAGATGGAATAAAGCAAACTTTTGTTAGTTAAAAAAGCTATCTTCATTATCCATTAAAAATAGGTTTTAAAAGAAATTAACCAGAGGAGCTTATCATTAAAATATAAACAGGGCCAGAGACAAAGCACACACATTCTTCCCTAGAAGAAATAACTCTTCTTCCAAATACACCCTGTCTTTCCCAGCTTAAGCTATTACAATAATCCATGCACTTTTTATGTTTTAGTAGGACTAGTGCTCTTTAGAAATGCTAATATTTTAATTCAATTTGGTGTATAAGCTTGCTAAGCTCAAAATTTCCAATAGTGGTACCTTGGAAGTCAAATGGAATCCGTTCCAGAAGTTCGTTTGACTTCCAAAATGTTTGAGAACCAAGGCGCAGCTTCCGATTAGCTGCAGGAAACTCCTGCAGCCAATCGGAAGCCGCGTCAGATGTTTGGGTTCCAAATAATGTTCGAAAACTGGAACAATCATTTCTGGTTTTTGATCGTTCGGGAGCCGAAACGTTCGACTCCCAAGGCATTTGAAAAACCAAGGTACGACTGTACTCAAAATGCTCTGCCAGCAATAAAGTATACAACTTAAAAGGAGGCTTCTCCCAACAGAATGCTTTGAGAACCTCAGCTGACGATCGGGGCACTACAATGATCTTTGCCCAAGAAGTGAACGATTCTATCCTTAGGCACATTGGGAAATGACAGGAGTGAAGAAGACCATTTGTCACTCACTGTATCACAACCGTGTTTCTCCAAACTTCATCTATGTCCGCTTGGGTTATTTGTCTGATGCACATATTTTTCCTGTCCTCTTCCATCATTTCACTTTTCACATTTTCTGTGTTCTCCTACAAAGGAGCCATAATAAAAGGCATTATAACTATGTATAGTCAAGACTTTTACTCAAGAGTTGGGAGAGTCATACTGTCTCATAACAACCCTTCTCCTCCCCATCCTTCCAGGATTCTGGAAGCCAGAAGACTGCTAATGGGTGTTCCCACAATTGCTCATCAGTCAGCCGTTCCCACAATGTTTACAGCAATCCTGCAACACCATAACATAGTAGTGGGCAACTTGTAGCTTTCCCAGATGGTGTTGGACTACCGTGTTCATCAGCTCCAGCCAGCATGGCCGTTGGTCTGGAGTTGGGTTCAAATTCCCACTCAGCGATGAAGCTCACAGGGTGACCTTGGGTCAGTTGCCATCTCTTAGCTTAGCTTATGTCACAAGGTTGTTGTGAGGATAAAATGGAGAAGAGGGGAACCATGTATGCAGCTACACTGAGCTCTTTGGAGAAGGATAGAAATCAAATACAGTGGTGCCCCGCAAGACGAATGCCTCGCAAGACGGAAAACCCGCTAGACGAAAGGGTTTTCCGTTTTTGAGCTGCTTCGCAAGATGAATTTCCCTATGGGCTTGCTTCGCAAGACGAAAACGTCTTGCGAGTGTTCCGATTTTTTCCCGCTCCCCCCCCCTTTTTCTAAGCCGCTAATCCGCTAATAGCCTTTTAGCCGCTAAGCCTTTAATAGCCGCTAATCCGCTAATAGGGCTAATCCGCTAATAGGGTTGCTTCGCAAGACGAAAAAACCACTAGACGAAGAGACTCGCGGAACGGATTATTTTCGTCTTGCGAGGCACCACGGTAAATAAATAAATACTCAAAAGCAGGTCTGTGTTCCATGGGTTTACTCCCAGGTAAGTGTGCATAATGAGTCATAGAATCAGAGTCATAAATAACCTATTACCTTACATTCCCGAAATTCATATTTTTTGGGTGTTCTTCTGGAGAAATGTGGTAACTTAAATGTCTTTTCTGTCTGTTTAGAAATATTATCTGTGCTCTCACTCAGCGGATACCGACGTGGCAGAATTTTCACTGGGGAAACTGAAGGAAACCTATAATTTTAAAACACAAAAGCTCAACATTGAACAGTAGCGTCACAGACTATTTTGAAACACAGTTTGCATTTCAACGTAATTAAATATTTTGGAAAGCGTTCATCACTCAAAAACATTTACAGTATAAAAGTCAACAATTTTCATTAAGGTAATGGATACATGTCACATACAAGTACTGAAACGTAGGAAGAAGATGAATTCTTTCGTTGTATAAACAGGATAAAGTAAGCCCAGCTTCCCAAGCAGTTTGGTACAAGCCTAGTGCATATTATATCATACTACTAGATGCTGATCTTATGCTACAGCTAATTTTCAATTCCATGTTACTCAAAGGTGGAAAGTGTGAATAAATTAAAACCTCATTATTTTTGGTAGTAACACATGAAACAGGGGAAATCAACAGGACTTTTGCATCCAATCAACCCATTTTTCCAAGTTCTGTCAATATGGTTATATATTACCTGAACAAGTTATGGTTGTCATCCAGATTCTCTGAGCCCCATCTTCCTTTTATATCCTCTATCACATGATTTTTGAGAAATTTCCTTAAGAGCTGAATAGTTTGCTGCCTAGTAACTTCTGGACCAAAATTACTGTTATTCTTCAGTAATCCATGAAGCCAGTCGATTGCTTCTGTTGCAGTAAAACAATTCCCATATTTTTTGAAGTGTTGCCTGTGTTTCCTTTGTGGCATTTCTGCCCGAAAATATTTAGTAACTTCATTCCACTACAAGGCAGAAGTGAAATTTAGGTTTTAAAAAACAACAATAAGAAGCTAACCAGAATCTGCAGTTTGGAATTGGTAATGAAATGGTAAGTTAGCCACCACATAATGCACCAACGCCCAAATATACCACAAACCCCATGCTGTTTATCAGGGAATTATTAATGCATGTCTGAATCCTCATTTCAGCCATAATGGCAATTGAAAATGTAGTAACATTCCCCCTTAGCTAGAACAAAGGGCTGATTACACATGGGAGTGCTGTGAAGTGTGGAATCTGCAGGTGTGCAAAGGAGGAGTCATATGATCGCTCCACTCCACAGCTTTCTCAACATAGGCAAATGTTTTGTCCTGCCACCACGAATCACATATTCATTAACCACTAAACATATTCAAGGCCTCTTAAGAGCAGTTAGCACCTGTCAATGCATACAGGTGTTACTCCACAGATTCTAACGTGGAGTAGTAACCACCTTGTGTATGACATTAAACATGCACTTCTAGGCAAAAGGGCAAACCAAATTAAAAATACCACCTTCACCAGTGTGGAACTGGATAATTTTCTAAACATCTTTCATGGCCCTAAATGGAAACCACTTCTGGGTAGTGCTGCATGTAGCAATCACACGTGGAAGACTTTACACCCCATGTCCATTGGGAATCAATGAGCTGTGACCCTGCATATCTTATTGGACTACAACTCCCATTATCCCTGACCACTTGTCATGCTGGCTGGGACCGCACAATCCAACATCATCTGGGGGAATCACAATTTCCCCACCCCTGGTGTCCTTGGGCAAAGAAGCCAGTTGCTGCTTACTAGCATGTGGACAAGGAAGAGATAAACCTCCGCATGCCATGACTGTAGCGTGCAAAAAGAAATTAAAACAAACCACATCCCTGATGGCTTTTAAACTGGTAGAACCACCCCCACCCACTGCCCAGTCTGAAGGTTTTCTCCATTTTCTTTGGGTTTAATTTTGTTTCAGTGTTTTTTTATTGGTTTCAAGCACCTGGAAAGGATGGGGGGGGGGAGAGAGAAACTCTTTCGGGGCTCCAAAAGGCAACCTTAAAAAAAGAAAAAGTTCTTATTAAAGAACAAAAGAGACACGAATACAAGCAGACACGCGAACTGTGTCACGTGTGAAGCCGCCCCAACCGCGCACTCCGGGCTTGCTGGCTAATGCGCCGCTCTGCATTCATCGCCCCGGGGAGAGTCCCGCCCTCGCCGCTTTCTCCGCCCCGCTTACTAGCTTGGTGGCTCGGTAGGGACCCGGAGACACCACCCGGCCCTCCATAGCGCGCCCGGACCGAGCAAGGCGAAGGCGATGGCGAGCGACGCCAAGGAGGACAGCAACTGCTGTCGGACGGTTTGAACGGCGCCCCGGAGCCTTTGATTGGAGGAGCGCGAGATCATGTGACGCGCGCGCACGCACGCGAAGGGCGGAAGGAAGGTGTGTTCTCAGCAGCAAAGGAGGCAGGAGGTGGTTAGTGGGCGCAGTTCCCGATTTTCCCCGTCAAGGAGGACTAGATAGCATTATAGGGCGGACGCGGGTGGAGTTTACCGACCGATTTGTACAATGGAGAGAAAATCGGGCGTGCTGAACTGGGGATAGGGTGGGCTGGAGTGAGATTATGGAGCTTTTCTCCACCGTCTCTTTTCAGTTCCAGCGGCCAGGGATCGATTCTGTTTGCATGCCGCCTTTCCATCGTTAAAGCCACGCTCAAGGGCGGCTTGCAACCTGAAAAATAAAATTGCACAACTACAAACGTGGCAAAAAAAGGTCGTAAACAATAAATAAAACATCAAAAAGTAAACAAACAAGCAAATGGGGAAAAATTCCACATAAATAATAAGACCCAAGATAAAGATGCAAAAAAGAGAGAATCAGTAGCCACACACACACACACACACACACACACACACACACACACACACACTGACACAAACCCCCACACATACACGAAGTAGAATAGAAACATAACCACCACCCCTCTTTTCTTCATAATCTAACATGGTATGTATCATTAATGTCTCATAACAAATGCAACTGAATTGTAGAAATCATAACTTGAAAAAAGAGACACCACACTGTTTTTGTATATTTAAGAAATCTTAATAAAAAACATGAAAAAACAACACCACCTCCCACCAAGGCAATGCCCTACCCCAAGAACCTGCTGAACAGCCTCAGCTTTTGTAGCTGGAGTCAGTCAAGGCCCCACCCTCCCAAACCAGGTGGAAAAGGCTAGCAAAGTACTGTAAGGAGCAGGTCTTCCAGAGACAATCCAGGATTGTTTTTCTCTGTGTGTACGTTCAGTTTATACAAAGAGTCAAGTGCCTTCTGCCAGTGGCGTAGCGTGGGGGGTGCAGGGGGGCCGGCCGCACCGGGCGCAACATCTGGGGGTTAGGGTTAGGGGGCGCAAATCCACGGGTTAGGGGGCGCAAATTACTTGCCTTGCCCCGGGTGCTGACAACCCACGCTACGCCACTGCCTTCTGCTGTGGAAATGTCCTCTTGATGTCATAAGTGGGTTTGCTTTTTATTCTAGGCTTCATTGGTTATACTTCCGGGGTCCCTCACCTTCACAAGGCGTTGCAGAAAAGGAACGGTGGAGTGTGATGGATGCAGAAGATGGTAACAGAGACACTATCGGGAAATTTCCTGTTGTTATGTTGTTGCAAACCGCTTTGATGTATTTTTTGAAGATACAGCTGTGTATAAATATTTTTTATAAACAAGTAAATAAATAAAATAGAAATGGGAGTCCCTGGACTGCAAAAGGTACAACACTGAGACAAGGAAGAGCTCAGGCCAGGGAACAAACTAGACTTTATTTCATCTGGATCAAAGATCCAGTTTGGCACCCCCACTCACATTTGCAAACACACACAGACTTAGAGCCTCAATGGCTGCCCTCTGGAGGCTTCACCCGGGACAAAAAAAAGTTTAGCACCCCAAATATGAGCCACACCTGGGGTAGATGTAAAGCACAATAACTGCCACTTTCACAGATTTTCTGTATCAAATTAAGAAACTTACATGATGCTCATTACAGCAACTGCAACACTTACTCATGCAGCCATAATCCAAAAAGCTCTGGATTCCACGTTACCTTTCTCCAGAGGCAGCAGGGGGTAAAAAAACAGGAGAGGAATATTTCTATTTTAAAATGTTAAATGAGTGTTATTAATGTCCATCATGTCAGATATTCTGTTTGTTCATTCCTGTCAGTAAAACACAAAAGTTGAAGCTTTCGAGTTTTGTCCAGGCTTACTGATGACCTTTTTGAAAAGACTGCAGTTACAAAGGCCTTCTGGGATGAATGTTAGTTGTCCTAAGTGGGAAACACTGGCTCATATAAAACTTTTAAATGGAGCTAACGTAAATCAAACTTACATAAATCTAATCGTAGGATTTAAATATTTTGCTAACAGGAAGGGCGAATAGTTCACAAGCTTAGAAGTACATTTTTGCTTTATACAACAGCCCTTGATTACTGAGACTGAGCGGTTTGTGTTGTTTCCTTTACAGCAGCGGTAGCCAACGTGGTGCCCTCCAGATGGGCTGGACTACAATTCCCATCTTCCCAGACCATTGACACTGCAAACTGGAACTGACTTCTGGGAGCTGGAGTCAACTGCCTCTGCAGGCACCATGTTTTTGAAGATGTTGCCTCTGAATTCATACTGCATTGTTTAATGCACTGTGGCATACGTATAAAAAAACAAGAGTCAGGAATTAAGCATATAATGGCCTGAGGTTGAACGGAATATAGGATCCAGCGGTGTTCAAATTAATTCAGCTTTCTTACTACCCAAACAAGCCTCAGTAGTGCCACCGTCACAGTTAGAATGCAGGAAATGCCACTTATTTTCCTTATAATTATTTAGCTCCAGGACATTGCAGCTTTGTTTCTGGATTATGAAAACTATAAATGCTGACATGTTTTGGAGGACCTCAGTTGATTCAATGGAACTAAACTGGCTTAAATCAATGCACTCTGATTTTTCTTCTTTGTGAAACAAGACAGCCTCCATGTGAAACACTAGTTTAATTTATAGGAATCGTAAGGTGAAGATCTTAAAAAATGAGGATTATTAAGTGGAATTGAGTTAATTTGTTGAAATGGCCTCTTCCAGACCACTGAACTTAGGCCGGCCACCCTGTGGTAGTGGCTTGTTAGTGAAGAAGTAGGGGGTTTGCAAGAAGATTACAGGTGTATATTCTTCTCCAAATCCAAAACAATACAAAATAATGCAGAAGATAACATGTGCTCTGTAGCAACTGACTTTCCAAGGTCAAAAGGCGCGAGAGGCTGATAGAGGGTTATCATGTTTTAGAAAGAGGAATAATAACAACAATAATAATTTATTATTTATACCCCGCCCATCTGGCTGGGTTTCCACAGCCACTCTGGGCGGCTTCCAACAAAATATTAAAATACAGTGGTCTGTTAAACATTGAAAGCTTCCCTAAACAGGGCTGCCTTCAGATGTCTTCTAAAAGTCTGGTAGTTGTTCTTCTCTTTGACATCTGGTGGGAGGGCGTTCCACAGGGCGGGTGCCACTACCGAGAAGGCCCTCTGCTTGGTTCCCTGTAACTTGGCTTCTTTCAGCGAGGGAACCGCCAGAAGGCCGTCAGTGCTAGACCTCAGTGTCTGGGCAAAACGGTGGAGGTGGAGATGCTCCTTCACGTATACTGGACCGAGGGCATTTAGGGCTTTAAAGGTCAGCACCAACACTTTGAATTGGGCTCGGAAACGTACTGGAAGCCAATGTAGATCTTTCAAGGAAGGAAAGGGAGGCAGACAGACAAAGGCCACTTCAGATGGATCTCTTCACTCCCCATCTGAGGCCATCTACTACAAACTGCCCTGTAACAAACTCTTATACTTTAATATCATAATTGCAATTTTTATTAACGAATCTTTCTGATACTTGAATGACAGGAATTCTGAAAGGCATAATATAAAAAACTCCAATAAATAAATAAATAAATGGTGCAGATATTTAGTCAGCATGAATGTGTTTGCAGTTCTTGAAACTAATTTGTGGTAGCAGCAGAGAATTTCGGGATTCTGTTGAGACCTCAGAATGGATTATCAGTTTAGGTTGTTCTGTGTTGGTCATTGTGATACTGCACAGATATTTGATACTAATTAATTGTATTTTGCTGTTGTAGTTGCATTTGTATGGTACGTATTCTTTCATAGAATCTTAGAATCTTAGAGTTGGAAGGGACCCAAGGGTCATCCAGTCCACCCCCCTGCAATGCAGAAATCTCAGCTAGAGCATCCATGACAGATGGCCTTGACAGATACTACTAGCTTTAAAATGGAACACTCATTCTTTAAGCTCTGAACACCTTAGGGAGCAATTCATTCTTTTCCGAGTCCTCTTTTAACTGGACATCTCAATTCTGCTTTCATCTAGACAAGGATTATTATCCTTTCTG
This sequence comes from Podarcis bocagei, assembly GCF_964188305.1. Taxonomy (NCBI): domain Eukaryota; kingdom Metazoa; phylum Chordata; class Lepidosauria; order Squamata; family Lacertidae; genus Podarcis; species Podarcis bocagei. Next base: position 65,705,356 of record NC_138129.1, read on the forward strand.
TCTCATGGATAGAAATACATTTTCCATATTAAGAAAATGAAAGCAGAATTTTTTTCAACCTGTGGCTAACCAGGTGGCTGCTGTTTTCAACCGTGAGATTACAAAAGAGGAGCTTTCTCAACACATTGCCCCACTTTTAAACAATAATCACTCTTCACTTACTGTGCTGGTTATGCTACGTGGTTTGAATTCAGATGCTTTCAGGTAGCCCTGAAAGGAGATTAATGCATTAGTCCTTAGTGTCAGGAATCATAGAAGGTGGCGGCTTCAAGATTGGGTGTAGGCAAGGGGGGGCAGGGGGGCCGCTTCCCCCCGATCCACAAATATTATTGAAATGCACTGGAAGTACTCAATTATCTGAGTCCAATTCAAATCATCTGTCAGGAGAACTATTGCCGGCCTGGTCAGGACAGTGGGGCTTACCTCTTAAGTAGAATTGCACAAGAGAATCCTATCACCCTCTCAGAGCTACACTCCCCAAAGTGGCTTAACAATTCCCCAGGAACTCTGGGTATCGTAACCCTGTGAGGGGAATAAGGGTCTTCGAACCATTCTCAGCATCCTTAACAAACTAGGGCTCCCAAGACCCTTTGGCGGAAGCTACGACTGTCAAAGTCAGGTTTCCTCAACCTCGGCCCTCCAGATGTTTTGAGACTACAATTCCCATCATTCCTGACCACTGGTTCTGCTAGCTAGGGATCATGGGAGTTGTAGGCCCAAAACATCTGGAGGGCTGAGTTTGAGGAAGCCTGGTCAAAGTAGTATACTAGTGCTTTAAATCTGGCTACAGCCTAAATGGCTGTAAGAATGTCATGTAAGAAAAGACAGCTGGATCAGGCCAATGGCCCATCATTCTCTCAGGATGCCTGTGGGAAGCCATCCAGCAGGATCCGAGCACTCTCTCCTCTCACGGTTTCCAGCAACTGGTATTTAGAAGCATTATTGCCTCTGACTGAAGGTAGAATATAGCCATCATAGCTGGTAGCCATTGATAGGCATTGATAGCCTTATCCTCCAGGAATTGGTCTAATCCTCTTTTAAAGCCAATGTACATACAGTGGTACCTCAGGTTAAGTACTTAATTCATTCTGGAGGTCTGTACTTAACCTGAAACTGTTCTTAACCTGAAGCACCACTTTAGCTAATGGGGCGTCCTGCTGCCGCTGTGCCGCCGGAGCACGATTTCTGTTCTCATCCTGAAGCAAAGTTCTTAACTTCTGTTCTCATCCTGAAGCACTATTTCTGGGTTAGTGGAGTCTGTAACCTGAAGCGTATTGAACCTGAAGCGTATGTAACCTGAGGTACCACTGTATATGCCACACTGCCATGTCTAATGGACAATTAAAAAAAACCCAGGAGGAGGAGGAGGAGGAAAGTTTGGACTTGATATCCTGCCTTTCACTCCCCTAAGGAGTCACAAAGCGGCTAACAATCTCCTATCCCTTCCTCCCAGAAGGGATTCCTGGAGGTGGCAGGTTCGTACCAGCCATGCCTCTAGAGGTGATGCACTGCTTCCCTCCCAAGATCTCTCTAATACACTAACACATGGCAAGCTCTGAGTCCAGGGCAATGCTTGCTGAGTGCTGGTTATTTTAGCGGAGAGAAGGGCTGTGTTGCATATTGCCTGCGAGTGAAGTCTTGCAGAAACAGTTCCCTGAGGAACTGAACTGCCTTAGGCTGATCTGTTTGTCCTGATCTGGAGTCGAGTCCCTAAAACGAGTGGAATTGTTTCCGAAGAAGAAGCATGAAGAGGTTCAGGATGCACACGGGATACAGAATGAGTGCCTTTTCCTTTCATATCAATTTTTGTAGTTTTTGTTTCTGCCACACGATGGTGCTATTGAATTTGCGTTATTATTATTTTTTAAAGGCGTGCAGATGGATTTCAGAAAGATGTTGGATTTGTTTGAATTGACATTTAGCTGATGCAAGAGCGTCATAGTTGCATAATTACTGTATTAAATATGAATTGATGTTGAATTATTAGCATTCAGTTTTCATTACGTATGGGCTATAAAGAAGCCTTTGTTTCTCTAGGTGGGCTGCTGAAGAAATATCCTCACTGGGAAATAATTTCAGGGTGTTTGGTAGATCATCACCCTTAGCACTGTTTCTTTTCTGCTCAAGCCAGTTTTCCATGTATCATGTTTAACTGCTCCAATTATTTATCAGCAGGAAAGAAAAAAAGTGTTGTTTTTTTCATTAGGGGAAAAAGATATATACACAAAGCTTTTGTCTTTAAGCCTTTTAAACATTATTTTACATAATTAAACATCTTGTTCATATAAATTCAACTTGTTAGACATGATGATGCCTAAAGGGGGAACATTTTACTTCTGTGCAGACTGTGACTTGCAGGAGCTCAACGGGGATTGTGCTTGTCAGTTTAATATCCATCCTAGAGAAAATAATTCTTAGAGTGAAATTGTGGCTTGGGGTTGAGCTGCAGTCGCAGAACATACGCTAGGTTCTACTTCAGAGATCAGGAGCTCCAGAGCTCATGTGGCAAAGCAGCTACAGGTGAGCTGTGAACTAAGCACACCTCAACAACTCAGGACCGCAATAACTCAAGGACCACCTCTCTCCATATGAACCTGCCTGGACCCTGATATCATCTTCTGAGGCCTTTCATCATGTACCTCCTCCACGAGAAGTCCCCTTGATGGCAACACGAGAAGGGGCCTTTTCTGCAGTGGCTCCCCATTTGTGGAATGCTCTCCCAAGAAATGTTTGGTGTCTTCATTATATACCTTTAGGCATCAGGCAAAAACGTTCTTCTTCAACCAGGCCTTTGGCTGACTGACATCTAATGCCCTTTTAAATGTGTTGTGGAAGGGGAGATTATTGGGTTGTCTTTGTTTTTGTTTTTATGTGTTTTGTGTTTTTATATTGTAATTCATGGGTTGGCAATCTGAAGCCTTGCCGCCCGCGCGCTGACTCACCACCCTCCCGCCTCTCCATCCATGGCGAGCAGTCCAGCCCACCACAAGGTCTGAGGGGCGGTGAACTGGCCTCCTCCTAAAAAAGTTTGCTGACCCCTGTTGTAATTTTATGTTGTGATCTGCCCTGAGATCTACGGGTTTAGAGTGGTATACAAATTTAATAAATAATAATAACAACAATAATTACAGTGGTACCTCGGTTTACAGATGCTTCAGGTTACAGACGCTTCAGGTTACAGACTCCAATAACCCAGAAATAGTACCTAGGGTTAAGAACTTTGCTTCAGGATAAGAACAGAAATCGTGCAGTGGCAGCACAGCGGCAGCAGGAGGCCCCATTAGCTAAAGTGGTGCTTCAGGTTAAGAACAGTTGCAGGTTAAGAACAGACCTCAAGAACGAATTATGTTCTTAACCCGAGGTACCACTGTATAAGCACGCCTCACAAGCTCACCTCAACCCCATACTTGCTAGGTAGACTTCGCCGCTATCCTCTTGGCTCCTCCTCTGCAACAAGGGGGCCAATAGCATTAGCTTATCTTTCGAGGTTCTGGGAGGATAATTGATGTTATGTGTGAGAACCCTATTTTGAACAATTGGAATGTGCTACCTAAAGTGTTAAACGTTATAACATGCAGAGCATTTAGGAGAGTAACAGCAATGACCCATTCCCCCTCCCCTGAGAGTTAGATTATTTGCATGTTGTTAATTCCAAATGTGATTTCTGGATGATTTATGCGTAGGAGCCTAAGAAGCTCCCTTATACTGAGTCAGACCGTTGTTCTACCTAGCTCACCTTTGCATATCCATGACCTTCCAGGCTTTCAGATGGGGAACTTTCCCAGCCCGACCTGGAGATTAAGCCAGGAATCTTCTGAATACAAAGCTGAAGCCCTTCCACTCAGCCACGGCTCTTCTTTTCTCCTGGCTTTTAATCAGCTGTTGCTGCGACTCCTGATAAAAATATGCTGATTTTCAAGTGGTTTACTTTTCATCCCCTGACATGTTTAATCAAGAGTTTTTGCATTATCACAGTAGGAAAAGTTGCAAGAAGATCCTGTTTGAGCAGCCCTGACGCGGTAGTCCTCAGGCAGAAGATGCAATCCTTTACTAGACCACGGAATGAAATACCAATTGTATTTGAAGGGTATAGTGTCAGAACTTATAGCACACTCCATTTAATTCCCATTTTGGCGGTCTTTCAAACCAGTAGGAGTGGATGATTGCAGGGGTGGCGGGATGGGAACCCATGTAGTTATTGTACAGTACTTAGAATTTCCTTGGGCAGTACTCAGAATATGCCTTAGCCTGTGATCGCTAGACGACCTGTAGGAAGCCAACACACACACAGAGCTCTACATCAGGAGGGCTCCTGGTGCAGGATTCTAGATTCTGTGTAGAGGAGAGTCCTTGGGCTGGTCCCAAGGGTTAACCGTGCGGCAAGGTCCGAGTCCAGTCCAAGGTCAAGGGTGCAGTATGGAGGCAGTCCATCAAAGCTGAAGCTGGGTCCAAGGCAGGGAGTTGGGTGAGGTCAGGAACTCTGGCAGAAGAGCAGGACAGGGTGCAGGCAGGAACAGGCTACCAACAATGTTGCTCCCGCAACCTGGGACTGGGGCTGGCTGGCTTTTATCTGCCCCGAGGCATAGGGCGGCCCCGGTCCACAGGTGACTCGCCTCTCCTGGCCTGGAGGCAAGCACTCCTCCTGGGGGAACTTAGTTCCCTCTGCTTCTCTGCCCTGAGCCTCTGCAGCTCAGGAGAGGCTGGAGGGTTACCGGACCCAGAGGCAACCTCAGCTTCCCCTGACGGGGCTGAGAGTGGAGCACCTTCAGGCAATGGGTCTTCCATCACCTCAGGAGCCAGAGCAGACTCAACTGGTGCCTGCACCTGAGGATCCAGCACAGGTGAGGACCCTTCAGGCTCAAGCCCCAGCCGTGGCTCAGCTGGTTCTGGAGGCGGGGACTCCTGTGCAGGCTGGGATTCCTCAAGTTCAGCTTCCGAGTCCGAATCCCAGGCCATCACAGTCCTGCATTTGTGCAGCAAAGTTGTATGCAGCATTTTCCCTATTATCTGTGCATCCAAAGCATGTCAGGGGCTGGACTGAGGAGAAATGGTGGACCACCCCCCTCTTCCTGAACCTTCCCGAGAAGAGGAGGACAGTATAGATTTACAACAGTGGTTTGCAGAAGGTCATAGTTCAGAGGCTGCAGAGGGGAGAAGCTGGGAAATATTAGGAGAGGGGCAGCAGGAAGAAGATGCACCGGGGAGAGACAGCTGACAGACTCAGTGTCTTTAGAAAGCATTCCTGACCCACCCTCTCCCAGGACCCGGCGTGCATTGAGAGTAGAAGAACAGAAAGCTTAGAGGCAGGGATGACGTATAATAGTAGAGACTGAGGGGGTGGGACTTTACCCCGAGCAACGCCATTATCTAAGATAATTCTCTCTGTGAATACTAAACAAAAGACTTGGTAAGAATTCTTCTGGTTTATCTGCTTCTTGACTGCCACCGTGGGAGGGATCAGATCCCCCAAAACCTGACAAGATAACACAAGGCATTTCAGGAGATCTCTGCTGCCCAAAACATCCCACTTCAGCCTGGGATTGCACCTAGTTTGTAGCTTATATCTTGGTTTAGTTTTGCCATGTAACTTGTTTCACTTAAACCAGGCACGGCAATCTAGGCCCTCCGGATGTTTTGGGACTACAATTCCCATCATCCCTGACCACTGATCCTGTTAGCTAGAGATGATGGGAGTTGCAGTCCCAAAACATCCAGAGGGCCAAGTCTGCCTATGCCTGACTTAAACCCACTTTGAGGTTGGTGGCGGGGAGAGGTAGCGAGTTAGGACATAATCTCTGCCTCACTCTTCCCTGGCCAGTATATGCAACTGGTAGTGGTGGCTGTGGCTCTGCCCCAGTGGGGGAGATGCTGCTGTGATCACAGCCACCATCCAAAGCAGACTGCTGATAAGTTTCAGTACAATGGGAGGTGGGGCAGGGCAGTTCCATAGCAGGAATGGGGAAGGGCAGGACAACTTCATAGTCAGAGTTGAGAGTTTGTCTTAGGATATAGACCACCAATGATTTGAGAGTTTGGCCTAGGATCTAGACTGCCAATGATTACTAGGTTCATAAAATAAGCAAGAGAATTAAGACACATAGACCAGAGAAATACTTCCTCTTTTGTTATAAGTAAAGAATTATTTCTTATCTTCCAATATGGGGATTGATGAAATCCTCCTGACAAAGTCAAGTCCATATTTCAGTTAATCTGGTATTTTCAATAGATTTTTTTTTAAGAAGATCTATGACTGAAGGAACACTTTCCCCCCTTTTTTACCCGTTCCTTGTATATCGTCTATTCCTGCTGCTCTTTGTTATTTATCAGGAAGGTGCTTATATAAGCTTTTATACAGTGTTATGAAAATTTATGACAATATATGAGGTTATAATTAAGTTGGTTTTGAGGCATACTCCCCCCCCCAAACCTCGGTTTCTCCACTTTCGACAGCTCTAAATTTAGACTACAAATGAATTTAAAATATGAGAACTGTCGAAGATGGTAAGAGTAATGTAATGAGGTGAAAATAAAATCCAACAGATTTGAGTAATGCTACGGAAGTGTGCCAAACTACCCACATCCATCTAGTCAGAGAACAGTTTCTGGGGGCGTAAAGCTTCATGGTAACCATTAGGGGAAAAAACAATTCTCGTTTAAAGGGTACTAAGAATAAGTTTCTTGTTACCAGAGACTTTCTCTTGGCTATAAGGTCTTGTTCCTTAACTGAGCTCTGCTTGCAATCCAAGGAATGTAGTTCTCCCTTTGATATGTGCTAATAACGCCAATTATTAATGTTAATATTACTGGTTTGGGGACATTAATACTGCTGTTATTAGGCATGGGAGCTGATTGAGCTATAATGATTTAAATTCAGATTGAGCATTAGCTGCACAGGGAATTAACACTCTTTTACTCGATGATCAGACCAAGTCATGCTGTATTTATATTAATCTTTACTTTCCCAGTTGGGAGTTTGAGCTGCACAGGCCCGGTGATTTGAAGATCCATGCTGATTTTTTTCTTTTTTCTTTACCCTTAGAAATTCTACTTTTAGGCACCTGGACTCGCTAAACACAAAAGTTTTGAGTGTAAAGAACTATGATGTCAGACCTGCTTTTCAAAGAGGCACTGTAACTAATGTGAGCTTCTTCTTCAATCAATCATTTTGTTTGTATGCTGCCTTTCTAAAGTTAAAGCCACGCTCAAGGCATTTAAAATTATATAGCTACAAATATAACACAAGTGGCCATAAACAACAGAGAAAACATCAAAAAGTACACGACCAAATTGAACAATTTCCACATAAATCATAAGACCCAAATCACAAGATCCAAAATGAAGGTACAAAAAATTAACAGTAACAATCCCCCCCAACCTCCATAAACAATGCCCCTGCCCAATATTCTGTTCAGCAGACTCAGGTTTTGTAGCTGGAGTCAGTCAGGACCCTGCTCTCCCAGCCAGGTGAAAAAGAGGCCTGCAAGGCAGGGAAGCAGGTCTTCCAGGACTTACAACCCATTTCTGGGACAGTGAATTTTACATGTATGATTTTTTAATATATAAATGGCTTCTGGTTGCTTCCTGTGGTTCTGCAGTCTTTACCTCGTTAAAATTCTTTTTGAGAGAAGTACTGCTACAGCAAAGTCACATCCATGGGGTTGCTCGATAACTTGTGCTGCATTCAAAATGTTCACCTTCTTTCCCAGTGACTGTCAAAAAGGCTTGGTCACATTCCCCATTACCTGAATGACTTTCTGTTTGTCAGCAAACTGAATAATACCACGCAAGGTATTCCAGCTACTTGCCAGGGATCTTGGTGTGCGCTTTGCTGAGTAATAAACTGCCTCCCTGTTATGCTATTGATAGCTTGTAGGCTGGGTTATATTTAGTGTGTTTTTTTGGGGGAGGGGGGTACGCATACCCCTAAACATTTTGTGAATCTGTACTTTTGTCCATTTACTGTATTTTTCCCGATTCGAACTATGAAATGGTGATTTTCTTGAGTCAAAAGGAGAGTACCCCTAAACATATTTTTTTAAAGGAAAAAAGCACATTAGTACAGGGGAAGCCGGTAGTTCAGTGACAGAGCATCTGCATTCAATCCCTGGCATCTTCAGGTCAGGCTCAGAAAGACTCCTGCCTGAAACCTTGGAGGCAATGCTATGATATATGGACCAGTGTTCTGACTTGGTCTAAGGCAACTGGAACCTCAAGTCTGCCTGTGTCTTGGTAGAGCCCAGCTGTTTGGATGTCTGTACGTTTGCAACCAAGTTGTGGCCTTCCTTCATGCCAATTCAGTGCGCAGCTCTCTTTGCTCCCCACTCTGGGCACAATTCACCAGCAATCAAGGACTTAATTCCACAGTGCTGCACTGTTATCTGTCAGCCATTCATGCAATTAAGAGAAAATATCTACCGGCGTTTCCATGGCACTGAAACATTTCAGTGGAACAGTCAGCCCACACAGGTCCTAAAAGCCGCAAAACATTAATTCAGTACAATAATAAGTTGCTAATCTCTGTTTATTGCAGGTTGTAATCATTGACTCTTAACAATTTGTCCGGCTAAACAGAACTCTGCCAGATGTTGTTATACTTGACAGTTATGTATTAGTACTGAAATGTCTGTTATTGAAGCAGTCAGCTAATAATCTTAATTCCACTTCAGATAAACAGAAGTGGAATTAATATAGGACCAGCAAAATGCACATCATGACAAGCAGGATGGGTGTGAAGGGAGGGGGGGTCCTTAAGATGGCTTTGCCCTCATTCATTTCTTGTAGGAGTGAGAGGCAGCCACTTTGAAGAGGAATGGGAAAACTGGGGATTTTCATGCATTGTTCGGGCTCCAACTCACATCATCCCTGCTTGTTGGCCATGTTGGCTGGGGCTGATGGGAGTTGGAGTCCAACAACATCCCCATCTCTAATTTACACGCTAGATGTTAATGAAGCAGGGCTGCCCTCTGGTCCTTGTTCCTGTTGACATAATTACGTATCTGGCGTGGGTCCCACCTCCATTTATTTCACCCCACAGGAATTGGTGAGAGTCACTGGGAACTGAAACAGTCTGTCTCTGCGTAGCCTCGCGCCTTCATTTGAATGGACATTTCTTAGCCACACTGCACTGTAGTGGGTACAGCACCTCAGAACCAGAGACCTGGTGGGTGTCTGTCCTCCACACATATGGCAAATTCAAGATAAGGCTATCAATGGCCATCAGCCATGGTGGTTATGTTCTGTCTCCGGTACTGGAGGCAGCAAACCTCTGAATATGGAGGGTCATATTCAGCTAACTGGTCCTCCTAGTGGAAGGGCATGCAAGGACTTCTGCCGGAGCAATAGGGCTTCCCCCCTTCCTCCGCTCCCCACCCCCCAAATTGGCTCTAGGGGGTGAGGTGGGAGAACCCCCAGAACAGCATGCGTGGGGAGGAGAGGGGAGATTGTTCCATGTGGCAAGCAGGAATCCTTGTGCTGACAGTACATTTGCAGCAGCATGTAGCTGAATTCCTCCCTAGTTGCTTAGAACGACAAGCGGAGAGAATTCTGCTGTGTTTCAATCTTTGCTTGGCATCTGGTTGACTACTATGAGAAGAGGATGCTGGACTAGGTGGGGTTTTGGCCTGATCCTGCTGGGCATAAATAAATAATCCTTATGTTCATAAATAATGGGTGTGAGGGAGTGTAGCTCAGTGGCAGAGCATTTGGCTGCATAAATAAGGGGTGTATATTATCGTATATTACATTGATCTGGGGTACATGCCAGACAGAATGATACCAGAGCCAGCATGGTGTGGTGGTTAAGAGCGGTGGACTCGTAATCTGGTGAACTGGGTTCACTTCCCCACTCCTCCGCATGCAGCTGCTGGGTGACATTGGGCCAGTCACACTTCTCTGAAGTCTCTCAGCCCCACTCACAGAGTGTTTGTTGTGGGGGAGGAAGGGAAAGGAGAATGTTAGCCGCTTTGAGACTCCTTTGGGTAGTGATGAAGCGGGATATCAAATCCAAACTCTTCTTTTCCACCCCGCTGGGCCATTACATGATTATCCTGTCCAGTTTGTTCACCTTCTTGGCTCAGGCCTTGCTCCCTTGGGTGTGTGTGTGTGTTTCACTGTGACTGGGTTCACAACAGGATTTTGTAGCTTTTCAGATTTTTCCAGGGTAAATCCAAGATAAATTGAGGGGCAGGATGGTGGGGTGCAGGCTGAAATTTTGATGCCAGAATGGCATGTGGACATTGCAATCAATCAATCAATCAATCAATCAATCAATCAATCAATCAATCCTGACCTGGGAGCTCCCAAAGTGTCTTTCTTCTCATTTGGTGTGTGTGTGTGTGTGTGTGTGTGTGTGTGTGTGCGCACACACACACACACACACACACATACACATATGTGTACACAAACAATTATATGGAGAACAATAAAAGGTAAAGGTAAAGGTACCCCTGCCCGTACGGGCCAGTCTTGACAGACTCTAGGGTTGTGCGCCCATCTCACTTAAGAGGCTGGGGGCCAGCGCTGTCCGGAGACACTTCCGGGTCATGTGGCAAGCGTGACAAAGCTGCATCTGGCGAGCCAGCGCAGCACATGGAAACGCCGTTTACCTTCCCGCCAGTAAGCGTCCCTATTTATCTACTTGCACCCGGGGGTGCTTTTGAACTGCTAGGTTGGCAGGCGCTGGGACCGAGCAACAGGAGCGCACCCCGCCGCGGGGATTCGAACCGCCGACCTTTCGATCGGCAAGCCCTAGGCGCTGAGGCTTTTACCCACAGTGCCACCCGCGTCCCTATGGAGAACAATAGTGACCACCAAAGCCTATTTAAACAGAAGATTAATTGGGCTATAATTTAGGCTAAAAATGGAACTGAGAGAAAGATTATTTGGAGTCATTAAAAGTTGAGGTGAAGTACAGGTGAAATGTCTTCAGTAGCTGAAGAGTACAGTAAAAACCTACAATTCTTTTTTGTCAGCTTTTTCCTTTTCTGCTACCATTTACTTGTGAACAGAGCAGTCCCACTGTCTAAATGGAATCTTCCGTGGGGTTATTCCAGATTTTGTAAAGAATATAACAGCTGCAGTTGCAATGAAGAAAAGTCGCTTAGATGTATCTTTGATAATTACCCAAAAGAGAGAAGATGCTGAGACCCACAATGGTTGAGTGATTACTAAAAACGCATGAAAAATTGGAATGGTTAAAGAGGTGAAGCTGCATGGCTTTGGAACAGATATTTGGAATATATCATATGCTCTGGAAAGTGAAAACTTTTCAGAAATCAAGTACAGTACCACTTTCAGTGTTTGGACTTATGTAGGCCTCTGCCTGTGGCATCATTTCACCCTGAGGGCACACAAACAAACTCATTAAAGCTTCAGATGTGAAAGAAGTAATAAAACCCCCATTTCAGTAATTTTATTTATATCGTGACCATCAAAACTGCCTGTTTGGGCCCTAAAATTGGGTTTCTCCGTGACTAAATTTCTGTTTCCAAGGCTGTTGTGCAAAGCTAGCACGATGCAAGTCTACGATTCACAGGAACAAAGGGCCTGGCAACGGGCTTACTGCGTTCCGTGCTATAAATACCTTTCGCTGGTTCTCTGTAGGATATATTATTCAAGCAGGAGAAAACAGAGAAATCTGGAAAGCAGAAAGATAAAATGTTTTCCCTGCACCTACTCTTATAAGTGTACATGAAAGGAACATCACAGACCTCAATTTTCCTTTCATCACCTCCTTTATATCATGAAGCTTTCTGTTCAAGTCATTGCTACTGGTGGTGATGGGAATATGAATATTTAAGGAACTTCTAAGGAAACCGACCCCCACCCCTCTGCCACTGCGATCAGCTCTCCATATTTAAAATTGCAGAGGCATTTGACCACTATTAAAGACATTCATAATAGAACTATCTTGTACTAAGTTCATCATTGTCAAAAAAAGAAGACAATTTTCTGTCATTAGTTGGATTTAACAAAGCTCAGCTGCTTATAAGGAGAGGCTATGTGTTGTGTGATGCATGACTGGAAGCCGCCTTTGGAGGGTTTGACCCTAAAAGGTAACATTGGTATTTTTTTGTTTTAAAATAAATATAATTAAATATGTCTAAAACGATGCCTGTCACAGAGTAATTGGAAACAGGAGTTGAAAGGAGCCAGATCTAGCCCTCTGTTTGAAAAGGTTTGTTGTTGTGAGACATTATCCTGATTTTATTTAGAAGTTCTACTGACATCATTTTAATTTTAAGGCAGTTTACCTGGTAGAAACTCTATTGTATAAATACAGGAAATGTTGTCTCAGTTCATGCAAACATGTTCAGTTCATGCAGTTGTGTAATAAATGTGCATTTGTTGCGCATAGTATTCCTATGTTTCCCAGAGAATGCACTTTACTGGCAAAGATATTATATTTCCCGAGCTCTCAAACTGCTGTGTTTTGCAGCTGGCAAGATGAAATGTTTACTCACATAGCGTACTCGTTGCTACTGTGATTACTGTGGGAATTGTATTTGTCAAGAGTACCTGTTAGATTTCTGGGCGTGATGTAATTAGAGCCAAGTGGCACCACTTTTTTAGCCCTTTGTCTGTGTCATTTCGTGAACCTTTTATTAATTTGTATTTATTTAAACATACGTTTTATTTTTATTTTTTTAAAGGGCTGTGGAAAGGCCAGCAACTGTATGGAACTGTAACACTCAAAAAAGAGCCTTTCAACTCCCTTAAAAGACATTTAACTTTCTGGGTCCGTGATTAACCTGAATAATTCTGATGACTAATGTGTGCAGTTTATTCGGTAATAGCTGTGGATGTGGAAGATGGTTGCTGTGGCAATCCAGGAAAGGGGATAGTAGCCAGACCGGGAGAGTACAAAGGAAGGAAGAACTGGCAGCATGTTGAGAGGGAGAGCTAGGATGGGTTCATGATTTCACTCAGTGTGGGAAAGGATGACAAAGGGGATTCTTAATAATGGCGGATGGTTCCCTGGATGGGCAATTTATCTGCAATTATGGAACCTCAGAGTATATGTTTGAAAGCGAGAGGGGAACAGCAGTTTGGGTGAAAAGAGAAAGAGCTGAAAGTTTCCTAACTTGCCTCAGCTAAAAAGTGAGGGTGCAGCCTGAGATGGCAGCTACATAAGTTGTCGTCTGAGGAACTGCTGCCTGCTCCAGGGGTGCTCACTTCCTTCCACTACGCTCTGCTTAGCGGTGGAGGAAGCCGCTCAGGCACCTGGGGCAGTGTGTCCAGGGGCAGGGCGAGCCGCCCATAGGGACAGGGCACACCACGGAGGCTCCAGAGTCTGCCTGTCTCCTCCCACTCAGCTGCCCTACAGCTGGGGGGGGGGAGGCAGCGGGCGGACCGTTTGGACAGCATGGAGCCTGCGCGCGCCCAAGCCACCACGTCTCTCCTAGGAAAGATGTGTGGCTCGGGCGTGCTGCAGGCCCTGCGGTGAGTGCCGGCCGACATTTTGTCACCCCGCTCAGTGGTGACACCTGGGGCGGCCCACACCCACCGCACCTCCCTTCCTTCACCCCTGGCTCTGCTTGTTTATTAGGAAATGAAGCAGTTATTTCAGTGACACAGGAGCCTCCAGTGCTCTGTTGGCCAAAGGAAACGAACCCCCTCTTGCTCCCCCAAGAGCTTCTTTTTGCTCAGAGAAGAGGAGAACATGTAGCAACCTGAGAATGGGCAAAATTAGTATTCCCCCCCCCCACCCCAGGGAAGAAATGATGTCTAAACCCTCCATACATCACCATCCCATTGCAGTGCAGAATCATCCATCCTAGGCATTTATACCCTTTAAATGTTTTTACTCTGTTATCACGTCCTATTTGCTTGTGATCAGACTTTAAGCCTAGGATTTGAGTATTTATATTGATGACAGCTGAAATGAGCTTTTCATCTTTTTTAATAGATCGTATCCCTGAAGCCTCTTAGTCATTTTTGGTCGCTTTTCTGCCAATGGGCATGATGGATCTTCACCGTTCCATGTAATGAGGTGGCCAGAAATGATGGTTGTGGCAGCAATACAGGTTTTTTTCTTCTGACTTTGATGAACTAAAATCAGGTCCAGATGATGTGGACTACAGTTTGAAAACATCTCAACCTGCTGTTCTGAGAATGCAGTCCTTGTTGGTGGCTAATTTCCTCCGATTTCTGAACCTGCCATAATTAAGGCCTTTCAACAATCTGTCCCCACGGGTTTGAACTGGTTTTCAATTAGCCTCTCATAAGGAATTTTTAATGTGAGTGTTGCCACATTTAATTGTGCTTTGGATAGAATTACTGGGATAGCAACATGCTTATATTGAAGCATTTCAATATAAGGGGGTCCTTTTAGACCAGTGTTTCCCAAACTTGGGTCTCCAGCTGTTTTTGGACTACAATTCCCATCATCCCTGACCACTGGTTCTACTAGCTGTGGTTGGATGGTCAGCTGTCATGTAGGACCTAGTTGACATTCCTGCATTGCAGGGGGCTGGACTAGATGACCCTCAGGGTCTCTTCCAACTCTACAATGATATGGTTCTTTTGATGTTTTTATTCTTATATCCCACCATACAGCTTTCACACAGAGGGTGTGGAGCAAGAAAGCTCCCGTTTCCTCACTTATTAGGTTTTCTGTCATACGGAAAAAAGTAGTTCAAAGTGATTAGCCTGAAAAAAAATCTGAAACAACTGCAAATGGAAGATGATGTCGTTTGGAAGCCCTGAAGAATTTGAATGAAAAGGACATGGCGATTATTCAGTAAAGGATGAGTCTGGAAGCACCCATTGGCACTGCCTTCCATGAACACATGTGCTTGATTCTATACATTAATGTTGCATTTGAAATAAACAGCAATGGATGGTGTTATGTACTGAAGTTCTCACCCTGGGCCAGCAGGGGGATACTGTGGATAGTTTTCACTCAGGTCCACATATGCAAATAAGGGATTGAAAGTGACATTCAGTGATTGGATAGTTACAGAAAATGGTTACTGTTGCGTTCTAGGCTGGCTGGCTGAACCCTTCAGTTCAGTCCTATTCTGGCCTGTGAATAAACAAGAGCTGTTTGAAGAATCGCTGTGTCGTCTGATATGTTCACCCACAACTTAACAGATATAAAGTCTTTCTGCTGGGTAATATTAAAGGGAAGCAAGAATGCCTGTTGGGTTTATTTATAGGAACCTTACAAATCCCAGAGATGTTGGTGCTTCTATGCTTTCCCTTCTATTCCTTAAATGAGAGATGTGAGCCTTAATGCATTTGACGCATTTCCCTGCAGAATGTTAACATTTTAAATACATTATTGCAATACGATGTAGAGAGTTCTGTTCCGTAATGAACGGGATTATTCTCATAGTTTCACTAATTCTCTGTCTTCTTAAAAAATAATAATTCCATAGCCTTCTGTGCTGCTGTAAGCTGACAGTTGTTGCTTGGCAGAGCTCTCAAGGGAGACTGGTAGGCCTTGAACCCTCACTGTTAAAAAGGGTTTGCTTATGTATGACTTGAATTAACATTAGTCTTAGTCGACAAGAGGGAATGTGATTTTTTTTTTTTTTACTATGACATCGGCATGTTTTCTGAGAATCCTCTTAATATTACAGGCGTAGGTTGTGAGGATTTTGGGGGATCTTACTATTCTGTACAGCTCTGACACACAACTAAGCATTTCATTGCACTTAATATAATTCCAGGGGAAACCTCTTTGCAAAATGACATAATATTCCAGGCTGCCTTTATCACCCTGCTTTGTCCCATAAGTCTTTCTGCATCTGATCGAACATCCTGCATAAAAGGAAGAGGGGCATATTGTGTTGCCGTTTTTCATTTGCTTGTCATCTGTTTCCTTGCAACATTTTCCTGTATTGTCTTGAGACAAGGTACACCAGATGCATAATTTAAACCAGGTAAAGCAGTTGCTTTGGCCTGTACCCAAATCTGCTTGGAGACATAGTATTCTGATGTCATGCCCCTCACGAGTTGATCCTAATTGGCTGGGATTCCTGTGTGAGTGATTCAGGCAGCAATACCCAAATGTACAGCAACACCAAAATACAGCAGTGCATATCTATTCTGGTTACCAGCCATTGTGATCCCTGGTTGGGAAAAGAAAGAAACACAAAAATGGCATCACAGCAGGTAGCGAAAACACATTTAGCAAACAGGATTGAAAAAAAGTTGAAGGTTCTCACAATTAATTTATTTCTGCAGCCCCCCCCCATGTTATTTAGAAATTGTTGATTTCTAAGAAAGAGTCGTCACAATGATTTTGTTTGATTTCCACATTTTGGAAAGAGAGAGAAGGAAATAAGCAGCAAAAGAACCAAGAGTGATAGCAAACAAGACACTCCAAAAATGGACTTAAATAAAAAGATTTAAATACGTTTTTTAAAAAATACAACTCTCTGGAGAGCCTACAGATGTGGGATTCCAGCCCACTTTACAACTCTGCCTAGACATGACTGGAAAACCAAGCCCTATTGTGTGATGCTTCTGTTGTGACACTAGAGTCAACTTTGAACATTTCAAAGGAGTGATCACAGAGCTGACTGCCTTGGTGGGTGGAGTTAATCCAAGCAAGAGACTACATGGAGAAATTGGCCAAGAGGCTGGTTGCCAGAAATTGGCCAGAGTGCCAGACCAAAAAATGGGACATTCCAGGATTGAAGCTGGGATTGGCTTCTGTGATCTGGGATGTCCCGCTTAAAATGGGACAGTTGGCAGGTCTGTAGTTAGCTCCGTCCCTGAATTTTCCAGATCAGAACTTCCCAGGGTTCTTCCCACCCCAGTCACTTACTTATTTCTGCCCATCACAAAGTTAGGACTGCAATGCACTTTTGGGCTGAGGATAGTTTGTATTGTGTAGGACAGGACTGAGGGAGCTCTGGCCTTCCAGGTGTTGCTGGACTATAATTCCCATCATCGCTGACCATTGGCCATGCTGACTGGGACATAGAAACCCCAGGAGGGATACATGATCCCCACTCCTTGTGTTAGAGTATCTTAAGTTATTATTTTTGTTCATAGGATCTTAATAATCCACATTTGAAAGGGCACTGAATCTGAGCTAAATGTAGAACATAGAACAAAGCACTGGATATAAACTGAAATATAGTCTGGTGGAGTGAGCTGAAATAAATACAATTAGTATAGATCCTCTTTATTCATCTTGTGTTGAACATTATGAAGTGCTCTTAAATGCCTGTGTAAGCCGCAAGTGACCAATAAAGTAGAATTAATTTATCCCTCTGCAAACCACAGATAGATGCTATGCTTATGAGTGAGAAGAGCATTAATAAATCAATGAAGACAAAACAAGGATTATAAGCACAAGGTGCAGAAGGTTATAAAGGGATTGCGGGCTTCCCAAGAGCAACTGCTTCAATCCAGAAACTCAAAGATATCCATATTCCTTGCAGTTTCTGCTAAGTATAACTAATTTAAACAAGTGTCATTTCAGAAAAGATAAATGACAGATGACAATTGTCAACCCCAGAGAGTTAAAAATGAACTTCTTAATATAATGGTGCACTGGGTTAAAAAAAGGCTAAAACTAAAAGTACTTTTTTATTTCGGAGTCTTTAATTGCACTTGGCATTCACATGCAGATGCATATTTCACAACCATGTTGACGGTTGATCCTCAGAGAGCTCAGTGGAATCAGCTCCTGGCGCCAACCTTTTATATGTTTGTGTATGTGTGTCAAGCTTCTTAATATTTTGATCATATCCTCAATTGGGGCTTTTCATAAGATTTGTGGCAAACATTTGTAATATTTGGCAACTATGAAACTGTGAACTGCCCTGAGACCTGCGGATATAGGGCAGTATACAAATTTAATTATTATTATTATGAATAATAATGCTATAAATTATTCCCTTGCAATTGTTACTCAGAGAAACTGAATGAATTTTCTGCATGTATCTTCAATGTGGAAGATGAAGGTTAGATCTCTGTGAAAAAATAACTTTCCCAGGAAGGGTGCCTTTGAGGCCGAAGTAAATAATGGCAACAAGAGATGAATTTATTTGTACTTATAGCCTGCGTTTCAAACGATGTTAGAATGGGTCACAATTAAAACAAGTACAGTGCACATTAAAATAATAAAATAAAACCAGAAAAACAACCACTATAAAAAATAACTACACAGCACAGCAGTACAGGAGGAGGACATATATACACCCAACCAAAGGCCTGGGTAAAGAAGTGTGTTATAGGAGGCGATCATTCCACAATCTGGGGCCACCACAGTAAAGGCTCTCTTACACACAGCTGCCCCACAAGCCAGAGAGAGGGGTGACACTATCAGCAGGGCCTCCCACGCTGATCTTAGCACCTAGAAATGTCAACATGGGAGAAGGTACTTTTTGATATTTTGGGCCCAAGCCATTTAGGTTTGATATGTCGCTGTTAACATCATGAAATGGACTTGGTAGCAAACTGGGATCAAATGCAGATCTTCAAGAACAATATAATATGTGTCCGGCCAGTCACACATTTATTGTCATATCGGTCATTATTTTGGGGTCAGGAACAGATTTTGAGGGTTTGTGGGTGGGGGCTGCAAGGGAGAGGACAGGAGGAGGAAGGTCTGTTCCGCAAGCAGAAGTTTCTTGCACCGGTGGAATGGCAAGATGTAACATCTGTTGAGCTGTAGGCCATACATGGCAAAGGTGTAGACTGATAGGCATGGCTGGTGACCACATGAACCATGTGCCTTATAGCATTTCTCAGAATCCTCTGCATCTCACATGGAAGGCACAGTGTTGCTAGGCAGAGGAGTCAATTTTGAGAGTGTTCTCTTGAGGGCAGAAAACTTGAAAACCGCTGAAGAAGCCACCCATATATTAGCCGATAAAGTCTGCATTATTTCTCCCTTTAACCTGTTCAGTGAAGGTCAGTTACTCAGCGATCTAAAGGAAGTGAATTATCTATGTTGCCGAATGAAGTGTGGCTAATTGAAAATTCACGTTTACGGCGTGCTAAGTGAAGGCAATATGCTTTCAGCAAGTGATCACTGGGCATTTGGTGCTCTGAAACTAATAGAAAGTGGCACCTTGAGGAAAAGGTTGGCTTGCAGATAATATGACTCGATGGGTCAAATATGCAGGACCCCCCCCCTTTTGGTAGTAAGTCGTTCTTCACGGTCCTATTGATCTCATAAGGTGTATAAATCTACTGAACAGGAGTGGGCACCTTGCGAAGCCCTAGCAAATCTTCGGATGCTGTTTGCTGACGAGTTAGATTTATTTTCCTGATGTGTTCAGTTCGGTGTAGCATATCTATTATCTAGTTAGCACATCTTCACAGCTGGAGGATTTCAGGCCGATCAGAAATAAGACCTTTTAAATCTACAGTGACACCTGAGTAGTTCTGAGGCACGTCTTTAGGATAATTGATATTATTGAATGCTTTCCCAAGTGTAATTAAATAGCTTGAATTTCTGCATTATTTTAAACAGTTAGAGACTGAGTGGGGGAAAAAAATAAGAAGATGGCTTTGGAAGCACCTCTCTTAACAGGGTCATTTGGCTTTTGATTTTGCTTGATGAAACATATGGCAAATGGGAAGCCCCCCTCCCCCTAATTCCACAGCATCACACATAGCAAAATTCAACACAATGCAGATCATAATATATTTAGAATAAATCCCATTTCATTTTCATCCCACTGGCTCCTCATTGGAGGAGTATACATGAAACAAACTAAGTAGTAAGATCAATCACATCAAATATATAGCAAAGCATTACACACACTCTTGCTACTGACCCTCCCCCCAAAACAGAGGTTGGCTTTAGAAAATACAGTATTTATAACTACCACCAGCATTTATAACTACAACAACCTAACCCAACTTTTTCCTCCACACAACACCTAAGTCTTAAACATAACATTCCCCAAATGAGACATTTTTCCTATTATTAATTTCGTTTGTAATCCCACAGAGTCTAGGGCCTTGTACATGCCCCCCCTTACCTTAACACCAGTTCTGTATCATAGGCTAGGGAGAGAGAACAATAGGGAGCCTATTCAAAGTCAGCCTGAATCCCTGAATCGAAGGGAGCAGCAATGCAGGGAGTTTGCCCCTTCCCCAAATACCCAGTTTTCATGGAGGAAGAGAGGGAGAAAGAGAAAGAAGTGCCTCTCTGTCCCAGGGGTAGCCAAAATAAGCACTTCCAGACTGGCACATGTTTTGGATGGGATTCAATCATATTGGCAAATTCAGATTATATTGCAGTTATAACTGACAGGGCGATCTTGCGCAACACATCCTCTTCCTTAAAAGACTGGACTATTTGCTGAAAGGAAAGTGATGGGAAAGTGCACTGGAGAGTATGGGAGAACTCTTCCTTTGATGCAACATCCATCCAGCTTCCCTGCCAACAAATCATAATGAATGCCCATTAAATGGCTAATGCCTCCGTGAAAATGAATCAGGATGAATGCTCAACACAGAGTTTGAATGGAAGCACCCGGTTGGGTGCCCTCCACAAGTTGTTGGGCTCCAGTCAGTTCCCATCAGCCCTAGCTTGCTGCAATCCAATGGTCAGGTGTGACGGAGGTTGTCATCCAAGAACATCCGTAGGGTGCCATGTTGACTAATTCTGTTCTAGGTTATCTACTTATCCACAGCCAATATTTATACTTAGTAACAAATAGGCTGCTCTATTCCTGTATTCTGGTAGTCAGTGCTAATGCACTCAATGCTAATGCACTCTCTCATTGAGAGCCAGTGTGGTGTAGTGGTTAAGAGCGGTAGTCTCGTAATCTGGTGAACTGGGTTCGCTTCCCCGCTCCTCCACATGCAGCTGCTGGGTGACCTTGGGGTAGTCACACTTCTTTGAAGTCTCTCAGCCCCACTCACCTCACAGAGTGTTTGTTGTGGGGGAGGAAGGGAAAGGAGAATGTTAGCCACTTTGAGACTCCTTAAAGGGAGTGAAAGGCGGGATATCAAATCCAAACTACTACTACTACTACTACTACTACTACTCTTCTTCTTCTTCTTCTTCTTCTTCTTCTTCTTCTTCTTCTTCTTCTTCTTCTTCTTCATTGCATTGCATAAGGCACCGCAATGACTGGGAGGTCAGTACATACTAATTATCATGCATTTGCATTTTTTCTTACAGTAATATAATTAATAAAGCTATTTTAGCCTATATCAACCTATGTTCTCTTTTGTGTTGATTTACAGTGGCTCCTTCATTTTTACCTTTGCCACCACTACCTCAGTTCGTTCAGTTGCAAACTTTCTGGCTGGAGCAGACGATTTTCTTTTTCATGCAAAAGAAAGAACAGCAGCAGCCCTATTTCCATCAATCAAACGAGTGCAGTCCTGCGATCAAAACAATTATACTCAAGGATAATGGCAAAGAAAAGGCAAAGAAAACATTACCATCGAAAACACTGCCACTCTGCAGCACAATGATTGTTCTGGTGAACGATTATTTGATTTTGCTTGAGTACTGAAATAATTAAAGCCCAAAAGACGCAGACAAAATATTTGATGCTACTAATGAAATCCACAAATGCATTCCTAATAAAAGAGGGGTGGGGATCAGGGCTGCTACCAGTACTTTATTACCTTTTCTTTTTCTTTTTAATACGTAAAAAAAATAAAAATCCTTAAAATATATATAGCTCACGTACAGCTTTTCATTGGTATTCAGGAAAGAATCTCTAGGCCCGCGCTTTTGACAGCCTATTTAAAATGTGTGAGAGAAGGAGTCTTCCATAATAAGGTTATGCTGTATTGATTTGCCTTTCAAGTATTTATGTATTATATGTGCTATTCCCAGAAAGAGGAGGTGGGAAAGTGCCATCGTAGAGAGCCCCATTACTTCAGGGCTAAAAGGGAATCTCATAAGTGAAATAAAGGAAACATGTAGAGATTTCATTTATACAGGATCACACTTTTGGCAAACCTCCATTAAATTATAGGGATGTTGCACCTTACACATCAGCGGTGGGGAGCCTCTACAACCCTCCCATTGTCATAACATCTAACTAGTCCCATCCAGTAGATGGGAATTGGCAGCCCATCAACATCTGGAAGACGGCAGGTTTCTCACTCCTGCAATACTCAGTTCCTTTGGAGGAAACCTCATTTCAGTGGGATCTGCTTTTGAGTCCACATACATAGCATAGGGAGGGATTTGTGTTTCCTTAAATTGGTATGTCAATTGTTTTTACAGTGCACTCCTGTGCATGTCTACTCAGAAGTAAATCTTATTAAGTCAGTGGGACTTACTCCCAGGGAAATGTGGATAAGATTGTCGTGTTTGTTTGTTTGTTTTCTTAGGAAAATTAAAGAACTGCTACAGAGCAAACATAGAAAAGGTGATTCACAACACCAAGAAAAATACATGAAGATGAACACTGTCTCGGAACTTATTATTCCAAAACATTACAAAGCGTATTCATTTCTCTATCCAGTTGTTCTTCAGCATGGTTCCTCATACAGTGAGTCAGCTTTGACATTTTAACAATATCCCTTATTCTTAAAAATCAGCCTGAAACCCAAAGTGCCACTGCTTCCCACCCCATCTGTCTCCTCTACATTTCTTTGTGTTCATTCATTAATTCATCATCAGCTTTAAGTCCATTTCGTTAACGAAATGGCATTCAAATGACACAAGAGAACTCATTTGAGAGTCTCAAGGTAAGAAATACTCCCTATTTTCATCAAAATGTGGTAATACGGGTGTGTGTGTGTGTGTGTGTGTGTGTGTGAGAGAGAGAGAGAGAGAGAGAGAGAGAGAGAGAGAGAGAGAGAGTCTGGCAATACAGGCAATCTGTATGTATTGCAATTCATATACACTGCTTATTTACATTATAGTGCTGTTTCATACTGTTCTCATGTAATTTTGTTATTGCGAGTTGCCCTGGGCTCCCTTTGGAGAGGAAGGGGTAGGTTATAAATGAGAAATAATAAATAATGATCACCACAATACAACCACCTATTAAGAAATCATCAATTGAGGGATGGCATGATAAGGTTTGCCAGATCAGAGTGGCAATCTGAAAACAGGCCAAGATGTGACCCTGAATCCTTCCTTCTGGTTTTCTTTGTGCTTCTTCCTTTTCTCCCACCCCCAATGTATACCAAGGGATACAACTGACACAAGGAAATGATAGCAACCTTTTGGTTCTATTGATCATTCTCATTATTAGCCCTTCCAGAAAGCACAGCTACTGCATTTTGCTGCTTGGTCAAAAACCGAGTCCTAAAATAACTTGAATCAGATCAAATTATGCTTAAATCACCTTAATCTCCACTGATTTTTGGTGGCACTAAACCAACAATAGAATTATGTTGTTTTATTGTTGTTTGTGGAACACATTGCTCATACAACAAACTATGTATTTTAAATAAAGGACTTTTTACAAAGGATATGTTCTGTTTTGCTGCTTTGTTTTAAAGTTTAACATGTACATTAAATATACAGGCAAGTTCTAGTATCGGCTTCACTTATTATATGCAAACATATGAAATGTTTGCAGTTTTTGTTGATGCAAATTGGATGCACAAACAGCTGTTTTCTATCTATATCACCCCCCCAATGCAAACTCAGAGATGAACATCTAAAAGTGCAGTATATTGAAAATGATGCAATACAGTAGTATTTAGATGCCCATCTGAGTTACCTTGCGTCCCTTTAAACCAGGGGTAGCAAATGCAGCAATAGGACTTGCTCCCTAGGAAGTGAGTTTAGAAGTGCAGCTTTATAAAGCTACCTTTGCTGTCACCACAGACTTAATTGGGGCCTATGATACAGAACTGGTATTAAATGGTCTCTGCTGTTGAGACTGGATTCTCCTCATTCACCTTTACTACTTGCTACCAGTGCACCAGCTGCCACCTAATACCCCCCACCTCAATGTTATTACTGTTGTGTTAATTTAAAAGGAATTCCCAAAGGATATATGCTGAACAGGGCCAGCCCACCCATGAGGCAAGGTCAGGTGAATGGCTCAGGCGGCAGGATCCACGGGGGGGGGGGGCAGATGCTGATGTCAACCTTTCTTCCCTCCTTGTTGCTCACACTTTCTTCCATGGCAGGGTGGGAGGTGCCATTCTGGGGTCTGCCTCAGGTGCGAAAATGTATTGAGCCGGACCTGATGCTGACGATATGTATAACTGAGAACCCTCTTGGATGAGCTGCTTGTGCAGAGGGCTATTCTTGTCAATCTTAGGATCAGCTAAAATCAAGGCAGTTCATTTCAGTGATGGCAACAGCTATCGTTGTTTTTTAATATATAGATATAATTTTCATTTATTTACTATTTAATAATATACATTCAGGGATACGGGTGGCACTGTGGGTTAAACTACAGAGCCCAGGGCTTGCCAATCAGAAGGTCGGCGGTTCGAATCCCCATGACGAGGTGAGCTCCTGTTGCTCAGTCCCAGCTCCTGCCAATCTAGCAGTTCGAAAGCACAAAGTACAAGTAGATAAATAGGTACTGCTCTGGTGGGAAGGTAAACAGCGTTGCTCTGGTTCACCAGAAGCGGCTTAGTCATGCTGGCCACATGACCCAGAAGCTGTACAGCAGCTCCCTCAGCCAGTAAAGCAAGATGAGCGCCGCAACCCCAGAGCCGGTCATGACTGGACCTAACGGTCAGGGGTCCCTTTACCTTTACCTTTACCTTTACCTAATATACATTCACATCATCATTATCCACTTTACTACCCTGGCTCTTTAGAGCCTATCAACTTCCTTCCCTTCCGCCTCGTAGTTTTCAAAATTAACCTTTATATCACTGCATTTTGTACGTTTTCCAATTCTAATTACACTCATTACAAAATGACTCAAAATTTAAATAAATATAGAAAGGTAGAAAATTTCTCATTACAAGTCTTCAAACAACCCTGCTAGTGATGTTAATTGCTTACAATAATCTTTCAGATATTGTATAAATTTACTCCAGTCCTTTTGGAATACACGATCATGCTGGTTCCGGATTTTTCCTGTCAGCTTCACCACTTCTGCAAAGTCCATCATCTTCATCTGCCACTCTTCTTTTGTTGGCACTTCTTGTTGTTTCCATTTTTGGGCTAAAATAATTCTTGCTGCAGTTCTGGCATACATAAACAGTCTTTTATCTTCCCTTGGTATCTCTTCACATACTATACCCAGTAAAAAGGCTTCTGGTTTTTAAACAAAAGTGTTTTTAAACATTTTCTTTAACTCATTATACACCATTTCCCAGAAAGCCTTTACCTCTTTACAGGTCCACCACATGTGGTAGAGGATACCTTCCCTTTCTTTACATTTCCAATACTCACTAGTTCTTGTCTTCTACATTTTAACCAGTTTAGCTGATGTTACCATATTTTTTGCTCTATAAGACTCACTTTTTCCCTCCTAAAAAGTAAGGGGAAATGTGTGCGTCTTATGGAGCGAATGCAGGCTGTGCAGCTATCACAGAAGCCAGAACAGCAAGAGGGATTGCTGCTTTCACTGCGCAGCAATCCCTCTTACTGTTTTGGCTTCTGAGATTCAGAATATAGTTTTTCTTGTTTTCCTCCTCCAAAAACTAGG
This sequence comes from Podarcis bocagei, assembly GCF_964188305.1. NCBI lineage: Eukaryota > Metazoa > Chordata > Lepidosauria > Squamata > Lacertidae > Podarcis > Podarcis bocagei. Next base: position 65,730,879 of record NC_138129.1, read on the forward strand.
TGCGTCTTGTGGTCTGGTGCGTCTTATAGAGCGAAAAATACAAATACCATCTATGCATCATTTTCATAACATTTTCTTTAAGTGCACTGCATGCAGTAAAACTAATACCTTCCTTCCCAACCTTTCCCAAGATCCTAACTGAATATTATATCCAAAATCTTTAGCCCATTGTACCATCAGGCAACAGCTATCTTTGATACTAGCTTTAACATAGGCATGTCACAGTTATGCAAAATATGCCTCATTAAATTACTGTTTTGTAAGTTGCTCTATTTAAATTATTCAGATACTGTTACTATGGAACTGCAAGTTTTGTTTGCTCACGTTGCACTCACACAAAACGAGTCTAATAGTCCCTGGTGTCCGCTGAACTGTGCAAGAGCTCATTAAAGGAAAATACTTTACTAGGTTTACAAGACACACATGAGAACAGCTGAATACTTTCACCACTATTTTTATTTCATGCTTTCTGGTTTTGGCAGAACATGCTTTAAATATAAAAATTAGTCCCCTTCCAGATGTCCTTTTGAATGTACATTAATGATTATTTGTGCTCATGATGCTATCAGTGCATTCATACATGATCCTACTTTCAATACACTTTGGGTATTTGAGTTTTTTGGAAACACTTTATTTCCCGCCATTGCACATCTTGCAACTTCCTGCTGAACTAAAGGATATGTATAAGAAAAAGAAAAAGAAAAGAATATCGTCCCAATAGGTGATCACAGTGGAGAGACTTTAAAATAGACATGGGCAGAATAATTTATTATCATTCAATATGGAGTAATGTTATTGACATCTATCAATAATAATAACAGTTAGGGAACCCATCTTGGAGCTTTTGTGGGTAAAAAAAAATGATTGATTCTGAGACACCTTGACTTAAAAGAAATACTGTTTAATAGAAGGTGGAGAAGATGCATGTTAGCATGGACTGAATGTCTTAAATAATACCTTTTTTCTTTTTTTATGTAACCAGTAAATGGAAAATCGGAAGTTTTCTCTTTGTATCTTTTTCTTTCGTTTTTGCTTTTATCTTCTCTCTCTTTCTTTTTCTTCTTCTTCTTCCTTCTTTGGAGTTCTATGTATGGGGCCTTTATTAAGGTCCAGAGATTGTATACTTATGGGGATGGTAGATGGTTGATGGAGGAACCTGGGTGAGAGTCAGGGAATGGCTCTCTCCCAGGGTGAGAGGCTAGGAGGAGAAAGGAAAGATTCCAGGTGGGTTGTAAGAGCTAAGAATTACTTTAAAGAGAGGACTCTGTATTCTACTTATTCAATTTGTATTTTTTGTAATTATAATTTTACTGTATTATGGGTTTTTTTTTAAAAGAAAATAACAAAAAACCATGAATATTAAGGGATTGTAAATTATACTAGAACAATGGTGGCTTCTGATGTATCTATCTTGGGTATGCAAATGCTTTCATAGTAATACAAAGGTCCTGTCTAGTATTCAAGTCAGATTCATGCCAACATTTTACTTAATCTACTAAGTGCCCTTAATTTTCACTACCATTAGTAGCAAAGGAAAGTGGCTCTGCATATCCTATGTAACTCCACTTTCCAGGTATGAAAATGTTATACTTGTATGGAAGTCTCACATTCTGAGCTCACGAATCCTGCTATTATATATTCCTGTTTGAGGAATATATAATAGCTTGTTTGAGAGACTTCACCTATATGTGAATTGACAATGCAAACAAAAAAATGTGCAGTTGAGAGGTAAATTATTATAATATGAATATAAATCTTGAATAGAATAGAACAGATGAAGCATTTCCTCCACAACTCGTTTTAATAAACTGCTCAATTATTTCTGTTATGCATGCAAATCCTCTTACAGATGAAAACAAAGGCACTATAATTAGTTTGTTATAAGCATCCCCCCAGAACAATTCCCTAACTTATAAAGACACTGTATTTTTTAAAGTAATGTTTATTTCTAAATTAGGTTACACTGAATGAACTTTCCAGTTTAATTATGAATATTATAACCTTTATACATAAAAGAAAGGAGTGAACGTTTGCCTGATTAGTGACACAAGCAAACAGCCAATAATAATAAATAACCCCAGGAACTATACCAGAATGGTTCTAGAAAGGCCTTTGAGATGATTTATTAACATTGGCATTCTGTTCCAGCTTCTCTTTCAATCTGCTTGCAAAAACAGAGTTTATTTTTTTCCAGATGCAAACTGTATGGATCAGGGAATCTATGAAGGAAAATATGTTTGGATGCTTTCTATTAGGAAATGCAACCTTCTTGCAGCCAGCTAAGAAAGTATTGTATATAATAAAAGAGGACAAAAAATCAGGTGCAATAAAGTCCCTGCATTAGAGGATCTATATGGTATTCCACATGGTTGCAATTGGGAGAGCAGCAAAAACGAATTCACATTTCAACCTGTTTCCTTAACATAGCACATGGAACGTGAGAATGTACCACTGTATTATGGAAGAGGAGTTTTCAGCACAGCTTCTGAAGTATTTGGTAATTCAGTTAAGAAACAATATTAACCGTTGATGGCTAAAGGGGATTATGGTAGCTTTTTGTTGACTTCTGCTTGTGGACAGGAGCAGCACTCATTGGTCTGTGGTGTGTTCTGAGCACCATGGCAAATGTGAGATGAGGAATGTGCTGAACCCCTCCCCCTCTTTTTGAGTAAACAGTCACAAGTGGCCTGCTGTTTTGTAAGCTGCTTTGAGACTCTTTTCTAAGAGGCATGGTATAAATTTAATAAATAAATTATATATAGCTAGCCTTTCCAGATTGTGTCCCATATTGAAATCTGATAACTTTAATGGCAGTCTGGTAAGCAGAACTACCTTATGCCCAACTCTCAGTCCCTCTCAGTGCTGCCTTATGTGGACTTGCATATCACACAATGCAAGATATATATTCCAGATGCATTAAATCACCCATCACGTGTGCAAAGGAAACATTTCTGGCAGCATGTGTAGGAAGCCCAAGATGAATAGAAAGACATTTCTGCCACTCAAAGGAGCAAGATCTTTAATATAATAGTTTAATAGTATTTCTAGTTTTCATTTATTTAAATTTGCCTTCAAAACACATCAGGCTCCTAACATTGAAGGCAGAAGCAACTCTGTAGCATTCAGTACCTTAAAGGAGCACAATTTAATTTTCAGCCCCCAAATGTGAAGAAGATTACAAGTCAAAGCAAATTTGCTGCTTGAACATCTGACTTGCTTGAAATGCACCCGAAGGTATGAAGGGATATAACTGCCTTTACTGGTAAGACCCCTTGACGCTTGGCCTTTTCTGACACTTAGAAAGATAACCATCCATAATGTCATGGCTACAAAAGAAATTCTTCAAGACATAGCAAAGAGATTATTTTGCAGCTATGGAGATCATTGGCCTGAGAAAATGACATTGGAAGAAAAGCAATGCCAGTGGGGTGAACTATTTGGAGTTAATTTCCAACGTTGTTCTTTATTGTACATTGTGGTTCGAGGACCCGACCCCGGTGAAGTGAAATGAAGACACAAGGACACGTGTTATAAGGTTAATGGGCTAGAGAAAGGCCACAACTTTATTGGTTACAGCATTTGAAAAGGTATTGGCTTAGGCATTGGATCGAAACAATTGGGTTCTTCACCAGTAGGTGGAGCCTGTCGATGCTGATACGACTATAGGCTCACCCCTGCTGTCACCGAGGGTCGTGCCAAGGCCTCCCGCCAAGCAGGCATCGGACGGAATACACGACCCCCAGATTCCTTTAACGGAATACCCCTAAAAATTGAAGGCATAGGCGATGGCCACACCTAGCACTTCCACACAGCGCAACACATTATTCCAATGCCTAACCTACCCCCAATACCACAAAAAAGAAAAAGTTGTGACGATTGCTACGAGGTAGGCGAAAAAAACCAATCAGCCTAGTGCCAAATGGAAAAAACTCCTACCAGGCCCCCCAGCCAACCAGGGCGACCAACCTAAGGTCCATAGCAAGGCCGAAAAACCTGAGCCCTAACTAAAGGGAGTGGAGGGTGGGTGACTCGTGAGGGGCGAAGGCAGGAAGAATGAGGCCGGGCGAAGGCTGGCGCTGCAGCAAAATGCTGCTGGACACGCCCCCACCGTGGCCCCCGGTTGGATGGCCACCGGGGGGGCGTGAGCGCCAGCCAGGTGAGTGGGCAGCAGGGGGCCACGCCCCCTGCTAGCCGGAGCTCGAGCCCCGACCACAACCCCTCCCCTCCCCTTCGTGGAGGAGAGTCTTTGTGGTTCGAGGACCCGACCCCGGTGAAGTGAAATGAAGACACAAGGACACGTGTTATAAGGTTAATGGGCTAGAGAAAGGCCACAACTTTATTGGTTACAGCATTTGAAAAGGTATTGGCTTAGGCATTGGATCGAAACAATTGGGTTCTTCACCAGTAGGTGGAGCCTGTCGATGCTGATACGACTATAGGCTCACCCCTGCTGTCACCGAGGGTCGTGCCAAGGCCTCCCGCCAAGCAGGCATCGGACGGAATACACGACCCCCAGATTCCTTTAACGGAATACCCCTAAAAATTGAAGGCATAGGCGATGGCCACACCTAGCACTTCCACACAGCGCAACACATTATTCCAATGCCTAACCGCCACCCGAGCTAAAGGCTCGCCGCCAATACCCTCAAAGCTGCAACCAATCCCAGATGTTTCTAATGACACTAGCTAACCAAAAATCATTCCCCAGATTCGATAGGTGGACACCGTCATCCCGGTATAAAGCCTTGTCGCTAATCCGGATACGGTCATGATAAATCACTTGGCCATCCATAAAGCGCACCCGACGGGCTACCGCCCGATTTACGAGTTTCCTGGTTCTTTCAATGGCCATCAAGTTTTGCGCACCGCGCCACACAGTTCTTTTCAGGAAGGAGGACCAGAAAACTGTCGTTCTGGGACACAAGGCAGCGAATGCATCCAAGTCTCTTTTTATGCTTGACAACAAGTCCACACTCCTTTTGTTGACAAGGTCATTCTCCCCTAAATGAATCACCAGGACGTCGGGAGAGCCAAGCTTGGCTACTTTCTCCCGCAGCAAAGGCATCAGTTCTTCCCAACGCATGCCTCTTCTCGAAAACCAGGAAACTCGAACATCACGCGGCAGACCAAGGTTGGGTGCCAGGCCGCAGTTCACCGCTCGCACGCGGGCCCAATGAACAATGCTGTGACCGCAAATCCACACGTTTCTTCCGGGCATAGCTGGGAATAAAGATAGAACAAAGGAAGGGTAAGCAGACTAAGGGGTAGGCGCAAGGTTGCGAATATACGACTTATAAACATTGGATTTCCACCGGCCCAACTCTTTTATCCTTTCTGCCGGCAGCCCCAGGTGCGCGGCCGTGGTGGCGGCCCCGATTCTGAACGAATGTGCAGCGTACTCATGGGGGGGTAGGCCACAAGCCTCAATAGCCTTGCGCATTACTCTAGTGAATTGGCACCTCAACAGGGGCGACCCGTCCTCGTGTATCAGGAACGGTCCCGGGACGGCTGGTCTAAGGCGGAGAAACCGCCTCGTGTCCTTCACCGGACATGGGCCCTGCTGGGCGGACGCCGTGAGCTTGAGCAGGACACCCTTGCCAGTCTGATCGGTCTTGGACTGACGCACCAGAATTGACACAGCAGATTCGGATAGCTGTACATCCTCACACAGGAGGCCGCGAGTTAAACTCCGCGCACTAACTTCACACACAACTTCACCAACTCTGAGCGCACCAAAAAAGGCTATAGCATAAGCCGCAGAGAAGAGCCGTGCCTCAAACTTGGACCCACAGATTGTCCTGAGCTTTACGCGTATCTGAGATAGCAATCCATAAGAAATAGGCTTACGACCAGCGGACCTGGGCGGTTGCAACCTGCCCCAGCCCTCAATGGCTCTACGGATCAGAAAATCGCTACATGGGTCTTGCGCAAACGTCGCCTTTGAAAAGAAGCTGATGGCTGCTACGTGGATCTTTAAGGTTTTCGTAGCACGTCCGAGATCATCCAGATGGGACAGGTACTGAAGGACGTCATCAGTGGTGGGGGGTATGTTATGTGACAGCCCAGACAACCCAAACCTGAAACCCAGGAAATCACACCAGGCCTTCTTATAGGACCTGAGCGTGGAAGGTGCCACGGACGCTAATACTCCCTGTATCACTTTGCGTCTCCAACGTTCCACAGGTACTCCGGAAAGGGTTCGGGCAACAGTTGTGCTCCAGGTGCGAGCGACCGGAAACGAGGAATCTGGAATCGAGACAAGGCGTCGGCTATATCATTATTGGCACCTGGTACGAATTTGGCTGAAAATACGATATTGTACTCAAGGCAACGGAGGACGAACGCCCGCAGGAGAGAGGAAACCCTCGCAGACCGCGATGACTGCCTGGCAAGAATGTTCACCACCGCCAGGTTGTCGGTCCTGAAGCACACTCGGTGATCTCGGAACTCCTCTGTCCAGATGTGCACGGCCACTACTATTGGAAAGAACTCGAGAAAGGTGAGATCCCGCGTGATGGCCTGACCCTGCCATGCTGCGGGCCAGCGTTGCGCGCACCAGCGCCCTTTGAAATACAAACCGAAACCTAAAGACCCTGCCGCGTCCGATTGAACCTGAAAATCGGATGATAGATTCAAAACATCCTGCCAAAGAGAAACCCCGTTATACTTTCCCAAAAAGATTGTCCAGACTTCGAGATCTGCTTTGACCGACCTGGGGAGGCGAACCCTGTGGAGGGGGTGTTTCAGACCGACTGATAGTCTGGCAAGGCGAGCACAGAAGGGGCGTCCGGGGGACACCACCCTGCACGCGAAGTTAAAGTGGCCCAATAAAGATTGAATTTGCCTAAGGGTGATCTTCCTAAGCTTAAGAGTGTCCTGAATTAGTTGTTTAAGAGCTTCAATCTTTTCAACAGGTAAGCGGGATGACTGGGCCACTGTATCCAGCTCAATGCCAAGGTAAGTCAAGCGCGTGGCTGGTCCCTCTGTTTTCTCAGCCGCAAGAGGGACCCCAAGGTCCTCGGCCAGGGCTGAGAAGGCCTCCAGCAAGGAGGCGCACTCACCCGTGTTGGCTCCGCCCACGAAAAGAAAATCGTCCAGGTAATGCGTGACCCCAATGGTATTTGCCCTGAAACGCAAGGCCCAGTCCAAGAACGTGCTGAAGGCTTCGAATGCCGAACAGGCAACTGCGCAGCCCATTGGCATAGCCCTGTCAACATAGTATTTTCCCTGAAATTTAAAACCCAGCAACCGGAAATCCGCGGGATGCACTGGCAAGAGGCGGAAGGCCGATTCGATATCACACTTAGCCAACAACGCCCCGGGGCCGAAGCTGCGTATCAACTTAACTGCCTGATCAAAGGTGGCGTATTTCACTGTGCATAACTCGGGCGGGATGGCATCATTGACCGAGCCGCCCTTTGGGAAGGACAGATTATGAATGAGCCTGAATTCACCGGGGGTCTTCTTGGGCACAATGCCTAGCGGAGATATGTGCAAATTTGGTATGGGAGGACTATCGAAGGGGCCTGCAACCCTGCCTGCACTGACCTCTTTTGCTATCTTTCTTTCAGCAACTTCCGGTCTCTCTCTAACTGATTTTTGATTAGGTGAATCTTTCGCAATTAGTGAGCCCGCTATGGGAATACGAAATCCACTGGAAAAACCTTCCCTGAGGTAGGAAGCAGCATCTTTATCCGGGTAAAGAGACAGCAGATTACAAAGAGGGACGAGCTTGATAGGGGAAAAAGCCAAACCCAAGACTAACTCACCGTCTGTTCCCTGCTGCGGGGGCCCCCCTGGAACTGGGATGATGGAACCCCCGGCCTCCACGAAAGGGCTGCTTCCCCCCTTTTAAGCAGGATGTAACGGGGTGACCCCCGGCACATCTCTCGCATTCGTGTGTGAATTTACAAGATGGCCTTTGGCAAAACCCTTTGTTGAACTCCCAGCACACCCGACGCTTAAAATCCTTCCTTTGGTCACTTCTGGTCGACCGATATGAGTCGACTGGCCTCTTTTCCACGTACGGACCGACGGCCACGGACCATATTCCATTCTCAATCTGATCCCAGCGTGCTAACGGGATCCTGGACGCCTTCCTTCTGAATTTCTTGTCATAGCTTATGGCCGCCGCCTCTCCCGAAAGGGCACAGGCTGTGCGAATATGTGAAAGGTAGGCAACAAGGTGAACCGCCCGCTTGGGGTAAGCAGCGACAATCGTCCCCATAAAGGCTTGAAAACCATCGAGCCAATTTTCGAATGTCCTAGGCACAGAAGGGTACTTGCTCTTTCTCTTACCATGCGAGGGCCTCTTTTCGCCCCTACCTAACTCCTCTGCTGGGGGCACCAATTTAAACATGTCAACAAACTCACCATTTAAGATTTTTGCTCGCAGTTTAGGTGATAAGTGATCACCCGGTATAACATCCGAGGTTGAGTAGGTGGATGTGGTGGCATCTTTTACCAGAGCCCCATCCTTCCACTCCTGGGTCCCCCCAAACTTTTTACGATGGCAATTGGCCCTCCTCGACAGTGCCCAATCCGGGAGTCCAGAGACTTCCTCGCCCCTCCCCCAATAGGAACCTAGGGACGCGTCACTATCATACTCCGAAGAAGAAGTACCTGTATCATCATCTGAGTCGTCCTTCCGAGACCTGCTCTTCCGACATACATGCTTCTTCTTTTCGCGCCTCTTTCCCGAAGGCTTCTCCACTGGCGCTGCCGCAACGGAGCCCTCCTCGTCCTGTTGCGCATCTTCGGCAGCCGATGAGGCTGCGGAATCGGGCGACTGGGCCCTGGGACGCTTGTCCTGTGAGCGATTAGAAGAGCTAGGGGGAGCAGGGTTGTTACTGCGAGTGGACTTAGAGGTAGCTTTCCCCCCCCGCGCCCGAGACCCGGATGTTGAAGCCCGTGACTGGGACCTAGTCCGCACCGGTTGTGTATCATTAAACAGGGCGGCCGATGTACTAGGTAGTTCGTCCCATTGGGAAGATTGAGAACTCTCATGGGACCCCTGGGTATCCGGGATGACATCAGGGGAAGAGGGGGGGCTGGGGTTCGCGTCCGGGAATCGTTGTTCGTATTCATCTATAAAAGATCTGAAAGCATTTAGGAAGTGGGAGACGGGCGGCCTTGTATTATTACCCCTGCCCTGCTGTCCCCGTGATGCGCTCTCTGCTGAGCTGTGTGTGGCCACAGGCGCGCGCTTCCTCTTAGGAGCCATAAGGTGTGCCTTGTACCCTACAAATGCAACGGTGTTTGCTAGTGTGTGTGTGTGTGTGTGTGCGTGTGTGTGTGTGTGAGCGTGTGTGTATTAATTAATTAGTTAAGGTTTTTTTTTTTTTATATTATATATATATGTCCTATTATTATTATGTATATATCAATATAATTTATTAGTTGATTAATTAATTAATTAATTTCTTTATTATTATCTAATTTATTTATTTATTTATTATGTGTTCTCTAAGTCAGTGTTTCCCAAACGTTTTTGGGCAACGGCACACCTGCTTACCAGAAAAAAATCTCGCGGCACACCACCATTAAAGCCCCGCCCCCGTGACGTCAGCGCGCAGCGTCACGCCGGGAGGGACGCACAAAAATGAAAGTTTTTTCCCTCCCCCTTGCCGGGGTGGGAGGAGGCAGCAGAGCGAGGGCAGCTGAGGCGGCGGCGGCAGCTGAGGCGGCGGCGGCTGCGATAGCGGGCGGAGGAGGAGCCGTCGCCGGGAGTTGCTGCTGCTGCTGTTGCTGCTGCTGCCCGGACATGCCGGCCTCCTCCTCCTCTGCTGTCTCGCGCTCCTCCCTTTTGCGCGCGCTGCCCCGCCGCTCGGCACGACCACCGCGGAGCCGCCCCGGCTCGACGCGGATCCTCGCCGCCGCCGCCTCTCGCCGCCGCCTCTCGCCCGCCTCCCTCCCACGGCACACCAGCCGGTGTCTCACGGCACACTAGTGTGCCGCGGAACACCGGTTGGGAAACACTGCTCTAAGTATCCGTTAACAGTTTTCTATTTATTAGATTCCCAATATAAGTTGTGCTAAATAAAGAACACACCAATAAGCTCTCAATTTATTCAAACCTTGTGACTGATAAGCTAATAACACAAACTATATCCTACCAATTTGCCTGTGCCACTAGGAGGCAGTGGCTCAGTGGGCCAGTACCAGGCAGTACATCAGGTATATATAACTCTCCCCTTACGTGTTAGCCAGTTGAGGGCAGCAGCTAGGAGAAAAGCTGCTCCACTAAATTCCAATTACTAAGAACAACACTGCTGCCAAGGTTCAACTCCTCAACAAAAGAACAATAGCTGAGCAATTTACTGACTGCCAATGTACTATAGATGGCTGCAGATTGCTGCCAAGCTTCCCTTCCTCAAACAAAAGAACAAAAGCTCAGGAATCCTCTGCCTGCCACAGGTGAGATAAGCTGCCAAAACCTTGAAAATGTACCTCCGGGAACAATAGGCTTAAGTATCGCTCGTTAGCATTTAAATTGTCCTGCTGGCCAGCAGCAACAATGGCGTTTCTACGACAACAGAAGAGCTAGCTGAACAACAATAGGTGCTCTTAAAGAAGCAACAGCAGAGGCGTACCTATGGCAACCAAACAGGGTCCCCAGGCAGACCAGGAAATAAGCGAACGCTCTTTCACAACCAAAGGAGGGGAAGGGAAAAATACAGGGTCCAGGGTACAAAGAAGGAATGAGACCAGGTAGACCAGGGGACACCCACACAAAGATAGTGGGGCTGGGAAGCACTAAACTTGCAAGATTGTCCAGCACAAAGAACCAAGCAAAATGGAGGCCACAGCAAATCTGAGACACCAGCAACACAGAGACAACTATTCGCTTCCCACCAAGTATAAAGATTCACAACAAAAGATGATTCTTTTCAGGGAGCAAAGGAAAACAATAGGCTGGTGCGCACGTGGAGGAAAACACTCGGCTCTGCCGCTTAAGGCAATTAAGGAAGTGGTTCTCCCCCCTACACTATAGTACCATCAGCCTGGGACCCAAGCCCTGCCGAGCAGCCACGTGCACATACACAAATACACTCCCACTCCCAAACACGCACTGCTGGCAAACACGTGGGGCTAGCTATTAGCCGACTGACTGCTCACACTACACTGGACTGCCTACAGAACAACCGAGGAGAGTTGTTTGGAGGGGGGGGAGAACATCCGCAAAAGGCTGCGAAATCGAAGGGGGGGAAACCTGAGTAAGATGCGGCTGAACGCGGCCGGCGGCACCAAGGCGGCAGCGCCCACGTGGGCAGTAGCCCAGGAGGGAGAATAAAATTAAACAAGCGGACCTAGCCTGCTCCCTGGACAAAGAGTGCACCCGGCGACCGCGAAAAAACGCACCCTAAAGTGGCTGTAGGAACTTGTAGTAGCAGTGCGGGTTAACGCTCAACCGGGGGTGTTTAGGGAGCAAAGCAAGCGCGCGCGTCAGCTGGGCGGCAAAGAGCAGCCCGGCAGCACTAAAATTCGTAGCGCTTCCCCAAGCGGGGAGAGAACAAACGCAAGCCCCCGGTGCCTTAAGCGCGCGCGATGCGCCCGTCAGCTGTTGAGCGGCTGAACCCGACCAGCGGCTGCAGAGAGGCAGCGACCACGTGGTGCTGCCTCGAAAAACACCCTTTTTCGGCTCTGAGGGCAAGGGATGGCAAACGGGGAAGGTTTGGAAAGGCCGGGGCAAAGCAGACCCGCTTTAGGGGGGGGGCAGCGGTGTCGTCCTGAGCTGCACGCACGAGGCGAGGGCAAGCGAGAAAAGCAGCCCCAACCTCAGAAACACACCCCGAAAAGCCCACAAGCTAGTTCAAAACCAACGCGGAAGTCTGAAAAGGAAATAGAAAACCCCCCCCCCAAGGGAACGATGCGCTCGTCAGCTGTTAAGCGGCTGAGAGCCCGTCAGCTGTTAGGCGGTCCACGTGGGCTGTTGCCCGAGCAGGGGAAAAGAGCCCGATAAGCCCTCAGAAAATTAAAGAACGCAAGCCGCAAAGTTCGACTGGGTCAAGGGAAAGTTTAAAAGGAACGGGACCTAAACCGCAAACCGACAAAAGAAGCAGCAAATACTTCCCTGGCTTCCTGCAGCAGCAGTCCTGAGTCCTCGTGAGGGGCGAAGGCAGGAAGAATGAGGCCGGGCGAAGGCTGGCGCTGCAGCAAAATGCTGCTGGACACGCCCCCACCGTGGCCCCCGGTTGGATGGCCACCGGGGGGGCGTGAGCGCCAGCCAGGTGAGTGGGCAGCAGGGGGCCACGCCCCCTGCTAGCCGGAGCTCGAGCCCCGACCACAACCCCTCCCCTCCCCTTCGTGGAGGAGAGTCTTTGTAGGAAATTGAAATTATATCCCAGACGCAGGTGGCGCTGTGGGTTAAACCACAGAGCCTAGGACTTGCCGATCAGAAGGTCGGCGGTTCGAATCCCCGCAACGGGGTGAGCTCCCATTTCTCGGTCCCTGCTCCTGCCAACCAGCAGTTCAAAAGCACATCAAAGTGCAAGTAGATAAATAGGTACCGCTCCGGTGGGAAGGTAAATGGCGTTTCCATGCACTGCTCTGGTTCTCCAGAAGCGGCTTAGTCATGCTGGCCACATGACCTGGAAGCTGTCTGCGGACAAACGCCGGCTCCCATGGCCTATAGAGCGAGATGAGCGCCGCAACCCCAGAGTCGGTCATGACTGGACCTAATGGTCAGGGGTCCCTTTACCTTTACCTTTACAGTAAGATATCAAAAGGAAGTTGATTAAGATTTCCCCCTCTGGAGTACCCTATACTAACTAAAACAAAGTTTCTCACATCTCATTGAAGCAAGTCTTTCCAAACCAAGGGGCGGGGGGGGGGGAATTATTTGACACATCTCCTCCAGCCATTGAAAAGCAGTTGACTCATGTAGCTACAGCATCATGACTTGCCATCCTGTTGTTCTGAGTTTGTTTCTGAATCCAGGCACTTCTAAGGGGATAGAGATCAATTGAACAACTGGCCAAAAGGTCTACAAGAAACGACTCTAATGGAAGCAAACAGTTGGTGGGCAAGGGGGGGGGGAATGGGTGGTAATACTGACTCCATGTAAACCAACCAGGGCACGGCGTGAACATCAATGGTACATTTCCAGAGCACAAAAAATGCATGTTTAAAGCAAATCACATGTTTTGCCTCCCCTTCCTCAAAAGAGCTCAGAGTGGCATACCTGAATATGATGACCCTGGGGATGAGTGATACTGGGACAGTTTCTTTCCCTCAGCCTTAACCTAACTCACAGGGTTGTTATGAGGATAAACTGTGGCAGAGAAAAGCCATATATGCCACCTTGAGCTCCTCTGAGGAAAGGTGGGATATAAATATATATTAAAAATGGGACAACCTGCTTTATGCTCACACCAACCATGTGAAATAGGTTATGTTGAGAGACAGTGGTTGGCTGGAGGCCACACATTGAACCTCAGGGCAGATGAACTCTCATCTACCTTGTCCTAGTTCATCATACAGCACTATACCACAAAGTTTCTGAAGTACATTTTAGCCACAGTCTAATAAAGAGGAAGGCAGGCTTGTGGCTGCAGTCCTAAACACACTTACTGAGTAAACCCCACTGGCTACACTGGGACTTGCTTCTGAGTAAACAAGCATAGCAAGGCCAACGAAATGAATGAGCTCAAACAACTGAAAACTGTGCTGAATTATGCCCACAGTATACTCTATGGTAAGAAATTCTCTCCATGTTAACACTGCATATGAAGAAAAACACATTGCACATCTGCACTGGTTAAAGATATAGCAACGTTGTTTGTTTGTTTAAAATATCTATTAATGTGCCCTTAATGTGAAAACCACAGCACAGGAAACAATAATTATAATTAAAAATGGTATCAAATAATATAAATCTGATGAAGAGAGAAAAATACATAAGACTTTATTATACTGTATAATATTCTTTTGCTTCCTGGCTGTAACACCAAACCGCTAACTTTATCCTGCCAGTTTGCAACTTCTAGCTAGCATTGTGCTGTTGCAGTTAGCCAGGACTGTTGTCAAGATAGTCTATATGAGCAACAAGAAAGATACTTGACTGAGGACCCCCCCACACAAATAGAAAGGGATGGGAGTGTCAGTATTTTTTCATTTCATCCCTTCATGAAGGAAGGCTGTGGTGGGAGATATAGGCAACAAAGCATAAATATTTGTTAACAGTAGAGAGGAAAAAGAGGAGAGTGGGGCAACATAACCCAAAAATGAGGGAGGAGTTTCAGTTTCAAAACGACTCAGTAGTGATTAATAAACATGCAAAAGAAAACGACATAAAGATATGTAAAAGACATTTTCTAGCTCCCCCCTCTCTGTCAAATAGTACATTCTGCCTGAACCAGGCAGTGATGCTGCTGTAGCTTTGTGTTACCTAGCAACAACTTGTGCTTACTTATTTAGTAAGTTTTCAGGAAAGTAATCATTATGCAGTCGCTTGAATAGCAATAAGGAAATAACAAACACACCTCAGCAGCTTTAGTGCACTAAGGATGTATCCCTTCAGCCTCTTACTAGCTTGCTCCTTCCGCAGGGCCTGTAAGACAGAGTTGTTCCGCCTGGCCTTTGGATTGGAGCCAATTTGATTCCCTCCGCCCCCTTTTTCTTTTTTCTTTTCCTTCTCCTGCAATGAGGCTCCATTTTAATATTTTAATGTTCCATTATTTTAATGTTGTATTTTATTTTTGTTTTTAAGTTGTAATCACTCATCTTGTTTTTATTATTGCTTGTAAGCCGCTCTGAGCCCGGCCTTGGCTGGGGAGGGCGGGGTATAAATAAAAAATTATTATTATTATTATTATAAATATGGGCTTGTTGAAATGGTCAGCAAATCTGATCAATTTAACTGCAGTGATGACTCTGTCCTTGTTTTGTTTGCCAAATCAAGGTAACTGATGATGGTTTTCTAGTCAAAGTCAATGTACTTGCTTATAGGGCTGGTAGGCTGGGGGGCAGATACAGGAGTAGGTGATTTGCGACTCTGGACTTCATGGTTTTCTGGGGAATTTAAATTTATAATGCATACTTCTTCACTTACATCACAATGTGGTAAGCCAGCCTTGCTGCATTTGGGGGTCTTTCTGATTATTCTGCTTAGTGCCCAATCCTGTCCTGATAGCATATATATTTCTAATGAAAGATGTAAGAAGGCAGCAATTTCTGTTCTGATCTGCATTCATCACAATTAGTACTGCTTCCATTCTGCTGCAGCTTGGCCTCTGTCAAATTACGGTATTTGTTTTGCTATCCATGGTAAGTTTTTATATGAGACCTTTTGGTGAAAGCTAGGTGAACGCAGGTGGCGCTGTGGTCTAAACCACTGAGCCTAGGACTTGCCGATCAGAAGGTCGGCGGTTCGAATCCCCGCGACGGGGTGAGCTCCCATTGTTCGGTCCCTGTTCCTGCCAACCTAGCAGTTCAAAAGCATGTCAAAGTGCAAGACGATACATAGGTACCGCTCTGGCGGGAAGGTAAACGGCATTTCCGTGTGCTGCTCTGGTTTCGCCAGAAGCGTCTTAGTCATGCTGGCCACATGACCCGGAAAAACTGTCTGCGGACAAACGTCGGCTCCCTCGACCAGTAAAGTGAGATGAGCGCCACAACCCCAGAGTCGTTCATGACTGGACTTAACTGTCAGGGGTCCTTTACCTTTAGGTAAGAAAAGATGTTGCTGTTATTATCATTAGTTTTAAATTTCAAAATTAACATGAAACAACATATACTTGTAAAGTAGTTGCTTCATTAGAGTATGCAATACATATATTAGAGTATGCAATACATATATTGCAATGTGGTGCTATGGAAGGGCAAGAGAAGCTGTGTTTTCCTCCTTCGAAAGTTAGATGCCTGAATAATAGACAAGTTTTGGAAAACTGTGAGGTGTTTGCGGACGACAGGCAAACGTCAAGCCAGAGGTGCATACAGTCATACCTCGGGTTGAATGTGCTTCAGGTTGAGGGCTTTCGGGTTGCGCTCCGCGGCAACCCGGAAGTAACGGAGTGCGTTACTTCCGGGTTTCACCACTCGTGCATGTGCAGACGCTCAAAATGATGTCACGCGCATGCACGGAAGTGGCAAAACGCGACCCGCGCACGCACAGATGCGCCGTCATGTCTTATGTTCTGTTCAGGATGCGAACGGGGCTCCAGAACGGATCCCGTTCGCATCCCGAGGTACCACTGTATGTGGTTCAGCCAGCTCCAATTCCAAACAGAGTGCTATGTTACTGGCATTTGACATCCCATTATGTTGAGCTTGGGACTATGCAGGTTGCATAAAGGCATACTTTAAAACTGCAGTGAAGCTACAAAACAAAAGGTGCACAGCTCGTACCACGCTTCAGCTGTGCATTTCACGCTATAGCTCCCCCCCAAAAAAACCCTGATTTAGTTATTCAAAATGAAATAGTGGAGGCAGTTAATCCTGAACCCACCAGGGATCCTGAACAAAATGGCAGCACAAGGGAGATGCAACAATGTGGGAATATCTGTTGCCATGCCAACCTTTGAATTTAAAGCTACAGCAGAACAGATACTATTGTTATGTTATATATTATACAGGGTTTCTCCAACGGTAACGTAATAAAGGCATTTGCCTTCCCCCGCATGTTAATCTTTAGAATAGCACACACTTGCCATAAACAAGAAAGACGTCTCTTAATACCAGAATCCTGTAGGAATATAATGGTTTGTACATTTGGAAACTGACTGCATTTAGCTTACTGGGGCGTGTTACCATCTGTCAGGAGAACCTAACTCTCAGGGCTGTTGTAAGGAGAAATGGGACGAACCATAGAACATTTTTTTGTGTGTTCTATGTTCAGAGTGCAGAGCTTCAGATAACGTCCTTCTGGATCAGGCCAGTGGCCCATTTGGTCCAGCATTCTGTGGTCACAGCAGCCAACCAGATGCCCATGGGAAGCTCAAAAGCAGGACCTGAGCACAACAGCGCTCCCTTGACTCAGGGCTGTCTTAAGCATATGTGGCGCCAGGGTGCAAAGATCCACCCGGTGCTCCCTGCCAGGTTGCCCAGTCCCAGGCACACAGGAGGGCGGAGCCGGCTGGCTGCCTCAGCGTCTCACTGGCTCGGTCATTCCTGAACTCGTGGCACTCCGACCGATGGGTGGGCTCTTCCCCAGACTCAACTCTTGGGCCCCGGACTCTCGGCTTGGTGCCCCTGAGAGCCCGGCGCCCGGGTGCCCTGCACTCCTAGTGCCTATAAGTAAGATGGCCCTGCCTTATGATTTTCAGCAACTTGAATCCTGCCATTGATACAGGAGGTAATATAGCCATTGTAACTAGTAGCCGTTGATAGGATAATGCTGGATTTACACACAAAAGACCCAGATTCATATTTCTGCTCACCTGATAGCCTAGGACAAGCGGATGCCTCTCAGTCAAAGCTGGCTTAAAAGGCTGTTGTGAAGATGAATGAAAATATATATGTAAAGCATTTTGCTCGCTGGAAGTGCTATAGAAATGATAAATCACAAACAAGCACCTTAGAGTTAAGCTTTAGAATACAGTTCTGCATGCCGGCAAATACCTTTCCGCAATGTATTCTGAGCCATGCACTTTCAGCAAGCCACCTATCAAACCGCAACCCTCAGCTTCTTCAAAATAGAAGTCTCATTTTTTATTTTGATTGAGGGATTTAATCACAATGCTGGGTAATGAGGGTGGATATGATGCTTCCTGGTGACAGCCATGAATAGGAAAACTGACTGCATGAATGCTAAGAGTGCAGAAAAATGTGCTCATAAATGTTGCTGGCAGGTATTCAGCTGCAGCTTCAACCATGTACCAGGGAACTTGGGGCATTTGTCACTGGCGAGTTTTACTGATGATTTTCCAGATACTTGCTTTCAGATCTGCTTGCAAATGAATGATGGGCCAAGCTACACATCATAAAACATGCATCCTAAACACAGACACAAACATGCACTGCATGCATGTCTTGACTTGAGAAACACTACACACACACACACACACACACACACACACACACACACACTACCTAGGAGTCATACAATAGCAAAGTGCATTAATTAAGAGTGTGGATTCTGACAACACATCTGGGTAAGAGTAAGCTCTACCTTACTCAGCAAAAATGCATGCACATTTTACATTGGGCAGTTGGTTGGAGGGGGAGAATTTTAGTGATATTCTTTCAATTATCAACAAAGTTTGCTTGATATCTACTGACATGGCACTCAGCAGAAGGCAGTGCAACAGGTATGGAAGGCATCACACCTAGGGGCAGAATGTGACTCTCCTTCAGGCCTCTCTATCTGGTCATTTGGAATTTCCCAAGCCACACCCAGTCCTTCTGCTGGCCACACATCTCATTGGCTGTGCTTCACGCCCACCTTGAGTGCTCATGCCTGGCTGGAACGTGTCCTTGAACTCTGCCCATGGCTTGTCTAGATGGAAGACAGAGAGGGATGTGTCTGAGTGCGTGTAGAGCCCAGCCTGCTGTTGCTGTCTGTCTCGGGAGACAATAGAGGCATGTGCCTTAGCGGGTGAGGTCAAACTACTGGAAGGTCACAGCACCTGCTAATTGTCATGTAACCTCCGAGTAAACAAATCTGAATGAATGCTCAATAAAAACCGGATATAGTCTGAGTGCCATGTAAGCTTTGTGTGAGCAAATCAGGATGAACGCTAAATGCCGTATTTTTCGCTCTATAGGACGCACCCGACCATAGGACGCACCTTGTTTTAGAGGGGGAGAACAAGAAAAAAACAATCTCCCCCTCTCTGCTCAGCGCCCCTTCAGCGAAGTGGCAGGAGAAATGGAGCCCCTTCCATTTCTCCTCCCACTTGGCTGAAGGGGCGCTGCGCAACTCTCCCTCTCTGCTGAAGCCAGGAGAGTCTTGCTCTCCCGGCTTCAGCAAAAGGAACCCGAAGCCTCCGGAGCTCAGCAGGACCTCCCGCTGTGTTCCGGAGGCTTCAGGCGGCTATCCCTGAAGCCTGGAGAGCTAGAGGGGTCAGTGCGCACCGACCCCTCTCACTCTCCAGGCTTCAGCAAAAGCAACGCAAAGCCTCCGGAGCACGGAGGGAGCGCTCCCTCTGCGCTTCGGAGGCTTCGCGTTGCTATCGCTGAAGCCAAGGAGCCTGCATTCGCTTCATAGGACGCACACACATTTCCCCTTAATTTTTGGAGGGGAAAAAGTGCGTCCTATAGAGCGAAAAATATGGTAAACAAGTTGTCTGGGGGGAGCCCAAACAATGTTGCGTATAGTGTTCAGAGCATGCTTGCTATTTGTAATCCTTGAGTGTAGGAGTTCATACGAATCTGTGTATCCAACATTTATTCAGTAGGAAATAGTAGAATGTCACATGGATGGTAAATTATGAGAAACAATACACTAACTGGGAGCATCAAAGGCTGAAACTAGCTGCGACAGCTGTGAAAGTTTAACTCACACTGTTGCTTTTAGTTTAAAGCCGTGAGAATATCTACAGTAGACCTCCTTTCCCCCCAGGAATACACAAGGAATGTTACAGCCAGGGATGTATAGCTCATGTGGATGTGAGTAATCCACCAATCAGCACTGTCCTCATAGTGCAATGCTATATAAGCAGAAGTCAGGGAGCATTTGTGTCCAGTATCCAGAGCTTTCCTGCAAAATTCCAAATGTGCCCTGGGCAACTGATGGCCTCTTACAGCCTGACTTGCAAGCTGGTTAAGCTTAAATCATTGACTCCAATCAGGAACCATTCAGTTGCCTTCCACACTCTCTTTTAGCAATGAAACAACATTGTTTTCAAGTATAGCTGGAGACCTCCTGAGTCAAGTGGCCCTGAAACCAATCCATAATAATTTCAGTTACATTTCATGATGGATTACTATGAATGATGAAGGAAGGTCTCACTCACTCATTAATTTTCAACTTGTTTTGGTCTGCTGGGAAACAGATGTGTCAATGGTAAAGGACAGACTTGAATCATTTTCTATTTCAGTGGCAATGTTACAGGAAAATAACAACAGCTTCTGAAATTATAATATGTGTCATGTCAGATATTATCCAAATTTTGCTACTTGGACTCCTGCAGGTTCAGTCCAGTGCCTGCAGTATTTGGAGATGGCTCATTTTTAATCTTTCAGTAAAATTAACTGTGTGCCATGGCTGAATAAGTTAGATTCCCAGCTGTGACACCTCTACTCTCCAAATTCATTTAGGATGTCTGCAGTTATGTTCTGGTTGCAATACATGAAGCAAATAACTTCACTGTTTTAGTTGCAAACTGGTGGTTTGTTTTTTTTAATTGCATACTCCTTAGAGAACAGTACTGGATACAATTTTCTGGTGTTTTATATAGTGCATGCTATATTTTCTTATATCTTGATTTTCAGGTTGGTTAAGCTGGATTGGAGGCCATTTAATACAGCTTTATTATCATGCACCTAGATAAATGTGTTGTGGTGTTGATTATGATAAACATATATTGAAGTCAGAATACATTAAGTTTGTATTAATCCAGGACACAGTATGAAGGACCAAGTGGGAAGGAACAGAAAATACAGAGACTGCT
Organism: Podarcis bocagei; assembly: GCF_964188305.1. Taxonomy (NCBI): domain Eukaryota; kingdom Metazoa; phylum Chordata; class Lepidosauria; order Squamata; family Lacertidae; genus Podarcis; species Podarcis bocagei. The sequence goes on from NC_138129.1 coordinate 65,751,431, forward strand.
GCCCATTCTCCCATCATAGAGATACTTCTGAATTGCCACAGATTCATATAGAAATTCTCTGGCATATTATTGTACCAACACATGACAAGTGAAGATAAAAATAAGTCATAAGAATATAAGGAGGGCCCTTCTGGAACAGATAAAAAATCCATCAAGTTGAGCCTTCTGTCTACAACACTGATGAATCAGATGCTTCTGAGATTGTATGATGAATAGGCATCCCTTTTAAAATGTAGTCACTGTTGCCCACCTTGAAATCTTGCTGGCTTTGAAGGTGGAGGTACCTTAGATTCTTTATGAGTAGGGAAGTAACCTCAAACCCAATGGTCTCTGGATTTAACCTCCCCTTACAAAAGTATAACACAGAGTGAAACTGGTTAGAAACATCAATAGGTCAAGTCTGAAGCAATGCACCAAGTCAGTCAACTTCAGGTGTCTGATTTTCAGTATTATTTATTCAGTATTATTTCAGTGGTACCTCGGGTTACATACGCTTCAGGTTGCATATGCTTAAGGTTACAGACTCTGCTAACCCAGAAATATTACTTCTGGGCACCACAATTCAAGAAGGACACTGACAAACTGGAACGTGTCCAGAGGAGGGCAACCAAAATGGTCAAAGGCCTGGAAACGATGCCTTATGAGGAACGGCTAAGGGAGCTGGGCATGTTTAGCCTGGAGAAGAGGAGGTTAAGGGGTGATATGATAGCCATGTTCAAATATATAAAAGGATGTCACATAGAGGAGGGAGAAAGGTTGTTTTCTGCTGCTCCAGAGAAGCGGACACGGAGCAATGGATCCAAACTACAAGAAAGAAGATTCCACCTAAACATTAGGAAGAACTTCCTGACAGTAAGAGCTGTTCGACAGTGGAATTTGCTGCCAAGGAGTGTGGTGGAGTCTCCTACTTTGGAGGTCTTTAAGCAGAGGCTTGACAACCATATGTCAGGAGTGCTCTGATGGTGTTTCCTGCTTGGCAGGGGGTTGGACTCGATGGCCCTTGTGGTCTCTTCCAACTCTATGATTCTATGATTCTATGTGTTAAGAACTTTGCTTCAGGATGAGAACAGAAATCATGCTCCAGCGGTGCGGCAGCAGCAGGAGGCCCCATTAGCTAAAGTGGTGCTTCAGGGAAAGAACAGTTTCATGTTAAGAACAGACCTCCGGAACAAATTAAGTACTTAACCCGAGGTACCACTGTATTGTGTAAAGGCTTCAGATAACGAAATAGGGAAATTAATAGGCTTCCCTGGAAATAAAAGATCCAAGGTTTGTATAACTTTAAGTGAGCTTTCAGCACTGATTTATTGGACAGCATCCTTCTCACATGCAGTATGATGCGGAGCCACAGGCAGGAATCTCAAGATGGTTGAAGACAAAGCATGTCCCAAACTTGCCGATCTTATGTTGATTCCTAGAAAGGGTGGGCAGTGGATGCGCAAAGGACTCAGCATTCAATCAGAGAGGATCTTGGAAAATTGCTCAATCTAGTTCATAAGCAGTAAGCACTACTTAGCACTGTTCAGGAATGGAGTGAGCAAGCAATGCCCTCTTGTGGGACCCTTTTGTGATTGGGTGGACTGGAGATGTTACCTGTCTGGATGTAAATATGTGGTACCCCAAGCGAGGTGGCACTATTAAATCTCACTTACTCTACTTTTTATGTGCTAGACCTTACCAAAAGATAAACAGAATTGTGATCCACTAGATCAGAATCTATGCATGTCCATTAGAACAAATTTGCTGGCCGCTCAACGAGGCTTACCTATCCATAGCGCATAATAGGGACCCCATGTGCTCATAGTCTTTGGTCACACAGCCATCCATTTTTCCTCCCATTGGACACATGAGGTCTATAGATTTTGGATAACCATACAAATCAGAAGTCACACTCTCTGTCACCAGAGCTCATACATAAATACAGGCACAAACACATATATTATAGAGGGGCAGGATCTTTTCTTCCCACCTAATAGCCAGGATTTGTGATTTATAATTGTAGGGAGAAAACTGAAGTGGAGACTGTGATGTGTGGGATTTTAATTATACAGAGCCCAGAAGTTTATAAGAGATACGCATGGCATATGTAGAACGTTGAGAACACTTAACTTTGTAGTGGAGAAATCTAGCTCAAGTGGTGACATTTTAGGCTTTTGTGTTATTATCAACAAAGAAATAGGTGACCTTCACTGCTTCTTTTGTTCTCTCCATATTACTTTGCACATGCTGCTATTTTAATAGGTCTCTTTACATCATCCTCAGCACCATGAGTCAGAGAGCCCTCTCACTCCCACACGATGCATTGCACGGAGTATTGTTGAACTTCTGGAAAGCTAGTGATATTTACAAAATGGACCATTCCTCACCAATTCCCTAGATATCTTCTGGGAAATCAAATCTCTGCCTAATAACAGCCTGCTTATTATTATTTTCTTTGGTGTATTGTGATACACACACTGCTGAAATGATAAATGTGCTTGGCATATAGGGAAGACTGACTTCCACTTTGGCTGTTCACAGACTCTATCCATTCAAAATACCCAAAATTAAAGTTGATATTTTATATTGGTTGAAAATAGATGTTTCCCGCCTTCCATTAAATATTCCCATAATGTCAATGGAGGCTGCTGTAAAATAAAAAACAAAACAAAGCAACACAAAACCCTATGCCATTCTTCTCGATACTTCTTTGACTCATTTAGGTTTTCTTTTCTCAGTCATTTATTTTTCCACAGGCTCCTCTGGCATACTGTGCTTTCTTTTATTGGCTTGTGACCTGTTCTTATCTGAATAATGTGGGCCAACACTTTAGGGTGCGTATGAGTTTGTCTATGGAAGATGTTACCTTAGGGTGAGGATTGGGACCTCTTGTATCTTCACAGTTAACTAATTCTGTAATGCCACTTGGTTGTCATAAGTAAGCTGAATCTCTAGAAATGCAAGGAGTGGGACAACCACTGGTGATTTATGAATGCTGCTCTAATTGCAAGACAGAAACTTGAAATTCAATTTTTTTCTTTAAATCCTATTTTATTGGAGTAGGACTAGCATCAGCACAGGCACTCTGGGGCAGCTGCTAAGGGTCCCATGCCTGGATAGGGCCTGCTATGTTGACACCTGCCTACACTTTCCCTTGTGGCTGCCATTTTGTTTTCTCCACAGTGCCCCTGATGTTGCATTGGCCCAGTGTGTATTGTAAGAAAAATGAAGTGATTCCGTGATTCCTCTAGGTTACGTCTGAGGAACATTCCTGCTCCTTACAGTATGAAATCACCCCTCACATATCTGCCACACAAGAATATAAATCCTTCACTGAGAATCTTAAGGTGTGCAGCCATATGGAAGGAGGCCCACACATAACCCTTTGCTGGACTGAAATGAAACTGTTTCACCTACGGCTGGAGGAAGAAGTGACTGAGCAGGGCTTTAGGACCTAGTTGTTTCTTCTTCTTCTTCTTCTTCTTCTTCTTCTTCTTCTTCTTCTTCTTCTTCTTCTTCTTCTTCTTCTGATACTTCCCATTACAGCTAGGTTCCATGTCAGCTATGGAGGATGTCTGGTCCATCACATTTTTGGACTGCTGTTCTGATCTTCCCTGAGCACTGGCCATGCTGCCTAGAGCTGATGGAAGTTGAGAATACATTAATATCTGGAGGGCCACAGGTTCTCCACCCCTCTTCTATACAATCATAGAATCTCAAGCTTTAAGTCAGCTCTTCCACTTATACAGTGTGCTGTAGGTATAGCTGCAATTCTAAATTTAGCTGTTCAGGGCACCTTCAGAAGGCAGCTTCTAGCTTTGGTTTGGGTGCTTGCATGACACCAACTTAGCAGGCACTTTCAAACTGTGGGCATCTTGTTTACTCGACACTTCATGACTTTTTCAGCTACGTAGACTGCCCAGCCCCATGCTGGCAGTGGCCCGTGGTATGGAAAAGCCGAGGCAGATGGGAGAGCAACAGGGAACAGAGGCCTGGGACAAGTAAACAGCAGGAGCTGGATGTGTACTTTCAAAATAGCTGTCTGGCTGTACCCTGAGTCTCTATAGAGAGAAAGTGGGGGGGGGGGATACTTTAATAGAAGCAAATAACGCAGCAGGCATGAAGATAAATGGTGTGAATTAGCATACTCTGCTCAGAGAAGTCCACCACATTAACATATCCCCGTTTTACTTGCAAATGAAAAATGACATCAAATTACATTCATTTTCTCCCTGCACTTTGTGCTAAGAAGATACTGCTTGCTGGGATGGAATGGGCAGAATCAGTAGTGGGATTTCAAAGTTAGCCCCAATTCTCTTCAAAGCTATGGAGAACTTCAAGCTTCTGAATGCTTAGGCACCATGTTGTAGTGAAAATAAATACCATCCCACTGACTCTTTCAACAGTTGTCTCCCCTATTGTTCATTACCATAAGCTGATGCTGGGACAGAAACAATTGCTATCATTTTAAATCCCCCTTTCTACGTTGCGCTTGCATATAAACTGAAATAAAAGAAAATAATGTTTGTTACACTAGGGAACTTTTTTTTATCCCCCCCAACATTTATGTTTGAAACCTATTATTATTTGTGTTGTATGAGGTGAGTGGGAAGCAGATAATTAAAAAGAAGTCGACCTCCGTTAGAAAAACATCTTAATAGCTGTCTCTCATGATTAATTCATTGAAACTGGACTCAGGATGAGTAATAGACAATGTCACTTCTTTATCTCTTTCCTCTCACAAGCTGCTGTCTTCTAAGTGAAGGCAGAAAGAAGTCGCTCTCTCTCTCTCTTTTTATTCTGACAGATGTGGATTCATGTTTTTTTGTGGGGGGTGTGCAGAATGGATAAGAAGCCACCTGTTTGCTTAAGCAAACGGTTGTTTTCCTATAATACATTTAAATTCAGAAAAATGTAGGCAGGGAAAAAGGTAAGTTACTAAGTTATTATGGAATCTGTGAGAAGGGCAGGGCTTTTTTTTCAGCCGGAACTCACTGGAACTCAGTTCCGGCACCTCTCAGGTGGGCGCCATTGTTGTTATAAGAAAACAAGGGAGGAGTTCATTGTCAGTTCCAGCACCTCTTTTTCTAGAAAAATAGTACTGGAGAAGGGTAGCATGAGAGGAAAACTAACTTTGGTTCCTTCTAGCACAAGCCCTTAAATTATCAGTTTCTGACTTCTCTTGCTGACAGCAATACATTGCTAGCGCTTAGAGAGCCAGGAAGAACCTTGGCATTGTGAGAGTTGCTGTATCTCTGGCCATCATTCTTTAGGGAGTACAGGGTTGTTAAGACAAGGCCATGTGTATTTTACCTTGGCTATGTTCAGAGAATACATAATTCTGTATTTGAATAACACAATATTCAGGACACCAAAAAGATTGCCATGTTAATGCATGTTTACCAGTTAACATTTTATTTATACATCATGAGTGGTTATTGTGTAACGAAGCCTTGGCTATTCCTCAGAAGTTTAACCGACATTGCAAATAATATATAATATAATATAATATAATATAATATAATATAATATAATAATATAATATAATATAATTAATATAATATAATATAATATAATATAATATAATATAATATAATATAATATAATATAATATAATACTATAATTGGCATAAAAAGGGCTTGCACTTTGAGTTTTAGCATGGTTCCATTAGATGTGGACATTAGATGTGGAGCCAGTGTGGTGTAGTGGTTAAGAGCGGTAGTCTCGTAATCTGGGGAACCGGGTTCGCGTCTCCGCTCCTTCACATGCAGCTGCTGGGTGACCTTGGGCCAGTCACACTTCTTTGAAGTCTCTCAGCCCCACTCACCTCACAGAGTGTTTGTTGTGGGGGAGGAAGGGAAAGGAGAATGTTAGCCGCTTTGAGACTCCTGAAGGGGAGTGAAAGGCGGGATATCAAATCCAAACTCTTCCCTCTTCTTCTTCTTTAACTGCTAAGCCATCTCATCCACGTTTGCAAGTGGCTAGAAGGGTGTTTAAGTATTACACCAGCTTTCACGTCTAAGTACCGGCTGCTTTAAAGACTTTTCATTTATAACCAGCCCATTTACATGACCAGTCCCAATAAAAGTAGTGAGGAATGTACTCACATGAGTAAAGATTACTCATCTGAATATGGACATATTGCTAAAGAACTAAATTTATAATTTATAATTATAAAATTTATAATTTATAATTATAATTCTGCGGTAGCCAATGTAGTGCCTGCCAAATGTTGTTGACTACAACTCCCATCAGCGCCAGCAAGCATGGCTGATGGTCAAGGATGATGGGAGTTGTAGTCCAGAACTATCTGGTGGGTCCTACATTGGCTACCCTTGGCAAAGTTAACCCTCACTGTATCTGCTTCTGGGGCTCCTGCAAGGAGATAGAGGCTGCCATCAAATACACACTTACAGTACTTGGAAGTGACTCCCATGGAGCTCAGTTGGACCTACTGCAGAGCAGAGATGCAGAGGTCAAGCTGTAATGTGAATTTATCTAATCCCCCTTTAAAGCTGTCTACACTGGACAACCATTGCCACTTCTTGTGGAAGAAAAATGCATTGATCAGCTAGGCACTATGTGCAAAGAAATGCTTTCTCTTGTTGGTCCTGAATTTTCTACCCTTCAGCTTCCTTGGATGATGTTCTAGTATGACGAAAGATGAATAAAAACTCATCTCTGTTTGTTTTCATACTATGCATCATTCTATGCATACATCTATCATGCCTCACCCTTTTTCTGAACTAAATAGCCCCAAATGTCGTAACCTTTATTCACAGTTGTTCCAGCACCCTGATCATTTTGATTGTCTTCTTCTGCACCTCTGCAATATCCTTTTTCGAGGAGGAACTGAATTCCAATCCAGTTTAACATGGGTCAGGGCTTTCCTCGCTCTGCCAGACATGCTTTTATGTATTTGTATCTAGACGTAGGTTGCCACCTTGTATGGCATCCAATCATTAGTCTGCCTAGCTCAGCCCTAGTCTTCCCTAACCTGGTGCTCTCCAGATGTTTTGGCCTTCAATTTCCAACACCCCTAATTATTGACCATGTTGGCTTGTGCAGATGACAGCTGGAAACCAACAACATTTAGAGGTCCCTTGGTTGTGGACCAGCAGCTGATCTCCAGGGTTTCCTACCAGCTCTGTTTGAAGTTTCCAGGGCTTGCATCTTGGACCCCTGCATGCAAAACATGTTCTCTGCCACTGAGCTCTTCCCATGTGTGAACTGCATTATTAGCCAAGCATACTTCTGCAAATAATTTAATGAGCTTGAAGACATCCATCCCTTCCTACTGTGAACTAGTGAGGTTAGCAACCTTTCAGGTTAGAGTCTTTACTCGCCGGTGTGGGTTAGTGATCCCTCGAGGAAAGAATCAGCTCAGTGGAATAATATGAGCAGGCCAAGGAGGCCTCTGCCTCCTAGCAGAATTGCCGGATCACAGTAATTACTGTGGCAGAATTTACCCTTCTATGCAAACTTTAAAGGCCCTGGAGCCAATCCAGAGCACTATAAAATAATAACGGTGCAGTTTTCTCCCTCCAAAGGGTCAACCTCCGTGGATGCTTTGTAATGCAGCATCACTTTTAACTCAACCACCTAGGCCTTAGGCTACCTAGTAAAATCAAATGCAAACAACCTTTTACAGTATTGCTGTTTCCAAATTACTGTAGACGTTTAACTTGATGCTGCTGAGTGAATTCCAGTCACAGTAAGTAGTTTTAGCATTCCATATAACAACCAGTGGGCTTCTTAGCATTCTGCTAAGGAAAGGAAACAAGTGCAGTATTCCACGTTGGGAAAATGCTCTAACCGGGATTGCAAGCTGTGGGCTACTGTTCTGATAATACTCCACAGGATCTATATGCGGGCCCCCATATTCACATGCAGAATTGCTCCTGGGGATAAGGACAGCAGCATTTTTAGTTTGCCATGTCTGAGACAATTTGTGACCTACAGTGGAGTGGAGCTGTGCCTGGTAGGGTGAGGGAAGGGGAGAGAAACTGGGCAAGACTGCAAACTGCAACTGTCTGCTGGACTTGGAGAGTCTCGTCCCTCTTGCCAGTGCTAGATATTGGGCTTTACAGTTTCAGCGGTGCCCTGTGCAATGCCAAAATCTAGTGCCCCCCTGCCTCTTGCCTTCCATTGTTCGCCATTGCTGCAGCGCCCCCTGTGGCGCCCTTTTGGCTCAGTGCCCAGTGCAGGTGAACCGGTTGCACTCCCATAAATCCGCCTCTGCTCTGGCTGGCTTTATGCAGTAAGATAGACTTAGAAGGGGGGCGGGGGCAGACCTAGAGGAAGACTACTTCCCTCTTCGTCTTTTTTATGCAGCTCATTGTTGTCAGAGCACAATGGGCAGGTGTAGTAGCAGCAAATGTGGTGTAGTAGTGAGGGTGTCAGACTAGGACCTGGGAGGCCAGGGTTCAAATCCCCACTCAGCCATGCCCCAGGAAGTGGTGGGCTCACCTTCTCTGGAAGCATTTAAGCAGATGCTGGGTAGCTTTCTCTCAGGTATGTTGCTGCCTCCTGCATTGCAGAACCTGCATTCAGCAGATCGCAGTAGATCAGGGGTAGGCGACACGGGGCCCTTCAGATATTGTTAAACTACATCTCCCATGAGGCTCACCAAAGGTGAGGTGTGATGGGAGTTGTAGTCCAGCAGCATCTGAGGAGGCACTACATTGGCTCCCGTAGACTAGGTGTTCTCCAAGGTCTCTTACAGCTCTCTGATTTAATGAAACTTGACTATGAGGCTGTGAGGATAAAAGAGTGCAAACCACCCAGCAATTTTTGAGAGTATATGAGTGGAACTATGTACTGTGTTCCAGGTGAAGAAACGGGATACATTTACATAATGGCATTTCAGTCGTTTGACTCTATTTTCCACCCCATTGCATCATGGACTTTTGTTTGTTGCTTTTATCCACTGTAGCTCAAATTCTTTACAAAGCTGTCCCCCGTGATGTCCAGCCATGTGCACTAAGCCCCGGCTTAGCCTTCCGTCTTGTGAACACATTCTTGCATTATTTATATACTTTGCAATGCAAATGGGAGAGCTGCCTAAGCACGTGAAAACCCATCCGCTCCAAATCTGCCTTTCATCACCTTTCTTTGCTTATTCCTATTGGGAGGCAGTAAACCTGGCCGCTTAAATAACTGCAGAGAGTTGCTCTTCTCTTCTCTTTTCCGCGTTATGTATTTCCTCATTGGACAGATGCTGATGGAAGGAACACAGTTCTGCCAGTACAGTATGATGGGTCACAAGGCAGTAGTTGGCCGTTGATTTATGGAGTCCTTTCTCAGATGGCAGAAAGAATAAGTGCGGTGGGTAAAGTCACAAAGCTTTTAAGTCTTTGCTGCTGGTAGCATTTGTTGCAAGAAGTGTGTGTGTGTGTGTAGAGACATGTGTACCTGGCAACTGGAGGAATTACATGTCTCAGAAAAAATATCTGCATGAGGTCATTTCCTTTCAGAATGACAATTATCTAGGACAGGGATAGAAAATCTGTAGCTCACCTGATGTTGCTGGACTAAAACGCCAAGCGTCACTAACCATTGGATTTGCAGGCTGGGGCTGATGGGAGTTGGAGTCCAACAGCGTCTGGATGGCCACCCCTTGCTTGGGATGTTTGAAAAGAGCTTTTCATAAGCTTTTAGGAGGAGAAGTATCCACTCATTTATGTGGGGCATGTGGTCTATGGCTTAGGAAAGGAAGCAGAACCAGGACATGGTCAAGAAGTAGTAGCTGATAAGCTCCTCTTGCTAGGTGGTCTGGGAATAGATTGTACATGGAAGGGAGCCAGCATGGTATAGTGGCTAGAGTGTTGGACTAGGACATTAGAGACCAGGGTTCGAATCCCACTCAGCCATGAAGCTCATCGGGGAACCTTGGACCAGTCACCAACTTGCAGCCCAACCTACTTCCTGCACGGAAACCTATGTCCCCACTGTGAAAGGACGTGTGGATCCAGAATTGGCCTCCACAGTCACCAACGGACGCACCATTAAGACCGTGCTCATGGAAGACATCTGACTCGGCTATCGCCAAAGAAGAAGAAGAATGTGGAGAGAGGGAGAACCTTGTATTCCACCCTGAATTCTTGGAGGAAAAGTGGGATATTTTGTTAATCTCTTTGGGATTCCTTGTGGGAAGTGATTGATAAAGGACATTATTAATAATAATTTCATATCAATGTCATAATAAAATGAAATATGGCAATGTTGCCTTTGGTCGCCAATGGGGAAAGGAGCCCAATCCGTTATTCTGGAGGCTAATGTAGGTAGCAGGTTTCTTGAACACAATAAGAGGGTAATGTATAAATGAGCCTCAAATAGGCAAACAGAATAATTTGCATTTTAACAATGAGTCTCGGGGGAGGAAAGCCCTTGGCCAAGGCTGGGATGAAATCCTCTCCCCTCATGAAACTGTTGTCCCATTGCAAAAACAGGGTCCCATTTTCTGCTGCTTTCCTGAGTGAAATAACTTTTTGGAAGGGGGTTGCTGCTTATATTGAGCCTTGCCAGGAAGTATGGCCCACAGGAAACTGTGGAGACAGCTGTGAACTGCCCCTTGGTTCCCATGCTTCCCATAATGCCTTGGGAGTGTTGCAATAATGTGGCATCACTCCCAAGGCATTCCTGCAAGTGTGGCAGGTGAGAATTTGTCCAGAGAAAGACTTACATTGCTGTGAGTGGTGTGTTGTGTTGTTCTTTAAAGTTTAAACCGCAAGAAAAATTGTAAAACCTTTGGCCCTGACCATTGCCATATTCCAAGGCTATTCAGAATTAAGCTGGTTCAGTTCAGCATTTCAGAGTTTTGAATTCAAATAAATTTGACCTTCAACAAAACTGGACATTTAATTACTTAATTAATTATCCTGCCCTTCCTCCCAAAGGAGCCCAGGACTACAAGCACATAAACACTCATAATAAAACTATTTTTAAAAGAAGTGTCCCCCCCCCCAAAAAAAAGCATTCTAAAAACAGTATTACTTAAAAACATTCTCTCATCTAGTGATCTCTAGGTTACCAGGAACAGTGTATTTCAGCTATGAAATGCCTGGGTGAACAGGAATATTTTCAAATTCCTCCAGAAAGTCACTAATGAGAAAAACAGATGCATGTTAGCAGGGAGAGCATGTACACTTTCCTAAGAAGTATAACAGTCATACATAAAAGTATTGCCAGAAGTCTTTATTCTTGAGTATTATGAGAAGACCACATACCTTCAGAATGCAGTGTGAGCAAAAAGTTACATGGCTGCATTCGTGTTAGGTCCATTTGTTCATCGGAGTAAGCCCCCCCTTCTTTTACACCAATAAAAAATACATTTTGTTCCCCACCACCACCCCATAGAGATCTCCAGTCTAGCTGCTAATGTTTAGCAATTCCAATGCTAATGCTCCAATGCTTAGAGAGCTCCAGTTTGCCTAATAAATAATATGTGACTAAGGGCACTTGTTGATTGAGCATTCTTCTTGATATGCTTGCACAAAGTTTGCAGGGAGGCTAGATGATGTTGGCTGTTCGTTGAACATTTGTCCTGATTTGTTTGCGGATAGGTTCTATGGCATAGCCTCAAGCGGTTGTAATTTCACCTTTCCCAATCACTTCCCTAACTGCAAACTGTCCAATTTGGAGGTAGTGGAGATGGCTCTGTTGTGCAAGAGTGCCAAATCAGCTTTATTTGTGCAACCTAAATTTGCTGGTATGTGATTGAATCTCACCTGAAGTCCCATGAGTCTGGAAGTGCCCCGTGACTTTGTAAGAATAATAATCCTCCTTGTCTAAGGTTACCAGATGTCCCTGTTTCTCAGGGACAGTCCCTGGATTTACAAATCAGTCCCCTGACAAAATCCTATCATTCCTACTGAAGTTGAAAACTGTCCCTGGATTCATTGAAAAAATCTGGTAACCTTATCCTTGTCAGAAATGCCTGGAGGTGCTAAGTATGGATCATATCTCAGTAACAAACAAATTCATAGAGGACAGGCCTTTCTGGTCAAATGATGTTAGGTGATGGGGACAAACAACAGGGGAGGCTCTACTTCTGAGTTTTGCAAAGGCTCTTGGCTGGCAAGGAAAGAGAATACTGAACTAACTGCACCTTTGGCCCAATCCATTAGGGTCCTGCTTAGGTTATTAATCCAGCATTGGGGAGCCTGTGGTCCTCCAGATGTTGTTTGACTCCATCTCCCATCATCCCTGATCACTGGACATTCTGGCTGAAGCTGATGGGAGTTGGAGTCTGACCACACCTTGAAGGCTTTAGGGCTCCCAATCCATGTTACAATGAAACATTGTGAAAAATGTTTTGGAGTAAACTCTGGAGTAAATCTGAATACCTGCAGTTCAGCTTACAGTGTTAAACTGCAACCTATCATATACCCCATGCTGCTGATTACACCCCAAAGAGCAGAAATGTGAATGCTAAGTTAGTTTTTCAAAAGACTCGACTTTCACAACCATCTCAGGATAATATTAATCTGTACAGAGAAAAGGGATGAAAATGAAACCCGCCTGGAGGGAACAACACATCTTCAGCCATTATTGCCAAATCAATTCCTACTGTTGCTTAATCATGAGTAATCAGAAACCAAATACTTCAGCAATCTCTTCACAAGCGTGGAAAAATCGGAGAGCTTGAAATGAAAAAAAGCTGATGACAAACACTCGCTGAAGGAAGCTGCTGTTAATAAATGGGAAGAGGCGGGAGGACGTCAACAACGGGGAGAAGGAATGTGATTCAAGAGCACACCCAGGGGCAGAACCAAATTGACTCACAAAGTATTATGAAGATCCAGCAAGGGGCAAAAATTTTCATCAGAAGCAATTGTAGACGGTGCTGCCTGAATGGGAGAATTAGACTTGGAGATATACAGAGTAGAAGAACCAAAGCTGCATCTTTGATTCCTTGCACATCTTTCTGCAGAAAAGGCAAGGCAGCTAAGCTCCACTGCATGAGGCTGGATGAGTATGCAGATGAGAACTGTTTCACACCAATTAGTCATATCTCCCAGCCCACAATAAGGTCTGAGGCAGGAGGGAGGAGGAAGCGCTCAGACAGTCTATGGAGGGGTGAGTCTTGCTGCTGTGATGTGAACACAGCAGAGATGGTGACAAGAATGGCTTGTGCTAATCTGCACCCTGATAGGCCTGCACAGCTATCAACCACAGCAAACTTCAAGCATACAGTACGACTACCAAGATGGACCAAGGTGAAAGGTTAAAGTTATTGTGACTTTTTTTGTATTGGATCAGATTGTTATTACATGTGTGATCTTTGCTGTCTTACTTTGTTGTTTCTTCAGCTTGTAAATCGCCTTGTGTATAGTAATACAGAAAGGCGGTATACAAATGAAAAGCGAAATGAAAAATGAAAGGAATGAAAAGTTCGAGACTGTGGCTCTGTACATAGGCTTCGTTTAGATTTCACTGGCTGCTACATGAGACCCTGGCGTCTTGGATGATTAGATTAGAAGAAAACATGAGGCTATCAGAATAAAGAAATGTTAAGGAATGCAGAGAAGACAATAGTCACTGCCCCTAAAAAATAAAAAGTGCAATCATGCCTTTATTGAACAGTTTTGGAAAACAAGCACTGGGATGTGTCAGGCTGTTCATCAGGGCTCTGCACAGTTCCTCCCAATCTGGACTTCTGATCTGGGGCCCTGGATCAGTTTGGGGGACAGCCAACTGGAATCCAGCCCCAAAATCAAGGAAGGCACTTGTAAAGAAGCACCCTGTAGCTGGCAGGATTGAATTCTCTGCACACCAGCTGGTGAGGAGAGGATGTTTCAGTCCTGCTGAGATGTGCTTCCACAGCAGATTCCCTGCAGGGTAAGGCTCTGGGGCTGCCTGTCTCCTCCTCTTCCCACCCCATGTGTGACAGCTCTAGATTGGGCTGACCAGCAAGACCTAGGGCATAACAAGGATCTTTCCAACTGATTTGGGCAAAGCATAGAGGTCCTAAAATCAGCCCTGTTCAATTTTGGATTTGGGCTTTGGCAATACCTTAGGTGAATAATTTCTGAAGAAGCAAGAATTCTTGCTACACTTCCTCCCCAGATATATTAATCCAATGCTAGCATCTTACATAGGTTCACCTATGTAAGTAATGGGATTGATATAAAAGATGGGAAAGTCCATCCTGCTGATGAACAGAAGAGGTTTAAAAGCACCCTTTCTCATGCTTTCTCTGCTTGCTGTTCCTCCAGCTCTGCTTCACATGCTTCCACGCAGCTGAAGGCCACAGGATGCTGGCCCACAGCCCTGGATGGGTAACTTTGAACTTTATTCCAAAATGCTAATAAGCTGGGGAACTTAGAAATTCTGTTTCACCAACTCGATTGGCTGGAGGAAGTTAGAAGGAGGCCAACTCATCAATTAGCATAGGAAGTAACAAAAGCTGAGTGCTTTGTCAAGGCAACTGCGATGCTATTATTATGCCAGCTTCAAACTATATTTTCTGTTGATGTATTACATTGCTTTGCATTTTTTCATATTCACAGCCAAGTGGTTATTTAAAGCTCTGTGCCAGACCAAGAAATAAACAAGTAACCAAGAGCCGAACGGCATGCAACGTTAGTTACATGCAAGCCATGAATATTTTGAAGTTTTGAGAACTCAATCCAGAACATGCTCTTTTTAGCATGCATTGGGGGCCATGCTAAATATCATCGCCTTTTTACTGCTTTTTGCCCCTAAAAGTGTTGTTTGCTACAAACAGCACACAGGGAGGTGCTTGTAGACCACTGGCTCATCTAGGCCTGTACTGTCTACACTCCAGGGTTTCAGAGTGGAATCCCCAGTAATTCTGCACATTCTCCAATCATTATGCAGTGTTTACATAACATTTCCATCAAACAGGTGTAAGCCTCACATTCCATAGGCCCAGCATGATTTTCTTTATTGAGGAAACTTCATGGGTGCCATCGATTGTCTTGATTTTGCATGGCAGACAATTGCAATACCTTAACACCGAAATGCACATTCTCCCTAGTGGCACGAATTCCTCAAAATACAAAGTTCTTCTGGAATATACACTGACTGGGGTCGATAGGACCTGGGGTCTTCTCAATATCTGGAGGACAGCAATTTGCGGAAAGCTGGTATGTATAAAGTAAAATGAAGCAGGCACCTCTTTTCACCTAGGTTGCAGTAGCCTGGGCTGGTAATAGTAAATATTCTGAATCTTGGAAATGCATTTTGAATTTCTAAGGGCAAAGTGGTAATTGGCATGCTGAAGGGAGATGTAGAAATAATTGCTTGATAATGCCTGAAAAGACATTCTTTGTATAGAGCAGTTGCAGAGTGACAGCGGAAGGTCTCCAAGCAACACTGCTGAGTGCATTCCAAGAACAATCGGCCATTATTTTAAAAAAGCATGCTCTCAGGGCTGGCTCAGTTCTCAAATCAAGCATTTAAAATGTTTTCCAGCTTTTCCACAGCCTTGCTCTGTGGCACTACTACCAGATGCACCCCCCAAGCATGGCACAGCTAAGAAGAGCCCCGTTGAATCAGGCCAGCCCATCCAGCAACCAGTTTCACACAGCGGCTAGCAAGGGAGTCTTAAGGTGAGCTCTGTGTCATGGAGAAAATTCCAGAAGTGTTCAGCATCCCTCACCACCCCCTGGTTTGTATTCCAACAGCCTCATTTCTCCCTGACACACTTTATTTATTTATTTAGGGTTTGAGTTTATATATATATATATATATATATATATATATATATATATATATATATATATATATATATATGCTTTCGTAGATTTTCACGGGTACAGGAATGCAGGTTTTGGTGTCTTCGGGTGTCTTCCCGTGTAAGAGTTGGGGTGTCTAGGCGACGTTTCGACGAGGTCTCAGCAAACCACCCAGAAGCAATTTACACAAAGAAGAACAGAAAGCACTCACCAACCTGAGGAAAGACAAGTAATTAATGAACAAAAGAAGAAAAGGCACACTAACCTGGGAACTTCCTCTCTGCCCAGAACGTTGGAGGCTATACACCACACCCCCTCAACAGTATTTATAGGAACTCAAACACTGAGATCCTGCTCTGTTCCAGTAACAAGAAGCCGAAAGCACCAGCCTGAAGATGACGAGTGAGACCTCGTCGAAACGTCGAAGACACCAAAACCTGCATATATATATATATATATATATATATATATATATATATATATGGGTTAAGTTGATAGGTCATTTGCTCCTTCTCTCTCTCTCTCTCTCTCTCTCTCTCTCTCTCTCTCTCACACACACACACACACACACACACTCACACACTATATGTTTCATATATGTTTCATATATGTTCTGGCTACTGGTCAACCCCATTGGTCCTCATATCATCCACAGCAGAGTCCAGTGAATGAGAGGAGGAGGAAGACGAAGAGGAAGACTAAGAGCCTTATTCAATTTTGCTAATACACGTAATGGCCAGTAACATAATGCCTGCCTGTGTTGTGAGTTAACCTGTATGTGCTGCCAACTTCTGGCCTGGCATTTACTCTCAGTTTCTCGCTCTTTTTCCCCCAGTCTTAAATTCAGCCCTCCACATTTCCACACCAGTTTGTGATTTAAAAACAAACAAACAGCCACAAGCATTCATGAAAATTCAGCAACATTTTAATCAAATGTCTCTTAATATACATGTTCTTATTTTTAATTTTGCCTAATAGACCCATTTTTGGAAGCAAAAAATTATATGATCCATTTTTATATGCTGTTTTCTCTAGCAAATGCATTGTTATAAGTACCCCATCCTGTCTTTCAAATGCACACTTTGCATAATTCAGGGCAGAAAAGTAATTACCTGATGCCAATCAGTCATGAAACCATGTTATATTTTTGGAGTTTTTTCTTGTTTTAAAAAAGTTTATATGCTTTTAAAAAATGTAATATGGACCATTAAGCATCTCCCAAGAAGATCTTTTCCAGGCGTATATATCATTTGTTCCAGTCAAAACTATTTTTCATTTCGCCATTTCTGAATACATTTCGTATAATATACTGCACAAATATATGAGTGGGAAAGATCCATAGCCTATGTGTACCAATGATGCATGGAAACTATTAAGCCCTCTCAGGAGTGAACAGAAATATCATCAGTATCCTTCAGTGTGAGAAATTGGATTTACTTTACTCCCTAGGTAGCACTGGGCACGACATCTACGAGGCAGCTGCATCCTGATCCGGTGCATGGGAATAGGTGTAGTAATTCATTCAACATCATGTTCGTAAGATGGAATCTGTTACCTGAAAACACCACGCTCTAGACTGTCAAACTAAAGGCAGGTGGTGGGGATAAGAAATCATATCACACCTAGCGCTTAATTTTTATTTTTTAAAAAAAGTTTGGGATCAGGTCTGCCGGGAACCTTTAGTGTTGTCTCCAACTAAGTTTCCAACTCAGAATAGACCCATCGAAATAAATGTCCCTAACTTGGTCCTGTTTATGATTTCAGTAGGTCTACTCTGAGTAGGACTAGCATTGGATAAAACCCAACCTTAGCTGCCCAGTAGGTCCTACACCTTACTTATAAGTGGGTGGGATTCAGGCTGTTCCTGTTCAGCAGGCAGAAAGCATTCTTGCACACCTAGAGGGACATGACTTTCTTGTTACACTTGACATATTACAAGAGTGATTCCTTGTACTGAGAACAGATTGTAGAAGTGATCCCTTAATGAGCGCCGGAACAAAGTGATACTGGGCATTCAAGCATGCCCAGTCCTTGGGCTAGCAGTGCTGGGTGAATCTTCAAGGATCATCTTGTCCAGGCCTTTGTATGTCAAATTACTCTAGACAGGTTTCCAAGGCCCAGATTTCAAGACAGCTCTGGCCTTCTTCAAACTAACCATTTCATAGGAGATGCAGGCAAATGCCACCCACCTCTTTGGCATCTTGGGGCTATCCACCCTTCCGACTTCTAGGCACGGGTCTGAGACGTTCTTCTTTCGTCCCGCTGCTTTTCCTGGGAAAACCTGCTGTTTACTGCTGAATCAGAACAAACGTCCACCAGGTTTTCTGCAGATGGACATTTGTTTCAATTCAGCAGTAAACCTCGGGCAAAGTGGCAGGACAAAAGAAAAACGTCCAGGACCTGGAAAGCCATGGAACAAAGGGAAGAAATTGCGGGACAAAGGGAAATGTTCCCAATTTAATCTCCAGCCGATCTTGATCTCCTCCTTTGACCTCCATCTGACTAAATGGGCATGGCATCCTTTGGGCCTGCTTGTTATGTGCACACTAGTCAGTTGTGCCAAATGCAGTTTTGGGTAGCTGGGTTACAAAACCTGTCTCCTCTTCACGTTACCAGCAATAGTCCTGTTACTGTTAGTCTGTTGATCTAAATGCAGATTAAAACGTAAATCGGTTTAAATTATGAGACTTAAAGAAAGAGGCAGAGAGGGAAGGTGTTTTAACCACCACCACCAGCAGTAGCACCAACTTTTCATTTCTTTAAAAAAACACCATAGGTTTCAGCCTAAAGGTGTTCTTACATGATTTCACTAAGGATTTTGCTCCAAGTTTAGGCTCCCAAAACATGTGCCACAGCACTCCAAACAGTTCCCAACTCTCAGAAGCATCACTGGGGGACATGTATGTGATAGAGACCTGCAGGAGGAAGGTAGGTCTGTTACCATAGGTAGTTTTGTGTGATTTTTGGTTGCAATTCCTTGCATTGTATATTATTTATGGTTTTTTGTGTGCAATGCTTTAGGCATGGCTCACCACGGAAAAGCAACAAGCTAAGTTCTTTGGACACATGAAAGTGCTATACAAATGCTTCTTTCCCCCATTATCATCTTCACCATCATTCTATAACAATGTAGCCAATTTTGCACAGGTGAAAAGCATTTGGCTCTTTCCCCGCCGGCCTGTTTGTATGCCCTTTCCTGTCCCCCACTTCAAATCAGGCAAGGTTGTGCAGGGAGAATAAAATTGAAGGAGACACAAAGACCATTAGAATCACTGAAGAGCACCTGTCGCCCCTTTTCCCTATCCAATCTATTTTTTTAAAATTCTATGTGCAAGGATAGTTGAGCTTTCCCCCCTTTAAGAGCTGCATCTCCTTGCTGCAAAGTTGCCCTTTTAAGGAGGATTTCATTGACTGCTCTCTAATTTGTATTTTTATGGTTTTATTGCACATGGTAGTTGTGCAATTTCAGTGAATCGCTGCTGAACCTGGATCAATGGAAGCTGCAGTGCTAATCGATGTCTCAAAGCAAATACCTTTTTGAAGCAGAACAATTCCATGCAAGCCTTGTTTACTACTTCCAAGAAGGTTAATCATTCTGCAGGGATTTAGCTCATCAATCCCCCCGCCGAAGCAAACTGACCCCTGCAGACATCAGCAAAGCACTCATTGAAATAAATCTCTGCAATCCCTGAGCCTGATTCTGTCCTCCTCGCTTACCCAGTGATCCTAAATACATCTGATGGAAGGCCGTCTCATTGATCCCAATGGATTTTTACCTCCAAGTAAGTGTGCTAAGGAGCACATCTTTAGTCTGTGTTTTCAAAGACATAACTCTATTGTCTTCATTGCAAAACACTTGACCTTCACATAATGCAGACCACATGTCAAAAGTAATTTGATTCAATAAAAGATCCCAGTGACGGATGAGTTATTTACTGGCTTTATTCTCTTGAATGTATTTTC
Organism: Podarcis bocagei; assembly: GCF_964188305.1. NCBI lineage: Eukaryota > Metazoa > Chordata > Lepidosauria > Squamata > Lacertidae > Podarcis > Podarcis bocagei. Next base: position 65,771,078 of record NC_138129.1, read on the forward strand.
TGGTGACTTCAGGGTAGCTTGCTTTTTTCGGCAATGCTTGCTCTGCTCTGCCTTTGACTTGCCCTGAGAAAAGAGACGCATGAAGGTTTATGAAAGTTTGATGCCGGAAATTTACTCTTCCCTTCCCTTGAAATATTATGAATTTAATCAAATGTTGCCTGTAGGTTGTTTATTGTACTTTTGTTACCGTGCCCTGCATCCAGCAAGTTGAACTTTATAGGAATATTGCCAAGGGTAAAGACTGATGGCTTTATAATATGTTTTGAAGTTATCATGCCCACGTTGGATTTTGTGCTGTATCTTCTGCATATTTACCGCAGGAGTAAAGACTGCATCCTAAAACTCTCTCTAGAATAAGAAGGGACCACACATCTCTAGCCAGTGACTTGGAAAAGCAGGTAAAGGATGGCATGCCAAGGCTCCATTATCAACCCCCTCCCCAAAGTGAAATGCCACTATGTCCCATGGATGTACAATGCCAACAAGGATAGGACATAGGGCATTCCACAAAAGGCTGAATGTGGTCAGAGGTCTAGAAACTGCCAATCCTTGTCTTTCATGCTACCACAATCCACAGATATCATTTTGCTGTGCCATAAGGAAAACAAACAAACAAACAAACAAACAAACAAACAAACAAACAAACAAACAGCACTAGAATTCTTCTACTGCTTTCCTGTGGAACTGTCAGGTTTGCAAGTGCCATATAATATTTATTACACACATGCAAGAAATTGATGGTTTAGTACAGCAGCACCTTTTCTGTGTTGTTCATTGAATCCCATTTTATGCCTGCTGGAAACTCTTTTATTTAGGCAAGTCTACTCAGACATGTAATTTTATTATGTGCATTTGTTGTTTAAAACTAATGATTAAACTATGTTTTGATCATTTCATTATGTCTACTTGTTTTCAAAGTCTTTTGATTTTATTGGCATTTTCTCACGAGTATTTTATATTATTTTATGCAAACTGCTGACAAGGGTTTTGTTATTTATTAAGTAAGCTATAAATGCTGTCCATAAATAAAAATCGTGACAGTTGTAGTGCTATTGCTGCATCCCCGCAGGCCTGAACTGTGCTGCTCTTGGTAGACGCCTTGTTGAGTGAGAGATTTGGAGAGATGTTGGGAAATTATCAGATCCTGCTCTCTCCCTCCCTCCCCCCTCTCTTAAACATTTTTTATTGGTTTTTAAACTAAAATAACTATTAAACATGTATGCAGTTGTACAGCTAATGGTGTTTGCTTTATCCATTGTCTGTAGACATACACTTACACATTCAACATTTCTTTCTCTCTCTTGAGGTGGTAGACGATTTTGTCTACCTGGGCTCCACCATAACCAGCAACCTCTCCATCAACACTGAACTGGACAAGAGTATTGGCATGGCAGCTACAGCAATGGCTCGCCCCTCCCAGAAGGGTATGGGAGAATGTGATGCTAATGACCAATACAAACATGAAAGTCTACCAGGCCAGTGTGCTGAGAACACTACTTTATGGTAGTGAGACATGGACAACTTACACTCACCAGGAGCAGCGCCCCTGGTTGCCTTCCACATGCTCTGCGTCAGGAAGATTTTGGGCACCACATGGCAGGACAGTCTCAAATAAAGAGGTGCTTTCCCAAGCCAACATTCCCAGTGTGTTTGCACTTCTGTCTCAGTGACGTCTGCGCTGGCTTGGTCTCTACAGCCAAAACAGGCACTGTAACTCTCCAACGGTTTGACTTTGAGCCCTAAGGTGCCCTCTTCCATTGTTTCCTGAGACAGACGGGTGCTTTTTATGGCTATTTCAGTTAATAGATTGGAGAGGCCTACACAGAGCTCTGTTCAAGAACTCTGGGATTTATATAAGAGTGAGAACTCTTTAAATCCACCATCATGAAACTTAAGTTCTGAACTTCAGCTCCATCACTACTTGTAGGTGAAGAACAAAAAGTTTGTGCTTGAGAGAGGGCATGCAGAAGAATCACCAGAAGCTACGGTGGAGTTTTCAAAAGGATATCAGAATGCTTTCTTATTTATTTCAATCTCACCTATATTCCCAGAGTAGATCATGCCAGCAATGCTAGAATCGGGATCCAGAATTGATGGATGGGCAAGGTTGTATCCACATTTGATTTTTTATTTTGATTTTTTTTAAAAAATCTTGTGGGGGATGAGAGTTCACCTTTGCATAAATGTGGTGGTGAAATAGCCAAGTAATAGACATGAACATGTGACTAACAACCACCCATGTCTTTGCGAGGGAATAACTAGGTCACCAGTAGGGAACCTCGGCACTTTCCCTTATCTGGGAAGTATGACTGAAAGAACAGCCTCAGACGGATTCCTTTTCTGCCACAGACTGATGTGAGGGTTGATCCAAGCAGCTCAGCCACCCTCAGGCTAGTCACCCAGATTGTCGTCCTCATGAATTACCCTAATTAGTCTGACCAAATGAAGATGGACTTTCCTGTCCCCCCCCCCCCAGTAGGTTTTGGTGACTGCTGATAAGTTTTGTTTATACGTGAAATTACATTCTTATTTACATTGCCTGCATTTTGAGCTAGCAGCACTTTCTCTCACACTGTGGCAAAAAAGAAGAGTGGGGGAAGAACTTCTGGGACAGAAGCAGAGACCTATGAGCAAGCTGCTGGTGTTCGTATGTCTGGCTGGGCTCCATCATTTTCCTTGCTATGAATCACAGCCCTAAATTATTCTGTTACACTCAATGCACATCTTTATAGGTGACTGGCAAATAGAGAATAAAGACCTTTCTTCGCAGTAAAGCAGCCTTCCAAAATTCTGCAAATGGCTATGTGCTTACATTAAATTTATAGTAAAGAGCTCTATTTAATATGTTCAGACATATTAAACTCTAAACTCCACTCCCTTATAATAGGTATGTTTATCCTGGAAGTAGTGTTTGCACATAGTAAACATTATTTTGGAAATGCACTAAATCAGCACATTGGCTTCAATTATCTGGTCTGTATAGGCTGCTCAAGCCTGACCTGCTCATGGACTAATGTGGCTATCTCTTCCAATGATGGAGATCACCTATTCTTGCAGGGGGTGGCAGAAGCATGGTTGTGGAAGCCCTGTTTAGGGAAGCTTTTAATGTTTGATGTATCACAGTATTTTAATATTCTTTTGGAAGCCGCCCAGAGTGGCTGGGGAAACCCAGCCAGATGGGCGGGGTATAAATAATAAATTATTATTATTATTATTATTATTATTATTATTATTATTATTATTATTGGAATCAGAACAATCCACCACCTTTACAAAACCACCAAAAACTTCTCTGGACAAGGGTTATACTGACATGTCCATTTTTCTCATGTTGCCAGAAAATATCCCCTGCAGCCTGGGGAGCACACGGTTGCTAGTCCTGAACACGAGACATTCTTGAGAGATTCTGTGGATTGGGTAGTATGGCTCTCAGTTGTCTCCCTGGTCACTGGTTCCCCACAAAAGGATGCTTTAAATGATGAAGAGGACAACTTCTTTCCCTCCAAAAAGATAACCTGCAAGTGAGAAGTTGGGGCTTCAAGGATGAACAAAGGAGTATCTGCTCATTACTCCATTGCCTCTGAAAGATCCTATGAGGATGTTTGTCTTCAGAGCACAAAATCACCTCCACTCACTCATCTCCCCCACCTATGAATTCTTTGAAGATCCTAATTTGTGCACTAATCCGTTGAACACTCAGGAGGGCTGGTTCACACATGGACTGGGTAACTAAGTTATATACAGAGTGGGTCACAAGCGTGCACTTTGAACATGTTTGCTGTCCCTCAGCATACATAGGGACTTCAATGTAAAGCCAGGCCTATGGAAAGAGGGTCTACTGGCTCTGTATCCTTGTCTCTTTTTCATTGCAGGTGGATTGTACATATCCACTTAAGCATTGCACAGATATTATCCTGAACCGTAACAATTTCCATTGCCAAGAAGAGGCAATGTCTGGGCTAGCTTCATGCTAGACTAAGGTCAGGGTTTTGGATAACCAAAAGGTTTGGCTCAGAGTTCAGAAGCACAAGTTTCAGGACCATGGCCAGCAATCTGGCAGCTGAGAGCAGATTGGATTGCATATCCATTATTGCTTAAAGGAGACATATTGAAATCAATGAACATGACTACAATTTAGTTGGATACAGCTCATTGTCTCAGCACCAGATTCATAGTCTGGCCTGGAGGATTAAGACTGAAGCTCCCGCCCCCACTTCTGACTGCTGCAACAGGCCAGTGTCCTTTGGTGCAGGTGTTGGTAACTTCTAGGTGGCAGGGTTTGGGGCTGTGGGGACATTGCGGATGGAAGCTCTGCAGGACTCTCAGAGGAATTGATAGCTCATTCTTCTGTGTCCCTAGGAAATGGTACACTCTCAGGACCTGAGAGGCTGAATGTGAAATCTTGCGCTGTTAGTATTGGGTCCATCTCCTCCTCGGAGATGAGGACAGATCAGCTAGATTCAACTAAACAGTGGAACAAGCAGGAGCCAGCATGGACCTCACAAGTGCAACAGGGTGCCCACAACTCCTCCCTCCCACACCTACCCAAATAGGCTCAAATGTGGTTGGAAGAACCTCCAGAATTGCTTGCAGAAGGAGACTGTTCTGTCCTTGAAGCAGAAATGCTTGTGTTGATGGAACAATCATAGAGGTACAATGTTGAATGCCTTCCTTAGAGACTGAAAGTTTGTGACACATAGATCCCTTTTCACACAAGCTTCTATGCATTAGTGCAGGTAGATGCCTGAGCTTTCTCTGAAATCTTGTCATGTATATATGCCAGTCCACACACCATGGCCAAGTGTAATTGAGCTCTCATGTGCATATACATAGTTGGTTCAATCTGCCTAGTTGGATAATCAGCAGATTGTACCTTGGCTTCTGCCAATAGACTAAATAAAGTCTAAGAGTTCAATATGAAATTCAAATGCTTGCTTTTAGGCTACCTTCCTGTCTCGAATTAAAACCTTTCCACGTCATGTTGCATAATGTAGCCTGTGTTTTTCAGAATATTAAGTATTGCAGTTGCCTAATCATACCAGATTAATGAAGTTACCAAGATTCATTTAGAAAGCAATGGAGAATGTCTAATTTTAATTAGGAGTTTTGATTACTGAGGTTAATGGAACCTCCCCCCACCCCTGCAAAAAAATCATTTGTTTTCAGAAGTATATATTTACTATAATGAAATCACAGTATCTACATATTATCTCAGTTTGTGCTTAAAAAGAGCGCAGCAAAATGAAGATGAAAACAGGCACCATGATCCTATAAGGGGATGGAGATAATCCACAGCAGAGCAACCACCACATCTATTGCCCTTCCAGCTTGACATAACAGAAAGTGGAGCGGTGGCTTCTATCCCCCAACCCTTTTCTCTCTCTTCCATTGACTATAGTGAGACAGAACTTACTATTCAAGCTCCAGGGCTGCAATAGCTTTGAGTCCATGGGGTGGGTGTGTTAAGGAAAGCAATGTGACCTGGGCAGGGTCACTATCATGCCATGGACAAGTTAGGAAAAATTATGGAGAAAACAGTGAGCGCTAAGCAGTAATTCTGCATTATTGTACATCATGTATATGGATTGCTAATGAGGGATCGGTTGGCTCCCTAGAGTTTCTGTGATCATATCGGGCTTTAGATGCTGGATTTACCTATTGATTTTCTATTTTGTTTGTATGTTTTGTATTTGTTCTCTGTATTATTAAACCTAATAAAATACATATCTGAAAAGGAAAGGAAAGGAAAGGAAAGGAAAGGAAAGGAAAGGAAAGGAAAGGAAAGGAAAGGAAAGGAAAGGAAAGGAAAGGAAAGGCTTTTCAATAGATCTCCTCTCTACACTTCACTTAATGCAGGGATCATTAGGAGACCCTCTACTGCTAATCTTAATGTACAGGCAGGTTGATATTAGAGGGAATGGGTTTTTTCCCCTTAATAGGAGGCTAAACAACCTGATCAAAAGGAAGAAGACTGCAATATGGCACAAGAGGGAAATTATGCTTAAAAGAGGTCTTTTCAGTTATTTCAGAGCGAATGCTAGGCAATCAGTCATCTTAATAGGGGTTAAAATGACCTGAAAATTCAAAGACATGGCTGTAATGGATAAAGTTTTGCCAGGAATTCAGCAAGTTACTTTCAGCAGTGGATCTGTCCCTAAGTTACCCTCAAGACATTCTTTGGAAGTGAAATAGTCTTAGGAGAAAACCGGTGAGGGATTTCTTTTCACTATCCTAGAAAACACATAACTAAGGAAGGCAGAGAAACATTTCCTGAAGTGTTGGAGGTTGTTCAACCCAACTTGTAAGAGAGCCCTTTTCATCCCAGTGCATTCTTTAAGTTGTTCAATGACCATCCCCATCACCCCTGGCTTGGGATGGCCTGGCCTAGCAGGAGTCCAACAACATCTGGCAGACACCAAGCTGGGGATGGCTGCTGTAGGGATTACACATTTTCCTCACAAACTCACAGTTCATATTCAAGAACTGCTTATTTGTAGGCCTCCCCTGGCATTCTGGCCCATACAAACTGATGTAGAGCACATAATCTATTCAGAGGCAGTTAAGAAGTTAACAAGAATGGGGAGAGTGCATCAGGGTTGTAGACTGCAGAAGTTACTGTCTTTATTGCTTCAGGATAAAGAGTTTGCAGTAAAGCACGGGGAAGATTCGGAAGAATTTACCCCCTAAATAGGTTATAAGTCAAGAGCAAATAATATAACAGAGCTGAAAGCAGGAGAAAGCAGCAATATTTTTTTTTCTACTAAATGGATAATCCTCAATAAATAAACATGTTGGAAAAGGAGCACAAACAAAATAAATCTGAGGAACTCAAAATACTTCTTGAAATGTTGGCGGGGAATTAAATTCCATAGACTAGTCTTTCCCAACCAGGTGCCCTTCAGCACAACTATGCTAGCTGGGCCTGATGGGAACTGCAGTCCAAATCAGCCAGAGGGCACCATGTTGGGGGAGGCTGTAGTAGACTTAGGCCGGATAAGCTTTGGGCAAATGGATTGGTCAGTAGAATGCAATATAACACACACACACACACACACACACACACACACACACACACACACACACCAGTTAAAAATATGGAAGATAATAGGGCTAGAGTGAGGATGTAATTATAGGAGAATTTTCTAACTAGCAGTGATTCACCAGGAAACACCATAGAGTCATATTGGAAAGCTAAATGGAAACATAAACTCAGCATTGTCTGAGCTAGGCATTATTAGGAAAAAGATTTAAACAAAAATGGCAAGTATCAAAACACCTTTATATAAATGAGTGTGACCAAATTTAGCATAGTACTGCTTACAGCTGTGGTCACCTCCTCTGAACAAGAATATCATAGAAATGCTGGAAAGGGGGGGGGGAGAAGGCCTGCAGTATTTTAGATTAGATTAAGATTTACAAAATTGGAAGTGTCCAAATCCCAAATGTGTAGGGTCAAGCTTTTCATTCATTCATTTTTTTCTCTAAAATGCTTCTAGACAATTCAACGAAGAAAGAAAGTGTAAAAGAAAATGAAAACCAACAATTTCAGTTCAATACAATTAAATAGAAGACACCAATGTAAATAAAAAACACACTAGATGCAGTTGAAAACAGGCAGAGCAGACTAGATAACAATACTTTAAAACACTTGGGCAAATAAATGAGTTTTGATAATGATTCTTGTAGTGGTGAAGGAGTCGTATTTTGTAGATCTTCAGATGTTTCCAGAACATCCAGCATTGAGCCTTGGGAACAAATAAAAGGTTCTGAAGCTCAGTCCTTAGTTATTCAGGCTCCACCTCCTCTATCAACAAACTCTAAAGCAAAGATATATTTTGCAGGCTCCAGCAGAAACACCAGCACTTAAAAGATACAAAGCAGAAATAAAGCCAGAAGGGGCAGCGGAAGATCCACATCTCACCACATCAGAGAATTGGCCTCATGCGCTGATCATCTTTAAGCAGCCCATGGCTCCGCCCTGATATGAACAGCTTTGTACACCTGCCAGCGGGATGGTTTTAATATTTGAAGTATGAAGATTTTTTCTTTTTTGGAAGATGTCCACTGTTAATTTTTTAAACCAGTGTCTTGGCCCCTGCAAAAGCTTGGTTCAGTAAAATTATGTGAAGGCCTGAAATCTCATCTCCCGACACAGTGCAAAGACAGGAAGTTTCAGAGAAATGGCAGCTGTAGTGGTGCATGGAATCCTACCCTCCCCGACCCTCTCACATTATCACATTTCATAAAAGAGACTCGGCCATATTTAATGTACATTGGGAAGTTATATATATTTTTAAGCCGCAGCTACACAATTGTGTGCTAGATTTATTCTCCTCGTGGCTGAAAGTGAAGCACAGATGTAAAAGCAGAATATTGGTATGTTTGCCAATAGATCCTGAAGACCCAGTCCAAAAATTCATCATCATCATCTTGGGGCACCTCCAGATGATCTGTTTATTCAGCATCCATCTTGATTTGCTTGAACAAAACTTATACAGAGGTTAGATGACTTCCAGTTTTAGCATTTTGTGGTGATTGGTTGCAGGGCAATTGTATGGCAATGAACATTCAGCCCGATTTGCTTGTTTATATGTCTTCCCATTTGCTTACCCAATCATCTCATTGGATAACCCCCATCATAGAATCATAGAATCATAGAGTTGGAAGAGACCACAAGGGCCATCGAGTCCAACCCCCTGCCAAGCAGGAAACATGTTCCTACGCACAAAATATCCGGGTTTCTTTTTAAGTGGATTTGTTTGCTAGAGTGACAGAGCACTTTAATCCACTTGAGTTGTGCAAACCTTAATAGCTGATTATGCACTGGAATCTCTTGCCCAGCATAGTGACAGCCTGGAGGCACCCTTGGATAGAAGCCCCATTGAGTTCAATAACACTTCCCCCCACAAAAAAGTATGTATCTTTTATGAGTGTAGCCTAGATGCTCAAGATGGTGCCCTATAAATTAAGACAAGCTGTTAATACTATCACATGTCCATTCTAATTAAATCCAGTTAACCCCCCCCCCAAGTAATTATAAATGTGTCTAGAATATAAGCAATGGCCCATTGTCTATGGATAGCTCAGTTGGTAAAGCATGAGACTCAATCTCAGGGGCATGGGTCTGAGCTCCGTGATAGGCAAAAGATTCTTGCATTGAAGGGGGTTGGACCAGATGTTCCTCATGGTCCCTTCCAACTCTACAATTCTATGATTCCACAAGACATGATGGCTAGCACTCCAGCATAGAGGAAAGGCACTTCAAATTCACATGTAGAATATTAGCTGGTTTTTTTAAAAATATTCTCAAGTTGTGCTTCCAGATGACCTGTTTATTAAGCATTTGTCCTGATTTGTTTGCACAAACCTTGCACAGAGGTTATGTGTTGTCTACTGTTTATTCATTCTGATCTGATTGCGCAGGTTTTATAGGACATCCCTTCAATTTCTTGTTATCCCATCATTTCCCATTGTTTTCCTTAGCACAAAAGTCCAGTTGTTGTTTTTTAAATGCTCTTGTTACATAAGTAAAGGTAAAGGGACCCCTGACCATTAGGTCCAGTCGTGCCAACTCTGGGGTTGCGGCGCTCATCTCGCTTTATTGGCCGAGGGAGCCGGCGTACAGCTTCATGACGAAGCCGCTTCTGGCGAACCAGAGCAGTGCACGGAAATGCCGTTTACCTTCCTGCCAGAGCGGTACCTATTTATCTACTTGCACTTTGACGTGCTTTTGAACTGCTAGGTTGGAAGGAGCAGGGACCAAGCAACGGGAGCTCACCCCGTTGCAGGGATTACGAACCGCTGACCTTCTGATCAGCAAGTCCTAGGCTCTGTGGTTTAACCCACAGTGCCACCCACGTTCCTCTCTTGTTACATACAAACACTTTAATCCACTTCAGTTGCACATACCAAAATTTGCTAGTTAACTTCCTGCAAAATATGTAGTGCCGTTTTGGAGGGAGGCAAGCAGCTCTTGACCTATCAGTCATCCAGATGGTCATGATTAATCTCTGTAGTGTACAACCAGGAGTATAGGAAGCGCTTGGGGAAAGGGCAGGTTCCCTCCCTCCTTCTGGGCGAGCCTGAGAAATCAGTCATGAATAGGCTCTGGGTCCTCTATGCTTGCAGTGTGGATCGGCTAGAAACTCTTTCAATCCTTTTCGTGCATTGAGTGCAACACAGAAAATGTTTAGCACTCTTAAACATCCCTAGAACATGTCTCTGAAAGACGGGATTCTTTATTGAATCTAGCAATTGTATCCTTTAATTAACTGCTTATATCAGCTGGCTTTATTTTCATTGATAGTTGCATGAAATGTCAATGACTTTCTGAAGGTGCTCAGATCATCGTATGGCTGAATCAGGTGAAAATGATTTGATAGGGAAAGTTTGCCTCTCTTTTTTTTGGCAAATGTGTCCATCTTTTGCTTTAAACGCTTAGGGATATTTTCAGCTCCTTGCCAGCTCAAAGGATGCTGCCCTAGATAAACTCAAACAAGCAGATGTAGCATGCTGACATGATTATCTGTACTCTGCTGCTACATTCTTGAAGGCAACTTTGGCTCTCTTATACAATTTTCTGTGAGGAAGTTCATGGCATTGTCAAAAGACAAGCTGAACGTAAAGTTTAGGTGTTGTTCGCAAAACACTTGGAACAATGAAGGCACATTTGATAAGAGCAATTGCACTTCACTGTCCACAGCCTTCCCTCTCCACTGCTGCTGGTGTGTATAGGTGGCACTTTGCTATAGCTGACTTATGCCTGTTATTATTATTTTGTCCATTTTTCCTTTTCTTCTGAAATATGTGTGCTTCTGCATAGCGTCTGCTACAGACGGCTGGTTTGCCAAGGAGGTGGTGACAATGTCTTCTACATATTACAACCCCTTTTCAATTGATCTCCACTGCTGACTCACAGACGAGTCCGGGGAACTTGCAATTTTCATCTCGAAAGCACTTGTTAAAAAAAAAAAAAAAAGTTGCAGAGCTCATTTTTATGTATTTCTTTTTATCAGTTTGAGGGATAAAATCCACAGCCAGGTCGAGAAACTAGCACTCCCTTTGTTACCTGTCTTTTTGCAGATGTTGCTGAACTACCTCTCCCATCATTCCTGGCCATTGGCTACGATAGCTAAGGTTGATGGGAGTTGTAGTTCAGTTACATCTGGAGGGCCAAGGGTTCCTCACACATTATGAGAATGTCCTCAATGAATTATATTCCATACTAACTAATGAACTTTGTAGATAATCTAAGATATTTCAGCCCAGGATTGGGGCTACATTTACACACACACACACACACACACACACACACACACACACACACAGATGTGGGCTTAATACTGTTGCCTTTTCCTTTCCTGATGTGCCCCCGAGTATTTGATAACAAAGCTTCGTGGCACAGCTCTTGTAATCTGACATTCCACATTCTGCAGGGTGGCGTCAGAGCTTGAATTCTCATTGGGGTTCAGATTTATCTTCAGCAGCCTCAGTATAAACATTTATGTATGTTAACTCACCCACTCTGCAAAAGCCATTTTTATTTTTATTTTATTTTTTTATAATATTTTACTAAGTTTTGACAATAAAAGAGTTTTTTTAAAAAAAGAATAGGAAAGACAAAAAAGATACAAAGTTATAAAATACAAAAGTACAGACATGAAACATAAAAAAGAAAAGAAAAAACACATATAAAAAAAACAAAAATTCCCTCTTTCTTAATTTCTCCTCTTTGATTAACTTATTTTCCTGACTCCCTCACGTCTCCCATTTTTGTATCCCTTTTAAAAGTTGGTTCAGCAAATTCATGTCCTGTTAGTCTATCTATTATTAGTCCAATCTTACATTTTACCTTGTTGCTAAAACCCCTGCAATTCATTTCAATGTCCTCAACATTCAAAAATTTTACAGTATTTCTGCAAATACATTTTAAATTTCCTCCAATCTTCTTCCACCGACTCTTCTCCCTGGTCTCAGATTCTGCCAGTCATTTCCGCCATCTCCATATAGTCTATTAGTTGCAAAAGCCATTTTTAATTCTTGCCCATGTTTTAATTATTATTATTACTAATTCTTTTTAAATGATGTTTAATTCCTGCCTTTTCTGCAATGTGTGAACAGATTCCAGGACTCATGAGGCTCTGAAGTGTGTGGTTTGTTGCGTAGCTTAAAAAAATATCGGTATGGACAATACAGTGTCAGCGTTTTGTCAGCTTTCCCATTCTCTCCCTTCACCCCAAGTTCAAGCTTTCTGCTGTGCTTTCAGATTTCAGCATCTAATATCTCATGATCAGTAACCTTTTTCATTTACTAAGCTTTTGCCGCCTCTCAGATGTTTTCTGTTTATGTGTGTTGTAGTCTGAAGCAACAAACGATGAAGGCTCAGGTTAAGAGTGTGCCAGTTCAAAATGAAAGCCTTGCTCTGGCAAAAAGTGATAAACAGAACATTTTGCCGAATAGGGTTGTGGACTGAAGCAAAAGGTAATTGCTGTCTGTTGACTTTGAGACAGGCACCCTTGCTATATAGTTTTGGATACTTTTTTTTGTTTCAGTAAGGCTACCAGGCACATCTTTTAGTTACCTACATTTGTTTAACTGACCTTATCTGTGCTGTGATGATAATGATGGCTTGTTCTTCAGTTGTTTTGAGGATTTTAGCTGTGTTTCATTTGCCCATCTCTCAGAGAGCTCTTTGATCAAATGGTTTACATAAATCTTCTAAATAAAGTAAATTAATAATGCAAAATAAAATGTTTACATTTCTCTCTCTCTCTCTCTCTCTTTTAGCTGTAATTAGAAATAAATGGTCTTGTCTTGCTTCCCTGCCTCTCTATCACTGCCTTACAGTGACCAGGGAAAGGGAAGGAAGGAATCTCGTTTTCAGACTCCACTCCTCTGAACATGAGCAAAGGGATGTTGCGTTTCTTAGAGAGTATTTTCAGACTTGTCTCATCCTCCCTCCTGCCCCTGCTCCATTGCCTCATTCAGAACATTGAGGCAGATGCTATATCAAAAGCTTTGCCTTCTTATTCACCATCACAATAGTGTGGTGGTTATTTTGGGTTTCTTTTCTTGCTGGGAAAAGAAATGAGCTGCGTTCCTCTCTGCAGTGGAAATCATATCAGCCTCAGTGTGAAGTCAGGTTAGCTATTGGCCTGGATAGATCAGTTGGTTAGAACATGGTGCCGATAACGCCAAGGTTGTAGGTTCAATCACCACACGGGACAGCTGTGCATTCCTGCTTTGGAGGGGGTTGGACTAGAGGACCCTTGGGTACTTTCCAGCTCTACAATTCTTTGATCTCATCTCTATGTTCTCTACTATCGAGCTGGCCTTGTGTTTCCTTCCTCTTCTAACATCTAGGAAGAAGACGTTAGCTTCCAATGAAGTTGAATGTTGGAAGATTCAGCACAAGCGAAAGGACATACTTCTTTACAAAGCACATGATGAAACTATGGAATTTGCTTTCACAGGAGGCTGCAGGAAGGCAGTGGCTGGTGCTCAGGTCCTGCTTGTGGACTTCCCATGGGCATTTGGCTGGAAGAACAATATGGTGGACTAGATGGGCCACTGGCCTGATCCAGCAGATTCTTCTTATGTTCTTAAGTCAAACCTGGGACTTCTTTGCATGCAAAGCATTCTGTCAGGGACTGTGCTGAGGAATGCTGCACTGAGGAATGGTGGGAGCCACCCCTCCCCCTTCTCCTGAATCTTCTCAGGAGCAGGAGGACATTATAGATTTGGAACAGTGGTTTGCAGAGGGGCATAGTTCAGAAGGCAGAAGCTGGGAAATACTGGATGGGGAACAGTTAGGTGAAAAAACACTGGAAGAGAGAGGGTTAACAGATTCACAGTCGCTGGACAGCATTCCTCCAATCTCCCTAGGAAGTTTCAGAACAGAAAGCACAGAGGGTACAAGCTCAGATTACAAAACGTAGGAGTGACATAGATTAATAGGGACAGAGGGGGTGTAAGCTTAATTGGGAGCACCGCCATTCTGGGTGGACACTTTCTTTTGTCCTTTGCTGTGTTTATTAAAGAAACTAATTGGTAAGAATTCCTTTCGTTTGATCTACTCATTTATGGTCACGGGGGAGGAAGCCGATTCCCCAAAGCCTGACACATTCATTCAACCACTACACCTATGAATGTACAGACAGAACTGTTAAGTATAATGGTTTAATTCACACAGAAATGAAAAATTGTATATGTATTAATGAAGGTTTTAAATGGCAAATGGCTGGATGTGTGTTGCTGATACTGGGGGTTTTTCCACAGGAGTTTTCTAAAGGACCCTGAGCTTCTTGATGAGTTAATGATTAACTAATTGTTGTTCTCTGCTGGGCTAACAGGTGTGGGTTGTAAACTTTTGTGATCTTGTGAGAAGTATTGCATTGCAATCTCCATTTTGAAAGGAGTTGCTTTTGAGTCTTTATCTCCCAAACTCAATGGAGTGTAGGTGCAAAGGGAGTTGTCTCATCTGAACGCTACAGAGAGAACAATGCATGTAATGGCTTCCTTGAAGGGAAAGCAAACAGCCTGGAGGCTGGAAAGCAGGCTGGATAGAGAGAGAGAGAGAGAGAGAGAGAGAGAGAGAGAGAGAGAGAGAGAGAGACCTTTGCTTATAAATCTGTTTGGATTATTTCATAAGATGCTGGGCCTGTGCTGGACAGCACAAGATATTGTATAGATATTATTGATGTTTTAATTCCGTTTTGAAGGAAGTGCTGCCAGTAAAGTTTAAATAATATTTTCATGGGTCTGGACAATGCTTCATTTCCAAAGGAGTCAGTTCTTATCCTTCTAGTCGCTTCAAACCACACAATATTTAATATCTGCAACAATAACTGTTTCACGGAAGTGGGGATCTTGGGCCAATCTGGATTCCTAATTTATTCTTGCATAAATGAATGAAACACAGCAGAGGCAGTGCTAGGCATTAAACTTGGTTCGCTTTCCCCAGCTAAGATTTCAAAGTGTTGTGTGCTAGAAAATTATAAGTGCTGTCACAGATTCCCCAGGTTCCTTCGTCTTCATAGAAACCTAATGAAGACACTGTCAACGCTCTTGAAAAGTAAGGATTTTGATGCAATGCTATTAACTTTGACAAAGACCTTACAAAGCGTGATGTGGAAAAATGAAGTGGGCACATTTCAGGAATTATTTTTTTTTTCTTCAGATTTTGCCTGTAGAAAAAAATATTAATGAGACACTTTAGCCATAATCATACATTCATTATCTTCGCTGAGTGAATGTCTGCTAATGAGACCTAAGTCATTAAAATGAAATAGAGAGTTTGTTGCATTTTCTTGATTCCTTTTCTTTGATTAACCCCTACCTAGTTGTAAGTGAACCATGGAAGGTAACTCAAAAGGCCATCTAGTTCAGTCCCAAGCTGATGCAGGAAAGCCTTTGCTACAGCCGGGGGTGATAACTTGAATAAAATGGGGGGGGGGAGGAAGAGCAGGTAAGCCCCACCCCACATAATCCATCATATGATGCAGTGTGCACCCACCATTTGAATGACTGTGATGGCCTGGGAATCTGATTCAGAGGCTGAACCGGAGGAATCCCAGCCTGCCCAGGAGTCCCCGCTTCCAAGGCCGGCTGAGCCGGGGCAGGGCCTTGAATCTGAAGTGCCTGCACCTGTGCCGGATCCTCAGGAGCAGACACCAGATGAATCCACTCTGGCTCTGGAGGTGATTGAGGACCCATTGCCTACAGGTGCGCCTCTCCCAGCCCTGTCAGGGGAAGGTGAGCCTCCCCCTGGGTCCAGTAACCCTCCAGCCTCTCCTGAGCTGCAGAGGCTCAGGGCAGAGAGGCGGAGGGAACTGGGTTCTCTCTGGAGAAGTGCTCGCCTTAAGGCCAGGAGAGGCGGGTCACCTGTGGGCCGGGACCGCCCCTGGCCTCAGAGAAGATAAAGGCCAGTCAGCCCGGTACCAGGTTGCGGGAGCAACGTCTTTGGAAACCTGTTTCTGCCAGCACCCAGACCTGTTCTTCCAGAGTTCCTGACCTTGCCCAGCCCCTCGCTTTGGACCCCACTTCGCCCTTGGTGGACAGTCTCCAGACCCTCGACCCAGGACCGGACTCTGACCATGCCTCACGGTAACCTCCCCCCGGGACCAGCACAATGACAATGCCTATTAACTTTGGGAGGCCAAACATAAAATATTTGAGGGGACTGAAGCTCACTGGGTAACCTTGGGCCAGTCCCTGTCTCTTAGCCTAGCCTGCCTCACAGGACTATTCTGAGGGTAAAATAAGGAGAGGGGGAATCATGTATAAAACCACGAGGTCCTTGGAGGAAAGTTGGGATATAAATGTAACATATAAAAGAAATGAAACATACACAAGATAAAAAGGATTGGATTTGCGTGTCAAGGACCCCCCCCCCCAAAATAAAGACACAGTTCACACAACATTTTTGTTTTGGTTTTTGGCATAATTTTGGCCACAACTTTATTGAATTGCTTAGGCATTGGTTAGCGACTATCTGTTCCCACTTAGAGGTAGGGACAGAACTGACAATGGCAAGCCTGCAAAAGTCAGTAAGGGTAAACATTTTTGGGGAAAGAATAGAGCTGGGTACCATGCCTCACCTCTCCCCAAATGCTCCCAGGGGCTCTTGCGTGGCCCTAGCCCCTAGCCAGGGGTTCGGACAAGAGCATGGCGAGGCCCTGGATTCCTTTAATGGAATTCCCTTGCAGCAGCAGCATTGGAGGGGCTGGCACAGCCAACCATACCTCCCCCATCAACCAAAATTAACCAATGCCTAACTGCAACCTTACAAGTTGTGATGATTTGTTACTCAGTAGGCAAAAAACCAAATGGCACCACCCAATCAGCCAAATGGTGAAAATTCCTACCAGGCCCCTGCCCCAAAGCAGACGACCCCATGACAGGCATACCAAGGTCAGCACGAACAACCCTAAATATAGGGAAGGTGGGCGGGTGATCTGATGCGCGCAGCGAAAAGAGGAAGCTCAACACTGCACGCAGGGAATAAATAGCACCCCCATCAATCAAACAATTTTGCAACATTAAATTTTCCCCAGCAACAATTGGAGGTACCCTATCAAATTTGTGGCCATTCATACTAACCCGCCCAACAACAGGGGATGTCATGGTTGCCCCCACCGCACCACGTGCTCTCCCACTTTGCTTGACAAATGGAGCAGGTGGGTCTGTAAAAGCTTGCTTTTCTGGTTAAAAACTTGAATAAGCTTGTCAAATCTTCTCCAAATGCCCACGTCATATTTTTCCTTTTTTTTTAAGGCATGATAAACTAGGGTTGCTTTAAATAATTAAGATGAGCTGCAAATTGCAAAACATTAATCTTCCTTGGCAATGATTATTGAACAAACCAGCAATTAACTTTTCATGTCACGATGTGTTTAGCTGGCATAGCGATAATAACACATTGTGTCTGTCCACTGACTGTTTGCCCACCCACTGCAGCAAAACCTCTTGTCAAATCTGACAGGCCGCAAATGCGTCACGCAGGGTGACGTTTATAAAATGGTGCAACATGGAGCTGCAACTCAATCGCCTGCAATGGAAATGTGGTAAGTGTGTCCACACACCATTGATTCTGTGTTTTGGGGTCAGAAAGGCAGGAGAGCTGCTTTGTGACATGCTCTTGTGTGAGGGAACACAGGGATGGTCTGGAATAAACACACATTATTCAATTGTAATAGAAATCAACACGGGCTTCATATTTTCGCAAGCTGCACATTGGGTATTTGATCTTAGCTGGATGCTTGTAGCAACAAACTGTTGGTCCCTGTACACAACTGCACTGTGCAAGTGTTGAATTTAAAGGAAGCATTCTTTGCCCTGTTCCGGATTAGTGGTGATTTTCAGGAATTTGCAGGGGTGGAAGAGGGTTAGTTATTTCTTAAGGCCAATGAAAAAGAGGATACAGGTGAACCTACTGTTCTGGGCTCAGAGTCAACAAGGGTCCCTTGTTGGTCCTGAGCACACACTCTCTTTTAAAACCAAATCTCTAGCTGTTATAGGGTAAGAGATGCAGGCAAACGTGCAGGCACTATTTTAACCCATCACTTTGTGAGAAATGAGTCCGCCCCCACCTTTTAGCCAATAGGTGAAGAAAATCTAGAGTCACACCTGCACTCATCCCCTAGGAACAGGCTTCCACTCAGTGTAGACCTGGGGTGGGGAACTGGATCTGACCGATGAGCAATGAAATAGTGTGGGTGAAGGAACTGAGTGTTGCCTTTGACTGGGAGATATGCCTGACATCAGATGTTAGGACAGCGTTGTGGGGCTTGGAGAAAAGACATCCCTGGCAAGATTGGGACCTCGGCTCACGGGCTGGAGGTTTCCCACCATAGACAAAACTGGTGTAGACAATACAAGGTTAGATGGACCCCTGATTTGAACTGGTACATGGCAGCCGGAGCCGGCCCACTGACGAGACAGAGTGAAGCACCCACCTTAGGCAGCAGAAGTGCAAGAGGCAGCGTTCTGCTTGCCCCACCGCCTCTGCCACTGCTGGAACGCCCCCTCTCACCGGCAAGAGGGAGGTGTTCTACTGCGTGGCATTGCTGCTGCTCATCTTCCCTGCCCCTGGGGCGGAGGAGACAAGCGGCAGTACCTTGAGGAGCACCCTGGCTCTTGCCGAGTTTGGCAAAGGGGGGGAGGGACGGCATTCTGTTGCCAGCGGAAGTGGTGGTGGTGGTGGAGCATGGTAGGCTGTGTGTCAGAGCGTGGCACATTCCCATTTTGCTAGGTGGCAAAATGGGACCGGCTGCCTTTGGTAGCTGCTTCCTATCTTTTTAACCGCAGAGACAATGAGGTCACGAGCATTGGGCGTCAGATTGAACCCTTGTGCACTTCCCTCAATGTGCATAGGGCTGTGTCAGGGACTGGCAGGACTCCCACGAGTGTGCACTAAGGGAAGGGGGGTTGGACTCGGGAGAGGGAGCAGTGGTTTGTGGGGACCTGTCCCAGCCAGGAGGCAAGAATCAGATGCAAGGGAAGCTTCAGAGCTGGAAGGCGGAGTACAGGATGGGTCGGAAGAAGAGGAGAAAGAGGCAGGTCAGGCAAGGAAAGGGCCAGGAGCTTCCCCATCCTCTCCCTCTCCACTGGCTCCCAGAATCAGCAGAGAACTGAAATAGGATGAACAGAGAAAGTTTCCACACCAGAGCAGCCTCCTTCAACATGCATGCAGCCCATCGAAGGAAGACACCTAAATTATGGTGCTGGAGGAAACTCTTGAGAGTCCCATGGACTGCAAGAAGACCAAACCTATCCATTCTGAAGGAAATCAGCCCTGAGTGCTCACTGGAAGGACAGATCCTGAAGCTGAGGCTCCAATACTTTGGCCACCTCATGAGAAGAAAAGACTCCCTGGAAAAGACCCTGATGTTGGGAAAGATGGAGGGCACAAGGAGAAGGGGACAACAGAGGATGAGATGGTTGGACAGTGTTCTCGAAGCTACCAGCATGAGTTTGACCAAACTGTGGGAGGCAGTGGAAGACAGAAGTGCCTGGCGTGCTCTGGTCCATGGGGTCACAAAGAGTCGGACACGACTAAACGACTAAACAACAACAAACTGGTGGAGGGAGATTGGTCCTCTGTTGCTGCAACTGCTCCATAGAGCACAGAGCTGCCTAGCAGTTAGATTGGTGTGTGTAGATATCCAGAGCGGCAGAAGTGAGTCAGAGCCGTCTTTGACAATAAATACTTATCTGCCACATGCATTCCTTGGGCTGGGAAGTGCCCTTGACAGGCTGGTGTGAAACTCTAGGGTTGAATCCTGAGGAGTCCAAGCTTAATTTCAGCCTGGGCCTTGTTACTGGAAGAAAACCTCTGCCCATTTTATTGAGCTGCTAGCTAAGCAGATCCCAAACTTAGAAGCCGGGGCCTCTGCTGAAACAATATGCAATATTTAAAAGAAGCAATTGAATAATGTTTCCCGCATGCCAACATTCTAATTAAGGGAGCAAACAGAGAGATGAGCAGTTCTGAGCGTTTCTATGTGAGTGAAATATTTTTTCTTTAAATAAAATAAAATAGAAATCCTATCTCCATTCTACAAAACGTTACAGTTACTTACCTGCGAAAACGTATTGCGCTACATGAAAGTGTGGGAAATTGATTTGAACAAAGAGATACCTACTGAGATGTGGGGAAACCATATGGTTAGCGCAATCCTGAGAACTGCATGCATTAAAGTTAACAAATTCTAATTTAAGTTAATGAGCAGATGGTATCGAACACCATGACGCTTTATGCAGATTTTCAAAAAAAACTAAATCTGGGTGATGCTCGACATGCAGCAAAGAGGAAGGGCGCGTGTCTACATCTTTGGTGGTTCTACCCAGAAGAAGCTACAAAAGGATGTGCAGACAAGATAGGTTGCATTCATGCAGCCAAACAAGCAAACACCTGAAACCCCGCTTATCAGGGGAAGGGGAGAGATGACATTCAGGGCACAGTCAGCCTCTTCAAAGGCTGACTGACTACATTTTGGCATTTTGAACGAGGCACACATCAAGCCAGAATGGTGAATCAGATTCTGTAAAACAATTGCTCATTCATCAAGCAGCGCCTTGATGCTTGTAAAAGCCCAATTGGTTTGAGGTGAGAGATTTTACTATTTATTTATTTACAAATTAACATGTGAAATCTTCTTGGTGGTGCACAGAGCATTATAAAACTACACAGCCCCTACCTAGAAGCTTGCAATCTAATAGACAAGATTGCGAATGCATAGAGAATTGTCACCAGCATGAGTTCTTCATAGTACTGTAATATACTTATCTTTCCAGCAGAGGAAGTAGTATAGTTGGCTATGTAATAGTTACAAGATCAGTGCTCGAATTGTATAGACATTTTGGAGCAGAGGGATTGGCTTGACAGTGGCCATCATTCGCCATAGATTACTAATCCGATTGCCCCTCTTCTGTCCATTTAGCCCCATATTTGTGTTCTTATAATTATGAATCAATTTAATTTCTGCTCTTTGGATGAACATAACTGTAGGTCATGACCCGCCCTCCCAATTAATGAAGGTTTCATCATTGGATCAGGATGTGTGTAAATGGGAACATAAGAGAAATCATTTCTCACAGTCACATAGGCTGCATACATACCATATACTTATATGGGCATCCTATGCCCTTTTACAATGTGGGGTTTTTTGGGTGGGGAGTTTATTGGGTTGCTGTTTTTATTTTGTTTATGTTTTTGTGGTTTTATATTTTGATTTTATTTTGTGAACCGCCCTGAGACCTCCGGGTATAGGACGATATATAAATTCTAATCATAATCATCATCACAATCATCATAATAATCACAATATATTTATATGTTATTTTCAGTAATATGGGCATTTTTATGCACCCTTTACCTAGTATATGCATTTTTGTGCACATTAATTGGCTGGAGAAGTATATTGCAAAATTCAGAGGAGCGCAAATTTCAAAGAATGGCTCTGCTTTGACTTATGCACTCTTTTGGAAAGTCTGAATCAGGCAGGTTCATATTTAAAGGATACTATAATAATACTTATAGCACGTTAAATTTGGGTTGCCATATTCTGAAGAGCGAAAAAGAGGACACATTTGCCGACTTCTACTTTTGAATATGGATTGATATGACGTCTCTCATTTTATATACCCATGAAAAAGAGGGCGTGTCCTGGAAAAAAGAAGAGATATGGCAACCCTACATTGAATACTCAATGGATCATGAAAACTGTAGTTTAGTCCTCACAATTCTCGGCAGCCTTAACAAACTACAGTTCCCAGGATTCTTTAGGGGGTGTCACATGCTTAAAATGTATGGTGTGTACACAGTCATAAACATGTCATGACCACGTTGAGTGGCCAAAGTGACAGACAATTCTGGGAGCCAAATGGCTGTCCATCCCAGCTGAGCCAACAAAGTTGGCTGGTCTGTTTCACCTTTCCGTCTACTGTAACCATGCCCAATGGCTGTGAATGGAACAAACGGTGGATCATTGCCTCCCAAGCAATTCCCATTTCTCTCGCCGTTCTTTTAAATGGGACAATACAATAACTGAAGAATGTAGATGACTTAACTGTGTGTTTACTGCTGCCAGCTAACTAAATGGGGATGAAACAGAATTCCACTTCGCCCCCAGGCGCAATGCTTTAGCAATATCTGAGCCACGATGATAACAGGAGAGATGTCACTCAGTTGACAGCAGGGCAGATCCAATCAGGACGGAGTGAATTCCTCAGCACCTGGCTGACTTTTATCTTATTTGTAGATGACAGCAATCCCCTCTCCACCCTTCTGCTGAAATATGAAACGGTACACTAGCTGGATTTGAGAGCTTGCATGCTTTCACCCACGGAATACAGAAGGAGCCCACAGTCAAAAGAAGGATATATATTTCAAAACCCTATTCGATTTCTTATTTCCCGACCCTTGTGGATTCCCTTTTTATCCCCTCTCCCGTGGCTTGATAGTTGTATTTTGCATTGCTAAGCAACTCTAGGGCTTCTTTGTCACTATGCCTATCCTTCCATGTGAATAAACTGTAGTACCGTATGCTGACTGCTTAGAGGTCTTGAGAGAAACAGCAGGGCCGCCCCAAGGCATCTTGCTGCCTCAGGTGAAGGATAAGACGGTGCGTCTCATTTCTTGTACAGAATCTGACTGGACTGCAAGTTGAATCCTTCACCACACTTGAAGGTAGCAGGCTAGCTTAGAGGATTTAAGGGCAATGGAGAGATTTTGCTACTCCATGGAATCTGCCACCTGAGGCAGCAGTCTCACTCTGCCTAACTGTAGGATCGGCCCATAGAATAGTGTGAAATGTTATTGCTTTACCTGTCCCCAAAACAAGGAAACAAATTAGTTTGTAAAATCCTAAAATCTTCCTCCTAATCCACTCTCACAAGCCCATTTTTGCAGCAGTTGTATCAATGGGTATAAAATTGGCCACACTACATGGGAACCCACATCCCTTCCCACAAGAAACAGTGTCTATGAAGTTCCAATTTAATTTCAAGCTGTTACTTTAACATGCAGCTTGGTCTGGGAGTGAGGAAAGGTGCCAAACTCAGGAATGGGAAATCCCAGGTTTCCCCAGGTTTCTCTGTAGAGTTTTTGTGTATACCTCCTGAATGTTGATGACTACAAGCTAGCAACCCCAAGGAAAGCTGACTCTAGAATTTTGTAGATTTAGGGCTATGATGTTTCTCACAACAGCTGCCTGCCCTGATGCAGGAATTCAGTCTATGTGCCAGGCACAGTGGGAGGGAAGCCTCATAGAAGAGGTGCCAGTTGTAGCCTTTGATCCTGTACACTGCAGAATAGACTGTGAATCCTAGGCTGTGCAATCAGTGGAAATGCCTCCCCGTGGAGTTGCTTTTGGGCTGGGTCCTGGCTGCACCTGTAAGCTGGGTGTGTGAGTGCTTTATTTGTTACACTTCCATCCTGGTTTTCATCCAAGGAGCTCAAGGTTTCATGCATGTCTCTCTGCCCATCCGTCTTCCTGACGTTTTCTCCTCACAACAAACCCATAAGGTAGGCTAGGTTGAGAGGGAGTGTTTGGCCCAAGGTCACCCTGATCCTAGTCTATGCAGAAATCTCTTCAGCAAAACAGTATCTCTGTTTTCTTTAGTGCTTGACCCGCTCTGTCAGCTTTCCACCTAACTGTCAGCCAATCTTCCGTCTAGCCCCAAAATAATTGAAAATGTGTTTGTGCAACTGCAAAATCTCGCAAGCTTGACAGGCCAACTGTTTTCTTATCGTGGCATTTTATTAGCATCCTTTCTCCTGCATGTGGAGGGTCAAGATTGTTTTTTCTACCACGGGAGACTCTGTGAATTCTGAAAATCTGCTTACTTGCTGGATTTATCTGGAGAGTTTCTTTTTTAAAAAAGCCATAAGGAAAGCAAGCTCCATGTGAAAGAAGGAGGACAGCTGGGAGTTCCACCATAAATCTTCACATTGCAGACTCCCTTGTTCTGCTTTCATAGCTGTTTCTTGAGAGAAGTATGTGGCAACTGGCTCACGCCACAGTGCAAAACCAAAAAAGTGTGTCTCTTCATCCTGCACTCTGGCACGGCCAGAGCACAAGAGCCAAAATAGGACATCCCAGATTGGGATCAGAAGCCATGGCAGCTTCTGCCAATCTAGGATGTCCTGCTAAAAATGGGACATTTGGAGGGTATGGGAATGTATATTTAGGCTTAATCCAACTACCTGAGGAAAATGCTTGATGGAAGAAGACCTCAGGGCCAAGCAGGGACTAATTAGGTTGATATTTATGTTGTGGTCCATGCAAAAGCTTCTGGTTTGGGAGGAGTTTTGGTTTAAACCACTTTAGCTTCCCTGGAGTTTTTTGCAAGAGCTCTTGTTTCTCAGAGAATCCCCCCCCCCAGCAAGATGCAGAGTTCCATCTCAGGTGCAGAGTTCCAGCTGAACATTGCTTCTCGGTAACTGTAGACATAGTACAATATTCCTTCAGCTTGTCTCTCCAGTGAGAAGATCAACAGAATTTGTCAAAGAGCTCTCCCCTTATGTATTTCAACTGTCCTCTCCATGACTTAGGCAACCTGCTGTTTCATTAACCTGAGGAGCAGAACAACTGCATAGCCTTTTTGTTTCTTTTTCCGTTGGTTAGGAATAGGATCACATCCACACCACACATTTTAAGTGCATTGTTTACGGTAAGTAAGTTTGGAACTGCAGTTTACCCAGACAGAGGGCCTTCTCGGTAGTGGCGCCCGCCCTGTGGAATGCCCTCCCACCAGATGTGAAGCAAATAAGCAGCTATCTTCTTTTTAAAAGACATCCGATGGCAGCCTTGTTTAGGGAAGTTTTTAATATTTAATGCTATATTGTTTTTAACACTTGATTGGAAGCCGGCCAGAGTGGCTGGGGAAATTCAGCCAGATGGGCGGGGTATAAATAATAAATTATTATATTATTATTATACCCCTCTCTGAGCTTCAATTCCCAACACTCTTAACAAAGGACCCAGGGTTCCCAGGGTTCTTTGAGAGAAGCCATGTGCTTTAAATGTCTGGGGTGGTTGTGACCTAGGTTACAAAGCCTGTCTTGGCTCCCACAGATTAATGTTGTGGGCCCTTCTGTCCTCGATCATTGCAAAATATGTCTTTCTTGGAAATTAGCTGGCAGCCAGAATCAGGGAGGTAGCAATTCATGGTTGTCAAAATAGTTCACTGTGAACCAGGGGCTGTTGGCATGCAAGACAGATCCTCTAGCACTGAACCACAGCCCTAGTGCTAATTTAATTGCAATATATGAATAAGTTATCTTCCCTCTCTCTCCTTCGCTCCCCTTGTTTGTAATGCACAATATTATATTTTGATTAATGGTAACCAATGTTATGAATCCGGGGTTGATTAATATGCAAAATATCAATAGTGTCAAGGAAGCCCATCTGCCAATTAAACAAACATTTGCTCGTCAATTTTGTGCTTACTATTAACGTCAGTGTTTTATGCAATGCTAAATGAAATGAATATTGGAGTTATTTGCTCTAAAAATAACCATAATATTGGAACAGTGCTCCTAAAAGAACTTTCATACAGACAGTGGATAAATGGTCCTATTTAACATCAGAGCGCTGGTTGCATAAGGTGATTTAGATTCTTGCAACATATTTTGCTCTGACCTTCTTTAACAATACTGATTATTTTTTCCTCTAAATTTAGTCCTAGAAGATCAGTCAAGTATGTAATTTCTAATTATGCCAACTGCTGGGAAAATGGAATCCTGTGTGGGGAAAGATGCAGAAACCGCTCCGGCTTTTAAAAAAATATTTTGATCATGCTGAAGGTCTCAAGAGGCAGATTTGATCTAATTTTTATTCTGGTCAGTTTAGCACCAATGAGCCCTGACTAGCAAAAGGGTGTGGAAAGAGCACGGCCTGGTGCAGAATGCCTTCAGAATGGGCTGGAACGATTACAATCTCCCCAGTGTCACTTTGTGCCCTCAAGAAAACCCTCCCAGCTATATCACATCTGTGCTCAGAGTCTGTTTTATGAGGTCACGCAGAAAGACGGCTCTAGTTGCTGCTTGAGGGCCAAGTTCCACATGATATTAAAATGCATCTTTGAATCTAATGTGCGGTGAGTTTCTTTTTTAAAAATAAAATAAAATCCAACTTGCAACAGCAGAGAGGGAGATGGGGAGGCTGGTTGTTATCAGTATCTTTTTTTTAAAATGATATTTATTGAGAATTTAAAATTACAGAGAAAAAAAAGGAAAAGGAAAAAAGATAGCCAAAAAAAGATGGTTGTCATCAGTATCAGAGCAGAGGTAGAGAGGGAATTTAACCCTCCCCTTCTGTTCCCGGTTGCAATCTTGACAGAAAAATCCCCCTTCTGCATGCAGAAGGCAGATGGAACCCTTGGCATTCGCAGGTAGGGCAAACGGAGGCCCAAGTCTGAAAGCCTGGAGAGTTGCTTTCAGCCAGCATAGACAATACGGACCCAGTTGGACCAGTGGTCTTACTTTAGTACAGGCACTTTCTTATGTTCCTATGCAGCTGGTATCTGCATTGAAAAGAAGTCCGCCACTGGTGCTTCCCATGTTACATGCATTCTGAAAACATCTGAAGAGTGTCCTGGTTAAATTTTATTTATTTTTTCATACTATAAGTTCACTACACTGGCCTTTGCCTTTGCCTTCTCCTCCTCCCATTTCTGCCCCCTCTTCCCCCCACCATAGAACCCAAGGCACTGTATTTGTGGTTCCTGGTCAATCTCCCATAAAGTAGGAGGCAAGTCCTCCTGTTCTGCTCTCTCTGCCCAGAAAAGAGGGAGCAGCTGTAGCCAAAGCTAATGCTTAGAGATTCATGAGTGTGGAATGGCTTGTTTCTTTTCAGCTATTGAATCAAGCATATGTTCCAGAGTACTGGCCTTCACGAGCCCATTCTGCTTCTACAGCTAGTTTTAATTTCTGATTAAGAAGAGCCAAAAACATCAAACACACACAAACATGCTCCCAGTGTCTCAGATTGTAATCTGGCAGTGTTTCCATAACAACTGCTAGGCGCTTCCGTTTTCAGTAGCGCATGAATGTGGCGGAGAGTTGCTTCACAAGAGCTCTAGAAAGGATGCTTACTAAATACCGTATTTTTTGCTCTATAAGACTCACTTTTTCCCTCCTAAAAAGTAAGGGGAAATGTGTGTGCGTCTTATGGAGCGAATGCAGGCTGCGCAGCTATCCCAGAAGCCAGAACAGCAAGAGGGATCGCTGCTTTCACTGTGCAGCGATCCCTCTTGCTGTTCTGGCTTCTGAGATTCAGAATATTTTTTTTCTTGTTTTCCTCCTCCAAAAACTAGGTGCGTCTTGTGGTCTGGTGCGTCTTATAGAGCGAAAAATACGGTATATAGAGATGCAGCATGAGTCATACCACAGGCTAGTATAGGCCATTGTCTAGACTAGCTGTTCTTGCTGGGCCTGATGTGAGTTGTCATCCAAAACATCTGGAGAGCACCAGTTTGGCAAATGTTGGGCTGCAACATGGCAGTGTTGGGCTGCAACATGGCAGAACCAGGCTTAAACCATCACACAGCTACAAAGCCCCAGAGTGATCCAGGGCAAGACAACCTTTCTCATTTACCTCAGGGGGTTGCTGTTGGCAGGCTAAACTCCTGCCCTGAAGCCCTTGAAGGAAGAGCAAGAGACACAAAAGTATTTTAATAAAAGTCCTCTTCAGGCACTGAAGAACACGTGAAGGACTCTGGGGGAACAAGCGAGGCTAGCTCCGCCTCTTGGGTGATATCACACTGATATATATCAGCTGAGTCTCAACAGCAGCACTTCATTGCATGACGAATTTCCTTAGGTTCAAGGCTCTTTGCACAACAAACCTTCTTCCCCTGGGGGATCCTTGGTGTGTGTGTGTGTGTGTGTGTGTGTGTGTGTGTGTGTGTGTGTGTGTGTGTGTCTCCCACTACTCCTCTGCATCCAGCCAGTCCATGACACCATTTGGGGGCTGCTCTCACTGTTGGACTTGGGGGGGGGGGCTTCTCTTATCTCCTGCTAACTTCTTCTACTGAACACTTGGCATAGTAATATGCTCATTTAACACCAGCCCTTTGTAAGAGGCAGAAAAAGTACTCATACCCATTCACTCTTGTTTATTTTATGCTATAATCATTTTTTCCATGTGTGATCGTCACCTGAGCAAGTTCCCACCTACCAGTTTGCACCTATTGAAAATACAGTGGACGCTTGGGTTGCGAACGTGATCCGTGCGGGAGGCACGTTCACAACCCGCAGCGCCATGTCTGCACATGCGCAAAGCGCAATTTAGCACTTTTGTGCATGCACGAGCACCGAAACCCGGACGTAACCCATTCCGGTACTTCCTGGTTTTGGCGCGTCTGTAACCCAAAAACCTGCAACCTGAAGCGTCTGTAACCCGAGGTATGACTGTATAGCCTGTGCCCATCGAAGTAATCAGTGACCTCTTTAGAATGTCACGAGATATCTCTTCCCAATCTGACGAGGATGCATTTATCATTAACCTTTTGACTTTGGTTATTTAACCAAAAGCAAATCCATCTTCTGATGACCCGCTGAGTTCACATTTCTCAGGTTTCTTAGGAAGCTGCCATGCAGAATAGGCCTTTTCTAAAGTTACAGTCACTCTGCTACAAAACTCACATGGAAAGAATCCGATAAGAGATGTCACCTTACCTTCCAAAGGTGTAGAAGGAAGGGGGGATGGGACAAAGAAAGATTTGTCAAGAAGAATGGGCTTACCAAGGCCCTTTATTTTTTAAAAGCAGGAACTAATGAATCTCAAGAAATATGAAACAGGTTTGCACACTGATAGGGGAGGTTTTCATTTTCCAGCTGAAAGCTTCAAAAGAAGAGCGTTCTTCTTTTGGAGAAGCAGGAAATTCAGTTTGCAGATAACAGGCTACTGATTGAAAAACTCCCAGGACTTTCTGCATGTTAGAATCTGATTCTTTAAAAAAGAGGGAAGAGAAAAATTCTGTCTTAGAGACTGAACAGCCCGACCTGATGTCAACTAATTGCAAACGTTGACTTCTGAACGTGCCTTGAGGAAGCCTGAACAGATACATATTTGAAGGTGTGTCAAACATTTATGTACAGCTTTATCACCTTCGGATTGAGAGATTATTGTTAGGAAAACAACCAGAAAAACAAAAACATTTAAAAACACATCCAATATTTCCGTGTCTTTACCTTTCATTTACTTGTTTCATCAACCGCTCACACCTCCCTTTTTTGTATTCTAGTTCAGTTAGCTATTTCGGCAAATCCTTTCCATCTTTCTCAATTTTCGTTCTATAATTTATCTTAAGACAATGTAACCTTAAATTTTCCACTTTGGTCCATTAACAATCTATTTTTACTTAATTCTTTATAACATTTCTGCTAAAGCCATATAACTTCATTCTAGCATCCTTCTAACATTAATTAATTAATTTTGTTTTTACTTTGATTTTTTGATGTATTGTAAGGTATTGTTTTATTTGGTTTAATTTTTTATTGTTTCTTTCCTCTTTTTCTGTAACTTTTAAACCTCTAATAAATATCATTTTAAAAAAAGAGAGAGAGATTATTGTTAGGATAGCCCAGGGTGTAGCGCAATGGCAAAAATGTCAGACGAGGACTAGGATGAATCAGTTTCAAATCCCCATGCAGCCACAAATATCACTGGGTGACCGTGAATCAGCCAAAGCCTCTCACTCCAACCTATTCCACAGGGTTATTGTGATCCAGGAAGAAAACATGACCCAGGAAGAAAACAGTCCTGAATAAATTTGCCTTGGGTCTTCAAGTCATCAGCATGGGCTATTATTCACTGGTTTGACAAGTCCTTGAATGCAGGTATACCTATATATCTTAAATGAGAGAGAGAGAGCATGAGTGCAGGGCCAGCCTACCCATGAGGCAAGGTGAGGTGATTACCTCAGGCGGTAGGATCCACAGGAACAGCAGACCCAGATATAGATCTTTATTCCCCCTTTGTTGCTGATATAGATCTTCACTCACCCTCTCTTCCCTGGTGGGGCAGTGGGCACCATTTTATGGTTTGCCTCAGGTGCCAAAATGTCTTGGGCCAGCCGTGTGTGTGTGTGTGTGTGTGTGTGTGTGTGTGTGTGTGTGAAGCCTAGACTCCCGGTGGGAGTCATACAAATACCATCACACAAAGAATCCCTCCTACACATATCTATAAATGATCGCAGCAGCTTTAGATATCATAGTCATGCAGGCAGAAAGGAATTTTATTACACTCTCTGGAACATCTCAGTAGTGTGGGCGTATCAGAAAATCTGCATGCATGATAATTTAACTATTCTGCTGCAAATTCTTCCTAGCATGGTTTCAACCTTCGTGCTGGCTGGGAGATGTGGGGCATCGCTGTAGACTTTTGTTTTGTTTTGTTTTTTGCCATAGAGGATCTACAGCTGTCAGTTCATCTAGACAAATGCACATATTTCCTACAATGTTAATTTGTGCAATGCTGTGACTGTTTCAAACACGGTTGCACATTTATTAAAGACAAAGAACATGCACTTGGGATGTCAGTTATTATGCTGCCCACACAGACCATCTGTCTGTCACTCAAAAGTGAGGAGATACCCATCTGCACAAGCTTCAGGATAATTTAGCTTACGGCATCTTTGCACGTGCATTTCTGACAATTTTCTGTGTTCTGTTCAGTGTTTGCCTAGTGCATGCAGATGTGGAGATGCACTTTTGAAATGTGTCCGTCTGGTGTTCTCTGGTAGTATGCTTTTTGATAGCATGTCGGTAAGATGTTGCTGTGAGAGGATATAGCTCAACTGCAAAAGCATTTTTGAGCACCAGTTGTATTCCTTCAGTTTGGTGAGGAGCTTCATGAATTGGCTGTAATTATAGTGTCAAGCCTATGAACAGGATAGCTATGAACAAAACTCTCTTAGTAGCGCTGAGTCAAAATGTTCCTTGTTCAGAGCCTGTCTGGCAATTCCATAAAGAGTCCGACCAGTGATTGTACTCCACTGGGTGAGGAATTGAAATGGCCCCCACTCTACCCACAAGCAGGGATGGGGAGAAATTCAGTTCACCTTTAAACTCAAATTTATCAAATGTGCAATTTCTGAAACAAGATGAGAAGCAAAGCACAACCGTCCTTCAACATCCATGCTTATCTGACTTTTGTGATATACTTCTCAAGCCAAATAATGTTCACATAAATGCAGAGATGAGTGCCACACCCCATAGTCAAATTGGACTGGATTTACCTGTCCAGGGGTCCTTTACCTTTTTATTAGGGGGAAATCTGTATAAAATTGAATATACTAGTGGAAATAGCATACAAATATTCATTTTATTAGGAGAGGTTGCTAGCAAAAATCGGTTGAAACTCCATACAAAAATACTGTATGTTTATTAGCAGAAATTCACAACAACCTGCTGAAGAAGTTTCATGACACCAATTGGTGCAGAAATGTGGATTAGAGATTAGAAAATGTGAGAGAACCCAAATTGATTGATCCTTCTATCCATATGCACAAGTCACAAGAGTGAGGGCAAGATTTACCCGCACTCGGATTTGTCTTGGGACATCATCTGCGCTCGCTCTGGTGACTTGTGAGTAAAATGAAAAGAAAAGATGGCAGGTATTCCTTAGTTAAGCTACTGAATGAATATAAATGATGTCTTATTCCTATTTCTTTTTTCACTCATCCTCACCAAAACCTTGGCTGAGAAGATGTGACTTGCTCAAGGCCACTTCACTCAATTCATTCTTTCATTAGAGCTCAGGAAGCAACACCCAATACTGACCTGACTTCCCTTGAAGGGATCTCTTGCTATGCTTTTTTTACATTTTCACCCATTCACAACTTATGTTGGAATTCTGCAAAGCTAGAAGAGTATATCTGCATGAGGCAGCTAATACTCTCTGCCCCACCTTTTCGTCCAGGTGAATCCATGTTAGCTAGAGATCACTAGTGAGCCATTTCCTTTATTCAGCATTGCAACCACCTGCAAAGAGGATGCTACTGAAAAGAAAATACAGTACACATTGTTGATTTGTGTACTGGTTCTTGCAAGTGTGCCTCTGCTCCAAGAACTGGAGCTTCTATAGCTGCAAATCTTAAGAAGAAATCCCTGTCCCCCATTTAGGCATTTTAATAATTGAATTCAGCCCTACAAGGCAAGCAAGTGACCACCAAACAAGCAGCAATTCCAGAGCTGCAGAAGCTTCCCTGTGAAGGCAATCACACCAACATGTGCTTGCTTACTTTGAGCTCCTGAAATTTTGTTTGGGTGGCCAAACATCCCCAAGAAGAAACAGCAATTAGCCCCAAGTGGAAGACCTTAAGAAGCTAAATTGATGACAATTGGTTAATTGTGTTGAAGGCTACTATAGGAACAAACTCCTATGTTCCTGTGGTGTCCATTGCAACTCTTCCAGCCACACAGGAGCAGATCTGACATACCTGAGAGAACTTCTACCACAGTCTAATATCCCATGTGAAGATTATACACCTGTAAAGGGCACCTTCCTGCTACTTTCCTGCCTTTACAAATGACATTTGGGTTTGGATATCTGTCATGACTGTCTACTTCTTCATGGCTGTAGGGAAGGTGTGGGGAACCTTTGGTCCTCCGGATGTTCCTGAACTACAACTCCCATCATCCCTCATCATTGGCCGTGCTGCCTGGGGCTGATGAAAGTTGTAGTTCAGCAACATCTGGAGAACCAAAGGTTCTCCACACCCACTGGAAACTATGCGGCCTCGCATGCAGCTGTTCATTCTCTTTGGTCCCCAGCATCCTTGCTGCCTCTATATTGGCCTCCTACCGATAGCATAAGCCTGATTTTTAAATGGTATTTAAAATCATTTTATGATGCCTTTCATTAAAAAACAATTCCAAGGCAGTTTACAACAACAACATAGAATATTGCAAAGACAGTAGCCAAGAATGATTAAAACTGGCACTAGAGGCTAGGAAATGCCTATGCTTTAAGAAACTGGATCTGTAATGTCATACACAAACAGTGCACCTTTCATATTCTGGAGAACGAAGACTTTTGTTCTGAACCAATATATAGGTTAACAGCTGGAAACTATTTGGACTAGCATTTGACATTGAGCCTTCTTTGCTGAAGGGAAACTTTATTCTTAAGCTAGTTCATTCACAGGGCGCAAGTATCTTGGGTGTCTAACATTTAATGGAAACCGGGGGTCATGCAAGCCTTTCTCCTGCCATACCTCTGTGTTTCTGCTTTTCTGTTATTTGCTTTATTAATTTAAAATGTTTTACCATTCTTCTTTTTCTTTTTGTCCTACATATTGGGACCCTCAAGGCACTTCACACCATGTTCCAAAACATTTCTTACGGTGAGAAGCAATCTGTCAATTTCTTATCACTATCACTTTCCAAGAAGGAAAACGACACGTTGTGAGGAGTGAGGTGAGATCCCTTCTACAGTGTTGCTTCTGTCCATCTTCTCCAATTGTTAAAAGGTAAACAATTCAAAGTAAAAACCAATGCCACTGAAATCCTCTCCAAATAACTTAAGGAGAGGTCTCTATCCAAAAGGAGTGCTTATAATTCATTTGTTCAATGTCTTTTAGATAGTGCTGAAAATCATGAGGAAATCAATACACACATCTAATGATCTTCTTGATGGCTTAGGCTTTGGCACACTATTGATTGAGTCACGCTAAACCTTAGTAAAGCGTGTGAAACTGGGAGCCATGCACCGTTAATTTACCCACTGATTATATAAAATTACGGGACATCACATATAGTATTTCAGTCTGTCACAATGGGCAGTCAGTCAGGATGTATCTTGCTGCTTCCACCCCCCTGCTAGCTGAAAACTGGAATAAATAAATGAAAAACAACTATACTTCAGGTTGTTCTTAGAGCTATATCTTACTCATGCCCTGCCTGGAGCTGGCATTTTTTTAATCTTGCAATTTTTTTGGTGGTGAAATATTGGAAAGAAAAAAGTGCTTGGAAAAATAATTGAATTGTTCATTGGCTTCTGCATCTACAAGGTTTTCATGCCAGAATGGCTTCACTTGGGGCTATAGATCACAAATGTATGAATGATGCATGCAAAGAGACAAGCACAAGGGTTGAAACCTTTTTAAATGAGCTGACGAATTATGCATTTGCCCTGCATCCTCTATAAATTGGCCACGAGTGCAAAATCGTGTAAATCCAGAAGGGGGTGGGATGTGGGATGATGCAAATTCCAGCATAGCATTTGTCAGTTAAAGTGTTAAGACTTGTTTGTATAGCCCAGTCTCTGAAAAATAGGACCTTCGAGAGGAAGGTCAATAAGAAGGTCAATAAGGTCAATAAGAAGCAAAATATTATTGAGGGTGGGTGAGTATGGGCTTGGACTTCTGCTTCCCTAAGTGGCCTACCATAAGGACTCCTCTTTGCAGGCTGAAGGGAATTGGATTTTCTTCTTCCTCTTCACGTTCCTTTTTAGATTTCTAGTCCTTGAAAGCAACCTGTGCTAAAATTAGCCATTTCTGGCAGGCCGTCTTAACGCCATAAATTTCCATTGACAAATCCGCCCCAGACCAAGGTTTTGGTTTTGGCTACAGAAAATGTATTGCTGGAATTGATTAAGTCTCTTCAGCATCCAGTGACACCTACGGAGGAGAAGAGAAAATAAAAATTCCCTTCAGCTCTCCGCAGGCCCAAACTTGCCATGATAGAAATATAGCTAAGTGAACAGTCACATCCAGCACACAGGTAGGGGGTAACATCAGAAATCTAAATAAGTAGTGGAAGAATATGGAAGGGCTACCATTGAAATTTTCAGCTCCACAGCAGTAAGGATCAGCAGCATTCACTGGTAGGGTCATCTTGGAGTTCAGAAATAAGGAGGACCAGGGCAGATTCACACGATCACTTTGCAATTACTGGGGTGAGGCCAGATTGTTTGTACAATATATGTGAGTTCTTTCCAGGCCAAATGCTTCAGTGAATGCACATTAGTGGGGTTACACCCATCTTTGATGCATCTCCTAACATCTCTGCATTTAATGTAATACAGTGGTACTTCGGGTTAAGTACTTAATTCATTCCAGAGGTCCGTTCTTAACCTGAAACTGTTCTTAACCTGAAGCACCACTTTAGCTAATGGGGCCTCCTGCTACTGCCGCGCTGCCGGAGCACGATTTCTGTTCTCATTCTGAAGCAAAGTTCTTAACCTGAAGCGCTCTGGGCTAGCGGAGTCTGTAACCTGAAGCGTATGTAACCTGAAGCGTATGTAACCTGAGGTACCACTGTATCTGTAAAGGAATTCCCAATCACATAGACAGCCTAGGCACTGTTTACTTGCCTTTCACCCTAAGGACTCGGGGCAGGTCACAACAATTTAAAATGCAACATTCAAAAACAGTTAAAAACAAATGGCAATCACAAGACTAGGCTGCATCCTTAAAATACAAGGCCAGGGTAAAGAGGTGTATCTTCAGTATACGCTGAAAACTGCAGAGTGAACTTGCCGGTTAAAGCTCTCTAGGGAAGGAGTTCCACAACTTAGGGGCTGCCCCAGAGAACGCCCTCTCCCAGGATCAGCCCCACAAGCTTCTGGGGACAGGAGAGCTACCAAGAAGACCCCTATGCTGATCTGAGGTGACTTATGGTGAGCATGGTGGGAGGGGATTGAAAAACACAGTAGCTGTACAACCTGAGTGGGTGAAAGGCTTTCTATTAATTTCCCCACCTCCAAACATTTCATCAGCCTGACTCCTGCTTACTGTGAACGATGAATTGAATGTTTACAACACTAAGACTGCATTCTATTCATTCAATATACGGGTCGTATGGTACATTTCCGTTTCCTGACTGAAAGAGCAAAACATTTTATAATCTGCTGTTTTCTATCAAGTCTTCCTTCCAGCAAGAGACACAAGGGGCACAGGCAGAATGGAAGCATGTTTTTACAGAAAGGAATAAATGTTTGCAAAAGGATGGCATTTCCAACCCCAACTCCCTAAGCTTCACTTCTTAAATGCTGCCTGTGTAAATCTCTGAATGATCTTACGATGCCACATATTAAAAGATGCAGGACCAAATCTTTGCTACCTGTCAATACTGGTGGGGAGGGGGGCAGATGTAAAGCAGTATTACCGCATTAACCTAGAGAGAAATTGCTGAATTATTCCACAAACATTTAGGGTCAGGTTTGTCCTACTTTTTTTTTTTTACTATTTTAAGGGAAGATAGCATGTGATTGGCACAGTTATAGAGCTAGGAAGAATGTATTGGGAAAAGAGGGTATTACCGATTTTAGAGTTTTTATCTTCCACTTCTGAACCTAGCAATTCAACAGACTCTCTATCTATCACACCAAGCTTGTTTTGGGGATTTCAGAAACCTAAAGCACTCTAGGAAGGTCTCAGGTGCTGGATACATATCAAATGCTTCATGTAAGAGTCTTCAGCAATCCCTCTAGGAGAGGTAGTGGACCTGCCAACCTAGCGGTTCGAAAGCACGCCAGTGCAAGTAGATAAATAGGTACCACTGCAGCAGGAAGGTAAATGGCGTTTCCAGGCACTCTGGTTTCCATCATGGTGTTCTGATAGGCCAGAAGCGGTTTAGTCATGCTGGCCACATGACCCGGGAAGCTATTTGTGGACAAACGCCGGCTCCCTCGGCCTGAAAGCGAGATGGCGCCACAACCCCATAGTCACCTTTGACTGGATTTTACCTTTTTTTTTTTAGAGGTAGCGGAACATTTCTCAGGTTGGAAGTGAAACGGGCTCACCCCAAAATAAGATAACTTCCATATACCCAAGGTTTCCCCTCATTCCCTGTTTCGTGGACCCAAAATCATTACATGGTGTCAGAAGTGCAATACAGGGGATGAGGGGGAAAGGTTCTCTTATCCTTCCACACCTGAAGTTTCTCCCCACCCCATCCCATGGCCTGAACAGCGAGAGAAAGATTCTGTCTAGCTGCACAAAGAGGAACACTCTTATAAGGGAGTGGGAATACACTGCTATGTTTTGTATTGGTTCTCATTTGCCAGCTCAGATTTTTTAACTAACATGAACAGACAACTTGCATTTCCAGTATATTTTGGAACACTGTAATTTGTCAGATGCTATACGTCCTTCCTCACACTGCTGTGAAGAGGAGGGGAGACAGCCTCCTGATTCCCATTTCCTCCTACAGATCCTCACACCATTTCCTATACTGTTTTGAAGGGTCCCCTGACCCTCTGGGGCAGACTTTTGGGTAACACAGGAAGCTGTGAAATTTGCCTTCCCTCCACCTTCATTTGTAGAGGCATCCACTACACGAAAATCTCTTCCCAAACAGAGCGGCACAGTTAGATTCAACAACAAGCCTTGTGATATTTGCTGTCAGCTGATAAAAAATTAAGAAAAACAACACGGCAATTGTGGATGCATCAAATCAGCTACCTTGAGTGATTTTTAGCAGCAAAGCACCAAGCCTACAGCAGAAGTGATGGTCAGATTGATGCAAAATGAAAAGCCCAAGAGAAGGAAAATTTATCTCAACTAAATTAATGGTTCATTAAAAACAAGCATGCCTGAAATCTTGCCTCTTCTTCCCACCCGCTCCCTCTGTTCCTGCTTGGTGTGGCCTTTATTTGAGATTATATTTAAAAGGGGAAGCAATTCCTCTTGAAAGAAAGTTTTGTAAATCATAATGTCCTTAATGCATGTTAGTGCAATTACCATTTAGCTAATGAACTCTTTAAATTTAATTAGCATAATGGGGGCCAGTTCTGACAAGAGAAATTAATCCTGCTGCGATGAAAGCTCTGTAAAACATACATAGAGCCTGTGGTCAATATAAACTTAGACTCATCACAGCAGCAAAAAAAAAGTGCTCCCCCCCCCATTCAGCTGAGGTGCATAGGCCCACAGAAGTAGGCTTCCATGTGTTATTTTCTCACCTGAGAGAGAAAGAAACAGGTGCAAAACTTTTGCAATAACTGAACTTTGTAAACCTTTTGTGGCCTGGGCAAGCCACAGGCCAGGTCTTCCTGTTATATACCTGCTGGGATTGACAAGGCATCTGACCCTCACCTGAATCTCATAGCTCTCCTGACGAGTGCTTTGGTCTGCCCACCAGATACCAGGCACTCTACTATTCAAATTGGGCCCGAGTGTTTTTGTTACAATCCCCTTCTCAATTAAAAAATCAGTTTTAATCTAGAATTTAAATTCTCAAAACTTTCTTATTTGTTAATTCGAGCAAGTAAACTACTGCTCTCACTTCATTACAAACAGTATTTCTACCTGCAACACACTTGAGCAAACCTGCTCCTCTTCCTTTCAAAGATATTTTGTTGCCATTTGCAACTGTAGCTGCCTCTGGTTAGTTATCATTTAACTCTTGGGGGAAATAATCAGCACCATACGTCATGTGCATGGAAGTTGCCGCACCAATTAACCAACTAGAAGGATTACTGTTAATAGCACCAGTTTTCCTGTAACTTGATATTGCTGGATAGTTTTGATGAACTGCAAAAGCATTTTTAGTTTGCTTTCTGTTGCCACCCTGGAACTTTTCTTTATTAGTGCTACTTTGGTTTGTATGATTCCTTGAAAATGAAGGAAAACAACTTTTCTGCTTGTATATGTTGATAATATAATTTTGGTTACTGAGGACAAACAAGATTGTACAAAAACAAGATTGGGTGCAGGCCTGGCCAGGACAAAGGTGTCCTGACTGTGACAAAGGTGACCTGTGTGCTTGCTTGCTTGCTTGCTTGCTTGATTAACAGCTGTTGGGAACTTCAAGGTCCCTGCTCTCCCTTCTTATGGTCTTTGTACTGGAACTAAAGACTCCAATAGAGAGCATTCCATGCAAAGAAGGAGGGCAAGTGGACACCCTATCAAATGACAGGGCAGGAGCTACGTGGAGCAGGGCCTTTTCGCTGGTGGTATCAATTGTATAGCTCACTCTTTCCAGACCTGCTCTTTTTTGGCCTGTATTTTGGAGCTTTATAATTTAGGAAGACTTTGGAAGAACTGGTTGACAAGTCTTATCAGTCGCTGACGTATGAGCAGATTTTATTTGCTGCTATTCTGGGCTTCTGGTGCACCAGGGTTTACACCAGTGTAACAGAGTTGGCCAGGATGCCAGAAGGGATACAATTTACAAGCTTTCTCCATTATCTGCACAGCAGGGGATGTTCAGTCAACAGTGCAAAGGCTGAGCTGAAGCATTCCCTGCTGGTTACCTGCTTTCAGCAATAGGGGCCGCTGTTTGGTAGTACCCAGTTGGTTAGCCGTCGGATTCCAGAGTTCCCTATTGGTGGCTCTTAGGTAATTCACAAAATATAGAGTCTATTAATAAAACACAGTGTTCATTCATAAAGCAGTAACATAAATCTCCATTGCTACATATTGAGTGTATATTTCAGCGGCTGAATGTACAGGTTATGCTTATGCAACTGTGAATGAAAGGTGGCTGGGCTCATTGTCTCAGGGTTTGGGGGGAGGAAGAGGTGACAAAACTGATTTCCAATAAGTGCCCCCCTTTATTTCCATAACAAGTCCTTGAGTCTGTACTCTGAATAGTGATACCAGGGACCTAGAAGGTGCAGGACTTGTCAGTCCAACCCCTGCAGTGTCTCATCAGGGCTGACCTTAAGGCAATTGGAGCAATTTGGCCAAATCATGGGCCCTGTGGGCCGCTCCTAAGGGGGGCCCTGCACCAGGGCAATCTAGATGGATTTTATATATATCTATAAGATTTTGCAGACTTTGGCTGTGAACTGGGGCCCTACAAAAAAAAAAATCAACTTGCGCCTCACTGCTTCAAATTGGGCCCTACTGGCTAGCCCTGAGTCTCATAGTTGCTGGGCCTGAGTTGTCCTGAGTTGTCCTGAGGCCCCCTAGATTTAGAGGCCCGAGTTGCCCTGCCCTTGCATGAAGTCTTGGGTTTGCAATTTTGGGAGAGGGGGGACTGTGGCACTGGGTAGAGGGCAGGCTGGTGAGGCCCCCTAGATTTAGAGGCCCAAGTTGCCCTGCCCTCGCATTAAGTCTTAGGTTTGCAATTTTTGGAGAGGGGAGACTGCCCGCTGGAGAGTGGGTGGGCTGGGGAGGCCTCCTAGATTTAGAGGCCCTCGGCTTCAGCCTACTTAGCCTATACACAAATCCAGCACTGCTGCCAAGACTGAAATTCCCCACCTCCCCATAGCTGTCTAAGTCCCCTCCTCTCCAGGGCTACCCCCAAGCAATTGGAGACTGCACCCATGTGCAACTTCCCACTGCTCTGCCTGTTTCAGCCCTCTTCTGGTTCTAGGAGACAAGGGAGAGCTTGTTGCAGCAGAAGGGGGAGACATCTGTGACTCTTCACCAGCCTAACTCACCTCTGCCTCCTTACCTCTCTTCTCCTACCCCCCTGCTTCGGCTTCTGTCTCTGCTTCTGGGCTGCTCTCTGCCACTGACTCTCCCAGGCCACTAAGCCCTGTTACCTCATCAGCTTCTGACCCCTCCTCTTCCTAGTCTTCTCCCAATAGCCACTCATCATTGTCCCACCACCATTCCCCAGGCTCTGAGCCTTCTTCTCTTGGTGGTTCCCCAGCTGATTACTCCCACCATTCCACTGCTTCCAACCAATCAATGACATCTGTCATTTGAGAGGGGAAGGAAGTCGGGTCTGGTTGGTGCTATCATTTATTATCTGACTGGGGCTTACCATGCAGATCCGTAGATGCTATACATTGGAGATGGGAAATCGTGGCCCTCCAGATATGGTTCAACTCCAAGTCCCATGAGTCCCAGTCAGGTGATTGGTGGTCAGGAAAGGTGGGAATTGGAGTTGAACGACATCTGCAGCCCTCCAGGTTTGCCATCCCTGCTGTATCAGTATGTAGCTGGATCAGGGTGAGGAAATGCAGCTGGTCTTTCTTTTGATGCAATCCTTCGGTACAAAATCAGGAGTAGCAATAAGTCATTATTCCATCTATGGAATCCAGAATAAATAAGCCCCTGCAATAAGTGGGTGGTGTATGAACCATCTCAAGCAGTTTCAATGCATGTCCCCATGATCATATGTTGAATTGTCTGATCTTTAAGAATATGTTAGAGTGCGTCACTGCATCAGGAGCTGAATGGCGTTGGCATAATGTTTTTTACAGTCATTTAGGAAACTATTATCTAGAGAGACTATAAAAGCATCTCTTTATTTTCTCTTCTAAATTGGAAGAAAGCTCTGAATGATGAAAAGCATTGGCATTATAACTTCAGGGAATTTCTTAGCAAGAAGTTCTATGTGTGCTTGGACCTAAAATAAAATACTGCAGCCAAAGATTAAGCCTTTAATTTTTGAAGGCTGTGTTTAAGTGAATGCCTATTTTTAAAGTTTGCTAATTCCCAATATAAACTATGGCAAGATTTAATGTAAGCTCTTACACAATACGATGCAAATCAATGTCCATGTTGTTATAAAAACAACATAATATTTGACATGGTTTAGGGACACACTTTACATTCCAAACATCATAACTGAGCTCCAATGCAGTGGTTTTTTTCTTTTTAATAAGAAAACCTGATTTAGACATAGGACACTTATTGCAAAGTGATGGGGGAGGTTTTTAACAGAGATGTTTCATAAACATGTGTGCCGAAAAGGGGCCATAGACTGCATGCACACCATACATTTAAAGCACCCGCACAAGAATCTTAGGAACTGTAGTTCATCAAGGGTGCTGGGAATTGTAGCTCTGGGAGGTGTAAACCAAAGTTTCCAGGATTTTCAGGGTGTTTGTATGCTTTCA
Source organism: Podarcis bocagei (assembly GCF_964188305.1). NCBI lineage: Eukaryota > Metazoa > Chordata > Lepidosauria > Squamata > Lacertidae > Podarcis > Podarcis bocagei. Next base: position 65,812,834 of record NC_138129.1, read on the forward strand.
ATGTGCTTTCAGTGTGAAGTTTGTATGTAGCCCAAGTTACAACAGAATGAGTAAGAAATATATTTACTTTTTAAAAAGCAAGCTAAACAGATATCTAGATTGCTCATTTTGTTCTGCTGATGAGCTGCTGTCTATTTTTGTTAAGAGACTGATAGTAGTGGTATTTTTTTTTAAAAAAAATGATTTTATTGTTGTGTTTACCTTGTGTCATAAATTGCCCTGAGGGCTCTATGAAGCCATATTTGGCAAGATACAAATCTAGGAAATAAACCCCACGAAAAACCAACCGCTGCACAAATTACAAAATGGTTTATTTGCAAAGCAGACATGTCCTTACTTAAAGCAATTTCAAATGCTTGCTTCTTGGAATTAACTCTTTCTTATGCAGTTTGTCATGTACAACTTTGGAGCATGGCAATGCAAAGCACCTTAAAACAGTGGTCTGTTGCAACTTGCGTGCATCAATAGATGAGGTTGGTGAATCTGCAGCCTTTGACCTGACCTGTGAAATGGATCCTTTATTTTGTTGACAATGTTAGGGGTTTGTGAGTGCCAGAATTTGTGGGTGCAAGGCACCCATAATTCATTGATTTAATAAGTGTTAGAATTTAATCTATGCTTGGAGAGTTAAACTGAGAATCAGACTCTTAATAGCTGGACTCAGCTTCCCATGTATAAAAGATCACGTGAAAGATTAGCAGAGAACATTAGCAGAGAACAAGACAGGAGGATGGGCTATTAGCAAAGCAAAGACTCTGCAACAGCCAGCAATTGGGGGAGTCCCTACCTGAGCTATGAGGTACTGAGCAGAGACAAAAGGAGAGCAGTTGTTTTTAGGATTGCAGTTGGGGATGATATGATCTAGAGAAAATGGTTTCAGTCTGCAAGCTGGAACAGAGGGCCATGGCTGATTTCTGCTGATATCTAAGCCTGTGCCCATGGGAGAATGAAGAACCTCTTGGGGTGTTAAATGCTGTGAGCCCCTCCAACCTAGGCTCAGGTCATATATATGTGCAAGTAAACCATATATCATAAAGACACCACAGTCTCTGCTGTGCCTCATTTCCAAAAGAAACACAAACCCTAGGTAAGCTCATGGGCTCTTGGAATCCCACACCGCTTGGAGATTGGGGTGGCATGAAACAATGTGCTTATTTTTAAGGAATCAAAGGTGCTGGCAGCCTCAACTAAAAGTTGGTAAGCTGATTGGCTACGCTGTGGTACAGTGAGAGTTGTTCATTTGGGATCACCAATCCGGAGTGGGGTGGGTGGGGTGTCACCAATAAAGATGGATTTTCAGGGTCCAATACAGAGGAGTAGCAATGTTTTTATTTCGGCAAGATGGTGAAAGCCAGCCCTGTGGTGGTATCGAGCGGCATCTCACAGTGGTATCAAGAAAGCCACATTCTAAATCTAAAGACGGAAGCCACACTCACACCATAAATTTGACACACATGACTTCCTCCTTGAGGACTAGTTATAGTTCCCAAGGTTTCTTCAGGGGAAATGTGCTTTTAAATGTATATGCTGTGGGTATGACTACTAATATATTTACTCTTTTATTCCTTAGACGGCAATCCATTTCTACATGCTTAGTCTCGCTAAAGTCAGGAGGGTGAAGCAAGGATAACTAGGTGTGAGATTTCATTTTCTGCTGATTAGATTGGATGTACATGTATGTTGCAGTCTCACAGAACCCCCCCTTTTTTTTAATAGAAGCAATCACAGATCTGAAATACTGAATGGCATAATCCCAAATGTTTTCTGAGCAAAATGAAAATGTAGTGACCATGACCAATGGGCCTGCAAGCAATCTATTAATGTTGGGTAAGATGGCTGGATGTTCAGAGCTGTATGTGGGTTGTTGCTGGCACACAGCAAATTGCTGCATTTTCTTTGTTGCTAATATGTAATTATGTGCTCTGTGAAGCACTGTGGGACACAGAGCTTTATGAAAGCCTAGCAGCGGAAAAAAGCTAGGTTTGCTTCCACAAATCTCCACCAGCAAATAATTCACCAGGGAATTTTAGCCCAAGTAGGCAAAAAGAATAGGCGAACTAAAGTGGGGCTTTTTAGGCCAACAAACAGATATAAAACTGAACTGTAAATTGATTTCGTTTCCTGGTACTGATTTTCATTTTCATTTTTTTAAAAAAGAGAAGCTTGATCATTTCATATTCAGTTCACATTCAAGTTTCAAGTTTGAGTGTTTTTGCTTGGCTGGAAAGTGTCCTTGAACTCTGATCTTGCCTATCGGTTGCCTTGATGAAGGGCAAGTGTATGCACAAAGGTAAGAATTATATTTATTGCTCCACCCCCTTTTGCTTCTGGCCTCGCCCACCATTGACCTGTGGCCCCCTGAAGGTTGCCAAGACAGAAATGTGGCCCTCAGGCTGCAAAAGGTCACCCCTGCTGTGAAGTTCTGCAACGTACCTTTGCAATAGGCATGTCAACCATCAGCATAGCAAAGCTCCTGTTCCTACTCACAGCACATTATTCAACACAGAGCCTTAATGATGATTCCACACAAATATACCTATTACTGTCCAGCTTTAGAAATAAACTTTAGTTAAAAATTCCTCCTTTCCACATTACCATTCCCCTCAAGTGGCATTCCACAGCTTTACTCAGTCAAAAGATAAAGAGCAGGGGATGGCCTGATTGTTTGACGGATCCTTGTAATTGAAAAAGCACCGGTAGGAAGAAGAAAAATTGAGTAATTCGGAGGGAATTAAGCAAAGGGTATAGTTTCTGCTTTCTGGCGGGAGGTGAGGGGAAATTTGCTACAGTGCATTAGTCATGCACATTGCAGCAACACACCACGTTGTTTCATAAAACTGGCCTCCAGCAGTCAGAGTGCTCCATCTGGAAATAAAACCCATTCCCAAACGTGTGGTACCAAAGTCGCTCAACCCCATATGTGATGAAAACACAGATTTCTCCATGTGGGAATAGAATCCTGCGCATCTCATGAGATGCCAAATGTTCATTTCCTCTCTCTTGAGTCTCAGAAATCCAGTTGTGGCAATGCCTGCAGTCCAATTGACACTGATAAAAATGCAAACAAAAATAGGTTTGATAGTGTGGTGTGTGTGTGTGTGTGTGTGTGTGTGTGTGTGTGTGTGTAACTGTAGCTTTTTCTTTCATAACATGATTCAGACTGTCCAGATCTAGATGCTGCTATCATCCATTTTGATCATACTAGTCTGTCCCTGTAGACTCTGCAAGCATGATGACTTTTTAGAGACTTGGATTATATAATATTATATGGTTCCCACTGCTCATGACACAGTGTTATTCCGTCACCACCCCTTTTGCTAAAAAGCAACTTTTGCTGCCTTTTACACAATGCCACAGACTATGAGAACCAGACTGGAACTGGTACTGAGGGTAGGAGCAGAGCCACTTCATGGCCGTGCTCCAAGAGGACACCATGGTTGATGGTAGGGAAAGATACTGAGAGGTCCAGGAGAAGCAGCAGGGTTACATTACCTGTGTGCCTCTTTTTCAGGCCTCAAGTCAGGTTGAAATGGGTCTAGATCAGGCCAGGGTCCAAGGAGGGGGTGTAGCTCAGACTCCTTCAAGGCAACTTCCATCACATTCTTCCACAATGAGGAATTAACACAGAGGAAGTGAGGCATTATTCAGACACATATCTCAGTGATGTGGAACTGTACCGTAGGAAACATCTCTCACCACAGTGTGTGTGTGTGTGTGTGTGTGTGTGTGTGTGTGTGTGAGAGAGAGAGAGAGAGAGAGAGAGAGAGAGAGAGAGAGAGAGAGAAACAGAAATGGGCCCTTCACAGCACATTCAATGATCTTTTTCTTTCCTTCTTTGTGAAATTGAACAGGCTGCTTTTGATCTGATCTTTATAATTACACCAGTCTAATGACCTTTATACAACCAGGGAAAGGAAAGTAGATACAATTAAGACTTAGGAAATCCATCTTTGCTTCTACACTGAGATTTCCTGGTCTACCATTACATTTCTGAGGTTATCAAGCTATTGCTGGGTTAGTGTTTATGCCAAAAAAGAGAGAAATCAATCCTGTTGTTCTACATCAGAGCTGAGGAACCTGAATCCTGGGAGCTAAAGCTCTCCCCAAGGCTTACCTTCTGCTTTATGGCTTGCTCAAAGCGTTTTTCCTTAGTGCAATGCGTCTTTTAATTGTGAAAATGCCTCTTGCATGTCTGGGCTATCTGGATCCATTTCAGTCTGGTTTCAAGCCCAGTCATGGCACTGAAACTGCCTTGGTCACCCTGCCTGATGGCATTTGTTGGGGGAGAGATGGGAGAATGTGACCCTGCTCGTTCTCCTTGACTGCTCAGTGGCTTTCTATACCATTCCATACCATCCTCATAGAACTCTAGCCCAATGGTTGCCATTCATTTGATTCTGAATTGATTTTAGAATGTATTTTAATTAATTGACTGTGATTTTATGTAAACTGTGCTATTTTTACTGTTGTTAGCCACTCTGAACCTGGCTTTGGCTGGGGAGGGTGGGATATAAATAATTATTATTATTATTATTATTATTATTATTATTATTGACCACAGTATCCTCCTGGAGTGGTTCAGGTAGGTGGTGGTTGGGGCCACTGTACTTCACAGGTTCTACTTCTACCTCCAGGGTCATTTCCAGAAAGCATTTGTATGTAGCTATGGGGAAGGACCATACCTGAGTGGCAGAGCATCTGCTTTGCATGCAGCAGGTGCCCGGTTCAATCTCCAGCCCAATCTCCTGGGTAGGGCTGGGAGACAACCATAGAAAGCCACTGCCTCTCCATGTAGACCTGAGCTAGATCATGGGCAAGTGGTCCGACTAGGTATAAGGCAGCTTCCTAGGTTCCTATTCAAGGGAGCCACATCTATTCCTTGCAGTCTGTACAGAAATGATGCTTTCTCCTTGTATTGTATGCAGTCTCCTTGTATTCAAGGAAGAAAACACATCTATCCCTTGTCAGTGTTCCCACTTCAGCCAATTACAGAGGGGCTCCCACTTTACTTTTCTGCTTTTACTTGTATTATACCTTACATGTTGCAACTCAAAAGGAAGTTAACTTCTAACTTACATTCTAACTCTCAAGGGGACTTTGGTCCATATTCTCAAGGTATTGGAATATGTTCTGATAGGTAGGTCCCCCTACCCCACACACAATGGCTGCCCTGCCATTAGCGGGGTCAATTTGCTCTTCCTCCCTTATCCAAAGGAGACTTGGATCTGTAGAGGAGCAAGGAGGTCATCAGGGGTGAGGTGACCAATCATGGGGCAGCAAACTTGAGCATTTAGGGCTGCCGGCTGCCCTGACCTCTATTTTTCTGCTCTGCAGCAAAGGTGGAAAGTCTCAGGTGGAAACTATTGGTGGGCAATTTCTCCAAGTGGCTTTCCAGTGGCAAAGGGCATCTTCCATCTTTTAGCGTCGAGAGACAAATGTTTGGCCTACTGGGTTGTCAATCCAAAAAAGGTTGCAGAGAGTTATGGAGCAGCTTTTGCCGTCTAACTGCTCTGCAGCAAGTTATGCTAACTTACTGGAGGCCCTCTTTGTTCTTTTGTGTTAGTAGACTAGAAAGAGTAGTGGCAAGAGACTGAGGCAACCTGATGCCTACTGAGGAGGACATTGATCCATCTGCAAGAGGTGTGAGATATGGAGACCTCCTTCTGTTCGCCTGTGTGGAATGCAAGATGAACTTTCATAAACAACACAGATGGTGTCTCTGTCACACACACTCTCACACACACTCCCGCACACAAAGGTGTTATTTATGGATGCTGTTCAAGGAAGCTAAACTTAATCAGTGCAAGAATAACTGTAGAACAGTATAATTCTAAAACAAAAGCAGCAAAAAGATAAATTAATAATGGATCAGATCCAGATTTAGTGTATGATTCCCTGCCCAACCCTTTTTTTCTTTGCACAAATGGAGCAGGAATGTACCTACTGAAAAGAATGAGCTGTGCTATTATACTCCTCATCCTCTAGAAGCACAGACGAGAACTGTAGTGATGGGTTAATAACAGAGTTAAACATTGTCTCCAGTTCTTGGGGGTTGAAGCTAAGGAACACAGGAATCTTCCTTACCCTGAGTAGGACCTTTGGTCCACCTAAGCTCAATATTGCCTTCACTAACTGACAGCAGCATTCCAGGGTTTCAGACAGGGCTCTCTCCCATGCCTACCCAGGGGTGTACAAAGTGGAAGGGTGTGGAGGGGGTGGGCCACCCCTGGTGCCACTCTGGGGGGCTGACAAGATGGCCCCTGCCTCCCCCAAGCTGTAGAGCGGCCGAGGGTACGCGCAGTCAGTATGGGCACCGCTCTCGCGGCATCTGTACGGGCTGCCACTCTCGCGTGCCAGCCATAGGGGCTACTGCGCATGTGCACTTCGTACAGGATGCCGCACATGTGCAGTCTGTATGGGATACCGCACATGCGCAGTCTGTATGGGATACCGCACATGCGCAGTCTGTATGGGCTGCCTCTCGCACAGTGACTGTACGGGCTGCCGCTCTCATGCGCCGTCCGTACGGGATGCTGCACGTGCGCACTCTGTGCAGGATGCCGCACATGCACAGTCTGTACGGGATGCTGCACATGCGCACTCCATATGGTCACGGTGCACATGGCAGTCTGTATGGATGCCCATATGGACGTCGTGCGTGAGCAGCAGCCCTTACGGATGCAGCGCAAGCGGCAGCCCGTACGGTGTGTGCATGTGCGCATGTGCCTACCTGGAGATGTCTGGGATTGAACCCTCTGCATACAAGGCTGATGTTCTCCTTCCTGAAAACTTGTTCTTGTGCTTAAGAAGATAAGGTCCCTACCAGAGAAGAATGGCCTTTGGACTATGCTGAAATAGCTAAAATGACTGGAAGAGTTAGAAATCAGGAGGACCAAAATTTAATAAGGAATGGGGAAAATTTATAACTTATATTAAAGACCATTGAAAACAGTTAAAATTGTTAGTAGGATTTGGAATATCACTTGTAGTTTAAGGTTGAATTCTGGACATAATGGAAGAGGTAAAAGATATGGAGTATTATAAAAGATGCAGGAGGAACTGTTTAATAACAGAATCCACAAAGGGGAGGGTAGAAGTCCAGAAGATTCCTAGGAATCTGGTTTTTATGATTTATGTTTGATATATCTCTGCAAAATTTTAATTTGAAAAACCGAATAAAGAAATTTGTAGAAAGAAAGAAAGAAAGAAAGAAAGAAAGAAAGAAAGAAAGAAAGGAAGGAAGGAAGGAAGGAAGGAAGGAAGGAAGGAAGGAAGGAAGGAAGGAAGGAAGGAAGGAAGGAAGGAAGAAATTAAAGGGGGATATTTACTGCTCTTGTCATCAGTCGCATTCTGCTGCTCTCAGTTCAGCTTGCCTGGTGCTAATCTGCCAGCTCAGATTGTCCTTGCCCTCCAGGTAGCCCCACCTTCATAAACCTCCATAAACTCCATTTTTATGCTGTGACCAGTTTGGCATCTGCTGTATCCACAAACTCCTTTATTTTCCTGCTTGCCTGCCACACTAGCTGTGTTATCTGCCCCAGATCTTTCCCATTCCTGACAGTTTCTCTTGACCTTCCCAAGACAAGAACCTGCCCACATATAATTCTTTAGCTCTGACCCAGGTAGACCACTTATATCGTCACACACTCTGTACAAGGCCACATAGTAAAATCACTTTCTCGGACTGTTTATTTTCCTTTAACCGGTACACTGCCTACTTCCTTGTTTGCTGTTATTAGAAGAGAAGAATTCTAGTTCCAAATAATTTCCTCTGATCTCTCAGAAACCTTTTGTTTCCAGGCAGCTTTAGTCTTTGGAGACTGAGTGTGGCATAGCTAAATCATCACAACATTCAGAAACATTTCCCCCCATTTCGATTTATGCAGGGCCATGTTAACAAAGCAACCTTCACTTAATCGATCCCCACAGAGGCCCCTCTTGAAGCTGCCTCCATCATCTCATCTATTTTAAATTAATCATTTTTGGTGTGCCAACAGCATGGTGGTGACAGTGCAGAACACACACACATGGAAAAAGAGGTCCTTCTTTATCAAGGAGTTTTCAGCCTGCAAAATTACGGATTACAGCATTCAACAAGAAGCATCATCACTTTACAAAAAGGCATTGCTGGTGAAGCTACCACTTTTATAGCATTTTAGAGAAGCAGCTGTGAGATTTAAGGAGTGGCGGAATGAACAAGGGACATCAAGGTGTGCTCCCTTTAAACTACAACCATTAATGGAATTCGAAGAATCCTTTAACATCGACAGGTTGGGGGTCATCTAGAGTTTTGGAGTACATTGTCAGCAATACGCTGATGACACACAGTTCTACTTCTCCTTTACATCTGCAGGAGAGGCAGTGGATGTGCTGGACTGTTGTGTTGTCTTAGTAATGGACTGGATAAGAGCCAATAAATGAAAGCTCAATCCAGATAAGACTCAGGCACTGTTAGTGGGTAGTTCCCTAGACCAGATGGATGTGAGTTTGCCTGCTGTTGATGGGGTTACACTCCCTCTTGAAGGAACGGGTACGTAGCTTGGGGGGTACTCCTGGACACATTGCTGTTGCTTAAGACTCAGGTGGCCTCAGTAGAATGGAGTGCCTTCCATCAGCTTCAGCTGGTGGCCCAGCTGCGCCCCTATCTGGACAGAGATCACCTAGCTTCTGTTGTCTATGTTCTGGTAACCTCTAGACTGGATTACTACAATGCGTGGGGCTGCCTCTGAAGGTAGTTCAGAAACTTCAGCTGGTGCAGAATTCAATGGCCAGGCTGCTCACTGGTTCATTGCTACAAGAAAAAGGGGGGAAAGAGGCTGATCAGCTAATTTGAAAAATTGATAGGAAGGTCATGAACTCCAGTTCCGCAGACAATTGTGAAGAGCTCTAAACACTAAAATCTGGTATAAGCTTCAGAAACACAACAAGAACTTAGGATATGGTTGAGAAATAGTGTTACTCAACAATATGAAATTGCCACAAGTGACAAATTAAGGTTAATCAGGTCTGCCCCAAGACATTTGGGCACCTGAGAAAAACTACAAAATGGCATTCAGCCACCACCAAGGAGTAAGGGGTGAGTTAAGATCTACATCAGCAGCAAGGAAGGAATAAAGATATACATCAAGAACAAGGGTGGGAGGAGAATACTGGTGCCTTAATTATTTTAAGCATATAGTGAGCTGTCAGGTGACCAGCTCTTTGGATATATCAAACTTTTCTTTAAACTGACATAGGAACATACAATGGAACTAGATTAGTATGATTTCAAGCACATAGTTTAAAAGATGCAGAATAGTCCTAATCATAGTTTTATCCACTTTTTTTTTTACAATTTCATGAGATATTTGAAGTAGGTTTTGCTATCTCAGAAAACTAATTAGAGATGATTCATGCATAAAAACAGAGTACATTTTCCCTTTTTTAAAAAAAAGAATAGATAACTGCATTTTAATATTCTGCTTTGCAGTTACTCAACAGAAATGAATGAAAAACAGAATACTGTCCAAAAGATTGCCAAATCATGCCACTAAGAATCCTTTCTTTTCCTTCATAGTTTGAAGTTCTGTTTTGTCACAAATCAGTTTTGATGGCATGTTTCTCAAAAACACAATCCTATTAAATCCACATGCATAATTTTTAAATTTTTTTAAAAGAGAATAAGGAATCTTAAAAGCAACAAAGAAGGCGCAAATGCAAAGTGCAAGAACAAATGACGGATCACATTATTACAATCTTAATGGAAATGCACATATTGTTAAAGTACTTCTGACCATAAAAAGTCTAAAGTCCCATTTTAACACGATTGAAAATGCCTTTGCAGGCAGGAAGTAGTAGTGACATTGCTACCCGAAAGCTGGCTCTGCATTTCTGCCCCATTGGACATGGCACTCCTATGCTCTCCTCTCCATAACAAAATCCCTGCAGTTCCATTGCCCCATGGTCCTTGCCTAGCAACTGGGCCAGTGTGGAGCAAGTACTATGAGCAGCAGGGCAATCCTCCTCACTATCTACATTTTGAGCAAAGCTGATGCTGGAACTGTGACATCCACTTGATGCTGGAAGTGAGGAGGAAGAAAGAAGTGATGCTTCCGCTCTGCTTCCATTTCACCCTAATTTAGGCTAGGCATAGCTTCACACAGTGCTGGGCGTGCCAAGAAGCAAAGTCTTGTGCTGGCAGCCGATATGGCAACCAGAAGCCACTGTTTTCATTTGAAACGTCTGCCCAAAGTGAGAGCAGCAGTGCTCAACCTTGGCCCACCTTCTCATTCTTACTGACCCAGAGTCTGATGAACTGAGGTTGCTGCCAGTGTTGCAACTGCTATTCCAAATAAACTTGGTGTTGTTTCAGGAGGGAGGGGTAGGGCCCCAGGGGTCAGCAAACTTTTTCAGCAGGGGGCCGGTCCACAGTCCCTCAGACCTTGTGGGGGGGCAAGACTATATTTTGAAGGGGGGAAAATAAATGAATTCCTATGCCCCACAAATAACCCAGAGATGCATTTTAAATAAAAGGACACATTCTACTCATGTAAAACCACACTGATTCCCAGACTGTCCGTGGGCCAGATTTAGAAGGTGATTGGGCCGGATCTGACCCCCAGGCCTTAGTTTGCTTACCCATGGGGTAGGCTGTGGGGTCCTGAAGTCCAGCCCTAACTGTGCCACTAATTCTTTTCATAGAATCATAGAGTTGGAAGAGACCACCAGGGCCATCGAGTCCAACCCCCTGCCAAGCAGGAAACACCATCAGAGCACTCCTGACATATGGTTGTCAAGCCTCTGCTTAAAGATCTCCAAAGAAGGAGACTCCACCACACTCCTTGGCAGCAAATTCCACTGTCGAACAGCTCTTACTGTCAGGAAGTTCTTCCTAATGTTTAGGTGGAATCTTCTTTCTTGTAGTTTGGATCCATTGCTCCGTGTCCGCTTCTCTGGAGCAGCAGAAAACAACCTTTCTCCCTCCTCTATGTGACATCCTTTTATATATTTGAACATGGCTATCATATCACCCCTTAACCTCCTCTTCTCCAGGCTAAACATGCCCAGCTCCCTTAGCCGTTCCTCATACGGCATCGTTTCCAGGCCTTTGACCATTTTGGTTGCCCTCCTCTGGACACGTTCCAGTTTGTCAGTGTCCTTCTTGAACTGTGGTGCCCAGAACTGGACACAGTACTCCAGGTGAGGTCTGACCAGAGCAGAATACAGTGGCACTATTACTTCCCTTGATCTAGATGCTATACTCCTATTGATGCAGCCCAGAATTGCATTGGCTTTTTTAGCTGCCGCGTCACACTGTTGGCTCATGTCAAGTTTGTGGTCAACCAAGACTCCTAGATCCTTTTCACATGTACTGCTCTCAAGCCAGGTGTCCCCCATCTTGTATTTGTGCCTCTCATTTTTTTTGCCCAAGTGCAATACTTTACATTTCTCCCTGTTAAAATTCATCTTGTTTGTTTTGGCCCAGTTCTCTAATCTGTCAAGGTCATTTTGAAGTGTGATCCTGTCCTCTGGGGTGTTAGCCACCCCTCCCAGTTTGGTGTCATCTGCAAATTTGATCAGGATGCCCTTGAGTCCATCATCCAAGTCATTGATAAAGATGTTGAATAAGACCGGTCCCAAGACAGAACCCTGTGGCACCCCACTAGTCACTCTTCTCCAGGATGAAGAAGAACCATTGATGAGCACCCTTTGGGTTCAGTTGTCATCCTGTATATAATTTATTTGAATCATTCACATGCATTTGCCTGTAGATCCTATTGATCTCATTGGGACTTATTTTTAAGTAGACATGCAAAGGCTTCCTCTGTCAGTCAGGTTTCACCTTGTCTTACTTATCAGTGGACCAATGTTATATTTCACAAGCTCTTTAACAACATAGATAATTTGACTCCTAAATATTTCTCCCCCCCCCCCATCTGCCTTGCCTTGCACACATTACAGCTCTGATTTGGTCTGATTAGCTGAATATCTTCCTGACATGCTGCCAAACTTCTTCAACGTACCCATTGATAGCACAGGGTGTGCAAGTGAATATAAACTGTGTAATGTGTAATGAGTTAGAGAGGCAAATATAAAAAGGGGCAGAGTGAAGGAATTATTTTCAGTGGGAGTTAGGCATGTTTCACATTTTCTGGGATGTACTCAGTTAACCTGACCCAACAATTCTGTTTTATGTGCTGTAGGCCTATTGTGTGCCTGGAACAGCTGTTCTGTGCTTTCAACCCTCTACAATCTACTGCACAGAAAAAGGAGGAAGAGAGCCACTGCTCTCGCATCTGAATGTGGAAAGCTGCACAGAATCCTGCTGTGAATGGATAATGAAGGAATCTCATGCATACTGGCAGGCTGAATCAATGTGCAATGCATGCGGAAGAGGGCACAATGGTAATGTTAGGTGGATGGAGATGAAGTGCATCTCTGCATCTCAGTACAGAAGCAAAGGCACTTCCGCATCCTGGTAGCTCCTTAATTAATTGCAACGCAGATGCAAACGGGCACCTAGATCAAACTGTCTGCATGTGGTGTTCATGCATCCCAATTCAGCGAGGAACAATTGTGCCCATCGCTGTGGAATGCATCACAGTGTTCATTAGCAGGCCTGGCACTACTAGGCGTGAGGCAGCTGCTTCAGATGGGGGAGGCGTAGGGTTGCCATATTTCAAGAAGTGAAAATTCGGACACAAAGAAATTGTTGACCTATTTTTGTAGAACATTCCCAAAGTTGTTGAGCAGCTAAAAAAAAAATCCCAAAGTTGCTGAGCTTTATGGGGGGGATGGAACCAAGTCTTTGATATTTTGGGGGGAAATTCCAAATTTTTGAGCTGTGTGTGTGTGTGTAAAACGCAAAAAAAACCCACCCCATGATTTTTATACAGTGGTACCTTGGGTTACAAACGCTTCAGGTTACATACGCTTCAGGTTACAGACTCTGCTAACCCAGAAATAGTACCTCAGGTTAAGAACTTTGCTTCAGGATGAGAACAGAAATCGTGCTCTGGCGGCGCAGTGGCAGTGGGAGGCCCCATTAGCTAAAGTGGTGCCTCAGGTTAAGAACAGTTTCAGGTTAAGAACAGACCTCCGGAACGAATTAAGTTCTTAACCCGAGGTACCACTGTATTATTATTATGTTGACGCAGATCTAGGACAAATCACTGCTTTTCAGAAATTCCCCCCGGACATCACTTCCGCCATTGAAATCCTGGTAATGTCCAGGAAAACCCAGACATATGGCAACACTAGGGAAGCGCCCAGAGCTATGAGGCCTACACTAGCCTGAGGCCTTCAAATGCAGATGAAGCCACTGTACTTTCACCAGTATTGAAGTGAGGTTCAACTACCAGTTCAGTTGGCTTCTCTCTCTCTCTCTCTCTCTCTCTCTCTCTCTCTCTCTCTCTCTCTCTCTGTGTGTGTGTGTGTGCGTGCGAGAGGGTTCCACCTTGTTCTTTCCCTCAGGCAGCAAAATGTCTTGAGCTGGCCCTATTCATCAGGTTCGCCTTGAACTCTATAGATGCCCCGGCATGTAAGAGTATGTACATCCTGTAGCCACACTTGGCAAAACTAGAACCGGATCGGCTTATCATGCACAGCACCTTTTATGCACATGAACCTCTGTTGATCAATCCTGCAATAGCTCTAATGTACATTCGGTGTGACATTGGCTACATTGTACTTCCATCCTGAATTAGCAACGGTCACAAACAATGCATTTATTCAATTAAGCCATTATATGCCAGTCATCGCTCATGATGAAGACCCAAGTACAAAAGCATAGGAGAGATAATGAAAAGGAGCGGGGAAGATCACAAGGGTCATAGCAGTAGAAAACGGGGGATAAAAAATTTAAAAGCCTTTATGATTTCTGGTCCAGAAGCTCAGTTCTTCAGTTTTTCTCACAAGAACCTGAGTTTTTAACCTTATATGCTTTTTGAGTTCCTCTTCCTGTGTTTCTGTGGAAACTGCGTTTCCATGGTTTCACTTAATAGTCAAAGGCATTATTTGTAATGTAACTATAGATATTCAGGTATAATATGTGTGTGTGTTTATGTGGGCATGCTGCTTTGATTTCATTGTTAGGTTGTTTTGCTTTTAGATGAGATTTTGCATACCACGTAGATATATGAGTTTGCAGCATAGAAATGAATAAAATAATATAGATATATGTGCCTTGTTGTTTAATTTCCCCTTAATTTACTAATGTGTGGGAGAGAGGGCATTCTACAGCAACATCCATAGAATATGCTCCTTCATCATGCCTATTTTCGCCAGTGTTTCATGATAAAGAAATATTTGCTGTCCTTGCTAATTGTTTTTAATTTGGTAACGTTGAAAAACCCCAGAACCGGCAATTACATTTTAAATGCTCTTGATGGTGTTACATTTGTTAAGCACATTTCTCAGAATGTGCAGTGTACTCACATGGAGCTCCGTTCATATGCACTCGTTACCTCAGCCTTGAAACATCATTAGTGCAAGCCGTGACAGGGCTTGTTCTGCTTCATTCCCATTGCTGGCATCCTATTTAAGCTTATTTCCAAGGATGGTTACATTCTACCTCAATTGTCCGTGTGACTCTGAATGCATCCTGGGAATCACAAGTGGGGAGAGGGTTGTTGCACTCGGACCCTGCTTTTAGGCATCCCATAAGTATTCGGTTGGCAACTGTGAGAACAGAATGCTGGGCAAGATGGGCTCTTGGCACGATCCAGCAGGCACTTCTTGTGTCCCTATGTCCTATTTGTTTGTCACTCATTCTAGATCCTGGACTAGGGGACACATCTGCCCTTGAGAATGCAGGATGGGAAGTAAGATCTATCGAGACAGATAGAAAATCGTTCATTGGAGTGCATTTTCCATACGAATCTCAGCATGAGAATATATACAGAGATATCAGAAAATGTGCACAGCCACGAGCAGATTGTAATATTCTCCAAGGGATTCCACCATTACCATTGTAATGCTGGCAGTGTAAGCCCTTACAACTACTACCATTGCAATGGGAACACCATGGGATAAATCCAGCCTCATCTAACCAACATGCTTAACTCTAATTAATCCATGATGGAGTTAAGACCATAGAGTAAGCTGTCTTGTCAGGTTTAGCTAGGTCACATCCCCTCACCTTGGGAGGAAGAGCTAGCTACCAAACTATTTGTTCTCCCACTTTCCACCATTCTTTTCTTCCACCATGTGAGCTGACCAGGAAGGATGTCTAAGCTGAGTGCTCCAAGCTTAGACTGCATGGCTTCAGAAAGTCAAACAATTCCAAGCAAAAGCAGCACAAAACAGAAGAGGTGGAGCCACACACCCCCCCGCAAAAAAACCTAACTGTCAAAGGCCAAGGTAAAGAGGTGTGTTTTCAGCATACAATGGGAGCTGTCTAATGAAGACGCTAGATGCATCTCTGTGAAGAGGGAGTTCCACAGAAAATCATCACCCTGGCCACCATTCCCCGCAATCCTGAGAGCCCCCTCCTTTGCCTAGGATTGTGCTGTGGAGGTTCTTCTTCAGCAGAAAACAACACAAATGAATTGTCCCTAATGTCAGCCCTGTCACAACTGATAAAATTAATGTGCCATTTTTTCTTCATAATCCCCTTTTTAATCTCAATTTTGCAATGACGAATCACTTTTATCAAGTCCCATATTAACATGCTATTCCATAGGGAATTTTGACCTAGATGTGAAAAAGCGAGGTAATTTCTTTCTGGAGTTTCCCTCAGCATTCAAAATCAGATGTGTGTGAATAAGACCAATAGCACAAGCATACTCTGTGCTTCAAAGCTGGTGATAAAAACGTAGCACCAACTATGCGTAGCAGCTCTGGTGACCATAGAAGTCATCTGGATTCTGTCCTCAAGTACTTACAGCCTAAGCGAAAGGGATATAACAAAGGCAGAGGGAGAGAATGGGACTCAATAAAAGTAAGGAGGGACTGTGGGAGAAACACAAAGAAGATGTTCCTCAGTAGCCTTGGAAAATATGTAAGGGTGGATCTATCAAGAAAAGGGGAATAATATTGCAGGCAGGCATGATCACACCACTTTGACGCACACAACATATGCCAGATTTTCTCTTTATACTCACATAATGTTCAAATCATTATCTGGCATATCTGATTCTGTGAAAAATCACTGAAACCATAAGATGAAAATCTTTGCAATGCTGTGACCTTTTAGGCAAACAAACTACACAAGCTCCCATCTGTTTGAGGACCAAGGGCTGTGGGCTGTGGATGGACTTATGTCATCCCAGAAATGTGTTCGCCCTCTCAGAATTTTTCCAAGGAAAAGAACTGGGGGGGGGGGGAGGGGAATAAAGAAACCTGGAGGTCTTTCAAAGGGATTGCACTGTAACCAGAGACGCTTTGATTTCAGAACAACAAACTGACATGCCATATTGAAATTTGGACAAGCACCAGTTTGGCAAGCACGTTTCCACTGGCTTCCATTGGACTGTGACCTTTTACTAAAAGGGAACCTGCTAGGCTTTGAAGAGTTCAGTGCACCAGAATGAAAATTAGCAAAGCAGCACTAACAGGATAACCACACTGAGGGGTCTCTGAATGCAGGAGGTTATGTAATACTGATGGAGTGAGCCTGCAGAGGAGCAGACTAGTGAGCCAAATAGGAATTTCATGTGTGTGATTTCCCTGACAATATAAGGTTCCCTCCTTCCTTGTTCTAGTAAGAAATATGCTGGATCATTTTCTACTCCAAGTCATTTGCTCAAAGGTAAAATCAAGGAAACACCCAAATAATAAATGTACTAAT
Organism: Podarcis bocagei; assembly: GCF_964188305.1. Classification (NCBI taxonomy): domain Eukaryota; kingdom Metazoa; phylum Chordata; class Lepidosauria; order Squamata; family Lacertidae; genus Podarcis; species Podarcis bocagei. Next base: position 65,829,602 of record NC_138129.1, read on the forward strand.
GAACAACTTCAATTTCCCTCACCTAGACTGGGTTAAATGTGTGTTCCAGTCACAACAGAGAGCCAAAATGTCCAGATATCCTAATTGACAGTGCCCAGAACAGTTCATGATAATAATAATAATAATAATAATAATAATAATAAGAAGAAGAAGAAGAAGAAGAAGAAGAAGGTCAAAGGCTTCTTGAAAGCTTCATCCAGAGTTTATACGACAAGCCTAAATCCTAAATCTTGTAGAGCAGCAAATGCATGGGCCAGAGTTTTGGCCTTCTATAATTTAGGCTGCCATTCTAAACACATTTATTAGAGACCAAGTTTGAAGTCAGAGACACTTTTCTGAGTATATGAGCTTATGGTTTTTAGTGTAAAAGGTAAACAGCAGTAATTCTGAAGTCTGACATTCTCCACCTTCACTTTCAGGGGTGAGAGTTTATCTGACAAAGTAATAATTCATAAAGCAAGCCAGCAGTGCCTTGGCTATCCAGGAGGTGACAGCAGGGCTTCCATTAATTGCCCAGGAAGTCTAATACTTGAAACAAGGAGGTCTTGAGCAGATGGAAAGAACAAAAGGAGGAAAATCTACACACAAATTTTAATTGATTATACGGCTGTGGTGTGAGAAGGTAAGAATAATTAGTATGGTGTCACACCATAGTGGCACCATAATAACTTCTTATGGGCTTGATTTTATTGCAGATATTCATATTGTACATCTTGAAGTGACTAGATGCATAAAAACTGACTCCTTTTGGAATAAAACATTGTCCAGACCCATTAGATTGTTCCAAATTTTACTTGGAGAACTTTTTTCAAAACAGAACAAAAACATCAAAGATACATCCAAATAATTCCATAAGGCATATGCTTGTCCAAGCATAGGCTCAGCATCATCTTAAAAATAACTTTAAACAGGATTAAGATCAAAAATCTCTCTCTGTCCCCCAATCTAGCCTCCATTGCAGCCTGAGGCTGTGTGCTCCTGAAGATGCTTCATTGCATCCTTACTTCTACAGAGTCTGGGAACAAAGACTCCAGCCACCACCCTTCCAAGATGGCAAATTTGCAATTCAATAGCCTGCCATGTGATCTAAAGTTAAACACCTCACCAGAGCTACCAGAGAAAAATAACAGCTAATTATCAACCCACCAAGGAGCTCAGAGAGCTCTTCTTGCTTTTCTTTAGTGTCAATGGAAACTTCCAGTTGAATCATTTCAGCAATACATATAGACATACTCCATTTCAGTGTCAATTAAACAATTATACTTAACAGGTTGTGTTGCCTTGTATGCTGTGCTAGGCATATGGAGCCTTGTGGTGCATTTTGGGGCTTTGACACAGATTACATAACTTGAAAGATGTATCTCTATCCCAAATAATTGAAGAAGAGAAGGAAGCAGATTTGCAAAGTTGGGTTATGCTGAAGTTGATTATGAGTGGCATTTAACTAAGTTTTACTCACAGTAGACTAACTAAAATTAATGGACCTAACTAGTGACATTCATTAATTTCGATGGGCTTAATCTGAGTGAAGTTTGTGCTTTGTAGGGCTGCTTCCACTCATGTCTACGGAACCAAGATCTCAAAGGCTAAATCCTAGCCTGGAAGTTTTCAAGCCTCTTACAACATATTATCATTAGCACCTTCCCTTCCTCTTGCCTCTCTCTCCCTCGCTCTCACACACACCATGTCAGCTCATTGACATCAATGGATAGACTGTCAACCATAGCTACAGGGCAGAAGGCAGGATTAACTCTTTCTCAGGATCTTCTGTTCTCTTAAGATAAATAATGTTTGTGTACAGCCCAGTAAACATATAACTAGTTATTTTCACAGCAGAAAGAAATGCTTTGACTTCTGATAAAGGTAAAGTAAAGGGACCCCTGACTGTTAGGTCCAGTCGTGAACGACTCTGGGGTTGTGGCGCTCATCTCGCTTTATTGGCCAAGGGAGCCAGCGTACAGCTTCTGAGTCATGTGGCCAGCATGACTAAGCCGCTTCTGGTGAACCAGAGCAGCGCACGGAAACACCATTTACCTTCCCACCAGAGCGGTACCTATTTATCTACTTTCACTTTGATGTGCTTTTGAACAGCTAGGTTGGCAGGAGCAGGGACCGAGCAACGGGAGCTCACCCCATCACGGGGATTCGAACCACCAACCTTCTGATCGGCAAGACGTAGGCTCTGTGGTTTAGACCACAGCACCACCCGTGTTGACTTCTGCTACTCTTGCCTTTTTGAGATCAGTTGTTTCCCAACTGTTTACTTTCCCCCTTTTTAGTATCAGATTAAAGATCAGTATACCCCATCAATATTGGAAGTCCCTATAGTATTGATTGGACATGCTCATTCCTATGAGAAGCTACAGTAAGACAATATGGCAAAGTTGCAGTAACATAGCATCTGCAAGAATGCTGCATACAACCATGTATTGTTGCATTCATTGTTTCCTCCCCAATTCAGCTCTGTATAAGTGAACTATTTAATTTCCATGTTTTGCTTTTGCATCCTTTCTTATTGCTTCTGTACCTGACTAACTGCTCCCACAAGTGTAGTCACCATTGTCTTATTCCTTTGTTTTGAAGGCAACTTGAGGATAAAAATGTTGCCTTGATTTGGTTCCAAGTGGTTTGGCATGCACGAGTATAATATCCTCAAGGATGGTCTGATGCTCTGGGAAACAACAATCCTCCCCTGAATAATTCCAGCAAAAAGCTGGAGAAGATAGACTCACACAAGGCAAGAGTTTAAATCAACAGTGGTATATGCATCTAAAGCACAATCCTATATGTGACTGCATGGAAGTAAATCCCAGTGATTTCAGTGGGACTTACTTCCAGGTACATAGTTATAGGATTGCAGTCTAAAAGGGCATGTCTCCCATGCAACAACTAGGGTTCTGGAACATCTCCCGATGTTCAAATCCTTACCTTGATTTCTTGTTACTTCGGTAACAATCACAGACCTTCCATTCCTCAGGCAGTCTTTATTTCCATCTCTAGATGGTACCATTCTGGGGTTATCCATAAAAGGCTTAGGTAATCCCAGGTAAGTGTGCGCATCAGCCTATGCTGTCTGGGGCTGAAGGGCTGTAGTTTGAAACAACTGGAAGACAGAAGCTGATGATTAGGATTGCTGCCTTAGAGAGGTCATTTAACAAGGCCAGGGGTGAAAACAGATGGGCATTTTAAGTATACTGAAAAGTGCTTTGAACCACATCTACCTCACCCTGAAGCAATATTTCTTGGAATATGTATTCACTCCATTTTAACCACACTTAGAACATCTATCTGTCTTTACCCTGCATTAATCTTGATTCCACACAGTGTAAGTAAAATTCCCAGGAATAACTCAACCTCACAATCTGCCTCCACATTATTCTAAGATTATATATCTGTCATTTGCTTCACAAGCTCTTAAGGCTTGCTGTGTGTTTGTTAATCTCTTATCAGCCTCCAGGTGGGAGCCTCAGAAGGATACTGTCTCCACATAAATTTGGCAGGGCTCTCTTTTATTCCTCCATCCTGAAATAACTGGCACATTTACTGTATTTAATGTTTCATAGATCATGATGATGATGATTGCTGCCTATTTCCCACCACTCATTACCCTCATTATCAGGAGGAATGCTGTACATATATTTAGTTCAGCCTGGCTTTTGACAAATTGTGAATAAATTTGAGAAATGTGGGTTAGGTGGATACTGAAGGATTAGCAATTAATGGAACAGTCACGCCAGAAAATGTGTCCAATTCTACAAGGATGTGTCTTGAATCCAGTCCTCTTCAAAGTGTCCTCTTCCTTTCCCCTGGTGAACATGTGACCTTCTTGATGTCACTGAACTACAACTCCCAGCAGCTCCAGCAAGCATGGCTAATGATTCTCATTCCTGCCCCACAATATTATGTATGTTCAGTGAAGCTGAGTGTAGTCTATAGAGGAGGTTGACCTCTCTGTGGATGACAGCTATCCCAGCCTTGCTTTTTGGATGCAAACATAAACCAATGGTCCTGAATGAGGGACAGTTACCCAATCACTATTGCTTCTTATTCCTGGCCGTTAGGTCCAGTTACGGATGACTCTGGGGTTGCGTGCTCACCTCGCTCTATAGGCCGAGGGAGCCAGTGTTTGTCCACAGTCAGCTTCCAGGTCATGTGGCCAGCACGACTAAGCCACTTCTGGCGAGCCAGAGCAGCGCACGGAAACGCCATTTACCTTCCTGCTGGAGCGGTACCTATTTATCTACTTGCACTTTTGACATGCTTTCGAACTGCTAGGTGGGCAGGAGCTGGGACTGAGCAACGGGAGCTTACCTTGTCGCGGGGATTCGAACCGCTGACCTTCTGATTGGCAAGCCCTAGGCTCTGTGGTTTAGACCACAGCGTCACCTTATATTTAATGTGAAATGCCTTGTGTGCTCTAAATGCTAGTGGACATATTCAGTCACCTCACCCTCCATGAGGCTCCTGATACCCCAACCATTCTATGGTGCATTTGAGGAAGGGTTGTGGTGTGAGCACCCAACAAGTGCAAGTAAGGAACCAACTATCTCAATCCCTAAGTGTGACCATTACTATCCCATTATACATATAAGCATACTGTTTCAGCTGCAGACAGATCGTCATTTGTAAAGCTCCAATTGTGAGGAAATGATCAGCTGAAATTCACTCAATGATTAGCAGGTTGTTTTCATGAATGGACAATTAACCTGGACTAGGGTCTGAGAAAGGTGGTTGGCAGGGTGACTGTGAAACTAGCAATTCTGTGCTTGAAATGAGATAGAGCAGGTGTGGGAGTAGAGAGAGGGGGAATGGCATTTCTAGTATGCACTGTCTGAAACTAGAGATAAACAGGAAAAAAAGAGAATTGCATCTCAAAGATGCTGGGAAGGATTTTGGCTAATAATTTCACAATAAGCATTCCCCCTTTCCAGCATCTTTGAGATACATTCGTTTCTTCTTTGCATTACAGGATGCTTTGTGGGTTTCCTCTTTGAATTGGGGGTGCAGTTTGAGGGTGCAACGATTGCACACATTGCTTGCCAGAAATCTTGCAGGAGTTTATTTGCCTCTTCTGAACCATATTTGTACATCTGTCAATGAAGCACAAAGCGTCTGGTTCTCTCTGTCATAGAAAGGAAAGTAAACCCTATGGTGCTGCCCCTGGAACTTCTCTTGCCGCTTGGAAGTGGGAAGCGCATAGCGCTGGTGTCAGGAACGAGATACGGTTTCCTTGGAGAGAAACTGTCAGCTGGTGCAAGTTGAGGCACGGTGGGAGAATCAACATTTCTAGCTGAAATGAAAGGAGAGTCTTGAGGCTGCCTTCATTTCAGGATTTGAGAGCCATGTTTGATCAGCGGCTACCAGGGATGAAGGCTGATCCAGAAGCTGAGTATCCAGTCAGGGCTGACTCGGGAGATTTGTGAGATGGATGAGAAGCTGACAGGCTGGAATTGTGGAATATTCAAGACTGGCCGTAGACATTATGCTGTCCGAGGCAAAGATGCCTATTCCACATACAGAAGCTAGCTGCAGTTGTACCTTATTTCGATTTTAGCAGTGGTGTTAGGTCCAGCACGGCACCTGAGGGGCAGAGGAGTTCTTTAATTTCATTACTTGCCCTTCACCAGCAAGTTCCTAGGGTGGTTATAACAAACAGTTAAAACAGATTACATTAAGAAGAATAGGGTGGGTCCTGAAAACACACATTTCAGGTGTCTAAGATCAGGGTAAAGAGGTGTGTCTTTATGCAGGGTACAGCACAACCTATGTGGTGCGCACACGGCTCTCTCCTCCAGAAGACAACAGCTGTGGACTTCCCCCACTCCCCCAGCACCTGCTGCATCACGTGGTTGATTCACTTTGCCTAATGGCAAATACCCTGAGAGTATTACATGCAGTAGTTGAAGACCTGACTTTTGTCCATCCAGGAAGCCTCCAGCACTGATGAGAGGTGAAAGCTGGAGGAAAAGACCCAGGAATGGTGGAAGATGATGGGAGATCCATCTGCGACTGTTGAATCAAGAGAAAGTACAACCTGCACATGGAGACTGAGACGTGGACAGAAGTTCACGAAGTCTCAGGCAGCAATGTCAGACGATGTTGGCCCAGGTGACATAGAGCACAAATTAATGCCAATGCCTTTAAAAGCCTTGCTGCACCTTTCAGACACCAGTTCCTGCCCCCTCTCCCTATGCTGCCTCCTGAAGCAGGTCACCTACATGGCTAGACTGTCTTGGATGGAACAAGTAAACATCTTATGGACTTCGTTCTCTTAATACACATGTACTCTATGAAGGCCTTACTGCAGGCATGGGGAAACCATGGTCCTCCAGAAGTTGCTGAACTACCATCAGTGCCAGCCAATATGGTCAATGGTCAGGGATGATAAGGCGTTGTTATTCAATAGCAACAGAATAGCTACAGGAGGCCCCCGCTCTTTCCCTAGAGGCAGCCTCTTACACAAGAAGTCTTTGAGTTGTGAAAGCAAAGCCCATCGGCTTCAGAACTGGGACTGCTTTGCATACAGAAGGTCCCAGGTCCAATCTCTGGCATCTCCAGGTAATACTGGGAATGTTCCCTCCCTGAAACCCTGGAGAGCTGTGGTCAGATGGTGTAGACCAGTGTTTCCCAAACTTGGGTCTCCAGCTGTTTTCAGACTACAATTCCCATCTTCCCTGACACTGGTCTTGCTAGCTAGGGATGATGGGAGTTGTAGTTCAAAAACACCTGGAGACCCTACCTTGGGAAACACTGGTGTAGACAGTAGGCCAAGCCAACTAAGGCAGCTTCTTATGTTCCTGGTTTGAGATAATGCACCGTATAAGCCAGGCCTGATATAAGCAGTTGGCATAATGGATAGGAGGCAAATTGATGGCTGCTAGAATTTACCCCCAAACAGGAGGCAGAACGTACTCCAGATAAAGAAGCTTTAGAAGGTGTACAGTTTGGACTGGGAATGGGGTGAAGTGGGCCGGGAAACAGTTCACAACAAGAAAGGGAAGAGAGAGTCTTTTTTCACAGCTTGTCACACGGTTAATAAGCAAGAATGCACATTGCTGGTTTTACCGAGTTTGAGAATTCTGGGGATTCCAGGTGAGATGGAGGATGCAAACTGTGTTTTAAATGATGCGGAGAGCAAAATAAATGAGGATGCCTTAAGATGTACCAGAGCTTTCCTTTCTCAAATGCAAGTTTACTGTTTCAAAGTGAATTTTTCTGTATGCTCACTGTGTGCATGTTGCTGAATCTCTATTCATCTTATAAGAGACTGGAAAGGAGCTGCCTGTGGTTCAGGAAATGCTAACTTGTGTTGTGTTTTGACAAGGACCGCCCTGGGGAGAATTGGGGATCTGTTTTCATGTAAACAAGCATGGACCAGGCACTGAGACAATGGGTTTTGCAATAGTTAAATCTCTCTTTTTTTTGGTATTGCTAACACTGGCGATTTTGATGGGGAATAGGTGGGTGGGGTTTTTGTTTTTTGTTTTGGTCCAGAGAGTGGAAATCAGTAAAATGGAAGGTTTTTTGTTTTTTTTTGCAGTAGGTGACTCTGCCTTGCTACTAGTGGATGGGTGGTTGCTGTTCCATCGATGGTATTAGGAGGCATTTTACTGAATGTTCCATGTGACTGCAAAATGATTGCTCTACAGATGTGCATATGAAGAAGGCGTTTTGTAGGAGGGAGAGAGCGAGAGATTGAGTTGGCTGAATGCAAATGCAAGCAAAAGATACTTGAGTTGGGCAGAGATCAGAGATAATGAGAGGTGTAGCTGGTGAGGAAGAGTCTCAAGGTGTTGATAAAAAGGCCCAGCGGGTGACAATTTTCCCTCAGGCCTAAGGTGTCCTGTATCTGCCCTAAATAGTTCCTGCCAGTGGTGTTAAAGAAGGAGGGGAAATATGCTTTGCTAGAAAAATTTGAAGATGAAGCTTCATATTGCATTCCTATTATTAAGTGTGACACACACAAGTTGTGTCAATGTTTGTGTGTAATTGTGTGTTGGGTGAGGAGTTCAGATATTCCACACAGGGATATTTAATGAATATTAATGACACCGTGAAGTAGATGCTAGTTTGTTAGTGGTGTGCAGAATGCTTAGATCATGCTAATGGTACAGACTGATTCTCTGAAAGCCTTTCATGTTGATCTGAGATTTTAGTTTCCATGGCAACCCTCAGTGTTAAGAGGGGTGCTGTTAAAATGTATTGCAATTTTGCCTAGTCTCTCACTGAAAGAAAAATGTCAGTGAAAAACATTTGTGCCCTCACTCTTTGTAAGAGGGCCTCTTCCCACCTCCGTATTTCATTGCCTGCATCTATACAACTTCTACAGGCCAAGGTATGCCCGGTTTTGTTAGTGACTTACTCTGTGTCGCTAACAAAGTGTTACCTTTTCGGCGAGCATCATCTGATACCATTTGAAGCAATATACAAATTGATGTTCCTCACAACCATGGAGGAACTATAAGGTAAAAGAAATTAGCTTTTATAGTGGCCGTGGTGAATAATATAAAGATATCAGCTTCTGTTCTCCAGAATTCCAAGAGGAATTATTGGTCCCCTACCATACCTTACACCGTTTTTCCTTTTTTTGGCATTCTGACATTCTGCTCATGCTCAGAACATATGTTATATAGGGTCGCCATACAACGTGAAATTACTGTCCGGGAGGGAATTTTGAAAAATCAGCAAAATGTCCGGGGGTTTTTTCTGGAAGAGAAGAGCAGTTCAGTGCTCTGCACATATGGGACCATGTTTTCAGGAACAGTTACTTCAAAGTTCCACATCATGGAGAGAACCGATGCGTGTTCAGAAAGCTCCCAGCTATGTTGGCTCCCAACTTGTGAGTGACGGGTGGTGGTGGTGAGGACATGACTATGGGGGATGGAGCACAGGGGGTTTTAACTTTAGGTTACAAGACGTCCCCATTTCCCGGGGACAGTCCCGAGATTTACAAATCAGTCCCCCGACAAAATCCATCTATTTAGTAGGAAGTTGAAAAGTGTCCCCAGATTCATTGAAAAAAAATCTGGTAACCATGTGGCCAGCATGACTAAGCCGCTTCTGGCACAACAGAACACTGAAACCAGAGCAGTGTATGGAAACGCCGTTTACCTTCCCGCCGGAGTGGTACCTACTTATCTACTTGCACTCTGATGTGCTGTCGAACTGCTGGTTGGCAGGAGCTGGGACCGAGCAATGGGAGCTCACCCCGTCGCGGGGATTCAAACCGCCGACCTTCTGATTGGTAAGCGCAAGAGGCTCAGTGATTTAGACCACATGCCACTCGTGTCCCTTAAATTTTTATACCACCCTTCAATTGCAGATCGCAGGGCAGTTCAAGAGAGAAGTGACATGGAAGCGTTGTCTCCACATTAATGACAAACTATGGTTTACCACAAGGTATAAACTGGGCTATTCTGTAAAACCACCTTTTCTAAGAACAAGCACTTGACATAAAATTACAACGGATGTTCCAGTCTAAACCTGCTGCTGTACAGGTTTACAGGGAACCTTCAAATTGTGGGATTTGAAGCTCATGAGATGTACTTTTTCAAAACTGATGAGGATGGATCTGATGTGTATTATGTGAAAGGTAGTGACTTTTCTTTGAAAAGAGAGAATAAAACTGGATGTTCCTTAAATACAGAATTGGAAGTCACTGAAAAGGGGTGGATTATCCCCCAGGTTTGCTTTTGTTGTGTTTCCCCAGTACACTGGTTAAGTCCTATGATTCCATCTGTATTCTGTGGCCGAACTTCCTAATCCTTGCATTACTGAGCTAGGTCAAGAGAGCTACGATTACATTGTGAGCAAATGCTGCACAAAGGCTACTGGAAATGTTAACATCAAGTAGTGCAGAGGAAACCAGGGCAAAAATGGAGGCATAATTAAAAATTAGAAGTTGGGCTTCAGAAAAGAAGATTAAGGTATTAGACCAAGTCGAAAGCTCCAGGAGCTGCACAACAACACTTAATTTTCATTCTTGGCTAGACAGCCAGGGGGCTTCGTGCATTCAATAATGTTCCACTGGTTGAAGTTTCATTCTGCATAGAAACGTGCTCCATCCAGCAGGATAGGTTCAATAGATAAAGCACAAAAGAAATGTGACTTTATTATTTCTGGGGTGGGAAACGGGCAGTTTCTTCAGTGTGAAACAAAATTATCAGCACACACTTTCTTATGTAGTTGATCATTCTGTTTTGAATGCATCAGTGATGTGTGTTGTATCCAGTGCTGGTCATACTCAGAGCAGATGCAGTAAAGTTAATGGGTGTTACTAACGTAGGTCCATTTATTTTGGCAGGTCTTCTCTGAGCAGAACTGTGTTAGGTGCAAACAAAAATATAAAAGATTGGCGGGGCATGTATGCCACAAAACAGACCCAGTGTATGAGAGAGTGCTCTGAGATGTACTGTACCCTATTTAGTCATAGATGCTTTAGTTGGGATTCTTGCATTGCAGGGGGTTGGACTAGATGATTGTATATATGGGGGCCCCCTAACTGGTTTTTCTTTCCTTTTTATCTTTCCCACTGAGCCCGGGAACAGGCAGCAATGCCACATGTAAAGGGCAGGAGTGTGGCTTTGATTCTCCACCACAGCAGTCAGTCTTAAGCTGGCTATATCAGAAAGTGATACTTTGAATGTGCAATTGGGGCATTGGAGAGATGGTCTGATGTCAGCTGAACATGGGAGACAAACGACACACCCCACATCAAATATTGAGTAATCAAGCCATGACAGATCCAGCGGTGTACACGCATGTGGGAAGTCTTCCTCTAATAAACATATACATACTCTGATGGTCTGGGCTCTGAAATGTTGAAGGCTGCAGGTGGCAGTATTACCAAGGGGCAGTTAATGCTGTTGCCTCACTTGAAACTCACCAAGTCCCAGCAAGCATGGCCAAGAAATGATGCTGACTCCCTTCAGCTGCTTTGAGGAAACGTCTGATAGACAAGTGTTCTTCAACCTTGATTCCTCAGGTGCTGTTGGACTCCAACTCCAGCTCAGCCAACGGTCAGAGATGATGGGAGTTGTAGTCCAGGAACACCTGTGGTTGAAGAAGAACACTGTGGTAGCCTAAAGGCAGAAGGAAGGACTAGTTCTCTTGAAGGCAGCCTCTTCTTGGTTCCTGTCACCTTCAGAACCGCGTCCAGCAAGGAAGTTATTAATCCCACACTGCATAATAATGAATCTAATAGCAGGGACTGCCACAGATAATCAGTGATGACTGCTAATAATGACGGGTATAAGATGTGGGCAATGGAACAAAACCAGAACCAGCCCCTGGCCACCCCTCATTGCCTCTTCGTCGCAAGCCTGAAAGTGATAATTCTCCAGCTGGCATAAGAGCGAGATCTTCCTTCAGTGCCTCAAAGCCCCTCTAGCTTATATCTCCAGCAGAGAAAACAGCTGTGCCTGGTGAGGTGGCAGCGAGTGCTCTGCTACTCCCTCAGGGCCCAGATTAATCTTGCATGTTCTTACACTGAACAGCTGCAGTCTCTTAGCTACTTATCTCAATGCTCTTCTCCCTTTCTGGCCTCTAAGCGTTTCTGTCACACTAGCCTGGACTACCTATTGATCAGACGCTCTCAGAACTGTCCGACCTAAGTGTTCTCTTGGATCCAGGTTCTCCTTCCTCTCCCCTGCAATCATTTTAAACACACAAACAGTGACCCCCATTCTGAACTCCATATAGCAGCAGAGGTTGCCAACGTGGTGCCCATGGATGCCTGTACATCCACAGAGGACTTCCATGATCCCCACGGGGGTCCCCCACCCCTGCTGAATTTAGACTTGAAAATTCTAGCCAATAGAAGTGTGTCCAATTCCCACAACAACTTTTCTGGTTTGCAAGGTTGGAGGCTCTGGCTATATAGAAACACCATAAAATAGTAATCTGTTGAATCCCCTTTCCTCCTCCTCCTCCACCTGGCCCATAATATCATCCCATTTCTGCACAGGAAGTTGTGTGAGGAGAGGCTGGCATAAAAAAACTGGCAAGGAAGGGCAGGGCATAGCTGACATTTGATAAATATGCTTTCCTATAGCCCCTGAGTTTCAAGGGTCAAAATCAGCATGCACTTAAATCCGTAGCAGGGCAGCAACGTATCTTGTTTTTCATAATCATAGGGGCTGGGGAGCCAGATTTTTATGTGAAGGCAGCACAGGAAGGGGAGGCTTATCTTCTCACTCCCCTGTCAAAATTGGAATGGAGATCCTCCCTTTGTAGGGTTAGGAGACTTGAGGGGGGGGGGTCCCCATTTGTGCATTCATACTTCTGTCTTCCTCCCCAATATAGGCATTCATACTTCTGTCTTCCTCGCCAATATAGGCATTCATACTTCTGTCTTCCTCCCCAATATAGGCATTCATACTTCTGTCTTCCTCCCCAATATAGGCATTCATACTTCTGTCTTCCTCCCCAATATAGGCATTCATACTTCTGTCTTCCTCGCCAATATCTTCATGAAATTGTCTTCATGCAATTTCCAGGGAGGGAAATGAGGTTCCTTTTCTACATGCAGAAAACCATGGGTTAGTCACCTGGTTTCCTTTTGCATATATTAGGAGAAAAATAAATACATGAATGACTATTGCATTGCCTGTGTTACATATTAAAAGTCACACTGGATGCTACAGTGTGGCATGGCATGCCCTTTTCCGGACACTCCATTCTGTTCTCCACCCTCTCTTGACTTTCCATTCCATGAGAATAGTCAGTTTTCCATGTCCACTGAGCAGTCCAAGTCCCCACTTTAAGGTTCCCCCCAAAAAAGCTTAAAAAATGCATTGAGATTCCTCCAAGTATGCTGAAGTAATATATTACCCTGAGCCCCTTTGGGAGGTAAAGTGGGGGGAGTATGCAATTAATCATAATACAGTACTTTCCTTTTGTGTGTGGATGGTGCTGTTTTGGCTACATAAAGGTCAGCATTCAGAGAATGGATTTTCTACTGATATATAGCAACATATCCATGAATGCCCAGACCAGCAGCTCTGCATAGCTCATTGTCATGAGTTGACTTCTGAATATTACTACCACCGAGTGTAAATAGAGCTTTTACATTCTGGATCTTCATTCACAGGCCAGCCAGTAGCACTAAGACTTCAATGGAGTCAGATATGCTTGTGCTCTAGAGCAGTTCACTCACATCCTTTGAAATTTGGTAAAATTTTCACTGGAGCTGAATAATAGTTTGTAGACAGCATAGAATCAACATGATCTTTAAGAACCTTTTGAAAATAAACCAGAAGGAATCGTGTGGGTAAGCAAAAGCTTCAGTGTGCACTGACTGATAAGCAACTTGAGAGTTTTCCTATTAAATGAAAGAATTAGACGGGCTTTGAACAGAGAACAAACAGCGGAAAAATTCCTCCCATTATTTCCTGCTGGGACTTTGGAAGAAAAAACCCAGTATTTTCAGCACACCCTGTGAGAAGTGCTTGATTTACTCCATTTCAAATGGCAACATTGGAGTTAGCCAAGAGACACCAAGAGCACTTTTTACAGAGGTCTTAGTATGGAAGATTATTATTTAGGAAAGACATTGATTTTGATTTTCTAAAACTAGATTCATGTATATAGGGAAATATTGTCTCCCCCCCCCCCACCAAATGTAAATGAACTGTGAAAAAGACTATGAATTGAAAGTTGAGACGATAGATGTACCTTTCTGAAGTGTAGGTGGGTTCCCACAAGGCAAGATGCAGTGTTGACAGCAAAAACCTTTATTGAACAAATGAAACTGGACAACAGGAGCAAAGCAACTACTTATATTCATTTCTGGAGGCCTGGGCCATTCCCACTCCCAACGTGATTGGCTGTCTAAACATCCAAGCTGCAAAGTCAGAGTTTAAGTGCCAATGGCAGAGGCCCAAATCCTGAAATGTTCTGTGATTGGATATCATGTATCAGATCAGAACACAGGGGCTCAAAATCCTTAGTCCAGACTCAAGCTCAGGCAAACACAGACCACAGAATACATAACACTTCCCCTGTTTATCTGTTTGCTTTGTAACACCAACGGAAAAAACCTTAATACAAGCAAAAAAATAATTGTTTTAATTTAAAGGAAATATTGACATTTGTTCAGCTTGTCTTAATGCCCTTGAGATCTGAATTCAGGGGCAGCCAAGATGCTATCCTTTAGATTTTGTAGACTATAACTTCCTTCAGTCCCAGGCAGCATGACCAGTGGTCAAGAATTATGGGAGTTGTAGTCCACATCTACATCTAATGGGCACCATGTTGGCTACCCTTGTCCTCGCTGCCGAAAGCAACGCCACAATTTGCAATACTCATTCAACATGCCGCCAGTTGTTTCCCAGAAATAAATTGGGAAGATGTATTTTTGGTCCTTTAGCTACATATATAGCTGGATAGTTTAGGCAGAATCTCCAAGAAGGCCAGAAATTAGGACAGTGTGAATGACATATGAAAAGCTGAATTTCATGTCATGTTTGGATGAATGGCATGCATGCCGAGCAAAAATTTAGTTAGCTAAAGCACTGTGGTTCTTGCAAGAAATCTTATCTTTTTGTCCCTCAGGTGTTTTTGGAACTGTAAATGAATGTTAAACCTTTCCTTTTTGCATTTAAGGGAAGCATCCCTTGGGAAGTGACACTTCCTTTACAGGCATATTTAAATATTTGATTAGTTATTGTTTACACCTCTCTAGTTTGTTATGCAACAGAGATAGTTCACTTCCTATCCTATACCTCTCCTTTTCTATTTTTTTTGTATAATGAGATTCTATATTGCAACTTCAAATCTCATAATAGCAGACACCTGGAAGAGCTTTGCCCACAGGAGTTTTACCTTCAAATGCTGGTGTCACTGACACACACGGAAATACTTTTGCTGGAATCCTAACTCCACTTACTCCTGAATGGACATGGCAAGAATTGCACTGGGTGTCAAGCAGGAAAGACTGGCATTCCCAGGTCATGAAAGGATCCAGCAATTCAAAATGTGGTATTTCCTTATTTCTTTGTATGTCTATTTATTCAAGGACCTCAAACCCGCTCTCTGTTAAATTCAGTTTCAAAGCAGGATACAATATAATAAACGTAACAAATAAAACATTATTAAACCAATTATATATGAAATAGATATAACCTTAACAGCAGCAAAGGAGCAAAGTCCAGCAAGGGCAGAGCCCATCTCCAACAATAATGATTGTATTGCCATGCACTTGCTTGAAGTCCCCTCTGCTGCACTGCTTGAAGCTCTTGAAGAAATCCCTGTTGATGCAGACGTTCCCTTGTTCTCTTGACCCGAGGCTCCTGTTTTAATGAGACTGTTCTATTGCATATTTTAAACTATGGACATATTTTAATGTTTTAATTGGGATTCTTTTACGGTGTCTTTTAATTATTGTATTTTAATGGTGTTGTGAAATTGGTTTTTTAAAAATATTTGGTGAACTGCTTAGAAGCCTGTTTTTACACTAAGTGGTATATAAAATAATTCATAATGAACAAACAATAGCTAATGCTTATTTATTTATTTATTAATAATTAATTCATGTATGCCCTCTTTTCCTTTTGGCCAGATCACCACAATTCTGAGCACACATACTGGAGAGTAAGCTTCACTGAGCTCAGGGGGACTTACTTCAGAGTAAACATGCTTAGGCTTGCATCACGAAACATAGTTCTGTGACCTTAAACAATAATGAATGTTACCTTTGGCAAAACACTTTGGCAAGTCTCTCTCTAAATATACAGTTGCAATTGAAATGATTTACAATGGAGGTTGAATAATTTTGATTGCAACTATGTGTGTGTAGTGTGTGTGTGTGTGTGTGTGTGTGTGTGTGTATCTATCTATCCATGCACAACCAACAACATATTTTGGAAACAGTGTATGTGATTCGTGCGCAGAAAAACCAAGAAGAAAATATTGCAGTTATTTTTTTAGTTAAAAGAGATGGGCAAGTTATCCACAACATGTTTGACATCCTGAGGTCCATCCTGTGCACTGCTAAGACTGCCCTTTTAAAAAGAACATTGAGTACACTATTATGGGTTTCCACCTGCCGACTGAACCGCTTTGTGGAAACAAGTCAAGAATTAAAGCCTGTCAATAATTGGCATTGCCATGAGCTATTTAATTTCCTTTGAAATGAATTCATTATTATTCCCCAGACATCAATCAGATTCCTCATTCATGGCTGAGAAAGCTCTACAGCAACAAGCCTTAAAATATGAATGAAGTGTCAGGTGGCAATTATTGCCAATTATGAATCTGGCAAAGGAAGACATAAACCGGAAGTGTCGCAGCTAATTTTAGGTGCCCAGCAGTGCCGCTCTGTGCATCTTTACTCAGAAGTCTCCCATTGTGTCCAACAGGTCTTACTCCCAAATAAATGAACACAAGTGTAGGAACTCAGAAGTAAGTGACATTGAGTTCAATGAGACTTACCCCCAAGTAAGTGTGCATGGTAGGGGTGGAGAAGCTTTTCCCCACTAAGGGTCCCCTTCCCTCAGAAGTAATGCTTCAAGGGCTGCATGTCTGTGGTAGGTGCAGTCAGAGATGCAATTCTATACATATGTCCTGGAGAATAGGTCTCATTGACACATGTGGTACTTTGGAGTAGACAAGTATAGGAGAATCAGGTGGGTAGCCGTGTTGGTTTGACGCAGTTGAAATAAATTTAAAAATTGTCCAGTAGCACCTTAGAGACCAACTTAGTTTGTTCTTGGTATAAGCTTTCATGTGCATGCACACTTCTTCAGATACCATGCATGCACACGAAAACCTATACCAAGAACAAACTTAGTTGGTCTCTAAGGTGCTACTGGACAATTTTTTTATTTATGTATAGGAGAAGACATGCATACTTCATCAGACAGTTCAGGTGTGCATGTGCTCAATAGAGACCAAGGCTTTTCAAAGCCATATACCAACGAATCATTTATTATTTCAGGGCAATGACACATTTTGAGTTATGTTCTATGTGTGATCACCAGTGTCAGATCACTGCTGAGTAGCAAAAATGAAAGAAAAGTCCTACATGTGTTCTAAGTTGCCTGTATGCAACAGTGGCCAAGGACAGGGCTCAGGTCCCAACTTCACTTTCTATTTAAAGAAGTATCATACCACTTTAGACAGCCATAGTATTCATCCCAAAGAATCCTGGGAAGTGTAGTCAGGGAAATATGAGTCTTCTAACAACCCTTAACAAACTACACTTCCCAGGATTCCTTGGGAGACGCCATGACTGTTTCAAGTGCTGGGAGCTCTGTTTATTGCCGTGCAAGCCCTATAAAGCTGTGTCTCTTCAAAGACCTCTGTTGGACTCAGGAGCAGTTAGGGGATTGGTTGTGCAGGCTGCAAGAAGCCACAGAGATTCCATTGTGCCCTGGGCTCTCTCCTGCTTATTTGTTTAGTGCCAGGGATGCCAACTTGCTTCTTTGTTCCTGTGCTTTTAATGACAGCTTAAATAGGAAGTGATACTGCTAGCACCACATCCACAAACTACTATGTCAGCTTATTCCTGCAGATCAAGTTGCTGTTGCTGGTAAAGGATCTGGACAGGCTATTTTTCTGGCCAATTGGCAACTAGGTTATAAGTGATAGCAATGGGCTTCGTGTAATACTTAGCGGCTGATACATGGTCGAAGCCTCAGAGGAACCTCACTTTCCTGTATGGTCTGTGATAGGCAGCTATTAAAGTGAAAATCCTCCACGGTCATTAAAAAGACATCAGTAGAAATTTTAAAATGGAGGCTTAAATTACTTCTGGATTTTCCCCATTTTAGCATTGTTCACATGATAACTTACTATTGGATGTCAATTTGCCGTAACGCATTCTCACAGTGAACGCAATACAAATGTGAACAATATTTAGGGTTGATTGCAATATTCTTAGCGAAATTAATTTCACCGCTGATTCAAATTGCCTCCGTATGGGTCCAATGCCATTTTTAGTTTTGTAAGAAAGACTTTTCTGGACAGCTGCAAACTATGAATGAAACGCACCAAGATATAAAATTGGAATTAATATGATTAGGTCATCATTTTAAGAGACATATCAAGGACATGAGCCAAAAGAATTTCAAGAATAGTTCTCATTTGAGCTGAGAAGTGTTATTCATTTATGCTTTAATTTAAAGTGAAGTGGGTAGCTGAATGATCTCCTGATTATAAAGCACATGCACTTAGAATAGGTTACCACTGGAAGTAATAGAGCATTATGTTTATTGCCTATGTTAAGGCACCTAGCACTTAATTTTCATCTCTTCAGGCTGATGCCTTTGATGGCTTCCTCATTTCATATCTGTGGAAACTTATTGTGGATAACTGTGGAAAGTTATTCTAAAACATAATCTCACAATATGCTCTTTGTGTGTGTCATAAATGCACAAATTCCAGTCATCAGATTGAAGGATGTGGGAAGAGTAGACTGTCCCACTTGGAGGGAATGGCTGGCCGGAACCTGAATAGGAACGCTCCTTTTATGAGGGAGGATATACTGCAATGTTTTGTTTCAGAGCACCCTTGTGATGTAAGAAGGGGGAGAATGACTCATTTAAAAAATAGGTCTGTCAGTGATTATGACTGCCTTGTCTGTGTTCTCTTTTTGCTTCTAGAACATCATGTTCAACCTACCCCTTTCCCTGACATCATTGTGATGTGTGATTAGCCACACTGGGTCCACATCACTGGCTGCCACTGGTGGGAAGTGGCCTCTTGTAGGCCAGCCTAAGGTAACAGACAGCAGGCTCTAACTGTGGGATTTAGTAGCAGATTGCATAAGCCCTTCTGGATCACTGGGATAGCTCATAGGCAAAGGGAACAACGTGCATGTCTCCAATTGCTCTACAGCACCACCCTGATATTGGTGGAGAAAGCATGTCACAGCTTGTCCAACCAACCAGCGAACACAATCTTGGTAGCCAATCTGGACCCTGGTGGCTGTTTCAGTTGCTTATCAGCCAAAGTAGCTGTTTTACCAGGTGCTTTGTTTCCTCACTGGTTGAGTCCTGTCCTGAGCTTTGTCTTACTTGGAAGCGGTACCTGAATTAAGCTCCAAGCCATCCATTCTCTAGCCATCTTGTCTGTTTCCCAGCTAGTCACCATCTCTGACACTTGGCAAAATGGGTTCTATTTTTTTCCTTTTTATTAATACTTTTAAGTATTTCAGTTATACAGAATACAGTAAAGTGAAAAAAGAAAGAAGGTGCAATATATGCATGCATACACACACACACACACACACACACACACACACAGTATTGCTAATACATATATGATTATTAATAACCTACTACATTCTGTATAAACTCGTTCCAAATATAAATATATTTATCCAAACAAAGTCTGCATCTATAAGTGATCTGTTCATATGTTGCAAGTGCTGTCATGTCTTCCATCCATTGATTAAATGGGACCATATTTTTATTTTTCCAGTTCATCAATACTAATCTTTTGACCATAGTTAGGGGTGCATAGAATCCATTCCCATTGTCCAGTTGTCAACTTCCATATAATAGGTATATAATTCAAGAGAATATTTTCCTCTGAAATCTTAAGTTTTTTCATACAGTCAAATTTATGCAGTTGGCTTCTTAATGAGCAAATATTTTTGGCTTTCACTTTCTTAGCTAGGTAGTCGCTGTTTTTATGGATGGTTATATTTACAGTGGTACCTTGGGTTAAGTGCTTAATTCATTCCGAAGGTCTGTTCTTAACCTGAAACTGTTCTTAACCTGAGGCACCACTTTAGCTAATGGGGCCTCCCGCTGCCACCACGCCGCCAGAGCACGATTTCTGTTCTGATCCTGAAGCAAAGTTCTTAACCCGAGGTACTATTTCTGGGTTAGGAGACTCTGTAACCTGAAGCGTATGTAACCCAAGGTACCACTGTAATGGATTTTATTCTGTGCTTTGAAATGATACCAGTACCGATGAAAGGTAAGCTATGAATCTTTCAGAATAAACAAATGAATAAATAAATACAAGCTGGAATATGCAATCCCATATAAAATATGATCTGACAGATAGCACGGAATAATTATTTGTTTAGTTTCTTACATTTATATCCTCCTGCTCTTCCATCATGGAAGTCATTGCAGCATATAGGTGATTCCTACATTGTCACCCATCCAAACACTGACCAGATTTAGACCTGCTTAGCCTTAGCAAGGTGGTGGCTTCATGTGCCTTCAGCCCATACCCTTGGTTCAAATAATACTAGTTCAGCTACTCAGTAAAAAGAAAGGTAGGATCTCACACATCAGGGAGAAATACAGAATGTATACCATAGGACAGGACTGGATGTTATTTTTATGCCTCTGTTTTATCACTGTTACAAAATTATCTACATAAGAATAGATGCAAGCATGGGGATGAGAGTAATGCTATTTTTTTCTCATCACCCACTGAGCAGAACGAATGGCAAATTCTGCAGGTGAATTTGAGGGGGCTAAACATACTTACACATTTCCCCAGCTGCTCATTTCATATACTGTACAGTATAACAGAAAGATAGCTAGGGTGTAGAGGGGATTCACGAGGATACATTTCCATGTAATCCAAGTGCTAAATCTTTTAACCACCCTGAATATGTTGGACAGAAAGGCCCTGTAGCATCCTGCTTCTACTTCAACAATCTTTTTGTCCCCATGGAACAGGTTTGTTTTGCTTTGTGTAACATGACATTTCACCAATACTGAGCTTAAAAGAGTTGTGAGATCGTGGCTGGCGATTTACATAAAATACAAAGGAGCATTTTTGTTGGCAATATTTACACTTCTTCTTCTTTTTAATGCTTAGCCGAAGAAATTTGTTTTAATGCTGCCAAATGGGAGTTTTCCATCACTGTCAGTCACTTGCATGATATAGCTTCATTGAGAGCATTCATTGAAGCGGGGAGCAGGAATACTATGTAAACAGTAGTGGGAAATGTTATTGCTTATTTTGGCCGGATATATTGGAAGCCATATTTTATTATTTTGTTTTAAATGGAGAAAAGGGGAAGCCCTCAGACTTGACTAATACAAATGTATATAAATTGTCAAAATAAACGAATAAACCCTGTGGGAGAAACAAGACAAGAAGAATGATTATACTCTTTCTCTCTCTTTATATTAGGGAATCAATAAAACAATGGCCTTTTTATAGATATGGTAAAGGCCCTGGCTTTTGTACTGATTTTGCAGGTAGGAGATACTATTTTGTGCATGATTTTCAATTAATTGATTATGATTTTATGTAAACTGTGTCATTTTTACCATTGTTAGCCGTTCTGAGCCCGGCTTCGACTGGGGAGGGCGGGATATAAATTAAATATTTTTATTGTTATTATTATTAAAACAACTTCTATTCAAAGCTACTACATTACCATTGTGAAAGAGGGTCCCCCCAAGGCCTTAGGTTTTGGTGATTTTATTTTGGATTTCATTTGTCTTGGCAGGGCTAGCCAATATCTAAGGTAAAGTATACACTGGGGGGCTGAAGAAGAGTAGAAGAGTTTGGATTTGATATCCCGCTTTATCACTACCCGAAGGAGTCTCAAAGCGGCTAACATTCTCCTTTCCCTTCCTCCCCCACAACAAACACTCTGTGAGGTGAGTGGGGCTGAGAGACTTCAAAGAAGTGTGACTGGCCCAAGGTCACCCAGCAGCTGCATGTGGAGGAGCGGGGAAGCGAACCCAGTTCCCCAGATTACGAATCTACCGCTCTTAACCACTACACCATGCTGGCTCTCAGCATAAACACTGGATGCAGAATGAACTGACGTGATGAAGCAAGTTCAAAGTAGGCCATGAAGGGGAAGGCTGGGGAAACAGTAGGTGAGAATTACTCATGCTCCTTTCAAGAGAACAAGGAAAGCCTAAGAAGTCAAAGGAGGACCACACAGAGAATGGGAAGGATACATTTGTGTGTGAAGAAGCGGGCCCAGGAATCAGTTTGTTTTGTCAGCATGTCAAGCAATCTTCTTGACTGGGGACCCCCTAAGTATACAAGCAGGAATCCGCTCTGTGTTGAGAGGACCCTTTCCTTCTGAATAAAGACCTAGCAAGAGTATTTATTTATTGCATTTATACCTCACCTTTCCTCCAAACAGTTGAAGGTGGCATTCATGGCTCTCACCACCCTGAGATGCTGAGAGCTGATGACTGGCTCAAGGTCACCCAGTGGGTTCCATGTCTCTCTGGGGATTTGAACCCTGGTCTTCCAGGGTCTTCCGGGGTTCAGATGGCCATCTTTGTGGTCCTGTAGATGAAGTCATGGTACATCACAGTTTCCTTTCCCTTCCTTTTGGTGCAACGCACAGGGTCTAATGACTGATCAAAATCTGTTGCTTGAACTTAATTGCTTTGGAAATGCGTTTGCAGAAAGTATTTGCCCCCTAAGTCTTCACTTCTGTCACATTGCTTATAGGCTGAGGTTGCCTTAACCAGCAAAACACAACTACAGTTCCAGCATCACTGCTTGTGCACTTGGCAGAAGATGAATTAGATATTTGTCGCTTTTTTTCATCACACTGGGCAGAGACTCTCATGTTGCAGAAGGATCTCGCTTGTTAAATCTGTGTGAATATGTGAGGGAGGGTTTATATATGCCTTCCATGTTTGGGTTTAGAACTTGTGCTTGCAGAACTAGCCCCTCTGTTTTGGTTTTAGTTTTTTAATTGCAAAGTAATGTTCAGGTGCAGATCTTAAGGCTACTAGATTTGAATCTGAGGTGTCAAAATGACCTCGGCCGGTCCAGCACCGGCTGCAGATTTTGAGATGCCCTTGAGCAAGACGTCCTCAGTGGGCTCCACTCCTGAGTGGGCCCACCTCCTCCTTGCTGCTGGTCACCACTGCCTATTTGCTTGCACTTTTCCTCTGGGCCCAATCCAGGAGAGGGGAGGGGCCTGAGTGAGGCAAGCAGAGGCTCCTGTATTAAGTGAGAGAGTCAGGAAATCTGTCAGGAGGAGGAGGTCAGTGACACAGAGGAAAGACACAGTTTGAAGGAATACACCCTTATCTGGGAAGTGACTCAGCGCACACCCTAATGAGAACAGGAGAGAAGCAGGGCTGGAGGAAGCATATTAATTCTTCCTATAATAGCAAACACTTTTAGAAGCAGCTGTTTCTCATTTTCCTAGCTTCCGTCACTGCTCACTTGCTTCCAGGGGGTCTCTGGGGCCTGGCCCTGGACCTTCTGCTCAGGTGTGAGCCTAGGCACATATCCAGTGATGCTGACCTACAATGTGCAGCAGATTAAATCTATAAATGAGAAGTGATTGATCCAAAGCTTGTTTTATATTATTTCTATCTTGTCACACTCCTCTAAAGAGGCTTTGGGGCACTTTGCAGAACAGCATGCATCAATAAAATGCATTATCTTAAACTTAAAGCAGCAGTAAAAAAAAAAAATCTATACACAGCAGCCAGCAGAACAGTTCAATAGCAAAGAAGCAAACCACAACCTCCAGGGAGCTGTATCCCCTCTCTTTGAGGTCCTTTAAACTGTGACAGGGCCGTCCCATTACACTTAGAACGAATGTAATTCTAACTGGAGCAATCCTGCTTCAATTGGCAGCTGATGGGGTGAATGAGTCTGTCGCCTTGTTTGCAAAGACACCTTTGTGAAATGAGGACAGTGGAGGTGAACTGGTGATGTCACTACATGAACACATCATGTTGTGTTTCAAGGTGTCAGAACGTTACTTGTGTGATGCTCCTTAAATGTGCTAGACTGGAGTTAAGAGCAAAGGAATCAAAGGCTTGATTTGAGATAAGGAGCAGAGCAATCCACACTTCTGATTGGCCCTGCTGGATGGGGGTTGAGTGTGGCAGAGGTGCACCTCTGACAGCAGGAGACCACCACCATAGAGGTCCCTACTGCACCTGCCAAAAGCACAGGCAGAAGCTGCCACCAGCAGTATCTCACGGGTAGTAGCCAGCACAAAGTCCCAAAATGAGCATTTCTGGGGAGTAGGTGAAGCTGAGCTGAGGAAAGATTCACTAGATCCGAAGCCAGTCCAGTTGCTGGTCATGGGCTTGATCCAGGCATCTCTCCTAACCCAGCCTGGAGGTGGTCTTGTGGAACTGTCTACTTTACTGCTGCCTCACATCCCACCCTGGACAACATGAAGAGCTGGGCTCTGGATGCAGTCGTGGCTCCACTGTTCCATTCAGCCCTGCTGCTCCTGACTGGGAGTTAGGATTGATCTTCAAACTGGTTAAATGGTGATAGTCCTTGGATTCCATAAAGAAGTATATTAAGGAGTGATAAGGACTTTTTTAAAAAAAACAACGCTCTGTGGCTGTCTGTGGTACAATTTTGTAATTTACAGTATGCATCATTGTATGTTGACACTAGTTACAATTATATCTGCATTTAACAATGCTTTGGGCTCTTTCTAATTAATCAGGCAGGTTTTATACAGAAGGTGCTTAGATGCATTTGAAATGTTAATGTTCTCCAAGGTGTGGATGTTCCAGAGAAACTATGACACAATATCTCTCTGCTTGGCAAATGACACAGATGAAGCTGTGAAAAGGAATATATTGCAAGTGATAATAGATCAGATTTTTCAGTTCATTGTCAGCATCGGGGACCTGATATGCATAAAATGTAGGTCACAGCATTCCATTGAGCACCCATATCTAACTTTAATAGGAAAATAAACCGTGTTACTCTGAAACAATGGGCACCAGTGAGAAATAAAAACGTTTATGATACAGCATTGCTTTTTAAGCGACTTTCGGTAGTACCGAATTCCTATAGCACCCATTAAGCAATTTGTTTTCTTTACAATGCAGTTTAAATAGTTTATCTCTTCTATTTTTCTGGGGGGTTTTATAGTTGGAGAATAGGCACTGCAGACGAGATTTGCCTGCTGAACAGTCTGTCACTTACTACACGCCTGCTAACAGTGAGAAATAACTGGGGGAATGAACGAAACGACAGTAGACAAGAAAGAACTGGCCAGCCACATTTCTTTTCAAAGTCCTCAATATTGCTGCTTTAGCCTCCATGAAATAGAGATGATGTGAACATTCTCAGTTTTGGGGGTTCGGGGACAATTTGATTTGCAATCAGATGTGAAACTAGACTTACCTCAAGTGAGTCTTTCATTAAGGCAGGAGCATCTAACTTGTGGCACTCTAAGATGTTGCTGGACTCCAACTCCCATTATCTCTGAACGTTGACTGTGTGGGTGAGATGATGGGCGTCGGAGTCCAACAACATCTGAAGGGTCTCAGGAGCTCCCCCTACTTGGCTTAAGGTTTTTCTAAAGCACTGAAAATTAAACTGGGTTATCCTGACTCAGTTTTGTAAAGCACCAAATCAGGGCCCTCCAAATCTTGTTGGAGCTGAAAGGATGGACACTGGAGGTATTGGGCTTGACCAGCCACCAACCAGTAGTCTGACAGGTGAATTTCTCTAAGAGAACATAAACCTCGTAGCTTCTGTATAACAATCTTTTACTGTGGCAGCACCTGCACTTTGGACCTCTACCTACTGACATCAGACAGGCACCCTCACTGTACCCCTTTCAGCACCTACTAAAAACATTTTTTCTTTAGGCAAGCCTCTCCAGATATGCAGAATGTGGGCATGTGTTTTAATCCACCTCTGGCTCTTCCCTGATTTTAATTGCTTTTTGAATATTTTAAATTGCTGTTTCTACTGATAATTTTATTTTTTTATTCTTTTTTGCAGTTCTTTGGGGGAGGGTTACAATCAATTTTTACAATAAATAGGATGAATTTATTTATTATTGTTTTGGTGCAGAGGGAGACTTGTCATGCTTTACAAGCAAACAGCATATAAAATTTATGAAACAATAACTAAACAAACAAACAAACAAACAAAAAACAAATAAATATTCTCTTGGGGCTGTCATTTTTGTTGTTTCGGGAGACAACTGGGAGTCAGAAATTATTGCCAATTTACTTCAGATCACCCAGTAGATTGTGACCCACTTTCTCACCACCCCTACTTTGTGGTGTTAGTGTTAGTGTTAGTGTGCCTCTCAGGATGCAGGCACTTAGCTGCACATGTGGTGGGACTGTGATGTTATGGCAGTTACAAAGGTTCCAGGGAATCTCCAGAATTTTAACCATGAACACAGGACCTTTGCTTTCACTCCCCTCCATTTTTATTCTTAGAAACTTAGATTGATAGGGAAATTATGAACAAGAGCTTCTGCCAGCTATTGAACCAGTGTCCTCCAAATTACTATGTTACTAAATGGATGCAAAGAAAAAACAGAATTCAGATAATGCTGGAAGGTCCTCTTAGGAATGTGCCCAGAATGCAGATTTTCACCTGGAATCATGAATGAAACAAAAGAAAAGTAAGTAGAAAATAATTTTATATCAAACTTGAGGGCACTTCTCCCAAATGTGAAATGTGAAAGCTTCCCCACCATCACCACCAAGGACAATATGAGAATGTCATGTCTGCAAACATACATCTTTAAGGAGCTGATATTTGTCTAAATCAGAACACTGTGTGAGGCTGCAGCATGCAAGGATAAAGTATATTAAGAGAGATTCAACAAGACAGGAAGGCAGACTATTATAATAAAGGGGGAAGAACAATATTACACATACTGATAGTAATATCAGGCTTCAACAGCTGGGAACGTTTAGAGTAATGTGAAAAGAAAATTGTTGAAGAATGAAAACTTAGGCTCTATTTATTGTTGTTTGATGGATTCTGCCCTCCCCATCATAGCTTAGAGGCTCTTCAAAGAGATACAGCATATTTAAATGCAAAAGGTTAAAAAAAAAAAACATGGTTAAAGAACACAGGCTATACATGTAGGTTTCTCTGTGTATATCATCTTCAAAGATGCCACAGGCACCTAGTCTTAAAATGCAATAACCAGAGCAGGGCTGCTCGTAACTCCTGTTTAAACAAATTTAAAGAGAAATTAAAAGAGCAGCTCTGTTCAGTAGTCTTTCTCTGAGATCTATGCAGCTGTGGGCCATATAGATGATGGGAATTCCATTCCACCCTTTGCTGCAGATATGTGGGATTGTTACATGTCACATGTCTGTTTACATTTCAGCACAGATTGCTGGAGTACCATGAGTGGAACATTGCTCTGTATTGCTTTTGTTGTTCTTCTCAGAGGAGAACACGGGGAAAGGGTCTCTACAGATGTGTGTGCATGTGAGGGTTTGCACATGATCCAGAAGAATCCTATGTGACCAGGAATCTTGATCACTTGGAATCCCCTGCATGTGTACAGATGGGGAGAAGTGGCTTTTATTTATTGGTTTGAACACAGAGGGGATAGAGGGATGGGCTGAAGACATAGATTCATTTTCCCCCTCAATGTGTTGGGTATATAAAGTAGTGGGGTGCAACTAGACAAAACCCAGCAGCCATTCTTCTAGGAAAAGGCAGAGTTTAGAGGGGGCAATTTGGAAAACGGAAGTTGTGAGGCTCAACTCCTTCCCTTCCTTTAGCTTTTTCTGTCCCAAGTTATCCTCCAAACAGCTCTCCTGCACCCACCCAAGGATTGCAAACATACATTTGCAAGAATAAACACATGTCTAGATCCTACACAGGGATTTCACCTGTTTCATTTCCTGGTTAGGAAACTGAAATTAAACCACAGTTTCCTGGTTCAACTGTAAAAGGCAACTGTAGTTTAAGCAAACCACAATAGAAACACCAAACCCACTTCATAAGGGGAGGGATAGACAAGGGAGAGAGTAAACATACACAACTTTATTAAGCTGAAATAGCATACCCTCCAACATTTCTCTGATGAAAATAAGGACACCCCCTTCCATAATGATAGTTTTACTATTTTTACCCCACACATGTTATTGGGTTGCCGTAGCACTCTGGGAAGCTTCCAACATATATAAAAATATAAAAAAATAAAATAAAAAACCCTCCTCTATACAGGATTGCCTTCAGATGGCTCAGGGGTTGGATAATTCCATACTCTCCAACATTTCTCCAATGAAAATAGGGACATCCTAAAGAAAAGCAGGACATTCTGGGATCAAATCAGAAACTGGGACAGCTTCTCTAAATCAGGGATGTCCCTGGAAAATAGGGACACTTGGAAGGGTCTGAAATAGTTGCATGTGAACGGGACCAGTAAGTGCAACTTGAAATTCTGAAATCTGTGTCAGATGTTATTTTAAAGCCAGGGATTTAGAAACTCTACCTCTAAAATTTAAATATAAAGTAATGTATGGATGAAAAAAGACATGGAACCCCACTAACAGTGAGACCAGTGTGATGCAGTACCAGTTTCTAGTATTTCCTTGTTTGACAACATTGGTAGCTTGTGAAATGGTTCTTTGCTGATAACAACCCAGCACAGCAGATTGGCTGAGAGGGGAGAGGAATTCCATTTCAGTTCCGTTGTAAACTAAAAGGACAAACAGTTGATTAAATCAAAATGTAAAGCTACCAGGAAGCCTAAAACGCCATAATATCTACAGCTGTTATTTCTCTGACCACATGATAATGTGTATAAAGAATCAGGAGGAAATAATGCTTTATATTTAAACAGCATCAGTTCACAGGAAATGTCTGAGGTGGCCCCATTAAATGTAGCATTTTGACAGAGGTGGAAAAGAGTTAAAGAACCACCAGGGCTCTCAGGTGAGCCTTCGGTTTAGGAAAAGTTTTTGAAAGTAGGTTAAGGACATCAAATGCAAGCACACCTAGCAAAAGAAAGTTTGATCAAGGACAGCCAGTGTGTGGTTAGGAAAAAGGAAGCTCTCCCTCTCTCGCTTGTCAGGCTATTCTTTATAGGCTGGACAAAGGTGACATTACAGAAATACCATGTACCAATGTTTTCAGAGAGTCTAATAAAGCATCATGCCAGATCAAAGGCAAAGGAACTGAAGAAAAACTTGTCTGCTGGTTTCATGAGCCAAAATAGAGAAGGACAGCCCAAGTCCCTCTAGATTTAGATCCCCAAGGCTCCAGCACCAGCCTGATTTCCACGTTTTTAAAAGGAGATGAAGCAGCAAATAGTGAAGATTAGACATTAGATAAATGTGTGGAATTCTAATGTATTCAAACTGGTATGTAGTGGACAGTGCAGTTTGGGGCTAGTTGTGGTGACAAACATGGCAAGCAAGCAAACAAATAGAAATGATAATAACAGGCAATAATTGCTGGATATTAATATTGACAAATATGGTTAGTGATAAGGAAGCATCTGCCCCACCCCCCACCACAAACACACACTTCCACAGCTCATATTCACTTGGATCAGAAATAAGTCAATTTCCCCCTGCAAAATCAGGAACGAGCGAATTTCCAGACCAACCAAAATTCACTCCTTTGAGCCTTGACACCCACTTCCAACCACCCCTCCATCCAGCCCTCTTCTCTCCCCTCCTTTTCCTTCCAGCCTGTTGACTGGACTGCAGTTGCTGGGACAGTCATGCTTTGGTGGTAGCAAACCTCAGGGAAAGAGAGTCAGGAAGGGGCTGCTGCTGCTGCTGCTGCTTTCTTCCTCTGGTGCCTGCCACACTGCCAAACACTGCACTAGGCCACTCTGAAGTCGTTGGAGTTTTCCCAAGGGCTACTGCAGTACTAGCACCCCTTGGGGAACCACATCTCCCAGAGGCTACTTCAGCCAGGATCCTGCCATGCCTGTGGGCAAAATGATCTACGGTCTAACTGAAACCCCACTGTGAGTTGCTGCCACTGCCATGCACTGGAAAAGGATAAATTAAGAAAGTATGGATGGAGGAGAAATTCCGTTCCATTTTCCTTTAGATATGCACCTTCCTGATTCAGACTTTCCAAAAGAGTACATAATTCGAAGCAGAGACATCCTTTGAAATTTGCACTTCTCTGAACTTTGCAATGTATTTCTCCAGCCAATTAATGTGCACAAAAATGCATATACTAAGTAAAGGGTGAATTAAAATGCACATATTACTGAAAATAACATACAATTAATAATAATAATAATAATAATAATAATAATAATAATAATAATATACTGCCCTATACCCGGAGGGCAGTTCACAGAATAAAATCAAAATATAAAACCACAAAACACATTATCAAAATTTAAAAACAACAACCCAATAACCCCCACCCCAAAAACCTATATTTTAAAAGGGCAGAGGATCCTCACAACAATTAAAATAAGACATAAAGTAATACAGTATTATGGGAATTTGCATTGTAAAAATTAGGCAAAATTACATTCCGGTGTGTATATTAGGAGACATTTGCTGAAGTGGGGGGTTGTTTTTTTAAAAAGAATTGCAAAATGATGCAGAATTGCAGAGAACTGATTGACAAAACGAGAAACTGTGAGGATCCAAATTAAACTGA
The DNA here is from genome assembly GCF_964188305.1 of Podarcis bocagei. NCBI lineage: Eukaryota > Metazoa > Chordata > Lepidosauria > Squamata > Lacertidae > Podarcis > Podarcis bocagei. Next base: position 65,859,899 of record NC_138129.1, read on the forward strand.
TTCACCCATCCCTATAAAAGAGACAATCTCAGACTCTGACATCTTCCAGGTCAAACCTGACATGGGCTTGAAAGGCATCAAATGTGTGTTTTCAAGTGCAGCATTATCACTTTATTCAGTTTCATAGCTGAGCAGGAATTTGAACCTAGGCTTTGCACATCTGAGCCTTTAGAAACTGTATCACAATGGCTTCCTTTCTCTTTCTCTAGCCCTCGCCCTTTTTTTAGAGCTGTCACGATACAGCTCTCCACCAAACTGATGTTCTACGGGAAACAGGAGCTCTTGACAACTGTCATGGAAACAAGTGCCAGATCTTAGTCACTGAGAAAGCCCATTAAATAGTGTGGGCCCCTCTTCTTCTGAAGTTAATTTAATGCTAGCTGTGAAGGCCAGCACTGTGGAGCATATGCTTCATTCAGCGCATGAAAAAGAACCAGCCATTCTATAGTCATGAATCTCTAAGTGTTAGCTTTGGCAAAAACTGCTCCTCGCTTTTTGGTCAGAAGGCTGAGCAATGAGAGGACTGTCTCCTACAAAGACCAGCATGGGATTATGGCAGCAGCATATAAATAAATGATTCCATATGGAGGAGGGATTTCCAAAGCTGACTGACTGCATCTCCATTGACAGGCCAGCATGCAATGTGTCAGATCGAGTCTCCAAGGGCTGTTGTGACCAGGCTTTCCAAGCTGTGCCTTAATAGTCTCAATTAAAGCTAAATGAAAAGTCATCTACAGCTCCTGAAATTGTGCCCAGCTTCTGCTGGTGTCATGCAGGAAGATGTCCTTTTACCAGTTCGCAGTCACCAGCGTAGATTTCCAAAAGCTTAATAGGAAGAGCTGTGCCACATTCTGCTCGCAATTACCTTGTTGATGCGCTCTGCAGTGTGCACATTAATGTGGAAGACACTTTGAGCACACAAGGTGTGGCTGAGAGTAAGATATGCACAGGGCAAGACACATTCAGACAGAGGAACCCTGACTAGTGTATGAGCATTACATTCCAGCAGATGTTAGTATACATCCTGTTTTGCTCCCTTTTTTCATTTGCTTATTTACATCCTGTCCATGCTACAAGAAACTCTGGGAGGCCTACATGGTCATTATCTCAATTTATTCTTATAACTACCTTGGGAGGTAGATTAATACATTGATTGTCCCATGTCATCCTGTGAGTTTCATAGCAGAGTAGAATGTGAACTGGGATCTTTCTGATCCAACTCCAGTGCTTTAGCCATTATATGGCACTGGCTCTCGGATGATATATTTTCTCAGTGTATTTTCAGTAAACATATCTGAAGGAGCAAAAATATCTGAAGGAGCGTCTCCAACCCCATTGTTCTACCCAGACATTGAGGTCCAGCTCTGAGGGCCATCTGGCGGTTCCCTCACTGCAAGAAGCCAAGTTACAGGGAAACAGGCAGAGGGCCTTCTCAGTAGTGGCACTCTCAGCTGTATGGAGCTTTGTTAATGTTCCTTAGCCATATACCAGGAACAGGAGCAAGTGAATTAATTTTGGCTTCAGCCTAGTCCCCAAAGCTGTTTCAGGAACACTTCCACTTTGATCCAGTAGGGGCTGTGCATGCAGAAAAGGTCAGTGTTGGTGCTGACCTTAAAAGTCCTAAACGGCCTCGGTTTAATATACCTGAAGGAGCGTCTTCACCCCCATCGTTCTGCCCGGACACTGAGGTCCAGTGCCGTTGGCCTTCTGGCGGTTCCCTTGCTGTGAGAAGCGAAGTTACAGGGAACCAGTCAGAGGGCCTTCTCGGTAGTGGCACCCGCCCTGTGGAACACCCTCCCACCAGATGTCAAAGAGAAGAACAACTACCAGACTTTTAGGAGACATCTGAAGTCAGCCCTGTTTAGGCAAGCTTTTAATGTTTGATGCATTACTGTATTTTAATATTTTGTTGGAAGCCTCCCAGAGTGGCTGGGGAAGCCCAGCCAGATGGGCGGGGTATAAATAATAAATTATATTGTATTATATATAAATTATAATCTACTTTAACATTCTGCCTCTACTGAGGTACAGTGATTTCTTTTCTCCTTCTGTAATAATTTTAAAATGCGGTGCAATGGAGACTTTAGAAACTCAACATCGTGTAATATTCCATTGTCTGCTGATAACTTTTAAACCCACCTTCTCTCAAGTTCAAATGAAATAATGGACTCATCGTCCCAATTTAAATGTTCCATGTGGTTAATTGATGGCTGGAAATTGGAAAGGCAAAGGAAGAAACTCTCCCATCAGCTGTTCATTAGCAGCTGTTATATGGGGAAAGTACCCAATTTCAATTAATAAGATACCTAATCACCTCCTGGAGCTTAAAAGACGCATGAACTCTATGCTCACCATGGCAATGAAGTATTTCCCTCTGAGAAATAATGCAACCAGGAGATGCCATAGAGTTTCCTAGCATCAAGTTTCTATCTCCTGTTTTGAGAGCCTCAGCAGAAGGTCAGACTTTGAGACTTCAGAAAGCATGAAGACATGCTGTCCTAACTATGAGGACATGCTACACAACAGCCCTGCAGTGCAGCCACTACCTTCCCCCTTACTCTTGGAGCCCATATGGGAGCGGATGCACCAAAACAATTCGTATGAGCCAGTACGCCCAGCACACCTTGGTTCAACCTGTGCACAAAATGCTGGGGAAAGCAAGGCTAGTTTCCAGCTGCATTATTTTAGTCCAAGATCAAAGCAGGTAGCTTGTTTCCCTGGCAGACCCCACTAAACTTCCTAAAACCCAGGAGCTCTTAACCTAATGCACCCTGCATTTCCCAGAACCCAGATCTCAGAAGAATGTGTCACTCTCTTTGAACTCCAATCCTAGATTTTCAGTAGCATGAATTCCAAGCATCTAGGCACATGGGGATTCTAAAACTCTGAGGATGGCAATTGCACACACTTCAGGGTCAAGCTAGGAAACTTTATTAAAATTAATAGGTAGCAGAAGAGCAGGCAGAAGGTTGAAACAGAACACAAAATAAGCCAGAGCACTGTGGCTCCAAAACTGGACTAATCTGACCCGATTCACTACTACTGTATATAGTTACTCTGGTTTACTCACAAGTAACCAGCGAAGATAGTCAGCTTTGTAGGAAGTCTGGTCTGAATCCCTGATAGTGAAAGCAAACATAGCATCAGCGCAGCTGTTTTGAAAAAGGCTCCTCTGTCTTTGGAGGAAGGGACTTCTGACCCTTGCTGACCAATGGGATGCCAGAGCCAGTTAGGTAGGCATCTTAGGTACCATTTTTGCATTTGAAGAGACTGGGAGGAAGGTAAGTGACAACCTGACTTAGACGAATGGTGGGGGCAGATCAGGGCCTTTCTTCACACTTCCATTTTCTTGCATCCTTTCTTTCCAGCACACTTGTGAATCTATAAACTGATTAAAGGAACTTACTTGTGAGTCTTGGACGTACGATCCCTTAGTGAGAATTACAGCTTAATTTTCCAAGTTGTATCACATCTATCAAATATTCAAATATCCCTGTTAAATGATGCCAAAAGCAAATAGAGTATGCCTTGGCAAACACTGGCACTCATTCTCCATTCACTTACTTAGACAGATGGATTTCATGCTTAAAGCACTTTAGGTGACTCCAGGGGATCTTGATTATATTCCTCAGGCTGCCACTTGGTTATGGGAATCCTACTTAGGCCACATTGTTCCACTTAACACACAGCAATGGGATGCTCCCGGATGAAACACGTCCGGGATCATTGTCTGCGTGCCAGATTTTAAAAGCCCTGTTGTGTTTCCAGCTTAACCCACCTGCCTCTCCTGGAAGATCTACACCTCGGTTTCAGTCTAAGTAATCTACTAGCTTTTAAAGAAATGGGATCCACATAAGACTTAAATATAATTTAATTCTGCTTTTGTTATTTTTTCTTTTTTTACTGTTTTAGGTGTTTTAATGATTTTGTAATTGATCTTTTAAATTCTTAAATTAGGGTTTGATTTTGTGTTAAATGACATGAACGATCTGTGATCTTTGAGCTACATGTGTGAAATATATATCTTGTGCCATCATTATGCGCTGCAGATGGACCATAATTTCCATCATTCTTGGCCATTGGTCATGGGGAGGCCATCGCATTGGCTTCCCCTGCATCAGTGCCTTTTAGCGGTCATTGCTTTCTCCCTGTGAAAGTTCATTTCATGATGACATTTAAGAACCATATACAGTAGTTAACAATAGGCAACGTACAGCTCACATGGTTGCATGGGAATCTGACATACGCCCAACCATTTGATTCAGCAGCTTTGTATGAATCTTGATTTTGATTCAAATAGTACATGTCTAGCTCGTATCTGCTAACAATACTATGGCAACGCTGCACATCAGGAGTCTGAAGACAAATATGCTATGGTTTATTCATCACATTGCTTTGAAGCCTATCTTGTATTATGGCAACATTGCAGCCCAGAGGTCTGGGGAGAAAAGTGTTAGGCTTCAAAGCAATGCGATTCAAAAACCATATCTTGTGATTGTGGAGATTGCAATGTAGAAGTGCTGAATTCACGAAGAAGTTTGAGTCACCTGTGGCTTGTCACACTGTACACCCTATCAATGCCAAGGTGTCTACGCTATCACCAACTGCTTTATAAGTGGCCACTGTTAATAACTTAATTATCACCGTCTGTACTCTCTGCATTTCATTTTTGCCTGACCACACTTTTACTATCTATCCAACAGTGTCTTTAAGCATCTGATGAAGTGGACTGCAGTCCATGAAAGCTCTTGTCACAATAAATGTGTCCATCTTTTAATGTGTCACAAGTCTCTTGTTTGCTTTGGCAGCAACACGCTAACACAGCTAACCACCTGGAAATTCTCGTGAAGTTGAGTATTTGGAACTGACAGCACCAAGACTTCTGATTCTGATAGAAGAGCTACTCTGATGCAAGATCTTTTGTCAGATTTCCCAGGGATTGTTTCCAGAAAATGAATAATTATAATGCAAAGCACACAGCCCTGGAAACATCCCACACTAGGATAAATGTCAAACAGAAAAGTTAGAACAATTATCTCCCCAGAAACTAAGATCGATTCAAATGGTAGAGTATCTGTTGTTTACTGAACTTTTTGCTATGTCATCTGAGGATGCTGATCTGCCATTAGTCTCACACCAGAAATTGCACAGATGGCATCAAGAGGGAAGCGGAATAGATCCAAGAACCAATGATCTGGTGTCCACTATATTTATGCAAATTATAAACACGTTCCATTATGCTAATTGGGGACAGACCACTGGCTGGTTATGCATTTAAAAGTTCATTGGTGACAAACAAGTTGCCAAACCTTGATTTGACCCATTGCTCTTTGAGTACTTATCTACAGAACTGCCTGTCTTTGACAGCAACTTAGCATTTCCTTAGAGCTATGGATTGTGAAATGAATTGAGTACACAACAGCTCAGTGTCCTTCCTCCCCACACCCCCAATTTTTTATCTTATGCCATCAATATAGCGAAAATAGCTCCTTAAATAATAAAACGGCTAATCTCTTATCAGAGGGTGGTTTTTACGGGACTGTAAAAGTTTTTACTGTAATGTTCTGTACACTAATAAAAGTTTTTTTTTAAAAAACCAAACCTTACCATAAAAAGTAAGGCCATAAACCTTTAAATAATCATTTATAAAAGGCAATAAACCTTTGAATACGAGCTTTTGAGAAAATGAGGAGCATTAATCATTAATTAGGAGTCATCGCTAATATACATCTGACTTGTAGAGTTGGTAACCCCCACAAATTATTTGCAGAATTTTCTAGCATGGCTGACTAGTTTTGTGTAAAAGATTCACGTAAGTAATTCTCAAATACATCCTGGTTCTAGAGCATCAAAAGCCAAGTAGAAATTTCTAACTGTGCAACTAGAAATGATTGTGCAAATTATAGCTACTACCCTAAACACACGTGTTCACTTAAAAAAAACAATGTTTTGGGTTTTTATGGTTTGTTTTCCTGCAGCCTTGTACAAGCATGGAATATTGAAAACTTGTAGTTCAAAAATAAAATCAAAGAAGTGCTTGCACACAAATTATTGCCCATATGCCCACAATGGACCTCAGGTTTCTAGAACTTATTGTGGGTGGGGAAGTACTATTTGAGATAAGGCGACAACAACACATACATCCCATAAAGAACAAAAAGATGTAGCTGGAGGAGCCAGCAGTTGGCACTGGTCTTTATAGGCAGGGCAGGAGGAAGGCTTAATATTCCAGTAAATTTGAAGAACTGATTCTAACAAAGAGCCAATCAGGTCTTAAAAAATGTATAAATTCCTTGACACTAATATCAAATTTGCAGGTGACCAAGCTATAGGGTGTTCCTCTTGTTTGCGCAAGTGTGTCTGTGTGTAATCCACACAGTATTGCAGCACCTTTAAATTTATTAGCATGTATATCATAAAAGCAATTCATTTCCTGTCCCAAGAAGTAGATTTTTCTCCCATCGTTTGAAAAGGTTTCCATCATGTTTTGTGTTTTTTATGGTCTCCATGGTACTCAAAGAGGTTTTGTGATTATTGTCCCTGTTGCTGTGACAATAATCCCCATCTAACGAGCAGCATGAAAGCAAGAGCTCTTAGCCACCTACCATGATATATTTTAAGATCACTCACAATTATACCAATAGCGCCAAATGTAATTTGTAGGAGTACCAAAAGCCACAGTTTTCGAGTTGTCCTTCTTGCAGCATGCAAGACTTGGTATTCAGTCGTTGTTGGGTTGTTTCATACTGGAAAGAGATACAATTGCCTTATACAATCCAGTTGTGATCACATCTCTGATTCTAACACTACCTGGGTTCTGACTACAATATTCTATTGAAATAAATTGGGTAATTTGCTTCTGCCTATCTACTGAAAGTACTTAATGACTCAATCTGGTTATGAATATTACTATGACCGTTAAGTTCCCAAAGCCACTAGGTACATTGCAAGCAGCTTTCATGCACAACACCTTTTAGTAACTCAAACTGGATGTTACAAGAACTCAACTGTGCCCAAGCTACTTCTGTTCCAGAGAAGTGGATATCAGGAATAACATGAAGATTTACAGATGTGTGCTGGTTTGTTTATTCATATAGAACAGGCACCCCCAAACTCTGCCCTCCAGATGTTTTGGGACTACAACTCCCATCATCCCTAGTTAACAGGACCAGTGGTCAGGGATGATGGGAATTGTAGTCCCAAAACATCTGGAGGGCCGAGTTTGGGGATGCTGGATATAGAATGTTCTACTTCACCCTCTTAGTGCCTATATGCTACACAGAATGGCTTGCAACCATTTAAAATTAGGATATTATGTTAAACAAATAGAAAGATATTTAAAATGGAACAAAGATTGAGACCACAGATAGAACACAGGATGGAATCCACGAGTGTTGTTCCACTAGTGAAAGGCATCCATCAGCAGAATGGGGAGGGGGCAATTTTCAGTAATTTGCCCTGCCCTGGAGTCTCTTGCTCCTAAATCTGTCCCAGGAAATCTCTTAACCCTCCACAGCAGATTTAGGGGATCACAGGGCACTGTGGTGTAGGGGGAATCACTGAAAACTTGCCTCTCCCCATTCAGTTTCTGGGCTAGATCCAAGGGGAAACTGCATTGAGAGACATCACATGCCGGAAGGTTGCAGCCTGTTATTACTGCAGATCGTTGCATCACTAAGTGCATTCGTGGGCTTGGGAAAAGGTGAAAGACACGAGGTTGCACACCAACCTCATCCTCAGCTCATCTAAAACTTCTGGCTCCTTAATAAGAACGACAGGCATAAAACCTTGCCTAAAGCATTTAGTTTATTGCAGGTTGAGAGAACCTTATCTTCAGATAAATTACCTCACTTCTTATAATGTGTGGCAGCAATTAATGTGAGTTTTAAGAAACAACTTGCTCTGTAACTGAAGGGAGGGGGTGGGATGAAATTTTGCCATGGCAACAAAAGAAACATGGTACTTCGTGTACTGCAGAATTGCCTCAAACGCAGAGGGTATTTATAACAAGCTACAAATGCCAGGATTAAATACTATACTTTGGTTCTTTGAAAGAAGCAAGGGAATGCTTGTATGACCACTTTATTTAACTACTTCCCATAGTTAATGTAGAAAAGCTTCTTCATAGCCACATCACTATTTTAGCATTTTTTTGTTTTCAAAAGAAAGAAAGGCCAAAACAAATGTGACTGAAAGAAAACAGGATAATGTGAAGCTAATAGGTGCAACATTTCTTCACCAGGAAGCATCCATGAGGCACAGGGGCTGCAGCAGAGCCACACAACTTCCTCGCTTTCTCTCGCCTAACACTAGAACCCAAGCTCATGCTCTGAAGTTGAGTGGTGAGAGATTTGGGAAGGACAAAAGGGAAGAGGACTCATTTGAACCAATGGAATTGGTCACCACAAGCTGTGGAGATGGCCACCAACTTAGGCAGCTTTAAAAGTGGATGGGGACAGTGTCATGGAGGCTGCAGCTACCAGTGCCTACTAGCCACAAGGGTGGAATGCCACCTCCAGGTTCTGAGGCAGCATGGATACTAGCCAGTAGGGGGCAACAGCAAGAAAAGGCTAGCTCAGTTCCTGCTTGCAGGCTTCCTACAGGCATCCAAATTTGCCCTTTGGGAAACAGGATGCTGAACCAGATAGGCCTTTACCTGGAAGGACTCTTCTTATGTTATTCCAGGCCCCAAGACAAATGCCTTGCCTAACCAAGGGTGTACCAATTACTGCTCTTTGAAGATACATCCCCAATATTCTTTGCTGCTACAGCTAGCAATGACTACTTGGTGGCTGTCATCTTCTTCATCTCAGGAGCTCTTGAAGGGGCTTGCTGACCCCTATTGCTGTCCTTGCCATGTGCAAGGAAGATGACCTAGGCTTTTTCAATACCAGTGTATCCTTCTTCTTCACCTACCAGCTCCATGGGCAGCCATGCACCTTCATGTAATCCTACATATTTTCAAAGCATCAGCCTATGCAGGATAAGAGGAGCTTGTTTTGCTGGCTAACTCCTCCTTCCAAGCCTGATGCCTTCTGCTCCCTTGTCTCCTCATCTCCCTTCTTGTGCACGTGCCAGGAGAACAAATGTCCCTAGAAAGGCACCACTACTTCCTCTGCCTTGTGCCCATGCTCCATTGGGTTCATGTAACACTCCTTCTGCAAGAATTAGTGATTTACACTCCTTACATCTCAGTTCATTCATTGTATCTTTCCTCTCTTGAGAAACCAAATGCGTTGGGTTTCAATTCTGACTAGCAAGGCTTAGCCTTGCCCCCACCCACCCCCACACAGAGCAGCAGCAGCTAAATGTCTCTGCTTTCTACAGCTGAAGCTCTCTCAATCGTAAAAGCAAACATTTAACAGCTGGTAGATTGTCTTAGGAGATAATGTACCCAAGCTTGTTCATAAAAATAACAAATCAAAAACCTATTGAGGCTTCACAGTGCTTTTAACATATGCACACAAATATAGGGAGAAATTATTATGCAGTAAAAGTCTTTTCTTACCCTTATGAGCACTCTAATTTTTTTTAAGGCAACCTTTCAAGAAAGGAAAATTCAAAAGCTAATCTTCCTGCCTCCCTCTCACAATATGCCCAAGTGAAGAGAGTTAGGAATACTTTCATAAATTAAGCAAGGAGGTGTATATGTGCATTCTCATGCCATTATTATTATTATTATTATTATTATTATTATTATTATTATTATTATTATTATTATTTCTATACCACCCAAAGGTCTATACCCAAGGGTCTCAGGGCAGTTCACATAAAAATATCAAGTACATAAAATCAAAACAAAACCAACAACCCAATAAAACCCCCTCCAAAAGCCAGCATTTTTTAAAAGGCTATAGGATGTAGATCAAGTCAGGCAAAGGCCAGGAATGTTTTTGCCTGGCACCTAAAGGTGTATAGTGAAGGTGCCAGGCAAACCTCCCTGAGGAGAGCATTCCACAGATGGGGAGCCACTGCAGAGAAGGCCCGTTCTCGTGTTGCCACATGGATTGGCTAGGTGAAGATGGTTCTGTATTACTTACAGGTTGTTGCCCAAAGGCATGTTTTGTCAAGACGGTTCACTGACTCAAGTTCCACTGCAATGTATGAATCATGCACTTTGAGAACCAATCTGGAATGTTACAACTTATGCCAAGAGTCAAAGAAGAAGAGATGCCAGGAAGTACATGATCAGTTTCCACCACCACCCTGGAATTCAGCAGGTGACTGCAAATCTCATCCAGGCAGTGGCAGGGGACAGGTACTTATCTCGTTCCCTTCCTGCCACTAAAAATAAAACCAGGCCCTATCTGCTTTCCCACCTGAAGGAAGAAGGTATTGGAACTCTGCATCTTCTCATCCTTGATGGATGGGAAAGTATCTGGGGAAGGCAATTTTGACCAGAAAAATGGCTGGAAGAAATAGGTTTTCTACACACACACACACACACAGAGAGAGAGAGAGAGAGAGAGAGAGAGAGAGAGAGAGAGAGAGAGCGCATTTCAGTTAAAACAACAACAGCAACAACAGGTGGGTATTTCTCTTTCTAAGACTCTAATCCCAAGCATGCTTTCTGGTAAGAAGTTGGCCCCCGTTGAAATCCATGCAACTTGAAGCCCAAGCTGCTCATGCGTTTACTCATAAGGAATATACAAAAATGTCTGGCAGTATTTTGTTCTCTTTAGAGCACGGGGAAATGCTAATCCCCCAACTCCCTAAGCAATTTTTTTCTGGCCCTCCAAGGCCCCGCTGATTTGGGAGGTGGTGACAAAAAGATAAGTAGATGGGGCAGAGAGGTATCCCACGTGCATGTTCTCTGTAAACAGCTTAGAGGTTTTCTGTTGAATAGCAGTATATAAATATTGTTAATTAAATCAACATGCACAAAGAGAGTGTCCAAGCAAGAGGGAGGAGTGAGGTTCTAGCAGCAACAGCAGCAAACATATTAGGTACCACTCTGCCCACTCTGTCCCACATCTCCAGTTCAAGGGATGTAGTCAAGAGTAGCCAGTTTCAAGGCAGAGAAGGTGTGGGGAACGTTTGGCTCTCCAGATGTTGCTGAACTAAAACTTCCATTATCCCTACTGAAGTCAATGTGACCTGTTCCACATCTAAGCTGTTTTGGGACTGCGGCTTGTTCTGTCTTTAAGAATGATGCTACAGAACGGACATCACTAGCTAGTCAAAAACCACTAGAAAAAATGCACCGCAGTTAACAGCAGCTTAGTTTGTTAAACAATAGATTATGCACTTGTTGAAAGCATCCTAGAACATTCATGATCACAGTGAGTCAGAATGTTGATTTTTCTAAAAACACTTTAGTCAACAAATGGGCACAGAAGAAGAAGAAAAAAAGCACAGCGTGCAGGGAGTGGTTGACTCACTGCAGAAAGCTGAAAACTGCTGCTTCCTTTGATCAGTTCTTGCTGTGACCTGGCTTTTTCCTAGGGATTGCAGCATGAACGGAATAGATGAGCAGACACAGAGCAAATAATAATAATAAATGCATCTTACAGAATGCTTCTGTGGAAGGGTTTTAGCTCAGTGGCGGAACACATGTTTCACATGCGAAATGTACCTGACTTCTCCAGGCAGTGGTGGGACAGCTTCCGCCCTGGAGAGCTACTGTCAGTCAATGCCGACACTACTGGGATGAATGGGCTATGGGTCTAACTCAGTTGAAGGCAGCTTCCCATGTTCTGCAGAACTTTATATTTAGGCACTCTCAGTGGGAACACTTGGACTGATGCTGGTGGGGGCAAAGGGTGAAGAAAATGCCCACAGCCTGTATTTCTTCATGATTGCTGCTCCAGGGTTGGCTCTCCTGGAGCAAACATCCTTCTTTAGCTGGCACCAGAGAAATCACCCTTGAGCTGAACATACCCGAGGTTGATTTTTAGCTGCATGAAACTATGTAAACTAGGTACTTATCAAAGAGCAAGCTCTTTCAGACAACACATAAACATGTATGATTAAAACTGGAGGTATCTAACTATCTAACAGGAGTTATCAGGACTTGTGCACCAATAGAATTAAAACGGTTGTCAGCAAAAATGACCATGCTGTGAAGAACATGAAAGCTTGCATGAACCATATCGTGTGACTTACTAGTTGGCCAAATAAACTAAGGTATTATTTTTTAATGCATCTTTTGAGATTCTCATAATTAATAAAACTAATATGGGGCTGGGGAATAAAACTAATTTTAGTGTTATATGTAAAGTAAGGACACCATTCTGTGGCTCTAATGGGTTTGTAATTTTGCAGGTGAAGTTGTATTTCTAAACTGAATGTGAATTATTTAGTGTTTAAATGTGTACCATCCTTCATCCTGGAATCATATGATGGTGGGCTAAAAATATATAAAAATATATAACCAAACAACCAAATGATGGACAAAACCACTGCCTCTTTCCCATCCACTCTGGAATGTCTGCCACCTACCTGGATTTTACTGTGCCGCTTGAACTTTTTAGTACACAAAGAAATTATTGTTTATTATCACTTCCTCCAGTTGCAGTGGGAAAACTCGAGTTTGTCACTCACTTTCAGGCTGTCAAGCTGATGAACCCAACAGACAAGAAGCTTTGCCTTCCAGCTGCCCCAGGCCGGGTTCTTCTTCACCTTAGCAAATATTCAGGGAAATCCACACCCATGACTAATAGCAGGCTCACTCCAACACAGTGCTCCCAAGCCAGAACTACTATAAGATGAAGATCAGTGTTCATTAGCAGCAAGCCTTGCAGACTGAGTTTTATTGTGACTGAAAGAGGGGAAAGCTCAGGAATAAATCTACCCGTGGAAATATCAGCTGATAGAGAACAGTAATTAGGCTTGCCATGTGTCAGGAAAATTCGGCAAAAAGTCAGGGGAAACCCAGATGTATGGCAACGTGATGGAAACAGCTTAAAAAGCTTAAAATCACTATTTTGGGGTTAGGTTCCCCCCCCCAAAAAAGCTTAACCATTTGGGTGGTTTGAAACATGACAACCCTAACAGTAACACAAATACAAAGGATATAACACTGAAGTATGCAAGGGGTTGTTTTTGAAGGAGGGGCAGTTATTTCATTTGTTTTCTCTCTCTCTCTCTCTCTCTCTCTCTCTCTCTCTCTCTCTCTCTCTGTGTGTGTGTGTGTGTGTGTGTGTGTGTGTGTGTGTGTGTTGCTTGTTCATTCATTAAATCACATTTTCCCCTTTAATGTTCCATTTGTTTTGGTTGTTCTCAATTGTTTTCATTTCTCATTGTTTTCAACGGCAGCCCCAGCTGTTTGTTGATTGCCTGTAACTTCTGTGTTTTCTATCCAATTAGCATGAAGCTTTCAGCCATTTTACTATCCCTCCATGGAACTGAATTGTGTCAAACTTGAGACAGATTGGAGAGTAGGCTCCAATTTTACAGACAATTTAGAAAGGCACAAACTATTAAATATTTTATCTCTGTAAACTGCAAGCTACTAATAAGTGAGCACAAAGGAATGAGAAAAATGAAGGGTGTGGTGTGGAAAAGATTAAAAGAACCATTAGTTGAACCGGGGCTTCTTTTCAGCTGGAACTCACCAGACCTCAGCTCCGGCACCTCTCAGGTGGGTGCCATTGCCATTCTAAAAGAACAAGGGAGAAGTTCGTGGTGAGCCCTGGCACCTCTTTCTCTAGAAAAATAGCACTGAATGGAACCAACACAAATCACACACAAGTTTTAAAAAGCCTTTGCCTCCCACTTTGATAGACTTCCACAAGTTTCTCCACTTATTGTGATGGGAGGATTCTGTGAGGAAGTTAGACCTATCAGATTGTTGGACATTTCTGCTAAAAATGTATTTGAGTTGAAGATTGGACAGTTTACACTATCAGACAGTAGAAGGCTAGCACAGGTGGACCCTTGTAACTCTCTTTGCTTCCCAACACTGTGCATCGTGCCATTATCAGAGCATGCAGTACTATGGCCAAGTCATCTCTGTCCAAAAGAGGCCATAGCTGATGAACCAGAACCAGCCATAGCTAGAAACAGGCAGTCCTAGCCACTGAGGCCACCTGACCCTCCAGTGACGCTGCTAGATTCAGAAGTGCCCTCAAGCTATGGGCCTGTTCCTTCCCCCATACAGAACAGGCCATCTTCCCATTTCCCAGACTCAAGAACAGTGAATGCAAAACACTGTTGTCTTTTCACGATTCAGTTTCAATTTGGTTTGTTCAAAAATCAGATAAGATATACATCAGTTTGCTATGCCATAGAAATATATACAAGAAAACATTAAAAAGGAGTGAAAATATAGTACTAGATATCATACCAGATGTATATGCACCATAATTTAATCAATTCATACCATTGGGATCATTTTAAACTTAAAATATTTAGGCCGATTGTGGCTAAACATATGTAAACGTGGACCTTTAAATATGATCAGCATGAAAAGTTAAATGCTGTAATCACTGCAGATGCTTGAGTTTTGTAGCAGATGTGTAAATGGAGAGACCAGATGATGAAAGGAATCATCCCATTAAAAATGGACATAAATGTTTTGTGATTATGTATCATGTAGCTAATTCTTTTCATGGTTACCCTTGTTCTGATTAGTGTTTTAAATACCGTATTTTTTGCACCATAACACTCACTTTTTTCCTCCTAGAAAGTATGGGGAAATGTCTGTGTGTGTTATGGAGGGAATGCCTACGGGTAGCGGGGGGGATCTGCTGCAGTCGTGAGCAGACGATCCATGGTTCCCCTTCCTTCCCTCCTCTGTGGCTCGCTTTGAAACAGCAAAGCGGGAGAAGAGCCCGCTGAGTGGGGAGGAGAGAGGGACAGAGAGCCTGCTTCTTTAAAGGAGCAAAGCAGGAGAGGAGAGGAGCCGCTTACACGAGTGTAAGCGGCTCCTGCCCGGTTGGTTCCTTTAAAGCAAGCAGGCTCTCTGTCCCTCTCTCCTCCCCACTCAGCTCGCTACATAGCAGCAAAGTTTTTCAGCTCGCTAAGCCGGGGATGAGCGGGGAGGAGGGAGAAAAGCAGAGCCTGCTTGCTTTAAAGGAGCAAAGTGAGAGAGGAGAGGAGCCTTCTCCCCTTATACCCCTCTTCTTCATTATTAGCAGCATCCTTCTCCACCGACCCCACGCGTGTTCCTTCTCCCCTTAAACCCCACTTCTGCATTATTAGCAGCATCCTTCTCCACCCACCCCACGCGTGCTCCTTGTCCCCTGAGTGCTTTTCCTTCCCTCCCCACTTAATACGTGGTTACAAAGCATGGATCCACATGGATCCTCAGGATTTTTGCATTGGGCTACTCCGAACTCACTGTCAGATCACATGTCTGTGGCCACAGCATGAACCACAAAAATCACACATCCACTGTTTTGTCTAGAATATTTTTTTTCTTGTTTTCCTCCTCTAAAAACTATGTGCGTGTTATGGTCAGGTGTGTGTTATAGAGCAAAAAATACGGTAGTTATGTTTGAAAGGGAGTTGTGTGTAATTTGCTGCAGCAGTTGGACCTTTAGGAGAGTTGTTGGCACGTAGTCATATCCATTGTGAAGAATACACTGGCTGGATTCACAGAGCAGCAAATTCGTTGCTAAGTCTTAACTAGGCTTGACCTAAATTCCATGAGATACCCTCTAAAGCAGCACATTACAGAAACCTATCAAAAGTGGAAGCCGCTTTCTTGAATTATGTGTGATTAATACTGCATTTAACCACATGTAGTTTATGTTGTCCTCTTTTATAATTTAAAAGTTTGCTGCTAAAGAATGCCAAGTTAAAACTGCAAAAATACAGGGCGAAAGTTGGGTCTTCTACCCATTCCACCTGAACTTCTTTTTTTTAAAAAAGTCAAAGGTCACTATAATTAAACATGTAGTTTAATGTTGCATGTATCTTTTTAAAGCAATAAATAGCTGGTGGGTGGTGAATCAGAATCCTAGTGCAAGGGGAGAAGAGTTAACTTCACCATCCCATGCCATAGTCCCAATAAAAATCTCACTGACCATTCAGTTGTTATTCATAAGAACCTAAGAACAGTGCTACTGGATCAGGCCAGTTGCCCATCTAGCACAGCAGTGATCAAATAGATATCTATAAAAAGCCTGCAAGCAGGACCTGAGAGCAATAGCATTCTCCCTTTCTGCATACAGGTAGGTAGGCGTGTTGGTCTACCGTAGTCAAACAAAATTTAAAAAATCCTTCCAGTAGCACCTTAGGGACCAACTAACTTTGAAGCAGTGTGCATGTACACAAAAGCTCATACCAATAACAAACTTAGTTGGTCTCTTAGGTGCTACTGGAAGGAATTTTTTTATTTTGTTCCCTTTCTGCAGTTTCCAGTATCTGGTATTCCAGTATTCATAAGCATACTGTCTCCATTTGTGGAGGCAGAGTATAGCCAGTGCAGCTAGTGGCTGTTAGTATTGTCCTCCATGAATTTGTCTAATCCCCCTTTAAAGCTATCCAAGATGGTGGCCATCACTGCGTCTTGTGGAAGCAAATTCCATAGTTATGGAATTCTCGTGTTATGGATTATACACTAGCCCTCTTCACGTGTTACCTGGTCCTCCTTAGAGATGTCCATGTGTTGGAATGGTTATCAGCAGAGAAGAATAGCTGTTCACCTGTAGGCTCCCACAGAACCAGGACACCACTAGAATCACTATGACCAGCTACTCTTGCATTTGTTAAGGATTGTGATCAGTGGCTTCCTTTATCCCTTTAATGATTTTGTTGCATTGCTACATGTGCACCTGTGATGTTGTTGCCCATAGTTTTAACTTTATTCCCAAATAAAATTCCACTAGGAAAGCCAAAGAGAGAAGAAGAAAAGAGAGAAAGAGACAGATGTTTCCCCCTTAAAATCCTTCATATGTCTCTCCTTAAAACCACTGGTTCCTGTTCTAACCTGCTGGTGCAAAATAGTCCCGCATCTTGCATCTGTGCTCCTTTATTTGCTCTCTGATGTCAAAGAGATAAGGTCAATGCATGGTTTGGACTGCAGCATGGATTCCACCCAAAAGTACTTCTTGACTGTGGTCTATATGAGGGCCAAGCTTCTTCTAATGACATGGGTGATCCTGACTGGGTAGAGAGTCTCTATGCCAGGGGAACATTGCCTTTTTCTGATGAAGACACTCATACAATCAAGCCTGATCCATTTGGTAAGCAGCTTACAAACATTACAAGACCCATCTGAGCCACAGCCTCACAGAAGCAGTTTTCCGCTGCCTCTGCATGACAGCGGCAGCAGTTATACTGTAACTTTGATACCATACTCTGGATCATTTTTACGTTAGATAAATAAAATGGCAGTCTTACACCACAAGATACACGGTAATGTTCTTAGGAATTAATCTTGCAAGCCAGAAAACATTTATGCTAAGGAGCCGAAGAATATTTCACACAGATCATGAATTGCGCTATGCATCAATCTGTTCACCATCTTATCTGTTGTGTTAAAGAACTTTGGTAACCATGGAAACATGCTAGAATTCGATCTGGGTATTTATTTTTTTTAATGCCACTTTTTTATTACTCCATTTGTCCTTTGCTACTAGTGAAGAAACTCTGTTTTCTTTCCGCCGAAGCAGCTCATTATCTGTTGGATGAAATGTCAAACCATAGGATTTTATAACGATCCAATTCAAGGCTCTTGTAAGAAAGAGGATGACTCACTGGAGGAGTCTTTGTGCTCTTGCACAAGTAAATTCACACGTTTTCTGTTTGTTTCCCTGAAACAGGAAGGTGAGGAGGTACATTTCAGGCATTCCAACATTTCAATCGTTTGGGAGGAAGACAGAGGCAATGACATATTCTAGCTCCCTTGCCTTCGTTGCAGAACTCTTACTTAACTGACAACCCATTATTAAAACATTGCACCAGAAAATCTCTGCAAATACCCTTTCCCGAAAGTCATGGGAAGGACAAGACACAGGAGAACTGTTTTACATAGTAGGTATAAGCAGTCACGTACCCATTAGCTTGACTGCAACTGTCAGTTTTTATAGAGCCATCCTGATTATTTTTGACGCATCAATAGGGGGTCAATATCATGGGAAAATATTTTGTTAAACTTAACAGGTAAGATCATTATATATTTGATGCAGCTTTAGTTACACCACCCTCAAAAAAAGTTTCAGTGACCCTTTCCATAAACATTAGCCAACATTTCAGAACTTAGTTAAAATTTGTGTTGATTCTTCTGGCTGAAGAAGCCTTACACGATGTCAACTACTTGCCCCTCGGCCTAGGTGCAGGCATTCAGATCATCCCTGGCCATTGGCCATAGCTTGCTGGAGCTGATGGGAGCTGTTCTACTATGAGCAGTGGTTGCCCTTCAGATGTTGTAGAATCACACCTCCCATAATCCTGGACCTTGGGGCTGGGGTTTATGAGAGTTGGAATCCAACAGCAGTTGTACCACTGGATAGTCACCCCTGAATTAGGATACCACTTTATCACATTTCCAAAATGTGAAGTCAAGATAATATTGATCAAACCAATTACCGTATTTTTTGCACCATAACACTCACTTTTTTCCTCCTAGAAAGTAAGGGGAAATGTCTGTGCGTGTTATGGAGGAAATGCCTACGGGTGGCATGCCTACGGATTTTCCTCCTCTAAAAACTATGTGCATGTTATGGTCGGGTGTGTGTTATACAGCGAAAAATACGGTAACTGTTGTAAATTAGTAACATTGCTTAGCTGGCACACAATACAACAACCCCTAAGGATTGTCCATTTTCCGATGCCTGTGTGTGTGTGTGTGTGTGTGTGTGTGTGTGTGTGTGCGCGCACCTTCTTGTGCCCACTGATTAGCAAGATAACCATTTCCTCTGAAAATGTGAAGGAGTCACTGATGGAGAAAATTGGCTTTTGGCAGTAGGCTGTGGAAAACATGTTTTTCAATAAAAGAGTAGCAAAGCAAAGAAAATAACTGTACCCAATTTGAAAATAGCTACCCTTATCTATGATGTCAGTTACCAGGGGCACAGGAGGGAAGGAAAAATCCAGGTGTACTTGCTTGCCATTAATGACCACCTCTAAATGTTCAGGCCACATAGAATACAATACACACACTTTAAGAGTGATGTTAGGACAAAAACATGGTAGGTAAGGACTTGATTGAGCTTCCACGTTCTGCATTACAATCTTTGACACGGCGTCTGTGTGAGACAAGAGCATTATTCATCGAGAGTATACTGAGATTTATGAAAATTGGAGTTTTCTAAAATACAAAGCTCATGACGGTACATAGAGGGAAGCTTTGTTGTTTTATGATTCATGTTTCACTTTTTAGTGTGTGTAGTGGAGTAAACATATGCTTTGTTTTGGTAGAGTGAGGATTAAAATAATGTGTAATGGCTTAAATTAGAGAGTGATCTGCAACTCTAAGTATCAAGTATTGGGGGGGGGGTTGTCATCAGCACCACATTGCACATCAAGGTTAGGTTTAAACTTCCCCCCAAAGCCATGTTAAAAATCACTCCCTTCTGAACAATAAAGATTATAGAAAAAAATCTACCATTGGCACCAGTGTGAAGTATTTTTATTAATTCTAATTGCTCCACAGGGAGCAATTTTTTTACCAGCATTATGGCTGAGGAAGGAAAAACTCAAGCCTCACTTCCCTGCATGTTGTGAAGCTGATTGACAATTGCACATGATGTTCAATTGTTTAAAACTTGTGATTTCTAATCGTGTTTGATGCAAAGTGTTATTAGGCTCTCTGCCCATAGCTTTATTGAGAGTGTGGGCAAAAGGTGTGGGGAGCCTACAGGTAGTCTTATTTTTTGGCCCAGATCCTTAAATCATTTTCTACCCTGTACAGATTATGGAAAACCCAGCAGAAACCCAAAGAGTTTAGGTCAAACTGACATTTGGCAAATCTGCACATGGATAAATACCTAGTCTTATTAGTCAGCAATTCTTGTGGTAGGAGAAGGTGGGTTAATTTGTGAATGGCCTAACTTGGAGGTCACGGGAAAAGAACAAATCTGTTCAAATAATGCAAAATTGCTAAGCTTCTTAGAATGCCAGCTAGAAAAGGGTTGTGGTAAAAGCCAGCAAGCATTGTTCATATAAGCTCCCGCATGAACTCTTAAGCAGAGCAAGCAAATGAGCAACAGACCTATAGCTCCAACAAGGAGGAGGCAAAGTTAGTCACAAATAGAACTGTGTTTATGAAAAGTCTGGTGCATTTCTCCCAGCAGAGCCATAAGATTTACAAAGTAAGACAATCTATGCCCAACTTAAAGCTGACATTTCAGTTGAATACTGGGATCCTGAAATTTCCGAATCTTGCTCCCAAAATTCAAGAGACCTGGCTTTTGATAAATCCACCAGACGTTCAAGCTGGGCCAAGAAATGTTCTGTTGTGTTGCATTTAGGTTAACAAGCAGCATATAGTCCCACAAAATTTGGATTCTCAAACATTTTGAACCTTTCACACCAAACCAGAGGGCAGTATTCAGCTAAATAATTATGTGAGTGCTATGCTCACAGGACCTCACCCTTCTCCCCTCTCCTCTGCCTGTGTGTGCTTACACCATCCCCAAATCTTCTCCAGAAAGTTGGGGGAGTCCCCAGAACAGAGGTGTGGGTGCACAGGGGTAGGTGAGGGGGAGAATGTTCCATTGTACAAGGAGAAATCCTTACACTGACGGAATCTGAGCCTTAGCGCTACATTGAATACAGCCCATAGTCAGTAATAGCTTGATATCACCCTTCACACCTTAGCCAAATATGTATCACAAGCACAGAGGAGCCACAATCCTATTTACCAACCACATGATACAGCGTGACATTCGCAACTTCCTAGCACCTCTTGAAGTGACTCCAGGAAAGTGACTTCATTTCCCTAAACTGCATGGTCAGTTTCAACAACCTGCCTTGTGTGGTATCTTTTATTATTCCTAATCCGGGGTTCAACCATTTCCTAGGCCCTGATTAACCGTACCACTTTCTGTGTACCGAGCTAACTTGATATTAACAAAACAGCATCCTTCTTCCCAGTGCTGAAGATCATTTTTGGATCGGATTGAAAGACGAATATAGTTTGTATTAGCCATCCAGCTCTGGTAGCTAGCATGAGTTCACTGAGGTATTTTGCTGATGCATTTTCTGATTGAGGCACAGCAGATATTTAGCTCTTGAGATCTAAGGTTCATTTCCCAATAATAATTGTTTCACATTTTGCAAGCTGCAGGTGTTCACAGGAAATCTTTCAAGGAGGACAGTTCCCAAACTGGATGAGGAGCTGCACAGGCAAATGTATGCTCCCCGCACAGTTTCTAGCCTCACACAGCTCTGGCCAGATTTTATCAGTATCTCTAAAGGCAGAAGTTAGTCATCCCCTTGCGAACAAATATTGGAGAGCTGCTGCCAGTCAGTGTAATAATAATAATAATAATAATAATAATAATAATAATAATAATAATAATTTATTATTTATACCCCGTCCATCTGGCTGGGCTTCCCCAGCCACTCTGGGCGGCTTCCAAAAAACAATTAAAATACTGTAATACATCAAACATTAAAAGCTTCCCTAAACAGGGCTGCCTTCAGATGTCTTCTAAAAGTCTGGTAGTTGTTGTTCTCTTTGACATCTGGTGGGAGGGTGTTCCACAGGGAGGGCGCCACTACCGAGAAGGCCCTCTGCCTGGTTCCCTGTAACTTGGCTTCTCGCAGTGAGGGAACTGCCAGAAGGCCCTCGGCGCTGGACCTCAGTGTCCAGGCAGAACAATGGGGGTGGAGACGCTCCTTCAGATATACTGGACCGAGGCCGTTTAGGGCTTTAAAGGTCAGCACCAACACTTTGACTTGTGCTCAGAAACGTACTGTAGACAATACTGACTTAATATCCCTGATCAAATAATCACCACAGGGTTTTTTTCTGTAAGGTAGCTTCTTGTGTTAATTTGTATTATTACTTTGTTGGTTTATTTTTAATTCAACTGGTATACCTTTTTTTTTTATATACTGGCCCAAATTATTTACACATCATGCAAACATGAAGCCATTGTACCTTCTCATACATACATAGCAAGCCCACAGCAAGTTAGTACAGTCAAACCTTGGCTCTCGAACGCCTCCGTTATTGTACGTTTCAGCTCCCAAACGCCGAAAACCTGGAAGTAACTGCTCTGGTTTTTAAACAATTTTTGGAAGCTGAACAGCTTCTGGGGAGTTTTTTTCCCTTTTTTCTCCATTGACTTTGCCAACCGCCCTTTGATCTTCAGTCGTCGAACGTTTCGGAAGTCAAACGGTCTTCCGGAATGGATTACGTTCAACAACCGAGGTTTGACTGTATTGTAGCAGACAAAATATTAGGAATAGCTTCTAATATGTGCATTTAGGTGATAAAAACCTAAATAACTCCTAGCAGTTACTCTCCAATGGTCATTATGTTTCCTGTTTAAATGAGTACCAAGTGGAAGAAAAGCAGCAGGGGCCCGGGGGGGGGGGTCAGAGATTCCAGATAAATCATATTTTAGTGTTATAACTTTATGCTGTAAAACCACTGTGTCCCTCCTCCTAGGAGTCATAGCTGACTAGACATCAGATTCACCTTGAGGCGTGTGGCTGCTCAGCTTCTAGACATGAGCTGAATTGAATTTTTCACCCATCCTAGGTCCACAGCAGGGGAGAAAGCAAGATGCCCCACTTTTCCAAGTTCCTCAGTCCCGTTCCTGCTCCTTCTTCACAGACACATTAAATGCATCCCTACATTTAATATCACATCAGTTTGGGCCATGAAGCAGCTAACGTGTGCAATAATGTATATTGTAAGGCAGTGTTGGAGTAAATTGACTTAATATTGGCAAAAGTGGAACATCTGATTCCTTTTTGAAAAAAGGCTAGAGGTCAGATAATAAATAAAAAAATAAATAAATGGTTTGTTTGTTTGTTTGTTTGTTATACCCCGCCCATCTGGCTGGGTTTCCCCAGCCACTCTGGGCCGTTCCCAACTGAATATTAAAAACACAATACAGCATTAAACATTAAAAACCTCCCCAAACAGGGCTGCCTTCAGATGTCTTTTAAAAGTCAGATAGTTGTTTATTTCTTTGACATCTGATGGGAGGGCATTCCACAGGGCAGGCACCACTACCGAGAAGGCCCTCTGCCTGGTTCCCTATAACCTCACTTCTCACAGTGAGGGAACCCCCAGAAGGCCCTCGGCACTGGACTTCAGTGTCCGGGTAGAACGATGGTGGTGGAGACGCTCCATCAGGTATACTGGACTGAGGTCATTTAGAACTTTAAAGGTCAGCACCAACACTTTAAACTGTGTCTGGAAACATACTGGGAGCCAATGCAGATCTCTCAGGACCAGTGGTCTCGGTGGCCACTTCCAGTCACCAGTCTGGCTGCCGCATTCTGGATTAATTGCAGTTTCCGAGTCACCTTCAAAGCCACCCCACATAGAGCGCATTGCAGTAGTCCAAGCGTGAGATAACTAGAGCATGCACCACTCTGGCAAGACAGTCCATGGGCAGGTAGGGTCTCCACCTGCGTACCAGATGGAGCTGGTAGACAGCTGCCCTGGACACAGAATTGACCTGCGCCTCCATGGACAGCTGTGACTCCAAAATGACTCCCAGGTTGCACACCTGGTCCTTCAGGGGCACAGTCACCCCATTCAGGACCAGGGAGTCCTCCACACCAGCCTGCCCCCTGTCCCCCAAAAACAGTACTTCTGTCTTGTCAGGATTCAGCCTCAATCCATTAGCCGCCATCCATCCTCCAACCGCCTCCCGACACAGGACAGTGCCTCTTCATTGCTTCTCGGTGTGATCTGCTGCTCAGGCAAGGGAGCTGGCTTGGCTGCAAGCATTTTATGTGCCTAGGGTGTCTTGACTGGCTCATCGGATCAACGGACAGCCTTAAAGCTGAAAAAGTCATTTGTGTTTCTTGGACCCACAGCATCGAGGTTGCCCTGGATCTATAAAGCTAAACCATCTTTGCCTTCTGAGGAATCAAAGTGCTTGCTGGTAAAGGAGTTATGGCGCTGCCACTTCCAGAACCATCACCCCCATGTCTTTTGAGACACCTGCCCCCCATTAATGTGAAACTCTTTCTGCAAGAGACTGACCAAAGGCCAAGTATGTGTCAGAAGTATGGTGGTTTTAACTAACTTCCACTCCACTTGGGAGTGGAGTGAGGATGGGGGAATAAGCTACTAAAGCTTTTTTGGTGTTCACATTTGCAATGTTCTAACTCATTTAGAGTTCGATCCTACTGCTTGATTCACCATATTGGGGTGGTGGTGGGTGGGGCAAAGGTATCCTTATACCTAGCCCAGAGCCGCTGTGCCATATCCTAAATGCGTGGGGCATTCTGAAGAGGAGGGTGCTGAACCAACCTGGGATTCAGTGACTCCCAAGCTGGCCTCACTAATTTTGCCTGGCCAACAGGAGCAATGGAATGGAAGATGCTCTGTTATGCCTCACCACGGCACACCTGGGATATGGGTTGCTCATTCAGTTGCCCTTTTATTGATACATAATTATCTAATAAATATATTGTGTCTACTTGACTTTTGTTGCATTCCTAAAACCTCTGAGATGGAATGTGCAATACATTTTAATATATTCATTAGTTACCTTGTGAATCTTGAGCATATTAAAATATAGGCTGGCAACTCTCAAATGCTACCAACCCCCACTGAAAAATATGCAAACCCCATTTCCCAGTACATTTAACCTTGAGTACAATTAAAATGGATCTCGCATGACAATGCATGCTTGGAGAGTGAACTGGTCCCTGCACATGATTGGATGTTTTTCCCATTAAGGAGGAAGTCACAGTAACTTCTAGGATGGCTTTAATAATAATCACAAAGATTCTGTTTGCAGTTTCTCTATGGAAAAAATGTAAGAAAACCCACTGAAAATCCCCCCCCCCAGCTCAGAACACCTTGACCCTGAATCTGTGTTAGTATAGAAGTAAATAGAACTTGTATGAATTAAATGGGCTAGCGATCAACCTTATTCTGTTTGACTTTCTGTAGAAATTCACACTGGTCTTTAATGCAATCGCAATGGTACTTCTAGAAAACAATTTTTCTAAAAGCTCATTCATGCTAGCCCTAGATTTGCCTTAGGACTTTTTAATAGAAGAAAAATGTTGAGGGCACAAAGTTCTTTAAGCATAAGCCTAGGTTCAAAAATGACCTACCTTTGAAACCCCACATTATCCATATTTACTTGCAGGGAAGTACAATTTATTTTGTTGGGAATTACTTTCAAATCGATATACTTAATATTATAGCCTTGGGGTGGTTTGTAATATTATAGCCTTGAGGTGGAAAGCTGAACCAATTCAGAATGAAGGTGCAGGGATTGTGTTTGAATGAACATGAACTAAAAGTCTTCAGGTTTCTACCTCAAAATGAACTTAGTTCCCCTGTTAAGTGCTTTTCAGGTGTACTTCAGACATTTTGGAACTAATTTATTGGACTTCTTTCAGCTGAACAAGTTAATTCAAAACACTGAGGGAAACAGACCTAAACCATCTACTAAACATGCTTCAGGAAAGCTTTTGTGTTGACATTCAAATGCCTGAACACTACATCTGGGCTAGTTTTAAATGTTATAATTTTAAATGTTAATGTTTAAATGACCAATAGTTATACGATAGCACAACCTTTTCAAAAATGCCTCTGTTGAATATCTTCAATCTCACTGTTTGTTATCTGCCACGAAGTTGGCATGTCCAGAATAAAACTCTGTTTGACATCTACAATGTCCATGTCTATAACACCTGTCATTTTTCTTGATTTATGGTCTCTGCAAGTCACTGTCCAGTTTCCTATAGAAAATCTTGAAGCAGATTCAAAATGGAGCAAGACATGCAACACCAGGTTGATGGTGACAAAAATAATAGGATTAATTTGTGTTTCACAGGCCACAGGGGCATCAGTATTACTCAGCTTGTTCCTTTTTAATGAAGTTGTACTTCTTGTTTTCTCTGTTCCAGAAGACTGAGTGCATTTACACATGAATGATGGCAATGATCACATGTGTAAAAGAAACAACAAAACACAAAACTAATCTCAAACCCAAACATTTTTCATTTCATATACAACAAAACTTACCTTCCTGGGATGCTAAGTTAAAAATCTAGAGAGAAGTGTTCATTTCAGCTTCTTTGCTTAGATAACCTATATAATGTTTAAGATGTAATTATAGAGATCTCCATTGTACTTTTATGTGGTGCTGATTATTTCCTAATTCCCTGAAAAGACTAGTGTGATTTGCAAATGACTTTCAAAAAAGGGATAACAAGTTCCCATCTTGATGTGCTTTTGAACTGGCAGGAACAGGAGCAACGGGAGCTTGCGGAAGAATCCCATTGCGGGGATTTGAACTGCCGACCTTCCAATTGGCAAGCCCTAGGTTCAGTGGTTTAACCCACAGTGCCACCCGCATCACGACAAATAAATATTAAGAACCCTTCTATTGGCAAAGATGGAGATTAATTACTGGAAGATGCTAAAGAAGGAATGGGGAAATCATGGTCCTCCAGGTGCCATTGGACTTTCTTCCCTTTCAAGCCACCCAGTATAGTCAATGGTGAGGGATGGTGCGAGCTGTGGTCCAGCATCATCTGAAGGGCCACAGTTTCCCCATGCCTATTCTAAAGAATACCCAATATTTGCTTCAAAATACCGTTTGCTATATACACAGTTACTCCCAGGTCCATGGTAGTACCATCAAGAACAAAATTCACTTGTAGAACTTTGTATGTTTGCCTTAACATTTATACGCCTTAAAATGAAAATTAGGATATATATATATATAAAAGCTTTTGACAAAGTGAATTAGAATTTCTTCTTGTTTCCATTAAAAATACAACATACATTCCAAAATTGTGAACTGGATTGCCATTATTTACAATTCTCCAGATCCAGAATTCCAACAAACATGTTATCTTTTGACCCATTCTTATAAAAACTTGCACTAGGAAAAGTGGGTTCCTCTCCCCAGTTTTGTTCCATCTTGCCACTGAGCTTTGCCTATGCCTCCTCTTTGCAGCAAGCAGTTTATGTATCATAAAATATTAAGCTATTGAATGCAAAATTTTGTTACATGCCAATGGTACTTCTATATTGATGGAGAAACCTGATACATCTAATTTAAAATTTATAGAATTAATAGAAAAATGTGGTGGGTAAAATCAGAAGCCCCGGGGCTTAGCATATTGGAATATCCTTCCAAAGCTGGAAATTACACCAACAACCTGAACAGTGCTTAGAGGCTATAAAACTATGGACCTAACAAAAATCTTACAACTATGGACACAGCGATTAGGGACATCAGCACTGATATAGAGATACGGCAATTGTAAATGGAGGGGTAGGATGGGCAAAGCTAGACAGTGAAAATTGTATTTAACTACATCTCATATATGTCTTCGGGAACTTCCAGCCACAATTCCAATTGCCTATTTCTAAAAGCTTAATAGATATATAATTTCCAATGGGAAATTGGCTAGACCATGATTCTCATTAAGTAAGCTACAATTACCTACAGAAGAGTGACCATTTAAACAACTTATTTTAAAACATCTTACAGTTTATCTCATCCTCCAGGCATGTTGGTAGTGAACGTTTCACAAAGATGTCACCCCAAACTGGGCAGCTCTTCAATCAAGCTTCTTTGGTGGTATAGTAAGTTTGCAAGCATTAGGAACCAACCATGTACAATATTCCAATGAAGTCACCAATCACAGCAACCAGACAACAAACGTTTGAACTAGGAAAGCACCTAAAATTTGACCCATATATTCATGGTGAATTAGCCTTATGGGCTAATCCAGCCTTGCAAACAGAAGATAAATTCTTTCTATAGAAAATCTCAACCCACTAGCGGGATTATTCCTTTAAATTAATTAATCTGGCCAGATGACAAATGTGTAAATTTCACCGAATTAATGCAACCATATAATCTCTTTGAGATGGTCCACTGGCAACACATCCAACTCAAATATCTCCTGACTTTCAAATGCATTGCTGATGCCTCGAATGCTTCTGCTGGCCCTCCTTCTTTTACTTCTCTTATTATTCTTTTATTTTTCCATACTACACTTTGTCCAGAATGATCTCAGGGCAGTATTCAAAGCTACATAAAAAAGCACATGAAATCACAAAAAGGGAAAAACAAATCCAAACCACCATCCACAACCAAATGCCTGCATGAAAAGATGTCTCTTTCATTACCAAACCCTTTGCAGATGTACCAAATACCGTATTTTTCGCCCCATAAGACGCACCGGCCCATAAGACGCACCTAGATTTTAGGGGGGGAAATAAAGGAAAAAAATTTTATTTCCCCCCCAGGTGCGCTGCGCTACACCAGGAGCTTGGGGCGTGCGGAGCTCAGCGCGCGCCAAGCTTCTGCGTGCCGGCAAGCAGTCCGCTGCCGCCCCAAGCCTCCCGCACCCGGCAGGAGGTCCCGCTGGGTGCGCAAGGCTTGGGGCGGCAGCGGACTGCTTGCGCGCCCCTAGAAGCTTGGGGCGTGCGGAGCTCAGCGCGCGCCAAGCTTCTGCGTGCCGGCAAGCAGTCCGCTGCCGCCCCAAGCCTCCCGCACCCGGCAGGAGGTCCCGCTGGGTGCGCAAGGCTTGGGGCGGCAGCGGACTGCTTGCGCGCCCCTAGAAGCTTGGGGCGTGCGGAGCTCAGCGCGCGCCAAGCTTCTGCGTGCCGGCAAGCAGTCCGCTGCCGCCCCAAGCCTCCCGCACCCGGCAGGAGGTCCCGCTGGGTGCGCAAGGCTTGGGGCGGCAGCGGACTGCTTGCGCGCCCCTAGAAGCTTGGGGCGTGCTGAGCTCAGCGCGCGCCAAGCTTCTGCATCCCGGCAAGCAGTCCGCTGCCGCCCCAAGCCTCCCGCACCCGGCAGGAGGTCCCGCCGGGTGCGCAAGGCTTGGGGCGGCAGCGGACTGCTTGCGCGCCCCTAGAAGCTTGGGGCGTGCTGAGCTCAGCGCGCGCCAAGCTTCTGCATCCCGGCAAGCAGTCCGCTGCCGCCCCAAGCCTCCCGCACCCGGCAGGAGGTCCCGCCGGGTGCGCAAGGCTTGGGGCGGCAGCGGACTGCTTGCGCGCCCCTAGAAGCTTGGGGCGTGCTGAGCTCAGCGCGCGCCAAGCTTCTGCATCCCGGCAAGCAGTCCGCTGCCGCCCCAAGCCTCCCGCACCCGGCAGGAGGTCCCGCCGGGTGCGCAAGGCTTGGGGCGGCAGCGGACTGCTTGCGCGCCCCTAGAAGCTTGGGGCGTGCTGAGCTCGGTGCGCGCCAAGCTTCTGCATCCCGGCAAGCAGTCCGCTGCCGCCCCAAGCCTCCCGCACCCGGCAGGAGGTCCCGCTGGGTGCGCAAGGCTTGGGGCGGCAGCGGACTGCTTACGCGCCCCTAGAAGCTTGGGGCGTGCTGAGCTCAGCGCGCGCCAAGCTTCTGCATCCCGGCAAGCAGTCCGCTGCCGCCCCAAGCCTCCCGCACCCGGCAGGAGGTCCCGCCGGGTGCGCAAGGCTTGGGGCGGCAGCGGACTGCTTGCTCGCCCCTAGAAGCTTGGGGCGTGCTGAGCTCAGCGCGCGCCAAGCTTCTGC
Source organism: Podarcis bocagei (assembly GCF_964188305.1). NCBI lineage: Eukaryota > Metazoa > Chordata > Lepidosauria > Squamata > Lacertidae > Podarcis > Podarcis bocagei. The sequence goes on from NC_138129.1 coordinate 65,889,459, forward strand.
ATCCCGGCAAGCAGTCCGCTGCCGCCCCAAGCCTCCCGCACCCGGCAGGAGGTCCCGCCGGGTGCGCAAGGCTTGGGGCGGCAGCGGACTGCTTGCGCGCCCCTAGAAGCTTGGGGCGTGCTGAGCTCAGCGCGCGCCAAGCTTCTGCATCCCGGCAAGCAGTCCGCTGCCACCCCAAGCCTCCCGCACCCGGCAGGAGGTCCCGCCGGGTGCGCAAGGCTTGGGGCGGCAGCGGACTGCTTGCGCACCCCTAGAAGCTTGGGGCGTGCTGAGCTCAGCGCGCGCCAAGCTTCTGCATCCCGGCAAGCAGTCCGCTGCCGCCCCAAGCCTCCCGCACCCGGTGGGACCTCCTGCCGGGCGCGCGAGGCTTGCAGACACTCGCCGGAAGCAGGGGGAGCCCTCCAGAGGGCTCCCCGTGCTTCGGGCGACAGGCTGCCGCCCCAAGCCTCGCGCACCCGATGGGACCTCCTGCCGGGCGCGCGAGGCTTGCAGGCATTCGCCCCATAAGACGCACCCCGATTTCCCCTTCATTTTTGGAGGGGAAAAAGTGCGTCTTATGGGGCGAAAAATACGGTACATGAGAGGTGATTGTGGAAGATGAGGCCTTGCCAAGACAGCCAATAGACTCTTGACAGGGCAAATTTGTGCCAGGTTTAGTCACTGAATAGAAATAAACACCTGCCCTTGCATTCAGAGAAAGGTTTGCGTGTAATAACAGGATGAAAACTATATAAATTACTTTTCCACAAATGAACATTAAGAATAATGGTGACCTAGAAGAAAAGCATAAATAGAGATACATAACCGCACACCCTGGATGAGAGCTACACTCCCCCTGCCCGCTCCAACTCTCTTTTCCCTTCTACCTTGCAGACCCCATCTGCCAGGGCCAAAGGTTAGCATCCTTGGGAGGCTGCTGACACCTTAGTGTCCCAGAATGGCCCGCAGTCAAGTCCTTACCCATTCCTACTGCTCCTGCTGCTTCCTCAATGCCAGCACTACTCATATGCTCACCTGTCAACACTCCGTGCGGTTTCTGCTACATTGTCTCTCTAAGCCAACTGGCGTTTGCAAAGCCAGGAATGAATTAGTGAACCAAGTGGAATGCTGCAGATGGGAACAGGGTTAATTCAAAGGGCTGGAGTGCGCCACAAACCCAGGAATGATTTATAAAGCCCAAATGCATGAAATCAGGAGAAGAACACAGAAGAACAGAATGCCTGAAGCCATCATGTGTAAGCTCAAGGACCAGAATGTACAAGTCTGGATAGCAAAGTATTTGACCAGTTCAAAGAAATGTCCAGAACTATAAGATAGCACAACCAGAGCCTCTGTCAGAGGGAGGCAATAGTAAAATTTAAAAAGAGCACTACTACCTAGCCAGAAAATATGCCACCACCAAATTGATCCATATCATATTATCTCAGTATGTTATTTCAGAAGCTATGGGTATATGCTATGGGCAAGATTTATGGCTAAACTTTTTCCTGTTTTCTCCATCAACACCATATGATTATAATGAACAAACCCAGGAATAAAGGAATATTAGAAAACATATTAAACATAGAAAACATAATAAAGGCATATTAGAAAACATGCCTTGTTGGGAAGCAAGGTTTGATTTTATTGAAGATAATATAATTATATCCCTTGAATCCATAATTAGTAGAATGACACTGTGTATTCCTAAATCATATCATTTCTTTAAAAAAGACACTATTACCGCTTTAATTAGAAAATATGGTTCAATCATAAAACTGTTCAAAGTAGAGGAATTCTTATTTGCATCTGTTAAACAGGTTAGTTGGGAGAATTTAATTTATATTAAAACCCAAACCTGACTCAAAGGACTGGAGAGTTGTTTTCTTGGTATCTGTGAATTATATTCATACCACCTCAAACCAACCAAAGCCTGTGATATTGTCTAAGGGGCAGGAGACCAGATCACCACTGGCATGCTGGACACAACAGGCCTTGAGGTATTGACCTAAGCTTTGGGCAGACCAAAGCGTATAAGTTTTTACACTCACAAGAAGAGCAGATATAATGTGGCCAGTTAGGTTCTCAAAGCATAATTTTGTGATACCTTCAAGCCTGTTGATGGTTAATAGCAGACACATTGAAACACTCATGGGGAGGGGGGTTAAATATTTTTCCTGTTCCTGTTTTTGAAAATGCAAAATAATAATAATAATAAAAGCAATTGCTTCCTTTGCAAAATGACACGATTAAATGAATAAGATCTGCAAGCAACTCTGTTAATCTTTTGGAACTATGAATAGTGGGAATCGCTCATTGTTTATTTGGCAAAATGTAGTGTAAAGTAAGCTGTTTTAAAAAGGATATGGATCCCATGGTGTAAACCAAAGAAAGAAAAGCAAGTATTTCTAGACAAAAGATTTTTTGTGTGTGTCTGACTCTGCATCAAATTCAGCAGAGTACTTGTGAGTCAAGTCCAGCTCAGATTTATAGAGCTGCCTGACCAGTGGAAGATAGCATATAGATCACTCACTTAGGATTGGGATGCATGTGACCTTCTGATGTTTGGAAAACGAAATGAAGCTGGGGAAAATGTGCTTTTGCAAAGGAAATATGTAGTGTATCTGGGCAGGTTCCTATTTTTAGAATTTGATCCCCAGGGCATGGATGCTTGTGTTAGAGCCCATCTGAGGAACCTTAGCTTTAGAACTCATCCTTCAAGGAATGTACTTTCAGAGCTGAAGATTTCTCTTTTTATTGCTAGTGTGTTGGCCTGGTTACAGATGCACCTCCCTCACATGGCTTCCTTCTAACACATATTTTATAGCAATATTGAAATTTTGTGTGCTCTATTTTGAGGAGCCGAGTTTGATCAAATTTCACAAACGCATTCCACTCCTTCATTCCCATTTCTGTTAGCACTGTGTTATTTGCCATCAGGTGCAAAGCACCAACCTGTTCCTGCTTTAACAATAGTTAACAGTCGTTCATACTGTCACACAGGAGCTTGTGTAACAGCTAAAATGGCAATCATTACCATAGCAAGCAGAATAGAGCTGCTAGTGGAGATTCTAGTGGCGCTGTCCATGGTACTCCTTAAGGCAGTTAGGTATTTGCTGCATGGGGTAATTATCAGTGTAGTAGATCAGAAAGAAAATGGGCCCCTGGAACTGCTGGTAGCTTAAGGCCAGGCATAGGCAAACTCGGCCCTCCAGATGTTTTGGGACTACAACTCCCATCATTCCTAGCTAACAGGACCAGTGGTCAGGGGTGATGGGAGTTGTAGTCCCAAAAACATTTGAGGGCCGAGTTTGCCTATGCCTGCTTAAGGTTCTGGACCATTACTGCAAATGCATAATTAAAAGCAGGTTTTCCATTTAAGATGTCCTTAGGAGATTCAAGATGTACTTCTGCCCAGAATACAATAGAGCCAATCTGCCCACCCCCACTATTAATTCAAATGTAGGAGGACTGCAATGTTCCTCTTTGAGCTAGGTTTCCCCCTCCAAGTCATTTGTTTTATTAATTCTGTAAAAGAAAGGGAAGTAGAAAAGATGAGATCAGAGTGACCAGTGTGTGAACTATTCATCTTACTGTGCAGAACTCTCATCATTGACTCTTGCTCAACTGAATCTTCTGAATTATTGCTTTGTACAGAATAGAGCATGAAGCTATGTTCTCTGGCCTTACTGTGCAGACAACTTTAATTCCCAATTAGCAAAGCAAGCTGGAAACTTTTGATCTACTCTCAAGCCATGTAACTGAAATTAATGAAGGCTGTAAAAATCTTATCAAACATTCTGAACCACTGGCTGAAGTTCCGCCTCTTTATTCTTACAGAAGTGATGCAAGCATGGGAGTAATAAACCAAGGTCTCTATAATAGATTGGTATTATCTCTCTCAGCCCTTATCTGTTAGTAAATGAGAAAGTACCGTATACAGTGGTACCTTGGGTTAAGTACTTAATTCGTTCCGGAGGTCCGTTCTTAACCTGAAACTGTTCTTAACCTGAAGCACCACTTTAGCTAATGGGGCCTCCCGCTGCTGCTGCTGCTGCGCCGCCGTGCGATTTCTGTTCTCATCCTGAAGCAAAGTTCTAAACCCAAGGCACTATTTCTGGGTTAGCGGAGTCTGTAACCTGAAGCGTCTGTAACCTGAAGCATATGTAACCTGAGGTACCACTCTATACTCAAGTATAAGCCGACCCGAATATAAGCCGAGGCATCAACTTTTACCACAAAAAACTGGGAAAACTTATTGACTCGAGTATAAGCTGGTTCACCTCACCACAGACCTCTCCCCCCAGCCCCTCCCAGCCCCCTGCCTACCTAGGGTGCTGCCGAGAGGCAGAGGCTGGTGGCAGCAGCGGAGGAGGCTGCTCGTTCCTCCTCTGCCACTTTTGCTGCTGTCAGAAATGCGAACAGGTGGGATCCTCACTCAAGTATAAGCCATGGGGGGGGGGTTTCAGCATTAAAAATGTGCTGAAAAAGTCGTCTTATACACAAGTATATACAGTATTCTACTGACTCAATTATATAGTTAGCTAGCTCATTAGCCTACCTAGCAAAATTGGCTCAACAGATCTGGTGTAAAAAATGAAGAGTCCTGGCACAAAACACAAGTTTAAAAGTAAGAGCTGAAGGGTTTGGGTGACTGATTCTGCACTGTCTGAATGGCTAGTTTTATAGTAGAAATGGAATGCTACTTCCATATTGAAGGAGATAGAATTATCTCCCTTACTGTGAGAACTTTTGAGTATTTGGTATTCAGAAAGAGGCAGGACTTTAGGCTTGATTAAAGAGAATATTTTTTAAAAAAAGTAGCTTAGTTAGGCAGGGGATACAAAAAGTAAACCAAAAAATTAATAGTGGGAGAATGGCAGAAGACAGAACTATGTTGCTGAAATATTTTGCATTTTAATCTAAGGAAGTTAATATCTTCTTGATTCTCACAGGCAATGTTGAAAGTTTTTTGTAACTGTGTTCCTAGATACTGCAAAATCTAGAACACGCTTTACCACTAATTCTCAACACAACTCAGGTTTTTTTTTTATATAATCCACTTTCTTTCACACAGTATATACGGGAGAAATGCATTATTCAAGAACTCAGAAGTTTGACACCATTTTACACCCATTAACTCTAATCTTAAAACTTGGTTCCATAAGCCATTTTAACATTTTATGAATGCGTTCTTCAATCCCCTTTTATTAATTCACCCGTCATATATGCCAAGTCCCTGGACATTGCTCCCTGTTTGTATCCTGGAGCTCTGCATCCCAGCCATTCTTCACTGGGAGGAAGAGGGTTCATGGGAGTGTGACTCTTGGGCAGGAGCTACTGTAATCAGCTGCAGCATCTTTGGTGAGTCCTGTGCAGTTCCATAGGCCATGTGATATGGCAAATGCAATGTGACCATCCATGTCCCTGGGGTTACGTAAGGTCTGTATGTTTTGAGGGAAGGCAAAAGCAGGAAGCCCAGGCCAGGAAACATATAATCAACTGCACATAGCTATAAGCTTATCTGCTGCTTTGCCCTTTATGTTCAATGCCCAGATAATTTTTTTAGCACCTGTTCTTGACTGTCTCTCTGGCCGATCCCCCCAGGAGGTGACAGTCAAGCTCCTGGCTGATAAAGATCTACAGATTGCATACCCGGTAGTCATATTTGCCCTGGCAGCTAAGAAGCTCAATTTCAGATATGTTAATGCTCTTTAATTTTAAATTTTTATGTTGTAAACTTTTAAAGCTGCAAACATTTTATAGGGTATGTCATGTGATTTCAGAGCAAAGCCTTGCCTTGCCCTTTGCTGTACATTGTAAAGGCTTTGGGCTGTACACAACAAATTGAGTGATTTTGATTGATACCACCAATGGCATGAGATAACTACTGGGGCTGCCCCAACTTCCCTGGGATTACTTAAGGCCTGTGGGCTAAGGAAACCCAAGCTAGGGAGCTAGTGCTATTAGATCCTAAAGTCAGTTTGAGCATATTGAGCATACCACTTCATAGGGGGCTCACTTGCTTAAAGTGACATGCAGGTGCCTTAGTACTGACTCTTACTGATGCTCAATAAGAGTCCCAAGTATTTAGCTGCCCAAGTATTTAGCAGATGATGTACTGAATCAGCATAGTATTGCTCCAGCAAATGCTGCCACAGGGGGCGCTGTGTAGATGCTATACTTCCTGGCACACTGGACAGAGGGGGATGGTCACATCAACACAGAGGAGTTTGCCAATCACATCTTAACTATAAGAACTTGTTAATCCATTTCAAAATCATATACGTATCCCCGCATTTGAGTGTGGATTGGATATTTCCATCTATGTTATCCTTCTTCAGGAAATGAGGATGTGAATCTTAACCACATGACCCTGGCCAGTGCCAGCTCAGCTATTCACCTTTCTTTAAGAAGTAATTGATCAGGTCTCCTTTATCTTAATGTATATCACAGTCTGTTGTCCTCCATTATTTTAGCCTCTACAAGTCAGCACTACATCAACTTTATACGCTATAAGAAATAGATATGAAGAGAGTGAGCCTGGCATATTTAAGTGATTAGGGATGCCACAAAATTTATGAGACCATCATCTTTCAGTGGCTATGCATGCTCTCTAGTCACAAAGTACTTGCAATTTATCAACAGCATCCTGGGCAATGCCGTCTTGAAACACAGGTCCATTTTATACATGAAGGCCACAGATATAACCACTCATGCTGTAATCCAATACCCAATTGTACTATATGCAAATGGACTAGGAGCAGAGAGGGAGTTATTAGAAAGAACTAGGATTATCACTCTGTTTTCTCCGTTTGCTTCTTAAGCCTTAAGGAAACTGAAATGTAGGTATCAGCTTGAATTGCAATTGAAAGACTCCTTAAACTGTAAAACAGGAAGCAAGTACTGCTTATTAACAAGGCATTTCTGGAATTTTGACTCTAAAGTTGCCTTTATGTGGAACTTAAAAAGCCATTTCTGATTTGATAAGCATTTAATTAATGTATTACAGATGCTGGTTTTTAGCTGCTGCTATTTTTATCTCATTTTTTGATTTTTTTAAAAAAATGCATTGTAAAATTGTAATTAAATTATTGTTTGTTCATGTTGTATTAAACTTTTGTAAGCTTTTCCTTTTCCTTTCACCCTAAAATGTGGGTAAATCTGTTTAAATCAAATAAATAATATACATGTATAGGATTGTGTTATTAACCATGGGCTGCATGGGAGTGCTGGTCCTACTCAGAGCAGACCCATTGACATTAATGCACCTAAGCTAGTCATTTCCATTAATGTTAATGGGTCTACTCTGAGTAGGGCTAGCACTGAATACAACCCCACGTAAGCATTCTATGTGACCTCATCATGTTTAATTGCTTTTCCAAGTGCACTGTTCTATCTAAACGTTGCATTTGCATTTCAGCAGCATTCCCATTAAGGCTTCTGATTGCTGAAACACTCATGTTATATCTACAGGCTGGTGCATATGCTAAGTGCACACAGGGAATGTTTACACAAATAAGCACATCAACCACGAGCCATTCCACACAGAAATCAGACCACCATAACGTCAGGTGGTCTAGCCTGAGGTTGCACAATATACCTGTTGCACCAGCAATAGCCCATCACAGCCAAGCCACACATAATCTTTGATGTGGCCCCGTTGTGGTGAGACTTTCCCCCAGTTGCTAAACAAATATGTGGATAACCTGTTCATTATCATTATTTTTCTTTCAAGGGAATGTTATCACAGCGAACCACAGTAGAAGTATGTGGCTATGCAAATAAGCCATTTAAAAAATCATACATTATATATGGCAGTAATTTGTACACACTAATGGAACTTTGTAATTTTCTCCATCTTTTGTAACTGCGTATTTAATACAGTGTATTAGTGGGTGTGTGATATTGGAGCTTAAAAGAGATTCATTTGTTTTTATGGTTGGTTAAATACCAGAGAAGAAGCAGAAGGGGGGGGGGTTGGTAATGAAACTATTTACTGGCATATATGTCAAAGATATGAATATTTTTCTAATGGAAAACCACTGTAAAATAAATAGACAATTTGAATACAAATGGTGCCACTTCCTTCATTATGCCATCCAAACACTGTAAGTATAATTTGGAGTAATCTATGATTCAATGATTCTATAATAATCAAAGAGTAAATCTTTATATTCTGTTTTGTAAATGTGCAACAGAGCTTGCTCAAGTCCCCTGGTTCTGTTTTCCTAACCCTTGCATTTAAGGGACATCCAAATTGCTCCCTCCCAGCTTTTGTGCCCATGTAGGAGTGACCAGAGATTTTGAATCTAAAAGCCATGCACCAAAGCAACCATATGGCCAAAATCGACAGCAAAGACTAGTATGTTTCAGCATCATATCCTGAGCCCCATCTCCCTTCCATCTCCCCGTCCTTTAGTTTTACCCTTCCATCTCTACCTTAACTGTCTCAAAGCACCTTCTGATGTTGGTCTATCCATCCACATCACCCCAAAGTCCTTACTGAAACCATTTTATATTTTACTCCAGCAGTCATCCTCCAAGAACTTCTCTATCTATCAGACCTTCACTGACTTCTGACTCTAGAATACTGAAGGTTGTGACTCCATTTCTGCCACCTCCTGGGGTGTACAATCCTCTATCATGATCCAAGCACACATATGCTTCCCCTGCTCCTAACACACTTCAGTTGTGTTTCTATTAAACTATCTGGAAGAACATGATTTTCCAGAAATTACACATGATTCAGTAGTCATTGCCAACCCCCCCCCCCCCAATTGAGTAATATGGCTGATAGGGCTAAAGCTATTAGTGATCCCACTGCAATCAAACTCATCAGCAAATATGTTGCTTCTCTCTAATTCTTTACATTAGGGCTGTCAGCCTTTCAACTATCAACTTGTACCCTGAACAATGCCATAATCTGATATTAGCAAGTAAATTATATCTACAGTATACTGATGTCTGCATTTTGCTGGGGACAGACTGTTACATATTGCCATGCAAAAGACCGTGGGATCAGTCCTTGACATCTCTAAGTAAGGATTGGAAAGATTCATATTTGAAATTTTTGAGGGTCACCGGTAAAAGCTGAGCTATATAGACCAATGGTGTGGCTCAGTATAAGGCAACGTAAAGGTACATAAGTGGGGCATGCTGGGTCCCCCCCCCCGGTATATTGGCCTCCATCCTTCCCCATCAGTATTTCACTAAATTCCCTTTATCTTGGGTTGGGTCATGCATGACATGCCTACCTCAGGAACCAATTTCAATACTTTCATGGCAATGGTAAACAAGCACTGTCAGATCAGCTTGAAGAGGCAACGTCATGTTTTCACGCAAGATGAAGAGGCATCATTTGTAAAACTAAAGTGCAGCCTCCCCAATTCAAGATGAAGTTGATGTCAGTAGGAAGCCAGAGGAAAAGATGGATGAAGTAGAAATTTCAGGAAGGTAATATACGCAGAGCTTTGTTCGGCAGGAACTCAAACACCACTTAATGACATTATAGGAGCAGAAAGGTTGACTCCAAGGATGGATGGCATGATTTAGAATGCTATAAGGCAGAGTGTAATGAAGAAACAAAACCCCAACCTAGGAGCCTTTAGGATAGGAAAAGATACAAGGGAAACAGCAAAAAAAAAAAAAAAAGACCCACATTTTGATCATGCAGAGGTGGATCCAGGGAAGTGCAACTGAGACCTTCGAACAGCAGATCGCACAGTATGAGGGATAGACAGTGAGCCTCCCCAGTGGTGTAGCGTGGGTTGTCAGCACCCGGGGCAAGGCAAGTAATTTGCGCCCCCTAACCCGTGGATTTGCGCCCCCTAACCCTAACCCCTAGATGGTGCGCCCGGTGCGCCCGGCCCCCCCTGCACCCCCCACGCTACGCCACTGAGCCTCCCTCTGTAATACAATTACTTCTGGGCTGATCAGAGCAGCTCCTGCCTCAGCTTGTGAGGCATCAGGGCTTCTAGCCTCCACCCAGACCGGTAGGGTAGTGGGGGAGGGAATTCAGAAAGATCCCTCTGAATGTCTTTGAGATTATTATTATTTGCCTGGGAGAGAAAGTCAGGCTGGGGAAAAGGAGAGGGTAGGAGAAGAGAGGAAAAGAAAAGGGAGCGAGACAGCTTGGCTCTGTCTTCCTCAGCCAACCTCACTCTTTCTCAGACTTAAAGTAGTGAACCTACTCTTGCTCCGCCATCGCTGGGGGAGGAGGGCCGCCAAATTTTGTCCTCGCACAGGGCGCCATATTGCCTAAATCCGCCCCTACATGAACATTCTGGTAAAGTAACAGATGTCCTATTAAAGATAGAATCGAAAACCAGTCATCTTCAACATATGCAAAATACAGAAAAATAGCTAGAGCTAATTAGCATGCATAAGCACTCCCTGATACTAAAGAGAAGGAGACAACATCTGCTTGAATAGATGTCCCCAGGACTTCATACGATCTTTGGATAGCCACCAACTTGACCTGCCTCACAGGGCTGTACCGCGTACATTGCCTTGAGCTCTTTTAAGGAAAGGCAAGATATAAATGTGAAAAATAAAGGTGATCGTCAGATTGCTGGCAGTGGAAAACACTACTCACACCATTAATTTGAAGATGGTATCACAAAGAACTCCATTCACCATCCTCTCTGGAGGTAATAATAATAATACGTTTTATTTATACCCCACCCTCCCTGGCCAAGACCGGGCTCAGGGCGGCTAACATCAGGTATAAAAACAATTGATTAAAATACAACTTAAAAACAGGATTAAAATGCCACTTAAAATGCAGCCTCATTTCAGTGGAAGCCCAGATCAAAAACTGTTTGCGGGGAGAAAACGTCAAATCTTCACCAAGGCCAACTATCCAGACTGGTCCTACATGGGCCAGAAAAAAGCCAGGGAAGTCCCCAAATAGGGGTTCCATCACAGAAGGAAAAGGAAGGAAAAGGAAAGAGGGGGAGGGGATCAGGCTGATTCCAATTCCAACACTCAGGAGAACACTCTGTAGACCTGTTCTAATTTTCTTGTTCTTGTGGCAGACTTGGTAATGGCCTTCATTCATTGGATAGTGATGTAGAGTTGCTTGCCCTGAATAACTTATATGCACATATATGTGTTTTACAAGCAATATTGTATATATAGATGCAACTGAAAAAAGCCGGGCATGAATCATAGAGAATTTAGAGCAAGTCACCAGTTTGTGAGTCATCAGTGGGTTAGTTTGCTAAATCCTGTGTCTGGCTGAGCAGCGGAGGTGGGGGACCAGAAACATGATTGCCGTACCTCTTTTGTCTGCAACGACAGCTATGAGTGAGTTGCAGCTTTTGGGGGGTGGGTGCTGGCGTTGAACTATTCAAAAATGTCAATTGTTTTAGGCAAATAAATGGATGGTGTGTGGTGGTAGGAAGCGAGAATTTGCATTATTAGAAATTATATTGTGTTGTAGTGGCTTTTAAAAGAGCAAACATTCTTAAAAGAATAAAAGCAATGGAAATTGCCAGCCAGGGGTACGCCACTGAAAGGGGCTGAATTGTTAGCGTCCTAATTCTTCAAAAGTCTATAGTTAGGTCAGTGCTGGAAACGGCTGGTTTTCCAAACTAGGATGTAACTCATGAGTGCAAATGGACTGTCTCTTCTACTCACGTTCAGATTTTTGACACTACTCCCTGCCATATCTTATTAAATCATACAAACTTGTCATGTTTACAGCTTGGCTTTTAGATCCTGTATGGAAGCAAGTATAGGCAGAATTCGCAGGATATTACTGACAGAGTTTACTGCCATTGACCTGATCCAAGTGTACTTCCACACTTTTAATTTCCATGTTCCTTTATGTTTTCCACTCATTTCTTTCTCATTCTTCTACTAGCTTGGTATTGTTGGCACCCATCTGTCTCGAGAGACAATGGAAGATGTTGCCAGCCTTCATGCCACGTTTGCAGATACATTTATAAAGCAGAGTTGGTATTATATATTATTTGTTTATTTGAAAGATATTGCCACTATCATAAGAAGAAGTAATTAAGTCAGAGCGCTCTGAGATGAATGTTATAGAATAGGCAAACATAATTTTAGTGGACCAATGCTAGACTTTGGATCAAGAGTGACTTTAAACAAACTCCCAGCTAGGAAGTATGCTCTGACACTTCCCCATGTATAATTTTCTGGACCTCCCCAAACCCCACCAACAGTGGCAAAACAAACCACACCCTGAAGTAGATACAATGAGTGGAGAGGGCCTTGATGTGGATGGAGATTGCTCCCTCCTTGGCCATCAGATCCATCATTTGTTGAGCGGAGGATGAGTTGAGGAAGGGCGCTGTGTCCCTGTGTTCGCATGCAAGAGTGTGGAATAGCTGTACCTCTGTTTGGCCACACCCACAATTTTAAAATACAATTTTAAAAGCAAAAACAAACCAGCAGCAGCAGCAGCGGTAATTTCCACAGGCAATGGATACTCAGGGGGGAAAAGCTGTATTTCCAGGGGAGGAAATTCCTTCTTTCAAGTGTTTGATAGTTTATTTTATTTGCTAGACTTGTACTGTTTCTTCTTCTAAAGAGCTCAAAGGATATGGTAATTTGTATCCAGGCAGCATCTCATCCTGACAGCGCTCAGGGACAGACCCATTTAGCAGCAGAAAGGAAAAAGAAGAAAAGAACTGCAGCAAGAGCCTTCAGCCCATTCCATGATGGGCCTCCTGTTTGGTTCTACACTTTTTAAAAAATGCCATTGGCTATTATTTCGTTCAACATAATGTTCTCGATTTCATTAACATCTGCTCAGTTTTAAGCAGCTGCTTTCCTTGAAGGTATCTTAATTTGACTGGTAGGATAGCAGGGTTCAGCCTAATCACACATTTTAATATAAATGCCATTTATTGAAAGATGCCAGATTAGGAAGCTGGGAAACAGAATCACAGTTTATTCATATATGCACAGTATGGCAAGCAGAAGATGCGTGAACTCAAATATTGGGCAAATATTGGCCCAATGGATAGCAAGGTGAGCTTGAACCTTTGAGTCCAAAGCTACCTTATTGCGTACCCACTGGACAACATGCCCGAGGCTACCTCAAAGTTTGTCAATCACTTTGAATATTGAGAACCACTACATAAGTAATAATTTGTTCCAAACTTAAATAGAACACAACCTATGTTGTGTTTGTTGCACAACTCTACTTCAGTGTGAACATCACACTCTCGTTTATCCAAACCAAGTAAACTTTTTTCATACAAATGTGACTGTGTCATATTTTATTTTAAAAGATTACATCAAGATCCACTTGAAAAGGTGAAATGTTTAGTAAACTAAGATGGGCAAAACATACCTACAAAAAAAGCTTCAGTAATATATATTTAACATGGTGAACCTTATGGATTGACACTGTGGACGCAATATAAAATTATTTTCCACCCCTTCTGAACTTGATACCCCACATCACTCATCTTTTGCAGACCTACTGTTTGCCATTCTTCAGCGGAGCATCTATTCTCTCCAGATTCCTATGGATACAGCAGGCAGCCATGGTGTGCTGGAGTCTTTGGCTCATTCCATTGTGCCTGCACCTTTCAGCTAGTCTTTGCATCCCAGGTCTTGATCAACCACAAGCTTACGTACAATATACCTATTTTCCCTCCATAGGCCAATGTTAGAAGTTTAGAAGAGAGATCTTGTTATGTGCCGGCGTGGTTGCTCGAGAGCGAACAGGCAAGACTCCCACCTGTCTTTCCCAGGCTTTATTATCTGTACAAAACCATTTACAGTGCAGAGCGTCTCAGGTCCATGTTTGCTCAGTTGCTAACAGAATCTGTGAGTGGGCAGTCCTTAAACCTTCCTCAGCATAACAGTCTTTTGACCCCCATCCTTCTCCCCTCTCTGTGCGCAAACCGACTGCGCAGAGAGGGCGTTGGCAAAGGGGGACTTACTTCCCCTCCGCTTTGCTCAGGCTCAGTGTTGCTGCTCTCTCTAACATCTTCTGGTCCCTGCATCCCTTCCCTACTGGAGACGGGGCTTCCCTCCTTGCCAGAGGAAGAGCTGCTTTGCACAATCTTCTTCGGAGGCTCCCTGTAACCCAACTGCCCTTCCACCTCTCGCCTCTGAGCTGATGGCAGTTCCCTGACAGATCTTATTCTCCAATAGCAGAGTCAAGCACAATGGTGATTAAAACTCAGATTTGCATCTGCCTTCATTCACCTTCAAACATACACTCCCCACAAAAATACTTAAGCTAAAATAAATCACAGAGACTTAACTTTGCAAATAAGTGACGTTTTTACTCAGAGTTTCCAAAAGTTACAGCAAACCGGTCTCCATCCACTGCCAGTAAAAGGGGAGGGGAAGTTCTAAATAAGAAAATAGTTAGTTTCCTTACAAAAAGGATCATGCAATCTTTGGGTTAGCAAAGATGCAGGCTATTAAATTTCATTTTAGAGAGACTCTTCATTCATGTGCAGCATTTGCTGAGTGGGGAGCCAAGGTGCATGGCTCCTTCTACGCTGGTTCCAGGAAGCACAAAGAGAAAAAAGAGAGAGGAGGGGAGCAGAGGTTGCTGTGAGCCTGCTGAGCAACACTCACTCTGGTAACTGGAGCTCAGGGCTCAGGTTAACCCTTTCATGGACACAAGTGTGTCTCAGTAACTGTATATGACAACAGCCAATTCCAATAAAAACTTCTTTTCTACTGCAGGAGATATTTGGATTGTTTCCTGTTATAGGAAATACCCAGTTGGAAAACATTATGCAGGTACAGGAAAAAGTAGGAATGATCCATGAGGCTGAAAGATGCTTACTGGTTGCTGCTCACAGTTATCTCCTACAAAATATACAGGGATGGGTCAATGAGTCTAATGTAAAAGTTCTATGTGCATTCAGTCACAGGACTCATTCCAGCACTTTCACATGGAAGGAAAACATTACATAGAATCTGGGGCCATATTCCCTTCTGCCAGCTTCCCTTGTCAGCTGCTTTGCCCTTTCTGGGAGAAATACATCAAAGCAGAATGTGGCTTTGGACATTTTACTGAAGCATCAGCAGAAGAAGCATGAGTCACTCATGCTTCTTTCTTTGCTGCTTCAGTAGAACATCTAAGAGTGGGGAGGCCCTTCCATCTGCTACTGCAGCAAAAGTGCTGTCCTGTTAACATGCAACTTGAATTATCTATACACAATTACCTAGCATTAAGACTGGTTTCTGACATGTGTTCAGATTCCCCTCCACATATTTTCACATAATGATTCTAAGTGGAACTTCTTAAACAAGACAAAACATTTGAGGCCAAAATATGATAAAATATGATATGATATATAGGGGCAGTAGCACCATTGACTACAAAATTATTTAAAGTACAAGGATAGGGCTATGCCATTTTCATGCAACATAAGTCAAGGATAGGGCTATGCCATTTTCATGCAACATAAGTCAAGGATAGGGCTGTGCCATTTTCATGCAACATAAGTCAAGAAGCACCTTAACCAATTTTTAGTCTTACAGAGAGTAATAAAGAGGCAGAAATAGTAATGCAATGTCATTAACTTTATAATGTTTCATGGCAATATTTTTTTATTAACAAAGACACTCTGATGTTTTCAACCTCTTCTTAGATGGACACTTGTCTCAGTCTTTCTGTATGCTAGTCCATTAATTATTTGCAAATAAAATAGATATATGTTAAGTGTAACTTTCTGACTAGTCAACATAAAATAATGCAGCAATCATTTCTGACATAGCAAAGTTTCGGCAATTTATTAGCCTGCAGCAAAGCACTCCTTCAGCCTGATCACATTTTTTACCCATTCATTTCAATGGAAGTTGCTTAGAAATAAGGGTGCTTAAAACTATAGTCTTTCTTATGTTAAGGGAGCTTGTCATGATAGCCCCTTAAGGCATAAACAGCACTGAAGGAAGATAACTTTAAATATTCTAATATTATCTCAGTTTGCCTTAAAAGCTGAAGACCTGAGAGTGTGCTATCTGAACATCCGTAAGCATCATGTTCTCTTATCCTAAATGGATTATATGCCAGGATTCTTGGCACTATATAACATCAGTGGCTGCTTGGCTGAGCATGTATAACTGACAAGATTCCCTGCCCTGAATACCATTTCCCAGTTTTTCTCTGTTTTGAGGGTGGTAACTTTTAATTTTTAATTATTGCATTAATTTAACAACATTCAAGTTCAGCTAGCTGCGTACACACTATTTCAATAAAGTGCATTTCCCCCTCAACAAATTGTGGGTGCTGTAATTTGCCACTCAGAGTTACAATTCCGAGTAACCTTGAACAAACTTCAGCGCCCATAACTCTTTGAAGGAAAGAATGTGCTTTAAAAGTATAGTGTGTACACAGCCGCGCAGTTTATATGTAGTGGTTCTTGTCAGATTTTTCCCTCTGCACAGATGCACAGGTTAGTCTGGCTGTAAAAAAACACAGTACTGTGGTACCTTGGGTTAAGTACTTAATTCATTCCAGAGGTCCGTTCTTAACCTGAAACTGTTCTTAACCTGAAGCACCACTTTAGCTAATGGGGCCTCCTGCTACTGCGCTGCCGCCGGAGCACAATTTCTGTTCTCATCCTGAAGCAAAGTTCTTAAGCAAAGTCCCTCGTATCTACGGGACCGCCTCTCCTGGTATGCCCCACAGAGGAACTTACGGTCCTCAAATAAAAACATCTTGAAGGTCCCAGGCCACAGAGAGGTTAGGCTGGCCTCAACTAGAGCCAGGGCTTTTTCGGCTGCGGCTCCAACCTGGTGGAACGCTCTGTCACAAGAGACAAGGGCCCTGCAGGACTTGACATCCTTCCGCAGGGCCTGCAAGACAGAGCTGTTCCACCAGGCCTTTGGTTAGGGCACAGCCTGACTCCCTCCTTTGGCAATCTTTACAATACTTTAGTTTATGGTTGCCATCAATTTTGATTTTAATTAATTCTTATGATGTTTTTATAATGTGGCACTATTTTAGTGTTGTTAGCCGCCCTGAGCCCGGCTTCGGCTGGGGAGGGCGGGATATAAATAAAATTTATTATTATTATTATTATTATTAACCCGAGGTAATATTTCTGGGTTAGCGGAGTCTGTAACCTGAAGCGTATGTAACCTAAAACGTATGTAACCCGAGGTACCACTGTATTTTAAAAGCTATAGAGAATCTTCTTAGGTCGGTCTGCTCAGTTCTTACATGTATGTAGCAACTACAGCACTAGCATACTCCATTTTCTCTGTTAACTATTTCACCATTGCAGATCATGGGCTGGATTTAACTACACATATACCAGTTGGGCAACAGGGCAGAACAGCACATCCAAAACAAAGTTAATTTGGGTCTTTCTTAGAGGAACATGACTTCTGTCGGCACAAGTAGTTGTGCTTGCATGTGGGTGATGCAATGGAAAATGCTCCTTGTTTCCCAGAGCTGGTATTTACACAAGTGAAAACCTCAATGGGTCAGTTAATTTCGACTGGCTATCCCAGTCTTCCCATCTTTTCTGTAGTGCAAAGCAAAGAAATCAAGCAACCTAGCAAAGGAAGCATAACAATCACATGATGACAATGCACCATAGCTTATTCAATATTGAAGTTGCTCATATCTTTTCACAATGGAAATAATGCTTTCCTCTTCCACAGAATTGTCAAAATAAAGTGATGTATGATAAAAAATACAGTGATGTATGAATAAAGGCTAGTTCAATTTGTAATATAATTGTGGTGTGCTCAAGGCTCAGCAGAACATCCAGCTGGATATGCAGCAATGCGCGCGGCAGCCAATAACATTACACTGCTGTGAAAATGGAGGAATATGCTGTATTCTTTCATGGGGTATATTTTAAACACAGGGCAATACATTTCTGTTGAGCAATTTTTAGGATTAATCTGCAAAATGTTACAGAAGACACAAGGGGAAATTGGGAAATGTGCCATAACATGAACATGTGAAAGGCGGCTAGATGAAGTGAGGGTGCAAAATGTGCTAACAAAGCTTTGAAAAAGAAAGACTTGTTACATTTTGAGATGGGTAACCAAAATACGCACTACACACAGTTGTGTGTTTCTTTCCTGGGATATTTTGTTTGCTTTGTTTCATTTCAATGAAAAGTGGGGATGGAGAGAAATTTGATTTAGTTTGCATTTAAAGGCAAACCTGCCTAATTTGTGCTTCCCAAAACACTGTATGAATTTTTTAGATAAATTTATTGTCATTGTCCGTATGTACACAGTATACACAACAACGAAAATCAAACACCCACCCAAAGACCAGGTTCACATATACATTTGCACGTATCTCCGACACTCTCATCCTATTCAAACATAATCTATAAAAACATAAAATCCAGAATAAACATGACCTATTAAGGCATAACATAACCTAAAACCTAAAACATAACCTAAAACCTATCTCATTCCTTCCTACTCTCTGCTTGCTAAACCTTGCAACTGGCCCTGAGATCATTATTTAGTGCAGTCAGAGCTCTTGGATAGAAACTATTCAGAAGGCGTGTGGTTCGTGTTTTCATTGTCCTATATCTTCTGCCCGAAGGAAATAGTTCAAAGAAGTTGTGAGCAGGGTGGGTGGGATCTCTCAGGATATTATGTGACTTCTTCAAAATGCGAGACGTGAAGATCTCATCCAGGGTTGGTAGTCGGAGCCCAATAACATTCTGGGCAATTTTAATTGTTCTCTGTAAAGCTTTTTTATCCGTTTCAGAGCTGCTCCCATACCACGATAATATACTATAGGTTAAGACACTCTCAATGGTACTATGATAATAGGACAGAAGTAGGTGCTGGGATAGATTCAGTCCCCTGAGCATTCTCAGGAAATACAACCTCCCCTGCACCTTCCTCACAACCATATTAATATTTGCAGTCCATGAGAGGTCCTCCGAGATATAAATGCCCAGGTATTTAAAACTACCAACCCTCTCCACTTCCTCGCCATTTATGTGCAATGGTAAAAATACATTTTTCTTTCTCCTAAAGTCAATTATGAGTTCTTTGGTTTTTTTGGTGTTAAGCATGAGATTATTTTCTTTACACCATTGAATTAACCCCTGTACTTCTTTCCTATAAGCAGTCTCATCGTTCTCACTGATGAGCCCCACCACTGTTGTATCATCCGCAAATTTGATGATTGTGTTGGACTTATACAGTGGGGTGCAATCAAATGTGTACAGGGAATAGAGAAAGGGACTTAGCACACATCCCTGGGGGACTCCTGTGCTTAATACTAGAGTAGAAGAATAGTAAGGTCCCATTCTCACTGTCTGCGGCCTATCAGTCAGGAAATTCCTTACCCACAGACAGATCTTCTGATGTATACCCAAATTGGTCATTTTAAGAAATAACCTGTCTGGCAGAATTGTATTGAAGGCAGAACTGTAGTCCACAAACAACAGCCTTGCGTAGGTTCCCTGTCGTTCTAGATGACTCAATACAGTATGGACAGCGATGGAAATAGCATCATCAGTAGATCTGTTTCTTCTGTATGCAAACTGGAACGGGTCTAAAGTGGATGGAAGACCAGCCTTAATATGATCTAGCACCAATCTCGCAAAACATTTCATAACGACAGATGTTAGGGCTATTGGTCTATAGTCATTGAGAGATACCACCACTGACTGCTTGGGGACTGGCACTATAATCGATGTCTTCAGGCAGGTAGGGACATGACCCTGCAACAGGGATAGGTTAAAAATGTCCGTAAATACGCCAGCTAATTCTGCAGCGCAGTCCCTAATAACCCGTCCCATGATTCCATCTGGTCCAGCTGCCTTCCTAATGTTAACGCTCCGGAAGGCACGTTGTACGTCACAGGTCTGTAATAAAAATGGTTGTCTATCAGTAGTAGTTTCTGATGATGTGCTGGTGGCCAATGCTGTAGTGACGGTAGTTCCAGTTCCCTCCTCAAAGCGGCTAAAAAATTGATTCAGTTGATCAGCCAGGTGCGCACTGCTGCTAGCCAATTCGTTTTTAATATTTTGCCCTGTAATTTGTCGCAAGCCTTGCCATACTCGACGAGGGTCGGAGCTCTCAAAATGTTTTTCGATCCTCCGGCAGTACATAGCTTTGGCGTTCCTAATGCCCTTTTTCAATTTGGCTCTGGCTTCTCTATACTGTTGCGCATCACCAGAGTGAAAAGCAGCATTCCTTGCCTTTAACAGAAGATACACATCCCTGTTTAGCCAGGGCTTGTTGTTAGGGAACACCCGTATTTGTTTGGTGGTAGTGACAACATCAATGCAGCTTTTAACGTAGAACAGTACTGTTGAAGCATATGTGTCCACATTATTCTCCACAAAAAGCGACCACTCGGTGCTCCGAAAGCAATCTTGGAGTTGCTCAGATGCACCTACTGGCCACACTCGTATCTCTCTAGTTGATGGTCTGATTCTGCGTACGAGAGGTCTATATGATGGTATCATAAGTAAAGATATGTGGTCTGACTGCCCCAAATTGGGCAGGGGCTTGGTCTTATATCCATGCATGATGTTACTATATACTCGGTCCAAGGTGTTTCCCCCCCTAGTGGGACAATCAACATACTGGTGGAACTTAGGGAGCACAGTCCTTAAATCGGCTCGGTTGAAATCACCAGCAACCACAAGTGCTCCATCCGGGTGGGCCCGCTGCTGTCTGCTAATAGCAGTTAGCAGGTGGCCCATAGCTGTAGTAGTGTTTGCATCGGGAGGTATATACACCGCTGTTATTATAACAGCATTAAACTCACGTGGCAAGTAAAAAGGGCGGCACTTCACCACTAGGTACTCCAAGTCAGGAGAGCAATGCGTGTCCATTTGTTTAATGTCCGAGCTCCAGTTGTTATTTATATAAACGCAAATTCCTCCTCCTCTGCTCTTCCCGGATTCGGCGGTTCTATCCGCTCTAATTACTGAGCGTCCTTCTAGCTGCAGAAGTCCCTGTGGAAAGGAGGGATCCAGCCACGTCTCTAGAAGGACCATAACACAGCAGTCCCGGATACTTTTCTGCCGAGAGGTAATAAGTTCCAACTCCTCTACCTTGTTGGGTAAGGATCTCACATTTGATACAAGGAGACTTGGCAATGCAGGCTTGTGGGGATTTTTACCTAGCCTCACTCGTAGTCCAGCCCTGCAACCCCTCTTCTGCTTGCACCCTCTCCGTTTCCTTTTCTTTCTGGCAAGGAGAGCAAGGGGAGTATCCCAAGAATGTGCAAGATATGGAGGCTCTCTGATAAGCTCAGCTGGAATGTTATAGGTTGAGACCTCCTGGCTGCAACCTTCCCCTCTGCCGATACTTAAGAGCTCTTGACGACTATAAATTACTTGTGCCTGAGTATTCACAGTCCATAGCAGCAATAAGTTCACAGATAAAAATAAAACACAAATCACTGAATACCGGTCTTCGGAGTGCCGAGCCGCTGCAAGTGCTTGCGCCGCCATCTTAGCTTCCATCAACTGAAGCACAACCATCCTTTGTCCCTATTCAAATTCATTTTGTTAGTTTTGGCCCACTACTTCAATCTGTTGAATCCTGATTCTGTCTTCTGCAGCACTGGCTATCCCTCCCAGTTTGGTGTCATCTGCAAATTTGATGAGCATCCCTTCAATACTGTCATCCAAGTTGTTTATAAACACACTGAACAATCACAGGCCCAGGACAGAACCCTGTAGCATCCCACTTGCCATTTTCCCCCAGGATGATGAGGAACCATTAGTGAGCACTCTTGGGTTGGGTCAGTCAGTCAGCTACAAAGCCACCTAACAGTTACATCCAGTCCACATTTTCCCAGCTTCTCTATAGGAATATCATTGGGGACTTAGTCAAAAGTCTTATTGAAATCAAGGTACACTACATCCACCAAGCTTATATCTCTATCAAAGAAATGAGATTCATTCGACATGACTTATTTCTGAGAAACCCATGGGTCCTAGGAATTTTAAATATATGGACAACACAGAAGATAGCATAAGGGTTTATTAACCTGTCCTTAGAATTGTCCAAGAAATAAATTTTACATTCAGAAATTAATAAGTCCTCACATTTTCCTGAAATATTTTATTTCAGATGGGCACTCTAAAAATGATCTATAACAAAATCTAAATCATATTCAATGTGACACAGAAAAGGGGAAACCTTTTGACCTTTTGCTGCTTAGCCTAGGATGCACAGAGACATATTTCACTACAGAAATGCAAAATAGAAAAATGTCCATCAACAGGCCTGTAAGTGTTATGTTCTGTAGATTATCAAGTCAACAAGTGATGACACAGCAGATAAACAGAATTGGGCTTAGTGGGTTAAATAAATACATAATGAAGCAGACAGACTACATAGAAAGCAGATAAGACAATTAAAATAATATATTCAGCCTGCTATCCTGTGCACACTTACCTGGGAGTAAGTTCCACTGAACTCAATTAGACTTACTTCCAAGTGGGCATGCAGAGTATTGTGCTGTCAGGAGAATAAAACAAACAATCTGAGAAGTTATGAAACATTTTCAACCATGCTAGTGAGAGTCAGATGGCATTTTTAACAGACACTGCTTACAATAAAATTATTGTCAAGGTTGCAACAAGCACAAAAGATGGGAATGGAAAGAGTAAGTACTTTTGTCCTCAGTGAGGATCTTACTTTGACAGAAATGCAAGGAGGAAGCAGGGCAGCTGAATTGTTATTCTCTGTGCACTGCTGGGAATGAAACAGGCACTGCATGCTAGATACATATTGCCTATTTGTATTTGGCTAAATCTGTACAACATATAACTATGTATTACAGAATCTAGAAATAAATTTCAAGTCAGTGGCAGATTTTGCTACTACTTTAATAAAAAAAAGAAAAATGTACAAATTGATATAAACCTACTAGCAGAATTAGGAGTTACTGAAGGACATATATTTTGCTGCGTTTATGTGGGTGATCGTGAGCTGACAAAGGTAAACTAGTTGGATTAAGCATGTTGAATTCCCAAAACAATAGATTTGATCTGTATCTAAGATAAGCATTCAAGAATTTGAGCAAATTATGCAGCTTAAATCCATCTAAATACTCCAGTAAATACCAAATACTTAAGAGCACACCTTTGTGTTGTTTCAGTTTGTTCAGGTTCTCCATTAACATAATTGCTTCTCTGTTCTATGCTCAACATCACTGAAATGTATTAGAATTCCCATTCCTCTCACAAACATTTACTGGTAAGCCAGAAAGGGCCCATCCTGATGTATGACACAGTAATTAAAAGGTACTGAGGAGAAATTAATCTGTGTTAAGTGATCTTGTATGACATGATAATTAAATGGTGTTGAGTGGTAACTGATCTGTTTTAAGTGATTTTGTAGGTGTCCTTAAACAGAAGTGAAAAGGAACAGGTTGTGTTTCCAGCATACAAACATGCAAATAACAGAGATATACAGTCGCACCTTGGATCTCAAACGCCTTGGATCCCAAACAAATTGGCTCCCAAACAATCAAAACCTGGAAGTGTTCCGGTTTTCAAATGATTTTCGGAAGCCAAACATCCAGCACGGCTTCCACAGCTTCCAATTGGCTGCAGGACACTCCTGCAGCCAATAGGAAGCCGCACCTTGGTTTTCGAACAGTTTCGGGAGTCAAACGGACTCCTGGAATGCATTCTGTTCGAGAACCAAGGTATGACTGTATACCTTGACTGTATACCTTGGTCACCAATGTTACCACTGAAATTTACTGATGAAAATCATTCAAGAGTGATTTTATCCACCATTTTCAATATATGCATCTAACTGCTTTTATATATGCAAATAATTAACAACACTGACTAGCGTCATAAAATGCCAGTGGCTCAAATGTGTTTGTTAGCTTCACATATGAACACAAAGCCCTACATTGGATAAACATTCCTGCCTCCATAATCTCTTTTAAGTTGCTCTGACAACCTTATCTGAGCAGTGGCGGAAGTACTTTGGAACAGAGTTCCGCAAAGTATTTTGCAGGTGTTCAGAAAAATATTTCAGTCTCTTTAAATCACGGAGTGTAATACTGCTTCATACATTCCCCCTGCATAGAAATTACTTGTGAAGGAAAAGCGGGGTTGGGGAACCACATGTATATTAGCATGTCTGAAATCCAGTATAATTTTTGATGTTGACATAAAGCCACTGCATCCATGAGATTGTCACTCAGGTGGCACAAGGGGTCAGTGTGTTTGGCTGTTGACCAGAAGGTTGGTGGTTCAAGCCCACCTAGAGATGGTTGTAGGCAGGATATCCTGCATTGCAGGGGTTTTGACCAGATGACCTTGATGTCCCTTCCAACTCTAGAATTTGAAAAAATGTGATTCATCTACTTGTAGCAAAAGAAACAAGCACTAACTACAATAGATGGCATATTCCCCCATCTGCTGAAATTATCTGTGTAGATAAAATGCTATGTGTGAAGCCGTCCTTGAAGTTCTAATGCAAAGTTGAGAACATAAGAAGAACCTGCTGGATCAGGCTGGTGGCATCTTGTTCTACCAGTGGACAACCAGTTGTCTATGGGAAATCCGCAAGCAGGACCTGAGGACAACAGCACTCTCACTTCCTGGGGTTTCTGGCAACTGCCATTCGGAAGCATACAACCTCCCAACAGCAGAGGCAGAAGACAAACAGCCATTGACAGCAAACATGTTATTCTGGAAACTGTAGAAAAACAGGTCATCACCGATATTATTAATTACCCTGGAGGCAGGTTTCAAAACCTAATACTGTTATGTAGCCCTCTTCATGTGTTCTTTAATGGCATACAATAGGGGTGTCTTCACATTTTTTGACTGACCCTCCAAGGGCTACATGTCAAAAGGGGTATGGCTGAAGCATACAAGTACTGTAGCCAATTTTAATGATTTAAAAGGATACATTTGGGGGGGGGCTTGTCACAACAACCTTCTGGCGGCACAGAAGCACAGCAGAGGATGTGGAGGAGTGATCAGTACATATATTTATTATCTCCCAATGACTACAATTTTTAAGGGAGATGTTTGGGGGCTGCAGATCATATTTTGGACTCATGCCATCACAGTAGGGGACAAGTAGCAGCAGTCTATTTTTCAAAAATGAATTTTTTTGAGGGCATTGGGGGACCATAACAACAATGTTGTGAACTGTATGTGGATGGCAGGCCAAGGATTAACCACCACAGTGTAGAGTTAACACATGGTGTGGGGAGGTAGGCACAGCAAAGAGTACATTGGTTCTGCCTCCCATAGAGCACGACCGTCTAAAGTAGGGGGCTCATTGGCTTGTGGTTCCCAATATATTTTATAATCCCAGTTCTCCAGGATTCTAAAACATGTGGGGAGCCTCCATGAGAGCATGAGGCTCCCCACTTCAGACGGGCAATGGGAACCATGGGAGGGGGGAGGCAGACCCAGGGGGTTCACCCCCACTATCCGACCCATGTGTTTACTGCACAGAGTTACAGAAATAAAGAACTTTTGTTTATGAATTATACTCCCAATGTCCCCAGTGAGGATTGCATCCATAGCCCCCCAGTTGTTTTTCGTTGCTACATAATTTAGTGTCTTTTGCAGCGGTGTCCAAGAACGCTAATTTTCCTGTTAAAAATACCCGCAAACGCCTCATACCAAAGGCAATAAATCTACAGGGTCCACAATAACCTGGCAGACATTACAGAAATGGTTATAGAAACCATTAAAACAGCTGGCATCAGCATTTTGAAAAAGCAAAGTTGAGGCAAGTTATCTTCTCCCTGACACTTCTAAAACACTGAATTCCCAATTCTCTCTCCCTTCTGACAAACTCTCTCTTGGCACCAGGACTGAAGTTTTTCAAGGATGGGATAAAACCAAAAGTTCCTCTTATTCAGTAGGATTCCTGGACAGTAGTTACTGACTTTCACAGTAAACGACAACTATAAGTATAAAACAGCTACCATTGCTCTGTAGAATTTAGTGAATTCTGTTATTTTAGAAAAGCTGTTCTAACACCTCAGCCTTGGGGACCATTCTAGATTACAAGTCGTGGCTGGAAATATTTCCCCACAGCTAGCAAGCTTCTTGAGATAAAACAACATTTCCTTCTGCTATGCCAATGCCAAAATTTTGCAACTGGGAAAATACTATTTATTTATTTCAGCATTTATAATCACCTACCTATGATAAATCTTACTCAAGGCAGCTTACAAGTGTCCTCATCCCCCCCATAACCAAAAATGAATAAAAATAAAGTACCAAATCTCATTAAAGGAGTTTTGTTGTATTTTTGTTTTAAAGATTATGTTTGTTTTTATATTGTACACTGCATCTTTAGAGATTTTTTTAAAAAATATGTATGAAGAGGGTTATAAATGCATTTAAATAACCAAATGATAAGAAAAAGGAAACAGCAGACATGACACATCTGGTATAATAATGTGTGTGTACAACCAAACCCAGTCCCACTGAGTTTAATGGAATTCCTTGTCTATTTAAAAACTCATGTAACCGACATAGGCTCTGACTGAAAAAACATCCACCAGAATAAAATGGTCCTTGCAGCAAGACTTTCCCCTTCAGTAAGTCTCCTCATCCTATGTATAATGGGGAATCGGACAAGGCAGACAATCACACAACCGGCACTGAATCAGAGCCAATGCCAGTGTACTGCTAAGAATGTAGTCTGGGTTTACTTTTTTGGTCTTCAATAAAAGTTCTGAGAAAACACAATCAGTGCTTTTTTCTTAACATTGCCATTTGACAACCCTGTTTCTGGTTGAGATCGGTGGTTATTCTTCACTTCAGAGAAAAAAATAATGGTTAAAACAGGCGAAGGGGGTTCATCCCTTGAATCATCAAAGTTTGATATACTTTTTGGGTTGGATTAAGAAGAATGGAAGGAGAAACACAGCAGCAAAATGATAGAATTTGGGGAAATAAAAAGAAGGCAGGAAAGAATAGCTCTACTTGGATGATTGGAAAGGCAATGGAAGCAAGTATGTGTGCAAAATTGCAAATAGGCAGGGGGAAAAGGGAAAATAAGGTGGGACAGCAAAGAACAGAAGGGGTAAACAGCAGGATGAACTCATGGGGACTTTTCGGTTTAAATCAGCTTTCTTTTAAGTTGGCTCCAGGGACTACATTAGGGTCTGTATTTGCTCAATTGCTCTTCCAAATTCTCTCTTGCCTTATCAGCATTTACATGACATAAAAACTGTGTTTGTGTGTGTGACTGAGAGAAAAGCTCAAATGTATTTTAATGTCATGTATGATAACACCCCTAGTCACACAGGGTCTTTAAAAATAAAAAGGAACATGGATATGGCTGATTGTTCTTCAAAAACAGCGTACACATCTCAACATTTTGTATAGTACATAATGCAGAGAGAATGCAGTCTACAAATATTAACACAAAGTAACAGGGATGGAACCGGGTGGCGCTGTGGTCTAAACCACAGAGCCTAGGGCTTGCTGATCATAAGGTTGGCTGTTCGAATCCCCACGATGGGGTGAGCTCCTGTTGCTCGGTCCCTGCTCCTGCCAACCTAGCAGTTCGAAAGCACATCAAAGTGCAAGTAGATAAAGAGGTACCCCTTTGGCAGGAAGGTAAATGGCATTTCCGTGCGCTGCTCTGGTTCTCCAGAAGCGGCTTCGTCATGCTGGCCACATGACCCAGAAGCTGTCTGTGGACAAACGCCAGCTCCCTCGGCCAGTAAAGTGAGATGAGAGCAGCAACCCCAGAGTCATCTGCAACTGGACTTAACGGTCAGCGGTCCGTTTACCTTTAGGTAACAGGGATGCTTCTGGAATTTTAAAGGGAGGAACTGCAATATGTTTATGAAAACGGAAATGCACCTATCAAACTGGCCTTTTAATTCCAATTGTAGACATAAGAAATGTTGCAGGTGTGGATGTACGGTATCTAAAATTTTCCTGGAAAGAGATTTCAGAAATAACTTCTTTAAAACCCTTCTGAAAAATCCTGGGAGCCACTGCACATATTACAAAGTCCCTACACTGAAGCCATTCAGCATATACACACAAACACACCAGCTTCAATTGATAATGCAAAACTGTTGCACATTATTGTTTGTTTATTTCTTTAAGGAATTTATACTTCCTTTTCCAATGTATCTCAAAGTGGCTTAGAGAGAAAAAACAGATACACAGTACACAAATATTGCAGATTAAAACATCAGACAACAGCAACCTAAGAACAACATTCATGGTGCAAAGGCCTCCTGAAAGAAAAGTTTTAGTCTGGCATCTGAAACGTTCTGGGTTAAGCACTTGTCCAGGTCTGTGTATAAAACTAAGCAAAACCATGGCTTAGTTCTGGGTACCATGGCAGTAGCAGCACTGAGAGATGAACAAAGTGGCCATGATTTCCGCTCAGGGCACCCACACGCTTGCTCATTCTTGCTAAGCTCGCGCCAGTGACTGACCAGAAGAATGGCGACTCTCACAACCCACACTTAAAAAAAAATAAAAATGTAGCGCTTCACAAATTTGCGTGTCATCCTTGCACAGGGGCCATGCTAACCTTCTCTGTATCGTTCCAATTTTAGTATATGTGCTGCCGAAGCAAGCACCCCACACTATTTTTTTTTCATTTTTTGCAAAAAAAGGGCAAAAGTAGGGTCAGTGATTGAGCAGGATTCTATGCAAACTCCTGTTTACTCTGCATCCACGGTCCTCTCATCACTGGTTTGGGAAGTGGTGTACGCACGATGTTAGCCACAATCCATATGTTTCTTACGAAATACTGGATTTCCCCTCAAACCAGCCTTGATCCAAATGGACAAAAATAATGACCTAGCTGCATTTTAAGCCAGTAATGCACATGCAGCCCAGGAAGCGGGGCAGCAAAACAGATAGAAGTACCCTCAATAGGTAGAGAGAGTATATGGACTTGGGGAGAGGCCATGCAGTGTGCGGTGCATCATCACCCTGCCACACCCTCAGAAACCGCACAGCCTTCATTTGCAATGTCCTCTGCCACCCACCATACCCATGGGGTGACGCCAGATTTCTCTGGACGCCTCCTGCCCCTTCCAGAGAAGCAATGAGAACCCAGAAGCCACTACTTCTTCTCTGGTGATGGTGGACCTGCCACTGGAAGCTGGTGCCACTTCTTTCCTCTGGTACTGAGGGGCAGGGGGTGCCCATTACACACTGGCACTGCTGCACGTACCTCCTCCTCATCACCTGAGAAGTGAGGAAAAGCAGCAGCAGCAGGAGAGCGTACTGGATCCCCACCCTGCCTCTTCTCCTCCCTTCTCCTGTGGAAGCGCTGGGTGGGGAAGCAGGATCTGCCGCCTGAAGCAGCTACCTCAATTTGCCAATGGTAAGGCCGGCTCTTCATCTCCAGCAGCTGCTAGTGCTGCTCAGTGGCTTGCGCCAGAGAGACCCCGCACCTGAGGCTGCGGGTCTCCAGCAGGCGCTCAAGAAACCACGCTCCTTGACCACTGGGGTGAGACTAGCGGAAAGGCGCGCGCTACTCCCACATCCAGGGTCCGCGCGTGGCTTCTGCCGCTGCGAGAAGACGAGCAAAGGTGAAGCAGCCTTTCGAAGGGGCGTGTCCTTGGCTGCGGGACCACGGCGGCCACGTGCAGAGCGTGGGCCAGTTGGGCGGGGCGTTTGTACACGGGCCTCCTCCACCACGCCCACTCCACTTCTTCTTTCGGCGGGGCGGGGAGCGCGTGCGCGCGCGAGAGAAAAGGGGGCTGGGATTGGGGGGGGGAGCGGTGGTTAGCGAGGAGCGCTGACGCGCGCGCCTTGTGGGGGCGGCCGTTGCCTCTCCTCCCCCTCCCTCTACTGCTCTGGAGGGCGAGCGCCGGCTTCATGCCTCTGAGGCGAAGCTGAAGCCGGAGGCTCCTTCTCCTGCCGACCGCCCCCCCCCTTCCCCTCCGCTCGGGGCGTTGGGTTTCGAGCGGGCAGACACCTCAGCACAGCGCCAGGCTGCCGCCCTCTCGGCCAGGGGTCGCTCCTTTCCCTGAGGGAGGGCGCCAGGCGGTTCCTCTTGCTTCGCTCCGTTGGCGCCGTCGGACGTGAGGGGCGCCCTCTTCTTCTTCCTCCTCCTCCTCGGGAGCTTTTCGCCGGCAGCGAAGGAGGTTCGGCCACATGTGGGCAGCGCCAGCCCTCCTCCCGCTTCCCTTTCTTTCCCTCCTCCTCCTCCTCTCTCCTCTGCAACCATTATTACACCTGTGAATGGAGGGAAGAAGCGAAGCCGTCGCCTGAAGCTGAGGAGGAGGCGGCGGCGGCCTTGACAGTCACACACACACTCGGGTGATCTTTTTGCGTGTTTTTGCCCTCCGACCCTTTTCTCATCGGCGGAGGAGCAGTCGGAGAGCTCCTCGTGGCCAGCCGCGGCAATGTGAGGCAGCCCTCCTGCGCGCGTGCCCTTGTGGAGTCTCGCTCCTGCGCGCCGCTCCGGCAGATGCGCCGGGGAAAGGGGGCTGCTTCGAGGCGCCCCCCCATCCCCACCGATTTATTTGCATCGCTGCCTCCGCGGCTCTAGTGGCGGCGCCGGCAGGACCCCCCTTTCCCCCCGCTTTCTTCGCGCGCCGCCTCGGTCCTAAAGGATTGACTGGATGAAGAGCTTGCCTTTTGGGTGGTTGCCTTGGGGGACTGGCAAGCGGAGAGACTTCAGCTGACAAGGTACCTGTTCTCCAGACCTGGGTGGGGTGGGAGATGCAAGATGCTCACCTGAAGGGTATCCGCATCGTGGTCTAGTAAAGGGGGGGGGGAGCAATAAAAAAAGGGAGGGGAATCGCCATCCTTCTACCTTAACCTATCTTCTCACTTTTTTCTTTAAACCCCAGAACCTCTCGATTTCTTTATGGGAATCGCTGTCGCCACCGTTATCATTTGCAGGCAGCGGAAAGGCTCATGGGCAGATTCCCCTCCCTGCAATGTGCATGTTTGGAGCAGGGGGCTGCGTCCTTTTTCTTGGGGAAGGGGCTGCTGCTCCTACGGTTGCCTGCTGTAGGGGCGTGTTAGCAGTGCAAGCGCTGCTCGCTCCGGCTCCCTGCATGGGCAAGCCGGGATTCAAGCTGGAGGAAGTAGCTCTTTGTGGCTTCACGTTCTTCCCCGTTCCCCCACCCGCCACCCCCTCCCAAAAAAATTGCTGCTGGGTGTTGCCTCCGTTTGGGGGCGGATGGCGGTTCGGGGGCGGTGGGTGAGCCATGGAGTGATGGAAGCGCCCGAGGGTGCTGCTGCTGGTGGTAATCGGTTGAAATGCAGTGGTTGCTAAGGGGAGAAAGCAGAGCTGCAAAGAAGCTATATTCTCCTCCTACCTAGCTTTGTGATTCCCCTTCACCCCCCACCTCCGCTTAAAAGACGTGTAGATTTGGAGGGGGCGGGGTGGTATGGGGGACAGGATCAAGGTGGCTGAAGCTGTTTGCTGGTTAGAGCAGCAGAAGCTCCCACTTGGCATTTATGCACAGGAAAATTTGCAGCATGGTTGCAGGCTATGGAGGGCCCTTTTGTGGTGTGTGTGTTTTTCTCTCACCACGCTGTAAGTACAATACCCCCCATCTTGCCAGGAGAGGGTGTGAACAAGTAGGAAGATGTGACTAGTAGGGCATAGTTTCTCTCTGTGGAAAGGGACCCATGTTGCTACCTAATGTCTGCCACTATAGCTTCCAGAGGGAGAGGAGAGGTATGCAAGTGGAGAAGAGTGAATTGCTCATGCATTGAACCAGCCATCTCATATTCACATCCACTCACCTGCACTTTCCCTCTGGGTAGCACAAGCATAGCAGCGGAGATCAGGCAGCATTCTAGAGGGTTACCAAGTAAAGGTAGTAGTGACAGCTTCTGCTCATTCATTCTGGGAAGCTGTGCTGGGCCCAATATTCTCTGCCATGCTGCCTGCAGATGGAGGGCAAGCAAGTAAAGGGAGACCACAGGCAAGGAAAAGAGGAGAAGCTGTAACTTGTAGGATTGTGGAATCACTTACGTTCCCCTCAATCTTAAGAGCATGGCAGGAAGGACTAGGCAAGTGATGGCCACAAGGGGTTGTTACCATTACTTCTGGTTGCTTAGCTGGTCTCTCTCAAACTCTGGGAGGCTCTGCCTCACTCTCTTTCTCTTTGGGTGCAACAATTGGAGTGGTATGATGGGGAATGATTGGACACAGCAGGGCTTCGCAGAACAAGTGAATCAGTGAAAGTTGCTACTGCCTCTTCTTGGTTGCTCTCCACTCTGGACAGTGCAGAAATGAGTACTGGCTCCCTACATCCAATCACTGCTTGCTGCACAGGTGAGCGAGCAGAAGGACAGGGGCAGAAATTATTGCTCCTTTCATGAGCAGTTGCCTCTGTCCAGTTGCACACCTACACTCTCCCTCTGGTTGCAGCGGTGGTGGGTATTGGACACAGTTGCACTGACCCAAGAGAGGGCAAGTTAGCTGGGGGAGACCTTTCTCTGTTGACAGTGCCACAGGGCCCAGTCCTCCCTGAGAGAGAGAAGATGAACAAGTGAATGGAGGTAGCAGTCTTTTTTGATTTGTACACTCTCTTTAGGCAGCCCTGCTGGTTCCAGTTTTTAGTGTCGTGCTGTCCATGGAAAGAGAAGGTGGGTGGCCAGAGGCAACCACCACTGCTTTCACTTGCTTTCCCACAGTGTCCCTCTGGCAGTGCAGTGAACAGAGCCCACGGCGCTTGGAGGCTGTTGTACCTTAGCACCGAGCTAGTCCATGGTCAGTGTGAGCCATCCTGTGGTGCTGGGCCCTTGCAGCATATTACGTTTCTGCAAGATTTAGGCTTGTGTGAGTGCTGGAGAGGACAGGCTAACCTTATGGCTTCACAACATATTGTGAAGATTTTTAGGTACATAAACAGATAAGAGGATTAGACTGTTAGATCTCATAATTTCAGGGGCAGTTGAAACACACACCACCAGAACACTAATCTCTTTTTTCATTGTCTACAGATAATAGCACAATTGGGGCTTTCTCATTTGAGCCACCAAAAGAGTGTGGTGTGGCTACAAAATGGAAGGGTTGATAGCTAGAATTGCATTGATTTTAACACAGTTCAGATTGTCCTCAGTGGAAATTGCCCTGCAATTATGTGTGGCATCATAGTTCTCTTTTAGTTTTAAAAATAAGGAAACTCAATTGGCGTTATTTTATGTCAATACTATTTTATGTCAGTACTATTCTTTGTTCGGTGTGACTAGATTTAAAATACTCATCTATTTCAACCCACCAAGAGCCCGCTTCCTCCACCCTCTTCTTCCCCATGGTTGTGACTCAGAATGGCTTTCCTTTTTTGGTATCTATGTGAAAGAGATGTCTGTAACCCAACTTTACTCTGCTGTTCCTTCTTAGCCATGCCTATTCATTAAACGCCCACAGTGTGCCTGCCATTATGTAAAGTTTAGTTGAATTCTGCACACTGGGCATGCTCAGTTCTCATTAGGTTGCTTTGGGCTTGCTTTACCACCTCTTAGGATTTTTTAAATAAAGACTTTATAAATCTTGACATTCTCTCAGACCTCCCCACTCCCTCTTGTGCATGGTTGGCGCCATTTTTGCTACATAAACCACATTCAGTCTTGAATTTTGAAAACAGAAGAAATGATTCTCAATACAGTTTTTAACTCATGAAATATTTTTTCTAAATTAAAAAATGAATGAATGTGCACTACAAAGAGTATGGAAGATGGTACCTCAATTAGGGAAAATGTTGGTAATTAGCATGTATTTATTTCTAATTAAGGCTTACTAAGGCCGTGTAACTTAAGTTCCAAATTCCAGCAGCTACTCATTTTAATAATTCTTGAAATTTAGTCATACCCATGTTGGATAAGAAAGAAATAATGGGTTGTATCCTGTGTTTCTACAAGTTGAAGCTATTTAACAACATAGTTGTTTCACTGGTGAAATGTTTTATTGTACAGGATAATTCATAAGCAGGTTGCTGGTAACTTCATTGCACAATAGATTGCACACCTGTTACACAATGAGTTTCTGCTAGCACAGTTGTTGGAGTTTATTTCTTTGTTGTAAAACATTAAAACCCAAGAGTCCTTATGTTGGCAAACAGAACATTGAATAGAGCCCAGTGTTCTTCCATTCAAATTTATTATTGCCTTGAAAGATAATATGAAAATATTTAAACATTTGCAATACTTTAAAAAAAAATCTTGAGGCCTTGAATTTTGCAAGTCTTCTGGGAAATCTGTTGTTCCCCCCTATGCTACCAACATCTTCACCATTTGTTTGACCAGAGAAACAGGAACAGTTTCTGTGTAACGTTTAGCGGTCAAATAAATGATTCCTCAACTGATTCCCTTGACTTGAAGATAGCACAACCATGTTTTGTAGTAATGTGTCATCTGTATAGCTAGCTTATAGACCAGAGATATCCAGTGTGGTGCCCTTCAGTTGTTACTCCAACTCCTGTCAACCCCATTCAGCATGGCTTATGGTCAGGGTGACGGGAGCTGTGGTCCAATAACATTTGGAGGGTACCATGTTGACTGTCCATTATATACCCATACCATTGAACTGCAGTTGGGTTCCTAAATATTGTGGTTAATCAGGCTGGTGTTGTGTCTTGCTTGAAGGCAATCTGCATGAAAACACCACCACATGATAAAGATACAGGAATTGTAGTTATTGCAAGAAAACAAAGTTTAGATTTTCTTAACTTTGTTATAAAATACTCACTTTATACATATTTTAAAATCTATGTTAAAGCTTGCTGTGTCATCATATATATCTATATTTATATCTATATCCCAACTTCTTTCTTGTTCCTCTCCCTCGGGACAAGTTTTAGTTTTGAAAGGGATAGGGCCCTGTGTGTCTTTTCTCCTAACCCTCTTCTTTCATTCTCTGTGGAAATACATTTCTTTCTTCTTTAGTCTTTCTAATTAGACGTGAAGGTGGAAGTTAGTCCCTGCCTTAAATGGACACCTCTCAGTGCTTGATATGACAGGAAAACACATGAAATTCAAGTTGGAATCAACTCTTTGGGTCTGATTCCAGTGTAGATGTGTTGAAATCACTGATCAAATGCTAGGTTGATTCAACAGGAATGAAGCCTCTTATGCTTGCTCTCCTAGTGGTCACTAGCTAACAAAGTGTAACACAAGCCCCTTGAGATTTAGGAGGAGGAGTTTGGATTTGATATCCCGCCTTTCACTCCCTTTAAGGAGTCTCAAAGCGGCTAACAGTCTCCTTTCCCTTCCTCCCCCACAACAAACACTCTGTGAGGTGAGTGGGGCTGAGAGACTTCAAAGAAGTGTGACTGGCCCAAGGTCACCCAGCAGCTGCATGTGGAGGAGCGGAGACGCGAACCCGGTTCACCAGATTACGAGACTACCACTCTTAACCACTACACCACACTGGCTCTTATTTAGAAGATTTAGAAGATTTGTTTCCTTTTACTATTGGTGTGAGTTGAATCAGATTTTTCTCTTTTGGAAGAATGAGCCACACTGATAACTCTGGACCACTTATATTATAAAGCCATGTTAAAACATAACTTTCTGATATGAGGGAGATAAGAATAAACCTATCTTGGGTATCTATAATGTCACCATGGTAACATTTTCATGCTTTGTACTTGGCCTCTGACATTTTCACCTAAACAGAGCTCAACAGAAAATTCTATTCTTGTTTCTACTAGGGTAAAGTGTTGTGGGCAGTTGAAATGCAAGGAAGGATGCACTTTGAATCACAGTTATATTTAACAATTTTTTGTTAGTCTTAAGTGTAGAAAAAAGCATAGTAACTTGTGCTGGCAAGTTAGATGGGTGTTGGTTCTATGCATCAATTTACTGTATTCCAGGATTCAGCAAGAGATTCAGGCTTACCATGACAACACCCGCTCCTCTCTCTCTGTTCATCAAATATTGCAGTGGATATTTTTTTTTAGCACAAAAGCAGCACCTTCTTAAAGAAATGACAACACTACAATATATACTACAGTGAGCAAACTTAACTGTACAGAATGCTTGTTCTGAATGGAATTATACCTGCTTTGGGGGGGAAAGCTGACCTATTTTTCCTGAATTTTAATGCAGCTTTTAGATTAAGATGACTTCACACTTCTATTTTTAAAAAGTTTGATGAAAGCACATTGGGGAGAGTCATGCTTTTTAAAACTGTAGTTCTCTTCCACCAAAACTAGAGTGCTTGCTTTAAAGTAAGTATGTGGTAGATCTGTATAAATTTGAGAGGACATAAGAGCCCTACCGGATCAGATAAAAGACCCATCTAATCCCTCATCCTGTTTTCACCAAATTCTGTGGGAAGTCTGCAAGGAGGACCTGAGTGCAACAGTGCTCTTCCTCATGCACGTTTCTCAGCGACTGGTATTCAGAGACTTAATGCTTCTGACAGTCAGGGTAGAACATAGCCATTGTGGCTAGTAGCCACTGATAGTTTTATCTTCCATGATTTTGACTAATCCTGTTTTAAAGCCACCCAAATCTGGCCATCTTTTCATCTTGCTGGAGTTCCAAACTTTAATTATACACTGTGTGGGGAAGTACTTTCTTTTGTCTGACCTGAAGCTTCTCTTCCAATATTCAGCTTCATTGGATGGTTCCAAGTTTTGTGGGGGAAGCTAAAAGCTTATCCATTTTCTCAACTCCATGCATAATCTTGTATACCTCTACCATGTTCTCACCTCTTACTTGTCTTTTGTCTAAACTTATCCCCCCCAGTCATATCTTTCCTGATAGAACAGTTGCTGCAGTCCCTTGAAGTTTTTCCAGCTCTATAACATCTTTTTAGGTGAGGTGACCAGAAATGTACACATAACCCAAAGTACAGTCTCACCGTAGATTTGTATAGCACCGTTATGATATTGGCAGTTTTATTTTCAGTCCCTTTCCTAATGATTCCTAACATGTTACCCATTCCAGAGAGGAGAAGGCTGACAAAGCAATAGCCATGCAGCAAATTTCCACATTCACAGAAAATAAGGCATTGAATAAGGGAGCCATGCCTTCCGGTTTATAGTGACCAAAACACATTTCCCTATACAGACAAGAGATAAAATTAACACATTTTCAGATATTTCAGATTAGATCTTATCTAACTCAGTGATTGAAGAAGAATGCAGATTTTGACAGTAAATTGATTTTTCATGTTATTTTCCAATAAAAGAATGCTAGTTTATGGAGAGATTGGTCAGAGTCTGATCTCTATCAATTCACAAGTGTCATGGCTCTTTGGTGCACAGAAGTTTCACAACACACATTCATTCTGCAATACTTGCATTTGTGATGTGATTTCGAAGGTGGTAAGAATCAGTAAAGGTCCCCTACAAAACAACAGCAGACAGTTGTTCTATATTTTACCTTCTCAGAAGTGCAGTGTAAGTAAGTGAATACTCCATCTCTCAACTTGATGATCACAAATAATGGCTAGCCAGAAAGCCAAGCTGACATTTGTTCCCTCTCAAGTGACATCATGATTGAGGGCAGTTGATCTAGATTCTAGGTAATACTTGGTTTCATCTCTGATTGAACTACGTAGTAGTATTTTGGTGGTATAAAGTTAAATGATCATTACTTTGAAACCTTCATTTAGTGGCATCTAACACCAGCTAAAGAAAGGTTGTAATACTGACAGATTGGGAGTTGTTGATTAGTCAGTAACAAGGTGACCTTCAGTAATATATGTGGAGTGTTCCTGTTCATTCAGTCATGTCCTACTTCACAATATTTCATTCAGTTCCTCCTCCCACTTAGTTTTCTGTCCCCATCCCCAACAATCAATCAGCATTCTATGCCCACTCAGTTTTTTTCTCATTAGGATTCCCCCACCCCTGCTAAAGATTTATTATATTTGTGCAAGCCTTTGGGTTCCCTCAAGCCTCTTGATTTTGTGTGTGTGTACTCAATGAACATTAGCAATAGTGCAGGATGTGTATAACTGAAGTTTTTTTGGTTTTTGGTTTTGTTTAATGGATTATAATGTACGGTATGGATTCTTTGCTACACAGGTCTGTTTGCTGTGAGAGGATCCCTTGTTGGGATCATGTAACACTTCCAGTGGGAGTGGGGAGGAGCAAAGCAGGTATAATTTAGGCATGGAAAGCCGGGCTTTATGGCTTATCTTTCAAAGGAACTGTTAAGGGGGTTCCTTTTAAATCTAGAATTTGCCTTCATTTTTTTCTTTTCTAGATATAACACAATATGTTCTTCTTTATTACAGTTTTTCTAAATCTGTTTAACTCTGTATGTTATCTTTTTAATTGAAAAGCAATAAACCATGTAGATTCTCAGATCTTTAGTCAGCAGTCTTTCACAGCATCATGAGGCAAAGTATATATATGCATTAATTTGTTACAGTGCACATGTAGCAATCTCATTGCTTTCTAAACAGCAGCTTTACATGGAAACTTGGTTCTGTAAAAGTAAATGACATCACAGCCGGCAACTGCTCCTAACTAACTTCTCCTGTTGGTCAGTGTCCTACATAGAAAAAAGTTCCCCAACTTGGTGGTAAACTTTGATTTAGCATTATGTTCTAATGCAGTTAATTAACATGCAGCAGTTACCAATCAGTCATTTCAATAGAAGCACAGATCCACATATATGGTTATTTGCATTAATGAGTCAGTTTTATTGGCTGAAATAGGGACTTCTTGCAAATGCAGTAGCTCTATTTGGATGTTGGAGCACTAAAGAACTCTGGATCTGATTTTGTAAAGAAAAATTCCACTCTCCACACACCTGTGGTAAGGAAAGACTCAATTCAGAAACAGGATTGCTGAAGCATCCCATGAATCTTTCATAGGAAAGTTGTGCTCATGGTAAATAGTGTAGAAATCATGTCTTGAAAGAAATAAGTACTGAAAGAAAGTCTGAAAGTAATAAGTACTGTTAACCTTGAGAAAAGTTATCAAAAAAAAAATACTTAGATGACACCCAGGCATATAGAGGAAACGGTTGCTCATTGTAAATATTCAGGAAAGGTCCTGAAAGAAATTACTTAAATTGCAACAAAGATTATATAATTCTTGTGACAGGGGTATATGGTGTGGAGAAAAATCCTAATGGAGAAAGTTCCTGCAACATACATAATATGTTATTTAAAGAGCGTTTGGACTCTTGTGTAAATGGTGCTTTAGATTTTGGATATGGTTTCTTAGCTCATATAGTATAGTGGCTCTAAAAGTATGAATTGTTGTTTATTATAAGATTATTAGGCAGCATCTCAGTGGCAAGAGTTAAATGGCTGTTAAACTTCCCCTAAAGTGATATTCCCCACCACTATCTGTTGTGCCTTACAATGTATACTCTTAGTTTACAGAGGAAAACGGTGAAGCACAACAGACTTGCCTAGTATCCCATGTGACCTGAGTGTGCAGAATCCTCTGCATAATGTTCACTGGTACTGTACTTTGGCAGCCAAGCTTCATGGAAGTTTTGAAAATCATTGATAGACTCCAAACTCTTTGGAGTTCTTTTGTTTTCCAGAATATTAAAACTGGTGCACAGTAATAACTTATATTTTGAAATCAGCAAAATCTTTGATATTCACTAGCATTCCATTCTACATTTCTTACTTTGACTGGATTATTTGGTGGTGATGTTCTGTGGATGGATTTAAGTATGTGCTATCACATGCTTGTGAAATACAGTGTCGTGGTGATTGTCTTTCATTCATTCTCCTTCCATGAATTTTTGCCGATTTCCCCTGAAACCACTATGAAGAAGTAAATAATGAGTAGAATAAAGAACTAGCAAGCTGCCTGTTATATTCTGCAACACTGTAGTCTGAAATACTGATTTACAGCTCAATCCCAACCATGTCTGCTGGAGTTAGGATTTGCAGTTTAAAAGAAACAAGTGAAAGGATGCCAGTGCTATAACTCTCAGTTTGAGCCTTTTAAGAAATATGACCATTTGACAGGGCGCTAAGAATTCCATATTCTGTCAGTAAGGAGACAGGGTGCTGTAACCCGTGCCTTATTGCTGATGGCACAATCTTACTGGAACGCACTTTACAGATGGGAAACATAGACTGATTAATGGCTTAATTCAAAGCTCTGTGAAGTAAATGGATGCCTTTCTTTTGACAAAATGCTCTTTATTGGTCCTTAAGCAGCTTGCTGAAAGGCAATATCTGGAAATGTCCACTGGAAGACAGAGATGTGCCTATAGTTCTAATGTTCCAATCTGTCACAGTTTGTCATAAGATATTGCATGTTTACCATCACAGTTTTCTGTTTTGTGTGTCCATTCTTTGTGAATTCCTTGTTTCTATAAAAGGCAGCATTCAAGGCTGATTTCTCTCAATTTATGTTGCCTTTTCATCTAAAAATGTAAACAGGACCTTTAATAATAGTATAATAATATAATAAATATTTATACCCCGCTCAAGGCGGCTAACAGCAAATATAAAACATTGATTAAAATGTGACTTAAAAACAGCATAAAATACAACATAAATGCAGTATCAATGTCAATAAAATTAAAAAAATCAGGGTCATTGGGGGGGGGGACCCAGTCAGTCAACATCAAATGATCACCAGGGCTAACTGGCCAAGTTGGTCCTACTAAGGCCAGCAAGGAAACCAGGGAAGAGTTTAAATATGGGGTCTCGGAAGGGTTTCTTCATAAAAAAGGAAAGGGAATGGAGGATCAGGCTAATTCATATTGAAGCTTTCTTAACATTATCAGCTCCAAAAATGTGGCAAAAGTCTTAAATACATAAAAGGTGATATATATATGCAAAGAACCAATCGATTTGTGAAAAGGGTGAAAAAGCTCCCTTCGCCACACCACAGGCTGAACTTTCATTGCAGTAGCAGCCTCCACTGTTGCGCTTTGTAAGAAAAGAAAACAACAGAGGAAAGACACATGCCACTTAACATTACATATAGCTTAGCCTGATTGATAGAATTCCAACACGAATTCATAAGAAAGAATCAAAATGTAAGCTTTCCTGGTTTCCTCAAAGCTTTAACCAAGTAGAACAAGTAAAGTGATGTAAAGAGATGGGACTTCCCTGCACAGACAATTCCCCATAAACGGTCTTAGAATGCACAGTTCATATATTTTATAATCAATAACTAGGCATACATGGAAGTCAAATTTATTTAAAATTGTTGAGGTGGTGGCAAGTAACTTTTAATGTTGTAATTAAATACGTACTAAAAGAGGTTTCTTTTTTCTTTCCTTTTCTCTTTCTTTCTTTTCTACTTCTATAAAGGGTCATCTTGATTATGTTTTGTGTAGAGTGGTCCATAAAGTCCAGATTCAGAGTCAGTTAAAGTATCCTAAACAGAGCAAACATGCAGGAGCAACATTGCCTAAGATAATCAATCTAAATTATGTTCATATATTTTTCCATGTTTCTCCTTCACTAATTGCTTCATGTTTTGGAATTTAAATTCTTTTGTATGTTTAGTGGGTCAGTATAAAATGACATGCAACTCTTAGTATTTCAGTTTAGGCTATTACATTGGATTTTTCTTTGCAACTAGAAACCATCTGATGATACGTGCATTTTCATATTAAAGTACTGCTCTCCACTGCAATTCAAAACTTTTAAAAAGACACCTCTGAATTGTTCAGTATAAAAACTCTTGACAACCTTGTGAATTTTCATATTTGACAAATGGTTCTTATTCATGCCAGCACTTCAGACTAATGTTCTGGGACTTGTGGGTGTTAAAGAACAGAACAAATTTCCATATCAACTAATTTGATCCCCCACTAGAGTTTTAAATGGGATTATTTTTGACAGTCCTTATATGGTAGATTCACCCCCCCCCCCCAAATAAACATGACTATCAAGTACACAGTGGCAATTATAAATTTTGAATTCAATAGATATGAAAGCCTTGCTTCCAAAAATAGCAGTTTTGCATGCTTCCTCACAGAGTCTGCACTTTTAGATAATTAGCTTCTGATCTGCAGCACTAGCAAGGTTTGGATAGCTATTTAGGAAACAGAATATATTCATACTACTACTTGTTACTTACTCCACATCCAGTTCACTCCCACTTCTAATTTTTGAAGCTGCATTCACATGACGTTAGTGACAATTCATATCGATCCTGTGGTTTCTTGACAAATACTGCTGTTTGGTGCATCCCCCTCCCCAGCCAGCTTCAGACCGATGGGAAAGCAGGATGCTGAGTAAGCAGCAAAGTGAACATATCCAAACAGCTGTCTTGTAGGCATAGATAAGCATGCAAGCACAGATGACAGTGTAATAGGAGTTCTAGTGGGATTGCAGGGGCAGGGAAACCAAAAAGGTTGTGTGTGCCAGGGGAAGACATCCCCACCCTCTCTCTAATGTGAACATCTCAGTGTACATGCACCTTGAAACACAGTGTGGGGAAATTGCCCCTATGCTTAAAAAAATATCCTCACTAATGTGAGCATACTCTTAGATAGGAAATAAACTGCGGCAGAATCTGATTGTTTTGGGGGCTTTATGGCAATGAGTTTGTGCAAACTGTTAAATCTGCTCTGTAACCT
Organism: Podarcis bocagei; assembly: GCF_964188305.1. Lineage (NCBI taxonomy): Eukaryota > Metazoa > Chordata > Lepidosauria > Squamata > Lacertidae > Podarcis > Podarcis bocagei. The sequence goes on from NC_138129.1 coordinate 65,931,830, forward strand.
GGGGATATATAATGTTTTAGGGTTAGACCTTTTTGACATTTGAATTGTGTGGCTTTTAACTGTGCAAGCACTCTAGGACAGTTTAAAGGTTTTATTTCTTCACAAGGTGATCCACTGCCTGTGCAAATATTTAAGATCTATAAAATTGTTTTGTAACGTTACACTGTGCAGCAAAGACTGAAGTAAATGGGCTAACATACTTCGTAATCTCACAATATAAATTCCATGGTTAGCTAAAATTTTGAGTTAGTTGCAAAAAACAAAAAAAGCTGAAGGGTAAGAAAGAAAAGGGATGAGGTCCAAATTCTAGAGGCAAATTATAAAACTGATAATGTGAAAAATGGAGCTGGATTTGTAGCAATAATGTACTGATGCTGTGTTGTACAGAATCAAAAATATTGCAGCATTTATTTGGGATATTACAACTGCACTGAGCCTGGGTTGGTCCATACTGTTCGTCGTGCTTAAGTCCTGTTGAAATCAATGTGAATTAAGTCATTACTAAATTTTCATGGTGAGTTCATTGGGACCTAAGTCCTGAATCCAACCTATTATCTCCACCTACACATATTTTTGATGCAGGTCCAATATTGTTAGGATTGCATAATGATGATATTGAGAACTTGGGGATAGCCCCCAAAGTAGTCTGCTGTTCTGGTGTATCTTTCCATCCCTTTCCTCTGTAACTCGCTCACATAGGTATCTAGAATATGACTACAGTAGGCCATTGAATCTGCAACTGAGGCTGCTGTTGCCTCATTCCTAACAGAGACTTTGCCTTCCCACCAGAGTGAAGACATGATATATCTATTGAGTATAAAGGACATTTATTAATTAAATGATCTTCAACAAGCAAGCAAACATGAATGTAGACACAGTATGATTTGAAGCCATAGGAAAGCAAAGCCGAAGAAATCCGTAAATGCTTTTACCCTCAGGTGCCTCAAAATCCTTAACATGACTTTTGCCAAGGATCAGACATTTTGCCCAGACGCCAGTCTACATGACCGAAACATTCTATTAGTAGTATTAGCCAAACAACCAAATGCAAATCTGTTGAATCATCGGTCAAATTGATTGTTTGAATCAGTCAAAACCAATTTCCCAGTATGAAGTATGTGAAAAAACACAACACATCCCCCCCCCTTTCAGCCAATAAAGCTATCAGCTACTCCCATACTGGTATCAAATAGCAGGACTAGCTGGTGCCCCTGTGCTAGGAGAAGCAGAAAGTGCAGAGACTTAGGCTGCTATATACAGGCCAGCTCCTGCCTTTTGTTGATGGGCAGTGTATGGTGCCCTATGTGTCAGAATGCACAAACATACTCCTAAATTGTATGTCTCTGCCCCAGATGCAAGACGCAGTGTGGCAAAACCAGCCTCGCTATAGCAGTATGAATCAGCATTTTCCCAAGGGTAAGACCATTCATAAAACCAGGCCACATCTAGCAGCAGTTCCTACTTACTTTAATGTTCAGTTTTTTCTCAGATGAACTTAAAAGAAGCAATATAATAGTCCTATTGAGAAAAAGAAGCAACATAATAGTCGTGTTGATAGTTTTTCTCTTTTTGAAACTCGGGGCTTTAATCCTATAATAAATAAATCCCCTCACCTAAACTTCTGGGGCTTAACTGCTAGTGCTATGTTACTTCTTGGTATGAAAACATCAGTAAAGACGATAATAGTGCAGAGAGAGAGAGAAAATATATATCAGAAGTATCTGTAGAATAGGTAAAGGTAAAGGGACCTCTGACCATTAGGTCCAGTCGTGGACGACTCTGGGATTGTGGCGCTCATCTCGCTTTATTGGCCGAGGGAGCCGGTGTACAGGTTCTGGGTCATGTGGCCAGCATGACGAAGCCGCTTCTGGCGAACCAGAGCAGTGCATGGAAACGCCGTTTACCTTCCCGCCGGAGCGGTACCTATTTATCTACTTGCACTTTGTGCTTTTGAACTGCTAGGTTGGCAGGAGCAGGGACCGAGCAACGGGCGCTCACCCCGTTGCGGGGATTCAAACCACTGACCTTCTGATCAGCAAGCCCTAGGCTCTGTGGTTTAACACACAGTGCCACCCGTGTCCCTGAATAGCAGTAGGTAAACTAGTTCTGGGATTGTGTCCATTGCACAGCTAGTGCAGTAGGAGCCCTTCCTGCCTCCCCTCTCTCCCTGTACTCCCCTAAATCTGCTCCAGAGGATCCCCCAACTGTCTGGAGCAGATTTTTTAATGTGTGGAGGTTGCAGGGGGGGGGGGCGAAGTTCTGTTGTGCAAGCAGAAGTCTGTTGACTGAATGGAATAGCAGCAATGGATACAACCCAAAATTTGTAAATATTCTCTGTTTTAGAATAAACTATTCAGATTTCATGAGTTACTATATTGCATAGAAGTATAAATATAAACTAGTTAAAAATGTTGTAAAATCTTGTGCATACTGTAATAAGCAAACTGATAGCATGTATCAATTGGAAGTGCTATTTTTATTAGGCTTAAATTTAGTGTCAAAGGGACTTTCATATTTAGCTTTTTCCATGATATTTTAAGATATTTGAGCTTTTAGAGTATTCCTGCTAACATACTAATAAACTAATTTAAAGTAGACTTTTTTAAAAAATTGTGTTTTTTAAATATCCTTTACATCTCTATTAACATAATTTTAAAGCACAAACAGACACACACCCCTCTTTGCTTAGTCAGCTTTCATGTCCCTTTTTAAAAATTCCTTATGTCCCTACTTACTGAAAATAGGAGACCGATTTCCTTGCCTCACAGTAATTTACTACAGGCCAAGACACTAAGAACAGGGACATTATTTTATTAATTAGATTCCTCTCTTTTTCCTTAAAGGAGGCAATATACCTGTTTTTTCAAAACAGTTGTGATTTTTATCTTGCCAACTATAAATTTTATCCTTTGTTTTGTTTTAGTTATTTAGTTTATGAAAAATCTTAATCAACTACTGTTCTTAAAAATCTTGGAATTGATTGGATTACTAAACACTTGCCAGGTAGGACAGCTCGCAGCTAAGTTTAGGTAGAAATCTGATGGAATATTTCTTTTCTAAAATAGTGTATTAGGAAGACGATACCTGTTGTGACTAGGGTCATAGTACATGTAATTACAAGTGATATTTGTTCCGGGTGAAGTGGTTGTCTGTCACAGCTGCTGAAGCAAGTAAAGTAGGTCTATATTATCAATTATTAATAATTTAGTGCTCATCAGAGTTTGTTTATGCATCCAGGAATTTAATTACTGGAGAGGCATTTGTGCTTGTTTGGAACTTGTATATTGGGCTGCATAGGAAGATGTAAGCTTCAGTCAAGTGGAGAAAAGGGTGCACCGTACTTCTTAAGTACAAAGTACAAAGAAATGTGCTGTTTTAGAGAATAGGCCATATGATTGCCCTAGAGAAATTGGTATAAGCTACCTGCTAGCTTATGTCCTTATCCTTTGGACTTCTTACTGTTTTATGTTGATGCTGCTGGCAAATTCCTGGAGCTTGTGTCAACTTTTTTGGAAACTGTTGCATAGTAATTTACTTATTAAACTTTCTTCCCCTTTCACTTGATGATTTCCATTTTCTTTATGAATTTCATGCACATCGTATATACATGATTTGGCATATGGGAAGGAGGAGAGCCTCGGAGTTCTCGTAAATAGACAGACAGTGCTGCATTTATTAACCAACATTGTGCCATTTCAGGGGCTTTCAAAGGGGGTCCTAATATATATTATTTTAAAACTGTAAAAGTCCTGCAGTGTATTAAAATTCAGACTTAAATCCAGTTGTAAAACTTAGTGTTTCAGCATATCTAACCTTGTGCGGAAGATACAGCAGCAGTAAATTGATGTAGGTAGTTTTCAGGACTGTTCCAGATTAACATCTAACCCACAAGGCTGAACATCAAAACACAAATTTATTTCCAAGTGGAACAAATGAGAGTAATACTCTTCACATCTTCTCAAGAGTCTACTTATACAACACAGGCAGCTGTTGCAGGTCAGAGAAAGCAAAAATAAATATTCTGTTCAGATGATGGTTTCAATGGGATTTTTACAACTGAAAGAAACTAGGTCAATACAAAGGGAATAGTCAGAAGTTCAGATTTGCATATCATTCAAAGTGTCTTTTTATTTGAATGTTTTATCAACAATGTTTTATCTCTCAACTAGCTATCAAAACTATGAGTACAATCCGAACAAAATTAAAAATTTAAGTGCTACAGAATTTCAGTGCAAGGCTTAAGCTTAATGTTCCTACCTTAAAAGGCTGCTATGGGCTATTTCACATTACATTAAATTCAGTTGGTCAACCTTCAATATGATCATTTCACTTATGAATCATAGAGATAGTAGAAAGAGAAACAAGGGAGAAAATTACACAGAGGTTTATTGCACTTTCAGCCTAGGATCAGGTCAGTACTAGGACAAGTCATCTCCTAACACCTATAGCTTCCTCATATGTATGCTAATCCTTGAAAGCCACTGCAGTTTAACCCAGTTCCTTAACATGCTTGCAATACTAGCCTTTCGTGACTTCTTGAGAATTGGATCTGACAATGTTGCTTGTGTGTGTGAGGGAGGAGGGAGTGCCACTAGTTGATGACATGTCATGCTCCTTCTGGGGTAGTTTGTCTACCTTTGGTCTCCACCCTGCACTCAGCTCTCACTTGTAGCTCCTAGAAGCTGTCAGCATGCGACAGCACCCACATCCCAGGAAATGGCTTTGACTGGTCAGCTAAACCAGATGAGGGTAGCCGATAGGTCTTAAATCCTCAGTGAATTAGGCACTTCCCATGCATGTGAAGACGGGCTCTGGTAGATTGAGACTCATGTTACACCTGCCTCTCTCGTCTCCCGTGATTTTTCATTTCTACAGAGACTAAAAGTGGGTCCAGTGGTCAATAAGACTGTTTCTGCACATGCTGTAGAGGGAAGTGAGGGGTAGATGGGGCTCAACCTGGGAAGGTAGCTCATCTAGGAGAAGGATAATGCTGAATCTAAACCTCCACTGCCTTGTGAGATATCCACTGCCTTGCAGTATATCTTCAGGAGAAGAAAAGGCTAAGGAGTAAACCCTACGCAAACCTGCAGTGAAGTCCCTAAAATGGTTGGATGGTGCCTTGTTTGCCTCCTCCTGGCAAGTCCTGCAGCCACGTTGGTGCCAAACATATTGTTCTGCTTTTCTTCGGACCATATGCACGAGGCTGAAATGAGTCTTGTCATCTGGGTCTTGTCCGGGACCTCCATACACAAACTTGTGCCCCAGGGAGGTCACTTTGCTGCTACTAACACAGCAGTTTGACTTCACCCACAGAGGCGGCCTTCATTGTCTTTTGAGATGCCAACGAAACAGAGCAGAACACAGAATTCTGAAAATTAAGTTTGGCAGCTCTAATGTGTGGGAACAGACAGATGAAATGTGGAAATATCTGTGGTTTAGGGAAATGTTTATCTTTACATTTTTCTTTAATGCATGACTTGACGGGTTCCTTTTGTTTCATTTGGAACAGTGCAAGGTAAAGGTTATTGTTGGGGAGGGGACAGCAAAACTGAGAGTCAGACCTGTTGGGAATGCTTCCTTGCTTTCTGTTTGCTATGTTTTAAGATAGGCCAAGGACTGCCTAAAAAAGAGACGGTTTGTTTTACTGCTTAAATAAACAGTCCTTCAAATGAACATACAATCCGAAGCATGCTTACTCAGAAGTATGTACAAACACTTGGGAGGGTTTACTTCAACTCCCATCTTCCCTAACTATTGGCCCTGCTGGCTGGGGCTAGAGGGGCACAGATTTTCCTTCTCTGACTTACATGTACTTGTGTATAGAATTGCAGCATTGCCATACTTGCACGGGTAAAAGAAAACAAGGGAAAAGAGAACTGAAAGAGGCAAGAAAGAAATTTCTATTTTTTTCAATCATAGAAACCTTCATTGTTTAGTTCCAACATGAATGTAACTCTCTACTGTGAATTATCTGTCATTTAATATCTGCTTTATAAATCTGGATGGAATAGAGTTAACTTGTTTTACTTCTGCTAGGAAGGATTGAAAATCTTTTTAATTGGATTTCTTACATGCTTTAAGTGATGACATCCATGCTTTTATCCACAAAATAAGGGACTGTATTTTATGGCCTCATTCTCTCACTTTGATCAGAACACAGTCCCAAACTAATTAAGTACAGATAATAAAATACTCCCAGAATGTGCACCCTGGCTTAGTGCCACTAAAAGAACTTGCACTCATTTCTGTGGTTCAGTTTTCCAGGGCACTGTCTGATGTTAGTGCATTGGTATGTTTGTTTTTGTCTACAGGTTCACAACTTATTTCTACTCGATATTAGGAGCAAAAAATGATGGAATCTCTGGGTAAGAACAAGATGGTTTTCAACTATTTACATATATTGGTTTTGCAAGCAACATTGATATGTTTCTGTAGCACTTACCTAATTGTTAAGTAATATGGTGATAAGGATAACATTAGCACACCTTTTAGATTATTCATATTGTGTCTCATTCCAGGCAATTCCCCTACTTGTTCTAAATTCTTCAAACTGAAATAATATCTGCAACTCTGTTTCTCTTATCTGTGCAGCTATGCATTTGAACAAATATGTTCCTCACTCTCTGTGTTCAGATTATGTATAGTGAAGATGATGATACCAATATAGTTCTCTTTTTGTATCATGATTCACATGACTACTGAAGTCTTGAACTGGTATTTGTTCCCTAAAACTAGTTGTAGCAGCAGAGCATATGCATTTTAATCCTTTGATTTCACGTGCTTCTGGATTTAAGGGCTGCTTAACCCGATAAGGATTAAGAGCACGCACAACCATGTGTAAATGGGAAATGGTCCCTGTTTGTCACTTCATGATTGTCTACAGGAACTACATTGTGGCTCTGTTAAGAGCTGCTTCTAATTTGAGGGACAATGTTGAGTCTGTGCATATGACAGTTACTGTGCCTAACAATCAGCATGCATCATCGTACATTCACCATTTTCTAGTGCAGTGTTCATTTTTGCATTGTTCCCATGCGTGAGCAAGACTCAGAGCACAGTCCCTCATATGAAGACTCTTATTGGCTTCAATAGTAGTAGTTGTTGTTTGCCAAGCTCCTATGCATATCAAGGGACGAAAGCATAATATCTGTGGCAGAGGGCCACATTCCAAGAAAGCAGGCAAAGTTGCTATCACAGGGGGTGCTTCTATACTATGTGTTCACTTTGGAATTGCCATGCTTTGTTACTCATTCTTTTAAAAGAACGTCTCCATGACATCATCACCAAACTGTTATTTACTGTTTCCACTGTGATTCTTCTATTTTGTTTAAGATCACAGCAAATCCAGCCGCATGCTACTATTCAGTTCTTTCCCCCCAACTCCAAGGTGCATTTTGCCTTAGTACCCCTTTTCTGTTGTCTTAAGAAGCATGGCTTTCACTTGTGCACTCATATATGGATGGGTGAACTATACGTCTACTTAAGCACATCTTCACATTATTGTTCCCATGCCATTTTATTAGCATGTTTTAAAATCAATCTAAATTTGTAGTAAATTTTAATTTCTACTAAACTCCCTTTAAAAGAACAACAAACAGTATTTTTACTTTTTGTAAGAAAAATGATTAAAACCCGCTTCACGTGATGCCTTTCTGGCCAGCACTGTTATAGTGACCTATACTATTTATTTATTTATTTTTTTTGGGGGGTAGGGAAGCAATCTTCAAATCACAGTAATAGTAAAATAACTGTTGCCTACTTTTTTTTAAAAAAAGAAGGTAACTCTGCAATTGCACCTTAGTAAAACTGTATTTTACTGCAATTTATAGAACTTATAAACTGATTTTTAAAATGGCGTCCTCAGAATTATTAAAATTGTCTTTCACACTAACCTTTACTCAAACTTGTCCATGTGATGATCAGGTAGCAGCCGTCCCTCTACTTGTTGTGTTGAAAAAGAAAACCATAGGATGTCTGAAATTTGATATGTTTGACATAGGATTGCTGAACACATACAGGATGTATTATTCATCCTTGCAGCAGTTTCATAGTTTCCTGAAGCCATATTTTGGCATAAGCAGCATAGATGGTTCTAGTGCCATCATTTTGTAAATTCCAAGGCCATCCATTTTAAGCAGTTCTTTAACCAAATTTGGTTTCTCAGATTTTTTTTGTTTAGTTATTTATATAAGGTTTTTATATACTCCTTTTTAGGCAAATCCACAAAATGGTTTACTTCTTTTAAAATAAAAAAACCCACAACCAGCAAGTACATAATAAAACAGCCAAGACAACTTAAAAAGAAAAAGAACCTTTTTTGAAAGCCAAATCTTACCTCCCCCTAAGGTCAAGATGATCCTTGAATGGCCCTGTGGTGGCAGTTACAGGGGGACAGCTCAGCTAAATTACCAGAATCTAGAATCTATTTTCTTCCCCAAGGGAGAGATGTTTCTTGAGTAACCCTGTGATGGCCAATGGAGAAGGATATAGAGATAAAACAAATTCAGCAGTCCTATTCTGTGCAGCAGTTCTGATCACACTCTTTGCTGCAGATGTCTTTTCTTATTTGAAAGGAATACAGGCAGCCAGCATGAGCAGTTCAAACAAAGCATATATTGTAGATTGAGCTAGCTCTGAAATTCATGCTTTTAAAACTCTTCATGCTTGCTGTATAGTCACTAAGATTTTCAGATATCTTGCTAAGATGGATAGATGAGTGAAGTTGCTGTTATTCCCAGATTGCAGCTCATAAAATTTGTATGAGGGAGATCGTAACTCTGTCGCTTATAAAAACTGCACACCCAGCAAAAGCATCGTCAAGATCTGTTTGTATCAGTACAGATGGAAAAAACTTGCAAGTGTCTCCAGTTATGTGATACCCATGGTTTAAGTTGCCTCACAGTAATTTTCAGGATGCATTCTAAAATAGCCAGGGAATTCAAAGTGTTTGATTAACATAAACTTTGAAGGCTTGCTTTTCTATTTTCTCTAGGTATAAAACTGCATCTTATCCTATGCCTAATTCCTTAGAAATAAATCCAGTGGTTTAGTGGGGTTTACTTTCATACAACAGCATTAAGGGTTGCAGTATTAATTTGCCTGCCACCATTGCACTATATTGCACTTGACTTCACAAGTACAGTGGTGCCCCACAAGACGAATGCCTCGCAAGACGGAAAACTCGCTAGACGAAAGAGTTTTCCGTTTTGGAGGTGCTTCGCAAAACAAATTTCCTATGGGCTTGCTTCGCAAGACGACAATGTCTTGCGAGTTCCTGCTGGTTTTTTTTCCTTTCCCCCCCTTTTTCTAAGCCGCTAAGCCGCTAAGCCGCTTATCAGCTGATCCAATCAGCAGATAAGCCGCTAATAGCGCTAATCTGCTAATCCGTCAATGGGCTTGCTTCGCAAGACGAAAAAACCGCTAGACGAAGAGAATCACAGAATGGATTCTTTTCGTCTTGCGAGGCACGACTGTAACTAGAGGTGTGGCTATTTGCAGTTGTTTTAGCAGTGACCCATTATGCTAAAGGAACAGCCAATACGACATTTGCTTTATCACAGCCTGAGAAAATCAGCAGGAGCAAGTGAATTATGGATAGTGGTGTTGTACAGCCAAAATATAGTCCATTTCAACATCCTTTTATAGCAAAGTATGTATAATAACTTTCTTGTGGCAGCACTTACCCTTTTGGAACTTCAGACAAATGCCTTATCTATTGCCTTTTTGGTCCTTTTGGTCTATTGGTCCTTTTTTGTACCTTCATTTTTCAGCAAGCCTTGTCTTTGTCTATATCTGTATTGGATCAGAAGTTGTTTTTATTGTTTAATCACCCTGGGATCTTTCATGGGAAGCAATTCATAAATGTAATGAAATAATGAAATAAAAATAAAACAAATAAATGAACAGACTTTGTTGGATTCCACCCCTACATCTCTGTCAAATATGGGTAACATTCTAGTGATGGTAATCTGTCTTCCAGTTCAGTGACAGGCCAGGTGCTAGCCATGGTTTGTACTGCTCAAATTTCCATCTTCAGTTTGGAATAAAGCCTATAAATGTGCTGGCATACAGACCCCATGATGTTTACAGAGGAGATGATAAAGTGGAACAATGATTAAATGCAAGAGTTGATCAGCAAGATGATGAGTTTGTGTGTGTGTCAGTGTCAGTGTCTGAGAGAGAGAGAGATATTGTGGTGTTACTCTCCCATTTTCCCAAGTGCCTGGTAGAATATAGTACTGTTATTTTAAAATTTTATTTAGCACTTTAGATTAACTTTTAGGAACAGAAGGCAGTGAATAAAGCCCTGGAACAAGAACCGTATGTCAACAAATTAAGCGTGATGTTCTCAAGCTGCTACTCATAAGAAACTCAGTGTTAATGTGCTTAAATTTTAAACCAGAATCAGTTTTTTTGTTTGATTAAACATGAACTATCATTTGAGAGAACCTTGTTAAGAGACAAATTCATAACTATTTCAATGTATCTTAAACATACTTTTATAATTTTGAAGAAGCTGGCCCAATACATTTTGCTGCTTCAGGCAAAGAACAGGGCCACCCCTCCCAGTTCCACCTAGAGCAGTTGACCAAATTGGCAGTTAAATCTTATTTCAACACTGGCAATGGGACAGCATAGAATCATAGAATCATAGAATCATAGAATCATAGAGTTGGAAGAGACCACAAGGGCCATCGAGTCCAACCCCCTGCCAAGCAGGAAACACCATCAGAGCACTCCTGACATATGGTTGTCAAGCCTCTGCTTAAAGACCTCCAAAGTAGGAGACTCCACCACACTCCTTGGCAGCAAATTCCACTGTCGAACAGCTCTTACTGTCAGGAAGTTCTTCCTAATGTTTAGGTGGAATCTTCTTTCTTGTAGTTTGGATCCATTGCTCCGTGTCCGCTTCTCTGGAGCAGCAGAAAACAACCTTTCTCCCTCCTCTATGTGACATCCTTTTATATATTTGAACATGGCTATCATATCACCCCTTAACCTCCTCTTCTCCAGGCTAAACATGCCCAGCTCCCTTAGCCGTTCCTCATAAGGCATCGTTTCCAGGCCTTTGACCATTTTGGTTGCCCTCCTCTGGACACGTTCCAGTTTGTCAGTGTCCTTCTTGAATTGTGGTGCCCAGAACTGCATCCGCAACTGTACTTGAGAGCAGCTTCTTCAGGGGCAGCAGGTGTCATGTGAGAAAAACAATGCAAATGCATATGTGATACCCACTGAAATGTAAGTCCTTTGCATGCTGGCTACCTCTCGGCTTCCTCGCTTGGTTGTAGGCCTTAATGGTGTTGTAGGTGGCACATTGATAGAAGGCAACAGGAAGATGAGGCTGCCAGCCAGTGTTGCTATCATTGCAGTGCTGACTTTGAACAATGGAAATGGTTACGGGAGGGGGGCAACTTGGGATGAATTGCTCCCCAACCTCAGCATCCAGTGCCCAAATAGCTATCTGCTAATCTTCCTAATGGTAGGGCTGGTCCTGTGAAGAGGAGAATGTAGGATGTATGAAAATAATACATGCTTACGTGTGCTGAGAACTTCAGTACTGTATACAGATGTGTATGTTTCAGGCAAGGGAAGCTTTGAAAAAGTAAGAATCCTTGGAAGATAGAAGGGTTAGCCTTATAAGTCTTGCCAAAATATTGCTTGATTGGATACATTGCACATTGTTTGCATAGTAATGGGAGACAGAGCAACTAAATTATTAGGGGAATCTTTAACTTTTAAAGTTAATAAAATATTATATGCATCTTCTAATTACATCACTAAGAGTATCCAGTAGGTGACTGTGGCACATTCCATCTGCTATTGTCACCTTCTCTGAGATACAAGGCATTAAGTCAACATGTCCAAGTCTACAATATTTCCAAAATCAGCTGAAATTCAAGAGAAGATACATTGGCAGCATGCAACTTAAACTTCTGCACAAATGGATGTGTATATTTGTATACCCAAGAGGCAAATCTCAACTAAGGGCAAGAAAACCTTAACGTTACTTCCTTTGAAACAGAGTTCTTCCTTCGGGACTTTCTTGAACAACCAATTTCACACTGTTTCAAATGTTACCATGTTCAATTGTGATGCTCCTGTAATTGGTGCTCTGTAATTGCTGTTCTTCCCACCTTTCAAGTCCCAAGTAATATGTTTAATGTCAATGCCGTCAGCTTTTCAGCAGAAATTGAAGTTTGGTGCCAGATTGAAACTCCAGAACAGTGTAAATTTGTGGTAATCATATTCAACAGGATTAAATGTTTGAGAAGTCTGTTTTTAGGACTTGATGAATTTAGTTGCCTAGCTAAGATAACATGGCCAGATATTTATGGTATAAGAAGCTAGAACTGGTAGAGTTACCTCTTGGGATTGGGGAAGTTATGCTTTGTTGTTTGTTTTGTTGAAGCCAAGTATATTAATGTGAAGAATATGTTCAAAGCAATGTTCATACATAGGATTTTTTTTCAGGTTGCCTTTTCTAAAGAGTCAGTCAGTTAAAAATAAGTAAATCACTATGTTTTTATAAAGAGCATAATAATTGCTATTTTTCCACAGGGTTACTTGTTTGTCCATGGCTCTTACTAAGCCTCTGGGAGTGTAGTTAAAAGGGCAAGGTTCTCATTTGCATTTGTACCTCTGCCTTCACTTAGAATATATAGCATTCATCATATGTACATCTTTTCACAGCCTTGAGGCATTGGCAGAACTGCCTATTTTAAGGTTAATGTTTGTTGAGAGGCCAAGGGGCTACATTCTTAGTACAAAAGCTTCATGCCAGTTTCTATTTTTGGTGATCCAGGATCTCAGTTCTTTGTGTCATTTTGTTGTAATATCAGCATAAATGTATATTAGTAGCCTATCCTTTTATTTGAAGTTCACATCTGAATGATTAGTGCCTTTATGCTTACATATTCAGTCAATATTTGTATTTATACAGTTAGTAATGATATATTGCTAAAGGCTAGCTGTTCATTTTTTACTTTCTTGTTTTCCCCACCCATCCATCTATTATAATAGACCCTGTGGAACTTACAGTGTAGTTGAATCTATCTTTTTACTGTTGTCCTTTTCTGTTTCGGAGCCAATATTGATTTGAAATTATCATAATTAGTGAAGTAATCATTTTTAAAGTCTTGAAAGATCTGAATAAATGGTTTCTTAATACATATTCCTCCTGCCAGTTGGCTATTTCTTATTGATTACTTTCATTTTCTGGCAGTCAGATATTTGTGAATGTGTAAGAACATTATAGCAAACATGAAATAGTGGCAGTTTTGTTTTTGTTATATATATATCTATAATTTGTGTACTGACTTTTTATATTGAGGTGCTTCACAACAAAATGCAGTTACAATAAGAAGATAATATATCAAATAAAACAATCCTTTTTGGTTAAAAAGCAGCAATAAGATAGAAATGCTTAAAGGCTATAGCTTTAAGAATGCCTGCAGAAACTTAACTCATTTTGAAACCCTTTTTTAAAAAGTAGGAGCAACTCTTTGGGGAGGCCAGTCCACATTGTAGGCGCCAGCCAAACTTATATTGCTGGATTAGAACAATGTGTCATCAATTTAAAGAGATTAAGCCAACACTCACATAGGGTGGGTAGAGCAGCAAGGCAATTGTGTGTCGTGAGGTATAAGGCTTCAGAGACATTTAAAGCGAAACAAACACAAATTTTACTTAAGGTCAACAGTTTTGAAAACATGTTCCAGAAAAAACTCCTCATTTTAAAAAGTTATCCATAAGAACAAAAAATAACACTGCTACTAAAATCAATATTGGCTCAAATCAACCCTAAACCTAACTAAGCCAATACATGCTAACTTGTCTCTCTCAATTAAGCATCTCAGTCCTTTTGCAGCCTCTCCCTAGCTTCTTTCTTCTGTAGTACTACATTTGTGCTCTAGGAACGTAAGAGTCATAGAATCATAAGAGTTGGAAAGGACCCTGAGGATCATCTAGTCCAACTCCCTGCAGTGCAGGAATATGCAGTTGTCCCATATGGGGATCAAACCTGCAACCTTGGCGTTATCAGCGCCATGCTCTAACCAACTGAGCTGTTTGACTTGTCCTCCTGCATCAGACCAAAGGCTCATCTAACCTAGGGTCCTTTCTCACACTGTCCCACCAGAAACTTATGGGAAGTCGGCAAGCAGGATATGAGCATAGCAGTACCCTTTCTACTTGTTTCTCTCCAACAACTAGTACTGAGAGGCAGGGGATCAGGTGGCGCTGTGCCTCATGGGCTTGCTGATCAGAAGGTCAGTGGTTTGAATTTGCACAACAGGGTGAGCTCCCATTGCTCTGCCCCAGCTCCTGCCAACCTAGCAGTTTGAAAGCATACCAGTGCAAGTAGATAAATAGGTACCGCTGCAGCTGGAAGGTAAACAGTGCTTCTTTGCACTCTGGCACTCGTCACGGTGTCCTATTGTGCCAGAAGTGGTTTAGTCATTCTGGCAACATGACCTGGAAAGTTGTCTGTGGACAAACGCTGGCTCCCTTGGCCTAAAATGCTAGATGAGTGCAGCACCTCATAGTCGTCTTTGACTGGACTTAACCGTCCAGGGGTCCTTTACCTTTACCTTTTAACTGAGAGGCATTTCTGCCTCAGATGATATAGGTAGTACACAGCCATCATAACCATTTTATATAGTAGCCATTGATGGCTCATTCTTTCATTAATTTGTCCTTTTAAAGGCAACCAGGTTTCCTAATGAGCCCTAAGATAGAATTGGACTTTTTCAGATGTGCCACACACTGCATTGACATTTTCATCCAGCTATCCACTGCAACTCCAAGGTCTGTTTCTTGGTCAGACACTGCCCACTTAGACTCCATAAGTTAGCACTCCCCCATCCCTAGTGAATCGCTTTACTCTAGGATAAAGGTGACAAGACGCCTTGTTGAAGAGTTGTAACGTAATATTGTTAACTTTCCATTGTATAGATACCTTCATATAACATTTTCTATATTTTTATTTTTATTTTATATTGTGCATGTGAGTAAAAAACCCTGACCCTAAAAGGTATGGCGTACTCAAATGTGAGTGTATTATAGAAATCTATGAAATTAAAATATATACAGTATCCTCTCTTTTTTTCTTTATCTCTAATGTGTTAATTCTTCCTTTTGTAGTATGTAGCATATCTAAGGGATATGCAAGACAGCCTTTGTGTCAGATACCCTGCTATTATATCTTGCTTTTTCTTTATATAGCCTAGTCATCCGTAGTATATAGAAAACATTTAGTTGAATATCTAACTGCCAACTTTTTAAAGTTAGTCACTTCTGTTGAGCAGGTAATCTGTTCACTGTAGCTGTTTATTTTTACACCCGGGGCAAACACTGGGTGCAGACTATTTTTTACTCCCTTCTTGTCTAATCTGGTTATTTTAAGGTAACAGCCTATTTCTTTCTTTCTTCACTCAACCATCTCAAATTAAAATTATGGTGGCCAAAATAAGGATGTGGAATGTTAAAATATTCTCATAACAGAGGCTTGTTCTGATTGTCACCCTGTAGTGTTAGATTATACAAGTAGATTCCCATGTTATAGTTGTAGTAAACACAGAGACAGAAAAAATGTCCTGTGTTTTTCTACAAACAAAGCATAATACTGCATGTTGCAGAGGCTTGATCCTTGAATTATGAAATCCAACCAGTCCTTTAAGTGGATAATATTGTAAGTGGAAGATTTGCCCTGAGGCTGATTGCTAAACATTCAAAGTTCTTTTTGTGCCAAATACAGCAGCATGGAAACTAAAGCAATCCTGCTACCTAAATCCTAGGGCTTGTGCCAGAGCAACATTTAATGTATAATATGCATTGAAGCTCTAGGATAAAAATGTGTCTTTTATAGTTAACGTATAATGGAAATTTTTAGAATGTAAAAGTGCTCATGATGGAATGGCTATTTCCTTTTTCCAATGTGATATTGTGAAATCGTTACTGTTAACTGGGTTGTCATCATAGCCAATGGACCTGCTTCATAGCTTTATTAAATAAGAAAAAGTTGTTTCTGTTTCATTTTATTGCATTAAAAGAACAAAACATATGTGGCTGTTTGCTAATATACCGTATTTTTCGCCCTATAGGACGCACCGTCCCATAAGGCGCACCTAGTTTTTTTTGGGGGGGGGAAATAAAGGGGGAAAAAATAATTTTCCCCCAGGCGCGGGGCTGGGGCGGGGGAGGCCCGAGCTTCCCCCGACCCCAGCCCCCAAACAGGCAGCTCTCTGCAAGCCGTGGGAGCCCAGCGCTGGCTCCCGCTGCTTGCGGAGAGGTCCGCAAAGCCTGGACGCGCTGATCTCAGCGCGTGCAGGCTTCGGCATGCCGGCAACTCTCCGCAAGCAGCGGGAGCGCTCCCGCTGCTTGCGGAGAGGTCCGCGAAGCCTGGAGAGCGAGAGGGGTCGGTGCGCACTGACCCCTCTCGCTCTCCAGGCTTCAGCGAAAGCCTGCATTCGCCCCATAGGACGCACACACATGTCCCCTTCATTTTTGGAGGGGAAAAAAGTGCGTCCTATAGGGCGAAAAATACGGTATGCTGATGAGCTCAAGTGTTGCTGCTTTAATATGCTGGATGCAGGTGTTGGTTCTTGAACAGTGCATCCACACTAGATTGTGAACTTTATGTGTATGCCAGGGTTGATTATGCCTGAGACACACAGCATGGAAACTTTTCTTTGCAAAAGGAGAATGCAAGGATACCAGGATAAACAACTAGACCAAAAATGAAAGTTCAAAGCTTTACAGTGGTGCCCCGCAAGACGAATGCCTCGCAAGACGGAAAACTCGCTAGACGAAAGAGTTTTCCGTTTTGGAGGTGCTTCGCAAAACGAATCTCCTATGGGCTTGCTTCGCAAGACGAAAATGTCTTGCGAGTTCCTGCGGGTTTTTCCCCCCTCCCCCCTTTTTCTAAGCCGCTAAGCTGCTTATCAGCTGATCCGATAAGCTGATAAACCACTAATAGCGCTAATCCTCTAATCCGTCAATGGGCTTGCTTCGCAAGACAAAAAAACCGCTGGACGAAGAGAATCACAGAACGGATTCTTTTCGTCTTGCGAGGCACCACTGTATCTCCTAATCAAGTATTAAACAGCTTAGGACTTTCTCTTCCTTGTGAAGAGAAGTCTTGGAAACACAGATTTGAGTGAAATAATTATCCTACTAGCACAGTCACCCTAATCCTCCTGCACACACCAAGGAAGGAATACTCACACATGCAAAGGACCTGGGCTAGGGATCCTTATAACAAGCAAGAATAGGAAAAAAGGTGATGCCTGAGAGAAGGAGGTGCCTCTTTGGATTTCTGCTGTTTAAATCTTTTCTGAATTGTAATCTTTTCTTCTAATTGTAATCCTTTCCCCATTTGGTCTTCTGAGTTCTTCTAGGGCTTCTCTGCTGTTGACTTCTCCTTTGCTTCTCCACCAAACTGCCTTTTCCCTCTTGGCACTGAGACAGTACACATGGGGTGTTGAAGCAGTCATATTCCACAGGAGCTAGAATGACATTGAATTGCGATAGTAGCATATCTAAAATCCAAGTCTCAATTGTGTCCTCTTCACATGCATGGGAAAACTTCCTGTTTGCGTAGGCCCAAAACTGAAACTAGCAAAAGTCCAAATTGCCTACATAAAAAATCCGACTTCACACCCATCATAGTAGCAGATGCCCAGATTGTCAACTTGATAACCTAGGCCAAACCTGCAGATTGAATACTATTCATTATACCTCAGAAGACAGCTGAAACATTTCCTTGCTGATATGCACTATCTGGAGAAAGCGGCCCATGCCTCAGTTACATATGTCCTGCTATATATATATATATGTCCCAGCAAGTTCACACTCTTGTCTCAACAACATCTACACTGGCTTGGTCATGTCCACAGAATGGAAGATGGCAGAATCTCCAAGGACATGCTCTATGGGGAGCTGGCTTCTGGCACCACGCCAATTGGCAGACAAACTCTGAGTTACAAAGATGTCTGCAAATGTTACATGAAGGCTGGCAACATCAACCCTGCCATGTGCCTGGGGACAGTCAAGTTGTGTTGCCATACCAGAGGAGAAATGACTGCTGGGAGGAGCACAGAGAGAAGAAACGCCATGGTGCATCTGCAGCAGTACAACTAGACTCCTTCATCTGCCCCAGATGCAACATAGCTTGTCTCTCTTACATCAGTCTCAACAGCCACAGCAGGAGCTACAACAATGGGCATAGGCAGGATTTTGTTAGGGCAGGGGCAGAACCTCAGATTTGTATTCATTTAGGGAGGAGCAGCTGTCCCTTCCTGTCCTCTCTTTGCTATGCCCACGGCTACAACCATCTAACAGCTTGACCTCACCCCCAAAGGTGCACTCCTCCATTGTCTGCCAAGACAGATGCCAACAGACAATGGTTACATCTAGAATATTGTGACAAGCCCTACACGGGCTGCCTTGGAAAATAGGTTGGAACCCACAACTTGTACATGATACATGATTCTTGCTGCTGTTAAACATTTGGAACACAGGCAAGTTGTCTGCCTTGTTGTTTCTGAGCCGAATATAAAGTATGGTATTGACCTTTTAAAGCCCTAAGGAGTTTGGGACCAGGCCATCTGAAGGATTGGTTATGAACCTGCCTAGCCTTTAGGATTGGTGTCAGAGTTCCTGCTCATAGACCTGCCATCGATAGATTGGCAGGCACTAAAGATGGGGACATGGTCCATGTTTTATTATGTTTTAAATGGGCTTTGTAAAGAGCTGTGCTGGGATTCTATTACTTTATATCACTTATTGTTTTAATTACATTTGCTATTTATTTAAAGTGTTGTACTGGATTTTATTTTTAACAGCTGCTGTTTGCTTTTGTAATTACTGCTTGATAAGGGCATGAATATCAACAAATGGAACCTAGTTAGTGTTCCCATGCCCTGATGAAGGTTGCCTTGGGGTAATGCAGAGGTGGGCTTTTTCACTCATAGCACCAGTATTTGGGAACTCTAGAATACAAGAGGCCTCATCAGTATTGGCTGTCTGCTGGCTTTTGAAGACACTCCTATTTACAATAGTAGTTACAGCCTAAGCTCTGTAGTCCTGAACAATTTCTTAAAATGGTGGTGGCTCAGGTATCAAACTCTCTGCTTTATCTTTCCAGTATGATAGTCAGTGAGTCATGCCAGATTCTTCTGTTTCCTGTATCTTGGGGTATATTTTGTGTGCCCCTTAAATCATCTGACTTCCTACCTCCCATCCTTTTCATTGACTGAATTTCAGCTAATGACCATAGATTTGGAAACTGCTTCTGTAAAAATGTTTTCTGTTACTAAGCCTGGTACACCTGTTGACTAGTTGCAAGTATTGTACCATTTTGGCACATGTGAATATCAAAGCTGAATTGGAAAGTTTAGATTTGTACTATTTTCCACTTTGCTGTCAGCCTGCTAAGATAGCTTGCTGCCTTTGGGTATAGTGGAGGATGCTGTTCCATCAACAGTGTTGAAGTAAGGTTCAACTGGTATTCCATTTGTCTTACAGAATGTGGGGAGGGTATCTTGCCATTTACCTGAGACAGAAAATGTCTTGGCCTGGCTCCAGAACGTAGACTACTCATTGAATAAATTGTTCCAAGGCTACTTTTTCTTGTAATATGCTGATTTATCAAAGCAAAGCAACAGAATATGTTTAGTTTTTTATGGCAAACAAGTTAGAGCTTTCTCTTTAAAACTGCTTAATTTTGTTTGCTGCTGAACATGTTACTTGCCTCATTATATACTGACCTTGGTCTAGGCCACTGTATTTATGAATAAAATTAACACAGAACTTGAGAGCGCTTGTCAGTACTACAGTGCAGATTAGCATTAAAAGCAGATTTTGAAAAAAGAGATAGCTCAGCAGGTTTCAGGATTAAACCACTGTAGCAATCAGGAACTAATTGGAAATTGGGATAGGAAAAGACTAATGTTAAAAAGGAGATCTTTAACACCTCTGAGTCAGCACTTATAGTTAATCAGGCTCATCTCCTGGCAGAATACCTTGACAAGTTACTGGCTCAGCTCCTCTTTTCTGACAGACTTTGAAGGTCTGCTAGCCACACAACTGAAGATTTGTAAACGGATAGATTCAGATTTTGAAGTAACCAGATTTTCCAAGGCATTTCATCCCTTTTAATTAACATTGATTCTGGGAGTTGCGTGTCGAGGTCCCCAGGTCCACCCCAATAACTCACACATCACACAGAAGTTTTTGTTTAAGATTTTTGGCATAATTTTGGCCACAACTTTATTAAAATACACAATTAAATTAAAATGGCAACATTAACTTCTTCCCAACAACAAGGGAAGCCCCAATCGTATCAGTGGCCAACAATCAATTAGCCCGCCCCCCAACTTTGGAGTGTCCTGGCGGCCCCCACCGCAACACGTGCTCTCCATGAAGGAGAACACGCTTTGCGGAACAATGTGAAAGCAAGATATATCTTTGTCCAACTTTACTTTCATCGGCTGCTCCCAAACTTTGAAACCCCCTTCCTAGAGAGATTAGTCTGGCTTCCCTCCTTGTTGTCCTTCCATCAGCGGGTGAAGACTTCTTGTTCCAACAGATGTGTGCGAATTGACCCTTTTTAAGGAATGGGCTGGTGTTATGTTTTTATTGTAGTGTTCTGTGTGTTTTAATAGATTATGTTTAATCATTTTTTAATGATTGATTTCCCCCATGATTATAGCTGCTTCTATTTTAACTGTAAGCTGCCTTACAGTGAATAGTGGAATGTTTTATAGTTCTTCATTTTGTATGTAATGATATTGCAGAATAAATAAGAGCTCGTCAGACAAGGTTACTTTGATTTAAAATGCACGTGAAGAGGTTTTTTTTTACGTATATTGTGTGATATCTGATTGTTAATGAGCAGTGCAATTACAAGATAATTTTTGTTCAAATTTTAATTAAAGGAAAGCAATAAAGAAACTGATAATCACCTGGTTTTAGTGGAACCAATATATGACTGTGTAAACCAGCATGTTTACTAAGCATGTATGACCCATTTGGGGCCATATAATTTATGTAAATATTCTAAAATTGATATTTTATTGCACATAAGTGTTGCATGGTGGTATGAGTTGCTAGGAGTTCAAGAATTGGAAATGGACTTTGTTATAAGGTGAGCCCAAATGGATGTTGGCACTAAATCACTGGGCCAAGTAATCCTTTTCTTGTCAGAATATTATTTTGGTAGCAGTTTCAGTAATGAGATTTCCATTAAGATGTGTTGTGTAGAAATGGTTCAAGCAGAGAAGTGACACAGAAATATTATCAGGAATGTAAATTCTTTGAAAGCTTGACTTTCTCAGGAATGTGAAAGTCCTATGCCTTTACCACAATATATGTTTTCCCTCTGTGATGGGAATTAATTAAACGTGTGTGTGTGTTTGTGTGTGTGTGTAAATCAGTTATCCAACACTTCATTCATTCTGCTGGTTAAATGCAAGCTTAAACAAAGTGTTACTGGAAGCTTTTATTTTTGAACTTTAGCAGACCTATAGGATAAGGCTGTTCAGTCATAGTACTCTGCTGGTACGGTGAAGTAAATAGAATCAAGTTAATTAATGAGACAGATTACACACGCTACTATACGAGTTCGCTCATGGCCATGCAAACAAAATTTCAGCAGTTTTCTGTTTCTAAGGTTCCATTGTCAAATAGTTTCCTGTTCACGGGTTGAATAGAAGGAATAATAAAAATATCTTACAGGATGAATTATAATCAAGGGCACTAAGAGGAATGGTAGGTTCCTCTTTTCCTTACATTTTGGGTAATGGTCAAAGTAAGTACAAATCTTCAGGCAATGTAGGAAATCTGGTACAACAAATCATTCTGATTGTAGACTGATCTAAGTCCCTTGTGCAAAGAATCTGGCCTGAGAGCATTAAACACAATTAACTGAAATAAGCCCCTTTTCTGTATTGAGCATGACAAGATCAATGTAACCTTACTGGTTCTCATTAACCTGAATTAAATTATATCTAGAGCAAGTGTTTGACCTGTCCTGGATTAATTCAAATTAATCAAAAACACTGATTTAGGATAATAGTGTTTTTAAGACTTTCATAGAGCCTCATCTTCTCGGCTTGGTAGTGTAGCTTTCCTTATGTCTTACATAAAGCAGGATGAGTAGATGGAAAGATGAATCAAACTGTCTCCCTCTTTCGGTGGCTGCCCCAATTATATAAAAGCTTAGACTCATCTCTCCCAGTCTGATTAAAACATGGTTACAAACTCATAGTAATAATAGTAACAATAATGTTAAGCATTTTAAGTTCATGTTGTCATTTTAAATTTCACATCAACTGCTCCATTTTACATATTGAGGCAGCAATCCTGGACACTCCTACTAAGAAGTAAACCACGTTGGACACAGTGGGACTTATTTCTGAAGATAGATGCATAAGATTGCATTGTTAATCATTAAACACTGTTCAAAACAGTTTGTAGTAAGGTCCAAGTACAGAAAATTTTAAAAATACGCAAATTAAAACGTTTAAAAATATCACAGTAACAAATACTTTCATGGCAATAGCTAAAGGTTTCTTTGGCAAACTGATGAGTCTGCTCATTTGATTTTGTCTCAGCATGTTAGGTAGTCGTTTTCAAGTTCAGTATCTGAGGAGTGGTTCATTCTTAGCTGCTTTGTTTTGTTTTAAAAACCTAGTAAACTTAATAGTTTAGAGTAGTTAACTTTCAAGCAAAACTCCTGCATGCCTTATTTTTCTGTCTCTTCCTCTTTCCCCAATTTTAAATGTACTGGTATGTAGGATACAAGTTAAAATGTTCCACCTCATGCAGGAATAATATTGGGTATTGGCAGATCTCCCTCTTTTTCCTGCTCTGCTGTCTTTTAGTAATATATATTTGTGACTTACTTGGATGATGGAGTGGTAATGAAGAGTATTTTTCTGCTATACTTTCCTGGGGAGAAATGATCTAACAATGCCAAAGTGGTATTGTTGGCTGTAACACCAAACCATGGTTTAGCACTACATGAATGAACCTAGCTTTTTCTTGGGCTCATGACTTTCCATGCCACCCCTAACATGCCAGAGCATTTTGTTTCTGCATTTAGTTAACTACAGTCTCCCATGTCATCCAAATTGGGGGTTGTGGTATAACAATAAATAATCATTTAACTGTAGTTAAATGAAAGTGGCAGCTTCCAGTCTTTCCACCTTGGCCTCAAGAGGGTGGGGAAAGAGAGAGTATTCGAGGCTAGACATACTCATGTCTTCTGTATGCTTTTTCCTGTAATGTAGTTAGTGCCTTGGCTGACTCTTCTACGTCTTCTTAATTGTCCTGATTTTGCTAAATTTAGTTCTTGGTCTTACCAACTATCCTGCTTTTGTTAACTCCAGATATAATGTGAGAATTATTTTTGCAGTCTTCTCACATCTTCTTTGAAATAAAATAGCTCTTGGGTTCCTTTTTGGTTTCAGTTTCAAATATTCACTGTGTTAACATGAAGCTAAGTGAATGTTAGGGTCATAGAATCATAGAATCATAGAGTTGGAATAGACCACAAGGGCCATCGAGTCCAACCCCCTGCCAAGCAGGAAACACCATCAGAGCACTCCTGACATATGGTTGTCAAGCCTCTGCTTAAATACCTCCAAAGAAGGAGACTCCACCACACTCCTTGGCAGCAAATTCCACTGTTGAACAGCTCTTACTGTCAGGAAGTTCTTCCTAATCTTTAGGTGGAATCTTCTTTCTTGTAGTTTGGATCCATTGCTCCGTGTCCGCTTCTCTGGAGCAGCAGAAAACAACCTTTCTCCCTCCTCTATATGACATCCTTTTATATATTTGAACATGGCTATCATATCACCCCTTAACCTCCTCTTCTCCAGGCTAAACATGACCAGCTCCCTTAGCATAAGGCATCGTTTCCAGGCCTTTGACCATTTTGGTTGCCCTCCTCTGGACACGTTCCAGTCTGTCAGTGTCCTTCTTGAACTGTGGTGCCCAGAACTGGACACAGTACTCCAGGTGAGGTCTGACCAGAGCAGAATACAGTGGCACTATTACTTCCCTTGATCTAGATGCTATACTCCTATTGATGCAGCCCAGAATTGCATTGGCTTTTTAGCTGCCGTGTCACACTGTTGGCTCATGTCAAGTTTGTGGTCAACCAAGACTCCTAGATCCTTTTCAATGTACTGCTCTCAAGCCAGGTGTCACCCATCTTGTATTTGTGCCTCTCATTTTTTTTTGCCCAAGTGCAATACTTTACATTTCTCCCTGTTAAAGTTCATCTTGTTTGTTTTGGCCCAGTTCTCTAATCTGTCAAGGTCGTTTTGAAGTGTGATCCTGTCCTCTGGGGTGTTAGCCACCCCCACCCCCCAGTTTGGTGTCATCTGCAAATTTGATCAGGATGCCCTTGATAAAGATGTTGAATAAGACCGGTCCCAAGACAGAACCCTGTGGCACCCCACTAGTCACTCTTCTCCAGGATGAAGAGGAACCACTGATGAGCACCCTTTGGGTTCGGTCAGTCAGCCAGTTACAAATCCACTGAGTGGTAGCATAGTCAAGACCGCATTTTACCAGCTTCTTTACGAGAATATCATGGGGCACCTTGTGAATGCCTTGCTAAAATCAAGGTAGGCTACATCCACTGTGTTCCCTTCATCTACCAGGCTTGTAATTCTGTCAAAAAACGAGATCAGGTTAGTCTGACATGACTTATTTTTCAGAAATCCATGCTGACTATTGGTGATCACAGCATTCCTTTCTAGGTGCTCACAGACTGTTTGCTTAATGATCTGCTCCAGAATCTTCCCTGGTATTGATGTCAAACTGACTTGGCGGTAATTATTTGGGTCTTCTCTTTTCCCCTTTTTGAAAATAGTGACAACATTTGCCCTCCTCCAGTCTGCCGGGACTTTGCCTGTTCTCCAGGAATTCTCAAAGATGACTGCCAGTGGTTCTGAGATCACATCTGCCAGTTCTTTTAATACACTTGGATGCAGTTCATCTGGCCCTGGAGACTTGAATACATCTAAACTAGCCAAGTATTCTTGTACTATCTCCTTAGTTATTCTGGGCTGTGTTTCCTCTGCTGAATCATTTGCTCCAAATTCTTCAGGTCGGGCATTGTTTTCTTTATCGGAGAAGACTGAGGCAAAGAAGGCATTGAGGAGTTCAGCCCTTTCTGTGTCCCCTGTTTGCATTTCACCATCTTCTCCTCTGAGTGACCCCACTGTTTCTTTGTTCTTCCTTTTGCTACGGACATACCCATAAAAGCCTTTTTTGTTGCTTTTAACCTCTCTAGCAAGCCTGAGTTCATTCTGTGCATTGGCTTTTCTGACTTTGTGTCTACATGTGCTGGCTATTTGTTTGAATTCCTCTTTGGTGGTTTCCCCCTTTTCCATTTTTTTGTACACATCTTTTTAAAATCTTAACTCAGTTAAAAGTTCTTTAGATAGCCACCCTGGCTTCTTTAGGCACCTTCCATGTTTCCGTCTCATTGGTATTGCCTGAAGTTGTGCTTTTACTATCTTCCCTCTTAACAAACTCCCAGCCATCATGAACTCCCTTTCCTTTTAGTATTACTGTCCATGGGTTCTCACCCAGCACTTCCCTAAGTTTTATGAAGTCGGCTTTCTTAAAGTCAAGAAATTGAGTCCTAGTATGCTTGGCTGCTCCTTTCCGCTGTATAGTAAACTTCAGAAGTGCATGATCACTCGCGCCTAATGATCCTTCCACTTCTACCCCACTAACCAGGTCATCAACATTGGTTAGGACCAGATCTAAAATGGCTGTTCCTTTTGTTGCTTCTCCCACTTTCTGGACAATGGAGTTGTCTGCAAGGCCAGTGAGGAATCTGTTTGACCTTATGCTGTTGGCTGAGTTTGACATCCAACAAATATCCGGGTAATTGAAGTCCCCCATTACTACTATCTCCCTTCCTTTTGCATGTTTGGCCATCTGTTCCAGGAAGGCATCATCTTATGTCCTCCGTTTGGCTTGGGGATTTATAGTAAACTCCCACAATGAGGTCTCTGTTATTCTTCTCTCCCTTAATTTTGACCCAAATGCTCTCACTTTGGCTTTGAGGTTCTAAATCTTGGATCTCTTCACAGGCTCTAAATCTTGGATCTCTTCACAGGGTCATGGGTGGCGCTGTGGGTTAAACCACAGAGCCTAGGACTTGCCAATCAGAAGGTTGGTGGTTCGAATCCCCGCGACGGAGTAAGCTCCCATTGCTCGGTCCCTGCTCCTGCCAACCTAACAGTTCGAAAGCAAGTAGATAAATAGGTACCGCTCCGGCGGGAAGGTAAACGGCGTTCCGTGCGCTGCTCTGGTTTGCCAGAAGCGGCTTAGTCATGCTGGCCGCATGACCCGGAAGCTGTACGCTGGTTCCCTTGGCCAATAAAGCGAGATGAGCGCCGCAACCCCAGAGTCGGCCACGACTGGACCTAATGGTCAGGGGTCCCTTTACCTTTAAGTGAATGTTACATTTTCCCCCTACAAATTATCTCATGGTTCATAATACATGCATGCAAATTCCAGAGAAACATTTACCACTTAAACTTTCAGAACGAGACAGTTGCTACCTTGTGTGGAGTTCTCACTTATACACAGTCCCCCTGTTTTGTATAAGATTAGAAGTAAAAAGGCTCTAAAGGGCCAAGGCGGTAAAGTGGATAATAATGATGTGAATGTATAATATTAAATGGAAAATAAATAAAAATTATATATTTTTTTAAAAAGTAAAAAAGGCTTCTCCTGTTTGAATTTTATCCACATATGTGGATGAAAGGGACTCCTATGTGAAAAGGGATATTTATTTAATGCAAGAACCATCACACATAATAAGAAACCTTTTCCTGCGGCTTTGCCCTTGCTGTCATGTCAGCAACATGAAATTCTTCATGTAGTGAATATTTCATTTTTTGCTTTTATACAGTCTTTCTGATATACTTAACACAATGCAAAGTGGTACAGCACTTCTCTATCCGCAGTGGCTGTCTCTGAGTACTGCATTTCTTGGAAAAACATGTGTGCAGCTTGTATTATTTCCCTTTTAAAAGATACACTTGTCTCTTAAGGACACAGTTTCAGAAAGTGCATTAATATTTTATCAGTCTTTTAGCCAAATTCAAGGCTACTTGTCCTTTATATGTGTTGTGCATGCAATTTTTTAACAAATGGATTTTATCTATCTCTCTCCCCCTGCCTCCCCTCAGTTTTGTTATGCCACCATTTCCTCCTGATTCCCTAAGTGTTCACTTTCTGTTACAGGCACTTTTAATGCACTCGCCATAACTTGCCACTTGGGAAACTTTGATAGTGTGGTATTCTGTGCTTTCTTCTTCTTTACTGTCTGTCCAGATGCTTAACAATATTTATTGTTTGAACTTTGTTTTTATAAGTGGTTTTGTACTTTCACATCTTGTGGCACCAGTTCACACAAGCAGCTTTTCTTCTGAATAAGCTGGTTTCTTTGATTACCTATGTCCCAGATGAGCATATTCCATATTGCTTCCTTCCTTTTCTGGTTTGCAGAGTGAGATCATATGAAGGAATAATCCATGATAACGGTTCTGCTGCACACAACAAAATGACACTTATCAGTTTACTGCATGTAGAAGTGGTGTCATGGAAACTAATTGTAGGATTGAATTGCTTGACATTCCCTGGCAGCCTGTTTGGTGCATGCTTCTACATTTCTGCATCCTTCGCCACACTTCCCTGGGACTGTCTGTTGCCCTTTGACTGAAATTAGACTTTTGCATTCTTGCCAGATTTCACACAGGAATTTCCTGGTTGACTTATCACGAAATTTCTAGAGCTTCCTAGTGACATAAGACAAGGGAGGACTCAGTCCATGCTATCATTATTTTCCATTTGCCTTCCAAATATTACAGTCTCTGTCCAGCATCTCACCTTTTGTGAGCTCTCAAAAAGCCCATAGGCAATTGCATGTCTGCTATCCAATATTTACTGACATTTTATTCTGATGTATCACATAACTGTGTAATGGATATGAGCTCTTTATAAATGACTTTGACCTTTCACTTTGACCTTTTGTGTACTTCCTTAGTTTATTGCAGTTTAATTCATGGAAAGAGGGTTTATTTTATTTTATTTTATTTTAAAGGTTTTGCACTATATACAGAGGATCCAAACCTCTTGGGGCAAAAGATTGTGGTCCTGGATCTTTAAAGTTCCAGGCCTTTTTGGAGATGTAGTCTGGCCAAGAAACAAAGTCAAAGCTTTGTTTTCAAGCTGTTTTTGTATGTGCACTATGTGGCTCCAGTGTAGGTATTCTACTCTTCTGTGCATGCTCTCACAGTGCCCACGTTAAGAGGGGAACAACCACTCTTGATGGTAACCACCCCCCCATGTTTAGAACTAACTTATCTAGTCACACTTCACAAATTCTTTGAGACCATCTTCACTATAGCTTAGCTGTACTGAACTGAGGATCAGGAATAATTTTGTTTTTTAAGTTCAGGGAGGCTGTGCTTAATTGATGTTTCATACCTGGGTTTATTATGTATCTGTTTGCCTTGAGTATATTGCCTTGAGTATATTCTGTTGCCTTGAGTATATTCTTTTTATAAAAAGATAAATAGGAATAGATAGGAATGAAATATAGATAGGAATGAAATACAAATAATAAATAATAATTCATTCCAATAATAATAATAATAATACAGTTTGAGCCTTGCTTCGACCAGGCACTTACTAGTTGGTCCTGGACAATCTATTATTTCTGTCTTAGCCACCCATGCGTAATACAGATATAAGAATGTTGTTTTGCTTTACAGGATGGCTGTAAGAATCACACGCATGGGATTATGTGAATCAAGTTGAATTGCAAAAAAATTAAGTGCTATATAAATGCAAAGTATTCCTTATTCTAACTGAAGTAGAAAGGGATAATTTGTGGTTGAGGCTTTGAATCCATGCATTATTCCTTAGCTAAGTGATACATATGGGTGCAATGTTTGAACTAGATGTTCTGGGACTCCATAATGTTTTCAGTTCCTCTCTTTCTGCTCACATTTTCACCACTTCTAATATGCAAATTACAAACACTCTGTACAAATAATATCTTTACAGATAAACAAGCTCTACATGCAAACATTTTACAGTAGTTAAGTCTGGTATTTACTAACTTTTAAAGGTATGATAGTTATATGTATGACTGACTGACTGCTAGATAGAAATTATGGGTGTGTGCTTGGGGCAGTGAGCTCCTAGCTCTTAGGAAACAGGTTAGTACCTTTGAGGCCAAAATAGTTGACCTGGAGAAGCTGATATAGGCAGGGAAATCGGTTGGCAAGGCCTGCAGAGACATACTAGCAGGAAAATGGCAAATGCAGTTCAGTGTAAAGGAGTGTAAAGTAATGCACATATATACCGGTAATTTCACATATACAGTCATGGTGTCTGAATTGACAGTGATTGACGAGGACTGACTTTTGGGATGTGTTGGATAATTCGATTAAGATGTCAACACAGTGTGCAGTGGATGTGAAAAAATGGGAATTCTGTGCTAGGGATCACTAGGAAAGAACAAATCTACGATTCAACCATATTCAGACTACTGTTTGTAGTGGTGTAGAGCTGGAAAAGGTTCAGGAAAAGGCAACCAAAAGAGGAGGTCAGAGCAGCTGGGTAGAGTTTTTCTCCCTCTGTCATAATACAAGATATTGGGGACATCCAATACAGCCAAATGTTGCAAGGTTCAGGGCAGACAAAACAAAGTTCTTCTTCACACAGTGTATGGTTAAAGTGTAGAATTTGCTTCCACAAGAAGTGATGATGCCTGTCACCTTGGAGGGTTTAAAAGAGAGTTAGACAAATTCATGGAAGATAAGGCTCTCAGTGGCTAGTAGTAAGGATGTCAATGTTCAGTCTCTACTGTTGAAGGCAATAGGAACACAGGAAGCTGCCTTACCCTGAAACTGACCATTGGTCTGTCTAGCTGAATATTGTCTACACTGACTCAGGGTTTCAGATCCCAACCCTACCTGAAGATGTCAGGGATTGAAGCTAGAACTTTCTGCATTCAAAGCAGATGCTCTGCCACTGAGCTCTTCTTGCATTATATCTCTGAATACCTGTTGCTAAGAATCACAGGTGGGGGAGAGTGCTGTTGCGCTCACATTCTGCATGTGGGGCTTTCTGTGGGTCTCTGATTGGCTACTTTGAAAACAATAAACTAGACAAGATGGCTCTTCTTATGCTCTTATGACTTTCCAAAATCTTCCCAACATGCCTATATCTTTTTTCTTTTAAAGAACAGCAACCCAAATTTACTGAAAACGTGATCAAATCCTGCTATTTCATCATTCATACTTAGGTGTGAAATACAATAAAGATACCTAGCCGAGAGCACAGAGACTAGCTTTTCAAAGAGTTTTGTTACTGCATGAATATGCATTTTTCTAAAAATTATTTTTTAAAGCCTTTTTAAAAGAGCAGCTTTCCCCTGGAGGTATTGTTTTAGTTAACATAATAAAAGGACGATATATTTTGAAACCTTTTAAGTTTGCTGAACACCCCTCTTCCCCACAAATGGTTTCTCTTGAAATAAAAATCATTTTCCTTGATATTACACGTGGGACAATTTCCTGGCAGAGGAAGTACATTTAATTCCACCAAGTTAAGATAAAGTTACAGGATTGGCCCTTCCACTGAGAGATTGAGATGGCTGCCTTGGACAGTAGATGCTGGGGACAGGGAATAGTAACGATGTGTTGGCAGAGAAAAGCAGCCCACACTACTCACATGCCAAACTTCACTCCAGCAGTGGTTGTGGCTTTATAGTCCAGCCTGCAGCCAATTACACACTTCCTCCAAGTTGGAAGGGGACACTACAGTCTTTCCAGGCTTGTTTCAAGCAGATCTACTCAAATGTCAGCTGGTCTCCTGAGAAGTAATAAGGGGGTGGGGGAGAGATGACACACTTCTACTGTTCAGGAAAAACATCAACAAGATAGAAATCAGTTGCAAGGGTTTTTAAAAAATGCTGTCAACACTCATGTGGATTATTGGTTTATGCTTTCTGGCCAAACTTGTGGTTCTCTGCTGTTTAATAAAACCCAGTGACTCCATGTCACGTGCATGCAATGATATGACAAAGTTTATAGCCAAACACTAAGGCTGCCGTCCTGTGCTTATTTAGATTAAGTTGTATTCAGATGTGTAAATATAGAGAAAAATTAGTTACATAGTGTTTATGTGCAAGTATGTAAGTTTATGGTGTGTGGAAATCTTCCTAATACAAGACTCGCCTACCATAATCACCACTGTCTGCATACAAATTCAAGATATCTCATGTAATAGGTAAATCAGGTGCAGTTTCCTTCATATCATGGATTTGACCCTGGAGATAAATATATTTTCTTGTTCACACACACTCATGAAAATAGCATTTTAAAGAAACTGGTATTTGTGTTGCGTTTTCTGAATGAAATATTTCACTCTTATGCTATTTAGATATTATTAAAGACTGTTGTATGTTGTATGAATGACTGTTTAAATTGTACATTAATTTTGTTTTGAAGCATGAGCACTTTAATATCTGTCATAATTTGGAATTTAAAATATTAGAAATCTAACATTCATTTGTGCTAGGTGACTAATTTCTTTTCTACCATAAAATTGAGCTGCAAATGAAAAGAAATTTTACATATACTGCACCTCTTCTTGCCTTAGAAACATAGGAAGCTACCTTAATTCAAGTTAGGCCCATCAGTCCATCTACCGTAATTCAGTATCATCTAAATTATGTGGTAGCAGCTCTCCAGGGTTTCAGACGGGGTCTCTTCCAGTCCTTCCTGGAGGTGCCAGCAATTGAAACTGGGACCTTCTGCATGGAAGACAGATGCTCTAGCACTGAGCTATGGTCCTTCTTTAGAAAATAGGACCTCTTGGAACGTTTCCTCAATGTCTTGCATCATTATCCTGTTCTCAGAAGTAAGTCCTGTTGAGTTCATTGAGAACTACTCCCAAATAAATGGATAAAAGACTGATGCCTTAGACTATTAGGCTATTCAGTTTTATTTATGCTGAATATGTAGTCCTTGCCTATTTTGTTTCCTCAGTCTGCTGAGCTAAAAAAATTCCACCATAGATGCTATGCAAGTACAATAACATTTTTTGCAGACTTGGGAAAAAATAGTTTTGAGCACTGTTTACCTCTTTGGTCCTATAAAAAAGTCTAAAAGAAAAATGTGATGAAAAATTCAACACCTTAGGCACTTTAAATAAACATCTGAAATTTTCAAAATAAACATGTCAGACATTCATTCATTCTCTAAGAAAACCAGATATATCTTTATTCCACTTCACTAGTTAACCCCTACTTAGTTCTTTGAAGCAAGATGTTTATGTCTGCAACCAAAGCAGAATATTTTGTTCGGGGTCCAAAGCAGCCATTCATTTACCTCAAGACAAGATTTCTATAGAACATTATTTTTACTACATCAGACATTTCTCCTAGAACAGAATCATCATACAAGAGAAGCTGAAAGAATGACACAGAATCCAGCCACAAGAAAGGCAATTTAGATGGGTATCCAACTTGGATGATCATACCAGTCTCAAATAAATAAATGAATAATTAATATAAAATGTAAAGTCAGCCCTGTGATGACAGAAGGTGGAGCACACAGAGCAAACCCTGATATCTTTGCCTGTCTGTGTTGCTCTCTCGTTCCCACTGGCCATTGGCCCTGTGTTGGTGTGAGAAAGCCAACTGGAGCAGGCCTCCCCTCGTTTTTTCTTTCCCCAGGTCAGATGCAAATGAGCCATATTGAATGCCAGTGGAAGCATGCTTAGGCTCATGTTTAGCATAATAAGCATGTCATTCACTTGTATAGCTGATCCATGGCACATATTGAAAAGGGTAGCTTTTTCTGCTCAAGGATTATTTCTGAGGAGTGGTTTAGAAAAGTCAACTCAGGTTGATGTGATGGGAAGTGCAAAGTTTGAAAGATATGTTGAGTGACTTTATTCCTTTGTTCAACTGAAACTAGGGTTTATTTTCTGCTGTTTGTCTCAAGCAGAGAATCCTTCAAGTGGTTAAATGTCTGGTAGAATTTCTCTTTCTACCCTGTCTCCTTTAACTGATCTTCAGGGAATGAGATCTGAACTACCAGCCTCAAGTCACACTTCTGAGTGGAAGAGTCCTTGGCATCTATAGTGTTTGCTGGACCCATCATAATCCTTTATTTCAATATTTGTTAAAATATAGTTCTAAAAGAGTAATGCATGACCACATGCTTCTGAAGAGGGTGCATGGGTGACCTAAATTCTTTGGGCAATACTAATGTGTTCCCCAATATACCCTCCCTCCTGCTTTTTACATTTTGAGTTATTTGTATGGAATTAAAAATTGCTTTCAACACTGAAATGATTCTGATTTAATTCACTCAGTTCATATGATCACACCTCATTTCATTGGGATAGAGTTCACTTTGCCTATGCTCAAAACAGAAGAATCCTTCTGCATAGGGAAGATAAAGTTAATTAATTCAGTCATTCAACCGTACCATTGCTAGGTTGCAGATGTGGCAAATGCAGAAAAGCATTTAAAAATATCTACTGCATAAACTTGATATAGAACACTAATGATCTCACACCCAAGTCTTTCCTACCCTTAAAATTAGAAGCCTGGATGTTCTGTTTAAATAAATAATTGCCTGAAAAATTATACTTTCCCATTTGTCCTCTGCTATAATTGATGTCAACCTACAAATTAAGTGCCCATTAAGTAAATTGAATAAAAACCAATACTATGGAACTACTTTATGCTTTTCCTTTTCTTCTGGAATTAGCAGAGTAGTAAAACGGCATGGAGCAGAGGAAGTAGGTAATGCTAAAACTTAAAGAAATTCCAGGTTTGTTGTTGCATGTTTTAAAAGCATGGGGCGACCTATCATGATGTATTAGGGCATTTATTTGTACCACAATTTGTATGGCTCAGATGAATTATTGAATGGTGGGGAACACAATATTTTTGAAGTAGCAAAATGGGAACCAAGCAAGAAGAACAATTTCTTTTTATCCTAGTGCCCCATCTGCCAAAGCTAAGCAATAATAAAGGAACTGGCTTTCATTGTTTCCATATAGTGAAGGTAGACAACATTGCCTCTGACACTTACGGAAGGAAGCATGGCACTCTGGAAGCTTCAGATTTGGCCAAAACTCAAGGATTTCCAAAGCAACCTGTTTTGAGAGGCATGGGAAAGAAGCATAGGGAATGAACTTTCCCTGCTCTCCCATTTCCTGTTTGCTGCAGCTACAGATCTTGGTGTGTATTTTTATAAAAACCATAGAAAGTAGGGGATGTGCCACATTTTCACCCAATAGTCATGCTCAGATAAATTCCTTATAGTTGCCAGGCTCACTGACTGACTACCCCAGATTACTTTCAATTCTGTCAAGCTAGAAACCTGGCAGCTAATATTAATATGCAGACTAGTGTAATATCAGAGTTGGCTAGTGCCTGGAGGTTGTGGAGGCTATCGACAGAGAAGATACAATTATTTTAAGAGCTATATGTATGTGTATCTGTGTGTGAGAGAGAGGGGTGGGGTGGGGAGGAGGACTGTGGAGCACTGAAGCAATTAAAATCTCATAGACTAAGAAATTCCTTGTGCCTGCATAATATATAGGGTAGCTCAGCACATGGATCTAGCTCTTCGTATAATTCTACAGATTGTGATTTCATGCATCACATTTTATGGCCATATCCATCATTTATGTAGTCAAGCAAGAGGATGCAAGACAGACAGACTTCACATCCAGTCTTCCAAACTACCCTACCTCCTGTAGGTTCTCCCTGTTTTAGAATAGTTTCATCATGTGTTTGTTTTTTCTTAGGGAAATTGCTATTACAATTCTATCGACTGTTTAATAGGTCAAACTGCCACACCTACCGCAACTTGCTTGCAGTTTTGGAGAGAAATAAACTTATCTGAATTTAAGTTAATTGATCACCTGTAATATCTGATGAAAGTCTCATTTGTATTTGTTTTTTATAAGAAAACCCTTTAGTATATATTTATTTTAATACAATTTTAGATGTGATTTACAGAAAATAACTGAATTCTACTGACATTAGTTCTGGCATTGGTGAAGGGGTAGGGGCATGTGTTAATGCTGCAGGGGTGGGAACTTCTAGAGGGAATGGCCAGTGCTGACTGACTTTCTGTCTCAATGGCTGTGTCATGCATATAGCTCTTCTTTTCTGAATGGATATAGCTCTTCTTTTCTGAATGACATATATGAAATAGAAGCAATATGCATCTTCAAGTGCGGTTCAGAATCCTGGGCTCTTTAAATTGACAGCTGTTAAGTGGTTTATGAAGTGAGATACCTAGTTATCTGCTGTGTTTGAGTCTCTGTGGAAACTAATCAGGGAGCAAATTACAGGTCAGCCTTTCTCCCCCAGATACGTAAGCTTTCAGTGGGCTCTTTCAAATGGCCTGTTTATTGAGTTCACAAACCTTATGCAGAGGTGTCTGCTTGCTACTGAGTACTGAACATTCTGATTTGTTTCTGGGGTAGTTATGACAATGAGCAGTCGTCCTGATTGTTTATGTAGTGGTTGTACATCTTCCCATCAATAATTATCCCATAGTTTTTAGTGCATTTCCCTGTCATTTTTCTAACTGCAAGAAGTCCATTTGTTGCATCGGGGGACTTTAATCCACTTTAATTGCACAAAGCTAAATTTACAGTATGCATTTGAATCCCTCCCAGAAAACCTGATAGTGTTGAGATGCCCAAGATTTCACAGGTTTAGCGTGTAAATCCAGTTGTCAAATCATACTGTTCAGATATGACCATCACATTTCCCTCCATATGTTTTCTAACAGCTCTCTTCAAAAATGTTAACCCCCCTTTTGTTTTGCAGCTGTCCTTTCAACAATAGTCTCCAAATCCAAAATGTAGCCTCACACTTCAAGCCACATGGAATGTAAAATGTTGCATGACTAGATAGCACAAAGGTGATATGCCAGAGAGGTTTAAAATATTAAGGTGTTCATAAATGCTTTTAAATAAATAAATACTTCATTGGGGAACACTGTTCAGCACCATATGATTTCTATCTCTATATATATCTATTTCCTTTAGACAATAACATAAACTAAAAGGTGAACAGTAAGAAAAAGCAAGGGGAGAGGGGGCAGGTAAGGTGTGTGTGGGTCTGACACCCTGTCTAGTCAAACTAAATAACCCTTTGTGTATCTAGGAATTTCATCAAGCAGGATTTTGTATATATACCCCTATATGCTAACCAAATACCCATGTAATCCAAATATCATGTTACAGTGTGTTATGTTAAAGCTAAGCCAAAATATAGCTCACAAGAAACTTGTAGCATCTACAATTATTCTTTTCTTTCCCATCCCGCCCCCAAACCAAATATACCTTAAATTCATTTCTTTTGTGGCTGTTCACAGCTCTATTAATTAGCACTTTTTTGTTCTCGCTTGCTGTGCTGGAAGATAGCTAGATTCATTTGGTTTCCTAGGCAATATAGAGATGCTGCTTGTTCAGTAAGACTGGAGGAGTTACCCTGTTGCCTAGCATCCA
The DNA here is from genome assembly GCF_964188305.1 of Podarcis bocagei. Classification (NCBI taxonomy): domain Eukaryota; kingdom Metazoa; phylum Chordata; class Lepidosauria; order Squamata; family Lacertidae; genus Podarcis; species Podarcis bocagei. Next base: position 65,968,430 of record NC_138129.1, read on the forward strand.
GGTGGTTCTTCCTATCTTTTGGTGCTGAGCTGCAACAGAGTGCTAGAAGACTGGTAAGTGCCCTTGTATTGTTTAGGTTACCGAAGAACTCTCCTTGCAATCTGGCTCAGTACTGGAAGATAGGAAGGTACTGCTTATACTATGAGCCCATTTTTTTGTCCTCCTTGGGAGCACTGATAAAAAGCTTTCTTCACATCCTGCAAACAAGGTTGCAGAGTTAGTAGGTCTGTTTCAACTCAGCTCTGTTTTATTTCTAATGTAAGCATTGCTTATGTATCATTGTGTCAGCGTAAGTTACAGTAAATGGATATTATGAGTCTAACCAAACAAGCCTCTGAATAGCACTTGCTGTGAATCATAGATGGGGAGAGTGTTGTTGTGCTCAGGTCCCTCTTGTGCTTACCACAGGAATTTGGTTGATCACTGTGAGAACAGGATGCTGGACTAGACAGGTCATTGGCCTGATCCAGAAGGCTGATCTTATATTATGTTTCAATGGAAATGGTGTTAGGGGGTGTTAGGGGGAGGGGTAGTACCTCTGGTGGGGGACATGTCATGCTCCTTTTGGGGGTGGTTTGTCCGCGTTTGGTTCCCACCCTGTACAGTAGTACCTCTGGTTATGTATTTAATTCATTCTGGAGGTCCGTACTTAACCTGAAACTGTTCTTAACCTGAAGCACCACTTTAGCTAATGGGGCCTCCCATTGCTGCCGCACTGCCACTGCACGATTTCTGTTCTCATTCTGAAGCAAAGTTATTAACCTAAGGTACTATTTGTGGGTTAGCGGAGTCTGTAATCTGAAGCGTATGTAACCCGAGGTACCACTGTACTCAGCTCTCTCACCTGTGGCTCTTAGTAGCTGTCAGAAGTGCCCACACCCTGGGAAACAACTTTGACTGGCCAAATAAACCAGATGAGGGTAGCCGCTGGGTTTCAAATCCTCAGTGAGTTAGGGACTTGCCCTGCATGTGAAGACACTGAGCACATGTGTAAATTACCCTGAACATTCGGAAGAGGCTCTTTCTTAACAGTAGACACTCCTTTATATGGTGTCATGAACTAATTTTAAAACTTTCCAGTTCCACACGGGGCCACCTTCCAAAGTCTGCTGTAATAGGAGGCTGCAGAATCTCATAAACTCATTTTGTCTTATTTTAAAAATGGGAGCAATTTCTTTTTTATATGCAGCATATAATGTAGAAAAACAATTAACTGTGGCAGAAGTTGCATTTTCTACTGTAGGTTTTTCTCTTTATTTTAACTTTTGTTTTTCCTCTTGGTCTGTCCCCCTCCCCCCAATGTTCTATTCAAAGTTAGCATATATTGAATCAGTAGAATGGCAATATCTAATAAGCAGCCACTTTAGCTATAATAAATAGTTTGTGGTAAATTGTTCCATATTTTTAAACAAATAAATAAGCTAGTTTTGAAAGTAGAAAACAAAGGCTTCCCACTTTTCCATGCTTCCCACTTTCTTGCAAGTTATTTACAGCCTTTGCCAAGTGCAATTTTTATTGAACCTGTCCTACAAATTGCAAATAAATATTATTACTAATTGGTGTGAAGCTTATGCATGGATTTGGAAAGCTAGCAACAAAGAGAGGCCTAAATCGTAAAGCAAAATACTGGAACATCTCAAGCTGAAAGACTAATATTTGGAAATGGATATGCCAATATTTTTTTCATCTGCAATTTTCATTGAATTATGCCCAGGGTTGCTGAATTATTTTTATGTAAACGTGTACCTGGAACCTAACATTTGTTTATTTGCTTACAATACCGTATAATACCATATTTTGATTTTGTGCTGGAGTAGAAGTCAATTTACCCTTTCTGGAACTCCTGCTGTTTCAGCAAGTCTGGAGGTTATGTTTTTTGGTTATGTTTTACACTCGTATAACATTTGAGTAGAAATCATACACAATGCTGTTAGCTGTTTTTGTGCACAAACGTGTGTGCATATCGGTCTGTGTCCCTTTTGGAAACAGGGTCCTGCCCTTTTTCTTTCTGCTACATTAGAAAGACATGCATTAAAATTTATGAATGCACTCCTGACTTGGTGAGAGATGCATGCATTTTATGCTTATGTAGCTGTACCCAAATATAAAAAGTTGTGACTAACAAAGTTCTACTCAGACTAGACCCACTGAAATGCATGGCCTTACATTGGTCATGTCCATTAACTTCAATGGATCTACTGTGAGTATGGCGAATGCTGGATACAATCTAAAATGCCATGTGTGTGAACTAATCCAGAGTTTATGAATCTGTAGTGTTTGCTGCCAGTGTGAAGTGTGAAGGGTGAAGTTGCTTGTCCAAGTGCTATGTTAGTCCCATGCTGGGGAGAAGTGATTGACTGAGGTCTTGCCTCTAGTCATGTACTACCACATGTGTTTGCCCTTTGTCTTTACCACATCAATTGTGGTCATCTCTGAGAATTGGCCTTTTCGAAAAGAGCACAACATGCAAACTAGTTTACATCAATTAACATCATTGCATTTTATATTTTCTATGCACCATTTTCCAATTATTAATCTAGAAAATTGAGTGGATACAGAAATCAACTTTGCATGCTAATCAACTTTTTATATTTGGGGAAATTAAATACACTTCTATGTTTCCGAGCACAATTCAAAGTGCTGGTGTTGACCTTTAAAGCCCTAAACGGCCTTGGCCCAGTATACCTGAAGGAGCGTCTCTACCCCCATTGTTCTGCCAGGACGCTGAGGTCCAGCGCCGAGGGCCTTCTGGCGGTTGCCTCATTGCGAGAAGCAAAGCTACAGGGAACCAGGCACAGGGCCTTCTTGGTAGTGGCACCCGCCCTGTGGAACGCCCTTCCATCAGATGTCAAAGCGATAAGCAACTACCTGACATTCAGAAGACATCTTAAGGCAGCCCTGTTCAGGGAAGTTTTTAATGTGTGATATTTTAGTGTATTTTTGGTTTCTGTGGAAGCCACCCAGAGTGGCTGGGGAAGCCCAGCCAGATGAGCAGGGTACAAATAAAAAATTATTATTATTATTATTATTATTATTATTATTATTATTATTATTATTATTATTATTATTATTATTATTATTATTATTACATGCAGGAGAGCTGCCTAAAGGGAAGCTCCTATAATTTTTTAAAAAATGATTTCTGGAATTGCAGGTCTGTTTTTATCAGTATAGATAATATATTTTCTAATGCAGAGCTTCAGAAAGGGAAGAGGAGCTGATATAGAACAAAAATAGAAAAAGTTCTACTAAAACCTTGGAAGGAAAATAGGTATAGAAAGGAACTAAGCATAGGATGACGAAACACCTTTGTTGTGTACTTGATCCCCTGCAATAGATAATAGTACTTTAAGACCCTCCAGGCATTTTACTGCCATTGAAATGCAGTTAATATTTCTGGGAAATTCTGCAGTCCTCATGCTAAAGTCAAACTGACTGGTATAATAGGAAAGGCCAGCCCCAATCAGCCTCCACAGCAGGTTGATGATTGGGGTTGCATGCAAATAAGGGACTTTGCAATTTCCATAAAAGAATGAGATGATGCTATAGTGGCCAGAAATCACTTTTTCAATTTATTCCAAGATTGCTGCAAAGATTAAGTGTGACTAGGAAAAAATAGTAGAATGTTAGTACATGGAATGTAGGGAGATTAGAATGTATATTCTTCAGACCAGATTGCACAGGACTACAGAGATTCAAATCAGGATACCAAAACTGTACTATAATAATAAGCATGCAGATAATGGCATAATTTGTAATTGCTTTCATGAAAGTTTGCATTTTGACAGTATGTCATATCATATCTCCCAAGAACTGTGTTTTTACATGCAAAATCAAGAGTCTGCTTTAGGCCCGAGTAGTTAAAATCATCCATGCACAGTTGTAGAAGAGAGGGCCAGAATTTCCCTAACCCATAAAATTAAACCCTATTGGAATATTTTCTTCACTTTTATATGCTTTTATGTGTTTTTCTATTACTGCCCTTAGTCTGGATCTGGGTTGCTCAAACAGTGGGCCCGGAACCTACCAGTGGGGCTTGTGCTACTTTGAAGTGTGCCTCAGTGCACAGCCTGTCCAGTGACTCATGACTTGCCTGCTCCACCCGCTACCCATGCCGCAGCTAGTTGCACCAGTGCCGGCACCTGCAACTCCTTGCATGCTGAGTAAAGATGACTGGCAGACAGAGGGGAGCAGGGAGGGAGAGAGGAAGGTTCCTCTGCTCACTTGGGCAAGTGACATAGGATGTGTTGGGGGGGGGGACAGAAAATGCTATTAAAAAGTCAATATTCATTATCAAAGTACACAAACTCCAATAGAAAGGAAGGGGAGAGGAAAGGTGTGATAAGATGAAGCAGAGAATGTAAGAGAACCAGCTAGAAAATATGAAATAAACCATCAGTTTTGGGTGGGTAGGTGGACTAAGGTACAAGTTGAATGTGTAAGGGGAAGTGGGAGAAGAAATTATAGGAGATGGGTAAAAAGTGCTTTGAGAGGCATGTGTGGGTGGGAAGAGAAACTATAAAAGAAAAAGCCTTTTCTAGTCAGAAAATTCGGGATGAAATGTGGAAATATCTCCAGAAAAAATGTCTGTACTTATGTTCAGGAAAGCTGAGCTTTGGAACTCTGTGCTGCAAGGAAAATGCTGTGGCAATTAATTTAGCTATTTCCAAAGATGAATCTTGGATACCAGTAGAAAATTCTGTCAGTAACTTGAAGCTGATTATGCTAGACTCCACCTCCATCTCCCACCATTTTCTGCCCCTGCACAACATGTTTATGACTGGTGGGTCTTAATAATTTTCTGGTAGGCCCTAATGGTAGAAAATGTGAGAACTCTTGATGCAGATGTTAATGACCAAAATCAAGATCTTGTGCTAACTGCTCAATATTCTTAGTGGAAAGGTTACATAAAGTAATATGTTTGAATGTTGAATGCTGGATAAGTGTTTAATAGTAATTGTATTTGTATTTGCTTTAAAAACTGAATGTTCAGATCTGGATTAGTTTAAATTATCTTGCATTAGAATAGCAATCTGAGTGTGCTACAAATAATGAAGTGCAGTTTTCTTTTGCTGGATATCTGCTTCTAATAGTTATAATAATTAATGGTTGTCTGTGTAATTAAAAAATGTCTTTTCCAATCTAAAAGTGCTTTGTATTATCAATGGAACTTTCATATTGCTGACCTCAGCAGCATGAACACAGTTTTCTTTTATTAAGCTCTTGCTGAGCTGATCAACATGTCAGAAATAATAATAATAATAATAATAATAATAATAATAATAATAATAATAATAATAATAATAATTTTTATTTATATCCCGCCCTCCCCAGCCGAAGCCGGGCTCAGGGCGGCTAACAACAATAAAACAGTACAAACGTACAGCACAAACAACACTCTAAAATCATTCATTATAAAATTAATTAATTCAAGCCACTGGCAACCATTGGGCCAGAGCTCCGCGAAGATTGCCGAGGGAGGGAGTCAGGCTGTGGCCTGGGACCTTCAAGATGTTTTTATTTGAAGACCATAAGTTTCTCTGTGGGGCATACCAGGAGAGGCAGTCCTGTAGGTACGAGGGTCCTAGGCCGTATAGGGCTTTAAAGGTTAAAACCAGCACCTTAAACATGATCCTGTACTCCACTGGGAGCCAGTGCAGCTGGTATAGCACCGGGTGAATGTGATCTCGCATCGAAGACCCTGTAAGGAGTCTCGCTGCAGCATTCTGCACCCGCTGGAGTTTCTGGGTCAGTCTCAAGGGCAGCCCCACGTAGAGCGAGTTACAATAATCCAGTCTGGAGGTGACCGTCGCGTGGATCACAGTGGCTAGGTCAGGACGAGAGAGGTAAGGAGCCAACTGCTTAGCTTGGCGGAGATGGAAAAATGCCGCCTTTGTTATAGCTGCAATCTGCGCCTCCATGGAAAGGGAGGTGTCAAAGATTACACCCAAACTCTTAACGGACGGTGCTGGCACTAATTGTGCCCCTGCAAGAGATGGGAGTTGCCGCCCCAACCCCATATCGTCCCATCCCAGCCACAGGACCTCTGTCTTCGAAGGATTTAGCTTCAACCGGCTCCCACGTAACCATCCAGCCACAGCTTCCAAATATCTGGTCAGTGTGTCTGGGGCCGAGTCGGGATGGCCATCCATCAAGAGATAGAGTTGGGTGTCATCGGCATACTGATGGCAACCCAGCCCAAAACTCCGGACAAGCTGGGTGAGGGGGCGCATAAAGATGTTGAAAAGCATCGGGGAGAGTATCGCACCCTGAGGTACTCCACACACCAAGGAGTGGCGCAATGACAATTCCCCCCCAAGCGCCACCCTCTGTCCCCGACCAGAGAGAAACGAGCGCAGCCATTGAAGGACTGTGCCCTGGATCCCCACGTCGGCAAGGCGGTGGTCCAGAAGTTCGTGATCGACCATGTTGAAAGCTGCTGACAGATCTAGAAGAATCAGCAGCCCCAACCCGCCTCAATCCAGCTGTCTACGAAGATCATCTGTTAGGGCAACCAGAGCCGTCTTGGTCCCATGACCAGCGCGGAAGCCGGACTGGAATGGATCCAGAGCCGATGTTTCATCCAGAAACCCACCAAGCTGTTCAGCAACCGCTCTCTTAATCACCTTACCCAGGAACGGAAGATTCGAAACCGGGCGGTAATTGGATAGATCTAAAGGATCTAATGATACAGAGGAAACTGTGGCCAAAACCACTGTAAAAAAGTTGAATGGTTAATAAAATCCCGTTAGTGCAATAGCATGAAATCTGCATTTGTTTAAAAACAAATGTAGTAGTTGTAGATTTGTTTTTTGCTCAGTTAATGTGTACATTATTATAGTGTTTTTCAAACTGTGCACTAGGTTCATTGGGACCTATATGGGAGGAGAGGGATCTCCATAGTGAGGGTATGATTAATAGCACAACACATCTCTAAAATACAGATTTTCCATTATTTTTTATTCCCTCCTGGGAATTTGTTATGTGCTTCTGTAAGCAACAGTGAGTTCTTACCAACCTGGGAGGCACTCTGTGTGCACATTATCTGTGTCCTAGAAGACAGCACAGGGTGTTCTGCAGTACTCTGGTGCTATAGAAAGAAATACCGTATTTTTCGCACTATAGGACACACTTTTTCCCCTCCAAAAATGAAGGGGAAATGTGTGTGTGTCCTATGGTGCGAATGCAGGCTTTCGCTGAAGCCTGGAGAGCGAGAGGGGTCGGTGCGCACCGACCCCTCTCGCTCTCCAGGCTTCAGGAGAGCCCCATCGCCAGCCCCACAAGCTCGGGGGACAGCGGGAGAGGCGCAGTGCGCCCTTCCCGCTGTCCCCCGACTTGGTTAGAAGGCTGGCAGGGGGGAGAAGCCTGCTCCTCCCCGTCGCCAGCCCCGCAAACTCGGGAGACAGCGGGAGAGGCGCAGCGCGCCTTTGCCGCTGTCCCCCGACTTGTCTAGAAGGCTGGCGGGGGGAGAAGCCTGCTCCTCCCCGTCGCCAGCCCCGCAAACTCGGGGGACAGCGGCAGGGGCGCAGCGCGCCTTTGCCGCTGTCCCCCGACTTGTCTAGAAGGCTGGCGGGGGAAGAAGCCTGCTCCTCCCCGTCGCCAGCCCCGCAAACTCGGGGGACAGCGGCAGGGGCGCAGCGCGCCTTTGCCGCTGTCCCCCGACTTGGCTAGAAGGCTGGCGGGGGGAGAAGCCTGCTCCTCCCCGTCGCCAGCCCCGCAAACTCGGGGGACAGCGGCAGGGGCGCAGCGCGCCTTTGCCGCTGTCCCCCGACTTGTCTAGAAGGCTGGCGGGGGGAGAAGCCTGCTCCTCCCCGTCGCCAGCCCCGCAAACTCGGGGGACAGCGGCAGGGGCGCAGCGCGCCTTTGCCGCTGTCCCCCGACTTGTCTAGAAGGCTGGCGGGGGGAGAAGCCTGCTCCTCCCCGTCGCCAGCCCCGCAAACTCGGGGGACAGCGGCAGGGGCGCAGCGCGCCTTTGCCGCTGTCCCCCGACTTGGCTAGAAGGCTGGCGGGGGGAGAAGCCTGCTCCTCCCCGTCGCCAGCCCCGCAAACTCGGGAGACAGCGGCAGGGGCGCAGCGCGCCTTTGCCGCTGTCCCCCGACTTGTCTAGAAGGCTGGCGGGGGGAGAAGCCTGCTCCTCCCCGTCGCCAGCCCCGCAAACTCGGGGGACAGCGGCAGGGGCGCAGCGCGCCTTTGCCGCTGTCCCCCGACTTGGCTAGAAGGCTGGCGGGGGGAGAAGCCTGCTCCTCCCCGTCGCCAGCCCCGCAAACTCGGGGGACAGCGGCAGGGGCGCAGCGCGCCTTTGCCGCTGTCCCCCGACTTGGCTAGAAGGCTGGCGGGGGGAGAAGCCTGCTCCTCCCCGTCGCCAGCCCCGCAAACTCGGGAGACAGCGGCAGGGGCGCAGCGCGCCTTTGCCGCTGTCCCCCGACTTGGCTAGAAGGCTGGCGGGGGGAGAAGCCTGCTCCTCCCCATCGCCAGCCCCGCAAACTCGGGGGACAGCGGCAGGGGCGCAGCGCGCCTTTGCCGCTGTCCCCCGACTTGGCTAGAAGGCTGGCGGGGGGAGAAGCCTGCTCCTCCCCGTCGCCAGCCCCGCAAACTCGGGGGACAGCGGCAGGGGCGCAGCGCGCCTTTGCCGCTGTCCCCCGACTTGGCTAGAAGGCTGGCGGGGGGAGAAGCCTGCTCCTCCCCGTCGCCAGCTCCGCAAACTCGGGAGACAGCGGCAGGGGCGCAGCGCGCCTTTGCCGCTGTCCCCCGACTTGGCTAGAAGGCTGGCGGGGGGAGAAGCCTGCTCCTCCCCGTCGCCAGCCCCGCAAACTCGGGGGACAGCGGCAGGGGCGCAGCGCGCCTTTGCCGCTGTCCCCCGACTTGGCTAGAAGGCTGGCGGGGGGAGAAGCCTGCTCCTCCCCGTCGCCAGCCCCGCAAACTCGGGGGACAGCGGCAGGGGCGCAGCGCGCCTTTGCCGCTGTCCCCCGACTTGGCTAGAAGGCTGGCGGGGGGAGAAGCCTGCTCCTCCCCGTCGCCAGCCCCGCAAACTCGGGGGACAGCGGCAGGGGCGCAGCGCGCCTTTGCTGCTGTCCCCCGACTTGGCTAGAAGGCTGGCGGGGGGAGAAGCCTGCTCCTCCCCGTCGCCAGCCCCGCAAACTCGGGAGACAGCGGGAGAGGCGCAGCGCGCCTTTGCCGCTGTCCCCCGACTTGGCTAGAAGGCTGGCGGGGGGAGAAGCCTGCTCCTCCCCGTCGCCAGCCCCGCAAACTCGGGGGACAGCGGCAGGGGCGCAGCGCGCCTTTGCCGCTGTCCCCCGACTTGGTTAGAAGGCTGGGGGGGAGCCTGGTTTTGCGGGAGGCGGGGGGATTCCCCCGCCTCCCAGGAAAGCCAGGAGAAGCCGTGCAGCCCTTTTAAAAGGCGCGTGGCTTCTGCCGGTTTTGCAGGAGGCGGGGGAATCCCCCCGCCTCCCAGGAAAGCCAGGAGAAGCCGTGCAGCCCTTTTAAAAGGCGCGTGGCTTCTGCCGGTTTTGCGGGAGGTGGGGGAATCCCCCCCCTCCCAGGAAAGCCAGGAGAAGCCGTGCAGCCCTTTTAAAAGGTGCGTGGCTTCTGCCGGTTTTGCGGGAGGTGGGGGAATCCCCCCGCCTCCCAGGAAAGCCAGGAGAAGCCGTGATCTCTTTAAAGGGTTTGCACGGCTTCTGCGGGCTTTGGGGAGAGGTGAGGGAATCCCCCCACCTCCCAGTAAAGCCAGGAAAGCCCTGTGCAGCCCCTCCGCCAAGGAGAGGCTGCACGGGGCTAAAGGGGAAGCTTGATCCATAGCTGCACGCAACCCCTCCGGCAGGGAGAGGTTGTGTGCAGCCTGTACGCTGCTCTTTGGGGCTGCGGGGGGGAAAAAGATTTTTTTTCTTGAATTCCCCCCCTAAAAACTGGGTGCACCCTATGGTCCGGTGCGCCCTATGGTGCGAAAAATACGGTATGTCGGTTTCACAAGAAGCAGGCTAATGTGGAAGGGTTTCTTGAAAGCAGAAGATCTGAAAAATACTGTGTGGCATCGCATATAATCCAGATCACAAAGGTCTGTATGTTCACCATCAGTATGCCCAGGAATTAATGCCGAGTTTTGAAGGTCCCAGCTTAGGTATTAGGGTTCAGAGGGCCCCCTGTCCATTGCTAATTTTGATCTGAAGGGCTGTTGCCACACTATTTTTAGCCAACATGAAACTGGGGTTAGTTGCATTAGGGAGGGGAGTATGGTTAACACCAGCTTCATGTGTTTGCTTCAGATGACCCTTAAATTAGGAAACATTAAATAATAAAATGTACCTACAGTGGTACCTCGTGTTATGTACCATCCCCCTTATGAATGCTGCGGGTTACGTGCTCCGCTCACCCAGAAGTAGATGCCCCTTGTTGCGATCTTTGCCCCGGGATGCGAGTGGAAGTTGCGCTCTGGCGGCGCGGCAGCAACGGGAGGTGCCGTTAGAAAAAGTGCGCCTCATGTTATGAGCGGTTTCCTGTTATGAACGGACCTCTGGAATGGATTAAGCACGTAGCACGAGGTACCACTGTACTTACATTTGTGAGGATATTCTTATTTTACTTCTGATAATGATTTCCCCCCAGTCCAGTACACTCTAGAAGAGGAAGTAAAGATTTGCTTCTATACATGTGGATCAGGTTGAAAAGGGACAGCCATTACTTCATAAAATTTGTGGAAATTATATTATGAAATTTCAGCATGATAAGTCACTCTGAGCTTCTGTGGTTTTTCTGCTACTGCGTCTAGCTTCTGTGGTTTTATTGCAGGATCAAATTAGTAGTATATTAAGAAATATCATACAGTGATGTTTTAATGAAAATATAATTGTTGAATGAAACTTTCATTTCTCTGTCTAATTTCTTGGTGTGTGAGGCTAATCATAAGTGCCCCTATGTACTGAAAACCCAGTTGAGTAATATTCCATTGTTTTGTTCAGATTATTTTCAATATCAGGGCATTCTGTTCTGCTGAGTACATTGTAATTATTCTGCTATAATGATACTCCGTTTGGAAACTAATGACATCTTTTCACAACAACATTTTGGACTGTAGTGCATATAAATGTTGACCATCTGATATGAAGAAAAAATCAAGAATGTGAGCTTCCAATTACAATATAGCTTAAAGCCATGCCATTATCATCTGGTCTTTGCAGTTCCTCCCCCCAATATCGGAGCAAGAAGGAAAAATGTAATGATGACCTTCCCCCACAAAAAAATCCTTTGTAGACACCATAGTAGTGGCCTCTGCTACTAGGATCCAGAGGGTAGCAACACAAGAATGGGCCCTCTCTGTGGTGGCTCCCTATTTGTGGAATGCTCTTCCCAGGGAGGCTCGCCTGGTTTCATTCATTACATATCTTTAGGCACCAGGTGAAAATGTTCAGCCAGGCCATTGACTGATTAAACAATCTATGGCCTTGTAAATGTTTTTGTGGAAGGGGATTACTGGTGGTGTTATGCTATGCCATGTATTTTGTGTGTTCATTTTGTATTTTTATGTTGTAAACTACCCTGTTGTCTTCAGATGAAAGGGCTGTACTTAACCTTAATAAATAATAGTAGTAATATTAATAATCTTTGCTTTTATACTCTTTTCATTCTCTACTACAAGATTAGATATTCCATAGGCACTGAAAATACATTTCAACACAATTTCTATTCACTACAACTTTTTTTAAAACTTTCTAACATTTTGGGTGGGTGGCAGATTTCAAAATCTCCACTGCTCTGTGATTCCTAATGGTAGTCCATATGCTTTGGCAGACATGTAATCAACCATGTAATTGTCTACTGTTCCATTTATCTAAAGCATGTATCTCCATAAATCCTGTAAGGTTGTGCATTACGCTAGTATCCATGTGGCCATGAATGTTTGAAGAGCAACTTGAGGTGGATATTTTTGCAGCCATTAATCTCATGGAAGCTTCTGAAACGTTTTTATGTTTCACCTCCTTAAAAACGTTCCTAGGTGTTATCCTACTCCTAGGGCTTACGGACACTTCCTTTTCCTCTGCTCTTTCCAGGCACAGTCCACACTTTAAGGCTCCGTATCCAAGCACACTTTTTTTTCTGCTCCAGAGCTTTCCCTACAAAAGCCCGCTTTTAAAAGCCCAGTTGGAGCAAACGTCAGTCCGCTTAAAACCCGATTGATGTTTGCTCCAGTTGAGCATTGAAGAGCAGGTTTTCGCAGGGAAGGCTTGGATGCGGAGCTTGTAAGTGTGAACCTGTGCCTGGAGAGAGCGGGACAAAAGCTAACTTGCTTTTCTTCAGTCATTTTCAGATTTCTCTAAACCTCAATTATACTTTTACTCAAAACATTACAGGATGGATTTAAAAGAATGCAAGTACCCAACACTTCAAAGTTTAGGGCTTGAGGTTTTGTTAACTGCTTGTTGGTGCTGGTGGTGGGCAATTGTACAGGTTCAGAATGACAGAGAACTGTGCTTTTTATTGGTTTGTGTCAGTTAACAAGGCAGATAAGATGTCACTTTTCTAACAGCCTCCACTAAACTCTGGAACTGCACGTATGAGTTTGCAAAAAAGAAGAAGAAAACAACCTGTGCAGGTAACAGCTTACAAATTACTGCAATAAGATTTGTTTCAATGAAATGTTATCCTGTTATTTTTCAGGAGCTTTTCATGTTACAAAACTTGCTTTTCTGTTAATAAAACTTTTCCTTGTCATTTTCACCAGAAAATGTGCAAGTGTGCAGGCTTAACCCTTTCTCTACCCACCACTTCTCACAATAGAATTCAAGAAGTGTGTTTGCTCTTGAAAAGGGTCAAAAAAGTAAGTTGGGGTAGAATATGCTGTTAGATGATGCGATACCAATATAATATATAGCTGATGGCTGCTAGCAATTAGAAAATGAAAGATCTACTGGAAAATGCACTTAAAAACAATGTAAATAGTTGACAATAGCTCACAATGTACCAAGTAACTGCTGGACAGAATAATGTTATATGGATGTTTGGTGATCATCTCATTTATTAATTCTATAGGTACACATTCAAAAACAGTTTCTTGATGGCAGGCTCAAAATTCCTTTTGAAGGCCCGTTGTTCCATTGTTTTTCTAGAGCCTGGAGCCCCATGACTACTTTGAATGAAAAGTAGAGAGAATTTCTTGAAAAGCAGCAGGAACAAAGGAAATGTTTCTACATAGTTGTTATTTTCCTCTATTCTTTTATTTTACATCCATTTTGTTTCTGTTTAAGCCATCTAATTGTGTTCAGGATTGCAGCTCTTTGAACATCATTTATGTATAGTAGGGGAAAGGACTCACAATAAGTATAGCAAAAATGTATTATACCTGAAACCATCTGTGACACACTATTATCAGGCGTAAAAGAACCTTGGGTTATAGCCAATGGTTTTATGCAGCTGATGATAAGACTTCTGTCAGTGGAACAATGAAGGAAGCCATTTTCAGTGAGTTCCCCCTCCCCACTCCTCAATCTGCTCCAGAGGATTGGGAGGAGGACCCTCCAGAGCAAATTTAGGAAGATGGGGAGGGGGGAAATCAGTGGAAAGTGCCTCCCTTTCTATTTTGCTGATGAAAGCCTTACCACCAACTGATACATTACTTTTTCAATTGTATACATAGCTTTAAATAATTTTGCAAATGCAGAGATATCTGTAGGGTTAGTAAAATCCAAATTTCAGTTTTGCTACATTCTTACAATTTATTTACCCAACCTTTGGCAGTACATGGCATTTATCAAATCTGTATTGAAAATAAAATGCTAATAAGATCTAGTAAAACCTTTTATTATTTTGATGATGTTTTTACTTGGTTTTGAACAGGAGAGAAAGCTTCCACGTCTCCTGATTAGTGAGAAATAAGGATTAGTTATTTTGCTGCACAAAAGATCCTCTAATTGAAGAGAGATTAGATTTTATTTTAATTAATTTCTTTACAACCAATGGTTTTATGCTAGATTAAACGTGGTCCTTCTAAGAGGATAAGCCTTACAGATAATTATAAAGGCAGAGTAGACACCATGGCATTGTTTACATTTGCTTTTCTACTGTAGATTCTTTTTTCCCTTTAACCCAGAAGAGAAAGAAAGGAGTTCATAATATCGTTTGTATCTCAGCTTTCTAGGCTTTATTAAAAAGGGCAATGTGTATATGCTTAGCACTGAATTAAAGTGTATGGTGGACTGTAAATGTATTTACGGAACCTCCTGCCCAGGCTTGTGCCCGGAAAGGTCACTTTGGTGCAGCCGTTTGACTTCACCCCCAAAGGTGCATTCCACGGATGCCAAGAACAAATAAAAAGTAATGCATTAAATGTGGAGATTCACATGGTATTGTATGGCCAAAGAATGGTACCAAGCATGCTACCATCACGTTCAGAAACTATTTTCATTTTCCATTCTAAATGTGGGTAGATTATCATGGTGGGTTCCCCCTCCGCAAGTACATGGACAAGCACTATAGACCACCAAATTAATTCTATTTATCCTGAAAGCCAGACTTCTACACTGAGCAGCTTCCTTGACTTTTAACTAGTAAATAAACTCTTCTGCTTCTTCGTTTAGCTACATTTTTCAGAAACATATTTCAATAAGATGTTTTTCAGTAAAAAAAATGTGAATGATATTTGGGAATAGCATTAGAAATGCATAGTTTCTGCGTGTTTGACATTTTAAAACTATAATGTTGTTTCTCTATATTACACAGCATTAAAAGTAACCTCATTTTCTATTTCTTCTGCTGTGTGTGTTCCTGGTTTCCATCAAAATGGCATTTGAGATTTATCTTAAGCACTAAATTTACTGCTGAATAAATATATGCAATGCTAATGCAGCTTTTGGAATGCCTGTGGGAAAGTATGTTTTCTAAAGACGTCTCCAAATACATGTCATTGTTCAATTATTTGTTAACCTTAGATGATGTGAAAAGCTACAAAAGATGTGATATCCTAAGGGCATTTATTTATACAATACCAGGCTCAGAAAAACACTAAGATGGAGCTGCTTTGCATGCAAGGGGCAAGAAAGTTCAGGACATAAGGTCAGAAACTCTCTAAAAATATATAAAAAGCAACACAGAAGTCTTCTGGATAGCAGTGTGTACAGCATCTTCTTTTGAAGGAGACCTAGTGATAAGTAAGCAAAGTAAACAGTTCCTGTAACTTTCATTTAGAGATGCACTTCCCCACAATATAGCTCCTGCTCCATGAGAAAACACAGTTGTAATGGACAAATATATTTTTCTACATAAGAACAAAATAATACTCATTTCTGGAAATCATAAATCTCAGAGTTAATCTTGATTTTGAGAAGATGCCACTATTAAGGGTAAGGTATGTGTGCTATAGTCTTGCAATGTATCCCTTTTCAGGTCCCTCTAATAAAATACATGGCCAATTAGATATCGGCCTTAAGCCTATGACCAATTGCTCCATCCCCTGTGTTAGTAAAATCAGTTGAATGTTGTTTTTATTATTGGCTGGGTTATCATGGCTCCCTCCTCCACATATGGTTTGGTGTTCTGTGGAGAGAACCTAAACTGATTTGTAAATATCTAATTCCTCTCCTTTTCTCACCCAATTTTGAAGGAACTGAATGATTCAGAAGGTTCAGACTGAGTTACATGCACTGTAAACATGCTTAAATTTTGATGGCTTTTCCTAATTAAAATGTAATTACTGTATGCTACATCAAAAGTCAGCATCTGGCCAAGCTAAATTATAAAATTGCTTTATTTCGTGAACTCTGTTTTAACTTATACCCGTGGGCCAAAGGCAGTCAGACAGAAAGATTGTTATTGGCACTGATAAACATGAAACCAGGTGCACTTCGGTCTCACTGATGCTCATTTCTGCCTCTTTCACTTGTTCTTCATATTTTGAGAAAATGTGATGGAGAAAAGGGGATTTGTCCTGACAGCATTCATATGTTAATCTCCTTGTAATTGCTAGGGGCTGACAGAACTCTCACTTGATTGAGACAATGAAACATCTGAGAGTGATTCTTGGAACAGAGAAAGGTTCCTTTAGCACAGGAGCTAAATAAGCTACTTAAAGCTATTTGAGTAGTTTTGTGCTTTGAGGAAACTTGGTATCTATCTATCTATCTATCTATCTATCTATCTAGATATTACCTATCACCAAGAGGCCACAGGGCAGTATTATTTATAACATAAGTAGCATAATAATGCAACACAGGAACTTAAAAACAATTACGACTCATATACAACTCATAATAAAAACAGGAGTGTCAAACTCAGCCACACTCTTCCAGCCACAATTCCCCTCATCCAAAAGAAAATGAAAGGGAAATAAAATTAGAAACATAGAAACATACCATGGATTTTTATTTTCTTTCAGCTTTATTTCAAAGGGAATGCAATCCTATATTTATTGCATTTACTGTATTACACAACTTTTAAAGAGCAAAAGGTAGCATACATGCCCCCTCTCCCTGCCTCACAATAATCCTGTGCAATAGGCTAGGCTGAAAGATAGTATCTGCCCCAACATTACCCAGTGAGCTTCATAGCTGAGAGCAGATTTCAGCCTAGGTTGCCCAAGTCATAATTTGATATTATAGCTGAGAGTGGCTAACCTATGGCCCTCTATATGTTCCTTGTCTGCAACTCCCATCATCCCTGATTTGGCCATGTGGCTGATGGGAGTTAGAGTCCCAACAATGTCTGGAAGTCTACAGATTAGCAATTTATGCTCTAACCACTACCCTACTCTGGCTCTTATTGTTCCTGTCCACATCACCTGCAAAGGTCAAATACAAAGGTTCCAACTTTGGTGATTCTCTCATTCTGTTAGAATGCGGCTGTCAGATTGGTAAGTAGGGCAGCCTGAAGGGACTGTGTGTCACCAGTCCTTAGAGCATTACACCAGCCATCATTGAGCTTCCAGGCCCATTTCAAGGCATTAATACTAGCAGTAGTAGCTGGTCAGATGGGGTACTATTGTCCTCCTGGCTTCCCAACACAGCTGGTTGCTGCTGGCTACCAAGAGAGGAGAGACAAGGTGGTAGGGCCAATCCACCACTCCAGCACCATGTGTTGCACCACACCAAGCTTTCCTGTGCCTCTCCCCTACCCTCTACATTGTGTTGGGAAGCCAGGAGGACAATGGTGCCCCACCCACACCGCATCACTGGCCACTACTGGCTTGGGACCCAAGTACCTAACAGAGCACCTTCTCCAGTACAAACAATTTCTGGTTGGTGTTGACCCATGACAGAACCTTATTGGTGGTGGCCCCTCATTTGTGCAATGCCGACCCTAACAAGGTGTGTCAGTCTCCTTCACTATTGACTTTTATGATGAATTTTAAAACGTTCCTATTTACCTAGACATCTGATGGTTGAAAGGTCTGTCCCTGGCAATCGTGAAATAATTAGTTTTAGAGTAGGTGATTTTTAAAGAAGTTTTAATTTCTGATTGTTCTGCATTGACATATTTGCTTCCCTGGGTTCCTTTAGAGGAAGGTGCTGGATATAAATGTAATAAATAAATAATAAATTCTACCCGGAGGCAATGGCAGTATAGCTTGCATTCCAATGTTACAGATTTTGAAGTTGTTTTCAGCTTTTCCAGGAAGAATAGAAATAAATATACTGAATAATACAATAAATTCTTCTTTGTTGTTACAGAAGGCTGAAGGGAATAGAGTTTTTAAATAATAAAAAATGTTTTTATTATTATCAGTTGACTACTGATTGTATTATTATATTCCTGATGAATCTTGCACCCCACTGAGGATTTTTCAATTGCTCATTTTATGTTGTTTTCCTTGGTTTATTTCTTAGTGAATTGTTTTTATTCGTGATTATATTAACCAGAGAGATTCTTGTTGTGCTAAAGGCACCTCTAATACAGGACTCTCTGCAGTTGTGGTTAAAGTAGGATTAGGGTATGAAATTGCGGGACATTAGGTTCTAGCACCCCGCAAGCCTTGGTTAGGTTCTAGCCAGGAACAGAGGACTAGTTGGAAATGTTAAAGATACTGTGTAAATATATAAAGATATATTGTGTAAATATATAAAGCAATTGTGTAAATATATAAAGAAGCAATGTGGGAATGATGACTGGAATACAGCAAAGAGGCTGATGAATGCCCAGAATACAGGGAAATGGCAAAAGACCTAAGGGCGCTGTTAGCAAGGGGGTGGGGGCAGAAGGTAAACTGAAATCTACTGGCAAATCCCTGAGTGAGTTATGAGGTTTCTGACTCTCAGTTTTTTACAATAGCGAAAATGAGGCTTTTCCAATGAGGCTGTTGAAACAATGAAAACCAAAAGTGGGTTTTTGTGTGAAAGAACAGCGAACCCACTTCCGGTATCGAAATAAGTGTTTCACTGCTCATAATAATGAGACACCATTTTGCACCTTACACTGGTTGGTAAATTTCAGGGTTCTAGTAATAAATAAATATTTAGTAGTTTCTGCAAATATGCCCACCCATGCCAGATGGATCCTTCCCCCCATGCCAGATGGATCCTTCATGTGGCTCAAATGTTACAAAATTAAATTATTATGATAACTTTGTATGGAGAGAGAGAAACCAGAGTTCATTTATGCTCTGGATTGTGCCAACTGAGCATTCTCTTTTTCAATAATGTACACAGATATTTTAGATTTTTTTGTTATTTTCAATTACTGTTGTGCTATCATATGCTTCTGTACCATCATATGCTTCCTTGCACTTACGTTTTCCCATTGGAAACCTTGGTACTTGCTAGGGAAATTGAAAGCTTTTCCAGCTTTTCTGTTCAAATCCCTTTTCCCTAAGAGTTTGAATATTAAATTATGTATTTATTTTTGGACTTAAATATTTAGAGATGAATGCAAAGTAGCCACTGGAAGTAGGGTCCTTACAGTTCTGCAAATAATTGTTGAATGAGCTTGATATAATGAATAGAGTTTGTGTGTTTGCTTGTTTATCCTGATCAGTTTAGACTAAAAGAAGGTAATAACCAAAAAAACCCCTCCAAATATATTATAATTGCGCAGTGCATATTTTGGGTTTAGTTCAGGGCACACAGTGGATGTAATTCAGTGTTGCACTAAGGCTAAATTGAACAATCTCCCTTCTGCTCCCCCCCCATGCTATTTTAGACTCTCCTCCACAGGAGGGGGGAAGGTGTGGGCTGCAGGGGGGAGGAGATGGGGGAAGGTCCCATTGCCTTAGTGGGCTTTCTTTGATTATTATTTGTTTATTCATAAAAGTATTAATATACTACTAGATCACAAAGCATAGCAAAACAGTCAACAACACGAAAAGCAATTTAAAAGCATTGTGTGTAAACTGTATTTGCGTTTGTGAGCTAGAACAGAGGACCTAAATTGTAGTGTTGACTGATTTACTGTTATATAGCAGCGTCCCCCCCCCCCTCCTTCATCCTTTTGCCTTGAGGTATCTGGTGTTCTTCACCAGAATGCACAATTAGGTGGTGGTTTGGGGCTTTAGGAGTTTTGATCTGGAAGACTTTAAAACAGATTCCCATGGTAAAAAAGTGTAGTGACCTATAACCAGCAACCAGGTTACAATTTTAAGCCAAGTTAAAATTATTGATGTTTTATAGAATAATGGAAAGTGGAGCAGATAATGTTTATCAAGTTCAGTATAACTGCTTAGGTGTGGGTGCTTCCTTAAATGCAAGAAAAAACTGCATGGATTAAACATATTATTGTGGGCATGTGGAGGATTGTGACAAAATATACTTTAGCTTGTATACTGTATAAAAAACTAACCTAGTTAGAAAATACTTTCACATTAAAAATAGAAACATGATATTGATGCTATGTGCTAAGCATTTATATAGTAAATACTATAAATACTTTATGGATTTTATACTATATATCAGCTATAGTATTAATAATATTTAATTATGAAAACCTAATTGTATTTATACCAATAATTTCTAGCATTTACCAATTATATACAGTATAAACATGCTCTTAAAGGTATGTTCACTAGGTATTTTTCTAACAACAGAAACAATGATTTGGGAAATCAATTTCTCTTCTATATTTTATCTTTTAGTTCAGTGTTTGGAGATGACAACCAAAAGGAAAATTATTGGTCGCCTGGTGCCATGCCGATGTTTTCGAGGGGAAGAAGAAATTATCTCAGTGCTCGATTACTCCCACTGCAGCCTTCAGCAGGTGCCAAAGGAAGTTTTTAACTTTGAACGGACATTGGAGGAGCTTTATCTAGATGCCAATCAAATTGAAGAGCTACCTAAGGTAAACTCTGTTCTTTCTCTAATACACAAATGCAGTTGCCTTGCTGAATGAACATTTAAGGTCTGCTTGGAACTCTCAGTATAAAAAGGGAAATTGGCATAAACAAACTGCTGAGTTCAAGTATTTAGAGTTCTAAATATTCTCACTGTGTCAACTAATTACACATTTTCCTACTTTTAGAAAATACTGCTTTCAGCTCTGCAAACAGACAAAGAGGTCTGTGGATTTGGTCCTTCCAAGTGTATGAATAGAAATTCCTTTATTAATGCCATGTTATTCAAGAAATATGCATTGGGAATTATCTAGAATGTGCTAGAATTAAGTCACAACAAATTCTAAGCTCATGGGTATATTAATGATGTGTCATTTGCTTAAAATGAAGAAAATATTTATTTTTTTGTAGGCTAGAGACCTAGACATGGTGAACCCTATTTAACATTTTCACATCTCCTCCTGTAATGTATAAATGAGAAAAATTGTGGCATGGCACTATTATACAGTACAGTGGTACGTTGGGTTAAGTACTTAATTCGTTCCAGAGGTCTGTTCTTAACCTGAAACTGTTCTTAACCTGAAGCATCTTTTTAGCTAATGGGCCCTCCCGCTGCCACCACGCCGCCGGAGCCTGATTTCTGTTCTTATCCTGAAGCAAAGTTCTTAACCTGAAGCACTATTTCTGGGTTAGCTGAGTGTGTAACCTGAAGCATATGTAACCTGAAGCGGATGTAACCCGAGGTACCACTGTATTGTGCATTCCTTGCCTGTATCCCATGTTGTTTGCTGCTGCCACTGGTGTACACAGATCAAGTAACTTCAGGTTTCATTTCTAGCCCGGGTTAGAGGGAATAGAAGGTGAATGTGGTGGCAGTCTACCTGAGAAGCCCTTGCTTACCCAGACTGACAGTCATAGCAGCAAGAGAGTAAAAGTCTCCTTTCTGTTACAATATCTACTTCACAGTTGCTCTCTTCCATCAATAGATGTGAAAACTCAGATCTGGCATAAGCTTGCACTCCTCATTACCAGCCAACAGTACTGCTCACTGCTTTGATCATTACATAGGAAGTGTGAGTAAAGGAATTTGCACTTTCTCTTTCCTTTCCCTTCCGTCTCAAAACATAACATTTGAAGCCATTCACGGACTAGATTCCCACAACTTCACCTTTCCTCTAGTGTGAAGGATGATGGCTAACACATACACATCCCTCCCCCACCCAGTACTGCAGAAACAGCAAGATATTTTCTTTCTGTCTGTCTTTTCCCTTTTCAATGCAGTGCAAATGACAGAGGTGCCTGCCTATCTCCCAAGCCTCTGTGTTTACCTGTGGGCTTGGAGAGAGGCAGATCCTTCTGTCACTTGTTTTGAGAAGAAGCCTCTTGCTATTTCTTTCTTATCTTCTCCAAACTGCAGTGCAAACAGAATAGCACCTTGCCAAGGCCTTGGAAGCACGCAGAGGGTTTAGGAGAGAGCAAAATATCCCCCAACTCTTAACACAAGTGAGTTAAGAGAAGAAATAGTACAAGAACAGCTGCAATTCCTTATCTGCTCCAAGTCACAGTGCAAATGAGAAAAATCCTTGCTTCTTTCTGCAAATACCAAAGGACTTGAGGAAGGGGACAGGTTTGTGGAAAGCACAAGTGAAAGCTGGATAGCAAACGGATATTTTGTTGACACGTACAGCTCACCTGTACAGTGGTGCCTCGCAAGACGAAAATAATTCGTTCCGCGAGTCTTTTCGTCTTGCGATGTTTTTCGTCTTGCGAAGCACGGTCTGTCGCAACTGCGCCTCTTCAAGCGGCTTTAAAAAAAAAGCGCAAGACGCTTTCGTCTTGCAAAGCAAGCCCATAGGGAAATTCGTCTAGCGAAGCAACGCAAAATCGAAAAACCCTTTCGTCTAGTGAGTTTTTCGTCTTGCGAGGCATTTGTCTTGCGGGGCACCACTGTATATTCATGTCACCATAGTGCCTCAAATCTCTTAAAATTTGAGATTTGCTGTCCATGTCCTTTTCATAGCTTTAGAGAAATTTTGCGAGAGAAAGAATGGAGGATAACACAGACACATCCTCACTGGGAAACATAGCACAAAGCAACTTTCATTCTTGAGGGCTGGATGAGCTTTGGAAAGTTTACACGTGCGTGAAAAGCACTTCTTTTTGTGGCATCATTATTGCATATTGCTGTTGTAGTGCTTAGTGCCCCAGTATCACATTACCAAATGCCAGTTTGTTAGTTCTTACCATGTACCGTAAGTAGCATCTGTTTGGGAGGGAACAACCTCTGCAGTGGCCCTTGCTTTATATGGAGCCGAATCTTTAAATTGACACTCTAGCAAAAGCTACACAGTATCCTTCATTCCAAATTATTAAGTCTCATTGACTTCAGTGGAGGAACTTAAAACTGCTTGACTTGGGTAGATGTTGCCAAATCTGTATTGTTCTATTGCTAAGCTGTCTCCCCTTTTCTTGCCTCTTTAGCCAAATTTGGATGCTCAGTGCAGTGGTTTATTCACTCCACCGGGCAATTGTTTATAACTGGAGAAGCAATTTAGTTATACTCTCCAGGGGGTTGAAGGAAAAGTGATATAGAGAAGTGAGTCATTTACTCAGCTGTATGTATCTGTTGCTAGAGAAGACTCCAGATACCAAATCATATTTTTCTGCCTCATAGAGATGAAATGGTGTGTGATAGAGGTCAATTTGTCGGTAGATAGTTCAGAGTTATTGCTTCATTTTAATCATAATGTATGGTTACTATTTAATAATAATTTAAAGAGACTTTTTTAAAAAAGGGATTCCACTTTCTAGATGTGTGTGTGTAGAACACAAAATGTGTCATCTTGACTATCACATTTTAAAAAGAGATTCTAGCATGGAATTTTAACATGTGGCCACAAGTACATCACAATATAATTTTGTGCGTAATAGATAGTCGAGTGAGAAGTACAGCACCTCATTAAAATATGTGATAATCTATGAAGTCTTTATAGAAAATGCTGTGGAATATGCTGACACCTTCCATTTAATAATGAACCAGAGAACATTACATTACATTTTTTCCTGTAAGATATGAATGCACCATCTTAGCTTCACAATGAAAGGTACTTGAGGGCTATAATATAACTCTGGCAGTGTTGTAATATACCATATTTTTCGCTCTATAACACGCACCCGACCATAACACGCACGTAGTTTTTAGAGGAGGAAAACAAAAAAAATATTCTAAACGAAACAGTGGATGTATGATTTTTGTGGTTCATGCTGTGGCCACAGACATGTGATCTGACAGTGAGTTTGGAGTAGCCCAATGCAAAAATCCTGAGGATCCATGTGGATCCATGCTTTGTAACCACATTTTTGCACCACTGCGGCCCCAGGCAACAGTGGGTGCGTGATTTCTTTGGTGCAAGATGTAGCCATGGACATGCTATGTGATCTGATGGTGAATTTCGGGTGACCCAGTGCAAAAATCCTGAGGATCCATGTGGATCCGTGCTTTGTAACCACGTTTTAAGTGGGGAGGGAAGGAAAAGCACTCAAGGGACAAGGAGCACGCATGGGGTGTGTGGAGAAGGATGCTGCTAATAATGAAGAAGAGGGGTATAAGGGGAGAAGGCTCCTCTCCTCTCCCACTTTGCTCCTTTAAAGCAAGCAGCCTCTGCTTTTCTCCCTCCTCCCCGCTCATCCCTGGCTTAGCGAGCTGAAAAACTTTGCTGCTATGTAGCGAGCTGAGTGGGGAGGAGAGAGGGACAGAGAGCCTGCTTGCTTTAAAGGAACCAACCGGACTCTCCTCTCCCGCTTTGCTCCTTTAAAGAAGCAGGCTCTCTGTCCCTCTCTCCTCCCCACTCAGCGGCTCTTCTCCCGCTTTGCTGTTTCAAAGCGAGCCACAGAGGAGGGAAGGAAGGGGAACCATGGATCCTCTGCTCACGACTGCAGCAGATCACCACCGCCACCCGTAGGCATTCCCTCCATAACAGGCACAGACATTTCCCCTTACTTTCTAGGAGGAAAAAAGTGAGTGTTATGGTGCAAAAAATACGGTAGCTTGTTTATCTGTAGATAGTAGACAGATTAGACCCTCTCCTCACTTGATCCAGGACAGCAACTGTGGCAAAATTGCCAGGATGTTACAATGCAGGTTAAAAGGCATTCCCTGCCCCCAGGATTCATGCTACAATAACGTTACCTTTTTCTTAATTCATCTAGCTGAGATTTGCTTTGATATCAATAAAAACAACTTTTCAAACTCATCGGCTCTCCATTTTGAACTCTTATGCTAAGAACATGTAGTTTGAAATCTTGGAACTTTTAGTGACCTTAGCTGTACCCATAAAAACGTGCATGAACTTAATTCTATGCTTCTCATTCTGTGGAACCACTACACTGATTATAAAATGTGTTTTCTTATGCCAGTGAGGTCATTTACATAGTCCATACACCAGATCTCAACAAGCTATAACATGGTTTGTCCATTGAGCTATTTCTCTATTAAAGCAGAGAGCATAATCTTAAATTCTAGATCCAAATGCTTCTTCTATAGCAGGCTTCCTCAACCTTGGCCCTCCAGATGTTTTGAGACTACAATTCCCATCATCCCTGACCACTGGTCCTGCTAGCTAGGGATCATGGGAGTTGTAGTCCAAAAACAGCTAGAGGCCCGAGGTTGAGGAAGCCTGTTCTATAGTCTATGAGCCCTTAGGAACTTTTTTTTGTGTGCAGCTAGGATTCTGAAAAACTACAAAATAGATGGGCGACCTAAAGCTCAGCAGTTAGTAGCATATGAATTCCTGTGTAAAAGAAATAAGTACATATTGCATGTTGGTTATGCCCATTAGAGTCTTAATGTTCAATGCCATCATAATTTCTTAGAGTTAAATAAGATTTCCTGAGAAAATGTATATCTTAAAAGGCTCTTCAAAGTAATTTGATTCCTTTGTGAGTGCATTTCTCACTCTGCCTTATTGTTGCCATTACTTGCCATTTCTTTCAAAGTGAAAAGCAGATGACAGAATTATTCCAAAAGGAACTCTTTTCTTAGCGTAAATTGGCTTGCATTAAGCTACTGCATTCACCAGCACAAATTAATGGTCTCTGTATAGTAGCTCTCAGACTTTCTGGAGCAATATTTTTATTTTGTCCTTTGCTAATAGATGATCAGGCCCATCATAAAATATGAGGTAGCTATGCTAATCCACACTGAATGCTTTTTAAAAGTGAGTTTTGTTAGTCCATAGTTTGTTCACCAGCATTTTACCACTAGTATTAATTACACATTGTTTGCATTTTAACATTGTGGACTATGGTCACATTGAATTATAGTTCCGCTCCCTTTTTAGTTTTATAAACATATCAGAAAAAGTGAAGAGATGTTTTCAAAATCTTACAAGGAGAACAGATTTATTGTCACCTAAATTCAGAGTATACCAGCACAATATCTTATTCTTAGGTCTCTAAGATCATTCACTCCTCCAATCATTTGTGTGCCAGTTTTTCTGTAATTGGTAGGCCTGTTGTTTCTAAAGACTCCCATTAAGAAGTCTGCATCTCTAATCTGCAACTGAACATAGGAGGCTGTTTTATACAGTGGTGCCTCGCAAGACGAAAAGAATCCGTTCTGTGATTCTCTTCGTCTAGCGGTTTTTTTCATCTTGCGAAGCAAGCCCATTGAAGGATTAGCGCTATTAGCGCTATTAGAGGCTTTTAGCGGCTTATCTGCTGATCGGATCAGCTGATAAGCAGCTTAGCGCTATTAGCACTATTAGCGGCTTATCTGCTGATCGGATCAGCTGATAAGCGGCTTAGCAGCTTAGAAAAAGGGGGGGAGGGAAAAAACCCAGCAGGAACTCACAAGACATTGTCGTCTTGCGAAGCAAGCCCATAGGAGATTCGTTTTGCGAAGCACCTCCAAAACGGAAAACTCTTTCGTCTAGCGAGTTTTCCGTCTTGCGAGGCATTCGTCTTGCGGGGCACCACTGTACTGAGCTGCCTATAGCTCAGTTCTACACTACTTTGCAGCAGTTCTCCAAGGTTTCAGACAGCAAGCCCAGCCAGACCTGGAAATGCTAGGGATTAAACATGGGACTTCTGTGTACAAAACAGGTGTTCTGTCACTGAGTTTCCCTGGGAGCTGAAGGATTCACTCTCGGGAGGGACATGTAAAGGGAGCATGTTTTGCTGCTCTTTAGAGATCAACCTCATGTACACTGGGTCTTACTGGCCATGAGCAAATGTGCTTTATTTTATTGCCTCTAAATGTTAACACCAGGCCAAAATTTAAAGCAAGGATCATAACCAATTTTCTCTCGTTTTTTCAGCAATTATTCAACTGTCAAGCTCTGCGTAAACTGAGTATCCCAGACAATGACCTTTCAAGCCTGCCAACCAGCATTGCCAGTTTAGTGAATCTCAAAGAACTTGACATCAGTAAAAATGGTAAGGAAAAATGTCTGTCCATTCCTTTTCATTTATCATAGAATCACAAACTTAAACCAATGGAAAGGTTGAAGTAAGAGCTACATTTACCATGCTTATTTATAAAGTAATTTATCAGTTACCTTTTGCTCCCAGCCCACTCAAGGCAGCTTTTGGAGCATACAAATATAATAATAAAAGACTTAAAATAGCAGCAGCACTAACAACCATTAAAAAAAAAGAGAGAGCAGTAATAACAAGTAAAGCAGCAATGTAAAAAAAAAAATCAGATAATGAAAAGCTGTTCATCTTAAAATACCTCTCTAACAACCAATGCCTTGTTTAGAAGAAGGCTACCTGATATGAATGAGTTTCTATAATCCACTTAAAAGTTTATAGCATTGGGGCCAAATTGGGCAGTTGCATAATGTGGGAGTCACCATTTTAGATTAACTGAAGCTTGCTGAGTCATGTGAATCAGGACCATGTACATGGAGGGCAGTG
The DNA here is from genome assembly GCF_964188305.1 of Podarcis bocagei. Classification (NCBI taxonomy): domain Eukaryota; kingdom Metazoa; phylum Chordata; class Lepidosauria; order Squamata; family Lacertidae; genus Podarcis; species Podarcis bocagei. The sequence goes on from NC_138129.1 coordinate 65,995,584, forward strand.
TGTGTATCAATAGTGGGATGGATTGATAAAGAACATCTATGTCTATTTCTAATTATAAAGTCAAATCAGTACATGGGGAAATGCCACATTTTAATCGTTTGTTAAACCAGGGTTTGAGTTGGAAAGAATGCTACAATTTTAATTTCTTTTCAGACCCTTTTTCTCATGTATTGTTTTTGACAGCATTAAAAGAATTATCAGTTGCCCTGAAGAATAGTTTATTCCTAATATTATTATTAGAATTTCTTACGCATCTTTCACCATTAGGTCCGGGTTACAGCAATATAAAAATACAGCATTAAAATCAGTGGTGATTGGAGTACGGGATATGCCTCTTGGTTTACACCAGCTAGAGTTTGTGCCTGAGCTGGAAACTTTGGTTAGCTTAAATAAGTCTCCTCAATGCTGTCCGACAAACATTTTGCATTACAGTGAGACAAATAATGAGTGGTAACCAAGGTTTGTTCTTGAGTTTGTCTGGACAAGACATTTAGGATAGCACACAAAGTAAAGCTATGACTTAGTTCGTAGCACCCAGCAGCAGGAAAATTAGGGGAGTAACACAGAAGCCATGATCTTGTTCTTGAAACATCCATGCTCATGTGTTTTGCATTATGTGTGAAAGGTCAAAACAAACAAAAAACAGGTAAAGGACCCCTGGACAGTTAAGTCCAGTCAAAGGCGACTGTGGGGTTGCAACACTCATGTCGCTTTCAGGCCGAGGGAGCCAGCGTTTGTCCACAACAGCTCTCCGGGTCATGTGGGCAGCATGACTAAACTGCTTCTGGTCTGCTTGCGCTGGCATGCTTTCGAACTGCAAGCTTGGCAGCAGCTGGGACAGAGCAACAGGAGCTCACCCCATTGTGCAGATACGAACCTCCAACCTTCTGATCAGCAAGCCCAAGAGGCTCAGTGGTGTAGACCACAGTGCCACCCGCTCCCTCCAGAGAAACAAGCACTTTGACCTTTATACCAACCAGAAGGAGAGGAAATATTTCCTCCAGTCTTGTTAAAGTGTTTTTTTTTGGGGGGGGGGAGGGAGAGAGATGAGAACATCTGTAAGCACTAGACAGTTTATTAAATGCCCTTGCCTATATATCCTTGCTGATATATCGAGTATTTAAGATGCCAGGAAACAATGTTTCGTTCCCTACAAACTGTTAATTACAGAATTCTATATCTTTTCTAGAATTATAAAACATAGCTACCATAATGCTTACTTTAGATCATGACTGTACTTTTTCCCACCTCACAATATGTGTAATATATGAAACATGTGAGGAACTTTTAGGTGCTTCCATGCTCAGTGCTTTGCTGCAGAAACTGATAGTTCTGCAATGGCCATCAGGCACAATTGATGTCCAAGAGGAAGGAAGAACTGTGTGTTGTGTAGACTTTAGCTTAATATAGTCTTCAAAATAGGACTTGACTAAAGCTAAGCAATTTCTAAGTGCCCAGGGGAGTTTCATGAGCAGAACAAAACCTCAAAGGGATATATTCTGACACCAAAGCACATAATTGATTCTCTTTAATTTTTGCTGCTACCTATTTGGCACTCTGCTTGTCTAATGGTGTCAGAATAGAAGTGTTACATAATGCACAGGATGTATCATTACAATGAACATTATGTTATGTTATGTTATGTTCAGTCCACCTTTAGGGCTGCAGCTATTTTTATTTTTGTAAAATCGTCTCTCTTCTGCAACGATCAATGCTTGCTTTATTTTAGAGCCAGTTTAATGTAAACTTTCTCAGCTTATTTCACTTGCCAGTGTATCATCACTGCATTGGGCTTATTTGCACCTCTAGTGGACAATGGCACCAGTAGCTTTTACAGGAAATAAACTGGCCCCTCCTCATTTTTTTTGCTCCATGTTTGCTTAATCCTTTTTTTCATCCGTCAATACAGAGATGACTCCATGCATGCCCAAACCTCCCAGCCCACGGTTTTATATCCGTTCACCTTGACAGAACCAGTTGATGATGAATGGAGTAAAGGGTCTGTAATTAAAGAACCAGACCTCAACCAGACAAGATGTTTCAAGATGCTCACTACATCCCACTCTTACGCTGTGCCCTAGCCACTCTAGGCTTGTTTTCAAAATCAGCAGAAAACAGACACTGTGCAGACCCTTCCTGCCACTGTAGACCCTTAGCCAACTTGTCCCCACTCCAGTGGTTATCAAAAAAGTCACTAAATTGAAGGGGAATGCTCCCATGCAATTCAGGAAGTCAGCACAGCTTTGCCAATAAGCATTACACACTGGATACAGATTTCATGGACCTCTTAAAGACCCTATCAATGGACAAATCAGAACTTGTTACCAAAGGATGGAGATGCTTAGTTAAATGATACCTCTGACAGGTGACTGGATTTTGCCCTTAGGCCTATTCATGATGCAATAGCACTATCTAACCATGCATCTTCTGCAGCATCTATGTTTGCTAAACCATCTCAAGTAATGGGTGAAGGATCTTCTCACTACTCCATAACAGGATCCTGCATGCATCTGCAACACCTTACTGATGATATCTAGGACGGCAGCATTCATGGTGGAAACCACCATGAATTCACCACAGTTTTCAGCATGCTCCATGGCAGGAAGTGTTGTAGCACGCAAAGCGTTATGGCTTCAACAGTGGGAAGCAGGTGCTGCTTTCAAAGTCAACCTCTCCACAGCATCTTTCCTTGAACCAGTGCTCCCCCCCCAAGAACCCCGGAAACTGCCAATGATGCAATCCATGACCAAGTGTGTGTGTGTGTGGGGGGGGTAATTGGATAAATGGATCCTGAATACCATCTGCTGTAGTTACTGCATAGAATTCAGCAGTCACCCTCAACCTTGGTTCATCCCATCACCCCTCTCTGCTTCACCCTCCAGTTGCCAGATTGTGAGAGACTGTGTCTAGCTGTTACACATGTATCATGAACCCACATGCATGTCTAAGCACTCACATGTATTCATACACACGACAATGAAAGTTTTGAGATATTTTGCTAGAGTTACAAGGTACACCAATTTATGAATATGTGCTTGCCCACTCTCACTTTGTCCATCTTTCAAACAAGAGTTTGGAAGAACTCTTAATTTCCTAGTGAGAAGATGACTAAAATTGGCTATCCTATTTGCTTCCCCCTCTGTGTTTTGCTTTAACAAAAGGTGAAAGAAAAGCTGTAATCATAGTAAGTGATTAACTGAACCTGACTATCTCTTTGTCTGCTTCCTGTACCACCATTAGCTTGAAAGCATCCATTCAGAATGTTAAGTAGATTTTAATGGTAGCTACATTTACATGTACGGTCTTTACAGGGTATGATATATTTTCAGGACACTTGAGATCAGGCTGGTACCAGGGTCAAGCAAGGTTCATGATGGAGAACCTCATGTCATATTTTAGTTATTTCAGTTTTACAGTTATGACATGCTAAACCATAGAAATAAGCTCAGATTCACACACCTGTTCACACAACATCTCATCAACATGGCAGCAATAGAACCGTGCTGCCAAAGAACACTCATTAGGCATTTACTTGATCATGTTTGTAGTTCCCACAAAAGACCACAAAGTCTGGAGGGCAATTCTCAGTCTGAAATATCTCTACTGCTGGGTGATCTACAAAAAATTCTGACCGGAATCCTTAGCCTCCTTCAAGCAACCCCTTCATCTCAACGACTTCATGACATCCATAGACTTACAGGATGGAAACCTGCATGTTCCTTTTCATCCAAAGTACCAGGAATGTCTTCTATTCTCCATTGGCCCATATCATTACCAGTTCAGAGCCCTCCCGTTCAGATTGGCCTCGTCTCCAGGAGTCTCCACAAAGGTAATGGTTGCACTGGTGTCTCACCTCTGCCTCCAGGGCTTCCACATCTACTCATATTTAGACAACCTCCACCTTCTTCTACAGATTTTTTTACAGCAGCTGAATTTGGGTCTGCTGTTGGTTGATGGCTGAAACACATTTTATAATAGACAATAGTGAAGGTTAGTCCATGAGGACAAGTGGGCAGTGCCCCACTAACCTTACTCAGCCCAACTCTGCCTTCTTATGTCCATTCAGTCCAGGGCTTGATATTGGCTGTCAGCTTTCTCCTCTTGCCTCTTGGTGTTGCCCATTATAGAATTTACTTCCGAGCCAGCCACTCCCTCCTGCACTCAGGATCACTTCAAGGAATCATGAAAAGATCCCCACTGGATTGGGACCCACATCTATAACAGGGAAAGAGCTTGCTCAGCATCAGGGCAGCAGCAGCAAAACAAAAACAAATTTTTATTCCAAGGTTGATGCTGGTGCTGTGATAGGCGCTGCCATTTTAGTGCAGCAGCTGTTTTGAACACAAGCCATAGGAGTGGAGGCAAGAGTGCCATCTGGTTTCGTCCGGCCAACCTTCAGCCATATTTCTGATAATTGCCGACATGAAGTCAATTTGTCAGCTTTGACTTGTTTGTATCTGCCCATCATTACACCTCTGTGCTGCACTTTTAATATGAACGCTACAGGAAGAAATCCAGCATGTGAAGACGCTCTCATGACAAAGACTTGTAAACAGGGGCATTTAGCAGAGGAGTCTGAGGGGAAAGTCTGGAGTGCTGACTCACAATGTATGTAGGACCAAGAGACATGGACTGTGAGGGAGCTACTGCAGTGACCTGCAACACCTGTGCCATGTTTGTCTTCCTGCCTGATAATGTGCAAAATACACCTGCAGCAAGAGTAATATGGTTGCTTTACCTGAAGAGAAGGTGGGGATAAGGTGGTGCTATATATTCAAGCTGTCCTATGTACCTAAAGGTGTTTGCCAGGAGATTAAAAAAACCCAAAACATTGCTAGAAAAGTTTGTTCCTTTTCAAAGACAAGGAGTCCTTGAATAAGGACGGTCTCCTAGTCCCTGGGTGATAAATTCAGCTTTGATACTTTGTTTTTCTGTGTCATTGCTTGGTGACTTCCTTTGCATTTTATCCACCTCTCGATGATTTACTCTATTTCATTTTCAGAATAAACATCCACAGGCTATAACCTTGACATGCGTAATAAAAAAATTAACATAAGTAAGTTCCTGTGATGAGTCATGGGCTAAGAAGAAAGACAATATTAATACAAGTACAAGCAAAGGCAGTAGCACCCGCCAGAGCACTCTGCTTCCTTTACTAACGTCTTAAGAACAGCAGGGATCTTTCTGTTATTGGCACATAATTTGCAGTTGTAGGTAGTTATGTATTAACACCAGCTGATCCTGTAACATTGCAGTGTGCTTTCAATTAGCTCTCTTCTTCATTTTTCAGCCATATATTGCTTTTTCAGTCCTCATTCAGCTTCTCATGGCCAAGAAGGCCACAGTCTTGCAACCACCCAGTCAAGAGCCGTTTGACTGAAGTTTTTTGGATTATTAGACTTTAGAAAGTTTCTACATTATTACATTATTAAATAATCTAGCTAAATTCTAGATTAAAGCAATTTATTAACTGCTGGGTAAAATGGATGCTGTTTAGGGTGTGTTATTGGCTAATAGCACATCCCTGTATTCCCACAGCAGAGGTTTTGGTACTGACTGTTTGTGGTAGTGTATTTGTTTACCAGCAGCAAGATGTTATATATAGGTGAAGGGGACCCTGTGACCACTCAGCCCTCACCCAGAAGAAGCAAGGATGAGGCATGTTTAAAACAAAACAGGAACATTATTTGTTCATGCTCAAAGGCATTATAGCTTAGTGGTTACTTTTGCAAGGCACAATACTTTATTTCAAACAGACTTTCAATGAAGTATAAAGGATTGCATTTAGAGGGGGAAATGGTTAGATATGATCCCTCTACAGAAGTTCTTCCACATGCTGATAGAGTTCTTTCAATCCTAGCCATACCCATAAATTTTTAAAAGCTCAGATATAATTACTACAATGTGTGGAATTGTGATCTGCTTAGGACTAAAATGAGAGTTTAGGTACTTTAAAGACCAGTCATTGGTTGTATTCCTTCCCTGATAACATACATCTTTGTTCTCTTTTTAGGGATCCAAGATTTCCCAGAAAATATAAAGTGCTGTAAGTGTTTAACAATAATTGAAGCCAGTGTCAATCCTATTTCTAAGTGAGTATCTGTCAATGAAGTTAAATGTTTCATCTTATATATGTTCAGTGGTTTGCATATTAATGTATGTAATGTAAAGTGAAGGTATAACACATGGGTGGAATTGTCATTTGGTTATAATGAAGCTATGCAAGAAATTTTTGTCCAAACTGTGGGAGGCAGTGGAAGACAGGAGTGCCTGGTGTGCTCTGGTCCATGGGGTCACAAAGAGTCGGACACAACTAAATGACTAAACAACAACAAGAAATTGAGTGAAGTGTAAAATAGCCTTACAGCAAATTCTGCAGTGACTGCTAGGAAAAAAGGTGGACACATTTTAAGAGTTGTACTGATTTAGTTTTCTATATTGTATTTTTATTTTCAATTAGGATTTATTTCTATAAAAACATACACAAACAAAATTTCAATATTGTAAGTTTTTAGGGTTATTGAAGAGGGTATGAAAGCTGATGCCATGCAGAACCCAATATGAGGAACACAATAAGCTCCCAGTTTATAAAAACCATTTTTCAGCACTTTTTAGGAACATGGATAAGTTTCTTTTACCAAGTCAGACCATTGATTTATCTTGCTCAAAATTTTGAGAAAGGTAAACTCTGCCTTAGGAATCCACATGGGTGTGAACCGAAAGAGGCATAGTGATCCCTGGAGCTTGTAGTGGTTTAAGGAGGATTATATTTATTTACTCTTATTTTTAAAAGTATTTTCATGCTGCTACTCATATACAAATCAAACATATATATGTATAATAAAAACCATATAAAAATTAAAAATCAGAGATCAACTCCTACAGAGAGATATTTTCTTAATTGTCTGCATGAGCTTGGAAACAGAGAAAAGTTATCAGCAAATGTTTAAAGATTAAAACAGAAGATGCCTGCTGAATCTCTTCCCTGTTTCCCAGGCACAGGAGCCACCCACCAAAAAAGGCTCAACCTTCCCAGGATTCAAGCACAGATTATTAGTCCCCGTCGGGTCCACCACTACATTCAGAGTTTTTGCATCCTCTCCTGATTTCAGATGCTATGCAGAAATAGAGCTGTGTGTCACCAGCATAGTGACACCTTACTCCAAAACTCCTAATGACCATTCCCAATGGCTTCATATAGATGTTAAATAGTACTGGGGAGAGAATAATACCTTGCGGAACCCTGTAGCACAAGTGCCAGGGGACTAAGGAGTACTCATCCAGTGCTGCTCTCGGAACACAGTCCTGAAAGTAAGAGTGGAGCCATAATAATATGGTGCCTCCAATACCCATCTCACTTGAGGATATCATAATCAACAATATCAAAAGCCACTGACATATTGAGCAGAATTAACAGGGTTGCATTTCCCTGTCTCTCACACAATAAAGGTAATCCATTAGGATGAAAAGGGCTAAAGTTTGGTTCAGAAATAGACTCTGAATCCAGATTGTAATGGATCAGATAAGCAGTCTCATCCTTGAACTTGATTTCAGTGGGAATGGAAATCAGTGTGCCAGCTCCAAAGCTGGCATGTTGAGAGACCTTCCTTTTCCCCTCTCCGCTATTAGAGCACCAGTGTGGGAGGAGTGAGAACTGTAAAAAGGAGGCCTTCATGGGTTGGCCTGCTCCACTAGCAGATCTCTCTTTCCACACAGAGAGGGTGATCTGCAAAATCTTACAGCCCTTGGAATTCCTAGTTAGGAACCATAGAATTGTGCCCTTCAAAACTTGAATTGATCCATGTGGTAGCCTATTTGCCAGCCAGTGCTGTCCATGTGGATCATAGTAAGCCAGTGCTGAAAGAGCTGCATTGGCTGCATTTTTTTCATAGATCAATTCACATTGCTGATTGTGATGGCCACCTCCCAGCCACCATGGGTCCCTTTCCGTCTGAGGGCATTCCGTCTGATAATACAGAGTGTATCCCTCTGTTCAGTCCAGTCTCCTACTTTAAATAACAGCTGTCGCCAGACAAGGGATAAATTAATTAGCTTCCAAAATTTCCTGGGATCTCTTAGGATAGCAATGTATTAAAGCTTCTAAGTGCAAGGGTGTTATAATTAAGAGAGAGTGCACCATGGCAAACTAAGGCCTGGGGGCCGGATCTGGCCCAATCGCCTTCTAAATCCAGCCCACGGATGGTCTGGGAATCACTGTGTTTTTACATGAGTAGAATGTGTGCTTTTATTTAAAATGCATTTCTGGGTTATTTGTGGGGCATAGGAATTCGTTCATTCCCTCTCTAAAATATAGTCCGGCCACCCACAAGGTCTGAGGGACAGTGGACCAGTCCCCTGCTGAAAAAGTTTGCTGACCGCTGGAGTATACCATGCTTATGAAGCAGGTTCTAAAGTTTACCAAAACAGAAAAAATGAACTTTTTTGGAGGTGGGGAAGATATGCCATGCAAAAGTTACACAAACCCACTATATTTCCTTTGGAGCAAAATAAAGCAGTTTAAAACACCATCCACTTTCCCAGGACGAACTCATCTGATTCGCAAAATAATCTTAATCTGCTTTGTATTCCTCTTTCATGGGTCTTGTCACAGGATGCCTGGGGTTGCCAAGGGAGGCGCATAGGTAACAATAAATGACATGACAACTGGATCAACCACTGTATGGGAAGCAGTACTAACTTGTTCTTTCCAGGGTGGGTGTCAGGAGCCCTGTGAAGGTATCACGGAGTGGGTGGTTGAGTCTGGAGGAACAATGGGAGGAGCTCAGAGAGCAGGAGTTGTATGATCCTGGAGTGAGTCACAATAGGTTATAAGCTGCCCCCTCTGAGCCTCAAAAGGTATATGATCTCTGGAAGAACCCAGTGTTCTGGGGTTGGAGAGTTAGATCATGGGAAATGCCCAGGTGGGATAATAGAGAAGTGTCCCACCCCTCTCTCACTCCTCAGTGGCCTGACAGCCACAGGTGACGCAGCTGACTTGTAGCTTGCCTTATGTGCCGATGTGAACTACACCTTGAGAACTGACAGAAATGGAGTTGTGAGTTAAAGTTCTTAACTGAAGGGGGAGAGTTTCCCTCAGGCCTAGAGTACTGGTCCTGCACGTACTTCCCATCCAGCATGGAAACTCCTTCAGCACCAGCGGAGGAGCTCATGCAGATTGTAGAGGCACAGCCCATGCTGACAGAGGATAATGAAGAGCAAAGACCACTGTGGAAAGATGGGTCATTATTTGACGGCATGCCCCGCCAAAGTGGTTATCAAGACACTAGCACCGGAAAACTCCCAATCCTAGCTCTTGAACAAGTCCAGGAGCTGGGACCAAAGAAGAAATGTGGACCTCCCTGAGATGCCACTGCTGCCCAAACCAGCTATCTTACCCGATGTTCTGCATCTCCTGTTGAGGGAAAGGGGTACCCACTTGAGTCTTGATCAACTCAGAGCAGCCAGCAACTTTATGGACTGAGCAGCACAAGATATAGTTGTGGAAGCTGAACAAGCTGCTCACTATGGAGACCATTGTCCCAAGGGGGGCGGTGCTGGTGTCAGGTGTTGTCACCCATGCAGTCACTTCACTTCTTTTTGGAATTAATTGCTGGGCCACCAGAAGAACTTGAAATTTCATCTGGCAACCCTGTTGGGTTTTCTCATTGTCTTGGTGTTGACCTGGCTCACTTTGCATGATCCATGCCTCTCCCTGGGGCAGATATCACTGGCCTTCTCCTCAGACTACTGTTAGCATTGCCAGGGGACCCGAGCTGATCTGGCCATGAGAGCCCTATCTCAAGACTCTGGGGAGACCTTGCCACCTCTCACAGGCAAGAAGTGCTCTGTCATTCAATTACACAAATTCAAAGAAGATGTAACACACAACGCAAATAAGAATTATTATGGTCATTTATGGGCGGGGGTGGGGTGGGGAATGGCAGCACATTTCATAGATAGAGCATAGTACTCATTCTGCGTAAAATAGTATGTTCTATTGGTAACAGTAAAAATAATGTTTAATTCCAGAGGTTGTAAAAAGTGTCATTGATATAATTTGCTTGTAATTTCAAAATTAAATCCACTACCAAAAAGCTTACACAGACAAATTAATGGGATGATGTAATATTAAATAGTTAGGTGCATAAATATCAACCTAAAAGAGCAAGATAGTGTATCATCTGCTGCAATAGATGGCAAAATGTTAGATCTAAGAAGCAGCTCAATATATTTTATCTATTCACTGTATAGCAATGAAGGTGTGAGTTAGGGTATGTATCTGCAGGGACTTACTTATATTGTTCCCATAGTAACAACAGTATGAAAGCTAAAGCTTTAACTTGTTTTTTAGGCTCCCGGATGGCTTTACGCAGCTTTTAAACCTGACCCAGCTCTACCTAAATGATGCCTTTCTGGAATTTCTTCCAGCTAATTTTGGAAGGTAAGCACAAATTGTGACACTTCCCTTTTATGAAAAAGCATGTGGATTTTAATTTTTTGATTGAGGGAGTTGGGTGTTTTTAGCCAAGGAGGAGAAGGAGACTAAGGGGAAATATGGTAGCCATCATCAAATATCTGAAAGACTGTCACATGGAAGATCAAGCAAGCTTGTTTTCTGCTGCTACAAGAGGGTAGGACGTGAACCAAAGGATTCAAGTTACAAGAAAAGAGATTCTGACTAAACATTAGGGAGAACTTTCTGGAGGTTTTTAAACAGAGATTGGATGACCACCTGTCATGGATGATTTAGCTGAGATTCCTACATTATAGGGGATTGGATTAGATGACCCTTGGGGTCCCTTCCAGCTCTACAGTTCTATGATTCTTTGATAGTTTATAAACTATCATTCTAGTTTTTACTTTTTGATAGCTATGATAACCCTTTCTTTCTGAATTAGAAGTGCAATCATGTCTACTCAGAAGTAAATCCTGTTGTATACCCTATATGATTGAAGACTTAATTGGTGTTTCTTAGGGTAACCTGACTTGGAGAAAGAGATCCTACTACTAATGTAATGAGAGATTGATAGAGATGGAAGAGAGATAATTCTGAGCTGAATGACATCAGAGCTTAAACCCCCCACACCAACAGGCTATACAGTAGACTGCTGAGGCCCAGTCTTTAATCAACAACACCAGGAGTGGGGCAGTACCGCTACTTAACTGTGCAGTGACAGGGGCAAGGTGAGGGGGACACCAGTGGAACCAGTCAGGTGTTTCCCCCAATGTGCCCACGCTAACCTGACTTTGGCACCACCCCTTCACCCCAGTAAGTTTCAGGGATGCCATTATTGGGAGGCCATCACCACAGCACCGCCCTGACCCACTGAATGCTCCTGCTGCTACAACAGTCAATATGAAGATGGAATGAAATTTGCCAGTAAATGTATTTGAATGTGCTTTTGGACACTGAGGTCTCTTGAAATGTGATGGGGCATTTTTTTCTGGGGATGAAAAGAAACAACAGTGTTTCCTGACTTGTAAAATAAATATATTTGAGAACAAGTAGGCAACTTGCCGCCTATTGCTTTTAAACTGTTAACATTCGTTAACAGTTGCTTTTGCATATAACTGCAAACCATGGTTTGACACAATGGGAACAAGCCCTTTGATTGCAGATTTTCCACTTTAACTCACTTCAGGTGAAATACTCAAGTTCCGTTTAAATATTACAGCAAAAGTAACAAACGACAATTTGAAAGTTGCTCACACTTCTGTTTTGCTTTAATGTATGGATCAGCTCTGAGTCATAGCATCTAATATAATTTGCTTTCTCAATGTACTTTCTACATTTTTTTATCTACCAGTGGAGTTATTTGAGGGTGTTTCTAGCTTTTAGACACCTTAGTTACCTAAACTAATGTAGTAGCATTCTTTTAGCATACCACCTGGATCTTGCAATAATAAAAGTTAGACTAATGTGGAGTGGGATTTTGACATTGCCACATTATTATTTTTGTTGTTTCCTGTTCTATTTCAGGGGAGGCGTTAACCCATAAAGCCATAGAGACTTCTAAATTGTACTGGCTTGTTCGTCAGGGGGAAAATAATAATGTGGTGCGAATTTGCTTGAATTGTTCAAGTTATATGAATGTTAAAATAATATGAGCAAACAAAAGCTCTTCTAGCTCTTCCAGATAACAATGCATTACATAGTTTTAATAGCTTTCCAAATTGTAGTTTAGCTTCTTTAAGCAGATCAGTTTATTTTGCTTTAGATACATAGTGAGAGCCTTAGGCTGTCAGTGGTTATGTGAGAATCAACTGTGTGTGATTCACACAGGAAGCATTTGCATATTTCATATGAAATTACATTGTTTGCTCTCTGGAGGATGACAAGTGTATTTATCCTTATCAAAAATTACAAACATTGTGGGAATATGTTTTGCTGGGATCCTTGAGAGAGCATTAGAATAGTTTCTCTTTTCTTGTGTCCCATAGGAGGCCTCTTCTTACCTTAATTTTCTCTTTAAATAGAATCATAGAATTAGAGTTGGAAGAGACAATGAGGGTCAGCTAGTCCAACCCTCTACAATTCAGGAATCTCAACTAGATCATACATGACAAATGGCCGTCCAAGCTCTGCTTAAAAACCTCTAAGGAAGGCGAGAGTACCACCTCTCATTGGAGTCTGTTCTACTGCCTAACAGCTCTTCCTGTCAGAAAGTTCTTCCTTATGTTTAGTCGGAATCCTTTCTTGTAGATTTCATTATTTTAGCTGACAGAAACAAAATTCATTGATGGATTTTCTACAATTCTCTAAAATACATGATGTCTTGAATCATGTGTAAGATGTTCTTTTTTTATTCTGTTTGCTATGAAATGAATAAACCTTATAAACGTCATTTATATAGCAACATTTATTTCAACATTCTGCATTTGTGCCTGTTAATTGCTTCTCTGTGGTTTGTCAGGATCTTCCAGAAGAACACAGCCGGCAATCACTGTCATGAAGTTAGATAAAATTCTAGAACCGCAAATATCTGCTGAATATTAAGAGTCAGCATATTTGTCTTAATTAAATAATCTGCAAAAAATAATTTCAAGCTGTTGCTTTTCACCTACAGATAGATGGCTATGATTCTCATTAGAGGTTGGCCAGGTGAACTGGATAAATTTTATGCAAATATACGGCTAGCATAATTTATGTTAAAACAAATAGCTTATTAGCAATTTTTGTATATGTTTAATGACTTCCTAATTTGAATTTATACTCTTTTCAATTTTGATACTTTTAGACTTGTTAAATTACGAATATTGGAATTACGAGAGAATCACTTGAAAACTCTACCAAAGTAAGTGCTTATATATTTTAGTTACCTCATATAGTCAAAGAATTGTCCCCCCCCCCTCCTGTTATGAATTGTGCTGTTTTGTTGTGTGATTCCCACTGCTGTTTCTATTTTGGAACATTGTGCCACTGGGGGATATATTAATGGCTATAAATATAAGCAAAAATGAGTAAAAGGTAGATAAGAATTAAAAAGCATACACATTCTAACAAACTTTAATCAAAATTTGATAAATTATGGGTAAGACCCTACCATTGGTTAACATATCTGTAACACATATATGTTTTCGTAGTATTCTAGATATTAGTTTTGTTTGTATGTACCAGCTGCCTTCAACTGGCTGATGAAAACCAATCTTACTTCCTAATCTTGGTAACTCTGCCCATCTACTTAGGATGGACTTCCTATCATGCACAGGTAGGATCGTGATTAAACCAGCAAACTTAATAAGTGCTTGTAAACCAACTTCAAACTCTTGTTACTAAATCTGGTTATGATGAACCTTTTTTTTGCATTTATGACAAGTATTCAACTTGTTTGTAATACTTGGCAGCTCTGATTATATTTACATAATATATATATTTCAAAGCCCAGGATATATGAGTCAGAGAGCATATAACATAGATTACATTTGTGTTTCAGCCCTTTTTTAAAAAAACAACATTTTTTAAAATTATGCAGCAGAGTCATTTTAATAACTATCAAGCAATTACCAAGACTGAGCACCATCATGAAAGGTAATGCTAGGAGAGGCTTTGTATGTGAATAAAGGGAGTTTTAATCTCTCTGGCAGTACTTTTTCTGAGCTCAAATAAGGCTGGTTCAGACATATCAGTTTGTTCATAATCACATGGGAAGGCTATGTTGAAACACATGCAATCCCTGCCTCCAGTGTCCCTATCCTTTCCAACTGCAGCCTTGGGCCTTTGCATATTGGGTAGAAGGTTTGAAATGTGATCTTTTCCACACGCCTATAATGTTACAGGAGAGGGACACGGGTGGTGCCATGGGTTAAACCACTGAGCCTAGGACTTGCCAATCAGAAGGTCGGCGGTTCGAATCCCCACGAGGTGAGCTCTTGTTGCTGGGTCCCTGCTCCTACCAACCTAGCAGTTCAAAAGCATGTCAAAGTGCAAGTAGATAAATAGGTACCGCTCCAGCGGGAAGGTAAACGGCGTTTCCGTGCGCTGCTCTGGTTCGCCAGAAGCGGCTTAGTCATGCTGACCACATGACCCAGAAGCTGTACGCCGGCTCCCTCGGCCAATAAAGCAAGATGAGCACTGCAACCCCAGAGTCGGCCACGACTGGACCTAATGGTCAGGGGTCCCTTTACCTTTATAATGTTACAGCATTAGGAAACCCAGATTATGCTTCTGATCGTAAGCATATTCAGATTAGAATCTGCCTTCACTCCTTCCTGCTCAATGCAAGAAGGTTGATGATGGAACTAATCAGGTCAGTAAGGGATATTGGGTGGTGGTATGCACAGCCCTGCACTCTCTGGCCACTTTAGCTCCCCCCACTATATGTTCTTTGAATGGCTGTAATAGGACTGCTTGCATCTTCCTTGAATCTGTAAGCCAAAACAGTTAAAAACCCTCACTGATCCAATTTTTTTTCACTCACCAAGCAAATGAACAAATGAAGCTGTCTCAAAATGGGAGTGTTCATACATCAGAGTAAACCATTGTTAATGGTAAATGGTTTACTTTAAACATGCATATGGCTCCCATTTTGCACCTCCCATAATGAGAGCAGGAGCAACAAACCATGATCCTGGTTTAGCA
The DNA here is from genome assembly GCF_964188305.1 of Podarcis bocagei. Taxonomy (NCBI): domain Eukaryota; kingdom Metazoa; phylum Chordata; class Lepidosauria; order Squamata; family Lacertidae; genus Podarcis; species Podarcis bocagei. The sequence continues at coordinate 66,010,663 of NC_138129.1, forward strand.
ATTAGTCTGAATGAGGACTTCTGATTTGTTTCACACCAAACAAACCATGAAGGTTTGTTCTTGGGTTACTAAATGTAGTTTGTTATGAGTGGAACAAACCATGATCCTCATTTCAGATGTAACACTAAGCCAGGGATCATAGTTAATTCTCCACACTAGCAGTGGAGTAAATCACAGGAGCCATAGAAACATTCCTAGTACAGTGGTGCCTCGCAAGACGAAATTAATTCGTTCCGCAAGTCTCTTCGTCTTGCGGTTTTTTCGTCTTGCGATGCACGGTTTCCCATAGGAATGCATTGAAAATCAATTAATGCGTTCCTAGGGAAACCGCCTTCAGAAGGCTGGGGGGGGGGACAAGGGCTTTTCTTCCCACCCCCAGCATTTTAAAAAACCCTGGGACAGCGGAGGACTTCTCCGCTGTCCGGGGCGATCTTAAAATGCTGGCGGGCGGCATTTTAAAATCGCCCCGGACAGCGGAGGACTTCTCCGCTGTCCGGGGCGATTTAAAAGCCCCTGGGAAGGCAGGCAGGGGGGACAAAGACTTTCGCCCCCTGCCCGCCTTCAGAAGGTGTTCCCGCCCCCCGCCCCACTTCGGAACAGCTTTCCGAAGTGGGGCGGCTGGGGCAGGTGTCCCCGCCCCCCCCGCCCCACTTTGGAACAGCTTTCCGAAGTGGGGCGGATGGGCCAGGTGTCCCCGCCCCCCCGCCCCACTTCGGAACAGCTTTCCGAAGTGGGGCGGATGGGCCAGGTGTCCCCGCCCCCCTCCCCCCTTCGGAACAGCGTTCCGAAGTGGGGCAGATGGGGCAGCTGTTCCCGCCCCCCCTCCCCCCTTCGGAACAGCGTTCCGAAGTGGGGCGGATTGGGCAGCTGTTCCCGCCCCCCCTCCCCACTTCGGAACAGCGTTCCGAAGTGGGGCGGATGGGGCAGCTGTTCCCGCCCCCCCTCCCCCCTTCGGAACAGCGTTCTGAAGTGGGGCGGCTGGGGCAGCTGTTCCCGCCCCCCCTCCCCACTTCGGAACAGCGTTCCGAAGTGGGGCGGCTGGGGCAGATGTTCCCGCCCCCTCCCCACTTCGGAACAGCATTCCGAAGTGGGGCGGCTGGGGCAGATGTTCCCGCCCCCCGCTTCGGAACAGCGTTTTAAAATGCTGGGGGTCAGGAGCGAACGCTCCCGACCCCCAGCATTTTAAAATCTCCCCGGGACAGGGGGAGATTTTAAAATGCTGGGGGTCGGCAGCGCTTCGCTCCCGACCCCCAGCATTTTAAGATCTCCCCGGGACAGGGGGAGATTTTAAAATGCTGGGGGTCGGCAGCGCTTCTCTCCCAACCCCCAGCATTTTAAGATCTCCCCGGGACACGGGGAGATTTTAAAATGCTGGGGGTCGGCAGCGCTTCGCTCCCGACCCCCAGCATTTTAAGATCTCCCTGGGACACGGGGAGATTTTAAAATGCTGGGGGTCGGCAGCGAACGCTTCGCTCCCGCCCGCCAGCATTTTAAGATCGCCGGGGCAGGCGGGGGGAAGGCAGGCGGGGGGGGGGAGCAAAGACTTTTGCCCCCCGCCGGCCTTCAGAAGAGGTCCTCTTCTGAAGGCCGGCTGTGGGCGAAAGTCTTTGCTCCCGACCGCCAGCATTTCTCTATGGGCTTTCGTCTTGCGATGCAAGCCCATAGGGAAATTCGTCTTGCGAAGCGCCTCCAAAACAGAAAACCCTTTCGTCTTGCGGGTTTTCCGTCTTGCGAGGCATTCGTCTTGCGGGGTACCACTGTAAATCATAAACTATGGATTACCATGACATTTGATCAATTTTTCCTGTTATTATCTACTCTGACTAGTGAAAGATGCTGAATAGGATCTTTACCCAACCTGCTGTATTGTTCTAAATAGATAAAAATAAAGCAAAATAAATAAAAAGGTTTCTGGGATGGGAAAGTTTAATAGTGAAAACATTCTCTCTGCATTCTGTTACAACAGAAGGCTTTGATATGCACTGCTATAAATAAAAAATGAAACCTTATTTGATTTTGGATGTAAATGTGCCTGAGATGAAATAAGGCAATTTGTGCTGTACACATATTCCCCTTTGAAGTTTTCTGTGCAGAAAATAGATTTGGACACTGATGTTGGTGGGTTGTAGATGGCCTCTCTATCTGAGGCCTATTAGACATGTATTAAACCTTCAGGGTTTTTTTGCAGTTAGTAGCAAAGGACTGAAAAAAGTATTTTATTAATATACATACTAGTTATAAAACATCACTTTGGCTTTCACCTTTGGAGGCCATAGCAGTGAAAAAGAAAAATATGACGGAAAGTTGGGTAACTTATAGAAATTTATTTAGAGAGGAGGGTGGAGACTTTAACTTAAAAGATTTTAAGAATCTACCAGGAATGTTAATAACATGATTACAATATCATCATTTGAATGAAATATTTAAAAAGGATATGAAGTAGGGGTTTGGGGAACAACTACCCCAATTAGAAAGAGACCTGTTAAATTGTAGTGTTAAAGTGAGTCTGAAATGTACAAGATGTTATTGGAATGGAAGACAAAGGATGAACAAGTGAAATTTTCAGTGATACACTGGGCAATAGATGTTGGTCGTAATATAGAAATGGAAGCATGGGAACCATTGTGGAACATGGATATAACATTTACAGCATGTTATAATTTAAGAGAAAATTATATGAAAATGCTATATAGATGGTACCTAACTCCTAGTAGATTGGCAAAAATGTACAAATCAAAGTCAAATACTTGTTGGAAATGTAAAGAGAAAGAAGGTGCCTTTTTCACATGTGGTGGTCTTGTAAGAAGGTTAAAGCTTACTGGGAAATTATATATAATGAATTGAAAAATATGATTAAGATGACCGTAAAAACCCCCAGAAGCTTTTCTCTTTGGAATTATAGGATTAGAACGACTCAAACAATATAGAAATTTCTTTATGTATGCAACTATAACTGCAAGAATGTTATTTACTCAAAAATGGAAAGATGAAGAGGTGCTGACGAAAGAAGATTGGATACAGAAACTAATGGAGTATGCAGAAATGGCAAAACTTACTGGAAGAATAAGAAATCAAGACAACAAACTTTTTAGAAAGGAATGGAAGTGGCTTATTGAATATTTACAAACAAACTGTAAACAGATTAGGACATTGGCAGGATTATTGTAAAAACCTGCAGTTTTAAAAAAAGAGAGATATTAGAATAGATAAATAAAAGAATAAATTCAGACAATTTGGAGTATGCAGAAAAGGATGAAAATAAATGTAAGGAACCGCAGAAAGAGGGGGGAAAGGGATGTTTAGTTGGGAATTTGTTTGATTTTAATGGATTTGTAATTTTTATAGTTTTTCATTTGTATTGTTTTTTGTTTTCAGGGTTTTTTGTTTTTGTTTTTGTTTTTTTGTTTTAAGGTCTTATTTTGTTCTTAAGGGGAAGGGTCAGGGCTGCTGGGGAGTGGGTCCCAGCCAACAAAATGGCTGGGGTATGTTCCACAGAGGGGGATGCGCTGGGACAACCGATCTCAGTGATCACGGGTAGGAGGAGGAGTTACGCTAAGACCAGACCATGTCATTACAGAGGAGGCAGGTTTAGTCGTTGTCTGAGGACTATCCCTGCCTCCGGGTCTGGTCCTGACCGGACGGATACTAGAATCAGCAAGGGATACCCACATAACCTGAAGGTGCTGCTGTGCAATGCCTAGGTATTCTTTGAAGGTAAAATTCTGAGAGCAGCAGTGACCATGTCATTTGAAGAGGGGAAATGAGGGGGAAAGATTGCAAAGTGTGCCTGTGGTGGATTTATCTCCTACTACAAGTGTTTCTATTAGTACCCTGGTTAGTATGTTTTGCAAAACAAATTTGCTTCCATACTGCATATATCCCCAGATGATAGTACTTAAAGAGCAATAGGGTATAGGAGTCATCCCTTTCCATGAATTTTGAGGCATTCTTATTATCATCTTCATCATCCATTCACTCACTATATACAATGGCAAGCTTCTATTTGTACTTGCAATTTTTCTATTCAGTTTGTCCCATTTATAGAGAGATGAAAGTACTGTAGCTAAAAATAAAAACCAGTAGTTTACATTAAGCAGGGAAAGGCGTTCGTCTTAACCTAGGTCACGGGCAATGTGAACAGTTGGCTAAAGGACATTGCTAATTCACTGAAAATGTAATTCCCAAATTATTCTGTTGGGGATATGTCTCTGAGGACTGTGTTGCTTGGTTGCAGCTCAGTATTGATTGAAGATAATGCAACTGTCTGAATTAATGATTAGATGTTTATAAATTGTCATGATTACTTATGGTGTGTGCTGGCATGAAAAAAATGTTGGCTGAAAAGGGACAGTTAAAAATACTGTCTTTGGGATTTCCAAACAGAGTAAGCAGAACATAAAAGCAGACCCTTATAATGCGAAAATTTCAGTTCCTTAGAAGGCAACTTGCTGGAGTAGAAATATACCTTCACTCCTGTAGAACTATTCCTATATTTTAATTAAGTATTTTAATTTCATAATGAACTTGAAAGTTGAGCTTGCTGTAAGATGCAGTTAGGCAGTATCACGAAAGGCGTGTGGTTGTGGGTATGCCTGCTTGTGGCCTACATCCTCCTAGTTAACATTGGGAAATGAAACACATAAAGCTGTGTTCTGTATTGCTAGCAAGGTACACATGGCAGCTAATGAATTGGAATGAGGCATAGAAAAACTGAATGCAATTATGACATGTCTTGTGCTTTTTTGCTAAGAAGATTTGTGAGTGGCTTCACGGAAGTCTCACATTTCCTGTAACACGTACTTAGGTCAGCTTTTGGTTTGATCCTGTCGGATTCTTCTGTTTGTATGTGTTTTAACCTACAAAGACGAGTCTCTGTTTCATGTATCCTTGGAACAGCGTCCTGTGAGATGACCTACTATTCAGATAATGAGAATAACACTTTCTAAAAGAATGAGATCACATTATGAGAGGTGGAAGGAGGTTTATTTTTGGATATCTGCCTTCAAAATTATTTTTAAGATGTTCTGGGAAGACAATATTCTTTGTAATGAGAATTCAGTAGCACTGGGATGGAACATAGTATGACTCTCTTTCTTTTCTTGTAGTTTGATATAAGGTTATTAGACAATTTGCAAAACATAACTTTATATCCTTGCATGTTGGCAACCATCATTTGTGGTACTTTCAAGCAAGCATTTTGCTTTTTTGTGTAAATAATTATTGAGCACCTAAATATTATTGGTCCATCTTGTAAACAGTATACAAGTTCCAAGATTTATAGTTTGTACTGAGCAGTTTGTATCCATGGTGTCTTTCTACAAGAAGATGGAGGTACTTGCAGTGCATCTAGTTTAAACAAATGTGAACAACAAAAATGCCTTTTTATGCCAGAAATATATTGCCATGCTCATTGTTTAAAATAAGTTTTAGTAGTTCCAAACATTATTTGCAGATTAAATGTGTATTTTAAAAAGTATTTTAAGTGGAACGTCTCATGACTGCATATTCAGTGCTTCTACATGCTTCCTTCAGAAAGTCGTTCCAATTAAGTTATTTATTTTATGTTGGTTGGGGACATTGCTGCGGCTGCCCATCATCTTCTTTCCCCTAGAATACCTATGGAGTTGGCTGAGCATAATGCTTGGTTTGCTTACATTCTTCTCAATCACCCCCCCCCCCCAATCACTTGCCTCCTCCAAAAGTCTGAATTAAATGCTCGTTTCACTTGAATATTATTCAGTGTAACCCGTTTCCCCATCTGCCCAATTTCTCTTCCTTCCACCTGTACATACCCCCTTCCAAGTACTGTTGCTTATCTTTAGAATTTTCTTAACTGGGCATGTGCAGCCTTATTACTTTTCCTGCACATGCTAATGGAAATTCATGGCTTTCTGCATACCTTCAGAGTTACTTTGCTAAACTGCCACCTAGTCATCAGTGATCTGCTCGTGTCTGTGCATGACCATTAGGAGCGTGATTATACATCTGCATTTCTTTAAATAAAGTTTTGTGGAGGACAATTATACAGAGTTTTTCTGCTTTCTACAGATAACAATTTTACCAGAAAATAATTGCATTAAAAAGTGGAGTGTTTGCCTTGCATTTATTATTTAAGTCATAGTTCAGTAAGCTAAGCTTAGTTGCATATGCTTTGTGTGTAGAAAAAACAACCCTGTTTTCATTTCCAGCAGTTCTAGTTAAAAGATCTTGAGTCATAAACCTGAATAAAGACTTATGATTGAAGCCTTGTAGAAATGGTATCAGAATATATTGTAAATAAGTTGTGTATATCACATTTCTGTCTTTAATAATTGACAGTTATCTTGCTTATTATTGATAAAGCCATTAGGCAATTATGCATTTGCTGTAAATAGCTCATTTTACATTGTATTTGCTGAAGATCAGGTATATCATAGCAAAGATTATTATAACATGGAATTTATACATATCATATTACACATAGATAGGTGCAGAAACCCACCATGCTACTTATTATGTGCATCAAAAAGATAGAAGAGGTGGGAAGAGTGTGGCACCATCTTTGCATGAAGGCTGCACCTGCATATTGAAAAACCTGTCTCCAGTTTTTTAATCCAAAGCACCTGTTTATGTTTTACTTTAAATAATTATTGATCAGACATATAATGTTGTCTTTTTCCTTGATGCATCATTTTATTTGACTGTACTTCCAGTTACAGTTTTTGGAGTTGTTTAGATAAAGGTAGTAATTAGAGTACTAGTTATACTGGCAGTCTATTGAACACTTTTACAGTCATCCTGAAAGGTTGTAGAAGAAGTTAATTAGAAGTCAGTACCAGGGCATCTCCCTGAAAAGTCCTACTAAAACTTTTAAAACAATTCCTGTGTTACAATTGAATTTGGAATTTGAAATGACTCTTGTGTAGCTACAATTAATGATCCTCCACATTCTGTTATAGAATCATTCTGACTTTCATTGTCTTTGTTCATCAGTTCTCATTTATTTATATCTTAACTGTTTTCATTTTGAATTAATCCTACGTGAACATGATTGACTAAACTGTACAGTTCGTATCAAGTTGCCTTTTCCCTTTGTAAACAAGACACTTGTTTTTCCAGTGACTTGGGAGAGTATACCGTCTGGTTGCAGACAGTCTGTTTGAATTAACTATCGCCTACCAGTGATGTCAGCACCTTCCCACGCACTAAGATACTTTGTTCTATACTTTAGTCCTAAAATATTTTATTCCGCTTGAAGAAGTTAGGTGTCTTGGGAAAACTAAATTCCCTAGAGTACCTCTGCTGCCGCTGTTGCAGGATCTGAGATGCTAGGAAATGAGTAATGAAGATCTTCCACTAGACAGACCTCCCTTCTTTAGCGGCTGTCCACATAAGGACAGGTAAGTGGGAAAAGAAGAGGAAGAAGAAGAAGAGAAGAGTTTAGATTTGATATCCTGCTTTATCACTACCCGAAGGAGTCTCAATGCGGCTAACATTCTCCTTTCCCTTCCTCCCCCACAACAAACCCTCTGTGAGGTGAGTGGGGCTGAGAGACTTCAGAGAAGTGTGCCTGGCCCACGGTCACCCAGTAGCTGCATGTGGAGGAGCGGAGATGCGAACCCGGTTCCCCAGATTACGAGTCTATTGCTCTTAACCACTACACCACACTGAAGAGAATGGAGAGTAGGGCAGAGAAGCTCACAGTATAGCAATTTGTTGGGAGGTATCTGAACCCTCTTATAACCCCAGTTAGGTCATCAGGTATATTATCGCATCTGAATTTCAAAGCAGGGTTTTTGAAATTCAGATCCCATCATATACCTGTTTCCTGATTTTACAAAACCTGCTTTGTTTGCTCAGCCCAGTTTGAACTGACCTGAGGGATATTTTCCCAGCACCATCTGCAACTTGCATTTGCAATCTGTGCTTGTTCATCTTGTAGGATTTTTTTACTGATAGTCATTTCCCCCTATTTTATAACATTTTGTTGTATCACAGTACCAAACAGTTTACCAACATAACATTTCTAATTATTTACTTGTCTATATAAGTAGATATTTTCTAAAAACAAATGATAGCTTATATTCCTAAAATTATTTTCTAAAAACAAATGATATCTTATATTCCTAAAATTATTTTCTAAAAACAAATGATAGCTTATATTCCTAAAATTATTTCAGTGCACTAAGCATAAAATTGTATTTGCACACCTAAAAAGCAGTTCTTAAACACAAAGCCATGGCAATCCCCCCCCCATTTTTATTTTTTTAGGTCTAACTGATACAGGGTTCTGCTTCACTGCTGAAATGCCTGTACTGTTTAACAAAATGTTTAGAAAAATAATAATCCAAAATTAGTTATACATGTTCTCAATTTCCTGCCTGTTGACATCTCAGATTAATTCATTTCCTATAACATTTTTAATTAAATATAAATTAGATTGGCTAGGACATTTTTCACTATAACATGACATCTCTTAATCGCCAGTGTTATGTTAATACTACTCAAGGTTGAATTTCCTTTGAAATGAGACACAATACTTGATTAGGAGTTAAGACTATAAGAAGAGCCCTGCTAGATCAGACTGCCATGCTGTTCTCACACTGGCCAACCAGATTGCTATGAGAAGTCTGCAAGCGATACAGACACAACAGACCTCCTCAGCAACTGGTATTCAGAAGCATACTCTCTCTGGTAGTACACAGCCTAATAACCATTGATAACCTCCATGAATTTGCCTACCCACCTTTTAAAACATCCAAGTTGGTGGCCATTCCTTTATAAACATTACAATCTATACACCTATACATTGTCTGTACTCTGTCTGAAGTACTTGTGTCTGTCTTGACTCTTACAACATTCAGCTGCATTGGATGTCCTTGGATTCTAGCATATTCAGGGAGAGATAAATCTTACTGATTTCCATTTTCTGCATTTCATGCATAATCTTATACAGTGCTATCATGTCCCCCCCTTCCCTCCCCCCCCTGAAATTTCCAAACCCTTTCTCATAGAGGAGTTGTTCCTAGCCACATTATCATTTTGGTTGCCATTTTCTTAACCTGCTCCAGTTCTGTAACATTCTATTTGAGGTGCAGCAACCATTGGAGGCTGGTAGAACCTACACTTGTTGGGATATCTAGGAGGTCCCGTGGGTGGGGTTTAGGTCCCCATGCTTATGAGGAGGAGGTACTACTAAGTTAACCACTCTGTGGCTTCCCCCTCCCCCGGTTCAACTAAGAAAGGATCTTAATGCAACTTATTCCCATGAAAGTGGACAACGATTGCAGGCAACATACATCATCCACTGAAATTAAATTGTAGCAATTACCCCAGTGTCATATTGTGAGCTTCATGGCTGAGGGAGGTTTTGAATTCAGGTCTCCCAGGTTCAAGCCCTTTGAGGTGGTGATGGCAGCAGCTTGCGGGTATATAACTAGTGGTGTCTTTAATGTACATTTTAAAATACTAAATTAGTGGAGGGCAGACTTCAAGCTTGCGTGCCTGGGATCTACTTTGTGTTTTACTAAAACTCCAAGAGCCACCAACTACAGCCACTCTGTTAAGCAGCTTGTTTTGTTGTAATTGCTGTTGCAGGCCCATCCCCCTGAAATGATTTCATATATAAATGTTTAATACATTTAGAGTTGCATTTATACAGACATATCTATGAGCCCTATTAAACCCTATGGGAATTACATCTGAGTAGTCATGTATATAATTGTGCTGGCACTCTCCTCTTAAATTTAAAATAATTTAAATGCTACAAACATAAATATAAAGTTCCCAAAAAAATCACAACAAAACTGTTTAGGATAGCTTGCAATTTCAACAGAAGCCTCCATAATTCTTTCTCCTGTCCTATCAAAGAAATAGTTTCCCTTTGCAAGTTCTTGCATTAATTTCTCTCACCTATTTCTTTCATACTAATCTTACAGTAGAAGCAAAAGGGGGATTTTCCCTTCTTACCTCAGTCAAGGAAATGTCATGTATCTGCAAAAGTCCCGCCTCTCTGCTCTTTCATGCATTCACACACCACTGGGGACTGAGGGAGGAACTGATGAAGGGAATTACATACTGCGCATTAAAAACAGCAAAAAGCTTGGGGCTATGCAAAAATTCCCTCTCCCATGGAGGTTAGACCTTAAGTTTTCTGCCTCCAGGTGTGGCTTCTGAGAGAGAGAAAAGCAAGAATATTGAAACAAGAATCACCCTTCCCTCTCTGCCCTGTCCTTTCTGTGAGAGAGTAGCTTGATTTTATTTGTGTCCTCTCTTTGGAGACAAAAGGATTTACTGCTAGAGATTTTTATAACTGGTGAAGCAGAGAAGATGGACAGAAACTACTCAGTCACCAGTGGGCTGGTTTGGTAGAAGGCAGCTTCCAACATTCCTGTGACAATAAACTTGCAGAATACAAAGCACTTACACTATTCACAGGTATTTTGCATTCAGTGCATTTCTATTACTAGAATAATCTCATGTTGAGACATTACTAACGAATATATCACAGTCTTTATTCATTTTTTCTGCTAATAGAACTGATCAGATATTTATTTCACAGGTTACAATACACAGTCTTAAGATTCCGCTTTGTGTTAAGACAATATAGGCTTTAATTATTCTATCATCCACTTTAGCCTTGCAAGCTCTCAGTTGGAAACTCCATAATCTACTTTCCAAGGTCTGTGTTTCTTCTGGTAAAACTCCTGCTCTGAATATTTATAGTTTATCAAAGCTTCAAATTTTAATGAAACTGCCACTTCAAACTGAAAGTTTTAGGACATGAATATCCTTTTGATTTTCTAAATAAGATTAACTGCATTTCAACTGAACTAATCCTCAACTGTCTGATGGTTCTCTGTGGACTGTCAGCAGTTTTAACAACTTTTAAGAATTCTTTACATGCATTTGAAAAAATACACTGGCCTGGATCCATAACACAAGCTGTCCATGTGGGGAAATCACTACTGCATGTGCTTGAGATAATTATTTCTGGCACCAGCTCATTGTGTTTCACCCTAAGTCCCCACCCACAATAAAGGGGACCCTTTGAAGGGATCCTTCAGATATCCACTGGAAGAGGGAGCTAAAAAGCCCCTATCATTAAACAGAGGAAGGTAACCTCCTCAGGCTGGGGAACGAGGTGAAGAACAGAGCTTTTTTGCACCCTAAACTATCTTGATGCCTCTGGGTATGGTAGAAGACAATGTCCTGTCATCACTGATAAATTAAAATGCAACTGAGTCCTCTTGGATTCTACTTGTGAAATGGAGGAACATTATTTTGTCCTTCATTTCAGGTCACCCTGATCTAGACTAAAGTCTGATTAGGAGAAAGCAGCATTTTAACATATCTTGGGAGTCCTGGAAATTGATTACTTATTTTACCTTCATTTTCAGTTGTGAAGACATTTGTTATTCACTAACATTTGAGAAAATATATACATCAATGTGTGTGAAAATATTGTTCATCTTACACCTCACAGTGATACACTACTTCTGATATGAAGCAGAACCTTCTATAGGGCTGCTTGCCATAGGAGAATATTGTTAGTCATAGAAGGAGGCTATATGTACAGATTGGGTGCTCACATTTTTGTCTCTGTAGCTTACGTAGCAATCTGGGCAAATCATTTTCTTAACAAACTTAACAAAAGTAGGCTTCATTGCTGTAGTAAAAATATTGAGAGAAAGCCTTGATGACACATGTTGTTCTTACATAGATTAAAAAAGAATGGCCAGCAGTAGAGATCTAGTGTGTATTCAGATATGGTATGAATGTGTTAAAATTATTTTTCTTTACCCCCTTTTACCTATATTTTACTGAAGTATTTTTCACAGATATAATTGATGTAAATGTTTAGATGGAATAATTTCTTTTATCTTGTATCTGACAAATTTAATTTAGTTTTATACAAAATTTGTTGTTATTATTAAAATTAGTATACCACCCTTCATCTGTAGATCTCAGGGCAGATGACAACTTAAAAATACAAGATAAAAACTGCAAAATACATACTAAAAATAAGAACAAATACAAACCAATAACCCCATCCCCTCCCACAACACATCTAAAAGGGTATCAGTTGTTAATTAGTCAAAGGCCAAATGTAGTTTATTGGGAATTGTTTACCATGACATAATTCTAATCGATTGGCAATAGATAGAAAATGAAAAGTAATGCAATATATTTTAAGATCAGAGAAATTAAATAACAAATCATTTATTAGTGTATCTAGCTGCAGCTCAGCAAGTAGTTTTCTACCGCTTGACAGATTTGAGTAATTTCATGCACAGTTGAACTTTTAAAAAGCAGAGAAGTACAATTATGAATTCTATTTCTCATTTAGTGTAACTTATTTATTCTACATGATCTTGCACAGTGGAAACTGCAAATATTTCTGTCCAGAATGATGACCTTGATATTTCCTGTTGAAATAAAAATCAGTATTGGGATTTAATACTCTTGCAGAAGATTTTGTACTCTGGCATTTTACCATCAATATGTTGTTGCCAATATATTAATAAGCAGTGTGAACAAAAAGAATTAAAAAATTATGATATATTATAATTAATCCTATGTCGTATGGATGTGGAACCAGTGGCATAGCTTGCTTGCTAGTTAAATGTGTGCTGGGAAAAGGTTTACCTGTTGATGATTTATTATGATTATTGGGTGCTATCCACGTAAATAGATCCATTACTGCAAGGACTTTTGGCTATTCAAAGGAACTTCTCTCCCTCTCCTTGTGCACCCCCATATCTTCCAAAATCTGGAGCAGATTTCAAGAGGACGTCAGAGTGCTCAGAGAGAGGAGAGGGAGAGGAAGTTTGTTGCACAAGCAGAAATCCTTGCCGATAGCAAATCTATTTTGTTGGATGTTATTTACAGCTGCTAGTGTAACAATAAAAAGGTAGCAACTCTGAGTGCTGTAGCCAAATGCACATACCACTTTTGCCAGGTTATTTGAATTTAGGATTCTTTTTAAATTCAGTAATTTTAGTAAGATTAAAGCCAGTTTCTTAAACATTTAATGAGAACTGACTATCTTTGTGCACATTAAACTGACTAAAATGAATTTGCAAGACATTGGACATCACTAAAAGAGATTTTGATGATTAATGCAATGTAGGACCATTAATCTAACACTTAGGAAAGGGATGGTGAACCTACAGGCTACCAGGATCTCTGTACATTCCCTGGTATTCACACGCCTTCATTTAGGCACCACCTGACCTTCTTCAAGCCCTCTATTTACGACTCTCATTATAACAGCAGCCAAAGCATAACAGTATTTCTGTGATATTTGGTAACACTTTGGAAGTGTTCTGCTCACCTTTCTGCTGATGCTATAAAGAAGAAGCACTGTATGTCTAAAGCAGATAATCTGAATGGTAAGGATCCAAATGTCGGCAAGCTGACAGTGTTGTGTTCCGTTCTGCCTATTTCCATGAGCAGATGTAAATGACCAATGGAAAGGTGAATATTGTTTGTTTCTTGGGGTGCATGTGTTAAAGTGAAGGATAGGTGAGAATAACTGTGGTGTGTGTGGTGGCAGTGGGGGGGGGGAATGTACTGAAGCGGTACAGAAAGAAAACAATTTTCTTTTCCCTTCTGGCAGTGGGGTAACCCCCCACAGTTGATCTAGCCTGCAAAAGTAAGAGTCACATCTGCTATGCCAACCACTTTCTGGTCCAGCCCCACCCATTGCTGAAATGGATCTCCTGACAGCTTTTCACCAAGATAGTGCAGTTCTTCCTGGCGTAGGAAGGAGAAACTGAAATTTGAATGAGAAGGGCACCTAACTACAAAAACAAAGAAAAAGAATCACAAGCAAGAAGTGTAAAACCTTTGACAATGCAGATGGCAAGGTTCCCTTCAAGGAATCATGAAGGTTTAGCACTTGTATAGATGAATCACTTGGATAATATTACAGAAATTATGTAATTGCAATTTTATACTGCAGTGTTTGACATTTTCTCAGAATAATTTTAAGGTCATATTAGCTTTGTCTTTAGTCAGTTATGAGGAAAACCACCTTGTCTCTATTTCCGTAGCATGTTCTCTCAGCTTCTACTTTATGCACCATTATGACAATATTATGTTAATAGAGAAGGACATTCATTCTGGATTCTTGGTTTCTGCTCCTGAAATTCATACTTCCTGGCTACAGTCATTTAATCTTTTTGTATTTAGGTTTTTCCATTTGTAAGAACAGATATTATTTCAGAGAGTGAACAGACATGCATAGGGAAAAGTAGTTATTTGGGTAATTTGGTCCAATACACTTGTGGCTTTTAAAGGGAACCAGCATTTTGAATTGTGTTCAGAAATGGGCTGATGGCCTGCGCAGGTGGTACTGCAAGTGGGTGACCTGATCCTGCCATTTAGCAAGAGTCGGGAGCTTTAGCGGCAGAATCCTGTTTTTGAATAGTCTTTGAGGGCAATGGCAGCCCGATGTACAGCACAGTACTGTAAATCTGTTCGGATGTAACAAGTATATGTGTGACTTCTGTCAGGTCAACTACCCCAAACACAGGCTCAAGTCATGATCACTGGTTAGGTGTTTTTGACAATGTGTAATTTTTTAATAAACAAAAACAAAACAGAATGAGTTTCACATGTGCTATACAAAATAGTTTCCTGTATGAGTTTAATTAAAACTAGATGTGCATTAATAAAGATAGAGCATGAGTTCAGAAAAAAGGGTGAAAATTAAGGAGGACGTCAACTCTATACCAACTCAATAGTATTTCCAAGTGGACTTGTATAGGATAGTGCTGTGATAGACAGAATGAAATGGTATGGCTATGAGAATATGCAAGTGAATATTCACCTGTTTACTATGCTACTGATACTCATTGTGGGAAGTGAAGAAGATAAGGGTCTCAAATAAAATGTAGACACTTCCTGTAGGCGATGGGACAAGCGGAGGAAAATATGCCTAACATGTTTTCACACATTAGACTTGTCTAATAGTAGAATCCCTGTTCTTGTAATGTTTGTATTTAGAACTTATTTGCTTAATATTTCTTTATGATGAAATCTGATATTTAAAGTATTAGGAAGAATTTAAGTTTTCCTTGGGCATCCCTTTCAGTTTAGATAATAGATTTCACCATGTAAGAGTTCATTCATAAGGAAGATTTAGCCACATGTTAATCACATAGTGGTGAAGTCACAAAATCAAACATTATATATAAGGGTCTGGGCTAAAAACTAAGATTTTACTTTAGTGCTCTAGGTTACTTTCCTTCATGACTGAATGATATTATACAATATTTGGAAGAATATTTTCACTAAGTTGAGGTATTCAGAAAACATTTCCCTGCAAGGAATACTATTTTTCTCCTTTCTTTGCCCTTGAACTTGGGCCTCAATGACTTTAATCAAGCAGGAGACACCAAAATATATTTTCATCACTCTCCAAATTAATTTTAAGTTGATTAAGTAAGAAGTGCAGAAAATTTAATTTCAAATTATTTCCTAATGTTATAAGTTAGTGCTCTCTTAAGTGCCATAAGCCATTTGGTAGTTTTAGACACCTCTTCTACTCCAGCAGTTCCATCTTTTGGGCATTGAAATTGATTTTTCTCATCTTAGCATTTGAAGATCCAGAGTGTGCCCCTTGCCCCATCGCCTGGGAGAGTACAATGGCACCAACAGCAGAGGATGTGAAGGCAGCAGCTTTTCGAGCACCTGAAATGGCAGCATCAGGAGCATCAGCACGAATAGACTGTGTTGAGGTAGTTCTCCCACACTATACTATGAAACCAAAACAGTTTGGGGATACTACATGCTGATGAAGGCTGCCTTTTACTATATTGACCTTTATGCAAATGTTTGCTGTGTTTTAGCATATTCGCATTTTCTTTGCATGGTCATGAGAAGAGAATCTGCCCATGCTTGAACTTCTGCTTAGACATACACTGGTCCAATTCCCAGGAATTTTATCAATTCACAGCCATACATTTTGAAGATCAATATTACCAATTTGTAATGTAGCCAATGCAGCCACTGAAATAATAGTAGTATAATCATTAACAGAACCAACAAATTTAAAGTTGTGTTAGTTTAAATGTAGGAAAACTATAGGTAAGATGTTAAGTTTCTATTAAAGCCTTTAGTCCTGTCACTTAAAATTGCTTCTGAAAATACTTTTTTTCTCATAGCCAATTAATAACAATCATTAATGGCAGAATATCAGAAGGTCTTCTGCTAATGCTTACTTCCAAGTCAGGCGCAGGCATGTGTCTGAAAGGACACTTCAGACATTCCGGGGAAGAAGCATGAGTGATTTGTGCTGTTTAATCAAATGTTTCCAGTCTTATTTGAAGGAAACATAAATGCATATCCTGTTTGCCATAGGGCTGGTGGGGAAATGCATTGTGCCTCTGAATCAGGAGAAGGTATATCTCCCTCAGGGAATATATGCATCTCCTTTCAGTAAGACATGGAAGATGGAGAAAAGAAGCCAAAGTCACTCAAGTTTATTCTCAACACTATTCTAGACTGTCTAAAATAGCTCTGATTTGTGCAGAGACAGAGGGATAAGTCCTTTTGATGTTGTTGTTTTCCAACACAGGAGTGACTTTTAGATGTTTTCCTATATCTCTAAAGTAACTTATGATTTAAGTATGTTGTTGATTTATGTTCTTATGCTTGGATGATCTTCTGTACAGAAACTGCACTCTGTTTATAAAATTTTAAATAGGCTCTATTTTTTAGTTTGTATTAGTCATAATATCTTGATAGAAATTTATATATAGTATTGCAACAGAGATATGATTCATTAGTTATGTGCATATGTAGATGTGTTCACATGTATGTTTTTGGGTTTTTTTACTGATTGGTGTACACTTTCATTGGCACCATTTGAAGTGTGAGTTCCAATATTGAGAATGTTAGATGTGTATGTGAATATAAAGTGTAGCAGTTTTTATATTTAAAGACAGGAATTGAGTTCATATAGCTATTGCAGTGGGTGCATGTCATTAACATAGAGAACTGTAAGCTGGTTATAGGTCAAATGATATGAACAACTTTTATTTTTAAAAATTGTAGAATTCCCAGTAGCAAATGGACCCATGTTAAAAAAATTCACAAATAGAAATGACAAACTAAATCAGGTTTGAACTACCTGCACAATAACTAAATGGTACTAGTCAAAACTGAAATGTGAACAGCATTTCAGATGTCTTCTAAGGGACCTTTTCCGCCCTCCTGCAACCCTGCACAATTGCCTCTGTATGTTGGGAAGCATATCAGAAATGGGATATGAAGTATTTTCTTCAACTATGCTTCCAGTCCATTACCAGAGAGAAAGTAGCAAGAGGCTGCTCTGAAGAAGGGACTTCAGTTTTATGACATTTCCCCCCAGATAGACACTAACTGCAATATATTCTTGGAATATACAGTCCTTGCCTCTGGCTACATAGGCCATTGTGATTTGAGGTGCCTCTCCAGAGAATGGTTATACCTGATGATTAAATGTACGTACTAAAATGATAAAGTGTGAACGCAGCAAATGGATGCTTAAAATATCTGCATCATTCAGGTGCACTAAACCAGAGAGCCAAGATTCTCTGCAATTTCCTGGGCAGGATTCAGCTAACAAGTCTCTCTAGTAAAAGCAAGTATAAGGGTGCCTGCTAGCACACTGGGGCTTCCTCCCTATTGCACACCCTTTCATTGAAATTTGCTGGAGAAGGGAGGCCAGGAGATCCCCAGAACAGCACACAGGGGAAAAGAGGAGATTGTTCAATCCAGCAAGTTGAAAAGCTTGAGCTGATGGGATGATTGCCATAGTGCTACATTGAATTCCTCCCCCTGTCAAGTAGAAACTAATTGGCAAACCAATGTCTGATGTTGTGTAATTTGTTTAGTGGCCATCGCATGGGAGATGAAACTGATGAGCTTCAAGGTGAAATGTGAAGAAGCTCCTTGTCGGTTTTACCTTTAGCAATTGTTCTATTGCATACATCTTCATCAAAAATAATAATTTTGATATCACTTTATTCTGGTGTTGGATCAAACTGCAAATCAAATATGTCATTTGTAGTGTACCATTAAAGTGAGACTATTTTCACTAATTTAAAGAATGCCCAGTATATAACTTTGTAATATGTTTATTTTTCCATATGGATATTTTGATGCTTGTGCCATCTTATACTAATGAGTACATAGGATCTACTGACTTAAGTAGCTCAAGATTAATATATAATGCATATATAAGGAGTCCAAAAATATTCTGTTGCAGACTCTGTTGTATTTTTATTGAATTCTGTTGTGATTATTGTGTTTTGGAAAACCAGTAAGTTTCTAACAATGCATCACTCTTTCATATGTGCGATATTCCGGGGGGGGGGGTGTGTGTGTTCCAATCATTGAATTGTGGGAAGCAATCTGCTTTCTCTGTGACCTCCTTTTAAATTTATTATAATTATAAGTTTCTCTTAGTATCTGTGCAGTCACAAATATATGGGATCTGCACTTCCAAATACATCATTTTTTAAAAATCTAGAACTAGACATGCCATCACCCACGCCACTCTTTGGTGCTCATTCTCAAGGGTATGTGGCTCCTGCCTTCCCAGTCATTTTCTTTTCTACAGGTACAGCTGCAACATAATGAAAATATTTCTCCTGGCTATTTCTTCATCCTCACATGGCAAAATAAATAGATGATTGCCACTTATTCTTCTCTTCTTGTGATTTTATTTTGTATTTATTCTCTTTTTACATTGTGTGTTTAAATTTTGTTTGGTTTACTCATATGTCTTGTGGCATCGCTCTCAACATTTTTGCTGAATGGCTCTAAAGCTGGCTTTTCCTGCAAAGTTGCCCCATAAAGTGGGCTGAAGAAGGTTCCCCAGCTCTGCTTTATCAGGTCTAAGAAAAGGATTGAGAATTCCTCTTCAAGCATCCTTCACCTTACTTGGTCATTGGTGAAACTTACATATTGCATCTCATACTGCACATACAGATAATGGCGAATAGGACACAGGCGATCATAGACAGTAAATTGTGTTCCATAGTGGCACTGTCATTGTGCATTGCCAGCTACATGGTGTGCATATCTCAATATCAACATTTTTTGTGGGACAAGGCATCCTCCTTTTCTGGTTATCTTCCAAACAATGGAGGTGAACACGTCTCAGTTTTGTAACAGGAAGCAAACAGCAAATCCATACTCCTGACTGTATGTCAGAAACATTGACAAGCGCATCCATGGACATGCTTAGGTGCACTTCTCTGGACTGACATAGGATGCTAGAACTATGGTTCAAAACTTACCATGGCTTAGGCCTTTTTTTGGAAAAGGCAGTTGATGCCTTGGATAGAGGACAAAAACTCTGCATGACAGCTTGTGATATGGATTTGACAACACAACAGTATACAAGTTTTGCTTTGGTCAAGGTTTGCTTTGGCACAGGACCTCTTCTGGTCATCCTACCTCCCTAGCTACAGAGGCTTCCCAGCAGACCTCTTTGTACTCTGTGAAGAAAAGCTTTTCAGTTGGGAAGTTATTCAAGTGACAAAAAACATCAGACTCTTCCAGATATCAGCTTTGACTTTCTCTTCATCATTTTTCTCTTCATCATTTTGCCAGTGTTTAGCAAGTAGCTAGGGGTGTTTTTTGTTGTTGTGTGGTCTTCCCTCATTACTGGCCAGTGGCTGCTAGTGTTTGACTTTCTTCCTCAAGACAGAGTCTTTCACTTTATCCCCACCTCTCCTCCTTTAGAGGTATTGATACTCATCTAAATGGCAGCAGTGGAACAAGTACCCAGACATCAAAGATTGTGCTAAATGTTCTTAGGGGAGCTGGGGAATCTCTGTCTGAAATTTCAAGAGGTAGGTACATTCATTTGACATTCCTTCCTTGCATTCATTGATCCATTGCATCCCCTGAAAAGTGTGCAGAGGAGGGTGATTAAGAAGATGAAGGGTCTGGAAACCAAGCCTGAGGAGCAGTTGAGGGAGCTGGATATGTTTAGCCCATGGATAAGAGAATTCTGAGAGATATGATAGCCTCTTAAAATATTTGAAGGGCTGTTACATGGAAGATGGAGCAAGCTTGACCACTCCAACTTCAGACCAATTGGCCAACTATCTTGCCACAATGCTGAGTCTTCTTGACATCTTGGAACTCTGTGTAAATGTGGGGAATTCCTGTCTGGTATTAATGCACTGGCCTGAATTCATCAGAGCACTTTCCATCAATATACATTCTTATCTTTAGCATGGGCAAGAAAGAATATTCTTAGTAATCACAGCATCCTTTTTTGAGTGTACACCTTTCCTTGCATCAGTGTCAAGCTGACTAGTTGGTAGTTGCCTGGGTTTCCCCCTTTTTAAAGTTGGGGACCACATTTGCCTGCCTCCCGTCCCCAGGGACCTCACCTATTCTCAAAGAATTCTCAAAGATTATAGACAGAGGCTCTGATATTACATCTGCAAGTTCTTTTAGTATCCTCAGATGTATTTCATCAGACCCCGGAGATTTAAATTCATTTAAAGTAGCTAGGTGTTCCCTTACTGCCTCTTCTCTTTTCTTGGGCTGAAGCTCCCTCTGCATGATTTATTAGATTACACCAGGTTGGGCATCGTTTTCTTGTTATTTTCACACTTTGTCATCACTACTGCTGCCAACATCTCACCATTCAACAGTATGTTATTTCTTCTACACACATAAGTATGAGAGAAACTTACTTACTTTCAGCAACTTCCACGTTGCTTTCTGCCTCCAGCAGAAGCCAGCTGTCATAGAATGTCATGTGAACTATCCCCACACCTGTGCAATCGTGATCATCTTCCCATGAAGTCTTGAGATCCCTGAATCCATACCTATGCATGCTCATTTCTGCCTCATCTATGGCACTGATTCTATATCCCATTTCAAAGAGCAAGACCAGCATTTGGTTGCATTAGTATAGTGGTAGTTATTACTTAGATGCATGCCTTATGTAAGGCTGTTCCATAGTGTTACTGAATTTCTATAACATAAAAATGGTTAGAAGGCTCAAAAGGTTGTAAGCTGAAGGGAAAGCAGTTACCAAACCATTTTGCAATTATAAATGACAAATGGAGTATAAACCCCATATTAATTATTTAAGGCAAAGAAATGCCTAGCTCAAGCCATGCTACCATTGAATTTAAGTCTCAACTTGACAGCAACACACAAGGCTTTCAAAATAATGAAACGAAATGGCAGAAGTAGAAAGAGAAATAGCACTCGTATAACACATTTCAGTTGATATATTGCAGGCACAAATCCAAAATTGTTAATAATGAAGCATCTTATTTCAGCTTTTATTCATTCTGTGGGTTATAATAAAGGAAGCTGACAAGATACTTGGAGAAATTTGACTGACAGTTTGCTTGTCCCGTGCCTGCCCCTCATGCTTAGTTAAGGCTAGCCATAAGAATCTTGTTGGTCTGCTTTTAGCTGTGGTAATTGCCTCAGAGAAGGAACTTAACATTTAAGGAGCAGAACTTTATTTATTTTTCTAAGCTTTCAAAGAAATAAAAAACATTATTCTGTGCTGTCCCTTGAACAATGGAAAGTTCAAGACTCTTTTTTACAACATCAGTTTCCTTTTTAAAGAAGGTTCCCAAGAGGCATATGATATTTTTGTTTTCTGTTTGTTATTTACAAGTATGGGCAGATTATACATTACTCTGGAAATGTACTTGGGCAAGCAGAACTGGATTCATTAAATGTATGAGTCTTATATAAAAAACAGTACCCTTGAAACTCAAAAATGTCTTTTCCCCCTCAAGCCAGTCATTGTCCGTTAATTAGTATCTGTTGTTAATGATGAAACTACTACTAAACAAAAGACAGTATGGCTTACAAATTCCTTCATGATTTATTTTTAGTATTCACAAAGGGGGAAGTATTAACGCTGCAACATTGTTTGTGTCTCTTCTCTGTACTATTTATAAATACTGAATAATTTGCAAAATATGCTTTCAAAATATAATGACTATATAAGTTGAGTACAGAGGGATCAATGTGATATCATAGCTAACAATATATTTTTCAACTCATTAAGGATGAAACTAAATTTGGGGGCAACCCATAAATGCACTGTTCCAAAAAAAGAAAAAAAAGGAAAGCTAATCCTGTGAAAATGTATTTTATAAGGTGTAGCTTATTCCTTTAAGGGAGGCATACATCTACAATGCTTGGTTAATAAGAAATATAAACAAACTAAGATTACCCAGTCAAACCCAATTAGTAAATTTTTAGATGGTTGCTTACAGACAAGCTTTTGTTGTGGGATTGTTATCACTCACACATGCAAATTTTTCACAGCACCCATATGAAACTTGCTACCAGCTTTCTGTTGTTTTTATGCTTTTATTGTCTGTGTAGTGTGCATTACATTGCTTATAAACTTTGGGTAGTTTAATGCTAGGTACTTGGGTTTAATTGGCTTATCATTGTTATCTTTAATGAATTCCTAATGTCTGATTTGTTGTTGTTGTTTTTCATGTTACCTGACGGTTGGTTGACTGGCTGGGTCAAAGCAATATGTGAAATTGTGCCTCCCTGCCTCTTTACTCCAAATCACACAGTGCCAGGCCACTGAAAGGTGGTGACAAAGATAACTTTCACTTGGCAGAATTCTTTTTATAAGAATGCCATGCTGGATCAGACCAAAGGCCCATCTAGTCCAGCACCCTATTTTCACATAGGCCAATAAGATGAGAAACTTGCAAAGAGAGCCTGAGTACAACATCCTTCTCCACTCTTAGGATTTCCACCAAGTAGTAATAGAACATGGCCTTTATAGGACTCTTAAATAAAAGCTAATATACTGTTCATTTTTAGACCCGGTTTTAGATCTTTAGACCCGGCCAATTTGGCCAACTATCTCCCAGTCTCAAATCTGCCATTCTTGGGCAAGGTGATTGAGCGGGTGGTTGCTGAACAACTCCAAGCACGCCTGGAGGAAATGGACCATTTGGATCCCTTCCAATCGGGATTCAGGCCTCACCATGGGACTGAAACTGCCTTGGTCGCGCTGGTTGATGATCTCCGGCGGGCTAGGGACAAAGGCGAGAGCTGTTTCCTAGTTCTGCTGGATCTCTCAGCGGCCTTTGACACCATCGACCATAACATCCTTCTGGACCGTCTAGAGGGGCTGGGAGCTGGGGGCACTGTCATACAGTGGTTCCGCTCCTTCCTCCTGGGCCGTGTCCAGAAAGTGGTGGTGGGGGATGAGTGTTCAGACCCCTGGGCTCTCACTTGTGGGGTGCCTCAGGGTTCTGTCCTCTCCCCCATGCTTTTTAATATCTATATGAAGCCGCTGGGAGAGATCATCAGGGAGTTTGGACTGGGTGTTCATCAGTATGCAGATGACACCCAGCTCTACCTCTCCTTTAAATCAGAACCAGTGAAGGCGGTGAAGGTCCTGTGTGAGTGCCTGGAGGAGGTTGGAGGATGGATGGCAGCTAACAGATTGAGGTTGAATCCTGACAAGACAGAAGTACTGTTTTTGGGGGACAGGGAGCGGGTTGGTGTGGGGGATTCCCTGGTCTTGAATGGGGTAACTGTGCCCCTGAAGGACCAGGTGCGCAGCCTAGGAGTCATTTTGGACTCACAGCTGTCCATGGAGGCGCAGGTTAACTCTGTGTCCAGGGCAGCTGTCTACCAGCTCCACCTGGTACGCAGGCTAAGACCCTACCTGCCCGCGAACTGTCTCGCCAGAGTGGTGCATGCTCTAGTTATCTCACGCTTGGACTACTGCAATGCGCTCTACGTGGGGCTACCTTTGAAGGTGACCCGGAAACTGCAATTAATCCAGAATGCGGCAGCTAGACTGGTGACTGGGAGTGGCCGCCGGGACCACATAACACCGGTTCTGAGAGATCTGCATTGGCTCCCAGTACGTTTCCGAGCACAATTCAAAGTGTTGGTGCTGACCTTTAAAGCCCTAAACGGCCTCGGTCCTGTATACCTGAAGGAGCGTCTCCACCCCCATCGTTCAGCCCGGACACTGAGATCCAGCGCCGAGGGCCTTCTGGCGGTTCCCTCATTGCGAGAAGTGAGGCTACAGGGAACCAGACAGAGGGCCTTCTTGGTAGTGGCGCCCGCCCTGTGGAACGCCCTCCCATCAGATGTCAAAGAGATAAATAATTACCTGACATTCAGAAGACATCTTAAGGCAGCCCTGTTCAGGGAAGTTTTTAATATGTAACGCTGTACTGTTTTTAACACTGATTGGGAGCCGCCCAGAGTGGCTGGGGAAACTCAGCCAGATGGGCGGAGTATAAATAATAAATTATTATTATTATTATTATTATTATTATTATTATTATTATTATTATTCATTTGAGAAACGTATTCCATTTGCAGATGTTTTGCAGCATGCACTCTGATCCAGCAATTCCTTGTAAGTGCTGGAGCTAGATTGTGCATATGAACCCTCCTATCCACAAGGGCTTTCCATCTTCAGAACTGAATCTTCCATTTAAATAAATTGGGACCATCCTGTATGCCTTGGAATGCTAATCAGGCTCCTAACTGTAACTATGGAGACTTCTTGCTTACGTTATGTAAGTAAGTTGATAGTTAGACAATTTTTAGAAGACGTCTGAAGACAGCCCTCTATAAGTTTTTAATGTTTGATGTTTCATTGTGTTCTTATATCTGTTGGAAGCCGCCAAAGCGGCTGGAACAGTCACATGGGTGGGGTACAAATAATTAAATAATAAGAATATTAAAACTGATTAAAATCAGCTTTAGGGAGATTCATTTATCATAGTTTATTGTAGACGTTGCTGTTCATATACTGAAATAAAAACGAATTCCTTCATTAATTATAAACAATGTGACAAAAATGTTTGTTGTCCTGTCTAATATGTTCTTTATTCTATCCAGTATGCGCTGTCTACCTCTAAAATTTAATGTAACCGCACATGCAACCTTTGCCACTGTGTATAGTATAATTGTAGTAAAATCGTAACATTCTCATTACTGTATTATCTTTTGTTTTTTGCAGGTCAATGCACAAACTGACACAGCTAGAGAGGCTTGACATAGGCAATAATGAATTTTCTGAGTTGGTAAGAAAAACCTGTTTTAAAAAGCATAACAAAACATGTATGTTCAGTAGTGTTCAGTATATCAATGCAATTTCCCTCAGTTCCCACTATGAGAATTGTGCTGCATGCAGAAACGAGTAACTCTACTATTTTGCTTTCCATACATGTAAAAGCTGCATAGGATCCTGCTTTGCATTGGTAATAAAAGGAATTCGTGATGAAATATTTTATGTCCACAGACAGGGATAATAATGAGGGTGTACAAATAGTAAGTCTCTTATTTATGGCACATGATACTCTGGATTGTGTGACATTATGGGGAAGGGTTGATAGATATGTAGGATCTTGCTTCAGAAACCAGCAGCATCACAGAAGCTGTGAGAATAAAAGCCTTAACTCCTAATACTAAATCAGCCATTGCTTCTCTGTGCTGCTTCTTCTCAGTGTTAGTTGATCCATCCTGGTAGATGGATTTAGACCAAACCACACTCAGAAATGTGACTTGTAATATTTAACATAATCATCACTTATAAGTACAACCTTGAAGAAAATGATAAAGTAATCAGATTAAAGAACTATAGTTCTATTCTGATTTTGTTTGCAAAAGATAATCACTTGGCAATAATTAAAATATCATTTGGTTTGCATAAATGTTATATTTATAAAATATACTTTTTTACAGCCTGAGGTTCTGGAACAAGTTCAAAATCTAAAGGAATTATGGATGGACAATAATTCACTTCAAACACTGCCTGGGGTATGGATATTGTATACATTCATGTGTTGTTTAGTTTCATTTCTTGTTAATATAGGGAGAAGCAACACTGAACATGTTTTTGGACAAGGATACTAACATAATGTTGCATAGTAATGTGTAAAGAATAAACTTAAATTGATTTGTTCTGACACTGCACAACTTTGCAAAATTTCAGCTACGTATATATTTCTGTTATATTGAAAAAATATTTGAAAGATGTCATTTCCTTAACAGGTGATGGGTTTTCAATTGATCTAAGTAGCATAAGGCTCTCAGAGAGCCTTATTGCTGCTTATATATGAACAATTTTTAAAGACTATTTCTTTAGTGTGCCTCATGCATTTCACTACTGAAGGATGTCTAGCTAACAAAGCATCTGCTAATCTGACTCTCATTGCTGCTATTTCTGAACATCTAGATCTGATACAAATAACTTAGATACCATTTAGAGACCATATAATAATATTTCTAATCATTCTTCTTTGTGGAACAAGAGAATGCACTCCAGCAGCTTGTGAGACACCATCTCAACAAGAGATGAATGCTGCTTATAGACATGCTAGTTGTAGATCACACGCATCTAGAGTGGTTTTGGGGATGACAGCCAGATGAGTATATGATAACTTCTGTGTTCATATGGTAACACAGGATCATGATGTCTAAAGGGTGAAGTTGTTCTAGGAAATAGTACAGTGAGAATGTGTAGCCCCCTTGGATCTCTGGTCCTAAGTAAAGCACACACACACACACACACACACACACACACACTGGGGCCCTGCCCACTGAACTCATGGTTTATTTCTATTTTGCCTCCTCTTGTAATACAGTTTTTCCTATCTTCAGCTGTCAGTTTATTGAGTTTGGCATGGAATAAATCATTATAGTGTGAATCCAGAAGCACCTAACCCCAGAAGAAAGGCACTTCTGCTTATGTCCATTCTCCCCTTGAGCTTCAGCCCCCTCCCCAACATATCCAGTGCTGTTCTGGAGGGGCCCCTTTTTTGTAAGCTGAAGCAGGAAGAGGGAAGTAGGGAAGCTATAATCTGTGAATGGAACTCTGACCAGTGTTCTTAGGCTCCAACTCAATGATTTTAAGAAATTTTAATATAAGAATTCTAGTTCAAGCACACAGAGTAAATCATCTTAAGGCAAATTTCTGTGCTGTGACTTGAACAGAGGGTAGTGTTTTCTGTACAGCTTTTGCCTAGCCTATAGCATGTAGAAGTCCATTTTCAATTTAAATACTACAGTATATGCTACAAAAATGCCTTTGGGTAACAGCATTGCTACTTTAGCTCAATATAAGAGCACTCTAGTTCAATTGGCAATGTGATTTAGTGCTTGTAGAACTTTTTCAAACCCTTTAAATGTATTTATACATATCCAAAGTAAGTGTTGGATTCTGTTTCACATATTCATATCTGTTTGATGATTAGCAGTGTCAGAGTCGACAGTGCTTACCATCTGTTGTGTAGTGCTCAGGTAATTCCAATCCAGCAACTGAAATTCATGAAAGGATCACATGCAGGAATGGTGCAATTTAGTAAAGGATCCATATGCAACATCCTTATTTTCTGCATTAAGACATTGAAATATTCTTACATTTAAGAACTATTCAGATGTATCTTTATAAATAGCACTAATAATTTTCACTGATATTTTGAGAGCCGCCTAAAGTCTGTGAAATAGGTGAGACAAGTATTTGAGTTACCTTTAAGGGCAGCTCTATGTAGATCACATTGCAATAATCCAATCCGGAAGTTATGAGGTTGAGAAATAATGGGAATGAGGGGTCTGTGTGTATCTTCCATATCCCTGTCTAGACACCCCTTTCGGTTTGTTAGCTCACTGCTCTGAACTCACATTTGTTGGTTAAGCAAAGGTAGTAGGGTGAATTGGAATATGGGAGGTATGTGTAGGCCTTCCAATTCCTTGCAACAATCTGTGCCACAGACTCTGTGGATGCACTTATACCAAAAATTGCTCTGTTAGGATACTATCTTGTGTGAGTCATTGGGAAGAATCAAACCTCACCATTTAAGTAGTGATCATTGTTGCAGTAACTTTAGGTACAAGTTTAGAACAGTGGTATTTCTAGCGTACTTGACCAATGAAACATCAGACTAGATCACTTTTGCTTCTGTAATCACCATTAGCTTTCTGTTAACTTTGATTTCTAAATATTATTGCTGTTAACCATTGGTGCTTGCTACGAAATGTAAATCTAACCAACAACCTATTCTTATGTGATGTCATCAAGCCTATAGGAAGGTTAAAGCAGCTGGTGTACTTGGATATGTCAAAAAATAGGATAGAAAGTATAGATATGGACATATCAGGATGTGAAGCCCTGGAAGATCTACTGTTGTCATCCAACATGCTACAACAACTGCCAGATTCTATAGGTAAAGAAAGAAATGTTGGCTAAATGTGTGGTATGTGTGAGAGGTTGTTGCTAAAAAAATGGGTTTTTGTTAATAGATCTGGTTTGGATTCAAGGGTCCGTTACTTCTGAATCAAAATTAAGATTTATCTGCCTCCCCTATCATTCATTATCCTGTAATTATTATTATTAGCAACTTTATCTCTAAAATAACATACTGTTTTTATGTTAAGAGTTAAGAATTATATGAAGAATACAGGTATAACGTTTTGAAGTTTTACTTCATAATACAGAAAAGTGTTCCTGGTCACATTGCCTTGCATCACAGTTTTATGCGTAGAAACTCATATCTGAATATGAGGTGCAATTATTTTTTAATGCTAGAATCTGTCCACAGGTTTATTTTTAACTATAATACATGTGTTAGGGAGGTGTGTCTGTAATTTAGCTTCCTGCTATGAAGAAATACTCTGGAATGGCTTTTCTCACATTACCAAAAATTAATGTCCTCAGGCACAAGTGTGAAACTTCATGTGCAAAAATACAAAATAGCAATCCACTGTTAAACTGCATGACTTGTATCTAGTGCTAGTTCTACTCAGAGTAGACCCACTGAAATTAACAAAGATGGCTGACTTGGGCACATTAATTTCAGTGGTCCATATTCAACTAAATTGTTGCACAAGGAAAAGCCAGTGCAAGGATTCATGCTAGCACAATAAGAATTCCCCCTCTCCCCACTATCCTGCACCATCACCAAATCTAGTCTGGAGGGGTTAGAACCTCCCAGAATAGATTTAGGGGGCTTTGTGGGGAGGAGAGAAGAAAAAGTTCCATGGCACCAATAAAATCCATGTTCCTGATGGAGCCTTAGCTACCGATGCAATAGGTCTAACGAAGAGTAAAAGGTAAAGGGACCCCTGACCATTAGGTCCAGTCGCGGACGACTCTGGGGTTGTGGCGCTCATCTCACTTTACTGGCCAAGGGAGCCGGCGTACAGCTTCCGGGTCATGTGGCCAGCATGACTAAGCCGCTTCTGGAGAACCAGAGCAGCGCATGGAAACACCGTTTACCTTCCCGCTGGAGCGGTACCTATTTATCTACTTGCACTTTGAGGTGCTTTCGAACTGCTAGGTTGGCAGGACTAACGAAGAGTAGAACTTAGTTAAATTCAACCCTGTGGTTTTTGCAATTAGAAGATACTGTGTTTGCAAATTTAGGATTCACATGAGAAAATATGTTTGAAACTACTGTGTAGCCACCTCTGGAAGAGGATTCTTTTGAACTGGCCGGGAATCCTTTATTTCAAAAATACTATTCATTATTCCATTTATTTTGTTACTTCTGCTGAAACTGGCCTCAGAATAGGCACTATGACCACTAGTATTGAGAGTTGAAAAAGGGGTGTACTTCACAGTAAAAAAATAATTATAGGGGGGAAATCTGTTTTCAATATCTAACACATCTCTCTCTCTCTGTTTCTCTTTGTCTCTCTCTTTCTCTTTCAGGGCTCTTGAAAAGGCTTACAACTCTAAAAGTAGATGACAATCAACTCACAATTCTCCCCAATGCCATTGGAAAGTAAGTGGTGGAAGTTTATAGATTTGATGTATTTAGCAATAAGATTGTTTTCAAGACAAATGTGTATTTTCTGTCTAAGGAGGAAATGGATGCTTTACTCTTCCTGGGTGGGCGCCTGTTGCGGTCTCTCATGCTTGGCCGCCATATGTCTAGGTGGCCGTTAAGGGAGTTCCCTCTGACAACCTGGACATCTGGCTTGAGTTCCCGCTGGCTGCTGCATCTCAAATGGGCCAATCAATGGCCTCCCATGGGGGGGGGTGCCTTGCCAACTGGTAGCGCATTGGCTGTACATGTGCCCTCACAGCTGGTGAGTCATAAAAGCTGGGGGCACTGAGGAAATAAATTTTAGCTTATACCAGGATGTTGTCTTGCCTGAGTTTTATCTGAACATCTCAGAATGATCTTTCCACATCCTGCACATCCATCATGACTTAGCCTTCTACACTGATAGGACAGCTGTGTTTCAACGTGATCCTTTTCTTTCCCACGTGTTCCGAGGGCTCTAGAAGGACTCTACCTATGTTGACTCAGGGCCTCTCATGTTGTTTTCTGTAAACTTTAATTATGCTATGGACTGGCATAGCTCCCCAGTACCAATGGGAGTCCACATCTGCTTTTACAAGAGCCACGGCCTTTCAAAGAGTATTTCCAGCTTCTTTTGCAGGCATAATTGTTTGTCAGGCATGATGCTATGGATATTTAAGCTTGGGCAGGTACCTCTTTTTGATGGGCTGTGTTGAGCTCAGCAATTACTACTCAGTACTTGCCCCACCTTGGGGTAAATTAGTTTGCTATTCTACCATGTGTGAAACGGCACAAAGACCCCAAAGAAAAGCAGGTTG
This sequence comes from Podarcis bocagei, assembly GCF_964188305.1. NCBI lineage: Eukaryota > Metazoa > Chordata > Lepidosauria > Squamata > Lacertidae > Podarcis > Podarcis bocagei. The sequence continues at coordinate 66,041,261 of NC_138129.1, forward strand.
TTTCCCTGCAACTTTAGTTCATGTGGTCATATGTTCACTCAAACAACCCACCCTTTTTCACACCTGTTGTCGCTCGAGTGTTTCCTTATATAACTGCCATCCGTTAGTATCTGAGAGGGAATGTAAGAACTACACCCCTTGAACATGTGCTTTGGGCAGATTTCCTGCCAAAATGTTTATCAGAAGGTTTCAGACTTCGCACAGGTACAGAACTCCATGTGTGTGCCTGCACAAATGACTACTCAAGGAGCTACAGTTTAAGATAAGCAACCTGTTTTTCCTTAAGTATCATTGATTTTGTTTGAAGAACTGAGCACATGCTTAAATCTCTTCTGTTAAGATCAATGAGAATTACAAGTGCTTAACTTGAGCTGTGCTATGTTCATGGTGTTCTTTTCTGTTATACAAAATTTTGAAATGCTTTCCAAATACAATGCCTGCTTTTTGTGGGACATGTGGGGGATAACTTAACAGCCTACTCCTTACAGCTTCATTGCCTTGTGTAGTGAGAAATAAACAGACAAGGGCATAACAGCAGCTACATGTTCTGGTACATAAACTGTTACTTTCTTGATCTAGTTCCATTGCAGCATAGGGAAGGAATCACTGTAGCACTCTTAAACCTTAACTCTGCTCCTTAATTATAAAGTTGGATCAGTTTTTTAAATTGAAAGTGTAAAAATAATATAAAATTCAAAGACTATCAAGATTCTTTTAAATTTCCCTTGCTAAGTGGAGTTACAGAATAATTTTAACAACTAAATATAAAACAATAAGTGTTTTGTAGAATCATATTTATTTATAAATAATAGCTTTGGTAGCATTTTCCAGATGTTTAGCAAGAGCTTAATGAGTGGCAATAAAAAACAGATATATAAATTACCACTTTATTGAGATGATAGCTTTGGCAGACAGTGTTTTGTTCTATTTTTATCATTTGTTTAGCTGATGAGAGTTTTGTGAGAACTCTAGTAAATGTATGTTGCATCATGTAAGGTGTCATATATGAATATTTTTTATATATGATTCAGTTTGGACTGTGCAGAAATTGTTGCAAGAAGAACCTTGCTTTTCAGTGATGTGCAAGTTAAAACTATGTTAAAGATTTTTGTTGTTGTTTGATTTAAATTTGCAATGGAAATTTTTCCATAAGGTTTCTCTTTTATGAAATGATTATTTAAATTCACAGAAGGATGGGACAATTTAAATAATGGGGGGGGGGCGAGCTCTCAATGAGTCACGGTGCAAGCTCATGAGTGCCACCACCCACAACTGTCTTCCACACATTTGCAAAGCAGTTTTTCTAGAATTCTTAGGCATTTTCTAAAGCTTTGCTCTATTGGACTTCCGGGGGCGGCGCGAAACTGTAATGGCGGTCCTCTTCGTTCTCTGAAGAGGGGCTCCGCGGAAAAGGGTCGTTCGCTGCGGCATAGCGACGACCCATCAAGATAAACCACGGGTAGAGTGAGCCCGTGGCCGTGGGACTCGGCGGGCACCAGAAGCTGCTCTGAAAACACAGAAGGGACCCCGTAAGGAGACCCGGAGTGAAGGAGGGGTAGCGGTGCTGTGAGTTCATCGCTCTTTCCGCGGAAGTGAAGCCGCGCGGCTGTTGCAGATGAGCGCTGATCCTTCTTCCTAAAACCAACACCAAACTGCAAGTAACATACCCGTGAGTAAAGGGGTTTAAAATTTGGCAAAGAATTTGTTAAATTTGGCTGAAAACGGGAGACGAGAAAAGGGAAGTCCGTCTTCCGACATTGCTGACAAGATCAAAGCAAAGTTTTAAAAGCGGAAAGCGCTTGAAACGGGACTGTGGGAAGTTTTAACTTTTTCGTGCTATCAGACCTGCTTTCTTTTTAAACCGAAGGTGGAAATGGACATTGATTAAAAGAAGTAGTAAATGGGGACTTTCCTCCTATCTCCTTGTTTCTCTGGGCTGTATTTCTAAGGAGCCAGATCGTCGGGCTGCCGGAGAGGGAGACTGTGTTAAACTGCGGAAACAGTTGCAAAACTTTGCAAAAACTTTGCTGGAGCGTAACTGATACATTTGAGCAGAAAAGACTGGAGGTGATACTGTTGCAAGCACCTCCTGTGAAACTTTGCTGAACTATAAAAGGTGCTTTGGGGAATTTTGAGTCTTTGAAGGGACTATTGGACTATTGGATTTACTGAACTGAAATAATTTGGAACTTTAATGGTGGATTACTTCCTTCTTTGTCTTTGAAACCTGGTGGCACTCCCCCTACAGGGCTTTCGGATTATAAAATCCTGGGAATTGACTTTTGTTTTGAATTCCACTTCACTGGTTGTTTATAACTGAATTTGTCTCTCCCATGGAACAATAGACAATCTGACCTTGAACACTGACAGATGTGTAATGAGTGGTGCAGGGAGAACAAGAGCATCTAAAGCTAAGGAATCTAAAGAGGCCAAGGAAAAAGAAAAGGAAAGAAAACCAGCACAATTTGTACAAACAACACTGACCCAAGGACGCCGATCGTCGGTTCCAGCTGTACTGGTGACTCAAAGGGAGCAAGGGGAAATAACCGAGAAGTCCACTGAGGAAGATATGGCAGCAGGTGGGTCAGATACACTATTAAAACAAATATTGGAGCAATTATCAAGTTTAAACCAGAAGGTGGACGACCAGTCTTTAAAAATAGATAAAGCGACTTCCTCGATTCAAAAATTGACTGAACAAGTTTCCCAGCACACGCAAGCTATAGAGAATTTGCAAGGAGCAACAGCGGAAAATCGGGAATTAGCTGGAGAAGCAATTCAGAAAGTGGGAGCTCTACAAAAAGAAGTTGAAGAAATAAAAGGAGAAGTCAAGCCCCTGCACAAACAGGTGGGTGAACAACAAATTTATCTGTCAATGGTGGAACTGAAAAATCGTGAGAGCAACATCAAATTGAGAGGCATCCCGGAACTCGAGCAAGGAGACCTGATTGGATACTTGACACAGGAATTCTCGAAGTTCTGGGGTATAAAGGAAGATACAGACTTCAGGATTGTCTCGGCATATAGACTGGGAAGATTGGTAAGGAAAGACAGATCCAGGGACTGTTTGATAATCTTAAGATCAAAGGAAGAGAGAGATAAGATCCTAGGTCTTCACTTTAAAAAAGCAATTGAAATACAAGACAAAAGGGTGGAAATCTACAGAGATATTCCGAGACAGTTGCTGGACCTCAGAGCCACCTATACAGAACTAGCAAAATTGCTGAGATACAACGCAATCCCCTATAGGTGGGAGTTTCCACAAGGATTATCCATCACCTACAAAGAAAGGAAGGTTAAAATTAGAACACCTGAAGATAACCAAAAGTTCCTTCACGACCACGGAGAAGATCTCCAAAAAGGAGTAGATTGGCTTCCAGCCTTACCAACACCAATACCGCCTGGAGGCGGGCCAACGCCTGCACCCTCGGGATCTGAGCAAAAGGAAGACACCTTATCCTAAGAACATCTTAATTAGAACAAGATGTCTCTGCAGCTACTTAGTTGGAATATAAATGGCGGGAATTCTCCGGAAAAAAGAAGGAGGATATTTCATATCCTAAAAAAAGAACAATTGGATGTAATATGCCTTCAAGAAACACATGTGACTAGGCTCCACAGGAAAGTATTAATCAACAAAAGACTTGGCCAAGAATTTATTTCATCAGACAAAGTCAAAAAAAGAGGCGTTGTAATTTACGCAAAGGAGAACCTGTCACCAAAATTTCTATTTAAGGATGATCATGGAAGAATTCTCGCAATTGAAATTCAAACACAAGGGGAGAAGATTTTGATATTAGGAATTTATGCGCCAAATGATGGAAAATCAGAATTCTACAAGAAGCTGCATGAGACAATGATGGACTATTTGGACTATTCTAACATTATTGTGATGGGAGATATGAATGGGGTGGTGTCAACAAATATGGACAAATCCCAAAATCAAAACCTAACAACAGACGGCAGACTCCCTAAAACCTTTTTTGAAATGACAGACAATATGGACTTGATTGACATCTGGAGGACAAGGAACCCCTTGGGTAAAGAAGGAACCTTCTTCTCTGAGGCCCATCTGTCATGGACACGAATCGACCAAATTTGGATATCTAGAGGGCTGGCACCGAAAACAAGAAAAGTGGAAATCTGCCCAAAAACCTGCTCCGACCATAATGCCTTGAAAATGGAATTGAGACTTATCCCAACTGGATCCTTCAGATGGAGAATGAATGACACCTTGTTAAGAGATCAAGAGATTGTTAAGAAGGCCCAAAAAACGTTAAAGGACTATTTTGAAATAAATTTGAACACTACGGTGGAGAAAAGAACAATCTGGGACGCAAGTAAAGCTGTAATGAGAGGGTTTCTGATACAACAGAATACAATAAAGAGAAAATTTTGGAATGGAAAAAAGGAAAATTTTTTAGAGAAAATAAGTGAAGGAGAGAAAAAGCTGAGAACCAAACCAAAGTCAAAAGAGGTGCTAAGAGAGATCAAATTCCATCAAGCACAATATTCGAAATTGATCAATCAAGAGATTGAATGGAAAATTAAACAAATGAAGCAGAGATCGTTTGAATCAGCAAATAAATGTGGAAAGTTGTTAGCGTGGCAGTTAAAAAAAAGACAAAAGTTAAATACGATTACAAACTTGGAGATTCAAGGAAAAATAGTTCAGAAACCAGAAGAAATAAGAAAGTGCTTCCACAGATACTTCAAAGAGCTTTATGCACAGGGGCCTCAGAAAGAATCGGAAATAGACCAATTTTTGAGGACAAATGGATTATCTAGAATAAGTCAAGACAAAAGATCAATTCTTAACAGCAAAATAACTCAACAGGAAATTGAAGGTGCCATCCAAAATATGCAACTTGGCAAATCTCCAGGCCCGGATGGACTCACCTCCAAATACTATAAGACTTTGAAGGACTTCTTGATACAACCGTTGTTGGAGGTTTGTAACCAGATCATGGAGGGGAGGAGGGCACCGGAAACGTGGAAAGAAGCATTCATCACATTGATACCCAAGTCAGAAAAGGAAAAGACCCAGCTTAAGAACTACCGTCCCATCTCACTCCTGAATGTGGATTACAAAATATTTGCAGACATTTTGGCGAATAGACTTAAAAATGTGCTAAATGAAGTAATTCACAAGGACCAAGCAGGCTTTCTCCCTGGTAGACACATGTCTGACAATACTAGGAACATTATTGATATACTGGAGCTGTTGCGAATCAGAAACACAAGGGCGGCTTTAATCTTTATTGATGCGGAGAAAGCATTTGACAACATTTCTTGGATGTTTATGAAGAAAAACTTGAAAGGGATGGGAGTGGGACGGGGGTTTGAAAATGGATTAGAAGCAATCTATTCGGAACAAAAAGCTAAACTGATAGTGAACAATGTGGTATCGGAGGAACTCCAAATTGAAAAAGGGACACGACAGGGGTGCCCTCTATCCCCTCTGCTATTTATTTCTGTTCTGGAGGTATTGCTGAACATGATCAGGGAGGACCAGTTGGTGCAGGGTATAGTGGTCGGAGCGAAACAATACAAACTGAAAGCTTTTGCAGATGACCTAGTCTTGACAGTACAGGAGCCAGAATCTAGCACAAAAAGAGTTCTTGAACTTATCTTGGAGTTTGGTCGGGTGGCGGGATTCAAGTTAAACAAACAAAAAACTAAGGTCTTGGTTAAAAATTTGACACCTACAGAGATAGAGGGGTATCAGAAAGAGACAGAGCTAAGTGTGGTCAAAAAAGTGAAATACCTGGGGGTGTCTTTGTCCACCAAAAACTTAAACATATTCAAAGATAATTATGAAAAATGTTGGTTGGAAATTAAAAAAGACTTGGATATTTGGTCAAGATTGAAACTTACCTTGTCAGGCCGAATCGCAGCTATAAAGATGTGTGTTTTGCCAAAAATGTTATTTTTATTTCAAACCCTTCAGGTCGTGGACAGAATGGAATGTTTTGGAAAATGGCAGAAGGACATCTCTAAGTTTGTCTGGCAGGGCAAAAAGCCCCGAATAAAATTCAAAATACTAACTGACTCAAAAGAAAGAGGGGGGTTTGCCCTGCCGGATTTAAGGTTATACTACGAAGCTGCAGCCTTCTGCTGGCTGAAGGACTGGTTTCTGTTGGAAAACACTGATGTCCTAGATCTGGAAGGGTTTGACAATGTTTATGATTGGCATGCATACTTGTGGTATGACAAGGCGAAGGTTCACAAATTGTTTAAAAACCATATTGTCAGAAAATCAATTTTTGCCGTCTGGATGAAGTATAAGGACTTATTAGAAAGTAAGACCCCGAGGTGGTTATCACCAGTGGAAGCCAAGATTTCTAAAAAAAGGCCCAATATGGAGGCCTACTGGCCAAAATATTGGGAATTAATAGAAAGAGTTGGAGACAATTGGAAGCTCCAAAGCCTGGACAAATTAAAAAGTAAGGTGCGAGATTGGTTACATTACGCTCAAATTCAAGAGGTATTTAAAATGGATAAAAAAGTGGGTTTCCAGACGGAGAAATCGAAACTGGAGACGGAGTTACTAGAACCAAAGACTAAGGTACTTTCGAGAATGTATGACTTGCTGCTTAAATGGAATACACAGGATGAGACAGTTAAATCTGCTATGATAAAATGGGCACAGGATGTAGGACACAATATTATGTCTGAGGACTGGGAAAGGTTATGGAACACCGGTATGAAATTCACGGCATGTAGTGCCTTGAAAGAGAATATTATGAAAATGGTATACCGGTGGTACATGACCCCAGTCAAGCTGGCTAAAATATATCATCTGTCTGATAATAAGTGTTGGAAATGCAAGGAGGCAGAAGGGACATTCTTTCATCTCTGGTGGACCTGCCCGAAAGTAAAGGCCTTCTGGGAAATGATACATAATGAGTTGAAAAAGGTATTTAAATATACCTTTCCTAAGAAACCAGAGGCCTTTCTCCTGGGCATGGTGGACCGGAAGGTGCCAAAGAAGGACAGAACCTTGTTTATGTATGCAACTACAGCAGCAAGGATTCTTATTGCAAAGTTCTGGAAGACACCAGATTTACCCACACTGGAGGACTGGCAGACGCAGTTGATGGACTACATGGAGTTGGCGGAAATGACTGGCAGAATCCGAGATCTGAGCGAAGAAACAATGGAGGAGGACTGGAAAAAATTTAAGGACTACTTGCAAAAATACTATAAGTTGTTTGAATGTTAAGATTGTGCACGATTAAGAAACGTTATGCTTCTGCAATTTAGCTAAGTAAATGATAAAGTAAGTAATGATGAAAAAACGAGATAAATCAGAAACAAAATATTATGTTTATTAAAAGTGTTAAAACTAAATTACAAACTTTTGAAATTGGTAACATAATAAATTCAAAGATACAACAAGATGTGAAACATGATAACAAATTGCTGAACTGGCTAGAATAATGAATGCAATGTTGAGAGGATGTGAGGAGGTCCAAAAGAAAGCGAATTGTTGAAGGACGTCGTGAAAGATATTTAACTTTTTCTTTCTTTTCTTCTTTTTCTTTATATATATAAAAAAAAATGTTTCTTGCATGTTGCTATGTAAACTAATCTGTTAACCTATGGAAAGAAACGCAATAAAAAATTTTTAAAAATAAAAAATAAAAAAATAAAATAAAGCTTTGCTCTATTAGCTGTTACTGCAGCAGCATGGGATCCAGCCACAGGAAAGTGGCAACCAGGCTACAGAAATCATGTATAATGGGATCTAATAGGCTTTTTTCCTTCTCTCTCTTTTATTATCTATATTTATTGATACTTGTCAATAAATATAATGCACTTGATCATTAGTAGGACATGCTGTGTTTCCTTCCTTGCAAATGTGCTCATCTTCAAAGTATCTTAACTAGACCTAAAGCTTCTTAACATTTTAAAATGATGCTTGTATATTTTTGTCTTTATACTGAATATTTCAGAGGAGATCCACATAATTTTAGAATCTTGATGACCATGGCTGGCATGAATATAGCAATTATCATTTACATCTCATAATTTGTCAATTTACAATGACCAATTTTTTCATTCTCATTTTGCAATTGAGAGGTTATTACATCATCCTAAGTCCTTACAACATTTTTCATTTTTGAGAGACACATTCAGCTGTACAAATAGGATTTTCCTCCCCTTTAGCCCCGCAGTTCTCGGTGCGGGAGGGGCAGGTGCAGCGGGTGAAGGAGGAAGCGAATGCTGTTGCATCCACAGACACGATATTAGATTGCTCCCTTAATGCTTACGTAATGAATGATTTTGTGATAGCACTTTGCTTCAATCCTGAATGCCTTTGCTCTGAGCAATACATGTTCCTTCATTTACACAGAAGCACATATAAAGTTGCTTTATACTGAGTTATACCATTGGTCCATCTATCCCAGTATTGTCTACTCTGATTGTTGATGGCTTTCACAGCGGTCTTTCTCAGTCCTACTACCTGAGATCCTTGAACTGAAGGTGCCAGGGATTGAATTCAGCATTTGGTTAGTGTGGATACATTTGAAACACAACATTTCCCCTCTTCCATATATTCTGTATTGCCATTCTAGGGACTGGTGGCAGCTGAAAGGGAATTGTAATAAATGATAATGTTTCTCGTCTGGCTGTAGCATCACTGAAGGTGCAGCATGATCATTTTGCCAGGTGGTCTACTAAAGCACAGTCACCTATGTCTACATCTTCTGTCAGCGCAAGCCTAAAGTGGATCTGGGCCAAGTTGTCTGAATGCTGCCTTTAGAAATGATCACTTCCTCTGGCTTAAATTACAGCCTGGCAGCCGCAAGCATATAATGAAAAGCCTAACAAAGCTTTCAGCTGTTCTCTTTCCAACCCACTTCATGAATCATTGTGCAGTTCTCAAGAGGATGACACACTTCAGTCCTCCAGGCTAGTGTGGTCTAGTAGCTAGTTGCAGGGGAGATGTGTGGGGAACCAGATGGGCTGTGGGTTGTGGAGCAGCTGCTTTTAGATTTGTTCGTCTGAAGAATGTCGAAGTAAATAACTGAAGGCTGTATTGGGCACTTGCTATTTTACTGCTGCCAATAAATTTATGGGGGAAAGCTTTGATCTTGGTCATTTGTAAAATATAATACCTCTGTTAATGAGAAGTCAGTGTGTACCCCCTTCCCTCCTGTCCTGGGTAGTTGGTAGCCAGTTTTATACCTGCTACATAACCATAACATCATGGTAGTTCAGGATTTATTGAAACAGTTTATTTTTAATTCAGTCAAGCTTTCAATAGAGAGTGCCACTTATCAGGCTGTTTTAGCAGTTAAATTCACAGAATTATTGCAGAATTATTTTGTAGGATTATGGAAACTTATTTATTTATTTTCATGTTTCTCTTACCCTGCATCAAATCAAGTGACCACAAGGGTGGGACACATCAATTATTAAAAACAACATCAATAAAAAATTGAGAACAGTATACAATTCATAAATATTATAACTGCTCTCTCCAAGTATCAGTGGCTGAGTACCCCACATCATTAAAAATCTGGATAAAGAGGTAAGTTTTAACTTGGTGCTGAAATCCAACCAGTGTAGAAACCAACCTAAATTCAAGGTGGAGGGAATTCCACAACTTTCCACAGGTCTCTTCACAAGTCTCAGGTGTATGAACCCCACTTGGTGATGGAATAGTGAGTATAGCATCTCCAGCAGGCAGGATAATATAGGATGAGGTGCTCCTTCAGGTAACTTAACCCTAAAATTCTCAGATCATTATAAGTCAACATTAAAACCTTGAAATAAGCACAGTAGCATATTGGCAGACTGTACAAACTCTTCAGAACTGGTGTTATATGAACTAAACTGGCTGAACCACTCAATAATCCTGCCATGGTGGTCTTCCCCTACTACAACCTCTGAACCATTTTCAAGGGCAGAGCCCCACATAGAGCATATTAGAGTAATCTAACTTGGAGTTACCAGACTGCAGGAGCCTGCTGCCAGGCTATCACCGTCTAAGAATGGCTGTAGCTGGCAAGCAAACTGGTGCTACTAATAGGTGTTCCAAGACACGTGAATCCAAGGGGACCGCCAGATGCCATCAGAAGGAGTGCAGCTCCCTCCAGAATATGCCATCTATCCAGTTCTTGAACACAAGAATCTCCTGTCAACAGGATCTCTATCTTGTCAGGATTCAGCTTCAGTTTTGGCTGTCATCCAACTCATTACTGCTTCCAGACATCGGTCCAACAACTGCACAACCTCTCCTGACTCAGATGATATGTAAAGACAGTGATTGGTATCAGTGTATTTATGGAATAATACTCCAAGTGCAGTGGGCCTCAACTTATGCTCACTTTACTTACACAATCGCAACCTTAGGTGCATGGCCAATAAATAAGTAAATAAATGGTGAACTGAGAAAACCCACCATGAAAAGAGTTTTTAAGCCCTCCACCTCACTTACCAGGCTTTGGGAGGGAGTTTGAAGGGCTGCGAGATGCTTTCAGAGCCCTCCTGCCTCCTTCCCAGATACTATCCGACTCTGGACAGGTGGGGTGGGGGGGTGCACCAGGGGTGGGTGGGTTCCTGGCTTTACGCAATGGCAAGAGCTTTTTGATCCATCTGTCTCATTTACCTGGCTCTGGGAGCATCCCAAGGCTTGTGCAGTAAGTGAGGCAGAGGGCAAGGCCTGCTCCAGACAAGTTGAGAGTGGTTCCGTGGAATCCTGGCTTTATACAATTTTGCCTTTGCATGTGGACTTTTAGAACTGAACCCTCATGTAAGTGGCAGGTCCACTGTACCTTGAAGAACTCTCAGAATGGCTGTAACATCTATTTAAACAGCGTGGGGGACAGTATGGAATTGTCTTGGTGCCATTCTCTGGAAACAGCCCTGTAGGTAGAAGTTGAACCTCTGTTTCACCATGTTTCTGACTTCCAGCTACAGAACTGATTCAGAAGGAAACAGTGGTCAGTGCTATCAAAAGCCACCAATAAGTCTAGGAGACTTAGCAGGATTGCATTCCCCTAGTACAGGTCAAAGAGCAACCAAGGTCATTTCAGTACTAAAACTGGGCCTGAAGCCAGACTGAAATTGGTCTAGACAATCCCTTGTAAAATATGTATTACTTAAGTAATACTGGAAAGTGTTTCTGCCGTTTTATTACAGCACGTTTATTGTCAGTATAAGACTCAGTTGCTAGCATTTCTACTTAAAGGATTCATGGTTAAGATATCTATTGATGGGGCCTGTTTATGCATGATGAAATTGCATATGTCTATTTTGCTTCATATGGAAATGGGAGGAGACCAATACACACATCTGCCGTAATTACATGTGGTAGGAACTTTCTGTCAATCATATACATGTAACAAAATATACATGGGTGTTTGCCATATACTACTGCATAAATGCTCTCCTGTGGCTTTATTATTAGTTCGTGTTGACAGTAGTGCCCTAGATGGACCATTCCTCTGCTTCAACTAGAAAGCATTTCCAAATATAATTCCATTATGTCCTTCAAATACATATTTTGTACTGCAGCTCAAAAATGTGTAAGATACTTATATTTTTGTCATTTGAAAGTCTTATGCCTATTTGCATAGTTTGCAGATCTGGAATGTTAAGATTTAGATATAAAAACCCCCCAATGATTGATGGCTTTGTGACATAGACTAACAAATGTACTTAACGTTTCAGTTTATCTTTATTAGAGGAATTCGACTGCAGCTGTAATGAACTAGAGTCTCTACCTCCCACCATTGGCTACTTGCACAGTCTGCGGACACTAGCTGTAGATGAAAATTTCCTGCCTGAACTGCCTAGAGAAGTAAGGATATATTATGAAATATGATTACTCGAAAATTTCCCTGTCTTTATCCAGAATAAATTTACACTGAAGGCACTATTACCAAATCAGAGTTTGGTCTCAATACAAAAGGGCGATATTCACATAAAAATGATGAATTTCAAACATTTTTAATTTCTAAAGTTTTGTATCAGCTTGTAAATGTTACATCATACTTTGAAAATAGGGCAGTTTGGAAGTTAACAATCCAGTACAACCATTAGGTAACAATGTATTTCTTCAGGGAGCAGTGCCCACAAGGAGGAGTCAATATGCTGGCCACTCCTTTGCCACAATGCTTTCTGTATACATTTCTACTCTTTCTTACTGAGGATGCTTCCAACACATTCAGGAGCTTCAGGCTGATGTCATTTTTGGTGCACCATCTTCATTCTCAGAACTGTTGTATGAAGACATGACAAACCAAGTAGACTGGGACCCTATGGTTACAATTTTTCATCTTCATGTGAGCCTTTCCTAACTGAGAGCTTGGAAATAGAACAGCAGTGGTTTTATCAGTTTGGTGCAGCTGAGGTTGTTAGACATAATGCCCAAAATTGATTAACTTGTCTGCAAGATGGTATCTAGTAACTGGTTCTACTAGAATACACAGGTGATTTCCTTACACGGTGTAATGGTGTGGGAACAGATCTTCTAAAGGCAAGCCTTTCAGTGTTTCAGTTTATTTAAACGGGGGTTAAAAAAACCCCAGACATTTTTTGAAATTGCCTTGCCTTCAAGGGTCTAAAGTGTTCATTCACTTAACCCTATAGTGGGTTAAAGGTTTCCAACTTGGAATCATAATGCAGTTCTCATCCGTCAATATGTTGAGCATATGCTTTTTTCCACTCAAGAGTTTGAGATTATCAGTATTGGGATTCATTCGGATATAAAGGGTTGAGTAAGTTCTAAAAGAATAAAAGGCATATCCTCTCCCAATTGGTGGCAACTTGTTACCCATAGGTTAGGATTCAAATGATTCTTGCATGTTTATGGGTCTGTTCCTCTTTGGCTTTCTGAATATTGATTGAATATTGTTTTTGTATTTATTTGTTATGATTTTGCATTGGTTTAAGTCTATACCTTGTATATGAATAGAAATACTTTTTATAAATAAATAAAATAAATTATGTTACACTAGATTTGAAACACCACCTTCACTCTGTGCAAATTGTCTTCTATCCCTTTGAATAAATTGTCTCTTAGTGTTGTATAAGTTGTGGACAAAATATGCAGGAACAGAGAAATAGTTCCAAAGGGGCCTCTCCATGCAGATATCAAGTCTGGGCGAAAGCTGCAAAGTGAAAACATTCCATCCTAGGGGGAGATGAAGTCAATTTCTCAACCTGTGTTATAATCCAGAGCAGCTAACAGTACCGAATCTGGCTTCTAAAAGCATAATTCCAACTCCTGTCAGTCAAAAGTATGGGTTTTGCAGCCAAGGCCAGTGTTCTTTGTCACAATCTTTGCCAGGTTCTTGGTTAAAGCTTTGGTATGATGGTGATAAAGAACCACTCAATCAAAGCAACAGCAGTTTCTGTAGCTTGAATGCAGGAATACTCATTCAAGGCATTTGCAAAGCAGTGACATGAGTTCAAGCCACACATCTGTTAAACACTATAGATCATTTTTACATTCTTCTCCCACATCACATCACTTCATCAGAAAATGTCTAAGATATACAAGACTCAAGCCTAGCTTCTGCTCACATCCACATTGCATATCTTGAGAAATGGGTGATATTGGCATGGGAATAAACTGTCTCATGTACCTTGTGGCCTATATCTTCTCTTGTGACATATATGCTGGAGTGGTTTTCAAGCGGCTTATACTGCATTACATCATAGCTTAGGTGATGTCAGGGGATGCCTTAAGGTGCCACATCTCTGTCCTGACAGACATTTCTGTGAGGCAGTTACTTAGAAAGGCTTGGTAACTTAAGGGAGTAGTTTTCATATAACATAGAGGGAGTAGCATCTAGATGATAAGTGGTGGGTGGGATATATGTGTGCCTACCATTGGGATCTAAGTTTTTCATGGGTAATGAATGCAAAGGTATGTGATTTGTAAAAGAGGGATCCATGTCTGCTGCAGGGCTCTATACTTTATGCATTGCTAATGCATGATAATGTGAATACCATGGAGCATGGAGTTTCTTCCATAAATGATCTAAATAGGTCAACTTAAAAGTAAAGTGACCTGTGACCATTAGGTCCAGTCATGACCGACTCTGGGGCTGCGGCGCTCATCTCGCTTTATTGGCTGAGGGAGCCGGCGTACAGCTTCCGGGTCATGTGGCCAGCATGACTAAGCCGCTTCTGGCGAACCAGAGCAGCGCACAGAAATACCGTTTACCTTCCCGCCGGAGCGGTACCTATTTATCTACTTGCACTTTGAGGTGCTTTTGAACTGCTAGGTTGGCAGGAGCTGGTACCGAGCAACAGGAGCTCACCCCGTTGCAGGGATTCGAACTGCCGACCTTCTGATTGGCAAGTTCTAGGCTCTGTGGTTTAACCCACAGCGCCACCTGCGTCCCTAAATAGATCAAATTAGGATGTGTTTAAAAAGGTAAAGGTACCCATGACCGTTAGGTCCAGTCGCGGATGAGGTTTAGGATGACCTAATTAGGCTAGAGGTCAGACAAAGAGAAACACATTCATATTTTCTGGAATTTTTATATTTCTTGGTGATTTTCCCTTATTGATCAGCATCAAGATCAGCACCAAACAACATGTAAAAAAGCATATATAATTAAGTTATTATAAAGATGTAACTAAGCTACTTATATAGATGGCAATTATGGTGACATAGCCCATGCCTTAACAATTGTTTTTGACGCCTACAGATTGGAAGTTGTAAGAATGTAACAGTTATGTCTCTGCGCTCTAACAAACTGGAATTTCTTCCTGATGAGATTGGACAAATGCAGAAACTCAGAGTCTTAAACTTGAGTGACAACAGGTAATGCTTTTATTATTTTAGATTTCTTGCATAATCAGTGCACCAAGAACTGTCCAAAACGTATGCTAACATTTTTCTCTTAAAGCATTGCTGGATTATCAACTGACAGAACAACATAGGTACAGATATGTTAATTTGTTTCATGGGATCCAGGCAGCTTTTCTCAAGGAAGCATTTCTCTTTTTCATTAGCTGAACAACATCAATGACATTATTGTTGGCATAATGTTATTTAGGTGCTGCACAAAGTTTATTAAATAGCACAATACCTTCCACAGGTTTACAAACTAATGGATATAATTAAAAAGGAGAAGGAACAAGGACACAGTTGTTCTAAACCATGTAGCGTAGAGAGAAAAGAGAAATGTCAAAAACGTTTCTTGTTTAGAAAGCCACAAGAGGCTACTTCATCAAAGGAGGAAGGCAGAGCTAAAACTGGGTTCCTCCCAGTGGAGGTTCTACAAACCTCTGGTGTCCAACTCGTAGAACAGGATGACCTTCTCCTCTGAATGAGAATTACATTTAATTCATAAAGAAGAATGCAAACATTTGATAAATGTTGCAGATAGTCTCTTTTTTTGCTTAAATATTTCAGGTCATTTTATGAATAATATGTCATCAACTGACATTTTCTGGAGGCTGCAGTAATTAAAGCCAAAATCCTATGATTCATTTAACTGAAAAGGGTAGCAAAAAAAATTCAACTTCAACTAATTTAAACATCCCTGTTCTTCTTGTTGGAACTAATTAGAGTTTTCTATATAGCACTTGTTTTTCCCCACATGCAGTCATTTAAAACACAAAAGTGGAAATAATTTCACAGAATCAGCATACTGATATTGTGATTTAATTTTCATTTAGCATGAACCATGTTTGTAAATGTAGCGCCCTAATAGGGTTACAGGGTCTTGAAATCAAACATTCAGGTACTTGGATGGGGCCTGTGTTATATGGAATGTAAAGGGTTAAAAGGTAACTGGCTGCAACATTTGCTCCTCCTGTGATTCAGCGAGTAGGATTTATGGTATGTTTGTGTGTGTTTTTAGCTTTCTACCTGTTCAGTTCTATGTAAGCTGGACTCAGAACTAGTCCTGTTTATTGTTCGCTTCATAAAGCAACTGTCTTTCTGTTCCCTTGACGTCTGCTGTAGTGCATGGTTAACAGGAAGGTATGCAACTGCGTGAGTAGATACATAAAGAGGGAGTCAGTTAAGAATATTTCGTGGTGCCTATTCTCTACTGACATCCCAGCTCAAGGGTTATGCCAGAAATACAGTTTCCAAGAAGCTGGTGTGTCAGGACAATGTGCACCACAACTGGAGAAAATGGAAGCAGAGCTCTGAAGTATAAAGCGTTTCTGGTGGAACAGATATAAAGGACAGCAGGTTCCAAACTGCCCTATTTCTGCATGTTGTTAGAGAAGAGGCTAGGGAGGGTGTCAGAATGAGATTTATGATGGACACAAGGGAAAAGCGTTAATCCCAGTGTCACAGATTTAAAGATGCTTGCCCTGCGGTGAGAGGGCACTTTCATAGGAGACTGCTAAGCTTGCCCTCATGTTTGAGCACATATCCAGCGTAACAATGAAAGCTATTCCTAAAAAAAGCACAAGCCTTTATTAATTCTTTTGTCAATGCATGCTAGCGTGAAAGTGATTCATAAGGATTTTATTCTGGTAGCAGTCAAAAGTGAGACATTTAGCAGCTGGAAGACATTTGCAGGGTTTCCTTGCAGCAATGGTGTTCTTGGTTTTGGAATACTGCCTTAGCTAAAAACTTAACACATAACAATAGATTAGGTAGTGTGTGTGTGTGTGTGTGTGTGTGTGTGTGTGTGACAATCTTCTCTGAGTATTTAGGAAATTAAATTATGTATACATTTTTAACTGGGAAAATATTCTTTGAAAAAGAACCAAGTATTTCCATAAAGATGTCTTTTAAAAGCAATGCAAGAGGATGACCAAAGTTGAAATTGCTGTCATCTGACTGTTAAAATGCTGCATAAATATCTTGACAATGTTTAAGTAAATACTCAAGTTGTAACAATTTTGTTATTTTTACAGATTGAAAAATTTGCCTATCACTTTTACAAAACTTAAAGATCTTGCAGCTTTATGGCTTTCAGACAACCAGGTACAGATTTTAATGTCTATTCTCATTTTAACAGCTAAATAACAGGGCAGCAAGCTCAGCTGTATTTGTATTGATAAAATATTTATGGTGAACATAAAAGTGTTTAAACCTGTTAAACCAGATGATGCTTTCTGGCGGGGGCGGGGGAATAAAAATTATGAGTATAATGCAAAATTGTTCATAGCATCTCAAGTTCTGCTTCCTTCAAGTTCATCCCTATCATCAGATCTCCCAGCAAACCCCCAAATATTTTGAAGCACCAAGCAGGGCTAGCCCTACTGTTAGGCAGAGTGCAGTGACATGGGGAAGCAGTGAGAGGTTGGGTGGCAAGAATTTACTAGTTCAAATAGCAACCTTTTTATGTATTTATTTCCTTCTGTACAATGTGATGGGTGTTTCACAAGGGAGGGTGCTTAAGCCCAAGACCTGTTGAGTCTAACCATCTGTCGGTGATGGGGAACCTCTGATCCACAGGCCTAATTTTGGTCTAGCCATACCCACCTGCCATCACATACAATGTAAGGTATTGGTAGTTAAAGATATGCCTGGGCCGAAAGGGATTTTGCAGGCAGTGACTCTCAGCTGATCACCGGTACCAACAAAGCCCTATATGTTGTAAGCAGCAAAATCAGTAGAGTATCAAGGCTTGCAAAGTACTATGCTTTTCCCTGCAGAGTTTGATTTCATTCTGACACCAGGTGGTTCAGAGGTTGACAGTCCTGTCCACCGTCAGACTTGGCCCATAGAAGGTTGGGCAAAGTAAGGTTCTGCCCCACTAGCTGGATCCAGTTCTCCATCTTTGTCGTATAAAAGGAGGATGGAGTCTTCTATCTATGATAGAACTGTGGCATTGTAGAGATGTTACAGGAAGGACAATGTTTATGTAAATGTAAAACAGATAATCAGTATACAGGCTTCTGGATCATACTCTTAGTTTTAAGGATACCGCAATTTCTTCTTCAGGACAAAAGGGTGGTAGCATATAAAACAGTATCTAAGTAATAAGAAAACAACACAGCGCCATCTGTTGGTTGGAGCTGCCATTTCCGAATCATTACAATGCAATTTAATACCTAGAAATTATGTAGTTAGTATTGTTTTGATCAAGAATGTTAATTACAATGCTCATTGTAATGGGACACTATTTGTTAGTGTGCATAATAATTTTAGATGCCATCATTTTGGAGTTATTGTAATGTTGTTTGCTTTGAATTTGCAGTCCAAGGCCCTTATCCCTCTTCAGACTGAGGCACATCCAGAAACAAAGCAAAGAGTGCTGACCAACTACATGTTTCCTCAGCAACCTCGTGGTGATGAAGGTACTTATTAAAAAAAGGAAAGCTATTCAGTAAATAATTAATGTTGACTTAAGTATCCTAAACAATTATTCTATAGATAGTTGTTGTTTTACAATACAAACCACTCCCCCACTTTTAACTTTCATTTTTTATTAACCATAGCAATGAAAGCTAGTGCCTGATTCGGCAGGGCTGCTAGGAATTCATGGGGGCATGGCCAATGAGTGGTCACTGGACTGTGGCCAAGTTATTCTGGATTTCTCACCAACCTCCTCCCTTGCTGTGGATACTTAGGCATTACAGTTTAACAAACAGCACCTAATACAATTGATAAGTGTCAGAAGGCATCCGTGCTGTCACAGTTGCTTTCTTCTTAAAGATAGGTTGTGTGGTCCCCACCCATTCTGGTTGTCTCCCTATCCTCCCATGAAAAGGGACTGTTAACAATATATTTACAGACTGTGGGAAAAGATTGTTCCCCTTCCCCAGTTTATTAACTTCTACATCTTTTCCCACCAGAATGTGAAATAAGGTAAAGGGATATTAAGTAGACTAGGACCTGGGAGACCGGGGTTAAATTCAGCCACAAAACTCACTGTGTGACCTTGGGCCAGCCACTGTATCTCAGCCTAACCCACCTCACAGGGTTGTAGTGAGGGTAACATGGGGAAAAGAAGACCCATGAATATCACCTTGAGCTTCAAATAAAATGTCCTTTCTGCCTGCCTATCCCTGATTTTGAATTTGGGGGATAGGCTTTGAATAATGGACACAATTCAGGGCTACAAATATTTGACTTGTAGGTCCTCAGCAAATCCAATATGTGACAACTGTCTGTTGGAACTGTGCTCCTGTACTGCATATAGACTCTGCACACTGAGTTCTCATCTGCAGCGTCCTACTTTTTAAATAGCATTTTAAATTTGTTTTACAGTCTTTTTATCCTCACAACGACATGGTTGCTTTGATCATAGTTCAACAAAAAGAACAGTACTAGCCCCTTGAAGACTAACACATTTATTATGGCACAAGTTTTCATGTCAGTTTCATCATTATTGGTAATCCATGAAAGTAATAATACATTTGCTAGCCTTTAAAGTACTACCGGACTGTTGTTTTGTTTCTGCTGGCCCTTTGTTTGAAAGTGTACCAGTGTAATATACCCCATGCCATACAACGAGCCTGTGACAGAAAATGGGTGGTGGTCTTCTGGTGGGCCAGCTTTAAAAAAAATGGTAAAGGAAAGGCCAGTAATTCTTGGTAATCAATCAAAGTTTCATTTCTGCTGTAAACCATTGTGGTTAGAAGTTAGAAACTGGCTCTGGATTGCCGGAACATCATATCAAATGAATTTGCTGAACTTTAGGCAAGTTGGTAGCTGGGAAAGGATGTATGCTTGCATGGACAAAAATCAAGAGTGACCTTAGCCTGCACCCCAAGCATGCTCATACTGGGCTAACTTGAGGCCTGCATGCTTTTGACTATTTGCACCCACAGATGTTATTTGGTTGTTTAAGTTGATATTGTGCGTAAAGTTTTATTACTAGGTATCTTTTGATTATGACGTTAATTTCTACTCTAATTAGATTTCCAGTCTGACAGCGATAGTTTTAATCCTACTCTATGGGAAGAGCAAAGACAGCAACGTATGACTGTTGCCTTTGAATTCGAAGAAAAAAAAGAAGAGGAGGAAAATGCAGGAAAAGTTAAGGTAACTAGGATTACCATCCTTGGGTTTTTTTGTAGTAAATAAGTAGGTGGTTGTTAAGTGTGTGTTTAACCAATCTAGACATGAGTAAGGCTGCAATCCTATACTCACCTATCTGAAAATAAGTCCCATTGAACTCAGTGGTGCTTACTTCGACATGCAATGGATTGCACTGCAAATCTCTTTAAGAATTTGACTGTGTTTCCTACTACCATGATTGGACCTTCAATTGCTGGCTAGGGTACATGAAATTTTCAGATGCACTGTTAAAATCTCATATTCCACAGTTATCAATTAGAAAGTCCTCCTTGATGGGCTGCCTCATTGAAGTGCAGTCCAGAAGTTTGCTCTTGCCTTTAAAAGTCAACCTGCTGATACGCATATTTTCTTGATGTCCTTACGTCTCTTGATATTTGCCATAATGTCCCCTTAAAGCATGTGACATTTAGAACTAAAGGGATTGGCACTTTTACAAATATATAGAGAGACTAAGAATTAGATATTGCCTCACTGCAAATCTTGTTTTGCAGAACAGAAATGAAAATGATAGAAGTGAATCTTGCTGTGCTGTTTATGAGACACAATTACCAGAAGGATAACAATGTGTGATCAATAGAAACTGATGGCTTAGGCTCACAAAGACCATTTCTAATTCGCTAACTCAGAACTGTCACATCAGATGAAAAAACAGCCTTTTAAGCAGATATTTCTGTTCTGTATAAAATTGAGGGAGGGAAATAGGTTAGATTCCTTTATAAAAGCCAAGTGTAATGTGAAATGGCAGTTGCACAGGGGGGAAATATTGTAGGAGTCAAGTTAATTAACAAGTCCTGACGTAAATATCTTCTTTCAGAAGTTTAAACAAGGCACAAAAGACTTTATAAGACACAAAAATGGCTGATCTATTGCTCACCAGATTGCTATATTTAGTCCCAAGTAATCATTCCACAGCCACCAAAATTTCAACACCTTGAATATTACATTTCAGTGACAGCTGAAATTGTCACCTTAGTACAAGAGATGTTTTTTCTTGAATTTCTGTCTCCTGCACAAAAAAACTTCGCAGTCTCAGTGTTCATATGCATTTGTTCTTTCAAAACCAATGAAAGGATTCATAAGCCCATAATATAACAAACATGAAGACCACTTAGTGGGCATTCAGCTCTATCTTTTCAATAGTATCTTCAGTGTTCACTAGAAGTATTACTTAGGTTTCCAGCCTACAAAGACAGCCCATATAGCATGCATTTTACACAATATTCTATAATACAGAAATTATTTTCTGATCTTTATATTAAAAATATGCCCAATTTGCTCCTCATTCAGAATGGGGGTTGGCCTTGACATGATGATTATATTCTAGCAAGCAAGTGCCCCTGATGTGTGTCAAAACCAAGTACTTCCAGCAGGTGTTTTGTAAAAGCATTGCCTTGCTGTTTGGGGGCAAATATGTTTTACTTTAAAATGAGATTAACCGAGGTCAAGAGTCACATCTATCAGTCAAATCATTTGTTTTTGGAACAAGACTTGAAATTGACGTCAGTTGCCAGGAATAAAAAAAAATCAGACCTGTCTTTCTTGAGGTCTTACTCTATTTCCCTCTTTTATCCTACAGATATCTGAGAGGGGGGAAACTGCCTTACTCTTCATATAATCCTCAAACAAAAATAATACTTTATTAAAATGAAAAGTAAGATTGGGTTGTATCCAGCGGTGTCCCTCTGCTGAAAGAAGGTTCTTTGATCCAGTGGAGGTGTCTGTGAGCCAAAGGGAAGGAAGTGTTTTCCATAGACTCCCCCTTTCTTCTGCAGTCCCCTTAACTACTTACATAACTAACCCAAAGGATTTCCTGTTGAACAAATTTGGGGGAGCTGCACAGAGAAGGGAATGAGCTAAAATCGCCTTTACCACTTTCCACTAACATGAGCTTCTGCTGGATCAAAAAGCATACTGTCGCAAAAATGAGCAATGTATGTATGGACGCAGTGGGATATTAATCCATTGTATCTGACTTTTTGTGGATATCCCTTTAAAAAGTAACATATATAAAACTTTTTTTAGCAAATAGAAAGCAACACGAAAACTGTATTGGTAGCTCTCTAGGACACACACACTTATGAGGGTACTAAGAGTACATTTTTGTACAGGAGACTGGCAAAAGATGTTTTAAAGCAGTGAAGAGGCTAAGTAGTTCCATGTTAAGCCATAGCCTGCGTTATTTCACTTCCCATAGATCTTCACATGACAATCAACATTTCCTATACTTCTAATGTTATATAATTGAAAATCAAAACACAGTCATTTCCAGTAATGTTGCCTTTATGCCTGAAAGGTTTGAACCTTGTACAATGAGACTGTACAATTAAATGACATCTGTATAAATGTCAGTAAATAATGCTTTTTAATGGCTTTGTTCATTTCAGCTTCCGTTTTCATATTAGTAAACAATTAAAAAAAGAATCCTGTATATAAAAATATGGTTCTGTCTAATGCTGAGTGAGCAGAAAACAGCTCATACAATGGCTCTTTCCTGCAGCCCTGTACTCCTTCACAGTGTTTCTCTAGTAGGTCCTGAGCAGTGTGGTCTGTATCATGTGGGGCTATAGTAGTAGGGGGAAATCACACAAAACCAGGAAGAAGAATCTTGTACCAACAGCACGCAAGATTCCTCTGCCTGATTTGGTGTGTTTTCCCGCTTCTACTGTAGTCTCCTGCAACACACAGTGCAGGAGGGCTCTTGACCTTCTCAAGGGGCTTTCGTGTCAAGGGTCCAGGTAGCTGCAGTGGGCAATTTCGCCAGGTATCCTTTTGCTTAAAAATAAGATAAACTGGGTTTCAAAACTTTTGATGTCATGCTAGACAGGTGAGCTTATGTTCAGCTCATCACAGTTTTTTGATTCATAGGATAAAGATAAGCGTGTTTCTGAATGGTGGTAAAAAGATTAATTTTATCATTTTTTGTTAATTCACAAACTAGAAAAGTGATCTATTTGCCTGCGTTGGGCTAGATAATATTTTGCACTCAAGAGTTGAATGCGTAGCAGTAATAAGTGGGCCTGAAAGTGGTAGCTGTAGGCAGGATCTGGGCTTCTTTCTTTCTTTCTTTCTTTCTTTCTTTCTTTCTTTCTTTCTCTCTCTCTCTTTCTCTCTTTCTCTCTTTCTCTCTTTCTCTCTTTCTCTCTTTCTCTCTTTCACACACACTCTCTCTCTTACATACACACACACATATATACACACACAAATGTACATACGTACGTACAGGTGCATATACAATACCCACTTCCCCCAAAAAATAAAGATGAAAATCCACAGGAGTACTGTCAATAATATCAGTGTAAGCCAATTTTAATGTATTAAATAGATTTTTAAAAGTCACACTGGTGCTAGACCTTTACAGTACTAAACATATTTAAAAGAAATCATGTTAAATGTTTCTGTTACATTATTCTGCTTATATTAATTATATTTATTCTATCTTAAAACATAATCAAATGGTTACAGATCAGTTCAATACCTGGGTGTTTGGAGATGATTCTCATATGTTTATCCAGTAAACATGCAAGTAATATTGGGACTCACAGTGTTTAAAGCGCATACAAAATTTCTTTGACATCATGGCTATCTGTGCATTGCAATATCAACTGCAGGCACCTGTCTGTTTGGCTGATATGAAGACATTTCCAGAGTGGTGAAATAATCCTTAATATTAAGGGCACAGTTTCAATGAAATGTGTGCCCTGTCATTGGTTGGTTGATATTCATCTAAGTTTCATAGGATTTGGTTTGTAATTTTATGTTATTTAAAATTATACATTTGGTAATAGTTCTTAATATTCATAATAACTTTATTCTGATGAGTCTTGTGAAATTTGATTTTGGTCAAGTGTATCATTGTTTGCTGAAATGAATTTGACAGTAGAAATTAAAAAAGAAATTCTTCTATCCAGGAATATTGCACTTTGGAAGGTTTTTATCCCCAGCGGCATGCTACTTCTGAGGTAACTTTAAATGTGAAACATAAAAGACCATGAATAGAAAGGGAGTCTAGACTTCATTGGTAATTATCATTTTTAATATCAACTATGGGATTTTCTTCACCCTAATTCTATCTAGCACATCCGCGAGTATGTTTAATAGTGAAAGTTAATATTTACCTAAGATAAACTAACTTTACTCAAATTTCCTTACATAGTTCATTAGTTACACTGTATTCTTAGCAACCTTTGCAGTGCATGTAGTATTTGATTTACATCCCAGTTATTGTTAAGGTTATGTGTAAATCTTACGTATGCCATGGCCCAGGTCACGTAGAAAAGCAAGTGATTAAGTTAGACCAGCAGCAATTACATTCTTTCAACTGTAAGGCAATTAGAACAATAGCAGTACTTTATTCCACACATCACTTAGTTAGTTTTCTTACTGGAGCTGTACATTTCCTTGTAACATAATATTTCACATTTGCTATTGAGATCCATGTTTGGATGTGCTTGTCTGTAATGCATACTTTATTATATTTCAACGCTCAGTGCAAGTTGCTACCATAGTTTGTTCTCTTCACATCAGTCAAGCTTTTTGAATGGTTGCCTATTAACTTGTGTCTGCATTTGAACCTTGGCTTTACATGCAATTTTTTCCTTTGTAGTAAAAATTATATCACACTTTTGTACAAACACACATCCATTAAATGAGGTGGGGGCCCCTCAATTTTTACTGAATGCAATCCATTAAAATTGAAACGTACTCAAGTCCTATTGATTTCAGAAGGATTTAGGAACATCTAATCTTTTTTGGATTGCTCACAGTCTTTTCAAATAAGCTATCACAGTGTTGTTTTATAAATCCAGAATGACTTCCCATATGCAAGTGAAGTTCTAGATTCTACCTGAGCCATTAAAGTGATATTTAGCAGTCTGAATATCAAGGTGTAATTTCAGTCCAAGTATTATTGCATTATACAGTTCTAGGCAAGTGGGAAGGAAATCACATTCAGTCACCAATGGATTTTATTCTGCATTCACCATGTTGTAAATGACATAGGCTTTAGCATTTCAAAGGCACAGTTTTATGTTAACATTGTCTCAAATGCCTAAATTCACTGTCTCTGTGTTTTCTGTTTTGTATAGCCTTGATAATCAAAACTAGAAGTTTAATAATGGTTTTTGTTTCCTATTTGTGGTTTTAATTTATTTTGTTAAACAACTGCTCAGGTTGAAATAAACTTAAAGCGCTATCCAACTCCATACCCAGAAGATTTAAAGAATATGGTGAAATCTGTTCAAAATCTGGTGGGTAAACCTAGCCATGGAATGAGGCCTGAGAATGCAACACCAACCGTCAGTGCAGAACAAGCTGTGAAAGACAAATATGAGCACAAGTGGCCAATGACAGCAAAGGATATATCCGTGGAGGTAACATGACAGTGTTATTTAAACAAACGGGAGCTTATTTTAAGATCAGTACAATATAGATCTCTTTATTCAGAGGGTTGTGTGTAAGCAGAAGTAGGCTGATCTATAACCCCTTTCCTTCCCTCTTTCCCCCCTATTAGATATAATTTGCTTCACCTTTCAGTGCTCCCCTTCTGATTTTCTTTTTTTTTATTGGGCCAAATATCATGTAGTTCTCATACTACACAGAACAAAACGGATATTGCCAGCATTGCATGACACAGATATTGTCAGGCCTCAGCAGGGTCTGCTGTTGATTGTCAGGTACCAAGGCTGGGGCATGGCCCAAACAGGCAAGGCTGAGGTCAGATCAATCAAATGTCTGCTGCTCCTTGCTGCAGCGCACTCTAAATGCAAATACAGGACATTCCCCTGGGAGCAATGAGAACTGATGACACCCTATCTCAGGGAGAATTGTACAGGAAGAACATGGCTTCCTGCCTGTAAACATCAAGTCCTCTCACTCTTAGGTAAACTTGCTGTATTTGCATTCAAAGCACGCAGTGGCAAGAAGCCGCTTGCACTAGCAGCTCCAGGCTGTGGGCAGGTAGATGCCTTATTTTTAAAAGTCTAAAATACTTTTAAAACTTTTTTGTTATTTTTTAAAAATGCGCATTTCCATGCGGATTTTTAGGCATTTCTCAGGAATAGGGCAGAGCAGCCTTAGTTCCCTCCCCATGCACAATTGGGACAGACCAGACTGTAATAGGTCCATCCATGGATGGCCACAGGATTTCCTAGACCTGATATACTGTGTGCTTTGGGTCCCCTGAATCTCCCCACAATCTCTTAATAAGAACTGCTGTTTATGTGCCTATATTAACTTTACCAAGCCTACCACACGGGACTTTCAGATATAAAAGGGGAAGGGGAGGCCTGAAATTGGTAGCAGAATAAGGTGGCAGAAAACTATCAACAAAAGCAGGTAGTGATCGGGTTTTTTTTTAAAAAATACTCTACCACCAACAGTACATTTGTCCAGGGCAAAATAGCTGTGAGCACAAAGCACAGAGTTAAGCTTCTTCCCACCTAAGATCAGACAGGTCTACTAGTTCAAGCAGAACTCATCTCACAGGCCGTGGTGTTTCTAGATTATTAGGAAAGTAGCACCATTTGTTATTTTACCCTACTCAGTGTGTGTGATTCCAAGCTTGGTGAGTCTTCAAAACAGGCTTAAGAGCCGCACCTTGAGAGTTTCTTCTGCCTTCATCCACAAGGTGGAGCCCAGAGCCCAACCCACTGACCCTATGCAGGCAGTGTCAATATGAGTACCAATTGTACTTTTTTAAACAGCATTCTATGACATTTAAAGTCACATTTGCCTGGTCAGCATTCGTGCTTGGAAGTTTTATAATTCCATGCTCCTGATAAAATTTCATTATTAAAGTATCACTTGCTGGGCTATCTTTTTATAATATTCCACAATATTATTGCATTTTACAGGACCCATATGTACATGCTGTGAATGATATGAGGATAGGGGAACTTCGTCCCTCCATGACTGAAGCACCATTGTACCAACCTAAACTTGTCCTATTGGGTAAAGAGAAAAAAGGTACTAAGTCACTTTATAGATACTGAATGTGACAAACAATGAAAAATGCAGCAGAAAAATGCGCTCAACACTGTATTTTTACACTTAGCAAGAATCAAATTGGAAATTATATTTAATATGCAAAACCAGTCGATTTAGATACACAGCTATCTATATTTCTCTCCTACCCCTTTTCCTTAGACTAATAGCAACTTTAAATGGTATGAAAAGGTCAGGCGCCAGGTTCCTTGGGGCCTTGGACACAGGGTACCACTGGGCCTCTTGTCCCCTCCCTTACCTCCTCAAACTACGCTCCCTTCCCTTCTTGGTCCCACCCCATACCTTTTCTGTCTGCCTGCTTACATTCACATATTGCAATATTTCTGTCGTCCTCCTTTTTGCCTCAGCTTCTCTTTCTTTACACTGGCTGGTATTGCTTTTTTTTTTGTCTCCCTCTCATCTTCCTTTTCATTTTGATCACTTTCTTCTCCCATGTATCACATTCTCTGCCACTTTAATGCACCTCTCTGTGACTGTGCCTGGGGAACTGAGTCTCTTCTCCCTCCCCTGCACCCCCCCACAACCCTCTGTGGTTGCCTTTTCCCTCCTCCCTTAAAACTGCCTATCTGCCTTCTCTTCTCCTGTGTCAACTTGGCACGTATGTAATGTACAGAAAAGAAATCTAAAATAGTTTCAGTACTCTCAGAACGTAATATAGGCAGCAGTTGTTCTAAGCCATCTTAATTTGGATAAAACCCCATTTAAATGAATGGCTCTTCCTTCTATGCAAGAATTATGAGCAAATGGTGGGCAGGTAAGCAGCCTACTAAGTGAACAAGCCCCTCAGACCATCTGGACTGTGGGTCAGGGCCTCACTTGGGCCACCCCTAGTATTGGGCATGGGTATGAAGGTGATGAAATCCTTCCTAATCACTGCTGCCATGACAAAACTCCCTGTGCCTGTTTTTTAAATAAATATTGGGAAATCTCCCATGTCACATTTGGTTTGGCCCTGAGTGTTGGAAATAGTGTATAAAGAAGGCTATATATGTCATTAAAAATAAATACTAAATTATTATATTCAGCAGTAGGAAAACATGGGGGTGGGGCATTCAAGACAGTAGCAGTTTGGTCAGGTTCGTAAGTGTAGGAAAGGTGAAAATGGATCTTTTAAAAATACAAAAAAAAAGTTCCATCTCACAAGGCACAATGTTTATAAGGATAATAGTAAAGTAATACACCGACCAATAATTGTAGATTGATACAGTCAGATGATACAGCATCTTGGCTGAAGATGGATGGGAAAGGGAGTTGGTACTGCTGTACAAATGTCTTAGGTGTCTTTGAACGTCCCAGGGATAAGTTCATGGCTGGCTATATTTGTATGATATAGAAGTGGAAATCACATTTCCAAGCTAATTACAGTAGTTGTTGTATATATGTCTCTGTGTTCAATCTTCTGTTCAACTATTAATTTCATATTTCTTTCTGTGCTTGTTTTAGAATCAACAGATGAATCTGAAGCAGATAAAGTTCACTGCATGAATAACAGTGTTTCTTCAGGCACCTATTCAGACTATTCACCTTCACAGGCATCTTCAGGGTCTTCTAACGCTCGTGTTAAAATGGGGTCCTTGCAGACTACAGCTAAAGATGCAGTGAATAATTCTTTGTGGGGTAACAGGTGTGTTTACTTTGTAGACCCCAGTTGAAACACTGGATCTGACCATAAAGGCATCTCAGGCAGCCAAAAGTACAAAGAGCTTAAATAAAATATGATGATGGTGATGATGATATCAACCCTCGTATTAAAACAAAAACAGACAGGAACGTAAATAGGGCCAGACTAGCAGGAGCAGCAGCATGATTGAGATGCCTTTGTTTTTTCTTTGAACTAGCAGTGCTTCCTAGGACACCTTTTGTGACTATGTGACATCATGTCTCAGGAAGTACTGCTAGGCTGGGAGCTGGTATTCTTCAAGTGTACACAAGACTTCTAAGAAGTCTGGCATTGCATACAGTTGGAGAAAACCTGCTGCACTTGGAACAACATCACACTGGCACTACTGCAAATAAGTGAAGCGTTGTGCAAAAAAAGGTAAGTGTTGCAGCATCCCTGCCCCCTCAACAGCAGGAGAGGGAGAAGAGCAGAGCATCCAGAGCAGAGTAAGTTCTCCCCCACAACTAGGCACCTCTGCAGAAAGGCCCATGTTTGTAGGCAAGAGGAAGGGCACCTTTTCCATGTCAAGGCCCAGAGAAATTATGCCTTAGGGGTAGAAATTACTCTTGCAACTTCTACCCAAAATTCAGGTCTATCTGCAAACTTTCAGAGTAGATTACAATAGTTGAATAGCAGTTCACCCATCTTACCCATTTTTCAGCTGATGAGAATGAAAGAGGTACAAAATGATTACGTGTCATCAAGGTTTTCTGTGCTGTCTACATTTACTCCATTGCATACAGAATCCTATATAAGCAACTTTGTCCCACCATAGATACAGACTCAGTTTCCAAAGAGACTTTCACTTTGCTTGCAGGCTCAATGTTATGTGCTTATTATCTGTCACTAGCATAGAGATTTTTATACCAGAGTTTTTTGGGGAGGCAGATTTTTAGATTTATGCAAAGCCATTTTCATATACATATAAATTGTGATATTTCTCTTTTTGTGTGCTTTCTCTTTGTTCCCACTCCAAACAAGCTAAAGCTTCCATTCATTCATTCATGGGTTAAGCAAAACATGCAATAATAGTAAGATATTTATTAGCATTTTATTCTGCTGTGATAGCTTCCTTATCTAATACCAATCTTTCTTCTTGTTTTCTCCAGGCTTGTCCAATCTTTTCCTCAACCTCTTGAAACAAAGCCATTGCTCAGTCAACGGGAGTCTGCTCCAGCAGGAAACTTACAACAACATAACGAGAGGCGTCCAATGAGCGACACCTTTGCTGACAGCTGGAATGATGGCTCTCACTATGATAACACGGGATTTGTAGCAGAAGAGAGCACGGTGGAGAATCCAAGCGCTAACCCCCTCTTAAGCTCTAAATCGAGAAGCACATCTGCTCACGGACGCAGGCCTTTAATTAGGCAAGACAGGATAGTTGGTATCCCCCTAGAACTTGAACAGCCTACTCTCAGAAATACACCTGAATCAGAAGTGCCTCCATCAAACCCTTGGCAGAACTGGACAAGAACCCCTAGCCCTTTTGAAGATAGGACAGCCTTTCCCTCTAAGCTGGAGAGCACCCCTACCACCAGCCCTTTACCTGAAAGGAAGGATCTTGTTAAAGATTCCGCGGAAATAGCTAGCACTTTTTCTCCAGGAACACCGTGGGAGTATCATGAGTCAAATGCTAACAGAAGTCTTGGTAATGTGTTTTCGCATATTCACTGTCGCCCGGATCCTTCTAAAAACGTCATTTCTATCAGCAAGAGCACAGAGAGGCTTTCGCCAATGATGAGGGACTTGAAAACGAATAGGTTTAAGAAGTCACAAAGTATAGATGAGATAGACATTGGCGCATATAAAGTTTATAATATACCACTAGAGAACTATGCAGCTACTACTGACAATGCCGGTATGCATGAGAGGCCAGATAAAATGATGGGTCCAGAACATGGAATGTCTAGCATGTCCCGTAGCCAGTCTGTGCCAATGCTTGATGATGAGTTGCTGACCTATGGAAGTGTTAAGGTGCAGCAGCAGCAAAAGCCTTCTGTAACTAAAAAAGTGTACCAGTTTGACCAAAGTTTTAATCCTCAAGGATCAGTGGAAGTGAAAGCCGAAAAGAGGATTCCGCCACCTTTTCAACACACTCCAGAGTACATTCCCCAGCAGACTAAAACTGTCTCAAAGGATTTGGTTAGCCCAAGAGCCTACCGAGGGTATCCACCCATGGAGCACATGTTTTCATTCTCCCAGCCTTCTGTTAATGAGGAGACTGTCAACACTCAGTACTCAAGTCAGGGATCAAGGGCTGGGTTTTTGAGAAGAGCAGATTCATTGGCCAGTTCCACAGATATGTCAATGTATAGAAGAGTCAGTGAACCACACGAACTGCCTCAGAGCGATAGGTATAACAGACACCAGTATAGAGGACCCATGGAACGCCAAAGCAGCATGCAAGTGTCTGAATCCCAATTCCTCAAAAGAAATGGCAGGTATGAAGATGAACACCCTTCATATCAAGAAGTGAAAGCCCAATCTGGAAGTTTTCCAGTTAAAAACCTTACTCAAAGGAGGCCATTGTCTGCAAGAAGCTACAGTACAGAGAGTTATGGTACCTCCCAAACCAGGCCAGTTTCAGCTAGGCCTACAATGGCAGCTCTGTTGGAAAAGATACCATCAGACTATAACTTGGGTAACTATGGTGACAAGCCGTCAGATAACACTGATTTAAAGACAAGGCCTACCCCTGTGAAGGGAAATGAGAGCTGTGGTAAAATGCCCGCTGACTGGAGACAACAGCTACTTAGACATATAGAAGCTAGAAGGTTAGACAGGGTATGTTTGGCATTTCTCTGCAATTAATTAATGCCTTTTAGTTTTTATATTTCTATATATCAAAAAAAAAATCTGCTTGCAGTGATTAATATGTTATCCAGTAATAATTCCTGGATTTGTGTTCTGAATTAATAAACCATGAAATGTATTTTATTACAGTTTATACATAATGAGTTAGAATTAGGGTTGCTTTGGGGAGCATTGGAGAAGGTCTTCCCTGATATACTGTTGTTTTTTTAAAATGCAAAAATGATAATCTCGGTCTTCTAGTAGTGGGTAATTTATGAAGCTTAAAGGAAATCACAAAAATAGTTTATAATTTAAATATTTGTTTTATTTGCCAGCCTTTACAGTGCATAGGAAAAATATTGAAGACAAATTCCAAAGCAAAAGTATTGGAAATATTGACATTGGCAGGCTTATAGTTAATGGAGATACTCCAAAACTCTACAGAACTCAATAGCACAATCTTCAGTGGCTGTGTTATGAATCAGTCCATGCCCTTGTGTGCACAAAGTCACATATTCATGTGTGAACCATCTTCATGTACCAGAACTATTGGATCATGGCAGATATAATTAAGGATTTCTTTTAGAAAATTTAGCCATTGATTAACAAATAAGCTACAATTACTTTTGTTCTGGTACCCCATGTCTTAAATCTATGTACTTGGAAGTAAGTCAGTTAATTTACATTTAACTTGTTTCCAAGTGTGTTGGATAACGGGTTGAAATACGTAAAGCCCCAACAGAGACCAACTATAACTTATATTTTCTATGTTAGGAAGTGTTTGTCAATTAACATTTATTATTGGTAAATGTGCAGAGTAATTCATTGACATGAGACACAGTTTCCAAGGCGTGAAGAATTAAGAATATGAGGTATTGTTTGAAATGGTGGTAAGAAGTAAATGAATAAAACATCTTATAACTGATATATCCAGAAAGCATTTGGAAGGAATTCTGAGAAAAACTACATACTACATGTAGTTCCATTATTTTCTTTTGAAAAAAGTCTAATATACTGTGCAGCCATTGAGGCTACAGTTTGAAGTGGAAGACTAGTACAGGAGGAAAAGGAGCTTCTTAACCTTTCCACTTTATTCCATTTGCACATCTCTCTCTCTCTCTCTCTCTCTCTCTCTCTCTCTCTCTCTCTCACACACACACACACACACACACACACACACACCCCAAAATGCAGGTACTTGTGTTTTCCTCAGTGAAGGTAAAAGCAACTGGAGTGGGAACTTTTCAATGGGAGAATAGTTTGAAGGGAGAAGGATTATGAAGCTGGTCTTCCATCTTAAATTGCAACCTTACTGCTGCCTTGTATAAATGGCCGGGGGGGGGGGGGCTTAACAAGGAACTTAAACATTCACCCTGTTGGCTGTTTTTCGATTTG
Source organism: Podarcis bocagei (assembly GCF_964188305.1). Lineage (NCBI taxonomy): Eukaryota > Metazoa > Chordata > Lepidosauria > Squamata > Lacertidae > Podarcis > Podarcis bocagei. Next base: position 66,074,083 of record NC_138129.1, read on the forward strand.
CATCACCTTGTACTCGTTAAATGCTGTGTGTCTCATACAGCCTTCCTCAGCCTCAGGAACCTGTTTGCCTTCAGTCAACTAATATTGGAAATAAGATGAATTATGAAATACCAATTCATGTATAATTTTAGTCCTACAGTTCACCAGATGCTTTCATAAAATAAGTGAAAATTGAGATTGCCAAATGTGGCTGTCAAAAATGCTGAAATCATCCTGGAAAATTGGAATTACAGACCTCGTTCTCAGATTTGCTTTCACAAAATTACCCTTCCTTATATTCCCAGATACATATTGGTTTGTCATTCAGTGACTGCAATAAGTGATTATATTTCAGAAATAACCATAACGGAGCAAAAATTGTAGACTGTTTCATATCTTTTGATATCATCATGTGTTTTTCAAAGAAGGTAATTCACAATTTAGCTGTTGCTCACTGAGAACTGAACTATCCATTCAGTAATACAATTTATTTGTTTTTATTTATTTAAAGGGGGTTGGAGAGCAGGCCAAATCAGTCTACCAAGCGCCAATGATGAACTGTCAGGTCTTGCAAAGCATTCTTGTATAGCTTTTTACAAGGTGCTTTGCAAGATCTGCTGATCAGATCATCATTGGGTCTTGTGAAGTCCTGTACACAGGGCTTTGTAGGTGCTACCAGTCAGCTGATCAGCAGTACCTGCAGACTCCCTTTTGGCTGAGGTCTTTGCCTGCCCAACACCTGATGTCATATAGAACAGTGAACCACTTAAACTAAAGAAAAGACAATTTCTTGGGCTTAGACCTGGCGGTGTTCTCAGATTTCACCACCCTGCTTTTGCCAGAGCCCACATAAACTTGTTGAAAATTACCGAGGCCTACAAGTTGTAGAATAGTGGCCTATGGAAGTGGAGTTTGGCATGATTGGCTGGCTGACATCACTTTTCTATTGATAGCTAAACCATCTTTGGAAATTGTTTAATTATTTACCATAACATTTTCATTGTAGCAAGGAGTTCAATACCTCAGCTTCCCTCAAGCAAAATATAGACATTCGCTCTGGAAGTATTGCAACTCATCCTCTCCACTTTAGGCAGAGTTTGCCAATCAATCCAGAGGCTTTAAGTCTGACTCTAAGTGGAGAAGGCTTTTTATTTTATATTTTTCCTTTCCCACTTCTAAATGCCTCTCAGAGTATTTTTACTAATCTATTGTAATTTCTTCCATTCTGCTGTCACACAAATCTATTCCCCTTACCTTGAACCTGCCAGTTTCATTCTACCTTTCATCCTGGTCCTTTTATCTTCACTTCCTTCCATAACAACTTTATTCTCTTGTCCCTATCCTTTCCATTATCAGTTGGTTTATTTTTAATAATGAGTGTAAATATTAACCTTTTATCTCCCTTTCTAATTTCCTTCAGGACCTCCTCTGGCTGCTTCCCCTCAGAGGAGTGAGACCTCCCTTCTCTCTTCCCCACCCTCCCCAAACTTCTCCATCTCCTGGTCACCATTATTTAGCATGCAAGGAGTTGCTAGGGTTGGCAATGGTTCAGTCAAAAGACAATGGCATGGCCGGGGGGTGGGGCCAGCAAGTGAGAAGGCGCTGGGCAGGCTGTGACACTGAGGTTCTCCTGAAAATGACCCATGGCCGTCTCTTGGGTCCCAGCCCCCTGTTTAAGAAAAACTGACTAGAGAACACAAAATCGCAGCAAGATAGATTTTAAAGCAAAGCTATTAGAATGAATGAATAAAAATTGCAGAAACACTAGATGAATGATAAACCAAATTATATTTATTCTGGTGTATCAGTTAAGATCTACAGAAATTTATTTAATTGGTTCAGTTTTGGAAATCATAAAAAAATGTATGAAAATTTTAGCCTGGCTTTCAGATACACTGATTACTAAGAAAAATACGTCAATAAGCCTTCAGATCAAGAACAAAGCATTGCAAAGCATTCTCATTTCCTAAGGAGTGGTCCTGTTCAGGCTCTAACAAGCCTGGAACAAGTGTTTTGTGTTGCTGTTTGGAGTTCACAGGGGAAAGACAAGCGAAAAGGGTTACTTTATTTCTTCCTCACGTTTGTTAAAATCCTCTTTTGCTGCGCTTGGGTTTGGTGCTGGTTTCTAGCCCTGAACCTGAATCCTTTAATGCTGTACAGTGGGCAGAGGGTTTCTAGAATTTGGAAAAGGAAAAGGAAACTTAAGGTCTCCTTACACAAACATACACATTTCTTTATTTTAAAAAACCAGAATTACTTCTTAAATACAAGTTTTCTGATATCCCAGATTTGTACAAAACAGCAGTTTTTCAAAAAATGTGTCACTCCCAAGTCATGTGACAATTTGGAGTCTCTGGCATGAAAGGCGGCTGCTCTTCCTCACATTTTCTTTCCCAACCTCCTGTGCCTGCAAAGGCAAATATTATAAGAGCTGTTTCAAAATATATATATTTTAAAAAATTACTGGGAACCAACATCCTTTCCTGTCGGCTGACAGAAGCAAAATAGGAGTAGGGGGAGTGGCAAAAGAGGGCATCACAGAAACATCGTGGAAACCTGCCCATGCCGTGGGCTCCCTGGCATTAGTGGCTTCCGTAAATCACTGAGCATTCATAAGAGTCAAGCTTAGTGCATTGATTATTGTGATTGCTTTCAGGCTGACACTTTAGAGATCCGTGTACTACTACATTTGCATGGACAGGTGAAGCACAGATGTTTCAGATGTACTTCCACAGCTATGCTCACTATGGGTGGAATTCAACATTGCACCAAGGGGAGTGTCCCATCAGCACTGTTCTCTGACCAACCCAGAGCCAATTTCAGGAGGTGCAGGGAGAGGAGATGGGGGACAGCCCCATGGCACAAGCAGAAGCCCTCATACAGGCTTGCACTGATGGGACATGTTGGGTGAATAATGCCCAGTGCATTATACTTTTTATATTGCTGTTTTTTTGTATATATATAATCCAGAATAATTTATTCATGAAGATCATTTGCTGACTGATCTTTTTAATCACACTGTATATAGTGCAAGTAGTTCTTTTGCAGTGTAAATTCAAAATAGGTATACATCCACTACAATATATTGGAGCAGCTCTTCATAGCAGTTATTTTGATTGGTTCTTTGTGAAACTAACCATAGCAAGCCAGATGTTTCCATCGTTCAGCAACTAACAGATGTGAAAAACTCTTTTTTTACCATTTTCCTTGACTCTTTAAAACCTTATTCTCTCCAGAAATGTCTTACATTTTTAAGAAGCGTATTATAGAGAGTAGAATCTCTTCTACCCAATTTATTACTTGCAGAAAAGAAATGCATATTTTATCATCAGTTTGTAGAAAATCTCTGGATAATACCCACTTCTGCATGAAGTAAATTACTATAGCTTTGTATTAAAAACAGTGGCTCAGTTAGTAGAGCATGAAACTTTTAATTTCAGAGTCGTGGCTTCAAGCCCCACATTGGGCAAAAGATTCCTGCATTGCAGGGAGTTGGGCCAGGTGACCCTCATGGTCCCTTCCAACTCTACAACTCTGTGATTCTGTGAATATGAAAATATATCTTGTTTGATTTTTTGTCAATGTCTTTTTATGGTAATCATTTTATGTACAACTAGCACTCTATGTGCTTCTGTCTGACTCAGTGCATGCATAAAAAGCTACTTATTTCTTGGTATCGTTTGTTTGCTTAAAATGAGACCATGTGAAGTTAGTCATATATGTGCAGTACTTTCTCTTAATGAGCATGCGTGTTCATATCCTGTCACGTGGTTGTTATTTCCTCTACTCAGACTGCTGCTTATAAGCACAACACTGTTAACCTTGGCATGCTGCGCTCTGGAGGTTTGTCAGCAATGCATGCGGGCAGAAGCATGACATTAAACTTGCAGACTAAATCTAAATTTGAAAACCAAATGCATCAAGAGCTACCTCTACCGAAAGTAAGTATGAGATAGCCTGCATATATCAGACAAAACACAGTAATATTTTTTCATGCCCTCCTTCCTCTTCCTTTTTAGCATTTGCATTACTATTCATGCTTGTGTCCTATAAGCAATTCAAAAACCAAAGTTGCTAACACAACTTGCCAACTTTATATCTTTGCTTCTTCAAGTAATTGGCTCACCACGTGACAGTCATGCTGCTTTCTGCTCTTTTGTTGCAGACTAATGTAGTCAATTTTATGTGAACCAGAGAAATCTGAGGGCCGTGTTTCATGTTGTAGTTGGTTAATGATGTTGATGGTGTCAGAATGGTGTAGATGTTTAATGTCAACCAAGTTCGGTCACAAACTATGTTATCAATTAGGATGGTCTCTTAGGACCCAGGACCTACTGGTCATTTAGTTCAGTGGTCTAGTTAAAGACTGGATTATAATCAAAATAGCTCAAATGAAAATTTCAGAATGTATGTCCTGTTTACATCTTTTATTATATTAGCACATTTCTGTATGTAGACCATTGTGAAATCAGATATATGTTGTATGTAAATATGTTTTGTATTTTAAGCCTTTAAGGTGGGGACATATCTTATTAACATTTTGAAAAATATTTGTGAATCAAGCTTGAATTCATCATGACCAACAAACCATTAGGCCTGTTTATAGATTGTGTAGGTGAGATACATATGATGGTGGAAAACCTAAGTGTGTGAAAATTAATTATAAACTGTTCTTTTAAATGTTATTGAGAGAAGGGAATGAAAAAGTGGATCTAAATTGAAACAGTCTAGATTAAACATCAAGTAATAAGTCATAGTTGCCAGTCATCAATGCAGTCGTGTTATCTGATGAAGATTAGACAGTGAAAACAGTAGCCAAGGAAAGGTGTAAGATTGGTTCTTTTGATTATACAGCTACCTAAGCATTGTGGGGGGAGGGATTAGTCAAGGAAATTTTTGGCTAACATGTAGAGGCTATGAGATTTCCTCTAGTCTAAATTAAATGATTCCATGATTTACTCTCCTTTGATGGAGAGGGGAAGTACTGTATCAATCATCAAACTGCCATAAATGTCTGGAAGAAGGTTTTTCCAAGTTTTTTAAAAATGTGTTTGTTGATGTTTTTCCAGTAAAGCAATACAGAGGTCCCCCCCCCCGTAAAAGAATATAGAGGTTTTCCCCCCAGTAAAACAATATAGCTACAGATAATTTATTGGGGTCGACAGCACCTCACAATGTAGAGTGCATTAACCTACAAAATACTATTTTCACCACATAGTTTTTAAAATACAGGCGATGACCATTTTGCCCAGGGGTTCCATTTCCAATCCCTGCCTGCAACAACAGGGCATACATAAGGGCACCCTGCCCCATTACAGCCGACCCTGCCCCCCTACATCTGCTCCACTCCACCCTTGGTCTTCCCTCTTCTGGATCTGAAAGGACCCACACTTCGCTGATCCCACGTTATTTCGACGCGCCTAAAATGCTTCCACCTGTACAAAACATATTATATTAAAATACATAGACTTATAACAGTTACATAACTATAGCAGTGCAGCAATCATGAGCTGAGAAGTATTTGTAACAAAACCAAATCTCACAGACCTTGCAACAATAGCATGTGCTATTTGAACAGCAGGTGCACAATTGCCACATTTCACAACTACATATATGAGAAGGACATAGTTGCTGCGACTTTCTGTTACTGTGTTGACAACCGAAGTTACATATACCCCTTTTTTGAGTGTCAGCAATGGTAGCTTCTACCCATTCTGAGGCTGCTTCTTTTAGACGTTTCAGGCAAATAAGCTTTGTTTCTAATCTCTTGGGGTTCTATCAAATCCAGACCCAGATCTAATAGGATGAGTTTCCATTTAGGATGTTCAGTTGCTCAGCTTCCAAATAATACAGACATTTAAGCAGGCAATATTACTGCATGAGGGGGGACACCAATAGGCATTGTTTTTTATTATATCAGGCTTGGGGTTGTGGTCTGCCCTTCCTTTCTTTGGGATAATTACTTCCAATATCACAAGCATACTATCCTCACAACAACTCTGTGAGGTAGGCTAGGTTGAGAGACTGTTAGTGGTCCAAGGTCACCCAGTGAGTTTCTGGGCTGAGCAGGGATTTGAACCCTGATCTCCCAGGTCCTTTTCCAGCACTCTAACCACTACACCACGCTTTGTGCTGTCTATGGGCGATTCTGAATGGTCAACTTGGATTCTTTATGGTTGTGTATGGAGGTCTTCAATTCTCTCTGGTGTTCTGAAATAGTTTACTATGAACATGCCTATCTGGACTGTTTTGCTCCTCCTCCCTGTGAGCGCACAAAGAAAACAAACCATGGTCCCTGTCTTAGCATTACATTTGAACCGGAGATTGAGGTTTGTTTCGTTCAAACCACGATCAGTCAGCAAGCCAAGAACAAAACTTGGCTGTCAGTTGTAGTTGGGAGCAAAACTCTTGCTTTTTAGGATGTAACACTAAGCCTAGCAGTTGTGTTTTGTATCTCCACAGTGCTAGCAGACAGGAATAAAATGCCAGGAATGGTCTTGTGCACAGTAGGCCATGGTTTATGGGTTACTATGACATGTGAATGCACTCTTTGTGCAAATTGAAGGCCTCTTGTACATTGAGGCTTCCTGCCCACTCCCCACTGCCGGTGTATGTTCTCAGCTCCAAAGCCTCTTAAAACTCAAGGACCTCTTGGTCTGGGGATCCAGTAGAGGCCACAGGTCCAGCAGTTGGAGGGAAGATTGAGGTCCCCTGGGCAGCAGCTGCAAGATAAACAAGAACATCAAATTGAATGTCTGCAGAATAGAACTATTTTCCTTTTGTTAACTAAAAATGAGCATTTGTATTTAATTTCCATAACTAATACGAACATTCACCAATAGCCTAATATTTTCTGTGATACTTTGAGAGGTTTAGTCTAACTGTTCCATTAACTGTAGCAGCCTATTAACCTTTTTAAAGCCCAATACTCTGGCTTATGGATCAGACTCTTTCTTGATTAAAAGAATCATAAGTGCTTTCCTGAGCTGGAGCTTTTAAAATGCATATTAATATGGAACAGAAAACATCATTGTTAACTCTGACATTTAGAGCAATTTTCATACTAATTTCAGTATCTGAGATGGGATAAAAAAGATGCTTCTTTGCCATGGGATTTCCACTCTCATAGTACAATTGTCTACTAATAAGTTGACACTTTCTAGAAAGCAGAAGCATGAAGATTGTATTACTATGTACATTAAAAATGTTCCTTCTGATAGATGTATTTAGTGTGTGTTTAAATTTATGGTGTTGCCAGTTTCTTACTAAGCACTTTTTGTGTGCATCGAAGTCTTATCCAAATATGTGATCAGTTATAAAAGAGCATTGATGCTTTTCTATATCTTGATAAAATGCAATAATATGTACTGTGTGGATATTTCCCCATCAAAAATAAAACAAAAACAATGTTTATCAAAAAGGCTAATTTGGGGCAAATGAACTGTTTATCGTCCCTCTCACTAAATAATCTCTTACCTAACATTTTAAAAATAGACCCCATCACAACAGAGCAGCATTCTAGACAATGGACAGGAAGATGTTTCTGCTGGCGGCCAATGGAATCCATATCCCCTTGGAAGGCGAGATGTGCCACCAGAAACTGTTGCTAAAAAGGTAACAACTATCACACACAATGAATACTGTATATGTGTAAATACTGCCACTCTAATCTGGTAGTGATGTATGCCAGTGATCTCCTGTAGTAAAAAGATTGGGAATGAATGATGGATTTGTGAACTTGCTTCACTGCAAATTTTCCTACTGCCTTTAATCATGATTGTTACATTGGTACTAACGTAAACATGGTTCCCTCTTGACCGTGAAGTGAAACTAAGGCTTCAAGTTAGTTAGGAAACCCAATGACTCTTGGCCAGACAATGCCAAAGTTAAATGACTGGAACACTTTAGCTTTGAGGGTGGTGGGAGCTCACAGACATTCCCTAATCTTCATATTACTATTAATTGACTGCCAGCATTGCATTTGTGCCATTGTTTCATCCATTTTGATGTGTTTTAGCATCACTACCTTGTATGGATGGAAGGGCAGAAACAGGCTTACTTCACCTGTCAACATTTTCCTCCAATTTTTGTTTGAGAATATGGTGGTTTTTTAAAGGCCTTTTTCCTAGACACCTCAGTATCCTTCCTCAATGATGCTGTATGCTAAATGATTACCCTACATGCCAGAATCTGATTAATTCCCTGGCACTATCCATTGTTGCATTCTTTGCCAACAATTTGTATTGTGCTGTCAGTAGAACATTCCCAGCTTGAAATAATTAACTTTTTGTGAAGGATGGTAAAAGAATATATAAAATACAAATGAAATCATGGGAAACAGGCCTACACAATGGAGATTATTTCCCTAACCAGAATAAGTAATTTTGTTTTTTTACAAAAAAGATCTATTTTCAGTTCATCCATATACATTAGGAGCTGTGTTATGAACGCCTAAGCTGTGACAATATGAGGCTTTGCAAACAAAAAATCTATTAAAATGGATGAGAATTATTTACCTTTCACTCTCTGTTTTTGAGCATGCTGCTCTAGCAATACTGATTTTCTTTCATAGAATTTGACCTCAGGAGATTCATGTCCGCTATAGTTGCTGATGGTTTAAACATTGTGAGTCATTTGAAACCAACTTCACAGTAATTTTTTGTAATAGTTAGACTTTAACTACTGATGTTATTTATGACTATAGATTGCTTTTATATGATTATTTTAATATTTTATTATTTGCCTCTGGTGTGTGTATTTTCCTTGATTATTTTATAAACCACCCAGGGATCTAAACAGATGGTGGACGGTTTAAAAATACAATTAATAGTGATGATAATAATACCTTTTAAAATGTAAAATAGGGGAGAGCTCTTTGCTGACAGGGGAGGGTACTGGCAGCTGATGATGTAGCACCTGAAGTTTCCAATATAACAGAAATGAGCCAACCTGCAACAGACAACTAGACCATCCCTAGAATTCAGACCTCTTCCTACTCTGCTGAGATCCTCCTCCAGATCAGATTCATCTAGGGCAGGCACAAGCAAACCCGGCCCTCCAGATGTTTTGGGACTACAACTCCCATCATCCCTAGCTAACAGGATCAGTGGTCAGGGATAATGGGAGTTGTGGTCCCAAAACATCTGGAGGGCTGAGTTTGCCTATGCCTGCTCTAGGCGTCCCAAGTTTTCATTCTTCAACCCACTGCAACCTTCCTCTAGGTCAGCTTCCTTGAGCTGCGCTTCTTCCACTCCTCATCTGACCACCCTCTCCATGGGACTCACGACAGGCATGATCCAACAGAAGTTATGTGTGATCCAGACTTTGCTTCCACAGGTAGAGGGGCAGGAGATGACTTTTACAAATTCAGCCTCTTCCTAGTACTTCCTCCCATGGGGTTCTTGAACATTCAGAGCCCTTTGGAACAATGTGGGTGTTAGCCTGGAGATAGCAGAGAGAAGGGAATCCGCAAAAGTCATCTCCCTGCTCTGCCAGCAGGATCCTTCCCCTGCATCTGAAGCCTTCCATGGATGGAAGGGAGGATATTGTCACTCAGCTGAAGGTACTAATATAAATAACAAATACGTTTTCCCACTTAGTAATGCTTCTGTTTTACAATTGATTTTCTACACCTTACAGTTCAAATATAGCTGAAGGAGTGACTTTCACTATGCTGCTCTGGAAAAAAAGTCAGAACTTCATATGTTTATACTCAAGAGCTTTGTTGTGTGTGTGTGTGACTGTATGTGACTGTACAAGTTTCAAGAAAAGTGCTTTTGTCAGTTTTCTAAATTCCTGGCCTAATGTGTTAATGTTACCCACAGGCAGGTAGCCATATCCAGACACTGATGGGATCGCAAAGTCTCCAACATCGAAGCCGAGAGCAGCCATATGAGAGCAACATGAATAAAGTGACCATCCAGCAGTATCAGCCACCACTGCCGATCCAGATCCCTTCTCAGAGCACTCGGGCACCACAAGCAGGGAGATGTGTCATTCAAACTAAAGGGCAGAGGAGTATGGATGGTTATCCAGAACAGGTGAGCATGCAGCAGAACGGCATGAGGATGAGAGATGTGAATGGAATTGTGTGCAAGATGGCTCAAAAAGGTAGGCTTATTTTTTAAGTCTGTGAAACTGTTTTCCTATTTACCGTTATTTGGAATTGCTAAATAAAAAGGCATGTATGTGTAGATTATAAATCTCAGCTATCATGCATACCTGCGAATTCATAGTGATGAAGTCACTATGAGGGATTTTTATTGTAGTAGTAGTGAGATTGGTGTGCTCCAAATTGTAACTCACCATAGGAAACCTTAATAATGTTGTAGAAACCTAGAAGGTGGTCATCCCAATGTGTCCTAAGCATTCGCAAAACCAAACATTAGGACAACAAAAGTCAATCCCTTGTGACTTCAGCATGTAACGATAACCATATTTTAAAAGGCCACACGAGTCATCCCAATGAAGTTAAGCAATTTATTTGATTTGGTTGCTATTATGTTTGGATTCTAGTTATCGTTATAGTTCCATAAAGACATATGGAAATGTGATGTCCTCTTTTATAGCCTATGTAGAATTTCAATGCAAATAAAATGGATTTGCCAAAGTTACGTTTTAACTATATGTAACTACATTTTGATGGGGGTGGGTTTGAAGATTTTCTTCTGCAGTCTTAATATATCTTTAAATTATATTTTAATGTATTATGTTTCTAATTGTCATGAAACAAATATGATTGTATCAGCTTTTTTAAGTAAGAAAAGCAACTTAAAGAGAATACATCATTGATGTTCGTATCACAGTTGATTCAAACATTTTACATTGTATCACACAGTACATCCACAAATAACCTTCTTAAATTAAAAAAAATCATCCTAGAGTAGCCTCATGGACATTTGTCAGAAAATAACAAATTTGTGACAATTAATTAAATGCATGCATTTAAGCATCCCTTTGTGTCTTTTACATCTAGTTTTGTGTGAGGATAGAAAAGAATCCAGGCCTTGGATTTAGTATCAGTGGAGGAATAAGTGGACAAGGAAATCCATTCAAACCTTCTGACAAGGTAAGGTAGTAATTTCTTTTGCTTGAATTAGTGACCAGATAATGCAGTTTGAACATTTAGGGTAGTTAAAGTTCAGATATTCATGACATCTGTTCCTTTGCTTGCAATTAAAATGTAATCAAGATAAGGAGCTGAAGAAAACAGGTTGCCCTACTGTGTATTATGATCCCAAAACATCCTTTGGCTAGGGATACATGTCACTGAATGTCTGCAAAAATGTGTTGCCAGAAAATTCTGGGATTGTAGAGACTGGGGGCTATCACTTTACACTTTTACAACTACCCTGGTTAGTCAGTAAATGAGAATAGGGCCCCATTAGCTAAAGTGGTGCTTCAGGTTAAGAACAGTTTCAGGTTAAGAACGGACCTCCGGAATGAATTAAGTACTTAACCCGAGGTACCACTGTAGATGAAATTTTAGATGTTTGTAGAACCATTATAGATGTTTTTCCCCCTATGGATTTTGAACTCAAATAAGCAGCAATGTAATAGCATGAATAAGCAATATGAGATATTTTGGAATGTATTCATCGTCAAGAACAGTTTGCTAGGCTGTTAGTTTATAAATTATGACTAAGATGTATTCCACTAGCTCTACACTAAGCAAGATCTCATACTATTTTAGCAAAAATGTTAATAGTAGCAATCATTTAGCATATAAAAATCATCAATCAATGCTAAAGCATTGATAAATGTACTGATTTTTACCTTATTTCTAAAGTAGCTAAAATGCCATACTGCCTATTTTTAATTTGCCTTACGATAGCATAGTTAAATTCTTTATCAGTTGTTTTGACATTTCATATATCTACAAATTATGGTTGCACCGCTTCTATCTAACTAGATGTTATGATAAACATGAAGCAGTCTTGTTTCTAGTTTTCTTCTCTACAGTTACTGGTTTGCTTGTAACACTAAACCAGGCATAGGCAAATTCGGCCCTCCAGATGTTTTGGGACTACAACTCCCATCATCCTGACCACTGGTCCTGTTAGCTAGGGATGGTGGGAGTTGTAGTCCCAAAACATCTGGAGGGCCGAGTTTGCCTATGCCTGCACTACATCATGGATGGCTTAAAGTCACCCTACATCATTTTCTTCAGAGGAATGAGCTGTAAACCTTTTGTGGAAGCAGATTCAGTGCAGATCCATTGCTCTTCATTCTTAAAGACTCTTTTGTAAAAACAGTTGATGTTATGGAGGCAGATAGGCAAGATAAGGCCATAGGCCAGATAAGGCAGGAGGTTGTGTTTTGTGGCAGAGATCCAAATCACTACAGGGAGAACATACATATGTGCAGTAGGGCTTCAGAGGTTCTGCTTTCTGATCCATAACATCCTTAAGAATAAGAATGCACCATGACATATATTTAATTCAGCAATGAACTGTTGGTTTGATCACAGGCTTCTTTTTCTAAATTATAAGTAGATGTTGTCTAGTACAGAACTTGTAATATGCAGCAAGTAGGCTAGATTCCAGCTAGTGTAGCACATAGGCATATCAATAATTGCAGTCCACTTAGTTCATATACAAACCTTTAGCCTAGTTGGTTATAGTTTCCTAACCTCTGTTACTTCTGACTTATAGGGTATCTTTGTTACTAGGGTTCAACCTGATGGACCAGCATCCAACCTGCTCCAGCCTGGTGATAAGATTATTCAAGTAAGCAAAATCTTTTAATTAACAAAAGCATGGATTCAGTGCAAATATTCCTTCACATGTGCATGCTACGGTATTGTTCTTTTCCCTGCCTTCCCATAGTAACCTTTAGATGACCTCAGGTGGGGATTCAGGTTTGGTAGGAACGGCAATGTGCACTGGTGAAAACAACCCCCTTGTGAGTAGGTGTGAGCCCAGTGGTGGAAAGGGTGGCTTAAGTAGTCTTTGGGGCACATGAAGGAGCAAAATGGCTAGTGTGCCAGAGACGAATTAGTTGCTTCCTTTGCAGGTTTAGGTACTTGTTACATCTCTGACCCAGTTGTGGACTGGATTCTGCAAGTTGGAGAATGACCCTTTTTTTACTTGATTTCCATGAAACAATGTAAAGTTTGCCCAGTCTGAAGTTTTCCTGAATATATATTGCTAACATACAGAACTTTGTGTTTTACTCCTTCATGTGTTTTTTTTTTCATTGGCTCCATTTAAACTGAAGCCACCTGGGGAGAAGCCTGTGTGCAACTGATGTCAGAAACAGTGGTGAAATCAGGGCAACGATCCACATCATTCTCCCCCTCCTCCCTTAACTATGATTTTGTGGTAATAAAATTGAAAAGAACACAAAAGAGCCAAATATTTTTGAGGAAGGGGTTTTGTTTGATTTTTAGGTTATAATGAAATGTAGTGTGACTAGATTGCAACCTCTGGGATTTTTGAATTATTTACAAAACGTTCATGCGAACACAGGGACACATCCAGTTTACTTTTCTTCATGCTCAAAACAAAACTCAAAATGTAGCTTAGACCATTGCTAATGACAGGGATGGTCCTGGGCAAGTTTCCCTATTACAGTTTTTTTTTATTTCTCTTTTTATTTGTTTACACTTTTTTCCATGCTTACTTTTCACTATTCGTTGCAGTTCTTCAATATTAAAATTAGAGCATGGAAGAGATACTGTTAAAGCATTTGTTCAAAACAGATCTTAGCAAAAATAATTTAGATACCTTGTGCTATGGTTTGCTCAGGCTTAACGCATTCTGTCTGAGTCAGTTGCTTCTGCAATAATGAAAGGCAAGCCTGCAGCCAACTTTTTTCAGTGGTCATATCCATATCAGAAGCACTCCGAAGCACCTCCTGCTTTCTGCTGATTTCTCCTGTGCAAGTCCCTCATCTGTCTGCACTGCAGAACAGGACAGTTGCAGAAGGATATTGGGCCTCAATATCTTTCCAATTCCTAGGGCACAATGTTATGTCCACAACAGGGAAAGAGCTAGGGAGCATCCATCTGAATGTGCCTATTTTATTTATGGATCTTGCTGAGATAACAGTTATCATGGTGGTCACCTACTGAATCAATTCACAATGGTCGCCTGACACCAGTTTTGCCATTGCAACACATTCCATTATAAAGGGCATACAAGAAAAATAGTGTCAGTTAAATAATAATTATTTTAAAGGGTTTTTTGCTACAATGTTTGGTTTAGCAGCATGGTTTACAGTTAGGTGATCAATAAGTTTGCCTACCTATACGCAACTGTTTAACCACCAGCAGGACATGAAGCAGGGAGTTGTATGGGAGAAGGGAGTCCTTAACTTGATAATTTGCTAGGTACCACAACAGATAAGTTTTGTGAACTGGCCCACGGAATGGCATTCGAATCCATAAGTACAACAACTCACTAAGTTTATATCAAATATATGATTATTGTGCAGCATTTGTTTCACTTTTATAAATGGCTTGTCTCTTTGAGAATGGAACTTTTGTTAATGAAATAAGAAAAAACAAGCTCCTCTTGTACTTGTTTCCCCCCCGTAGGTGCCTGTCATGCATCCTGCATTCATTCTCCTACTTCCTCACTTATTCATTTATCTGTACAAATATTGCGCATCTCTTCTTCCTTCTCTCTTGTTCACTGTAGGCCCATCTCCTTTTCTCTATATAGCACATGTTCTTGGTTTCTATAGAGAAAAAGAAGGAAATCCACAAATGCTTAAAAAAAATAAACTTAACATCTGAATTTGCAAACAAAGGATATTTTCTACATTTGTTTCAGGTGTTATTTACTGTCAGCTTTATCTGATGATAGTTTGATTACTGAAGTAACTTGTAGAGCATGTAATTTCCCTGGTGTTCTGTGAATCTGTGGATAACCTTAAGAGGGGAACAAGAATTTACTGGCAGACCTGGATTGGAACTCCGGCTACTTCTAAACAACTTCAGAGGGGGGTGCAATTTTCAGGGCAGGGAAGTTGCAGGAGAGAAGAGGTAGGTGATGTGAGTTTAGCAGCTTTCCCCTCCTTCCTCAGCTGTTTCTTCACTGCAGCCCCAACCCCAGTGTATTTAGCAACCCCAGTTTGAGGAAGAGAGGGAAGTGCAGGGCAGGAAAAGGGTTGAGCACCCGTACCTACTTGCCACTTCTCCCTTGCAAATCGTACCCTCTTTTTGTTTTCGGCTTTTAAGTAGCAACTGGCTGTCCAGACCTTTATCTGCTGTTGAACACCTAGTTTATCCTAGCAGGGTTATTTGAAGCTCCTGAATATAATTCACCTTCCCCATTACATTCCCTTTATATGGTGGGAAACTGAGTTCCATGTTCCATTATTCTAATCACCAAAGGGACTTCCTACAAGTATTATTGTGCAGAGAGCTAGCCTGCCTATGAGGCGGGGTAAGTTAGTCACTTGAGAAGACGCCCTTATGGAGTTTGCCTGCTCCCCATCATGGGGGCAGCAGCAGGGTATTTTGCCTCAGGTGCCAAAATGCTTCAGGCTGCCCCTGGTGGTACAAGCTTGGAATAGGGCACAAGAGGTTGAGCAACCTACAGTGGCTCACGTCAATGTGATTTGGTATGTTCTAAGATGCTGAGAGACTGGAAACCTCTGAGGTAGTAGTTGGCTCCTACCTGGTGGGTTTGTAAGACATCTGGTGGAGCACAAAAGAGAGGTGCAAAGTGTGCACTAGGCCCTGGAGGCTGCAGGGGTCAGTGGTGCAGCACTTCAGTGTACAAGGATGAATTTGATATTTCTGTTCTTGCCACAATGTACTCAAGTGGCACACAACCGCTTGAAGAGGATGTGTGAACTCCAGAGAAACTCCTTTGTCAGTTTAACAGAGCCTGTAGGACGCTTAAGGAATTTGAGCTGCCACCTAGGATAGCAGTCTGAAAATAATTTTGCATAAAAATGTTAATCAAATTAGTTGTGACAACTTCAGGCTTTACTAAATCATATGGTAAGTCAGAAAGCTGAAGCAACACCATCTTATTGCCTTAGGTAATATATATTAAACAGATAATAATGATGGGAATAATTCAATTTACTGAATATTTCAGCATCAGCATATCTCTGAAACAGTATTTCATTCCAGCATAAAAGTAATAAGTAAGGGAATTGCATACTTGGCATGAATTCTCATGATACCATTTTTCAGTAGCCATTCACTTAATGTAAGTCCTGAATTTTATTGGAGTATTTTGCTCACTAGAAATATCAACAAGAAAAAATATTCTGAGGTCATGCAGTGTTAGTGGTTAAAACAGTGGTTAAGAGAGCTAAGGTTAAAGGCAAAACTACAAGTGACATGAAGAAGAAGAAGAAGAAGAAGAAGAAGAAGAAGAAGAAGAAGAAGAAGAAGAAGAAGAAGAAGAAATAATTAGAATTGGATGGGAGCAGAAACATAAAGTATTGATGTATCTTTCTCATTTCAGAGCTAATTTTAGCTGGCAGAAGGGCTGCTATAATTGGGAAAATGACATTGCGAGGAAATGTCACTGCCTCCCCCCCCCCAAAAAAATGCCCCAACTGCCCACATTCTTCAAGAAGGGCAGAAACAAAAAGAAATGCATCAAATTTGTAATGTGAGCTACTTTCCCACTGATACCTGGTCACCTTTGCTTTTTTTACATTGTGGTTTTATGTTGTGAACTGACCTAAGATCGAAAGGTATAGGGTTGTGTACAAATTTAATAAATACAATAAATAAAAATAATAATATGCCACTACAGCAAAAATCAGTGACTAAAATGTTATCTCAAAAGTGCAGAAAAACTATTAAGCCAACTGCATCTACAGTACATGGCAATACTAACAAATTTAAGACACTGAAACAGAAATGCAAATGAAACAACTTATATTGTTTTTAAGTGTTGTGATTGGCACAGACAATTAAACAAAAAAATGTATTAATGATAATACGTTTTAAAATAATAATTTTATTTATTAAATTTCTAAACCATCATTTATCCAAGCGCAAAAAGGTTTACAGTAGAAAAATACAAAAATACATAACAAAACCCCACCACAGTTTAAAAGGTCTGCAAGTAGAGTAATATTTTTGCCTGGCACCTACAGTGGTGCCCCGCAAGACGAATGCCTCGCAAGACGAAAAACTCGCTAGACGAAAGGGTTTTCCGTTGTTGCGTTGCTTCGCTAGACAAATTTCCCTATGGGCTTGCTTCGCAAGACGAAAACGTCTTGCGCTTTTTTTTTTAAGCTGCTTGAAGAGGCGCAGTTGCGACGGACCGTGCTTCACAAGACGAAAAACATCGCAAGACGAAAAGACTCGCGGAACGAATTCTTTTCGTCTTGCGAGGCACCACTGTATATTTAATGACGGCACCAGACAATCATCCCTGGGGAGAACATTCCAGAAGTGGGGAGCCACTGCAGAAAAGGCCTGTTTCCATGTTGCCACCCTCTGGACCTCTCCTTTAGGAGACACACAAAGAAGGGCCTCTAATGAGGATTGCAGGGTCCAGGTCAGTTCACAGGGGGAAAGGCAGCCCATGAAAGGGATTGCAGCTTACCCCCCTCCAGTTTGTGTAGTGAATACTGCAAACTAGAAAACACCAGGGAAGCACACAGTATGTCCAATACCGTCTAAATTTATTTATCTGTTTTCAGGTTTTTTGTTTTATTTATTAAAATTGATTATAGCTAGCATCCAAAATGAGCAGTTGATGCATAAAAGGTAAAGGGATCCCTGACCGTTAGGTCCAGTCGCGGACGACTCTGGGGTTGCGGCACTCATCTCGCTTTATTGGCCGAGGAAGCCGGCGTACAGCTTCCGGGTCATGTGGCCAGCATGATTAAGCCACTTCTGGCGAACCAGAGCAGCGCACAGAAATGCCCTTTACCTTCCCGCCGGAGCGGTACCTATTTATCTATTTGCAGTTCGACGTGCTTTTGAACTGCTAGGTTGGCAGGAGCAGGGACTGAGCAACAGAAGCTCACCCTGTCGCAGGGATTCGAACCACAGACCTTCTGATTGGCAAGCCCTAGGCTCTGTGGTTTAACGCACAGCGCCACCCATGTCCCTAAGCTGATACATAAACCCTGCAAAAATAAGTAGAATTTACAATAGAGCTGAGCTCTTCTCACAGTTGTGCTAGAGTTCTATTAATTTCAGTGGTGAAATCTCCCAGTAGATTGTGTGCATAATCAAATCCACTCCATCATAATCCAGTGTAATTAGATTGAATGTTAACTTTTCCAAAATCCGAGGCAATAATTCAATCTTTTACTAAGTCAGAAAACACTGGTGATGTATATTGACTACATAGCAAATCAATGTAAAGTTGATGAATGTAGCTCATTCATGTTTCCCTTTATCTGGAGCTACTTTATAGCAGTGCTTGCAATGTCAGATTTACTGAACTTTTCAGCAAAGGAATATGGAATTGAGTCAAAGTGGTCAATTTTTCTTAATTTCCTTATGGACATTGAGCTGCTTAATCTGGATAATTCATGACACAAGAAGTAACAGTTAACAAGGAGAAAGTCGCAAATAAAAATCCTTGCACTGCTTAATGCAAACTTTACATGTTCCAAAGTATCAGCAGTCATTTTGCAGTACTATGCCTTCTTCATGAGGGGAAGAGAGATGGATAAAACTGCAAAATGGCCGCCAACATATGCTCCCTTCTTCTACATCACATTGGCTGAATTTTCTGGTTTCACATGCTGAGCATTAGACGTATGTTCCTTTGCCAGGAATACTTGGTAGCATTGCTGCTGAAATCTGTCAGTTGCAGAAAATACCTGACTGCCTAAGAAAGATCTGCTGAGGAATAGACTAAACCAGAGGATAGAAAGAAGAGGAGCATTTATCCACCCCCTGTCCTATCTAGGGGATGACTGGGTCCCAGGAGTGCCTTGCTCATGATACTTTTGTCTCCGAGATCAGGTTGGTAGTCCAAGAACAAGGGTAGTTTCTTATCTAATTCATATGTGAGTACATTCAAAAGTATATTTGCAGTGTGGAATAGATATAGTAAACACTTCCTCGTGACTTTACCACACCAAGATGAACATAGGAATTGGATCTTTCCTGTTTTGTACAGTACTATAGAGAGAGTGGAAAGGAAAGTCTTAAACTTCTATTGATATGAATCCTTGACCATTCTGCTTTAAAATCTCTTCCATGACTTCCCAGCTTGTAATCCAAGTTTAGCTTGTAATAGTTAAAGCTGGCCAGACTTTATTTAAATCCCGCCTTTCCTCCATTGAGCTCAAGGATGCATGCATAGTTCTTTGTCTCCCCATTTTATCTTCACAACAACCCTGTGAATTAGGTTAGGCTGACAGTGACTTGCCCAAGGTCCCCACTACATCTCTACTTGGCTGAATATGGGAAATGCCTCAGCTGAAAAGCGCTGTGTTTAAGGTGTCATGGAATGATAGCTACCTTTGTAGTGATTAATCTTTAATAGCTCATTCAACAAGTCATAGCTGAATGCAAGTGATGAACATGTATTTGTAAACTTGTCCTTATTCTAGGATCATAGTAAGCCATCAAGTCAAACAACCAATAGTCACCACTCAGCAAACCTTTTTGTGAAATAGCTCCTATTCCAATTTGTGAAATAGCACTTCGAAATCCCCCCAACAATCTTGATATTTATTATTGATTGATCGATTATTTAAAATCAATTTAAACAAGTTTTAACAATCATTACTATAATTGATGTCTTGTATATTTTTATCCAGTATGTAGCTTCCTAGAGACTCTAATATGTAAATATCATTACTAAGAAGCAATATCGTTAGACATTCTATCACTTTTTGGTTTTCTAGGTAGATACAATAGTTGCAAATATATCATTGTTTGTGAAATCCTTCTTGAGAAAGAATGGTTGGATTCCAAAAAGACACTGGATTAGCAATGAAACCTCCTCTGCACTTGTTGAGTTCCACCTTCTACATCACTTCTGTTCTCTCTAATCCATTTTCCATGAGCTTGCTTGTTGTTCATCAGCAACTATATTTATTTACTTATTTTTTTGCATTAATGCTATTTCCAAGAAAGATCTTTTTCAAACTTCAGTCGTATTGAAGAGTGATATGAAAGCCAAACTAAACATCGTGTGTCAGTTCCGGATGTGGGTTAAACCCTTGCCTGCCCCAGTTACATATAATGTGAGGTCATCTTACCTTTAGAGCAGGTTTTGGCGCCTTGCCATCACTCCCCTCCGCTGTGTTTCACCTCAGCTGAGTTTCAGAGCTGGAAGTTAACTCAGCTGTGAGAGAAGTGCTTGAGTAAGTGGCTGGGGGAGGTACACAGCAGTCACAGCAAAAGTTCAGCTTCCCATACCCACACACCAGTACAGCTCCAACTCAAACCTGCCTTTTATATGACTGGGGTCAAGTTGGGATTTTACAAATGGGTCTGTCACCATCACATCTAGTGCTGAATAACCTTTTTCCCACGGGAACTCACCTCGGGCATGAAACCAACGCAGAATTATTAATGCTAAACTATCAAGCACATCCGTGTCATGTGAACTTAACCATTATGTGTGTTCCTTAGCATATGGATTATGTCGTGGGTTTTCAGTATAAACTGCTGGCATTCAAGTACCAAGAAAGCAGGCAGTGGCAAAGTAGCCAAACCACAGCCACAATACTTTCCTTTTTCAGATTTCAGAACCTGGTTATTACCCTGACTACTGGCCAACAAACCTGGGGTGGTTTCATGGTAAGTCTCACAATGAGTATAAGCTTGAAGTATTTTTTTTTTTGTAAACCAAAGTTAGCAAATGAGGTTCTGAAATATATTTGTTCTTATTACAGATGGCACTGAGTACACATGAAGCACTGGATATCTCTTAAACCCAGTTTCAAAATCCAGGGTCTTGTTCCCTGAACAAAACAATGCCTCACTCAATCTGCTATAATGCATCATCAAACGTCTGAGTTAAGGAACTTGAGATATAAATATATATTGTTTGCCTGCCTCATGTATTGATATAGATCATCAGCAAAGAACTTTTTTTTCATCACAAGACTACCTTCTGATTTTTTTTTAATGACAAATATGTCAATAACTCCCACGATATAAAGTAATTGATGCTGTTTCAAGTAAATCTCAAGGCCAAACCATAGGAAAATGGAACATGTATTCCCAACCCCAGAAGTCCAGCATGCAGTTCTTATGAAAGGCAACTACTCTTTAGGTTTATGTTGGAGAGGAATCATATATGATCTGTTGGTTCATTATCAGAGCTCTGTTTAAATTACCATCTTTCACTACAGTGGAAAAATAATATTTTTGACATCAAATACTGCTATCAATATCCACGGCATACATTGGTATCTGTAAGGAAACAACCTTGTGAGCTTAAAGTGTAATGGTGTCCCTTCAAGGTGGAACCAAGTAGGCTAGGATGCACTGACTACACCTCACCTTTGAAAGTTGAATGGGTCTATGTTTCACTGTAATTCTAATTTGGATTTCTATGCTTTTGATAGAATTATAATTTATGTGCCCTTTAATTCTGCCCTAAATAATCCATTTGATTTAGGATTCCTTTTTGTTTTTCTGCCCCAGTTTGTGCCACCATCCTACAGCATGTGCTATTATACCAGTGAATCCTTAAGAACTCATGTTCGTATACTTTTTGTAGCCAACTGCATCTAATTATCAGGTAAAGGTTGTAAAAGGAGGAAGGCTGCAAGCTTGCTTAAAAGGTAAATCACTCCTGCCGACGTACCATGTGTCAGATGATCCACGCTGCATGTTTAGGAATCATGTTCTGATCTTTTGATGTACCCCTTGGATAAAAAACACATGTTATTGGCCCTTTGCACTGCATCATGTTCAGGTAAATAGAACCAAAAATAATAATGGGTTCACTCATTTTCAGTCAGCAATCCATCTGAAATCCTCCCCCCGCCCCCAAGACCAATAGGATTACTCTGGAGGTAACTGGATGGAGAAATGTGCCCTGTTAAGAGTTTTTCAGTCCTTCAGTTGGAAGCCAAAATTAGGCCATCAGGATACGAGAAAGGGACATGCAGACAGATGTTTTGCACTTAAGGCCATTTACTGCAACATGACAGACTATCAGCCTTTACAGAAAACAAACAAACCTAAAATCTAAATGGAGTCCAGCTTCAGGCTGGCTCTCAGAAAATATTCCTCTGAGGTTTTGCACACTAAATCCAAGGCTTTGCTGAATGTCTTTGATCTGTCTGGAATTTGTACTCTTTCTCTTAAATTATTTTCCTGCTATTTGTTAAAACATTTAAATTAATAAAAGAATTTTCTCTTTAGTGTGTGGGCTCTCTGTTCCTTATAATTTTTCTTATTCCTTGCCTGCCTGATTATGCTTATACTTTCAACACTGTGTTGCAACTTTTACAAGTTTCCCCCCACTACCACTCTGTACACACAGACCTAATTAAAGACCCTAAACTAGTCTCTCCTTGGAAGCATGGAAAGATCTCGCACACATCCTGCACTTCACCATCTACAGGTGCTTCTCTGTTTGGTTAAATATGGGGAACAGCTCTCTGCATAATGAAGGAAGTAAATGTGGAAGTCTGGACCTGCAGTTCTGTGTACATAACTCTGAATATGAATTACAGCGATCGTATCTGTTGGGAATCAAAAAGTGCCTTAGGGACGCAAATCAGCTCATTCGGATTTTTTGAGTGGCTGCCCTTCACATTACTGAGTTACTGTGGCTCAGTGCCTAGTGTGTTAGACTTTGGTTGGGGAAGAGCTAAACCGAAATCCTCACTATCTTGGGTTTCTATCTGTCTGTGTTTTGGGGGGTGCGGTGCAGAAGGAGAAGCATGCATGCAGCAATGGGGTCTTTGGAGGAAAAGGTGGGATAAAGCATGTAGTACCATAAATATCTTTTAAAACAGCTCTATTTTAATTGCAGTTTGCCAAGGCAGATGATCTTGGACTCCTTTGGGAGGTGGGCTGGATAAAACTGAATAAATGTGGGTTGTGCTATTCAGTAACACAGATTCAAATACACTAGATCGCAGCCACCGACACATTGTTATAAACTGTTTTTCCAGGACAGCATTTCTACATACATTCTGACATACATTTCTAACCTGCCTTGTCAAAAATTTTGACTAAAGTATTTGTAAATGAGTGAGCATTTCTACAATGCTGGTCACCAGACTTGAGTTTAGAAGAAGGAATAGGGAAATGAATAAGACCCTCCTATGAAAATAATACTGGGCCTGTTCAGATATGGTTTGACCATCATATGACTTGTTTCATTCCCGCTCGTATGCTCTGATTTATTTCCTTATCTTTCTGGTTTGAGTAAACCAGTTTTCATCCAAGCCAGAATTGGAATTTACAGATTGTGAAGTAAATAATGGTGTGTGCAAACCAAGGAGGATGGAAATTTGAACATGAGAGGGAAAGCTCCATCAGCCAGACCATGATTTCGCCATTATCTCCCAACTCTGGTACTAAAGAAATGCCAAGGACCTTGGGGAAAGGACTGGTATTTGTGATGTCTCTTGGAAAACACTGGATTTGCTCTTACAGGCATATAAAATGAACTGAAATATCTGATAAGGGTTTGTTTGGTTACTTTTTACCAAAGTTGTTTAACTTCTGCAGATGATGGTTTGAACTATGGCACAGCATGCAGAATGCAATAAATATGCTTAATTCGTACATACAATGGAAAGAAAATCAGTAACTGGTATATTATATCAATATGCAAGAAATAAACTTGTCAACAGTTTCAACTATTTTAGAATGTTAAGAATGAAAAATGAAGGTGGTAATAAAAAATCCTAAAATAAACATACAAATTCTGAATCTGTTATGATTTCATTTTGCTGAATCTAATATAGATATAATGAGTATGATGCACAATGAATGGCCATTCTGAAAGGAGAACTCAAAAAGATATTTCGGTGCCTGAATTCCTGTTACTAGAAAGAAACCTAAATATATTCTGAAGCTCAGGCATATTAATAACTAGTGCAGACTGTGAGGGCACTTTAGCGGTACCTCCCCCAAAGCATGTGACATCTCTCCCTATAATTATGTTCTGCAGACATCTTGGTCAGTTCTGACACCATTGTGTTAGCTTCTGTTTACTGCATATGAAGTGCTAATCTGGATTAAGGAGGCTCTATGGGGGTGGGGAAACTGGTTATATGGCAAATACTTGGGTCAAGATGTTGAAGTCAAGATCTCCAGGTTTCTTCTAACTCAGATGCTTTGAAAGCAATTATCATCCCAAGCCAGCATCAGTTTTTCCTTAACAGACCCTTGAATTTCCACAAATGCTATATACCAAATCTTGTCACCTTCACAGAACATGTTGAAGTCTTAACTGAAGTCATATATAAACTGCATTGCATTCTCACTTTGATGAAATCTTCAGGGTATGAGACCTTGAAGAATGAAAAATATTTTATTTTGATTTGACAAACACAAGAATTTTGCTAATCTGGACTGGCATTGTATTTGATGACTTGTAGAACAGAGCATATTACACATGTGTACAATTGTATCCATTAACAAGTAATCTTAACAGGGAATTTGGATCCCTGACAAAGTTGGTTTTCATTTTCTAAGCTTTTATGTTATAGATAAAATCATGGAAATAGGCAAACCATGTTTGTTCTGAAATCCATGGCCGGTGTACCTGCTTGGCACTTCAAAACTACTTCTGCAGTATCTCACCCTTCTACTTCAATACTGGCACTTCTTTTTTTCCTTCTCTTGTCCTGCTGCCTTTGCTTTGAAAAACAAAGTCAATTATCAAATACAGTGGTACCTTGGGTTAAGTACTTAATTCGTTCCGGAGGTCTGTTCTTAACCTGAAACTGTTCTTAACCTGAAGCACTACTTTAGCTAATGAGGCCTCCTGCTGCTTCCGCACCGCCAGAGCAAGATTTCTGTTTTCATCCTGAAGCAAAGTTCTTAACCTGAGGTACTATTTCTGGGTTAGCAGAGTCTGTAACCTGAGTTGTATGTAACCTGAGTCGTATGTAACCCGAGGTACCACTGTAAAGCAAAATGTGTTAATTTTACATGCAGTACATGGGTATTCTCAGCTTGGCTTTTGTACAAGGGCTCAAACATGCCCAGCTTATAAATTATAGTTGTTGTCATTGAATAGTTGTTCTTTTCACAAACCCTGACCTAAACCTCACACAGCAGCAACAGTGTGCACTTAAGGATCTCTTTGGCTAACAGATCACCAGCATCAGTGCCGACATTGAAGGCAGGACTGGCCAAACTCAAGTGCTCTGAATGAACTCATGCTTGCAGCTCTCTTTACCACACTAATACACTATTAGGTAATGTGGATTAGTCCAACAAGGATAACACTCATCCAAGTAGAGTTGCGGGTTGTAGTTATTTATTCTTATGAGACACTTGCATACACAGAAACCAGTGTGATCAGGATGGAAACCTGAGTAGCTTCTTTCCGAGAGCAAGTCTCCTTGCTGAATGGAGACAGACCCCTGGAAACTGAAAATTATAAACCCAAGTAAATTGGTATAAGGTAGAAATAAACAAGAGAGCAATAGATGACTACACCAATATGGGGTTGCATAGACTTTTGGAAAACCAAAATTTGAATGGAGCTTTTACTGGGATAACCTTTCAACTGATTTTTATACACTTGTAGGATTTCAGTTGATTTTACAGCTGTATTTCCTATGTAGGCACAATGGATATCTAGTTATAATTTTTTCTCTTTTGTCTGTTACAGGCAAATGGACACAGTTTTGTACATATGGAACATGAAAAAGCTGTACTGCTACTGAAGAGTTTCCAGAATACAGTAGACCTAGTTATTCAACGTGAGCTTACTGTCTAAATATTTTTTATAAATAGTAAAATATGTCTAGCCAGATCTAATGTTTAATTAAATAAAAATTTATATACATATATATATAAATAAATGAATATATATATATATATATATGGGGGGAAATTGCCAATTGCTGGACCAATGGCAAACATAGTGCCAAATGTATAATATACTGTATGTTAGTACTGATTATTGGGAGGGATATCTATATAAATGTAACTTCCATGGGATTACATATTAGTTCTCATTGTAAGCCTCTGTGCGTTGGTACCAGCTTTTTTTCAAGATGATTTTTAATTATTTCTAGATGTCATGTAATTTCAGAACACAGAAGCACACACAAGCTATTTACAAATTATTCCATCCATCAAAAAACAGGCTGCATGCACACCACACCTTTAAAAGACATGACACCCACCTACCCCAATAGCCTTGTGAGGGATAAACTACAATTCCCAGAATACTCTGGGGGAAGCCATGCCCTTTTAAGGTAGTGTGTGTACGCAGCCACAGCCTCAAAGTTCTTCACGGCTTTAGAAAGAAAACTATTTAAAACTGTAATTCCCACAAAGTCTAAAGTCAAATATAATGGATTATTAAATAGTATTTTTATAGACACTTAAAATGAAATCTATATAAAAATTAACCTGTAGTCCTATATCCACTTACCTGAGAATGAATTCCATTGCACTTAATGGGGCTTTCTTCTGAGGAGACATTTATAGAATTGCACTTTAAAACTTTTGGGCCTGATACAACTAAATGTTTGTGCTAGCGGGAGACAGTAAATGAGCTCTGCTAGTGCAACAGGGCTCCCCCCTATTTCTGGCCACCCAATCAGCTTGGGGAGGGCAGAGGAGAGGGAGATCTTTCTGACTGGCAAGCAAAAATGCTTGTGCTGACAGAACAAACGTAATGGTGAGACACTGAATTCCTCCCTTTGCCTTTTTAAATTTCATGGGTGGTGTTCCACTGTTTTACTCAGAGTAGTAATGTCTAAGTTAATCATTTTCATTGATTTCAATGCATCTATTCTGAGTAAAACTTAACCGAATAGCACCCAATGCCTTACAGGATTAATTTAAGGTATTCCTTGAGCTGGGAGAGGGTGTCACACACACAAAACTGAGCTTCAGTGTGTATACTATTATTTGAAAAGCTCATCTCCTGCCCTTCATATGTATTTGCATCACTCAGGGTAGCTTGAAATAATACAACCATATAAACCAATACAACAAAGACAGGCACAGCTGATGATGATCATGATAAGATGCACCACACAGCAGGCGTAAATATATAGTGAGATATGATATAATGAGGGAATATAATGTGGGTATGACCACAGAGGTGGGTTTTTTTGCCACTTCACATCCAATATTCAATGTTCAGCCTGGAACATGACATGGAAGGGAGCCTTCAAAGCAAATCTTAGGCAGCAGGCAACCTAGGAGGGGGAGAGATGGTCCCTCAGGGATCCTTTAGGGCAGTGATGAGGAGGAACCTCTTTGGCCCTCAGATTCTCCCTAGGCCACACACTGCCCAACTAGAATGTTTCTCTGAGCTGTGCTAAGGCCTCTTGCTTGCCTGGAGATAAAAATGTGGGTGCCTGTGTAAACCTCTGCCTTTCTCATGGGCTTGCATGGCTGGAATGTAGTCTAGTGTACAAAAGTCTCACATCCTTTGTTCAGCCCACCTGTCCTCCGGCCTCACCCGCCACTAACATGTGGCCCCTGGAAGGTTGCCCATGAGGTAATGCAGCCCTCAGTTTGAAAAAGGTTTACCATGTTTGCTGTTAGGGCTTCAAAGATAATTACCAGAACTTTGAATTGTGTCCAGAAAGGAATTAGCAAGAAGGGGATGTGCTCTTTCTTACCACAGTCATAGGGACGCGGGTGGCGCTTTGGTCTAAACCAGTGAGCCTAAGGCTTGCCGATCGGAAGGTCGGCAGTTTGAATCCCCATGAAGGGGTGAGCTCCTGTTGCTCGGTCCCAGCTCCTGCCCACTTAGCAGTTTGAAAGCACGTCAAAGTACCTAAGGGTCAGGGGTACCTTTACCTTTACCACAATCATGTGACATGGTTTAGGGTTATACAAAGAATAGTCACAGCTAATCTGAATATTTGTAACCTAAAATGCACTCCTTCCATGCCATTTCCCATGTTCCAAGCTCAGACCCTCCTATTGCAAAAATATGCTCAGCTCAAATTCTTAATGAACAACATGCTTTATTTGATGAAATATGTGTAGGAGGTAATCCACAAGGTGACAGTTAATGAAGGGGAACAGTGTGCAAATCACTTAATATTGCTTATCAATAGAAGAACCATTACTGTAGCTAATTAAAAGTGGTTTAGCCCTAATGTAATTCAGTTCTCTTAGCACTTTACACAAGCAATAACGTTTCTGAATATACATTCTAATTAAACTATTTAAAATATTTATATGACACCTTCTCCTAGGTTCAAGACAGTTGGCAATGAAATATAAAACCATAAAATAACTCAGGATAGCCTTATGACTAAACAGAATGTGGTTTCAGCTCAACTGTTTTATCAAATCAGATAATGATGACAGGTTGCTTAATTAACAAGTGGGGATAAAGTTGGAAGCCAGGGAGATGGCCTGGGAATCATATGTTCTTGCTCTTTGTTTCGTAGCAAGAATGGAGAATAAGATGTTATTTCTTTTGCATGCTGTGGGCCTGTAGTGATCTTTGAATCCCAGATCAGTGATCTAAAACTTCAAATGCTATGAAACTTTCTAGTCCTCCTATCCAGATGGGGATCCTATGTTTTAAAATTCATTTGTTTTCATTTTTGATAATGATTTAAAAATACAGTGAAATCCAAAAGTTGACATTTATTCTACACTTCTTTAGAATTTGACTCTGCTGCATTGGTTGCCATGGCACCAGTTCTGTTAGCAACAGTTCTTAAAGGTTTATTTACCAACTCTCACATTAGAGCTACACTGTAAGTAAAATAAAGGGAAAGGCTGACATTCTTTCAATTCAGCACAACAGCTGTTCAGGAAAACATAATGTGTATGGCGCATCACTACATGGAGGCAGTGACACAAGCTTGTTATGTATCTATGCATGCAGGCAGAACATATACTTGTAGGAGAAAAACTCAAAGTATGTGTTTAAAAACGGTAGATGGCAAGAGTCATGTGCTTTTCTCCCGTAAGAGGGGGAATGCCTCTTGCAGTATAGACGTCTGCTCTTACAATTGCATGCTTCTTGGTTTGGAGCCATTGTTCTTACCTATATGCAAATTTTTATTTATATATGAGCTATAACACATGACCACCAGATAACTCAGGCAACCTCCATAATTAAGACTCAAAGTCATGTGTTCTGCTTATAGCCACGTGCTGCAACAATTGCAGAAACCCTATGACTACAAATATAGGTAGTCAAAATGTAACTTCTGCCATTACTGAGTTTGCCACTACACTAATCTCTTTCTTCCCTCATGGAACTCAAGTCAGCATACATCTTGTTTCCATGTGATCTCCCATCTAAGCATCACACGCTTTCTCAGTGATGATGCTTCCATTTTGGAACCAACACCACCCCTCCATGATACCTAAATCTTGTTAAGTTTTAGATATCTGGTAATTCACACAGGCACATAGCAAGATCTGATGCCAGTATTGTTATTTTTAGGTGGCTGGCTCTATGCCTCATTTTAGTAACTGTATTGTGAATTTGAAACTGTTTTGTTGTAACTCGCCCAGAAATTGCTGTGCAATGAGACTAGATGAGAAATGTTTCCCAAAAAAGGGCAGACTTCTTAGCTACATTGGTTGCGTCAAGTCCCTCTGGATGGTGCCCTGTATGACCGGTGCCGTTTTTTCTAGAAAAAGAGATACTGGAACTCACCATGAACGCCTCCCTTCTTCTCTTATGATGGCAATGGCACCCACCTGAGAGGTGCCAGAACTGAGTTCCAGTGAGTTCTGGCTGAAAAAAAGCCCTGCTTGTGACCAATTTATAAATAAAAGATGGAACAGTAGTTGATTTAAAAACAAAAACCTATTATAAACCTTGTGCCTAGGATATCTGGAATGAAAGCTTATGTTCCACAAAGGATAGTGTTCTTTATCCTACCACTCTCTGCTTCCTTTTCTTGCAGCAGCAGTGCCTACCTATTTACCAAACTAAAACCAGTAGTTTCAGCGTTGTACAGAGCTAACTTGTGAGTGTACTGAGTTCTGTGTCTGACTGCAATACATGCCTCTCTAAGAAATAATCATGCAAATCACAGAAATATAAGCAAAATGCTAATCCCTGCTAATGTTCAGAATGTATCATTGTCAACAGCAACAGTGTTTAGTAACATTGATTCGGTTTTTCCATGTTTACAGCTTTCATGTACTGTACTTTTGAGGCAAAATTAAGATGGAACTCAAATAGTGACTTACACTTTCACAAAACATTTTTTCTTCCTTTAGGAATTGCTGTTGAATATTTTCAGTTCCATTTTTTCCTTTGCTCATGGTCTTCATTATTGCATTGTGTTCTAAGTATGAGATAATAATAAAATCTATTTCTAAACCAGTAATTTGGATTGGATTTACATGTAGTGAAGGTGGGTTAATGAACGACAGTTTTTGCTATGCCCAACAACAATGGTAGTCATATTTGCGCAGCCCAATACTGACACCCAAAGGCAAAGCCTAGTTTTCCTCAGCACACACATTTTTAATAGCCAGATTTCTAACGCTCTATACAATGGCAGAATTTTAACTCAGACTTTTAGAATGAGTTGTCCTTACTAGTCTTTTTGAACTTTTCAGATGCGCATTAAGTCAAACACAAAACATGTATAATACACACCATTTTACTCCATCTAGAATTTTCATGCCCTCTTGTAAAAGCTTTTATTCTTAACATCAAGAAGCCACACCAGTTCAGCACAAGAGGCTGAATTTTTATAAACTGGGGCCTTTCCTGCCTCTTTGCTAGCTTAGGTGGCTTAACACTGGGCAAGACAAAGACTTATTAAGTTACATTTTTCTACTTGTGAGTACTGTAATCAAGTCAAAAACAACTTACTTTATTACAAATTTTACCATTTTATAAAACACATGTTTAATTATAGAGATAGCTGTATTGTAATTAATATTTTGAGAAAATTGTGATTTTGAGCTTAAATTATATACAGAACTGTCATTTTTGTATGTGTTACAAAGATTGCTATATGAAGAACTGTACTTTTCAGTTTAATTACAATATCATTGTAAATATGGCTGAATGAAGAACCACTTACTACTCTATGAACATAGATTGTGAATGTATTTCAATGTCTTTGCAGTATACAGATTTACTGAACTTGGAAGCTGCTTCATTTTACGTGCAAAAAGGTACTTTAAAGCTATATTTTAAATCTATTGATTCAGTGAAATCAATTATCTTTCATTTGCACATGCAGGTGGTATCGCTCCCATTTTAATTTGTGTATTGACACTAACTGGTAAGGTGCATATTGTGTCTAGAATGCATTTTGCAGATGCTTTCTGTACATAAAAAGAATACAGGGACTCAAACAATGCTGTGCAGCGTATAGCAGAGCCATTTTCGGCTTTGATGTACTCAACCTTTTTCAGTATTAAAAAAAGTGTTTTGAATAATATATTTAAAAGTCTATTGTATAAATAAAGGCACCTTATTGTAAGTACTTTGTGCGGGAGTCTTGCAATCACTTTTTTTTTTTTAAAAAGACAACTATTTCACTTTTGCTAATTCATAGAAACACCACCAAACTTTTTGCCAGGCCTCTTATTATTATTTTACTTCCTCAATCCAAGTGCATCAGAAGTACAGAACTATAAATGCATTCGCCAACATAAAAAGACGCTGTTAGCTTTTCAGGTTGTTCTCACTACCTAGGGGTTAGGACTTGCAGAGAATGGTACAGTACAATGGTTGCTAGTACCGGATGGCTGTCAGCATGTTATTAGGCCAGTCAGCTGCATAAAGCTCTACAACCTTTAGAAGAACCCACTGCCACCATCCAACAGATACAAATGCTTCACCTAATGGTCAGAGGTGATGGGAGTTGTGTTCTAAAAACAGGTTAATCACCCCTGCACTAGTCTCTCATTGGGTGCAGACTATGGCTTTCATAATTGTATCCAAAGTTTTGGGAAAAGGAAAGTATCTTATGGGCAATAGTGTATATATGCTTCTAATTATACATAACTCAACACAGGGGCTACAATAATAATCATAATAATTTATTATTCATACCCTGCCCATCTAGCTGGGTTTCCCCAGCCACTCTGGGCGATTCCCAACAGTTTATTAAAAACACAAAAACAAGACCAGGACAACACATTTAAGGGTGTAGGCATGGCTGTCCCAAATTAAGAACAGATCGGGGAAATTCACATCAATAACCCTCTTCCAAAAAGATTCCAGTTTCTACAAGTCTTAAAAATTTAATCTGAAAGTGGGGTTGCATGGTCGAACAGTTTTAGAGTTAAAAGAATTTCATATAATAGATCATACTCTGGTGCAGCTACATGCCTCCTCCTTTCCAACTCCCAGTTTCACAGTTTTTTGCAAATAAAGGAGAAAATTCATGTGTGTGGTGTTCACAGCTGACACAGGCCATGTGTCTTCATACTAAGCTATCCTTGTACAAGTAGGACATCTTCAAAAAGAAGCAGCTCTTAATAGCAATAACATTTAAAAAAGGAAAATAAATGGAAACTGCTAATTTTGGCAAACTAGCATCTTGAATAATTGCAAGGCGCACACACAACCAAGTATTAATTGTAAAAAAACAGAAAAAAATATTCCAACATTTGTGATGTTCCACACAGCAGAGTTTTTCTAAACATTTCTGGCATTTGTAAACAGTTGCACTAAGTCATTTGGTTAAATTTATGAAACTGATCATTTGATATATAATTTGAGTTTTATTTTCAAATAATAATTTGATAAATGTGCCAATTCATTAGTGATTAAGTCAGCACCATAATTCTTCAGCAGGCAATCGCTTGGTGCAAATGCTTCATATTATGCAAATCAAGATCTGGATTTATTTTATTTTGGGGGCAGCCCTTTTTTGGTGACCTTAAAATTAGCTAAAAGAAAAGGAAATTTAAAACAGGATTAAAAAAAAATTAACACAATAGCACAATTCTAACCATATCCAATTTTGGATAACGTACAGTACCTGTTCATATAGAATATGTCGGTTAAGAAGAGATCAGATGGGCACATGGATACAGCTATCAATAATTCCTAGATGGTAGCAGTATTTTTACAATCATGTCATGATCAGGGGAATTGCTGCTGGACGAATAGAACCATCTATCAGTAACCTACCCATACACCATACAAGTATGTACGCAAGCATAGTTTGAACTGGAGGCATGCAAGGTAAGAGTCCTTTGTGAAATAGCTCTTAAAAAGTGACCACAGCATATGCACTCAGCTTATGCTAAACGAAGCAAATAGTTCTTATGTATAAGGACTTCGATCTTCATGCTTCAGAAGGTAAGATCTTGCACACATTTCAGTTCAAACCAAGCACAACAGATCAAGTAGGAATTCTGCTTCTTAGGTATTCAAGCACAGCAGCTGTCCCCTTGGCAAGAATAGCAGCTCGAGGAGTCCGGAAAGGATTGCCTTCCAGCAAAAGCGTCCTAACAGAAGGACCAAAAACCAGTTAAGACTACTGTATGTGTGTGCACGCATGTACATGCATACACACAATCACCATTCATAAATGAGAAAATCTTATCACTTTTATTTTATTGTGTCATTTATTTAAAAATGGAAGTCAGCAATGCCTCTACTCCAGCCTAGTGCCCTCCAAATGTTTTAGACCAACTCCCATCAGCCTCAAGCAGCATGGCTAATTGTCAGGAATTATGGGAATTGTGTCCCACACATCTGGAGGCCATGAGGCTGAGGAAGCCTTCTCTACTCATTTACCATATTGGCCCAAATATAAGCAGCACTTCCCCGCCCTCCAAATTCAGACCATGAAAAGTTAAAGTGCAGCTTATATTCACGACCTTACAAAAATTGGCTTTTACGATATTGCTGCTGAAACAGAAATACGGTAAAACGGAACAAAAAAATGTTTTATTGCCAATTTGAGAGCTTGAGTCACGGAATTGTAGCAATTGCGATTTTAGCGATTGTATGGTAACTTTTGCGGGCTTGCAAGATCAAAGACTTAAATTGGCTTGGAGTTACAATTCTACCAACTGCAGCAATTTTTAGCCTGTAACCCAGTTTTAAGGGAGCGGCTTATATTCGAGTATCGTCTTTGTGAGAGATTGAATAGAAACACTAATCTAGTGTGCTGTTGAACTTTTAAGCAGATGAATTGATAATAATATTTTGTCCTGAATAAGTCCAGTTGTGGTTGAAAGATGGCAAATAAACCATATTGGCCTGAATATAAGCCGCACCTGCAGATAAACCGCACCTTTAAAATTCAAGGGGGGAAAGACAACACTCTCTTTCTTAAAGAGTCACTTGGGAAATGTTTTTCTTACATTTCTACATTTTTCTTATTCAGACCTTTGCAGATGGAATTCATTGAATTTGAAACCAGCTTAAAATTCTAGTGTTATTGTAAATCCTGAACCTGGCTGGGGGAGCTCATGCTGCAGATATACATGATCCTGACTCAATATTGATCCCTTAATTAGGACCAAGGGATCAGGAGAATACATCTCAATCATTTCTCCCTGTCTGCATCAGACCACATTGTTACTTTATTCAACAGTTGAGCCACTTCACCATTCACTGATTTATGCATAAAATTCCAGCATTGCACCTTGAAAAGAAAACTGCATCACCATCTATTTAGGACCATCAGTTAGGATGAGCAGTTTTGCAAACAGGGTTCTCCTGACATGTTGACTGAGCTTATTTGAACATGGGCTTTCTAACAAATCTTGTTTGTGGAATTCTATCCCATATAAGGTTAGGAAAACTATCCATTCAAATATTCAGTTATATTGTACCCATGCTTACTGAGTGTATATAATCCTGGGAAGCAGAACCTTGTTCAATTCAACCAATGTCTGAAAAGATCCAAAGAGTACACATTTTCAAAATTGTAACCTAATCTATTCAAATAGTCAGATGACACAAAAATGAGACTGATTTCATTATGAACTTTTGTACTGCTTTGTCTTTCCTAGAATAAATATGAACATTTTCAAAAAGAATATGCTGTATAGGAAAAAGTTATCCAAAATTCATGAAGTTAATCACCTGAGATTGACACAGTTCCCAAGTTCTGGTGGTACTTGTAAGAGGTCATTATTTTGAAGATCTAGGGTACCAAGCCTGTCCAACTTCTTTATTTGCAGAGGGTCCAGGGATCCAACCTGATTATTAGCAAGGAGGATTGTTTCAAGAGTTGGAATGTGATACAGCACATTTGGAAATATTTTAAATCTATGAAGAAAACCAGAGACACTTTATTAATATAATTATGAATAACCCACCCAAGAATATAATTTGTAAATACAACCACTGCACAAGTGACTTGAGTTTATTAGGAGCCTTTAGAGAACTAATTTACAAAACCAAGGGTTGGATTCAGATTAAGTTCTATTCTAGGCTGCATCAACAGGAGTATAGCATCCATATCAAGGGAAGTAATACCACTCTATTCTGCCTTGGTCAGACCACACCTGGAATACTGTGTGCACTTCTGGGCACCATAATCTAAGAAGGATGTTGACAAGCTAGAACATGTGCAGAGGGCAACCAAGATGATTAAGGGTCTGCAAATTAAGCCTTACAAGGAACGCTTGAAGGAGCTGGATAGGTTTAGCCTGGAAAAGAGGAGACAGAGATATGATAGCCAGCTTAAAATATTTCATGAGCTGTCACATGGAGGAGGGAGCATGCTTGTTTTCTCCTGCTCTGGAGAGTAGGACTCAAACCAATGGCTTCAAGTTGCAAGAAAGGAGATTCTGACTAACACATTTGGAAAAACTTTCTGACAGTAAAAGCTGTTCGGCAGTGGAACAGACTACCATGAAAGGTGGTGGATTCTCCTTCCTTGGAGGTTTTTAAGCAGAGATTGGATGGCCATTTGTCATGGATGCTTTAGCTGAGATTTCTGCATTGCAGGGGGTTGGAGTAGATGACCCTTGGGTCCCTTCCAACCTAAAAGATTCTATAATTCTGAATTAGCCACTACTTAACCCTGTTGCTTTCAATGAAGCTATGTGCAACCAACTAAAGTCTAGAACGAAGCCAATATTTGGAGCTTCTAATTTTTCAGCTAATAATGGCTGACGTTCTTCGTAGAGATGCTTCCTACTGAAAGTAACATGGTCCACTCAAGCCTTTTGCAGCCTTCTCCAGGAGTCATCCCTCTCGCCAGACAACCTGCCTGAAGTTGGTGACAGTTGGCTCCTTTTGTTCTCTCAAGTACTTTCCTTTACTTGCTCTTGTGTCTTTCCTATTGTGTATTTTGTGAGTTGGTGGGGGTTTTTTAACTGTGTTTCTTCCTCTCTATCCCTTTTGGTGTTGCTAAACTGAGTTTTCCTGCCTCTTTCATTCCCTGCCTTCATGACAGTGCTAGAATTTCAGGCTCAAAATGTTTCTTGTTTCTCTTTAGAGAGCTGACTCTCCCAAGGCATAAAAGGCCAGGGGAATGTTTCCAAGGCAACAGCACCTAGAGGGGCACAGTCAAATAAATGTATAAACACTAATTCCCTCAGTAACTTTTTCGTAAGGATTCAAAAGCACGCTTTTTCTTTCACTTAGGTATTTCCCCCTAGATGCATATATGTGGAAGGATTTATAAGTGTAACTGGTCCTTTTAAACAGTTACAGTTTTGAAATGAATGAATGAATTAGTTACTTTATGAGTCCATGAGGAGTTGGATGTGTACTTGCAGAGGGTGGATTGGAATTACACTGCTGTATGAAATTACAAGATGGGCTTGTCCTTTTTTCTAATTTCATGAGGCTTCACCCATAGCTATTGAAAATTCATAGATGCCTCTCTTTTTTCACCATTTTCAATTAATTGGCTTAAAGAACTCCAGTTTTCTGCACAATTATGTGCAACTTGGCTATGGCCTGCACCTGGTACAATCTCAGATGCTCATCTGTTTTTTCTGCCATCATCTTGACAGTTCAGGGTTGTTGGGAAAATAAAATGAGGAGTGGGGAAATCACATACACCATATTGTACTCCTTGGAGGAAAGGAGGGGTATAAATTTAATAATAAATAAAACCAAAATAAACACCCAACTGAATACTGAGCTCTGCAAAATAGGGTCTCTGTCAGAAACCATTTCTGTTTTCTTTCATATGATGTAGGAGTCAGGCCTTTAGAGTGACAGTGCCGACTCTTTGAAATTCCTTCCATTAAATAACAGACAGGAGCTATCGCCAGTGCTCCCCCCACCCCACCCCGGGGTACACAGGGTACCATCAAGGGTACACAGTACCGTCAACTCTTTTTGGTGTTGTTAAAAAGTGAAGCACCTCTTTTTCTAGAAAAAAAGCATGGGCCATTGCTATTGTCTTTCTGGCACCTGTTGAAGACCTTCCTTTTAAGGAGGATATTTATTCCAAGCTATATTTGTATTTGCTTTGACATGGTTTTCATTGTTGATGTTTTTATTGATAAAATCACTTCAGGAAGCAGTTCATTCATAAGAAAACAAAAACATCTGGAACGCCACAGGTTCCCCACACGTGACTTAAGCTGAAGTGACATAGAAGTTTCTTCTTCCAACAGGACACTGCTGAGGCAATCAGATTTTTTGAGTGAAGTTCTAAAAGCAGAAGCCTGCTGTAAATCCTAGGAATAGGGATATCCTGTAATACAACAAAGCTAAGACAAAAGACTATGTATTTAGCAATTTTGGTAGAGTTATCTACAAGACCACTTACCTGTTAAAGGCAAGATTAATTATTTGCAGTTTTGTCAGTGCTTCCATTTCATCAGGCAGAGATGTCAAAAAGTTATTTCTAAGTTGAAAAAAGCAACCAAATAAACCAACTATTAATTTTTATTAAAAGATTTAGATTCATTTCCCTCAATAAGCAAGCAGAACTGTTGGTACCTATTCTATTGTGAATTCCCATGACAAAGTATCACTTGTGTATAGGAAATTATGTACCCTACATATAAATCAACATACATGATGAGTGCACATTAGTACTAGTAGAACCACCATGTTCAGGGACAATATGCTTTTGACTACCAGTTGCTGAGATCAGAGAAAATGGAGGGTTAAGACCCACTTGTGAGCTTCTGAAAAGCATCAAACTAAGCATCGGGAAAAAGAGTTATTTGCATATTACAGGTACAACACAACTTAACGTGTAACTTAACTTACACAACTGCAACTTTGTGCAGGGGGGCGGGGGGGATAAATAAATGGAGAAGATCACTCACCATTTATTTATCCTCCCCCGATAGCACAAAGCTGCTATTGTGGGCTTACTTGGCTTTGGGAAGGCAGTATGAGGGCTCTGGGCCAGAGCCCTCACACTGCCTTCCGAAAGCCTCACCGTAAGGCAGAACTTTCCAAACTGTGTCACGACACGTTAGTGTGTCAGCTGCAGTGTGTCAGTGTGAACACTTCCTGTGCTCTTCCAGGGGCTGGAAAGGGGTTAGTTTAACCTCTGGTTTGTTAGTAAAACTTAATTACTGGATTGCAAAATGATGCATGTCTAAAAAGTGTGTCGCCAATATGAAAAGTTTGGAAAGCTCTGCCATAAGGGCTCATAAGATACAAGTTACCTGTACTGAATGGAAGAAGTAGGGTATGGGTGAATGTAAAAAAGTTTAGCCTACTTTTAGCTGCTGTTTTATTACCATGGCTTTATTGATTACAATAAATTATTATATAGTGTATTATTTGGTAGCAGACCCATTCAGGGGGCGGGCAGCAGATACACTTGCCCCAGGCCTCAGAGGGTTAAGCCAGCTGGGGGCCCCTGTCAGGGACCAGCTGCTTTTTATTTTTTCAGTTTATAACTTTATTCTAACAAGACTCTGGTCCGGGCCTCAGACAAGCTCTGCATGGGCCTGCTTGGTAGGGTAAGCTTTAATAGCTCAGGCACTGAAATGGTTGTGTTTGTGTTGTAACTGGGATGTTCTACTGTTATGTTCATTGCTGTTTGCAAGCTGCTCTGGGATTCACTTGAATACAAATACAGTGCAATTTTTTTTTTTAAAAAAACATACCTACCTACATTGGCTAACATTCAACTGTCAACTGTCAGCATTAATCAAGCGGGAAATCCTTAAGGGAATCTACAAATTCCCTTCAAAAATGTCGTATAAACAAAGGTTTAAGTAATCACCTACCTAACATCCAAATGTGTCAGTCTGTGAAGCATACAGAGCTCCAGAGAAATAGACGAGAGCTTGTTGAAACCAAAATTGATATCAGAGACTGATTCTTTTAGTTCCACAATTCTGAAGCCCAGTTGTAAAAAAAAAGAAAAAAGCAATTGATCTCATCAATTGTTTCGTGCTATTTCAAAAGATCAGATTAAACCGGATTGTATTCACCACTGTGTAACTTTCTATTAGTTTCTCTCAAACACTGGGGCAGGACCCACCAATGGGCCCTAGGTCAGCTTTAGATAGGCCTCAGCCACAATATAAAAATACCTGCTTCCAGGTTCAAACTAACTCACTAAGTCTGAATTGGGAACTCTGCTTACTTTAAACCAGCGGTAGCTGATGTTGTGGGCCACAAGTCCCATCACCTCCAGCCAGCATGGCCAAGGATAATAAGAGTTCTAGTCCACAACATCTGTTGGGCATCATGTTGGATTCCTCTTGTTTAAACTATGGTTTGTTAGAAGAAGCCAGTATCAGAAATCTTGGGCCACATTCACATGCAACTCTCAACCATGGTTTAAAACAATGTGGACACACCTGCACTCCACTCTTCACATCCCATGTGCCTAGGAGGATAATTTTGCCAAAGTGTACAATAGTTTATTTTTACAGAACCATGGCTTAGTTTTTATATATACAGTACAGTATATACATAGATACACACACACACGAATATCTATCTATCTATCTATCTATCTATCTATCTATCTATCTATCTGGGTTGTTATAAAACTTAACAGAGTTTGTTTTAAATCATACCCCTAGGCACTGACGGAGGAAGAGGAATGTGGGGGGAGCGCCCCGCCCCCTAGAAGTGCGATCCCGGTGGGGTGCCATCATGGCTGCCCTCCCTGCGCTGGGTGCCCTGCCCCCAGGACGCGCATCATACCCCGCCTGCTCTCCGCCCCCTGATGCCAGAGCCTGAAGCTCCGCCACTGCCCCTACGTTCATATGTAGAGTTAAGCTGGGATTCTTTAAAAGTAAAAGTAAACTCTGCTGTAACTCTTCTCCCTTCACATAACACTCAACTATGGTTTAGTGTTGTGTACAAATCAGGTCACTTGTCTGTATATCTATTGTGATGATTTCCTAAATTCTGCTGTAGGCCAAACCTTGGTTTATTTGCTTCTAAGTTAACACCGCTCTGCCCTCCTCCACCCCAATGAAAGGTCTTACAATTATTATTATGGATTACTTAAATTTATATACTGCCCTTCATCTGAAGATCACAGGGTGGTTTACAACTTAAAAACAAATACATATCATAATAATAACAAAAACTTACCCCAATAACCCCCTCATAAATACATTTAAAAGGCCATAGATTGCATAATCAGCGAAAGGCCTCATTATAGAGGAATGTTTTTGCCTGGTGCCTAAAGATATGTAGTGAAGGCACCAGACCAGCCTCCCTGGGGAGAACATTCCACAAACAGGGAGCCATTGCAAAAAAAGACCCATTCTCATGTTTCCATCCTCTAGACATCTTGAGGAGAGGGCACATGAAGAAGTACAACACCCCCACTACCAAAAAGTACAGTCGTGTATGTGATTGCACTCCAGTCCCCCCCCATACCATCTCAAAAAGGTTTAATTAATATTTCTATAGGAGAAACAGTACCTTATTGGAATTTCAGTCAGCTGATTCTTGCTGAAATTTACAGTAGTGACTGGATTGGTTCCAACTGCATTCAGCACTTCATCTGGAATTACAGCTGCCTGTTTTTCACTGGAAAATATTTATTTAAAAAGTCATATTATTTAATAGAAGGATAACAACATTATCAATTGGCCAGAACTCCAATAGGAAAGGCACTGTACATTTAAGAGTCAGGTTGCAAAATGAATTATATTGTACTCAAATATCAAAATAAAACATGGTTAGGAAGCCAGATCCCAGTATTCTAAGGAGACACTTTTAAAAAAAGGAAAGATGCATTAGAGTTTTTTATAATCTTTGCAACTCCAGCTAAAAAACGTCAACAATACTAATCCAAAGACACTTTTAGAATGAAATCCTGTGCATAGGTAGTACTGTCTGGTTTGTTACTGATCTTACGTAAGCCGTTCCGAGAGCCTTTTAAACTTAATAGTGCAGTACCTGATTGGGAATGTTTGGGTGCATCTGTGAAGCCAATCTCTCCTCCACCTAGATACAGTGGTACCTCGGATTACGTACTTAATTCGTTCCGGAGGTCCGTACTTAAGCTGAAACTGTTCTTAACCTGAAGCACCACTTTAGCTAATGGGGCCTCCCGCTGCCACCGCGCCTCTGGAACATGATTTCTGTTCTCATCCTGAAGCAAAGTTCTTAACCTGAGATACTATTTCTGGGTTAGCGGAGTCTGTAGCCTGAAGCGTATGTAACCTGACGCATATGTAACCCAAGGTACCACTGTACCCCTGGAAAGTGCTGCTGCTGCTGGGAAGCAGCATTGTGGCTCCACCCCACTAAGTGAGCCACTTCTGACTTATTTAACAAAATTTATATACCACCTGTTTGTAAGGAAACAGCTAAGCAGTTTACAAGAATATAAAATATTAGAAGTTTCAATAAAGAAGTTAAAAACAGGTATTTTTTGTGGCGTTTTCTTTCACGCATGATTAAGGGGTGGCCTCATTAAAACTGCACCAGTGCCATTTGCTCTATCAAGGATGCATCACATGGTATCCAACGAAGTAGTTCTGTAAGCACAAGGACTTCTGTCTGCACAGTGTAAGTTCCCCTCCCTCTCCCCAGGCACCCTCTAAATCTGTTCTGGAGGTTCCCCAAAACCTTTTGGAGCAGATCTGGAGAGGGCACAGAGGGGGAAAGAGGGAAGTTCCATTGTGTAAATGAAAACAGAACAACTTTGTTGGATTCTGCCCATTATATTTGTTTTTATTTACTGTATTGGCTCGAATATAAGCCACACCCAACTAAAAGCCAAACCTTTAAAATTCATGGGGGGCGGGAGAGAGACAATACCCAAATATAAGCTGCTCCCTTAAAATTCCACTGGCACTCACACCTGTTCCATTTTACCATATGTCTGTTTCAGCAGTGATATCGTAAAAGCCAATTTTTGTAAGTTCGTGAATTTAAGCCACACTTTAACTTTTCACGGTCGGAATTTGGGGGGAAAGTGAGGCTTATATTCAAGCCAATACGGTATATGTCTAGAGCTGATAAGCTTAAAATTCTCTTACCTATAGTCCAATGTTTTTAATGCAGTTATAGCATGCAGATTAATTTTTGACTGACTTGGCAAAGTCATTGCTGTCACAGGAAATTCTCCATTTGGACCAATTATGTCATCATCTAAAGAAAGCAAAAGTAAGTATATATGTTTAATATTTTACAAACATGAGAATCTGCAAAAATCTGAAGATTTTTAAAAATGTAGCCAAGTAGTTAGGATGATTTTTCATTTCAATTTTACCCACTTTGGAGTCTGAACATCATCAAAGTAAGAGTTTTCACAGCAGATGAAGTTTGCTTCATTCAGACACAACGATAATTAAAGACGACATTGTTCAAAATATTTCATACAATGGATCTAGAAGACTCTCAGGCTTGTTCTTTGGAAAGTCTGAAAAGGCTGAGAATATCAATATTTCTTCCAAGTGTAAGAATGTATTTTGGACTGCAGTTTTATCCACTTCTATCTATATCAGTGACGTAGGGCATAGAACTTTGTATTCCTTAACTACCGTATTTTTCGGCCCATAGGACGCACTTTTTCCCTTCCAAAAATGAAGGGGAAATGTGTATGCGTCCTATGGGGCGAATGCAGGCTTCACGCAGATCTCCGCAAGCCGTGGGAGCCCGCGCCGGGCTCCCACGGCTTGCGGAGAGTTGCCTGCATGCTGAAGGCTGGGCGTGCTGAGCTCAGCATGCCCAGACTTCACGCTGCTCTCTGCAAGGCGCGGGAGCCCAGTGCTGGGCTCCCGCGCCTTGTGGAGAGTTGCCTGTTCTGGGGGCTGGGGTTGGGAAAATAATTTTCCCCCCTTTATTTCCCCCCAAAAAAACTGGGTGCGCCTTATGGGACGGTGCGTCCTATAGGGTGAAAAATACGGTATATCAAGACCAATGGAGCAAGTGGCTTTAAGTGAACCATTTTTGGATTGCATTTGTAAGTATCTTGTGGTCAATCTGTTCAAGTGTTGCCAAATGTCAAAGAACTGTATAGGGTGTTACAGGAAAATAACTTTGTGATTGTATAGCCTAAAAACTTGGCTGCAATACATTTTTAATTTATTTAAGAGGAAGCTATACAAATGACACAGAGAAA
Organism: Podarcis bocagei; assembly: GCF_964188305.1. Classification (NCBI taxonomy): domain Eukaryota; kingdom Metazoa; phylum Chordata; class Lepidosauria; order Squamata; family Lacertidae; genus Podarcis; species Podarcis bocagei. The sequence goes on from NC_138129.1 coordinate 66,117,526, forward strand.
ATGCTCTGATCACATGTGGCTGATACAGTTCCTGATCAATTTTGGAACATGTCTTAAAAAACCTGACTATGAAATATATTGGCAGTTAAGTCTGTATAGTAACCCAGGTTCATTAGTTCTACCATCTAACTTTTACCGTGGTACCTCGGGTTAAGTACTTAATTCATTCCAGAGGTCCGTTCTTAACCTGAAACTGTTTTTAACCTGAAGCACCACTTTAGCTAATGGGGCCTCCTGCTGCCGCCGCATCGCCAGAGCACAATTTCTGTTCTCTTCCTGAAGCAAAGTTCTTAACCTGAGGTACTGTTTCTGGGTTAGCGGAGTCTGTAACCTGAAGCGTATGTAACCCAAGGTACCACTATATACATACAAAATATAGCTAAGGAATTATTTTCAAATTATATCAGAGCCAGACCTTTCAAGTGCCATCACCAGTTAGTTATTACGCACTAGTCTCGAAATCCTCTGGCACAAATAGTTAAGATTCATTCTCTCTTTCTCAATGTATTTATGTTTAGATACATAAATTTAAGTTTAAATAGAACACCAAGGGAGAAAGCAGCCTTAGTGCTCAAGCATGAACACATTTACTTGCAAGTATGCCCTTCATCTGAAATCAATAAAACATTTTCAAATGCTTTTAAGCATGCTTGTAAGCATGTGTACAAAATTAAGTATGTGGCTATTTCCTTATTAAGTAAAGGAACACAAGGAAGTTATCAGCTTCAGTCAGAAATGTCATTCTTAATTCCAAGTTACCCAGTCATCTAAGCCTACTTATTGCGGTTTAATATCAATTGGATTATAAATCTTAGTAACACAAAAAATATTGGTGAATGTATTTTGGGAGGGTACAATTTATAACTTCCCAGTGTTCTTCAATACTGAAGTCATGTGTGACAATCCAGAGAGTGACCTTAAGCATATCCACAACTTATATTTTTGCCTTTTTTCCTTGGAAAAGCAAACTATTGTATCACAAACTGCTGCAAAAATTTCCTCTAGATTCTAAGGCAGTTTGCTATGTAGTGCAGGGGACTGTCATGCTCAACATTCAGAGGTAGCTGTAGGAAATGTAGCAATTGCTATCTTTGCATCTTCCACCTCCATGTCCATTTTAAAGAAATAGAGTGGTACCTTGGCTTACAAACTTAATCTGTTCCGGTTTAAGTCCATTCTTAAACCAAAGCGTTCTTAAACCAAGGCGTACTTTCCCATAGCAGTGGGGGACTCAATTTACAAATGGAACACACTCAACAGGAAGCAGAACATGTTCTGCTTCCAAGGCAAAGTTCACAAACCAAAACACTTCCGGGTTTGCAGCTTAATCCAACTTGTTCATAAACTAAGCAGTTCTTAAATCAAGGTACCACTGTAGTAAACTATTAAGCTGGTATCTAGTCAACAAGTGATTCCTCTGGACATTGTTTCCCACTGTTCTATTAACACTGAGCAAGAGTTTTCAATTTATTTATGTAAGAATTTATTTATATAAGAATTTATATCACAAGGGATGTACTTCATTCTGATACATACTAGAAACCATCTCTTATGTGGGACTTGGAAAAGAGAAAAGATATGCAACCAGGTGTGAACAAATAGATTTCTAGACATAACAAGATCATGAAGAGTTAATCTAGCTAGTCCAAGAGTTGATTTTAACTGTAACCTTATCCTCACAAAGAAAACTTTTACCTTGTATTTTACTTCTAAGGTATTTCAGAATTTCTTGCGTCCCTTTCTGAAATGGAAGAATAAAAGCACAAAAAGCTTGTCAACCACTTGCATCTTTTGAATCTTAAGGCGTAGAAACAACTCAAGACAGTATGTAAATTATGCTCTTACTAGTACAACATCCCTTCGGATTGTCCTTAAAGGGTTTCCTTCCAGCCCCAAGAACTTCAGTTGAGACAGGTTTCCTAGCTTGGAAGGAAGGCTGCAGAGAGAAGAATTCTCTTTATAAACAACCTCAAAGCCAGAAGATGGAAGCAATGCTCAGTTCAGTTATTCATGCTTGGATCCAAACTACCATATTTTTCACTCCATAAGACGCACCTGACAATAAGGCACACCTAGTTTTTAGAGGGGGAAAGCAAGGGGGGAAAAATATTATTTAAAGGGAGCGCTGAGCAGAGCCTGTATGCATCCCAGGCTCTGCTCAGCGCTCCCTTTCACGAGCCGCGTGGAGCATGTGTGCGGCGCTTGCAGGCTTTTCCCCGAGGAGGGAGAAGGGCAGCCCGTCACTCAGAGAAAAGCCCCCAAGAGCCACACACACACTCTTTAAAGGGAGCGCGGCTCTTGGGGGCTTTTGCGGGAGGTGGGGGAAGTGACAGAGCGCACGGCTCTGTCACTTCCCCCACCTCCCGCAATAGCCACACACTCTTTAAAGGGAGCGCGGCTATCCCTGGCTCCCTGGATGAAGGCACCCTGCTGCCCTGCAGAGGCTTTGCACAGCTAAGCTAGAAGCCAGAAAAGCGAGAGGGATCGCTGCGCAGCTGTTCTGTCTTCTGGCTTAGCTGCGCAGCCTGCATTCGCTCCATAAGACGCACACACATTTCCCCTTACTTTTTTGGAGGGAAAAAAGTGTGTCTTATAGAGCGAAAAATACGGTAAGTGCAAACAGTCACAAGCTCCTTCTATTCACTGATAAGGAAATATCCAGTTGAGAATCCCCCTGGCAGAAGGGATGGGAGAGGCAATTTTCACAGGTACCTCCATGCCACTTCTCCTGCTGGTCTGAATGATTTCCCCAATCATCCAGAGCAGAATTTCATGTGGACACTGCTCTTGTGGGTACACGGAAATCAGTGAAAGATCCCCCCACTTTTGCTGACGGGAGCACTCTATTAGCGGAACTTTCACCACTGGTTAAGATCCAAGCCCCTGCATTCTGAACCTTGTTAATTAGAGCATTATTCATGGTTCAATATTACTTTACCAATTAATAATAATGTATTTCAAGAAACAGTATGGTTTGAGCATTTGCTTTTAAATTCAGTAACAGTGTAAACTTGCTCCAAACTAAGGAAGACAACTAATTATTATTATTTCTACCTGGCCCATTTGGCTGGGTTTCCCCAGTCACTCTAAACAATGCCCATAGTCTTACCTACTAATATCATTGTTGGATAGGTCTAGTCGCTCTAACCCCTGTAACAGGGTTATTTCATCAGGCAGCGATTTTAGCTTATTATCTCTTAGTTCCAATACACACAAAGAATTCAGATGTTTCAGATGGTCAGGTTTTAACACTTCAATCTGATTTTCACCAACATGCAACTCCTAGAAGAATTTTAAAAATGAATAAATCACATCATCTATCAATTCTGTATCAAGGTTAATCTATTACATAGGATGCAAGAGTCGTATTTTTACATATTTATTGAATTTAGAGTTTTTTAAGCAGATAGTCTACAGCATGCACGTCAAACTCCCTAGAGACTGTGATCTACTCCCAGTATAAAACAACTGACAGTGATCTACCCATTGTCACTGGGGGGAGGGCCCAAATTTGTTGAGCTTTTTTTTAGGTGAGACTACAGTTGCTCCACTAATAACAAGAAGGAGCAGCAATACTTTCCAACAACAATGGGGGCAGAGCCAGCGATCATAAGGGAGCCCACGGTCGACCACAATCAACAGCGATCATTCAGGTATCAACCTGTCGATTGCGATCAACCTGTTCGACATATAGCTGGTCTATAGTTACCTTGTAGAAACTTAAGTCATTAGAGTTGCTATATTATTCACTTACTAAACTGCACAGAACTCAGCCAGAGTGACTTCTGCATTGGATTGGCCCTCAGCAGCCTTATTAAAATCTGGATAGAATTAGTTTTCATTTGAAAAATGTTCCATCCACACTTGAACAAAAGCTTTATGTGCATGTGTCACTAGGATGCCCCTCTCTTTGAAGAAAATGCTGCCTGAAAGCACCATGTTAATTGTTAAATGCAATGTAACCCTAGCATCACAAGACAAAATAAAGCTTAGAATCCAATTTCAGAAGCTAGCTGCATTAACTTGACCACTTTTATTTCAGTTTCACCAACATAAAGATTAACTTATCCTTAATTGCAACAGGCTTCAGAAAAGAAAAGATTAAATACCACAATCTATACACACACAGGCATCAAACGTACTGAGAATAAATCTGTTTTAAAAGATGTCTTTATTGGAGTTTACATATTTTAGGTAATATGTACTGAGAATAAACCTTACCTTTAAAAATTTACATGAAGGAAGGTCTGGCAGGTAACACAATTTATTTCTCCTTAGATAAAGCTGCTCTAATGATACCATATTGGCCACTTCAGGAGGTATTGTTTCCAGATAGTTTTTTGAACAATCAAGCTGTCTCAGACCTATAGAAAGGAACATAAGAATAGGTGTGCTGGATCAGGCCTTAGACCCATTTCATTTAACATCTTGTCCTCACAACAGCCTACCAAAATGCCAAATGGAGAAACAAGTGGAAACATTAGAATTAAAAAATAGGGTGGCTTAAATACAAGCACCACACAAGAATATATTTTTTATTATACTTCTGAAAGAGGCTTCAAATATTTGCCAGCCAAGCCAAATATTAATTAATGCAAAGGCTGTAGAATATATTGCTGGATTTTTAAGTTATACCTACATTAGAATCTTCAGAATTCTTAGTTAAGAGCTATGCCACTTGGGAATAAAAGACAATGACTCACGGCTGAGGAAAACCCTCTTGTGTAGGCAAGAAGGCACTTCCGCTTACAAGGCAGAGTTGCCCCTTTTCCCTCTGTGAGTTTTCACACTGTTTCACACACTGTCTCAGAGGGTCCCAATGATAAGGAATGACTTTTCAGAGGGCTTGGTAGTCTGCAGTGTGAATGGTGAGTGAGAAAGCCCTGTTACATGAGCAGAACTCTGCTCATGTTTCTTTCAGTCCAGACCATTATTTATAGCTGTACAAAGACACATAGCTGTTAACACATTTCTGAATACATGCTGCCCCACATTTGCCAAGGAAAACTATTGCTTTCTGCTGTGAATAGCTTACATCGCATGCAGATTACAATGCAGAGGCACTTTACATATAAGCGTCTTCTCATAACTTGTCACAGGAAAGTCTTACTGCACTGTGAAGACCAGTTCTGCTGGACTACCAAGTTCTGGTTAAAATTGAGTGCCACACTTTCTCAACTACATCAGTGGTTCTCAATCTCTTTCCCCCATGGACCACTTGAAAACTGTTGAGGGTCTTTGCTGACCACTTAATGATTTATCTGCCTATTGTAGCAATGGTATGCACAGTGCTAGATGTTGTGTGGTTGTTGTTGTTTTGATGTTATATATATATATTTACTCTATTTTTATAGGCACACTATGGGCCACCTGAATGAAACTAGTGATCCACAGACCAGTTTGGGAACCACTGATGTACATGAACATGAAATTCCTTAGAGAAGATGTGGGAAAATGGTTGTTTGTACATAAGAACATGGGTGAAAGTTTTTATTATTGCAGGGTGATTTCGTAGCAGGAGGCATTGCTTGGAGCATGAACAGCGCGTGAACACCTCATGCTAGACTAATGATTGGTTCACACAGCATAGCCTGATGGTGGGGTGATGCCCATGTATGGTATTTGTCTATAGCTGCAGGTTGATACAATGTTGTATTTTCTCCAAAAATAGTCGAAGCTGCTGCTGACAAGAGGCTGGAGGCAGAGAGTATGTTTTTTACTGGACACAATAAACGTTGAGCAGCAGCACTCAGACTTTTCGACTCATCTTGGTGTGAGGCTGATTTTTTACCGATGGCGAGTGGGTTCTTGTCATGAAGAGTGATAGCAACGTACTTTTAAAATGAAGTTTCATTAAACCCCTACTACCAGGAAAATAAGACAACAAAAAGATTCCAGTCAAGTCATAATTCAAGGCTTCCTTACTTTTCATTGCACTGATTTCTGCTGGCAGGCTCTTCAAATGATTACAAGTCAAATTGAGCCGCACCAAATTTGTTAGAAAACGAAAACTTGTTGGGATACTAGAAATACGGTTGTTGGAAATATCCTAAAGAAAGCGGAAAAAAAATTATGTTATGGTTTAGAATGGCTACGTAAGAAAATTGTGGTGAATAAGCCAAGTAGTATCGGTTCAGCACTAAGTATGAAAACATGGCACAGTTATTAGTCAGCACTTGCAGTATTTCCACCCTGGTTCTTTTTCAAATGAAGTCCAAGAATTTCTTGTTTGGCATGGCCAGACTGCAGTAGTTCCAATGTCAAAGGGATTATAAAATAGCAATATGAATGGCTAGCAGCAATGAATGGAATATTCACTTGGTAGACTGAAGACAGTCATAAGCCTCATCATAGAAATACATTGTTTGAAATAAATATGATTTACTGTGTGTGAGCAGCTTTCTCAAATATGATGGACAATTTTTATACCTGCTTACAAGTACAGTCTGAAATATCGGTAGCTTCTCAGTTTAGGAAAAAGACAACAGGGGAAGGGACAGAAAAATGATAAACTGGAAATAGTATGGAAAAAATGGATTACATTTTCTCCCTCTCTAATTATGCTAGAACTAGTGGTCTTACCCAAGAAAACTGACCAACTGAAGATTCTGGGCAGACAGAATAAAGTACTTTGCAAAACATGCATCATGAATTGGAATTCACTGCTACACAATAAGGTGACTGCCACACTCAGGTATCTTTAAAAGAGGGTAAGTCTATTATTGGTTATTAACTGCGATAGCTATATGGATCCTTGATATTCTCAGGTAACAAATCTATTAATAAAAGCTGCAAGGTGTGGGGAGATGGAGACAAGAAAGAATGGCTGTTGCCTTTCTAGTGAACTTCTGGGAAGAATCCCATTGGCCAGAGTTGAAAACAGAAATGTTGGCCTTATGAAAGAGAAGTCGAATTTTCAACCCATCCCATGAGACTTCTGATGGAGATAATTTTTTTAAAATTAAAAAAGCCCCACACATAATTAATCAGCTTAATTTTAAATGAATCAGATACAGTAAAATAAAAGATTTAACAAATCATACAATTTTTGCAAGCAGTGTCATACATAGAATTTAAATGCTTTCATAGCAAAACTGTCAAACAGGTACCAAATGACTATTAATACGGGGCTGGTAAATCAAAGGTAAGAATTTTAAAGAACAGTACCCATTCAAGAGTTATGCAAGTAATGAACTAATATTAGTAACCAAAACATCACCAGAATCATCATAAAAGCCTTCTCTACTTACCAGCTCTTCCAAACTAATAAGCTTTCCAAATTCATCAGGCAACTGATTTAATTCATTGTGCTGCAGAAGCAGACTTCTTAAATGTTTTAGTTGGATAAGCTCCTCCGGTATATCTTTTAGTCTATTATGGCTGTTGATAAAATAAAAATTATGAAGAAATGCATTAGTAAAGAGAGAAAGGGACCCCTGACCATTAGGTCCAGTCGTGGCCGACTCTGGGGTTGCAGCGCTCATCTCGCTTTATTGGCCAAGGGAGCCGGTGTACAACTTCCGGGTCATGTGGCCAGCATGACAAACCAGAGCAGCGCACGGAAACGACGTTCACCTTCCCACCAGAGTGGTACCTATTTATCTACTTGCCCTCTGACGTACTTTAGAACTGCTAGGTTGGCAGGAGCAGGGACCGAGCAACGGGAGCTCACCCCGTCGCAGGGATTCGAACCGCCGACCTTCTGATCGGCAAGTCCTAGTCTCTGTGGTTTAACCCACAGCGCCACCCGCATCCCAATGCATCAGTACTTTGTTCTAAAACAATCTTGCCTGTTAATTTACAAATGTTACATGTCCCCAAGAACCTACTATCTACCTAACTAAAAACTAATGTACTTAAACTTTCCTCACCTCAATCTTCACTTTAAAGATCTTTAAACTTTTTCCATTCCTTAAACATGTTCTGTGTACAAAGTTTGTACAATATATTTACCTCACATTAAGTTTCTGGAGATTTTCCAGTGTTCCTATAGCAGAAGGAAGAGATGTCAGTTGATTATCATGCACCTAAAAATAAAAAGAAATTGTCAGCACTTTTACTTACTTCAAAAAAGTAAGAAATTAATTGCTCCCTGTACCAAACAGTTTAGGATCCAAGCATTACCATCAGCTACTACATTATATTCTGAACTATGTCTGAAAATATGGTGATAAATAACAAAGCTCTTTAAATCTTTCCAGTTTCTATTTAACACATTGTTAGAGTGTGTTTATTTATTTTACTTATTTCATAAAAATTTTATACTACTTGATTGCATGAACACAAAAATGTATCTTTAGCATAAGATCTATGCATATCCCTGAAGATTACGAAACACAACAAAGCTCTTACAGAATGAAAGAGGCCTATTTCCCTCACTTTTCATCATCAAAATATGAATATGAAAGAAACATTAATCAAAAATACTGTACTCACATCCAATACAGTGAGAGCAGGCAACAGTCTTAGATCATCAGAAAGACACTGCAGTTTGTTCGAAGATAATATTAGTTTGGTGAGATCAGTTTGCTCCCACCACCGTTCATCAGCACTAAAGGAGAGGTTTTGCTTCGCCTCTTCTGGAGTATCCAAGTTTATTCGCCATACATGTGGAGGGACTGGAGACAGAAAAATGAACACAAGAAAAGCCCTTCTGGATTAGACCTAAGGCTCACCTAGTGCAGCATCCTGTTCTCTGTGGTCGACCAGCAACCTATGGGAATCCCACAAGAAGTCACCATTTGCAACTTCCAGCAACTGCCTCTGGAGGTACCGTAAGTAGGCAGTCACCAGAGCTAGTAGCCACTGACAGTCCATGAATTTGCCCAACCATCTTTTAAGACAACCTGAGATGAAGCAGAAATGGTTGTATTCAACTCCCCCGCCCCTCAAATGAAACCCACCGAAATCAATCGACCTCGTGTTAGTTAACTTCAGTGCTCCTACTCCGAATAGGGCTGGCGCTGGATGCAACCCAAGCTCTCCTCTTCCCTTCGCCCAGGCTTAAGAAATAATAAGCGGGTTCTTCCCCCAGTTGCCGACCTCCATCCAGCCCCCCACAGGAAAGGCACATTATAAAACTTCAGAGGGATAATAAAATGATGGCCAATGCCCATTCAAATGCCCCCAAACTGTGGTAGACATGAGGGAGTGGAGCAAAAAATAAAGAGACCAAAGATACAGAATGTCTGTGGAAGAGGGGAGACCCTTTTCGGACTGTCTGAGAAAATATTATGGTCAAATGAAATCGCAGGCAGGATTTGAAATATAAGCAAAGGGAGGAGAATAATAATAGTCATCATTATTATTTATTTGTACCCCATACAAATACTATAGACAAATGAAATCGCAGGCTGGATTTGAAATATAAAAAGGAGAATAATACCATGCAGCTGCTGGGTGACCTTGGGCCAGTCACACTTCTCTGAAGTCTCTCAGCCTCACTCACCTCACAGAGTGTTTGTTGTGGGGGAGGAAGGGAAAGGAGATTGTGAGCCGCTTTGAGACTCCTTTGGGTAGTGATAAAGCAGGATATCAAATCCAAATCCAATTTGTACCCGGTACAAATATCTGACTAGATATAATGAAATTAATACAAATTATATGTTTTAGGGGGGAGAAGTATTTAAGGCAGTAGATAAAAGATTTGAGTGGCAACCTCACAGAAGGGTAGGGAGTCAAAATGTCAAGAGAACACTGTATTGAAATTGAACTGCATTTGTTAAATTGTGTGGAATTTTTTTAATTTTTTTTAAATTATAATTATAATTATTATTAAAAGAGAGAATGAAGCCGCCCTCAGCTCAGCACACGCCCCTGGAGTGCTCGGGCCCCAACCAGCGCTCTTTCCTCAGGAATAAAGCGGGAAGCAGCCGGGCGCGACCTGAGGGGAAGACGCGGCCTCCGCAGCCGACAGGTGGGGACCTACCGGTCCCCTCAGGAAACGCAGCGCAGCGGAGGCAGCCGCGGCCTCGGCCCGTGGAGACGGGGGAATCCAAGCGGCGGCCCCGCTCACCTTCGGTCAGCCCGCGGCCAGAGAGGTTCAACTGGCCGCTCTTCCGCGCCGTCCGGATCAGCCCCTGGGGCACAGCCGCAGCGCCGTCGCCCGCGCCCCGCCTGAAGCCCGCGAGAGAATCTCCCGCGCCTCTTCTTCGCGCCCCGGACATGGTCTCTGCCGACCCGCTCGGTTGCCCGCACCGGCTGAGCCCCTCGGAGCGCGGCGCAATGCCGGGTTGAAACGCGGGCCCGCCCGCCTTTGCTCGCGTCGTAGGCGGTTGGCGCCTCCTCTTCCGCGCGGGGAGGGGAGCGGCCTCAGAGGAAAGGTCTGGCTGAGCTCCCGTCAGAGCTTTAGCTGAGCCGGGACTTGCTTTTTTATTTTAACCGGGAAGCACAGCAAGATGGCTATTGAGTATATGTCGGCGGCTTTTCTCCCTGAAAGTATGCACGCTGAAGTCATAAATAAGAAGAGCCTGTGTAGTTGGTGGACTGAGTGGCAGAACTCACTGAGCCGCCCCACCGAATGGCCCTTGGGCAAAATGAAGCGTGCGTGCAAGATGCAAATTTAGTATCTAGAGACGAAGGTCTCCCAAGCCTAAGGTGCGACTCCCAGGCAGGCATCGCCTCAGCTTTTTACGAATGAAACGCTGTTTATTCCGCTCACCATTTCCTAAGAGGCTGTTCTGAGCCTGTGGAAGAGTTCTGATATACAAGTCGTGTTATAAACGACATTCCGACTCTAGGAATAACTTTATACATGAGCAACTCAGGCTAGCATCTGACGAAGTAAGACTGTAGTCCACAATGTGCGGACATTGGGTTGCACCATTATTTATTTATTTCCAGTTTCGATAAGCATCGGATGTTTTTTACAATCCCAGTGTGGGAAACAAAGTACCGGTAATAACAAGGAAGCAAAACGAGATACAAACATTGCAAAAATGATATAAACAGGTCCTACGAACAACTCAACATTTCTATTGTAAGGTTAAACAAGAAAGCTATAGCAACAAAATTGCTATTGCCAATTTAACCAAACACCCAGGTACTGTATAAAGAAACAAATCATTCAAACTGAATAAACAACCAATGGTATTAGCAAACTCCTCTGTTCCCTCTCTCTGTTGCTTTTGAGTTAACTTAACATGCATCTTCCCCCTACCCTTAATGAATACTTAGTCCAGCTTTCTGTCTAATGGCTGCTAAACAACCCAAGGAGCTTGTAATGCGAATGGACCCTGCTGCAAATTAAACACACAGAGAGATAAACAGATAGAGAGAGATAAGACTTGTTCACTCCAGTTAGCCTTGTCCAAAAGCTAAGACAGCTCACAACCCCAGCCTTAGCAAATACAGTAGCAAAGCGTTCAACGCGACACGCCTCTGCAGAAAACCTAAGCGCGATTACCGCTTCGAAACCAAAGGCACATCCGACGCATGCGCAACAAAGTGTTCTAAGGAACCCACACACACGCGCGCTCCGCAAAGAATCAGCGGGAGTGGGCATGCGCAGGCCGCTAGTTCTGCGTGTCTACCGCGGCTGGGCGGCTTGCTTTGAGCAGGCGCAGGACTGAAAAGGCTCTTGCGCCGAGGCGGCGCGGGGTAGGGCCGCGGAGGGTTGTGGGATATTGCGGCCCAGGCTGGTTGGTGGCGAAACGATCGCTCGGCGGCAGTTAGTTGCGTGCGTGACGGGACTGCGATAGCTCGACGGGAAGCACTGAGGGACACAAGGAGGAGGCCACCGTCCGGTTCTCCAGGGTCGTGGCGACCCCCTCTCCCCTCGATGTGTTTGTAGTGACGGGGGCAGGAGGAGGAGGTAGCGCGATGGCTTCAAGCAGCGGCACCGACGTGATCCAGGTCACCAACGTCTCCCCGAGCGCCAGCTCCGAACAGATGCGGACTCTCTTCGGCTTCCTGGGCAAGATCGAGGAGCTGCGCCTCTTCCCTCCCGAGTGAGTCTCGCGCGGACGCCCCCTCAGGGGCCGCTTATGGCCGCCGCAGTCGCGCCTCATACAGGCCTAGGCCGCAGGGTGGCCTAGTGGAGGCCGCGGAGCCTCGCGCTCGGCTGCTTCCGAGCGCGGCGCGCCTACCAGGCCCAAATTGGTGGGGGCGACGACGGAGGAGGAGGAGCAGCTGGGCGCGAGGTTGCGAAGGCCGCCATTCTCAAAGCCATGGTCTCGCCTCACCATCTTGCGCTCATGGAACTACAGTTGTTCCCCCCCGCCATTACACTTCTCTTCAGGGGGCGAAAGCGACGCCATTAGTCGCTTCGCGTTCCTTTCCCCAGCCGCCTCTTTGAGACGTAATTTAAAGCCGGGTTTGAAGCAGGTAGAAAAGGGTATCGTGGCGAGTACTTCGCCGTGGACCTGCAAGGGTTTCTTAACTCCCAAGTTGTTTAATAGGAAAGGAACAATGGAGTGACTTCTGCCACCACAGTTAAGCTGGCGAAATGAAGAGAAGTTAATCTGTAGTGGACTTTGCTGTGTGTAAGGACCGTGCGCTCAACTTCGTTCAGTTTAGGATGTGCTCAAAGAGGGTCGTCCCCCCCATTTGTAATTGTGCACAAGCTCCGTGTTTTTGGTTTTTTTTCCTAAGCCAGGTGACTGAAAATGCTGAAATTAGCCCAATCCTTCAGCTGAGCGTAATTTATGGAGACAGTAACACATTGATTGATTTATTAAATACACGTGCTGCTCTACCAGAGGAGCCCAAATTTATATTTGCACCAACAAATGTTCACAATATGTTATATGAACTGTACTGTGAACACCCCTTGAACTTGATAAGCGTATTTATTGTATAAAAGGCGCCTTTATTTACACTTCTGGCGAGTGATTTTCCTTACTGGCACTATTTCACTGATGATTCTTGTTACCTGGTTTAGCATGGCCGTATAGTGCAAGTTGCAACGTTACATATACACACTAGCAAGAGGTTTGTGTGACACCAGTCCCATTTTATGCTACCTACAAACCATACAGTTTAATTTTTAAAGTTAACATGCACTGATAATGCTGAAAAGCAGTAATCTATACTGTCTGCAATTTTTTCAAAAAATAAGGTTATGTTGGTTCTGCTGGTTTGTAAATGAAACCTGGGAGCAGGAGAACATTGGTAAGGGACAGCGCCTCCATATTATTGCTTTTAGAGTTCTCCAGGAGTTTGAGGGCAAAGATCTGAAGTGGGGAACCTCCTCAATAAGTGCCCTGCAATGTGCAGTCCTGACTAAAATCCCAAGTACTTTATACACTTTGGTTTTGCAAATGTTAGTCATGTGGAAGTTTAGTTTTAAAAAATACAGTAGACAATGCAAGATTGACTTCAGCCAACCTTCCTTGCTCTAGAGCTCTATTATTTGTCTGATAGGGTGTAAAAACCATGTGTAAATCATATTTATACCTGCTGTGACTAAACAAGTTCTGTCTTGTCACCACCTGCCATAGTTCATTTCTGTGAGCCACATCTGTACATAATATTAATTCTCAGCCTCATCAATTAGTGTTTTCTGTCGATTAAGCTAAGGCTGCAATCCTATATACTCACTTACCTGAGAGCAAGTCCTAGTGAACTCAGTAGGACTTACTTTAAGTAGACATTAAAGGATTATTTTGTAAGACTGGAATATACGTACACTTGTGAGGGAGTATATTTTAGAAATAGGCAGTAGAATGTGTTTTTCTGGAAAATGTAATAATACTATAAATTGATTGATACCTTGATTTGACATGTTTGAGTTACAGTTAGTAAATACAACTTTTTAAAAGTATGGATTGTTTTCAAGGCTGCATCAGTTGGGTATCCCCCAACCCTGGAGGGGTGATTAGATTCTCTTGCATGCATGGAAGTCCCTTGCTTCAGCAGAGCTAAGGTGTTGGATCTGGCCCTAGGTCATATTAGTCTTACATGCTGAAATACTCTGTTAGGGAAACATTAAGCAAAATGCAGTTATGCTGCAATCCTAAGCACACTTATCAGGGAGTAAGCACCGTTAGCTAGAATGGAATTTACTTCAAAATAAATAAGTACAAGTTCAAACACATTCAAAATTTTACTTGGAGATTGTTTTTATTGGATTCAGTTACTCATAAATGTCTTAGGATAGGACTTGGGAACTCAATAGCATGTACTTCACTTGTTTAAATGTTAAGGAAAGTAATATAGGTTTCACACGTCTCAATATTTAGGGCAACAGTATGTTCCATTGAAAATAAGTGTATATGAATTTAAAACTATGCGTGGTATATAATGATATAATTATGTGTTTATTTAAAACACTACTATACCACCCTTCATCAGTAATACTGGGGTATTTTAACAGGATAATACTATTCCAATAAGAGCAATACAATAAAGTACATTACAGTCCATAGTGGACCAGCCAGATCATGCCCAGGCTCCATATTAACAGCCCACAAATAGGCATTTATTGAAGAGTGAAGAGGTAGGTCTCTAGATAACATTGAAAGCCCATCAGAATTATTGCTTGTTTTATTTTGGGGGATGGGGAGCCACATACTTAGAAGCTGGGCACAACGATGGAAAAAGCCTTCTTGATAATAACAAGATTCAGTTCAGCAGACTACAACACAAGTGGGAGGGCTTTATAAAAGTGCTTAGCACTCAGACAAGTCTATGATATCCAACTCCAAAGCTGTTTATATTTAATGTGCTTCTTGTGGATAGTAACCTAGACAAAGTTCATTAAAACTTTAAAATTGCCCAGTTTGACTGATACTAGGTCCATTATTTTACTAATTAATTTCAGGAAGCAGAAGGTGTATTGTTAGAAGTGAAGAAATGTTCTGCTACATTTCATCCGGGATAAACCTTCTAGCAACCTCTGTGGGTTGAAAAATATGTTTGTTCCAAATTAGCCCAGACTAGGTGCATGACAGAATCCCGTGTCAGTCACCTATTCCTGCTTTTGAAATCTATCTGCAACTAAATTTAGATGGTGAAGGGAAATTGAAATGATGAATTTTCTACCTTTACCACTAGATGTCTCTTCCTCCAGAGATAAAGGTATTGTGCTGCTGCCCAAATGATGCCCTAGTATGGTATACACATCTATTGTGCAGCTGTGTATGACCTTATTTTGTAATAGCGTCTCTTGATTATTATTTTTTTGCATGTAGTGACAGCCAGCAAACCATACCCATCAGATCTCTTGCCTCTTGTGGCTGCTACATTTAATGGCAATGTAGTATAATATGAAAATAAAATACCATTACAACTCACTTTCAGTTTCATCTTCAGTCAAGTAATTCAATGATTTTGTTGGTCTTGCATTTAATATTCTTCCAATTTTTTTCCTTTCTAGTGACTCCCCTTTGCCTGTTTCTTCCCGTGTGTGTTTTGTAAAGTTCCAAGAACCTGACTCCGCAGTTGTGGCTCAGCATCTGACAAATACTGTATTCGTTGACAGAGCGTTGATAGTCGTACCATATGCAGAAGGTTTGTGAATTGTTTAATGATCTATGAAGCCATAGAATAATGGTACTAAATCCTGATGTAGCTTAATAGCATGAAGTTTAGCACGTAAAACATTGAAGCTGTTTACCTATTTAAAACCCTTGGTATACTGACACTGCTTGCTTTTATCCAAAAGTGAAACAATTAATTATTCAAGCAAAAGCTGGAACTTGCCTGTCAGTCTTTTTGCAAAGGCATTTAGAATATTGATATGTTTAAGCAGCATTATTTGAATTTTTGTTTCATCAGGCCCCTTCAAGATAAGCAGTCTTTTAAAACTGATACATTTAAACAAGATAACTTGCATTAAGTAACTTGGCATGTGTTGTCGTATGATTCATTCTCATAGAGAGTGAGTGGAAATGTGCTGCCAGTTACAAGGCAAAGTTCTGTTTACTGTAGTTGACAATAATAATAAAAAAATACCCTCAGTACAAATTCTGGTACACCAAGGGTTTGATCTCAATTAGACAGAAAATATATCCAAAGGTGCTAAATGAGCACTGGGTGTTAGATCTTATTCCGCATTTTCTTGTTCAGCCTTGCTATATTATCTAGAATTTCACTAAATAATAAACTCTTCTCTCTGTTATTTGTGTGTGTGATTTTTGTAGTGGAGAAGGCAAATGCAAAGGCCCTTCCAGATGACTGAAACAGTGGGGTCCTCTGCAGCTACAGGGGATTCTAGACATTAACTAAAGGCCAGCAAGCACTCAAGTCCCCAAGTGTTTTCCTGGTGTAATCACTTGTTAACAACATTTTTTTCTCTTCTTTTTCTTACATTTTTAGGGTGTTACAGTAATTTGAAACCAATGAGCAGGGTTTGGGAACATAATTCAATAATTCAGTACCAAGAAGACTGCTCTTCTAACGAGTTCTATTAAACTTCTGTAGATTTCATCACAACTATTTCAAATGCACCATTAATTGATAAACTAGTTAAATCGCTTGATTACAGTAAAATATGTGTAGTCTTGCACTTAATTCCTGCACTCACAGGCAGCTGGATCTCATGGAGGTCAGTGGGATTTAAGCAGCCTAACTATGCAAGATTGTAGCGCAAGTCTTACCATTACCTGTTTTTATAAAAATATGTTTACACATTAACAAGGCAGAGGAATATGCAGTGTGCAGACCTGGCAAAGACCTAGTTGTAGGATATTCCTCACTGAAGCTATAAGTAGTGTAAACAACTTTTAATCCTGATCAGTTTTAAATTTCAGAGTAGAATATTTTTAGAATGTAATTGCTTCTGCTTTAGTTTGGACAAAATAACAATTGAGATATAATTGTTCTTGCATGAACATCTACATATCAGGGCCAAACTAGATATGACAGTCTTTGCATTTAAACATAGACTTTCCCCAGTCACATAGAAAGAGCAGTTTGGAAGTTGATCTAGAACAGTTAAAGAACTGAAGTGCACAGAATCCTTCCTGTGCCTGCAGCTTAACTTCCTTGCAATCTGTCCCTCTGTGTTTTTATCCTTATCTGAGCTCTGATGCTGAAAATATGCTCAATGTTTGCAGAAAGGGGCTGTGGGGAGGTAAGAGCAGGTTGCGGTAGGTTTCAGGGGCTCTCACAGTTTTGCTTTTATTATTAAAAATGGACCCGGACACCCTTTTTATGTGATTGGGGGAGGACTGCTGCACTCATATCTAGTTTGGCTCTAATAGCAGCAGTCCTGCCCTGTCAATTTCATCAAGACTTAATTTGGCTCCTACAGAATCACCATGTTTTAAGCGTTTAATATTTTTATCTTTGAAAATACAATGTTCATTGTGCTAGAAAGATAAATCTGGCACTAAGAAATCAGCCAAATATATCACTTGAGAATCTCTTGAAATTTGTTTAATGCAACTTAAGTAGCTATTATTGACAGGGCCTCAATTTGGTGGTGTAGGATATGTGTACAGCTGTGTAATTTGTGCGAGAACTATAATTGTGGACACAGTACTGTATAAGAATACTAGGGGTTTTTTCTGTGAACTTGAACTACTTTGTTCTTGCAATTCTTCCACGTCTATGGAATCAAACAAACTACTCATCAGTGGTTCATATTGCAAGAACCCCATTTCTGCTAGGTACTTAAGCATCATTCAGTGAGGTATTTCAAATTGAGTGGGATTGTTCATATGCATTGAACCACATGCTTAAGTACTCTGCTGAATTTAGATCTTGATTTTTAACTAGTGGTGATGGGTTTAACATTACCTAACTGGAAGTATTAAAATACTTTACTGTGCTAATCACAGCTCCCTGTATCACTTACATTCCTGTTCTTTGTGTGTTCATATATCTTGGTGTTGGCTATTGCTTTGTGTTCTAGACTTACACAAAGTTCACGGTAAGGCATAGTACTATAAACTTCACTATGAAATTCAAGGATTTGGAAGGAACTCAGGTATTAACAGTGCCTTTGGGTGGGGTTGTGTAGGTTCTTTGGTTAATGTTTGTTTATTTTGTCTGTTTCTTTTTCTTCATTTCTACACATTCATGCAGTATTTCATGGTTCTAACAAAGCAGCAGTAAAAAACACTTGACGCATGAAAATTAACTGGTGAGGGGCCTCATTGCTTTTTTAAAAATTGTAGTTTTATTTCTGAATAACTTTTTTCCTAAAAATGAGAGGATCAGATGCATGACTACTTAATGGATGCAGATCTTCTATGAGGTGTCTCAGGATAAGAGGATTTTTAGTTAGATGCCAGAAATGTTATAGTTGCACTATTTGTGTGTAAACATAAATAATATCCTCTGAGACATAATTTTGCATGCAAAATTATCCCATAATCTCTATAGATAATGTTTATATTGATGCATTAATGCCCTGTATCTAAATGACCTTCCCCCCTTTTCCCACCATAACTTTTGGTATTGAAATTATGACAGCTCAGTGACAGAAGAAAGATAACAGTGCTGTGTATTATACATTGTTTATATTATCGGCACTTCTCAGTATAGGTGGAAGGAACCATTACCTTTATTTAACAGTGGTTTTTCTTTTTTGTTGTTGTGTTTTACAGTTCTTTTCCCTGGTTCAGCCTGAACTATATACCAGGCCCTGCTGAAAATACCACCCAACAGTTTTCTTCTGCAGCTTATCCAGTTTCTCTTAAGTGCCCTGTACATATTGTATGTTTTATGATGAGATGCAGTCTTTTTAATATGTATTTCAGAAACGCTACTGGTATTTGCAAATATATAGTACAGTTGTCTTATTGAACTCTCATATTGGGGGCTTGGGCACATTAACAGATTAAGCCATACGTATAGGGCTTTTGCTGTTGGATAAAATTACAACGATCAACATTACTCTTTGTCCCACATTGGACCTCTTTAGTAAGGTTATTCTCTATTCAGGTTAGGCAGTAAAACTAGTCCCTTGCAGGCTACAAGGCTGCAGAGCAGAAATTTCTCCTGAAATGGCAATATGCAGTAGCATTCTTGGTATAGTAAGCATGACAAACAGTGGAGCATGTACTTTACTGCACAGGTAAGGATTGTGCCAAAATTTAGGCATTTACATAAACACATACACATGGACACATATGCAGAACCTTTATTTGAAGCTCTGTGGAGACCTTCATATCCATGTGACATGTCAGCAAAAGCCCTACATTTTTTCTTACCTTCGCTTAAGATTTACAAAATTGTATGGTAGGTGTAAAAGAAATCATAGTGAACTGTACCATATTATTAACCCCTAAATCAAACTTTTTTTGTCTTGTGTATCTTGATTTTTCTGTGTGCTTTATAGTGAAGCAGCCGACACGAGTCGTTGTTCATAAAACAGCTTTTGAAAGTTGAGAGCACACCCCTGGAGAACCGACTGTGCTTGCTTACGTTTGGTTCATGACTTAAAAATCGAGTACAGGTGATGAAATCTTGGCAGTGTTAACAAACAAGTAGTGTGTATTGTGCTATTTTTTTATTCTAGAACTTAACCTTTTGTAGAGAAAAAGGAACAGTCAAATTTTCACACATTGAAGTTTCATTCTGGCATACAAATTAATGATAAATTATTAAGAGATCAAACATTGTATTATAGCCAACATAAGTACTTGCAGCAAACTCAGGTGGTGTTTCAGGGAGACATTTTCTGGGTATATTTGTGTGTGTGGTTTTTAAAAAAATCAGTGATGAGTGTCTTCTAATGCAAAGCTGTCTCTCTGCAGGAGTTATTCCTGATGAGACTAAGGCTTTGTCTCTCCTGGCACCAGCTAACGCTGTGGCAGGTCTTCTGCCGGGGGGTGGACTCCTGCCTACACCCAACCCACTTTCTCAGGTAAGTATACATCTTACGAGATGTATGCTAGAATGTACAACTGCATATATCTGTATTTTCTGAGATAACACCCATTACACCAAAACAGAAAAAAAAATGTATAACAGGATTTTGGCAGGTAAGAATCCAGATAACCATGCCTCTCGTTTTAAAGAACTCTGGTTTGAAACTTGATTCATGGTTATGCTTTGAAAGATGTCCCATTTATTCATTAAAATATAAAGTGGGAAGACATGCCAGGGGTGGGGAGATGAGCAGTTTTTGTAGTTGCAGAAGTGACTTTTGCAGTCTTCTGGGGTGTCCCCACTTCCAGTATAACAGTGCGCCTTCATGAGCAGTTAGTTGAGAGGATTAGCTGGCTGCATAACAAGGTTGAAGAAAGACAGTTTTCAGGCAGGCAACAAGAACTATCACACTAACACACAGTGTGATACTGGTAATGCTATTCTTATTTCTCACACAGCCTCCTCAATACTTTCCCTGCACTAGGACTGTACTGTGGAGGCTGGAGTTAATGAAAAAAGCTTTCTAACTTCAGAAGCCCATGTAGAGGAGTATTCTAAAAGCTAACTGTAGAGATTTTCATCAAAGCTATACAGAAGAAACCTCTGCTGTAGGTTTCAGAAAACTGCTTTCTTGGGGCTTCCAAAGGTCACTCTAGTCCTGCCCATGTTTTCTTGGATAAAACCCCTAAAATAGGTCTGTAGTCAATAAGTTTAGCAGCGCTAGATTCTGTCCATAATGGGATCTTGTTAAAAGTGTACAAGTAGTTTTAGTAGCAAGGCCGGCATTGAGCATAGGCTTGACCCTGTTCCATATGGTAGTACGTCTGTTGCAGGCTAGAATGCCACAGAACCCAGCAACTTAATCACAGCTGCCTCTTAAACTTATTTTAAACTTGTTAGCGTGCTGTTGGTTAGACATCCATGAACTTGGACGGTCACCTGATCAAGTGATTAAACTTTCTTTAATTGTACAAGTTGCTGTTAGCTAATCAATTGATTAAATCTGCACCTGCATAGATCAGTAGTACTTAAGAAGCAGAGCATTTTTTATGGATCAGGTTACTTGGAAGTAAGTCCCAATGATACAGACAATTAGTCTGCTTGGAAGTGCACATTGTGACACTTTGCCTTGGTGGCAGGGTGGTTTACTCATCCTTTTTCCTTTCAAAGACAATTTCAACAGGTGAGGTGAAGACTAGAAATTGCACCCGTGCACAAGAGTTATGAGTCGCATGCATGCATCTTTCCTTCTATCACCTGCTGATTAGAGAGGAGGGAAATGTCAGAACATTAATTTCTAAAGTCAATCAGGGACTTAACTAATTTGAAAATCTTAAATCGATTAATTGGGTTAATTAATCAAACTTTGCATTCCTAACTAGGACACACATGCTAGATAACAGGGAGTGATAGTATATATGCTTTGCAGAAAGCTCAGATTCAATCCCCAGAATCACTATTCAGGTAGCAGATAACAGGAAATACTTTTTCATATGCTGGAGAGCTGCTATGATTTAGCGTAGAAAATGCTAGGTTAGAATTATAGTAGTCTTACCCCTGTATAAGTCAGCTTCCTATGTCGCTTCATATTAATGTGCTGCAAGTCATTTTACATCAGTACTTGAACGTTATGCAGAACAGTTCAAAACTATTCCTTGCCTTGTGCAGATGGTGGAAGCTGTTTTCTTGATTGTACATTCTGGTATAATATGCTGTCTACTTCTATTGATTCTCTTTATTATAGATTGGTGCTGTTCCCTTGGCTGCTTTAGGAGCTCCAACTCTTGACCCAGCCCTGGCTGCTCTAGGGCTTCCTGCAGCAAATTTAAACTCGCAGGTATATTGCTTGTGTTACATTCACATACACTTAAGTTTATTTTTAATTTGTGAATTTAACAGGGGGGGATAAAAAAATAAGCATAATTTTTTGAAAATGAAACATATTATTAATGTATACCACCATCAGTGCACCTTAAGGGTACAGTAGCCATCAGTACAGCCATCTTGTGTCAATAATCCAAATAGGTACCCACATGAAATTGGTGTCATATGTTCAGACATATGTTCAGATATAGCCAGGGCAGCGAGGTCCTCGGACCACTGCATGCAGATAGCAGGTGTTTATCCTTTAGGGCTTGCAGTATAAGTCTTTCAGCAACTAAGGGCTCGCAGTGTCCATTTTTTGGTTGTGCCTTTAATTTTTGTACTGTGGGAATATAATTTCAAAGTACATGAGCATCTGCAAATATAAAGTATTTTACCACTACAAAATTGATATGGACAGCAACTTCAAACCACTGGAGAAGTTCATACCATATGTCTCAATGAGGTATTTTCAGCATTACACCTCCATCCAGCATTATCTGTAATAGACAGTGCCTTTCTTTACAGATGTTGTAGAGTGCAGCATACCTGGAATATTAATTTTTGCTGTATCAATCTCAATTTCAAATCTAAAGAAACATTTCATATTGATTTTGAAGCATTTTTTATTTGTTTAGGATCTACTATATACTGCTTTGGACACTATATACTGCTTTGATCTAGAATTTAATGAAACTGATACTTAACCAAGAACATTCAGCAATGAGTTAAACATGATTTTACATCAAGCATTACACCTCCAGTATAAAAATTACAATAATTAGTCTTTCTATTATTTTTATAGATTTGTAGCTATCTCCCCAAGCCCCATTTGTTTAGAGACTCCATGGAATTTACATTTGTTTAGTCCTGCAGGGTTCAAACTGTGCTTTTTAACATCATGAAAATGCAAGATTTGAGATACAATGTCATTGATACCCAACACTGTTCCTCCATTTCATATAATTCAGATGAAGCAGTTGATTTGTTAAATCTTTATCTCAGCCCAGGATCAGGGCGTATAAAGCTCAGTCCGGACAAAACATTTGGTGAAACTTTGGTCTTTATCATTACTCATGTTCATATGACCCATTTGATATATAAAACACAGGGTAGCACTACCCACTGGCAGAGCTTCTTGTTGTATATATTTTATTTTGCTTTAAAAGTTTTATTTGATTGAGATTTTCTTAAATAAATGAAATGGATTGTGTGTTTAAAATCGTACAGTCATACCTCAGGTTACGAACACTGCGGGTTGCGCATTTTCAGGTTGCAGACTGCGCCAAACCCGGAAGTACCGGAACAGGTTACTTCTGGGTTTCAACGCATGTGCAGAAGCGCCGAATTGTGTCACATGTGTGTGCAGATGCAGCGCTGCGGGTTGTGTATGTGCCTCCCGCATGGATCGCGTTCACATCCCGAGGTATGACTGTATTCATGTGGCCTGTCCTCAAAGCCAAAGTTTTGCAAGAGTTAGTTATTGTTACTTCATCAGCATATTCTGTATTATGAACTCTTACTCATTCTCTTTAGGGGTTCTCTCTACTCAAACAGGGCATCACGCAGGCAAGCTCTATATTTATATCTATGGTCAATTGACCCCCACTATCCTATTTCCTAGTGTGGCTAGATTTGATTAGATTTGCTTACCTTTAAAAATTTTGCAGATGAAAATTGCTGGAATCTTTAGAGTCGCATACTTATCTATTATAAAGGTTATGTAGAAAACTTGTAATCCGGAGCAAAATTTCTAAAGTGTGAGTCTCAGTAAACTCAGTGCAACTGACTTCACACTAAACAGATTAGGATTATGTTGCACTGGCTAACTTTAAAAGCCCATAGTTACCCACCATTGGAGTTCACACTTGGGGGTAACACAACTTCTAAGCAACTATCCATCTTGGAGACTAGCTATATAAGAACTTTTGACCCGTAGTCAAGCTTAATATATAATTTAGCTTGTAAAATAAAACTATAGGCACAATTGAGAATTAAATGTGCATTGCAACTTTAAAATCTAACTTTACTGACAAGAACCACATCTGTCAATTAGATTAAAGTACCATTAATGTTTAGAAAACAATTGCTACAAATATAGCACAAGTTTAGCTTCGCTCTTTTCACTCAACAGCTTGACTGTTAAACCCTTGGCATTTTAAACAAACAGTAAAATAAAGACCAGTTCTTCAGCAAACTGGACGCTCTCAATCAATGCAGTTGAGAATTAAGTGCTGACATTAACCACTACAGGTCAGAAAGAAAATTGCTGTTCTATGCCTGGAACACTGTGACCCTATCAGAGAACATTAGGTGACTACTTCCATGAGTCAGAGATATTTTTTTTTGCATATTCGCTTCTTTAATCTGCAAATGTCTGCTCATTTGGGTTAGATTTAGGGGCTGTTTGGATATTCTTTCCTTCCCTTCTGCAAATTTTCGACTTCTTTCAATGTTAAAAGCAATTTTTGATTAATTTTCTTTACAGTCTCTTGCAGCAGATCAACTACTAAAGCTTATGAGCACAGTGGATCCAAAGTAAGTTTCAATGTTGATGTTTAAACTATCATATTATAAAATAAATTTATAGGACACTTCATGTGCTTAAAGCCATAGAAGCAGTGTAAAAGATAAAAAGAGAGTAAAACACACCAGGAGAATGGCAGTGCATGCACATCATGATAAACCATAGTTAATGGTTTACTGTGTACATATGATTTTCCCTCTGCTTCTCCCACAGTCTGAGTGGGAGCAGCAAACCATAATCCTTGGTTTAACATTAAATCCAAATAAAGGATCATGGTTTATTTGCGTGAAGCAAACCATGATTCTCAGTTCAGATGTAGCGCTAAGCCAGGGATCATGCTTTGCTGTTCCATTCACACTACAAATTGAATGAGAGGAGCAAATTGGGAGCTATCTTGGCATTCATGATAAACCATTAACTATGGGGCAGTGTGATCCATGCTCATAGGAAACGGAGGTCAGTTTGTAGAGAGCCTCTAGAGTATTTTTATTGTAGAAACCAACATCTTTTATTACAGAGGAAGCAACATTTTTTAATGCTGTTGCGGATCCAAGGCCTATTACTTTGCCAGTTCTTAACTTGTCTTTTTGCTTTTAATGGTTATATTGAAGTTTTGATTTTGTATTTTTGGTCGATTGAGTTGAATATATGTACTAGCTACCTATTCATCCAGTTTTGGATAAACAGAGATGGGGAGCAGGACCACTCTATTGGTTCTACTAAGATGCTTCTCTTCCTTTGGTTTTTTCTCTCCTGCCACAATTTTAATCCCAACTGCATACAACTTTGAAACTTTTAGAATTAGTGCCCATGTTTGATTGTGCCATCAATCAAATGTTTTCTTAACATCACTTTTTCCTTTTGTGTTGTATCTGTTATGAGCCTATGGGTGGGGACTCCTGTTTTATTAATCATCTGTCAGTTCCTTTGTTACCATTTTCAAAAGAAGAAGGGAGTAAAAATAAATGATATATTTTTGGTTTCTAGGCTGAACCATGTAGCTGCAGGTCTTGTTTCACCAAGTCTGAAAACAGATACCTCCAGTAAAGAAATAGAAGAAGCCATGAAACGAGTACGAGAAGCACAATCCCTGATTTCTGCTGCTATAGAGCCAGGTAAACTGATCTTGACTGTCTTTCTTATATTACAAAAACTACTTGTTGTTAGAATGCCAATGACATCAAATTCTGCAGGATGGTAAAAATGGGGGCATGGGATTGAGAAGAGCTCCAAGAGATCTATCCGATGCCAACGAATGGGCAATGAATTGTCAAATGCTGTTCAGTGGAAGAAAGTATAAAGTGAGGCGAATTGGTGCTATCTTTGTCTATACGCTGATGGGTTCTGAACCGGCAATGGCTGACATGAAAAGATATTATGTAGTTGTTGTGAGTAGCTCCATGAAGAAGATCAACTCAGCATGCAACAGTTGTGAAAGGCAAATTTTGTGTTACAAATAGTTTAGAAAAAGAGACCATAATGATTTCATACACCTGTGGTGTCACCACACTTGGAAGACTGTGCAGCCCTAGTCTCAAAAAAGGATATCATAGAGCAGAAAAACATGATGCCCATCAAAACGGGCAGTTCTTCTACAAAGAAATATGATGTATGGAGCTATCTGGTTTAGCAAAAACGATGAATAAGAAAGAATGTGACAGAAGTGTATAATATTTATGCATGAAGTAGAGTTTTCTTCATTGTGGGGTCATCCAGCAAAACTCAATGCTGGGTGATTCAGGACTGACAAAAGGCGGTACTTCACACATGGTGATGGCTAGCTACTAAGTTAGAGGGCTTTAAAGGGCAAATAGATAAATTCATGGAGGATAAGGATATCGGTGGCTACTTGTCATGATGGATGTATACTACTTCCTAGATCGGCAGCAGTATGCTCCTGAAAATACCACTTGCTAAGTAACAACACCAGAAGACTTTTGTTCACATGCCCTGTTTATGGGCTTCTCATAGGAAGCAAATAGACTTCTGCAGAAGATGGGATCCTGCGCTAAATAAACCTTTGATGTGATCCAGCAGGGCAGCTCTTAAGATCTCAATGTTGAACAAAACTTTGGCCTGCTTGTATATTTTAGGCACTTTGGCTTTAAAAAAAATACCATGAAAGTTCTTCATCTCTTAATGAATGTAAGCTTGCAATTTCATAGAATGGTTGTGTTAAAGAATTCAGACATAGGAATTGATGGTTTTTCTCTCTTGAGTAAAAAAAACCTCATTCACTTTCTGCTTTTTGTACAGAGTGCCCCCGAAGGTAGGCAGCCAAACATATATGTCATATGATAATGAAAGGATTCCAACTTTTTAATATTTTAATTCCAGATAAAAAAGATGACAAGAGAAGGCATTCAAGATCCAGATCACGTTCAAGAAGGAGGAGAACTCCATCTTCTTCTAGACACAGGTAAAATTTAGTGAGGTGGGATCATTGACAGTCCAAAATCAAAGTGCTTTAGGATATTTCTCTTGTTATGCTGCTTTATAAATATATGACAATAGAAAAGAGTTTTGTGTATCTAGGATTTGAAAGTGAGTAAAAGGGCAGACTTTTACCAGGTTATGGGTGAAATTACGTTGCACAGAGCATGTTCTCAAACCCTGATTATATCCTTGATTCAACATATTAAGCTGCATTTGTTGAATATTAAAACTAACAATTTAGCATGGTTGGTGCTGGAAAGAGTTGCATCAAAAGATGGCCACAATTATTGTGAAGGTAACTTTTAAGGTCAACTTCATTGAGATAAATTGAGAAGTTGGTTATGGGACAACTCAGTCACAGTAAGTAAAGTATGGTACAATACAATACAGTAAGATGAATATTAAATATTGTTCTGTTCAATAGACGGTCAAGAAGCCGGTCAAGGAGACGATCTCACTCAAAATCAAGAAGCAGGAGACGATCTAAAAGTCCTCGGCGACGGAGGTCTCATTCCAGAGAGCGTGTTCGAAGGTCTCGGAGCACATCCAAACCCAGGTAATCCCTAGAAACTTAGTACATCCTTCAATACGAAAAGTATCAGAATTACAGTCTTGGCTATTAGAAAGTCAGAGCTATAGCTACAGGAGTTTGATAAATTCATTATGCAAGGACAGTGAGAGAGCTAATCTGCGTGTACCTTTTTTATCTAATTGGTTTTTTAGAGACAAAAAGAAAGAAGAGAAAGAGAAGAAACGGTCTAAAACTCCACCAAAGAGTTACAGCACAGCCAGACGATCCAGAAGCACAAGCAGGTGCCGTATAACCTTTAATCTTGTATTTACTTTGCAAAAGTAATTGTGCATATCCTGCTGCATCGGACTGACCAAAAGGGTTATATAGTATCAAATAAAAGCATTTTCTTTGAACTACAGGGCTTCACATAACAAAGATGATGTAAAACATACTTAATGAGTTCATTTATGTAAGTTTTTCCTGTCTTGCGAGCCAGCAGACCCATTTCATGCAGGCATCTTGCAGTCTGAACTGTAGGTAGGCAGGTTGCTCTTTCCTATACACATAGCCCCCTTTTACTTTCCATTTCTAAGGAGTAACAAAACCATAGGGTTGTATCTGACACTGCGTGAGCAGAAAGCAAGCTGATGTGAGAGATCTTTACCTTCCCTTCCTCACCCCATACCTTCTCTCCGAAAAGCCTGTCCAAAGGTCAGCTGTCGTCCCCCCACCCAACCAAGGAAGGCGACAGTTAATTCTTTATTGACAAAAGCTCGCACTTACAGCAGCTCCTAAGGTGCACCAGAAGCATACAAACACTTCTAGTGTTTACGTAGCTGGCATTAACTTTCCCATGTTTGTGCCCCAGTGGAGCAGTTGAAGCAACAGTGGGACCATGCGCCCTCCCCCCAGGCTTATGTATCCTCATTTGACGGAATACACACACGCAACCTGAGACTTCTCTTGCACAGAAGTCGTTGCTGCGCCTCCCCCTTCAAGACCCTTCTGGTTCTGTATAGACAACATGGGTATGATGGGAATGTTAAAGTGATACTTAAAAACAATGGAGATGTTTATTTGAAGGCATCTTGACTTCTGTTATTAACTACAGAGAAAGACGGCGCAGAAGAAGCAGAAGTGGATCTAGGTCACCTAAAAAGCCCAGGTCTCCCAAGAGAAAGCCGTCCAGGTCTCCTTCACCAAAAAGGTTTGTTTATTTAACAAATCCATAAACTGTAGACTTCTGCTTTGGGAAGGACACAGTGAGAAGGCATCCGTCTCATTGTTGCCAGGAAATCCTTGGAGCATGTTATTTTGTTAATAAGTGTACTTAGATTACCATGACTGTGGCCATTTGAGCAAACTATGGTATATAATGGGATATGTTGAAAGGATTATAGCTTTTATTATGTTATTTTTATAAATGTTCTTTGCTATATAACATGTCAAAAGTGATGACCATATAAGTTGTAGAATTTCCTCTTTTTTATACCTGTACACATAATTGGTTTATTTAGTGTCTCCATTGTTGTCCTGCTTTATGGTTAGTTAGTGGCTAGTGCCTGATGCTACCTGTGATCTTTTAGAAACAAAAAATACTGTGTTTTTGAAAGGAAAGGAACAGTGTAGCTTGTGAGTTGGACCTATCACACCCAAAATTGGGTGAAATAATTTCTTAGTCTGCCATCTTGATTCAGAATGGTGCCCAGAACCCTTGTGGTGATTCTGGTAATGGTAATTTGAGAGGTGGCCGAAGCTATGTCAAAATGGCCAAAGTCACACTAATGTGATGTTTCAGTCCACCACCTTGATTCACAACAGTGCCAAGTAGCAACGAAGTCTGCTGTCCCGCCGAAGGAACCCTCATGCTAAGTTTGGTGATGATATTGCGAGAAGCAACCAAACCTGTGCGAAAAATTGAAGAAGTGACATTTCTCTCTGCTGACTTGATTTAAAATGTCAGCCAGCATCCAAACATTTACAAAGATCACTATCCCCACTTTGTTTGGCAATGATATCTCACCTATAGAGAACAGACGGACTGACAAATCCCTTTCCAAAACATATAATAGTTTAAAATTCTGGGCTGAGAAGGTATTTTAAAAACTAAAATCAGATTGATAGGAGGGCTTGTTACATTCATTTTAGTGCTTGTAGCCGATACAGTTGATACTTTTGTGTGAATAATTTTATATACTTCTAAGGAGAGTGGAATTGTTTGGATGGTTTTTTAGTAAACTAGCTTTTATAGAATTATAGGCAAGAGTAAATTTCTTTAGCTTGAATCTGAATATTACCAACAGATCAGTCCAGCAAAAATCTCACCCTCGGCAGAACCAGTTTTGGATGTACAGCTTGCCATAACCATACTTTTTGTTCAAATTTGGCTTCTGGCTACTTGAAGGGGGGCAGGGAGGAGAACTGAAATATTTCACTGATCATATAAAATGCCTATATTTCTCAGTTTCTTGAATTATCTTACTGCCTTAGGCACAAAAAAGAGAAGAAAAAGGATAAAGACAAGGAGAGAACCAGGGATGAACGCGAGAGGTCAACAAGCAAGAAGAAAAAGAGTAAAGACAAAGAGAAGGATCGAGAGAGAAAGTCAGAGAGTGACAAAGATGTCAAAGTATGCTTTAAAAATCTGTTTTGTTTGTTTGTGCAGTGTCCTACTTAACCCTAGAATCCCAAGAGCCTTTAAGCATGTCTTACATACTTTGCTTTGTGTTTTATCTTGGCAAAGCAGGTCACAAGGGATTATGATGAAGAAGAACAAGGCTATGATAGTGAAAAAGAGAAAAAGGAGGAAAAGGCAGCAGATTCTACTTCCCCAAAACATAGGGAGTCACCAGCCGAAAAAGGGAGCGGAGATACAACAAGGGAGTCCAAAGTCAATGGGGATGATCATCATGAAGAGGATATGGATATGAGTGACTGAATATTGCCTTGGCAGTGAAAACAGTTGCCGACATGCATCAGTGTCATTCCTGTGTGATTCCTTTATGCTGTACTTGTTTAACCTTTTAAGCTAGATGTACACAGCTGTAACTATAACTGGTTGTAAAGCTCCTGATATTAAATAATTACATCAAAAGCTTTAGAGAAAGTGATGTCTGGGTTTCCATTCTTGTTATTGGCCAAACTGAATTGAGTAGCCCAGCAGTTCTTATTAAACTTGGTGCTGCTTTTTTCATTTTTGAGCAAAAAGCTGCATGCATCTTTGGCAGGCATGGACTGTTTGTGTTGTATGATCTTTTTAGTAAACCAGCTCACCTACAATAGTGTTTCTAGAGTTTGATTCATTTGCGGTAATAGAGCAAAATAGGGAATGCACTGGCTGCATGTTAACTGTGGCAAGAACATCCTCATCTCCTACAACATGGTGGATCTACTAAGGGTCTTAAATGTAGACAAAGAAACTAACATTAGCTTCATCTGGAAACAAACGTTCTGATAGACATAACCTTTTTAGCCTTGTGGCTAAATCTTTTTGTTGTGGATTTGTTTGGCTTTGGCAAGGTTGAAATGCACTAGCCTTTTTTGATGCCCAATGTAAGGTGAACTTCGAGTCTAAATCCTTCTCAGGTGGTGTGTTTGATTTTTGACAACTTGGACTTCTTGAGATAGTAATGCAAAACTTCTGTAAGACAGGAGGGAGTGAACCTTGTGTAGTTCTTCATAACCTGCGTTTATTTCATTTTGTTTGTATGTGTAAAAACCCTGCAAAAAAGGATAGTGCATTTAAAAAAATTGAACTTCATGATAATTTTAAAACATGATGATTTTAAAACAAGTCTACTTGATAATGTACTTGATCGCAAGTTGTATAAACTAATAAATTTGTGTTACAGTCACTGAAGTAGTAACCTTTTGCACACAGTGATTTCCTGTTATTATGCAAAGTAGTTGGGAAACCTCTTTTAGTTCTGGACGTTTTTGGAGCATTTACTTTTGTGCTGGTAAAAACAAAAGTAGGCTACAGTCTGTGCCATGTTGATGTACAGTTTCTGAAATTGTTTTACAAGACTTTGATAATAAAACCCTTAAATATACACTTGTATTTGTACTACAGTGTACATGTATCTATTTATGCTATTGACTTGTATGGCATTACCTCACTTGTCTCCTATTCACGTTTCCATTTAGGACCAGGCATAAACTGATGCATAATTCTGCTTCCAGGCGTTTCCCACATTACTTTGGGAATGGGAGAACAAAAAATAAGTGTTACAGCAAGTCCTTAAAAGAGGAAATAATACAATGTAGTCTAAAGCTTTATCACTGGAATGTCAACTCCTTGACCTGTATTTCTATTTTTAAAAAGTGGGAAAATAAGGTAACATCCAAGTGCCATTCATTCTGAATGCCAATCTGTCAAAGAAAACTTGCTCTGATAACCGGTGAAGGCTGATAGAAGTTACATGTTAATAACCATATTGGGTGGGTAACCTGTGGCCCTCTAAATGCTGTTGCACTCTCATCAACTCCCAGCAGTATGGCTGGGGGTTAGGATGATGGAAATTGTAGTCCAGCATCATGTGGAGAGTCACAGGTTAGCCATGCCTGACCTACATTATTTGTTTGAATTTTATAAATTTAACACAAGTAGCATATGAAAATGACATTTTTCCACGGGTGTTTTACAGTGAAAATTGCTATTTAGAATAACTTCTTAGAATTTATGGATATGTAACTTTCTAAATAACTGTGAGGTATTTTCTCAATATAGTGAAGTATATAAAGAATGTCTCCCAGCCTTTTTTTTCCTAGAAAAAATGTACCCTCAGAAGATATGAAGCGCTCTGTCTTTAGATAGCGCCACTGATGAGTATGTGCTAGAAGTCTCGGTTAATTGTTGTGGTTATTTGTGACTATACAAAGCAATTCAAAAGCAATCCATTTATGCTGAGGTCTCAAAAGTAAATTGAAACTGTTTTGGCGTTCCTAAGGGCCAAACTAGATGATGCATTAAATGTGATTGTAGTTTCATACTTTCCCAAGTTTTGTTTTTTAAAAAAATAGCTATATGATGGGGAACTAGCCTAGGAATGCAGAGAGGAGAGCCATAACATTTTCCCCAAACTGCGTGCACACAAAACACACAGCTGTTAAGGGTGGAAACTGCTTCTTTTCTCTGTCAAACAGCTTGGGGGGTCTCCAATGCCTTTATTTAGACATGCAAATATGATTGTTTTTTAACATCTATTTTGGCCCCTTAGCGAGCTTGTGAAAAATGCATTAATAAAAAAGCAAGTGACTCAAAACCTGGATGTAGAAATAAGTGTGGCTCAGATGTAGACTCACTGTATACTGATGCAGGATTCCTGAAGCTGGTGCATCCTGAGCAAAGTTGTCTGCAAAACAGTCGTTTTTTGGCGTTTCCCCGAGAATCAAAATGCATTCTGGTCTAGGTCAAAGCTGACCTTCAATCCTGTATAGACCATGACCTCAAGTTAAGACAGCAGTTATGATACAATCTCCTGAAACACATGGTAGCTGCTAATCCAGCACCATTCCACACAGGTGCTGTGAGAGGGAGGTCCTGGCGTATGCAGCTTGTCACCTCTTGGGCAACGTAAAAGGGTAGCCATCACTGATCAACTTTTAGCCAGGTAGATGGTATGTGGAGATACTACCGTTTAACAAATAGGGCCTCCACATTTGTGCTGTGAGCTTGGAGGCAGCACCATGAACTGAGCAATCTGCTCACAAACGAGCATTTTGTATATCGGGGAATGCTTTGGAGGAATCTTTTACTTCATAGGTCTGCTGAGGATATTTCCTTGGCTCCCACATTCTGTGCCAAAAGGTATCTTTTGTACCCATTTTTGAAGCTGTCGTCTTGAGTAGAATCCTGCTGAGGAAAAAGAGCTCACTCTCCTTGACTAGTCTCAAAAGGAAAGACTCAAGTGTCAATAGAGTGTACTGCTCAGCTGATTTCATCTTGATGAATATAAGGCTCACCCCATAAAGTTAGAAAACAACAAAGATGCACTGAAAATTGAGGATTTTATTGAAAAATTGACCAATAAAATGTCCTTGTGAAAGTGATACACTGTAACATCCTTTTTCTTTAGCCTTCCTCTAATAAGGAGGAAGTGTCCACACATGGTAGAATATAGATTTCTGAAAATGTCCATATGTTCAGTCTCAAAAGCAAACAGCATCTTTTGGTCTTTATTCTAAGTGGTACAACCAAAAACACTATTAGTGAAAGTGAGTTTAGATTAGACAAAGAACACATGAAATATACAAAAAAAAAATGACATTAGGTTTTCACAATTATAAACTGTCAAAAGAAAAATTGCAGCATTATAGGAAGTTTGTTAATAAAGTTTAAATAATTAACTTTTAATGAATCAAAATCAACAAGTATATATTTAAAAAAATGAACTTTTTGAATATATTATGCTTCAACTTAAGGTAGGTTTCCAGCACAGATTTATATCCACAGTTGTACTATCTGATAACAATTGCTAGGTATCCATCAATTGCAGTTTAAAAATTAAATAAGGAGACAAACATCAGCTGCTTGGAAAGAAAGATTATTCCCTTTGCCACAAGTTAAAGCAATAATTTGGAAGACCAGTAAAACTGAGTTTGGTTAAGGAAGAGCTCAGGGGTTTCTTTTTAAAAGGATTCCATATTTATGCCTACCAATACACTTTGCTTGGTTTCTAAGAGGACATACGGTATTTCAGAGAAGTTTCAAAAGCCTCAAAGAAAAGTCAAGATCATGTATACTTTTGCATCAGTCTAAAATATTCAGAATGCTACTTCCTTTACACTCTTGCTTCCCACAGATGTTATATCCAACAATGACCTATAAGCATGCAAGAGGCACTTAACCTATAATCTGGCCTCTTTCTGGTTCTTCTATTGCGATACTTTAGTACAGTTTGCATGAATGCTGTTTCACAATGCACCCCCCACCCTGCTTTCCCAATACCCTTGTGAGATAAAAAAATCCTTGAGAAAGATTCAAATGTTCTCCAGGACACAGTAATAATGCCCAACTGAAGTTCCTAGCAGTGACACTGCTATATCAGAAAATATAAGTGCTTAACTACTAAGTGCTAAATAATTTTGATTCATTTATGTCTACTCTTCTTTAATAACCAAGTATCAAAATCTCAGATCCAAGACTTCCTAATCCAGCGGTAAACTCTTGGGAATATTACTGCGGGCATGGAGCTCCCTTTACAGAGGTGTTTTTTCCCCCAGAGTCAATGTACAACATTCCTATTGCATGGGTGGCTAAACTACCTGAATTGACATACCAGGAGCTTGATGCATACCAGAGATCTGCTTGTATATGCATCTGCTTGCAGACGCTTTGCCAGCAACAACGGGTGCTGCTTTTTCCTGAAA
Source organism: Podarcis bocagei (assembly GCF_964188305.1). Classification (NCBI taxonomy): domain Eukaryota; kingdom Metazoa; phylum Chordata; class Lepidosauria; order Squamata; family Lacertidae; genus Podarcis; species Podarcis bocagei. Next base: position 66,151,998 of record NC_138129.1, read on the forward strand.
ATCCACTACTGGAACAAAACTAAACTCCCTTTATGTAGCTACAATTTTTTTTAATGGGATGAAATACAACATAAACTGAAATCTTTAAAGTAGGGGTGTAACAGAGTAACATTGCTCCGAAATCACTTCTGTCCTCCAAAATGGTGCAGCACCTCCACCTGGTTTAAGCCCTTCTTCACAGAAGGACACAAGGTTGTGACTTGAATAGCACAGTTCATTGTTCTTTGTTACCGTGAAAGGAGACCCACTTGCTAGACATTAGTCTGACAGTTCATGGGCTAACATTTATTTTTGTAGAACTCGATGAAAAACAACTTTGGCATTATTTATCCAGTAATTTTACATACGTAGGAGATGACCAATTGCATATTTCCACAGTTTAGTGGCCATCACCTATCAAGCCCATACCACACACCATTCATTGGTGTGAGAACAGCATTGTAAATATCATTTTAAGCATCTCAGTTGTTTTATGAAATACTCCCAGGATAGGTAACATGAAGTGTCAAGCACCTTCAAATCCAATGTCTCCTACAGAAATTATCTGGCAGGGGAAACACCATGATTTTTTTAATATAAAAAAAAATATTGACAAAACAGCTCTGTCTTCAAAGTTCATTTTCCATTTACAGGCAGACAGTATCCTCTGACAGTGGATACTGGTAGTGAAATGGAACTTTCCACAATATGGCAGCTACAATGATATACTAAGCCAGCAGAACTGTCAGTCTTCACTGTCAACATCACTCAGGATTGAAGCTTTAAACAAATTTACAGTATTTGTGGAATTGGGCCCAACATTTGGGCCCCTATTTTAGGTCATGAAGATTTTTTTTCTCGTGAGTTTCCTCTCTGCACACTGCAACAGTACAAAGCTATAGGACTTGGGAATATGCTTGAAACCTTTTTCCTGGCAAAGCTTCTGTGGCTCATGAGTCTGGTTTTACTGTGCACTGTGACTCACCTCAGCTCATTTGACATTCCAAGTTATCACCAGCACTGGGTGTGTTAACTAGCATGGTGGCTTAAGTCTGAAAGTGACTTGAGCAGTTTCCAAAAGAAGAAGAAAAAAATGACTAGACTGCACAAAGAATATACCTTTGAAAATATTTACATTTCTGTACATTTACACATCACTGGAAGCTAAAAGGCCTTGGAATACAAATGAACATAGTACTGACAATTCTGGACACATTCTTTCCAGTAGAGCAAAAAAGGATAGTTCCTCTTCAAGTTTCATACAGTGGAACCATATGAAGATTCTAATTTTTTTATTTTAAAAAAAACAACCTTCTGAATAAAAACGAACATTCTTCTTTCTGTAGCTACCCATGCTGGAAATACCTTAATTATTCTTGTACTTTCATTTTTGTACTCTCCATCCCCAATCTATTGCAACCCCTATTCACATCTAGGTTTGCACTTTGGGAAATGAAAGCATAAACCAAGATTATTGTAGTAATATATTCAATATATTCCCAAATACTACTGGATAACAAATACAAGTTTAGTAGGTTTGATGGGCAGCTTTTATGGCTCTGAGGAACCCAAAAGAATGTCAGTGATTCAACCTGTGGGCTGTTTAATAATCTCCAAGCATGCTCTCCAATGAACACAGCAAGGACATTTCCAACCAGCTTGGGTGGGGAGGGCAGAGGGGATATCTGCAGATTTATATAAGATTAGTAACAATTTACATTGGAGAAATGATAGGTTGGCGGGGGGGGGGGGGGATATGAATAGCACCACAATGAATTGCACTAAGGTGCTAAAGGAGGTACCTTATTCCCTGCAGAGTGAAGGCTCTAATTCTGAAACGTATTGCAGTAAATGAATGCAACTGTTTAAATGCTTACCATTTGGTTCATTCGTCTGCAGAAAATCAATTCCTTCTACTATATGCTCAATTTACTGAACAAATATTACAGAATTTACAATATATGAAAACAAAGCTCCAAGGAAGGTTATAAGAGCAGCTTAAGTAAGATGGGTATTTTAAAGGGCTAATAGCCAGGTAAGACATTTTAGTTCTTTATGCTAATGGTCCAAGGGTGCTTTTATTACCGAGAAACGTAAAAAAATTAAGAACAAATTACAGTCCTTATAGCTGTTATGTAAGTTTTCGGGGGGGGGGCAGGGGGAACTTACTAAGGTGCCAGGCTATCATGCTTGCAGGTCTGGATGTATAAATGCATGTGACACAGCAGGAGACCAGCTTTCGTTTAGACACTAGGTGGATGCTTGCTATATGGTACAACTGACTGAGATTCACGGTGTGTTCCCTTTCTGGATTCATTTTAGCGAGTTCTGTCCCTTCGTACTTCACCCACTTTTAGACAGATGTCTGTGGGCTACCTGCATCCTCTCTCTCCCTGTCTCCTTGTGGCATGCTGGTATTTTCTTTTTATTTACTGCTAACTTTCCAGTTAAGTTAGAGATCAGGAAAGCGGCTAGGGTCCTCCTTGTAGTCATCAGGAATTGTGAAGATGGATTCATCAAACTCATCATAGCGAAACTCCTGAAAAGTCACAGTGGCTGTGATGGTTGGAAATACAGGTATATCTAGGAAGAACAGAGCAAAGGATTGGGAGGTTAGAAAAGGCACAATGCACAACGGAAAAGGGCATTTCTGTGGAAGAAAAGGATTCACCAGCCACTTGCTCAACTTCCTGGTAATCTGGCTGGAACAGCGTGTCAGAGGAGGGGTTGGGGGCAGAGTTTACAGTGGTTCTGGTCCTTTCTGGAGGGATATGTGTAAATTGTTTTTAACTTATTGTAAAGTAGCTTGAGATTGCCCTAAAGGGCAGAGTGAAAATATATTTTTAAAAATCTTCATTGTCCAACTCTGTTCACACTTCATGCAAATACTTGCACTCCTCACTGTTCTCATTTGTTAAGAAAAGAGCACAATGTTAGCCTCCAACCATGTTAAAGCACTGACAAACTCGGTGTAACTCTGTACCATCACAACACAGCAAATCCCTGGGCACTGACTGTGTGGCTTCTGTGTTTTCTATGACACCCGGTAAGCTTCTGCAGAAACTTTGGGTAGCAGGCAGACGAATTTTGTTCATGGGGGGTGACGTCTTGAAAACGGAATCATTGCTTGTGGTGTATGTTCATCCCATTTTTGGATTTTGGATAAATAGTTCTGCAGGTTTTTGTGTATTTGGGAAAACCTACTAGCCTGCTTTATCAGAGGGGACAAGGCCCTAAGATATTAAACCATGTTTGCATCTCTTGCGAAATGCTGACTGTCTCCAGCCTTACTTACTCTATTGCCGCACTTCTCATTGGCCAAAATAGTTTTGAAGTAAGACTATTAAGGAAACAAGTGATTTTCATGAGAAACTATGGGCATGCAGAAAAGGGTTAATCTCCCTTCCATATACACTGTATCTCCAAATGCTAAATGTGTTTCCTACGTTGCCTACTCAATAGGCAATAACTTCACTTTCTATTATTGTGTACTTTCCACTCAGTACACTATGAAATGGCATGCTAGTTTCACTCCAGCATCTGACTGTCCTCCTGCTAAAGCCTGAGTGACAGCCCACTGCATTTCTCACCACAAAGATTAAAAGGCTTTTCAATACAACCCATGTTCTTGGCAGACCAGACAGTCCCTTTTAATTGATGAAATACACTTCGACAGCTCACCTAACTTTACAGGAAAACCCGGTGGTAGTTTCATCTGCACAAACTCCCGCAGTTTGTTAAAGTGCTTGAAGGGTGCAATTACTTCTAAAACATTCAATAACCTGGGGGGGAAACACACACATGTAACAATTTCATCTCTTAGCAGCTTTAGGATTTACCCACACACTCCTAATCAGTGCACTGTAAGAAAAAGAGGTGTCATCTCAGCAAATCACTGCAAACTGAGCCAAGACACATGCCGAGGGAAAGATGCTATTGTTCATGGCCACTGATTCAAATCAAGTAATTATACTGAACCATTTTTGTTAGCACAATGCAGGTTAAGCAAGAGTAAGCTAAATAGTCCGGCATAACTTTGGTCCAATGCAGCTCAGAGGCAGTCACAACTGATTATTCAAACTGCAGCAAGCTTCAAATGACTTGGTAGGAGGATTTCCAGATTGTTTCTCCTTTGGGTAAAACTGAGTTTTAGCACTCATTTATTTTCTGTTAGGTGAGATTTAAATCTCAGGATTTCAATAGGTTTCGAAACTAAAACTTATTAAGAACTCCAGTAGTAAAGCGTCAAGCTTAAAACAAGCTTCCTTTTGAATCATAACAGGAAGAATCTTCCAAAATTCCAGTTTAGGAACTTTTCTTTATAGATGTCGGAAAACTTCCTATCCGGGCACACAAATAATAAAAGATCTGGAAAAGCATCAAACTTCAAAAACTAGACATTTCCAAGTCACTATATATTCCGAATATCTCTCATTAATTTTTTTCACATCATCTCCTCCACAGCATCTATGTAAGTGGCTAACTTATTCAGATCATAAGTAGAGCGAATGTACTACTATGGGTACACTGCTGAAAGGCTTCAGAACCCAACATGTTGCTTACAAGGCCTCCAGTGCACATTCTTGCAGGGGTTCATTAACTTCCATAACTTCAACCCCACCCTTACGATTCCTATTCCTTGTCCCACAATCCTCCTAGCCAAAGTTCAACCTCCTTCACCCCAGATTTTTCTTCTACTTGAAAAAGTTGCCAAAACTTGGAATGCTCTTTGGCTCTTAGATGCAGAATAAATCATACACACTTCATTTTTTTATATAGATTTGAGAACAGAATACAGAGGACTTGAGACGTCTGGATAAAATCTGAGAACTTTACATTTAAGAATACTGGAGAAACTACAAAAAAAATGGATCATTGTAGAGGTGAACCTATGGCAGGCAACATGTTTTCCCATTTATTCTATGGCAATGTATTATACTGCAGTCTTTGGAACAAGCAAAATTTTATACATATCAGCGTATTTTAGCTAAATCACATGCCCTTTCACAAACTTTTGTAGTGGACAGTTTGAGACTTACGATTCAATTCCTAGAGGAAATTCTTGGCTCATGGCTATTGTGGCTTTAAATGTTTTCTTGCTTTCTTTGCAGACCAGTTCCCTACCCAAATGAGGTGCTCTAAGTTAAAGAAAATAAAAATTAAAACCTCCCTAGAGACATAATTTATAAAAACAATAAGAAATTGGAATGCATTTCTCTTGTGCAGGAAAACAAGTTGACAGAAGTTGTTTAATGATGCCTAGAAGAGTTCAGATAGCAAAAACTGCCGAAGCAGGCAAGCTGCCCAGGGACTAACAGATTAAAGCAACTGAATAGAAGTCTGTAGAAAAGAGAAAAAGATAAATACACATACACACTTTGGCCGTATGATTTCACACAGTTAAGAATCTAGGACTAGGATCTAAAAAGCTATTCAGATGAGCCCAAGGGGAATTTGTCTTTTGACTTTGAAGAGCAAACCCTCATACCGTTTCTAAAAGGTTTTGCAAGTGTGGCATGGAACCCAATGGTCATGATAACTAGTTTAAGAGTTCTTTCCATACTGGC